>NW_027667867.1:1012500-2212500 GCF_963924665.1 Micromys minutus | reverse complement strand
GGGGCAAAAAGGCACAAATTTCCCTTATTTTCAGGCATAATTGCAGGAATTTCATTTATTTCAGGGCAAAAAGTCAGAAATTCCTTTTATTTTGGGGCAAAAAGCAGAAATTTCTTTTATTTTGATACAAAATTGTAGAAATTTTCCTTATTTTGGAACAAAAAGGCAAAAATTACCCATATTTTGGGGAAAAAGGCAGAAATTCTTCTTATTTTGAGGTAAAAAGGCTGAAATTCCCGTTATTTTGGGGCAAAAAGGCAGAAATTCTCTTTACTTTGTGGCAAAAAGGCAGAAATTCCCGTTAATTGGGGCAGAAAAGCAGAAATTTTCCTTATTTAGGGGCAATAGGGCAGAAATTCCCTATATTTTGTGGCAAAAATGCAGAAATTCCCCTTATTTAGAGGTAAAATGATGAAATTCCCCTTATTTTCGGCAAAAAGGCAGAAATTCCTATTAATTTTGGGCAAAATTGCAGAAATTTCAATTATTTCAGGGCAAAAAGTCAGAAATTTGCCTTATTTTGGGGCAAAAAGCAGAAATTCCCCTAATTTTGGGGCCAAAAACAGAAATTCCCCTTATTTTGGGGTAAAATTGCAGAAATTTCAAATATTTCAGGGCAAAAAGGCAGAAATTCCACTTTATTTCGGACAATAACGCAGAAATTCCCCGTATTTTAAAGCTAAATTTCAGAAATTCCCCTTATATTGGTGCAAAAATGCAGAAATTCCTTTTATTTTTGTGCAATAAGGCAGATTTCCCCGTATTTTGAAGCAAAATTGCACATATTCCCCTAATTTTGAGGGAAAATGCAGAAATTCACATTATTTTGGAACAAAAAGACAGAAATTCTCCTTATTTCAGTACAAGAAGTCAGAAATTCCCCTTATTTTGGGGCAAAATTGCAGAAATTTCACTTATTTCAGAGAAAAAGCACAGAAATTTCTCTTATTTTGGGGAAAAAGGCAGAAATTTCTTTTATTTTGGTACAAAATTGCAGAAATTTTCTTTATTTTGGGGAAAATGCAGAAATTCCCCATATTTTTGGGCAAAAAGGCAGAGAAACCCTTATTTTGAGGCAAAAAGACAGAAATTCCCTTTCTTTTGTGGCAAAAAGGCAGAAATTTCCCTTATTTTGGGGCAAAATTGCAGAAATTTCACCTATTTCAGGGAAATATTCAAAAATTCCTTTTATTTTGGAACAAAAAGAGAGAAATTCCGTTTATTTTTGGGTAAAAAGGCAGATATTTCAGTTATTCTGAGGTAAGAAGGCAGAAATGCCTCTTATTTTGCGGCAAAAATAAAGAAATTTTCCTTTTTTGTGGCAAAAGGTATACATTCCCCTTATTTTTGGGCAAAAAGGCAGAAATTCCCCGTATTTTGGAGCACAATTGCAGAAAATCCCCAAATTGTGGGGCAAAAAGGAAGAAATTCCCTATATGTTGGGGCAAAAAGACAAAAATTCTCCTTATTTTGGGACAAAACTCAGAATTTCCACTTATTTTGGGGCAAAATTCCAGAAATTTCCCTTATTTTGGGGCAAAATTGCAGAAATTTCACTTATTTTGGGGCAAAATTGCAGAAATTTCCCTTATTTCAGGTAAAAATGGCAGAAATTTTTCTTATTTTGGGGCAAAAAGGCAGAAATTCCTAATATTTTGTGGCAAAAATGCAGAAATTCCCCTTATTTTGAGGTAAAAAGGCTGAAATTCCCCTTATTTGGGTGCAAAAAGGCAGAAATTTTTCTTATTTTGGGGCAAAATTGCAGACATTTCACTTATTTCAGGGTAATAAGTCAGAAATTTTCCTTATTTTGGGGCAAAAAAGACAGAAATTCCCCTAATTGTGGGGCAAAAAGGCAGAAATTCCCTATTTGTTGGGGCAAAAAGACAGAAATTCTCCTTATTTTGGGGCAAAACTCAAAAATTCCACTTATTTTGGGGCAAAATTGCAGGAATTTACCTTATTTTGGGGCAAAGTTGCAGAAATTTTCCTTATTTGGGGCAAAATTGCAGAAATTTCACTTATTTTCAGGTAAAAAGACTGAAATATCATTTATTTTGGGGCAAAAAGGAAGAAATTCCCCTTATTTTGGGGCAAAATTGCAGAAATTTTTCTTATTTTGTGGCAAAAAGGCTGAAATTCTTCTTATTTTGAGGTAAAATGCTGAAATTCCCTATATTTTGGGGCAAAAGGCAAAAATTCTTCTTATTTTGGGGCAAAAAGGCACAAATTTCCCTTATTTTCGGGCAAAATTGCAGAAATTTCATTTATTTCAGGGCAAAAAGTCAGAAATTCCTTTTATTTTGGGGCAAAGAGCAGAAATTTCTTTTATTATGGTACAAAATTGAAGAAATTTTTCTTATTTTGAAACAAAAAGGCAGAAAATTCCCCTTATTTTGAGGCAAAAGGCAGAAACTATTCTTATTTTGTGGTAAAATGCAGAAATTCCCTTTATTTTGGGGCTAGAAAGCAGAAATTCCCCGTATTTTGAAGCAAAATTGCAGAAATTCTCATAATTTTCGGGCAAAAGGCAAAAATTCTCCTTATATTGGGGCAAAAAGACAGAAAATCTCCTTTTTTGGGAGCAAACAGTCAGAAATTTTCCTTATTTTGGGGCAAAATTGCAGAAATTTCCTTTACATTGGGGCAAAATTGCAGAAATTTCCATATTTTGGGGCAAAATTGCAGAAATTTCACTTATTTCAGGGAAAAAAGGCGAAAATTTTTTTTGGGGGGCAAAAAGGCAGAAATTTTTTTTATTTTGGTACAAAATTGCAGAAATTTTTCTTATTTTGGGGCAAAAAGTCAGAAATTCCTCATATTTTGGGGCAAAAAGGCAGAAATTCCCCTTATTTTGAGGTAAAAAAGCTGTAATTCCCCTTATTTTGGGGCAAAAAGACAGAAATTTTGTTTATTTTGGGGAAAAGGCAGAAATTGCACTTATTTTGAGTCAAAAAGGTGGAAAATCCCCTTATTTTTTGGCAAAAATGAAGAAATTTGCTTTTTTTATGGCAAAAAGGTATACATTCCCTTGATTTTTGGGCAAAATGGCACAAATTCCCCGTATTTTGGAGCAACATTGCAGAAATTCCCCTAATTTTTGGGCAAAAAGGCAGAAATTCCCTATATGTTGGGGCAAAAAGACAGAAATTCTCATTATTTTGGGGCAAAACTCAGAAATTCCACTTATTTTGGCGCAAAATTCCAGAAATTTCCCTTATTTTGAGGCAAAATTGCAGAAATTTCACTTATTTTGGGGCAAAATTGCAAAAATTTCACTTATGTCAGAAAAAAAAGCAGAAATTTTCTTATTTTGGTGCAAAAAGGCAGAAATTTCTAATATTTTGGTACAAAATTGCAGAAATTTTTCTTATTTTAGGGCAAAAAGGCAGAAATTCTCCTTATTTTAGGGCAAAAAGGCAGAAATTCTTCTTATTTTAGGGCAAAATTGCAGAAATTTTCCTTATTTGGGGGCAAAAAGGCAGAAATTCCCCTTATTTTGGGGCAAAATTGCAGAAATTTCCCTTATTATGGGGAAAAATTGCAGAAATTTCCTTTATTTTAGGGCAAAATTGCAGAAATTTCACTTATTTCAGAGAAAAAAAGCAAAATTTTTCTTATTTTGGGGCAAAAAGGCAGAAATTCCCATTATTTTGGTGCAAAAAGGCAGAAATTCACCTTATTTTGGGGTAAAATTGCAGAAATTTCACATATTTCAGGGCAAAAAGACAGAAATTCCCCTTATTTTAAGGCAGAAAGGCAGAAATTCCCCTTATTTTGGAATAAAGTTGCAGAAATTTTTTATCTTTAGGGGCAAAAAGGCAGAAAATCCACTTAATTTCGGGTAAAAAAGCAGAAATTCCTCTTATTGTGGAGCAAAATTGCAGAAACTCCCCTAATTTTGGGGCATAAAGGCAGAAATTCCCTTTATTTTGGGGCAAAAATAGAGAAATTCTCATTATTAGGGGCAAAAATCAGAAATTTCCCTTATTTCGGGTCAAAATTTTAGAAATTTCTTTTATATTGTTACAGACTTGCAGAAATTTTTCTTATTTTGTGGCAAAAAGGCAGAAATTTCCCATATTTTGGTGCAAAAAGCCTAAAATTTCCTTTATTATGAGGTAAAATCCTGAAATTCCCCATATTTTGGGGCAAAAAGGCAGAAATTCCCCTCATTTGGAGGCAAAAATACACAAATTTCCCTTATTTTCGGGCATAATTGCAAAAATTTCATTTATTTCAGGGCAAAAAGTCAGAAATTCCTTTTATTTTGGGGCAAAAAGCAGAAATTTCTTTTATTTTGATACAAAATTGTAGAAATTTTCCTTATTTTGGAACAAAAAGGCAAAAATTACCCATATTTTGGGGAAAAAGGCAGAAATTCCCCTTATTTTGAGGTAAAAAGGCTGAAATTCCCGTTATTTTGGGGTAAAAAGGCAGAAATTCCCTTTACTTTGTGGCAAAAAGGCAGAAATTCCCGTTAATTGGGGCAGAAAAGCAGAAATTTTCCTTATTTAAGGGCAATAGGGCAGATATTCCCCATATTTTGTGGCAAAAAGGCAGAAATTCCCCTTATTTGGAGGTAAAATGATGAAATTCCCCTTTTTTTCGGCAAAAAGGCAGAAATTCCTATTATTTTGGGGCAAAATTGCAGAAATTTCCTTTATTTTGGGGCAAAATTGCAGAAATTTCCCTTATTTTGGGGCAAAATTGCAGAAATTTCACTTATTTCAGGGAAAAAGCACAGAAATTTCTCTTATTTTGGGGCAAAAAGGCAGAAATTTCTTTTATTTTGGTACAAAATTGCAGAAATTTTCTTTATTTTGGGGCAAAAATGAAGAAATTCCCCATATTTTGGGGCAAAAAGGAAGAGATTCCCCTTATCATGAGGTAAAATGCTGAAATATCCCTTATTTTGGGGCAAAAAGACAGAAATTACCTTTATTTTGTGGCAAAAAAACAAAAATTTCCCTTATTTTGGGGCAAAATTGCAGAAATTTCACTTATTTCAGGGCAAAATTCAAAAATTCCTTTTATTTTTGGGCAAAAAGAGAAATTTTGTTTATTTTTGGGTAAAAAGGCAGAAATTTCACTTATTGTGAGGTAAGAAGGCAGAAATTCCTCTTATTTTGGGGCAAAAATGAAGAAATTTCCCTTTTTTTGTGGCAAAAGGTATATATTCTCCTTATTTTCGGGCAAAAAAGCAGAAATATCCCGTTTTTTGGAGCACAATTGCAGAAAATCCCCTAATTGTGGGGCAAAAAGGCAGAAATTCCCTATATGTTGGGGCAAAAAGACAGAAATTCTCCTTATTTTGGGGCAAAACTCAGAAATTCCACTTATTTTGGGGCAAAATTCCAGAAATTTCCCTTATTTTGGGGCAAATTTGCAGAAATTTCACTTATTTTGGGGCAAAATTGCAGAAATTTCACTTATTTCAGATAAAAAAAAGGCAGAAATTTTTCTTATTTTGGGGCAAAAAGGCAGAAATTCCTAATATTTTGTGGCAAAAATGCAGAAATTCCCTTTATTTTGAGGTAAAAAGGCTGAAATTCCCCTTATTTGGGGGCAAAAAGGCAGAAATTTCCCTTATTTTGGGGCAAAATTGCAGAAATTTCACTTATTTCAGGGCAAAATTCAAAAATTCCTTTTATTTTGGGGCTAAAAGTCAGAAATTCCGTTTATTTTTGGGTAAAAAGGCAGAAATTTCACTTATTTTGTGGTAAGAAGGCAGAAATTCCTCTTATTTTGGGGCAAAAATGAAGAAATTTCCCTCTTTTGTGGCACAAGTTATACATTCCCCTTATTTTCGGGCAAAAAAGCAGAAATTCCCCGTATTTAGGAGCAAGATTGCAGAAAATCCCCTAATTGTGGGGCAAAAATGCAGAAATTCCCTATATGTTGGGGCAAAAAGACAGAAATTCTCTTTATTTTTGGGCAAAACTCAGAAATTCCACTTATTTTGGGGCAAAATTCTAGAAATTTCCCTTATTTTGGGGCAAAATTGCAGAAATTTTACTTATTTTGGGGCAAAATTGCAGAAATTTCACTTATTTCAGGTAAAAATGGCAGAAATTTTTCTTATTTTGGGGCAAAAAGGCAGAAATTCCTAATATTTTGTGGCAAAAATGCAGAAATTCCCTTTATTTTGAGGTAAAAAGGCTGAAATTCCCCTTATTTGGGGGCAAAAAGGCAGAAATTTCCCTTATTTTGGGGCAAAATTGCAGAAATTTCACTTATTTCAGGGCAAAATTCAAAAATTCCTTTTATTTTGGGGCTAAAAGTCAGAAATTCCGTTTATTTTTGGGTAAAAAGGCAGAAATTTCACTTATTTTGAGGTAAGAAGTCAGAAATTCCTCTTATTTTGGGGCAAAAATGAAGAAATTTCCCTTTTTTGTGGCAAAAGGTGTATATTCCCCTTATTTTCGGGCAAAAAAGCAGAAATATCCCGTTTTTTGGAGCACAATTGCAGAAAATCCCCTAATTGTGGGGCAAAAAGGCAGAAATTCCCTATATGTTGGGGCAAAAAGACAGAAATTCTCCTTATTTTGGGGCAAAACTCAGAAATTCCACTTATTTTGGGGCAAAATTCCAGAAATTTCCCTTATTTTGGGGCAAAATTGCAGAAATTTTACTTATTTTGGGGCAAAATTGCAGAAATTTCACTTATTTCAGGTAAAAATGGCAGAAATTTTTCTTATTTTGGGGCAAAAAGGCAGAAATTCCTAATATTTTGTGGCAAAAAATGCAGAAATTCCCCTTATTTTGAGGTAAAAAGGCTGAAATTCCCCTTATTTGGGGGCAAAAAGGCAGAAATTTCCCTTATTTTGGGGCAAAATTGCAAACATTTCACTTATTTCAGGGCAATAAGTCAGAAATTTTCCTTATTTTGGGGCAAAAAACAGAGAAATTCCCTTTGTTTTGGAAGGAAAATACAGAAATTCCACTTCTTTAGAGGCAAAAAGGCAGAAATTCCCCTTATTTTGAAGCAAAAATGAAGAAATTCCCCTAATTGTTTGGCAAAAAGGCAGAAATTCCCTATATGTTGGGGCAAAAAGACAGAAATTCTTATTTTGGGACAAAACTCAGAAATTCCACTTATTTTGGGGCAAAATTGCAGGAATTTACGTTATTTTGAGGCAAAATTGCAGAAATTTCCCTTATTTGGGGCAAAATTGCAGAAATTTCACTTATTTTCAGGTAAAAAGGCTGAAATATCCTTTATTTTGGGGCAAAAAGGAAGAAATTCCCCTTATTTTGGGGCAAAATTGCAGAAATTTTCCTTATTTTGGGGCAAAAAGGCTGAAATTCTTATTTTGAGGTAAAATGCGGAAATTCCCCATATTTTGGGGCAAAAGGCAAAACTTCTTCTTATTTTGGGGCAAAGAGGCACAAATTTCTCTTATTTTCGGGCAAAATTGCAGAAATTTCATTTATTTCAGGGCAAAAAGTCAGAAATTCCTTTTATTTTGGGGCAAAGAGCAGAAATTTCTTTTATTATGGTACAAAATTGAAGAAATTTATCTTATTTTGAAACAAAAAGGCAGAAAATTCCCCTTATTTTGAGGCAAAAGGCAGAAATTATTCTCAATTTGAGGTAAAATGCAGAAATTCCCTTTATTTTGGGGCTAAAAAACAGAAATTCCCTGTATTTTGAAGCAAAATTGCAGAAATTCTCATAATTTTTGGGCAAAAAGGCAGAAATTCTCCTTATTATGGGGCAAAAAGACAGAAAATCTCCTTTTTCGGGAGCAAACAGTCAGAAATTCCCCTTATTTTGGGGCAAAATTGCAGAAATTTCCTTTACATTGGGGCAAAATTGCAGAAATTTCCCTTATTTTGGGGCAAAACTGAAGAAATTTTCTTTTTTTATGGCAAAAAGGTATGCATTCTTCTTATTTTCGGGCAAAAAGGCAGAAATTCCCCTATTTTGGAGCAAAATTGCAGAAATTCCCCTAATTGTGGGGCAAAAAGGGAGAAATTCCCTAAATGTTGTGGCAAAAAGACAGAAATTCTCCTTATTTTGGGGCAAAACTCAGAAATTCCACTTATTTTAGGGCAAAATTCCAGAAATTTCCCTTATTTTGGGGCAAAATTGCAGAAATTTCACTTATTTTGGAGCAAAATTGCAGAAATTTCACTTATTTCAGAAAAAAAGCAGAAATTTTCTTATTTTGTTGCAAAAAGGCAGAAATTTCTTTTATTTTGGTACAAAATTGCATAAATTATTCTTATTTTGGAAGAAAAAGGCAGAAATCTCCCATATTTTGGGGCAAAAATGCAGCAATTCCTCTTATTTTGAGGTAACAAGGCTTAAATTCCCCTTATTTGGGGTAAAAAAGGCAGAAATTTCCCTTATTTTCGAGCAAAATTGCAGAAATTTCACTTATTTCAGGGTAATAAGTCAGAAATTTTCCTTATTTTGGGGCAAAAAAGACAGAAATTCCCTTTGTTTTTGGAGATAAAGACAGAAATTCCACTTATTTAGAGACAAAAAAGCAAAAATTCTTCTTATTTTGGAGCAAAACTGAAGAAATTTCTATTTTTCATGGCAAAAAGGTATGCATTATTCTTATTTTCGGGCAAAAAGGCAGAAATTCCCCTATTTTGGAGCAAAATTGCAGAAATTCCCCTAATTGTGGGGCAAAAAGGGAGAAATTCCCTATATGTTGGGGCAAAAAGACAGAAATTCTCCTTATTTTGGGGCAAAACTCAGAAATTCCACTTATTTTGGTGCAAAATTCCAGAAATTTCCATTATTTTGGGGAAAAATTGCAGAAATTTCACTTATTTTGGGGCAAAATTGCAGAAATTTAACTTATTTCAGAAAAAAATTCAGAAATTTTCCTATTTTGGTGCAAAAAGGCAGAAATTTCTTTTATTTTGGTACAAAATTGCAGAAATTTTTCTTATTTTGGGGCAAAAAGGCAGAAATCCCCATATTTTGGGGCAAAAAAGCAGAAATTCCTCTTATTTTGAGGTAAAAAGGCTGAAATTTCCCTAATTTGGGGGCAAAAAGGCAGAAATTTCCTTTATTTTGAGGCAAAATTGCAGAAATTTCACTTATTTCAGGGTAATAAGTCAGAAATTGTTTTTAGTTTGGGGCAAAAAAGACAGAAATTCTCTTTGTTTTGGGGGAAAAAGACAGAAATTCCACTAATTTAGAGGCACAAAAGCAGAAATTCCCCTTATTTTGGAGCAAAACTGAAGAAATTTCCCTTTTTTATGGCAAAAAGATATGCATTCTTCTTACTTTCGGGCAAAAAGGCAGAAATTCCCCGTATTTTGAAGCAAAATTGCAGAAATTCCCCTAATGGTGGGGCAAGAAGGGAGAAATTCCCCATATTTTGGGGCAAAAAGACAGAAATTCTCCTTATTTTGGGGCAAAACTCAGAAATTCCACTTATTTTGGTGCAAAATTCCAGAAATTTCCCTTATTTGGGGGCAAAATTGCAGAAATTTCACTTATTTTGGGGCAAAATTGCAGAAATTTAACTTATTTAAGAAAAAAATTCAGAAATTTTCCTATTTTGGTGCAAAAAGGCAGAAATTTTTTTTATTTTGATACAAAATTGCAGAAATTTTTCTTTTTTGGGGGCAAAAAGGCAGAAATCACTATATATTGGGGCAAAAATGCAGAAATTCCTCTTATTTTGAGGAAAAAAGGCGAAATTTCCCTTATTTGGGGGCAAAAAGGCAGAAATTTTCCTTATTTTGAGGCAAAATTGCAGAAATTTCACTTATTTCAGTGTAATAAGTCAGAAATTTTCCTTATTTTGGGGCAAAAAAGACAAAAATTCCCTTTGTTTTGGGGGAAAAAGACAGAAATTCCACTTTTTTAGAGGCAAAAAAGCAGAAATTCCTTTTATTTTGGAGTAAAAATGAAGAAATTTCCCTTTTTTGTGGCAAAAGGTATACATTCCACTTATATTTGGGCTAGAAAGCAGAAATTACCCGTATTTTAGAGCAAAATTGCAGAAATTCCCCTAATTGTGGGGCAAAAAGGCAGAAATTCCCTATATGTTAGGGCAAAAAGACAGAAATTCTCCTTATTTTGGGGCAAAACTCAGAAATTCCACTTATTTTGGGGCAAAATTCCAGAAATTTCCCTAATTTTGTAGCAAAATTGCAGAAATTTCACTTATTTCATAGTAAAAAGGCAGAAATTTTCCTTATTTTTGGGCAAAAATGCAGAGATTCCAAATATTTTGTGGTAAAAATGCAAAAATCCCCCTTATTTTGAGGTAAAAAGGCAGAAATTCCCCTTATTTGGGGGCGAAAAGCAGAAATTTTCCTTATTCTGGGGCAAAATTGCAGAAATTTCACTTATTTCAGGGTAATAAGTCAGAAATTTTCCTTATTTCGGGCAAAAAAGACAGAAATTCCCTTTGTTTTGGGAAAAAAAGACAGAAATTCCACTTATTTAGAAGCAAAAAAGCAGAAATTTCCTTTATTTTGGTGCAAAAATGAAGAAATTTCCCTTTTTTGTGGTAAAAGGTATACATTCCCCTTATTTTCAGGCTAAAAAGCAGAAATTCCTCGTATTTTGGAGCAAAATTGCATAAATTCCCCTAATTGTGGGGCAAAAAGGCAGAAATTCCCTATATGTTGGGGCAAAAAGACAGAAATTCTCTTTATTTTGGGGCAAAACTCAGAAATTCCACTTATTTTGGGGCAAAATTCCAGAAATATCACTTATTTTGGGGCAAAATTGCAGAAATTTCACTTATTTTGGGGCAAAATTGCAGAAATTTCACTTATTTCAGAAAAAAAGCAGAAATTTTCTTATTTTGATGCAAAAGGCAGAAATTTCTTTTATTTTGGTACAAAATTGCAGAAATTTTTCTTATTTGGGGGCAATAAGGCATAAATCTCTTATATTTTGGGGCAAAAATGCATAAATTCCTCTTATTTTCAGGTAAAAAGGCTGAAATTCCCCTTATTTGGGGGCAAAAAGGCAGAAATTTCCCTTATTTTGAGGCAAAATTGCAGAAATTTCACTTATTTCAGGGTAATAAGTCAGAAATTTTCTTTATTTTGGGGCAAAAAACAGAAATTTCTTTGGTTTTGGAGGAAAAAGACAGAAATTCCACTTATTTAGAGGCAAAAAAGCAGAAATTCTTCTTATTTTGAAGCAAAAATGAAGAAATTTATCTTTTTTGTGGCAAAAGGTATACATTCCCCTTATTTTCGGGCTAAAAAGAAGAAATTCCCCGTATTTTGGAGCAAAATTGAAGAAATTCCCCTTATTTTGGAGCAAAAATGAAGAAATTTCCCTTTTTTATGGCAAAAAAGTATGCATTCTTTATATATTCGTGCAAAAAGGCAGAAATTCCCCGTATTTTGGAGCAAAATTGCAGAAATTCCCCTAAATGTGGGGCAAAAATGCAGAAATTCCCTATATTTTTAGGACAAAAAGAGAGAAATTCTCCTTATTTTGGGGCAAAACTCAGAAATTCCACTTATTTTGGGGCAAAATTCCAGAAATTTCCCTTATTTAGGGGCAAAATTGCAGAAATTTCACTTATTTTGGGGCAAAATTGCAGAAATTTCACTTATTTCAGAGAAAAAAAGCAGAAATTTTCCTTATTTTGGTGCAAAAAGGCAGAAATTCCTAATATTTTGTGGGAAAAAGGCAGAAATTCCCCTTATTTTGAGGTAAAAAAGCTGAAATTCCCCTTCATTGGGGGCAAAAAGGCAGAAATTTCCCTTATTTTGGGGCAAAATTGCAGAAATTTCACTTATTTCAGGGTAATAAGTCAGAAATTTTCCTTATTTTGGGGCCAAATGACAGAAATTTTCATTGTTTTGGGGGGAAAAGACAGAAATTCCACTTATTTAGAGGCAAAAAAGCATAAATTCCCCTTATTTTGGAGCAAAAATGAAGAAATTTCCCTTTTTTATGGCAAAAAGGTATGCATTCTTTATATTTTAGGGCAAAAAAGCAGAAATTCCCCGTATTTTGGAGCAAAATTGCAGAAATTCCCCTAATTGTGGGGCGAAAAGGCAGAAATTCCCTGTATGTTGAGGCAAAAAGACAGAAATTCTCCTTATTTTGTGGCAAAACTCAGAAATTCCACTTATTATGGGGCAAAATTGCAGAAATTTCACTTATTTCAGGGTAATAAGTCAGAAATTTTCCTTATTTTGGGGCAAAAAAGACAAAAATTCCCTTTGTTTTGAAGGATAAAGACAGAAATTCCACTTATTTAGAGGCAAAAAAGCAGAAATTCCCCTTATTTTGGAGCAAAACTGAAGAAATTTCTCTTTTTTATGGCAAAATGGTATGCATTCTTCTTATTTTCGGGCAAAAGGCAGAAATTCCCCGTATTTTGGATCAAAATTGCAGAAATTCCCCTAATTGTGGGGCAAAACGGCAGAAATTCCCTATATGTTGGGGCAAAAAGACAGAAATTCTCCTTATTTCGGGGCAAAACTCAGAAATTCCACTTATTTTGGGGCAAAATTCCAGAAATTTCCCTTATTTTGGGGCAAAATTGCAGAAATTTCACTTATTTTGAAGCAAAATTGCAGAAATTTCACTTATTTAAAAAAAATTCAGAAATTTTCCTATTTTGGTGCAAAAAGGCAGAAATTTCTTTGATTGTGGTACAAAATTGCAGAAATTTTTCTCATTTTGGGGCAAAAAGGCAGAAATCTCCCATATTTTGGGGCAAAAATGCAGAAATTCCCCTTATTTTGAGGTAAAAAGGCTGAAATTCCCATTATTTGGGGGCAAAAAGGCAGAAATTTCCCTTATTTTGAGGCAAAATTGCAGAAATTTCACTTATTTCATTGTAATAAGTCAGAAATTTTCCTTATTATGGGGCAAAAAAGACAGAAATTCCCTTTGTTTTGGGGGAAAAAGACAGAAATTCCACTATTTTAGAGGCAAAAAAGCAGAAATTCCTTTTATTTTGGAGAAAAAAATGAAGAAATTTCCGTTTTTTGTGGCAAAAGGTATACATTCCACTTATTTTTGTGCTAAAAAGCAGAAATTCCCCGTATTTTGGAGCAAAATTGCAGAAATTCCCCTTATTGTGGGGCAAAAAGGCAGAAATTCCCTATATGTTGGGGCAAAAAGACAGAAATTCTCCTTATTTTGGGGCAAAACTCAGAAATTCCACTTATTTTGGGGCAAAATTCCAGAAATTTCCCTTATTTTGGGGCAAAATTGCAGAAATTTCACTTATTTTGGGGCAAAATTGCAGAAATTTCACTTATTTCAGGGAAAAAAGGCAGAAATTTTTCTTATTTTGGGGCAAAAAACAGAAATTTCTTTTATTTTGTGGCAAAAATGCAGAAATTCCCCTTCTTTTGAGGTAAAAAGGCTGAAATTTCCCTTATTTAATGGCAAAAAGGCAGAAATTTCCTTTATTTTGGGGCAAAATTGGAGAAATTTCACTTATTTCAGGGTAATAAGTCAGAAATTTTACTTATTTTGGGGCCAAAATAACAGAAATTCTCTTTGTTTTGAAGGAAAAGACAGAAATTCCACTTATTTAGAGGCAAAAAAGCAGAAATTCCCCTTATTTTGAAGCAAAAATGAAGAAATTTCCTTTTTTTTATGGCAAAAAGGTATGCATTCATCTTATTTTCGGGCAAAAAGGCAGAAATTCCCCGTATTTTGGAGCAAAATTGCAGAAATTCTTCTAATTGTGGGGCAAAAAGACAGAAATTCCCTATATGTTGGGGCAAAAAGACAGAAATTCTCCTTATTTTGGGGCAAAACTCAGAAATTCCACTTATTTTGGGGCAAAATTCCAGAAATTTTCTTTATTTTGGGGCAAAATTGCAGAAATTTCACTTATTTTGGGGCAAAATTGCAGAAATTTCACTTATTTCATGGTAAAAAGCAGAAATTTTCCTTATTTTGGGGCAAAAATGCAGAAATTCCTAATATTTTGTGGTAAAAATGCAGAAATTCCCCTTATTTTGAGGTAAAAAGGCTGAAATTCCCCTTATTTGGGAACAAAAAAGCAGAAATTTCCCCTATTTTGGGGCAAAATTGCAGAAATTTCACTTATTTCAGGGTAATAAGTAAGAAATTTTCCTTATTTGGGGCAAAAAAGACAGAAATCCCATTTGTTTTGGGGGAAAAAGACAGAAATTCCACTTATTTAAAGGCAAAAAAGCAGAAAATCCCCTTATTTTGGAGCAAAAATGAAGAAATTTCCCTTTTTTGTGGCAAAAGGTATACATTCCCCTTATTTTCAGGCTAAAAAGGAGAAATTCCCCGTATTTTGGAGCAAAATTGCAAAAATTCCCCTAATTGTGGGGCAAAAATGCAGAAATTCTCTATATGTTAGGGCAAAAGGAAAGAAATTCTTTTTATTTTGGGGCAAAACTCAGAAATTCTACTTATTTTGGGGCAAAATTCCAGATATTTCCCTTATTTTGGGGCAAAATTGCAGAAATTTTACTTATTTTGGGGCAAAATTGCAGAAATATCACTTATTTCAGGGAAAAAAGGCAGAAATTTTTCTTATTTTGGGGCAAAAAAGACAGAAATTCCCTTTGCTTTGGGGGAAAAAGAGAGAAATTCAACTTATTTAGAGGCAAAAAAGCAGAAATTCTTCTTATTTTGGAGCAAAAATGAAGAAATTTTCCTTTTTTATGGAAAAAAGGTATGCATTCTTCTTATTTTCAGACAAAAAGGCAGAAATTCACCGTATTTTGGAGCAAAATTGCAGAAATTTCCCTAATTGTGTGCAAAAAGGCAAAAATTCCCTATATGTTGTGGCAAAAAGACAGAAATTCTCCTTATTTTGGGGCAAAATTCAGAAATTTCACTTATTTTTGGGCAAAATTGCAGAAATTTCACTTATTTCAGAAAAAAAACGAGAAATTTTCTTATTTTGGGGCAAAAGGCAGAAATTCTCCTTATTTTAGGGCAAAATTGCAGAAATTTCCCTTATTTTGTGACAAAAAACAGAAATTCTCTTTATTTTGGGGCAATATTACAGAAAATACTTTTATTATGGGGAAAAATTGCAGATATTTCTTTTATTTTAAGGATAAATTGCAGAAATTTCACTTATTTCAGAGAAAAAAAGCAAAACTTTTTCTTATTTTAGGGCAAAAAGCAGAAATTCCCATTATTTTGGAGCAAAAATGAAAAAATTTCCCTTTTTTATGGCAAAAAGGTATACATTCTTCTTATTTTCGGGCAAAAAGGCAGAAATTCCCTGTATTTTGGAGAAAAATTGCAGAAATTCCCCTAATTGTGGGGCAAAAAGGCAGAAATTTCCTATATGTTGGGGCAAAAAGACAGAAATTCTCCTTATTTTGGGGCAAAACTCAGAAATTGCACTTATTTTGGGGCAAAATGCCAGAAATTTCCCTTATTTTGGGGCAAAATTGCAGAAATTTCACTTATTTTGGGGCAAAATTGCAGAAATTTCTCTTATTTCGGAAAAAAAGCAGAATTTATTTATTTTGGTGCAAAAAGGCAGAAATTTCTTTTATTTTGGTACAAAATTGCAGAAATTTTTCTTATTGTGGGGCAAAAATGCAGAAATCTCCCATATATTGGGGCAAAATGCAGAAATTCTTCTTATTTTGAGGTAAAAAGGCTGAAATTCCCATTATTTGGACGCAAAAAGGCAGAAATTTCCCTTATTTTGAGACAAAATTGCAGAAATTTCACTTATTTCGGAGAAAAAAAGCAAAAATTTTTCTTATTTTAGGGCAAAATGCAGAAATTCCCATTATTTTGGGGGCAAAAAGGCATAAATTCCCCTTATTTGGGGGCAAAAAGGCAGATATTCCCCTTATTTTGGGATAAAATTGCAGAAATGTCCCTAGTTTGGGGGCAAAATGCAGAAAATCCCCATAATTTCGGGCAAAAAAGCAGAAATTCCCCGTATTTTGGAGCAAAATTGCAGAAATTCCCCTAATATTGGGGCAAAAATGCAGAAATTCCCTTTATTTGGGGCAAATCGGCAGAAGTTCCCCTTATTTTCGGGAAAAGAGGCAGAAATTCCCTGTATTTTGAACAAAATTGCAGAAACTCCCCTAATTTTGGAGCAAAAATACAGAAATTCTCATTTTTTCGAGGCAAAAATGAGAAATTTCTTTTATTTTGGGGCAAAATTTTAGAAATTTCTTTTATTTTGGTACAGAATTGCAGAAATTTTTCTTATTTTGTGGCAAAAAGGCACAAATTTCTCATATTTTGGAACAAAAATGCAGAAATTCTTCTTATTTTGAGGTAAAAAGGCTGAAATTCCCCTTATTTTGGGGCAAAAAGGCAGAAATTTCACTTATTTTGGGGCAAAATTGCAGAAATTTTACTTATTTCAGAAAAAAAGCAGAAATTTTCTTATTTTGGTGCAAAAAGGCAGAAATTTCTTTTATTTTGGTACAAAATTGCATAAATTTTTCTTATTCTGGAACAAAAAAGCAGAAATCTCCCATATTTTGGGGCAAAAATGCAGAAATTCCTCTTATTTTGAGGTAAAAAGGCTGAAATTCCCCTTATTTGGGGGCAAAAAGCAGAAATTTCCCTTATTTTGGAGCAAAATTGCAGAAATTTCACTTATTTCAGAGTAATAAGTCAGAAATTTTCCTTATTTTGGGGCAAAAGAGACAGAAATTCCCTTTGTTTTGGGGGATAAAGACAGAAATTCCACTTATTTAGAGGCAAAAAAGCAGAAATTCCCCTTATTTTGGAGCAAAACTGAAGAAATTTCCCTTATTTTGGGGCAAAATTGCAGAAATTTCACTTATTTTTGAGCAAAATTGCAGAAATTTCACTTATTTCAGAAAAAAAAAACAGAAATTTTCTTATTTTGGTGCAAAAAGGCAGAAGTTTCTTTTATTTTGGTACAAAATTGCATAAATTATTCTTATTTTGGAACAAAAAGGCAGAAATCTCCCATATTTTGGGGCAAAAATGCAGAAATTCCTCTTATTTTGAGGTAACAAGGCTTAAATTCCCCTTATTTGGCGGGAAAAAGGCAGAAATTTCCCTTATTTTCGAGCAAAATTGCAGAAATTTCAGTTATTTCAGGGTAATAAGTCAGAAATTTTCCTTATTTTGGGGCAAAAAAGACAGAAATTCCCTTTTTTTTGGGGATAAAGACAGAAATTCCACTTATTTAGAGGCAAAAAAGCAGAAATTCCCCTTATTTTGGAGCAAAACTGAAGAAATTTACCTTTTTATGGCAAAAAAGTATGCATTCTTCTTATTTTCGGGCAAAAAGGCAGAAATTCCCCGTATTTTGGAGCAAAATTGCAGAACGTCCCTTTATTTTGGGGTAAAACTGCAGAAATTTCACTTCTTTCGCGGCAAAATGGCAGAAATTCCCTTTATTTTCGGAGAAAAAGGCAGAAAATCCCCGTATTTTAGAGCAAAATTGCAGAAATTTACCTAATTTTGGGGTAAAACATGCAGTAATTTTCTTTATTTTGGGGCAAAAAGGCAGAAATTCCCCTTATTTTGGGGCAAAAATCAAAAATATCCCTTATTTTGGGGCAAAATTTTAGAAATTTCTTTTATTTTGGTACAGAATGGCAGAAATTTTTCTTATTTTGGGGCAAAAAGGAAGAAATTTCCCATATTTTGGAACAAAAATGCAGAAATTCCCCTTATTTTGAGGTAAAAAGGCTGAAATTCCCCTTATTTCGGGGCAAAAAGGCAGAAATTTCCCTTATTTTGGGGCAAAATTGCAGAAATTTCACTTATTTCAGGGTAATAAGTCAGAAATTTTCCTTACTTTGGGGCCAAAAGGACAAAAATTCCCTTTGTTTTGGGGGAAAAAGACAGAAATTCCACTTATTTAGAGGCAAAAAAGCAGAAATTTCTCTTATTTTGGAGCAAAAATGAAGAAATTTCCCTTTTTTATGGCAAAAAGTTATGCATTCTTCTTATTTTCGGGCAAAAAGGCAGAAATTCCCCGTATTTTGGAGCAAAATTGCAGAAATTCCCCTAATTGTGGGGCAAAAAGGCAGAAATTCCCTATATGTTGGGGCAAAAAGACAGAAATTCTCATTATTTTGGGGCAAAACTCAGAAATTCCACTTATTTTGGCGCAAAATTCCAGAAATTTCCCTTATTTTGAGGCAAAATTGCCGAAATTTCACTTATTTTGGGGCAAAATTGCAAAAATTTCACTTATGTCAGAAAAAAAGCAGAAATTTTCTTATTTTGGTTCAAAAAGGCAGAAATTTCTAATATTTTGGTACAAAATTGCAGAAATTTTTCTTATTTTAGGGCAAAAAGGCAGAAATCTCTCATATTTTGGGGCAAAAATTCAGAAATTCCTCTTATTTTTAGGTAAAAAGGCTGAAATTTTCCTTATTTGGGGGCAAAAAGGCAGAAATTTCCCTTATTTTGAGGCAAAATTGCAGAAATTTCACTTATTTCAGAGAACAAAAGCAGAAATTTTCTTATTTTGGGGCAAAAAGGCAGAAATTTCTTTTATTTTGGTACAAAATTGCAGAAATGTTTCTTAATTTGGGGCAAAAAGGCAGAAATCTCCCATATTTTGGGGCAAAAAAGCAGAAATTTCCCTTATTTTGAGGTAAAAACGCTGAAATTCCCCTTATTTGGGGGCAAAAAGGCAGAAATTTCCCTTATTTTGAGGCAAAATTGCAGAAATTTCACATATTTCAGGGTAATAAGTCAGAAATTTTCCTTATTTTGGGGCAAAAAACAGAAATTCTCTTTGTTTTAAAGGAAAAAGACTGATATTCCACTTATTTAGAGGCTAAAAAGCAGAAATTCTTATTATTTTGGAGCAAAAATGAAGAAATTTTCCTTTTTTTGTGGAAAAAGGTATACATTCCTCTAATTTTCGGGCTAAAAAGCAGAAATTCCCCATATTTTGGAGCAAAATTGCAGAAATTCCCCTAATTGTGTGGAAAAAAGGCAGAAATTCCCTATATGTTAGGGCAAAAAGACAGAAATTCTCCTTATTTTGGGGCAAAACTCAGAAATTCCACTTATTTTGGGGCAAAATTCAAGAAATTTCCTTTATTTTGGGGCAATAGTGCAGAAATTTCACTTATTTTGGGGCGAAATTGCAGAAATTTCACTTTTTTCATGGAAAAAAAGGCAGAAATTTTCCTTATTTTGGGGCAAAAAGGCAGAAATTCCTAATATTTTGTGGCAAAAATTCAGAAATTCCTCTTATTTTGAGGTAAAAAGGCTGAAATTCCCCTTATTTGGGGGCAAAAAGGCATAAATTTCCCTTATTTTGGGGCAAAATTGCAGAAATTTCACTTATTTCAGGGTAATAAGTCAGAAATTTTCCTTATTTTGGGGCAAAAAAGACAGAAATTCCCTTTGTTTTGGGATAAAAAGACAGAAATTCCACTTATTTAGAGGCAAAAAAGCAGAAATTCCACTTATTTTGGAGTAAAAATTAAGAGATTTCCCTTTTTTATGGCAAAAAGGTATGCATTCTTTTTATTTTCGGATAAAAAGGCAGAAATTCCCTGTATTTTGGAGCAAAATTGCAGAAATTTCACTTATTTCAGAATAAAAATGAGAAATTTTCTTATTTTGGGGCAAAAGGCAGAAATTCCCCTTATTTTATGGCAAAATTGCAGAAATTGCCTTTATTTGGGGACAAAAAACAGAAATTCCCTTTATTTTGGGGCAAAATTGCAGAAAATTTTTTTATTATGGGAAAAAATTGAAGATATTTCTTTTATTTTAAGGCAAAATTGCAGAAATTTCACTTATTTCAGAGAAAAAAACAAAAATCTTTCTTATTTTTGGCAAAATGCAGAAATTCCCATTATTTTGGGGCAAAAAGGCAGAAATTCACCTTATTTTGGGGTAAAATTGAAGACATGTCACATATTTCAGGGCATAAAGGCAGAAATTGCCCTTATTTGGGGGCAAAAAGGCAGAAATTCCCCTTATTTTGGGATAAAATTGCAGAAATTACCCTTGTTTGGGGGCAAAAAGGCAGAAAATCCCCTTAATTTTGGGCAAAAAGGCAGAAATTCCCTGTATTTTGGAGCAAAATTGCAGAAATTCTCCTAATATTGGGGCAAAAATGCAGAAATTCCCTTTATTTGGGGCAAATTGGCAGAAGTTCCCCTTATTTTCAGGAAAAGAGGCAGAAATTCCCATTATTTTGAAGCAAAATTGCAGAAACTCCCCTAATTTTGGGGCAAAAAGGCAGAAATTCCCTTTATTTTGGGGCAAAAATACAGAAATTCTCCTTATATCTGGGCAAAAATCAGAAATTTCCCTTATTTTGGAGCAAAATTTTAGAAATTTCTTTTATTTTGGTACAGAATTGGAGAAATTTTTCTTATTCTGTGGCAAAAAGGCAGAAATTTCTTTTATTTTGGTGCAAAATTGCAGAAATTTTTCTTATTTTGGGGCAAAAAGGCATAAATTTCCCATATTTTGGGGCAAAAATGTAGAAATTTTCTTTATTTTGAGGTAAAAAGGCTGAAATTTCCCTTATTTGGGGGCAAAAAGGCAGAAATTTCTCTTATTTTGGGGCAAAATTGCAGAAATTTCACTTATTTCAGAAAAAAAGGAAAAATTTTCTTATTTGGGGGCAAAAAGGCAGAAATTTCTTTTATTTTGGTGCAAAATTACAGAAATTTTCTTTATTTTGGGGCAAAAAAGACAGAAATTCCCTTTGTTTTGGGGGAAAAAGACAGAAATTCCACTTATTTAGAGGCAAAAAAGCAGAAATTCCCCTTATTTTGGAGCAAAAATGAAGAAATTTCCCTTTTTCATGGCAAAAAGGTATGCATTCTTCTTATTTTCGGGCAAAAAGGCAGAAATTCCCTATATGTTGGGGCAAAAAGACAGAAATTCTCCTTATTTTGGGGCAAAACTCAGATATTCCACATATTTTGGGGCAAAATTCCATAAATTTCCCTTATTTTGGGGCAAAATTGCAGAAATATCACTTATTTTAAGGCAAAATTGGAGAAATTTCACTTATTTCAGAAGAAAAAAGCAGAAATTTTCTTGTTTTGGGGCAAAAAGGGAGAAATTTCTTTTATTTTTGTACAAAATTGAAGAAATTTTTCTCATTTTGGGGCAAGAAGGCAGAAATTTCCTATATTTTGGGGCAAAAATTCAGAAATTCCCCTTATTTTTAGGTAAAAAGGCTGAAATTCTCTTTATTTGGGAGCAAAAAGGCAGAAATTGCCCTGATTTTGTGGCAAAATTCCAGAAATTTCACTTATTTTAGGGTAATAAGTCAGAAATTTTTTATTTTGGGGCAAAAAGGCAGAAATTTCTTTTATTTTGGTACAAAATTACAGAAATTTTTCTTATTTTGGGGCAAAAAAAAGAAATTTCCCTTATTTTGGGGCAAAATTGCAGAAATTTCACTTATTTTGATGTAAAAAGGCTGAAATTCCCCTTATTTTGGGGCAAAATGGCAGAAGTTTTCCTTATTTTGGGGCAAAATTGCAGAAATTTCACTTATTTCAAGGTAATAAGTCAGAAATTTTCCTTATTTTGGGGCAAGAAAACAGAAATTCCTTGTTTTGGGGGAAAAAGACAGAAATTCCACTTATTTAGAGGCAAAAAAGCAGAAATTCCCCATATTTTGGAGCAAAATTGCAGAAATTCTCCTAATTGTGGGGCAAAAAGGCAGAAATTCCCTATATGTTAGGGCAAAACGACAGAAATTCTCCTCATTTGGGGGCAAAATTCAGAAATTCCATTTATTTTGGGGCAAAATTCCCAAAATTCCCCTTATTTTGGGGCAAAATTGCAGAAATTTCAATTATTTTGGGGCAAAATTGCAGAAATTTCACTTTTTTCAGGGAAAAAAGGCCAAAATTTTCCGTTTTTACGGGCAAAAAGGCAGAAATTCCTAATATTTTGAGGCAAAAATGCAGAAATTCAATTTATTTAGAGGCAAAAAATCAGAAATTCCTCTTATTTTGGAGCAAAATTGCAGAAATTTCCCTTTTTATAGCCAAAAGGTATGCATTCTTCTTATTTTCAGGCAAAAAGGCAGAAATTCCCCGTATTTTGGAGTAAAATTGCAGAAATTCCCTATATGTTGGGGCAAAAAGACAGAAATTCTCCTTATTTTGGGGCAAAACTCAGAAATTCCACTTATTTTGGAACAAAATTTCAGAAATTTCCCTTATTTTTGGCCAAAATTGCAGAAATTTCACTTATTTTGGGGCAAAATTGCAGAAATTTCACTTATTTCAGGAAAAAAAAGCAGAAATTTTCTTATTTTGGGGCAAAAAGGCAGAAATTTCCCATATTTTGAGGCAAAAATGCAGAAATTCCCCTTATTTTGAGGTAAAAAGGCTGAAATTCCCCTTATTTGGGGGCAAAAAGGCAGAAATTTCCCATATTTTGGGGCAAAATTGCAGAAATTTCACTTATTTCAGGGTACTAAGTCAGAAATTTTTCTTACTTTGGGGCAAAAGAGACAGAAATTCCCTTTGTTTTCAGGGAAAAAGACAGAAATTCCACTTATTTAGAGGCAAAAATGCAGAAATTCCCCTTATTTTGAAGCAAAAATGAAGAAATTTCTATTTCTTATGGCAAAAAGGTATGCATTCTTCTTATTTTCGGGCAAAAAGGCAGAAATTCTTTGTATTTTGGAGCAAGATTACAGAAATTCCCCTAATTGTGGGGCAAAAAGGCAGAAATCCCCTATATGTTGGGGCAAAAAGAAAGAAATTCTCCTTATTTTGGGGCAAAACTCAGAAATTCCACTTATTTTGGGGCAAAATTTCAGAAATTTCCCTTATTTTGGAGCAAAATTGCAGAAATTTCACTTATTTCAAAGAAAAAAAGCACAAATTTTCTTATTTTGGGGCAAAAAGGCAGAAATTTCATTTATTTTGGTACAAAATTGCAGAAATTTTTCTTAATTTGGGCAAAAATGCAGAAATTTCCCATATTTTTCGACAAAAATTCAGAAATTCCCCTTATTTTGAGGTAAAAAGGCTGAAATTCCCCTTATTTTGGGGCAAAAAGTTAGAAATTCCCCTTATTTTAAAGGAAAAAGACAGAAATTCCGTTTATTTTTGTGGAAAAGTCAGAAATTGCACTTATTTTGAGTCAAAAAGGCGGAAAATCCCCTTATTTTGGGGTAAAAAATGAAGAAATTAACCTTTTTTATGGCAAAAAGGTATACATTCTTTTTATTTTCGAGCAAAATTGCAGAAATTCCCCTAATTATGGGGAAAAAAGGCAGAAATTACCCGTAATTTGGAGCAAAATTGCAGAAATTCCCCTAATTTTGGGGCAAAAACGCAGAACGTCCCTTTATTTTGTGGTAAAACTGCAGAAATTTCACTTCTTTCCCGGCAAAATGGCAGAAATTCCCTTTATTTTCGGAGAAAAAGGCAGAAAATCCCGGTATTTTAGAGCAAAATTGCAGAAATTTACCTAATTTTGGGGTAAAACATGCTGTAATTTTCTTTATTTTGGGGCAAAAAGGCAGAAATTCCCCTTATTTTGGGGCAAAATTCAAAAATATCCCTTATTTTGGGGCAAAATTTTAGAAATTTCTTTTATTTTGGTACAGAATTGCAGAAATTTTTCTTATTTTGTGGCAAAAAGGAAGAAATTTCACTTATTTTGGAACAAAAATGCAGAAATTCCCCTTATTTTGAGGTAAAAAGGCTGAAATTCCCCTTATTTCGGGGCAAAAAGGCAGAAATTTCCCTTATTTTGGGGCAAAATTGCAGAAATTTCACTTATTTCAGGGTAATAAGTCAGAAATTTTCCTTACTTTGGGGCCAAAATGACAAAAATTCCCTTTGTTTTGGGGGAAAAAGACAGAAATTCCACTTATTTAGAGGCAAAAAAGCAGAAATTTCTCTTATTTTGGAGCAAAAATGAAGAAATTTCCCTTTTTTATGGCAAAAAGTTATGCATTCTTCTTATTTTCGGGCAAAAAGGCAGAAATTCCCCGTATTTTGGAGCAAAATTGCAGAAATTCCCCTAATTGTGGGGCAAAAAGGCAGAAATTCCCTATATTTTGGGGCAAAAAGACAGAAATTCTCATTATTTTGGGGCAAAACTCAGAAATTCCACTTATTTTGGCGCAAAATTCCAGAAATTTCCCTTATTTTGCGGCAAAATTGCAGAAATTTCACTTATTTTGGGGCAAAATTGCAAAAATTTCACCTATGTCAGAAAAAAAGCAGAAATTTTCTTATTTTGGTGCAAAAAGGCAGAAATTTCTAATATTTTGGTACAAAATTGCAGAAATTTTTCTTATTTTAGGGCAAAAAGGCAGAAATCTCTCATATTTTGGGGCAAAAATGCAGAAATTCCTCTTATTTTTAGGTAAAAATGCTGAAATTCCCCTTATTTGGGGGCAAAAAGGCAGAAATTTCCCTTATTTTGAGGCAAAATTGCAGAAATTTCACTTATTTCAGAGAACAAAAGCAGAAATTTTCTTATTTTGGGGCAAAAAGGCAGAAATTTCTTTTATTTTGGTACAAAATTGCAGAAATGTTTCTTATTTTGGGGCAAAAAGGCAGAAATCTCCCATATTTTGGGGCAAAAAAGCAGAAATTTCCCTTATTTTGAGGTAAAAACGCTGAAATTCCCCTTATTTGGGGCAAAAAGGCAGAAATTTCCCTTATTTTGAGGCAAAATTGCAGAAATTTCACTTATTTCAGGGTAATAAGTCAGAAATTTTCCTTATTTTGGGGCAAAAAACAGAAATTCTCTTTGTTTTAAAGGAAAAAGACTGATATTCCACTTATTTAGAGGCTAAAAAGCAGAAATTCTTATTATATTGGAGCAAAAATGAAGAAATTTTCCTTTTTTTGTGGAAAAAGGTATACATTCCTCTAACTTTCGGGCTAAAAAGCAGAAATTCCCCGTATTTTGGAGCAAAATTGCAGAAATTCCCCTAATTGTGTGGAAAAAAGGCAGAAATTCCCTATATGTTAGGGCAAAAAGACAGAAATTCTCCTTATTTTGGGGCAAAACTCAGAAATTCCACTTATTTTGAGGCAAAATTCAAGAAATTTCCTTTATTTTGGGGCAAAAGTGCAGAAATTTCACTTATTTTGGGGCGAAATTGCAGAAATTTCACTTTTTTCATGGAAAAAAAGGCAGAAATTTTCCTTATTTTGGGGCAAAAAGGCAGAAATTCCTAATATTTTGTGGCAAAAATTCAGAAATTCCTCTTATTTTGAGGTAAAAAGGCTGAAATTCCCCTTATTTGGGGGCAAAAAGGCATAAATTTCCCTTATTTTGGGGCAAAATTGCAGAAATTTCACTTATTTCAGGGTAATAAGTCAGAAATTTTCCTTATTTTGGGGCAAAAAAGACAGAAATTCCCTTTGTTTTGGGATAAAAAGACAGAAATTCCACTTATTTAGAGGCAAAAAAGCAGAAATTCCACTTATTTTGGAGTAAAAATTAAGAGATTTCTCTTTTTTATGGCAAAAAGGTATGCATTCTTTTTATTTTCGGACAAAAAGGCAGAAATTCCCTGTATTTTGGAGCAAAATTGCAGAAATTTCACTTATTTCAGAATAAAAATGAGAAATTTTCTTATTTTGGGGCAAAAGGCAGAAATTCCCCTTATTTTATGGCAAAATTGCAGAAATTGCCTTTATTTGGGGACAAAAAACAGAAATTCCCTTTATTTTGGGGCAAAATTGCAGAAAATTTTTTTATTATGGGAAAAAATTGAAGATATTTCTTTTATTTTAAGGCAAAATTGCAGAAATTTCACTTATTTCAGAGAAAAAAACAAAAATCTTTCTTATTTTTGGCAAAATGCAGAAATTCCCATTATTTTGGGGCAAAAAGGCAGAAATTCACCTTATTTTGGGGTAAAATTGAAGACATGTCACATATTTCAGGGCATAAAGGCAGAAATTGCCCTTATTTGGGGGCAAAAAGGCAGAAATTCCCCTTATTTTGGGATAAAATTGCAGAAATTACCCTTGTTTGGGGGCAAAAAGGCAGAAAATCCCCTTAATTTCGGGCAAAAAGGCAGAAATTCCCTGTATTTTGGAGCAAAATTGCAGAAATTCTCCTAATATTGGGGCAAAAATGCAGAAATTCCCTTTATTTGGGGCAAATTGGCAGAAGTTCCCCTTATTTTCAGGAAAAAAGGCAGAAATTCCCATTATTTTGAAGCAAAATTGCAGAAACTCCCCTAATTTTGGGGCAAAAAGGCAGAAATTCCCTTTATTTTGGGGCAAAAATACAGAAATTCTCCTTATATCTGGGCAAAAATCAGAAATTTCCCTTATTTTGGAGCAAAATTTTAGAAATTTCTTTTATTTTGGTACAGAATTGGAGAAATTTTTCTTATTCTGTGGCAAAAAGGCAGAAATTTCTTTTATTTTGGTGCAAAATTGCAGAAATTTTTCTTATTTTGGGGCAAAAAGGCATAAATTTCCCATATTTTGGGGCAAAAATGTAGAAATTTTCTTTATTTTGAGGTAAAAAGGCTGAAATTTCCCTTATTTGGGGGCAAAAAGGCAGAAATTTCTCTTATTTTGGGGCAAAATTGCAGAAATTTCACTTATTTCAGAAAAAAAGGAAAAATTTTCTTATTTGGGGGCAAAAAGGCAGAAATTTCTTTTATTTTGGTGCAAAATTACAGAAATTTTCTTTATTTTGGGGCAAAAAAGACAGAAATTCCCTTTGTTTTGGGGGAAAAAGACAGAAATTCCACTTATTTAGAGGCAAAAAAGCAGAAATTCCCCTTATTTTGGAGCAAAAATGAAGAAATTTCCCTTTTTCATGGCAAAAAGGTATGCATTCTTCTTATTTTCGGTCAAAAAGGCAGAAATTCCCTATATGTTGGGGCAAAAAGACAGAAATTCTCCTTATTTTGGGGCAAAACTCAGATATTCCACATATTTTGGGGCAAAATTCCATAAATTTCCCTTATTTTGGGGCAAAATTGCAGAAATATCACTTATTTTAAGGCAAAATTGGAGAAATTTCACTTATTTCAGAAGAAAAAAGCAGAACTTTTCTTGTTTTGGGGCAAAAAGGGAGAAATTTCTTTTATTTTTGTACAAAATTGCAGAAATTTTTCTTATTTTGGGGCAAGAAGGCAGAAATTTCCTATATTTTGGGGCAAAAATTCAGAAATTCCCCTTATTTTTAGGTAAAAAGGCTGAAATTCTCTTTATTTGGGAGCAAAAAGGCAGAAATTGCCCTGATTTTGTGGCAAAATTCCAGAAATTTCACTTATTTTAGGGTAATAAGTCAGAAATTTTTTATTTTGGGGCAAAAAGGCAGAAATTTCTTTTATTTTGGTACAAAATTACAGAAATTTTTCTTATTTTGGGGCAAAAAAAAGAAATTTCCCTTATTTTGGGGCAAAATTGCAGAAATTTCACTTATTTTGATGTAAAAAGGCTGAAATTCCCCTTATTTTGGGGCAAAATGGCAGAAGTTTTCCTTATTTTGGGGCAAAATTGCAGAAATTTCACTTATTTCAAGGTAATAAGTCAGAAATTTTCCTTATTTTGGGGCAAGAAAACAGAAATTCCTTGTTTTGGGGGATAAAGACAGAAATTCCACTTATTTAGAGGCAAAAAAGCAGAAATTCCCCATATTTTGGAGCAAAATTGCAGAAATTCTCCTAATTGTGGGGCAAAAAGGCAGAAATTCCCTATATGTTAGGGCAAAACGACAGAAATTCTCCTCATTTGGGGGCAAAATTCAGAAATTCCATTTATTTTGGGGCAAAATTCCCAAAATTCCCCTTATTTTGGGGCAAAATTGCAGAAATTTCAATTATTTTGGGGCAAAATTGCAGAAATTTCACTTTTTTCAGGGAAAAAAGGCCGAAATTTTCCGTTTTTAGGGGCAAAAAGGCAGAAATTCCTAATATTTTGAGGCAAAAATGCAGAAATTCAATTTATTTAGAGGCAAAAAAGCAGAAATTCCCCTTATTTTGGAGCAAAATTGCAGAAATTTCCCTTTTTATAGCCAAAAGGTATGCATTCTTCTTATTTTCAGGCAAAAAGGCAGAAATTCCCCGTATTTTGGAGTAAAATTGCAGAAATTCCCTATATGTTGGGGCAAAAAGACAGAAATTCTCCTTATTTTGGGGCAAAACTCAGAAATTCCACTTATTTTGGAACAAAATTTCAGAAATTTCCCTTATTTTTGGCCAAAATTGCAGAAATTTCACTTATTTTGGGGCAAAATTGCAGAAATTTCACTTATTTCAGGGAAAAAAAGCAGAAATTTTCTTATTTTGGGGCAAAAAGGCAGAAATTTCCCATATTTTGAGGCAAAAATGCAGAAATTCCCCTTATTTTGAGGTAAACAGGCTGAAATTCCCCTTATTTGGGGGCAAAAAGGCAGAAATTTCCAATATTTTGGGGCAAAATTGTAGAAATTTCACTTATTTCAGGGTACTAAGTCAGAAATTTTTCTTACTTTGGGGCAAAAAAGACAGAAATTCCCTTTGTTTTCAGGGAAAAAAACAGAAATTCCACTTATTTAGAGGCAAAAATGCAGAAATTCCCCTTATTTTGGCGCAAAAATGAAGAAATTTCCCTTTTTTATGGCAAAAAGGTATGCATTCTTCTTACTTTCGGGCAAAAAGGAAGAAATTCCCCCTATTTTAGAGCAAAATTGCAGAAATTCCCCTAATTGTGGGGCAAAAAGGCAGAAATTCCCTATATGTTGGGGCAAAAAGACAGAAATTCTCCTTATTTTAAAGCAAAACTCAGAAATTTCACTTATTTTGGGGCAAAATTACAGAAATTTCACTTATTTCAGAAAAAAAAGGAGAAATTTTCTTATTTTGGGGCAAAAAGGCAGAAATTTCTTTTATTTTGGTACAAAATTGCAGAAATTATTCTTATTTTGGGGCAAAAAAGCAGAAATTTCTCATATTTTGGGGCAAAATTGCAGAAAATTTCCTTATTTTGAGGTAAAAAGGCTAAAATTCCCATTATTTGGTTGCAAAAAGGCAGAAATTTTTCTTATTTGGGGGAAAAATTGCAGAAATTTCACTAATTTCAGGGTAATAAGTCAGAAATTTTCTTTATTTTGGGGCAAAAAAAGACAGAAATTCTCATTGTTTTGGGGGTAAGAGACAGAAATTCCACTTATTTAGAGGCAAAAAAGCAGAAATTCCCATTATTTTGGAGCAAAAATGAAGAAATTTTTCTTTTTTATGGCAAAAAGGTATGCATTCTTCTTATTTTCGGGCAAAAAGGCAGAAATTCCCCCTATTTTAGAGCAAAATTGCAGAAATTCCCCTAATTGTGGGGCAAAAAAAACAGAAATTCCCTATATGTTGGGGCAAAAAGATAGAAATTCTCCATATTTTGGGGCAAAACTCAGAAATTCCACTTATTTTGGGACAAAATTCTAAAAATTTCCCTTATTTTGGGGCAAAATTGCAGAAATTTCACTTATTTAGGGGCAAAATTGCAGAAATTTCACTTATTTCAGGGGAAAAAGACAGAAATTTCTGTTATTTTGGTACAAAATTGCAGAATTTTTTCTTATTTTGGGCAAAAAGGCAGAAATTTCCCATATTTTGAGGCAAAAATGCAGAAATTTAACTTATTTCAGGGTAATAAGTCAGAAATTTTCCTTACTTTGGGGCAAAAAAGACAGAAATTCCCTTTGTTTTGGTGGAAAAAGACAGAAATTCCACTTATTTAGAGGCAAAAATGCAGAAATTCCTCTTATTTTGGAGCAAAAATGAAGAAATTTCCTTTTATTATGGCAAAAAGGTATGCATTCTTCTTATTTTCGGGCAAAAAGGCAGAAATTCCCCATATTTTAGAGCAAAATTGCAGAAATTCCCCTTATTGTGGGGCAAAAAGGCAGAAATTCCCTATATGTTGGGGGAAAAGACAGAAATTCTCCTTATTTTAGAGCAAAACTCAGAAATTTCATTTATTTTGGGGCAAAATTGCAGAAATTTCACTTATTTCAGGAAAAAAAAGCAGAAATTTTCTTATTTTGGGGCAAAAAGGCAGAAATTTCTTTTATTTTGGTACAAAATTGCAGAAAATTTTCTTATTTTGGGGCAAAAAGGCAGAAATTTCTCATATTTTGGGGCAAAAATGCAGAAAATCCCCTTATTTTGAGGTAAAAAGGCTAAAATTCCCCTTATTTGGTTGCAAAAAGGCAGAAATTTCCCTTATTTTGGGGCAAAATTGCAGAAATTTCACTTATATCAGGGTAATAAGTCAGAAATTTTCCTTATTTTGGGGCAAAAAAGACAGAAATTCCCTTTGTTTTGGGGGAAAAAGACAGAAATTCCACTTATTAAGAGGCAAAAAAGCAGAAATTCCCCTTATTTTGGAGCAAAAATGAAGAAATTTCCCTTTTTTGTGGCAAAAAGGTATCCATTCTTCTTGTTTTCGGGCAAAAAGGCAGAAATTCCCCGTTTTTTGGAGCAAAATTGCAGAAATTCCCCTAATTTTTGGGCAAAAAGGCAAAAATTCCCTATATGTTAGGGCCAAACAACAGAAATTCTCCTTATTTTGGGGCAAAATTCAGAAATTCCATTTCTTTTGGTGCAAAATTCCCAAAATTTCCCTTATTTTTGGGGCAAAATTGCAGAAATTTCAATTATTTTGGGGCAAAATTGCAGAAATTTCACTTTTTTCCGGGAAAAAAGGCCGAAATTTTTCGTTTTTGGGGGCAAAAAGGCAGAAATTCCTAATACTTTGTGGCAAAAATATAGAAATTTCCCTTATTTTGAGGTAAAAAGGCTGAAATTCCCCTTATTTGGGGGCAAAAATGCAGAAATTTCTCTTATACTGGGGCAAAATTGCAGAAATTTCACTTATTTCAGGGTAATAATTCAGAAATTTTCCTTATTTTGGATCAAAAAATACAGAAATTCCATTTGTATGGGGGGAAAAAGACAGAAATTCCATTTATTTAGAGGCAAAAAAGCAGAAATTCCCCTTATTTTGGAGCAAAATTGCAGAAATTTCCCTTTTTATAGCAAAAAGGCATGCATTCTTCTTATTTTCAGGCAAAAAGGCAGAAATTTCCCGTATTTTGGAGTAAAATTGCAGAAATTCCCTTAATTGTAGGGCAAAAAGACAGAAATTCTCCTTATTTTGGGGCAAAACGCAGAAATTCCACTTATTTTGGAACAAGATTCAGAAATTTCCCTTATTTTTGGCCAAAATTGCAGAAATTTCACTTATTTTGGGGCAAAATTGCAGAAATTTCACTTATTTCAGGGAAAAAAAGCAGAAATTTTCTTATTTTGGGGCAAAAAGGCAGAAATTTCCCATATTTTGAGGCAAAAATGCAGAAATTCCCCTTATTTTGAGGTAAAAAGGCTGAAATTCTCCTTATTTGGTGGCAAAAAGGCAGAAATTTCCCATATTTTGGGGCAAAATTGCAGAAATTTCACTTATTTCAGAGTACTAAGTCAGAAATTTTTCTTACTTTGGGGCAAAAAAGACAGAAATTCCCTTTGTTTTCAGGGAAAAAGACAGAAATTCCACTTATTTAGAGGCAAAAATGCAGAAATTCCCCTTATTTTGGAGCAAAAATGAAGAAATTTCCCTTTTTTATGGCAAAAAGGTATGCATTCTTCTTATTTTCGGGCAAAAAGGCAGAAATTCCCTTTGTTTTGGGGGAAAAAGACAGAAATTCCACTTATTTAGAGGCAAAAAAGCAGAAATTCCCCATATTTTGGAGCAAAATTGCAGAAATTCCCCTAATTGTGGGGCAAAAAGGCAGAAATTCCCTATATGTTAGGGCAAAACGACAGAAATTCTCCTCATTTGGGGGCAAAATTCAGAAATTCCATTTATTTTGTGGCAAAATTCCCAAAATTCCCCTTATTTTGGGGCAAAATTGCAGAAATTTCAATTATTTTGGGGCAAAATTGCAGAAATTTCACTTTTTTCAGGGAAAAAAGGCCGAAATTTTCCGTTTTTAGGGGCAAAAAGTCAGAAATTCCTAATATTTTGAGGCAAAAATGCAGAAATTCCTCTTATTTTGAGGTAAAAAGGCTGAAATTCCCCTTATTTGCAGGCAAAAATGCAGAAATTTCTCTTATACTGGGGCAAAATTGCAGAAATTTCACTTATTTCAGGGTAATAATTCAGAAATTTTCCTTATTTTGGGGCAAAAAATACAGAAATTCCATTTGTATGGGTGGAAAAAGACAGAAATTCCATTTATTTAGAGGCAAAAAAGCAGAAATTCCCCTTATTTTGGAGCAAAATTGCAGAAATTTCCCTTTTTATAGCCAAAAGGTATGCATTCTTCTTATTTTCAGGCAAAAAGGCAGAAATTCCCCGTATTTTGGAGTAAAATTGCAGAAATTCCCTATATGTTGGGGCAAAAAGACAGAAATTCTCCTTATTTTGGGGCAAAACTCAGAAATTCCACTTATTTTGGAACAAAATTTCAGAAATTTCCCTTATTTTTGGCCAAAATTGCAGAAATTTCACTTATTTTGGGGCAAAATTGCAGAAATTTCACTTATTTCAGGGAAAAAAAGCAGAAATTTTCTTATTTTGGGGCAAAAAGGCAGAAATTTCCCATATTTTGAGGCAAAAATGCAGAAATTCCCCTTATTTTGAGGTAAACAGGCTGAAATTCCCCTTATTTGGGGGCAAAAAGGCAGAAATTTCCAATATTTTGGGGCAAAATTGTAGAAATTTCACTTATTTCAGGGTACTAAGTCAGAAATTTTTCTTACTTTGGGGCAAAAAAGACAGAAATTCCCTTTGTTTTCAGGGAAAAAAACAGAAATTCCACTTATTTAGAGGCAAAAATGCAGAAATTCCCCTTATTTTGGCGCAAAAATGAAGAAATTTCCCTTTTTTATGGCAAAAAGGTATGCATTCTTCTTACTTTCGGGCAAAAAGGAAGAAATTCCCCCTATTTTAGAGCAAAATTGCAGAAATTCCCCTAATTGTGGGGCAAAAAGGCAGAAATTCCCTATATGTTGGGGCAAAAAGACAGAAATTCTCCTTATTTTAAAGCAAAACTCAGAAATTTCACTTATTTTGGGGCAAAATTACAGAAATTTCACTTATTTCAGAAAAAAAAGGAGAAATTTTCTTATTTTGGGGCAAAAAGGCAGAAATTTCTTTTATTTTGGTACAAAATTGCAGAAATTATTCTTATTTTGGGGCAAAAAAGCAGAAATTTCTCATATTTTGGGGCAAAATTGCAGAAAATTTCCTTATTTTGAGGTAAAAAGGCTAAAATTCCCATTATTTGGTTGCAAAAAGGCAGAAATTTTTCTTATTTGGGGGAAAAATTGCAGAAATTTCACTAATTTCAGGGTAATAAGTCAGAAATTTTCTTTATTTTGGGGCAAAAAAAGACAGAAATTCTCATTGTTTTGGGGGTAAGAGACAGAAATTCCACTTATTTAGAGGCAAAAAAGCAGAAATTCCCATTATTTTGGAGCAAAAATGAAGAAATTTTTCTTTTTTATGGCAAAAAGGTATGCATTCTTCTTATTTTCGGGCAAAAAGGCAGAAATTCCCCCTATTTTAGAGCAAAATTGCAGAAATTCCCCTAATTGTGGGGCAAAAAAAACAGAAATTCCCTATATGTTGGGGCAAAAAGATAGAAATTCTCCATATTTTGGGGCAAAACTCAGAAATTCCACTTATTTTGGGACAAAATTCTAAAAATTTCCCTTATTTTGGGGCAAAATTGCAGAAATTTCACTTATTTAGGGGCAAAATTGCAGAAATTTCACTTATTTCAGGGGAAAAAGACAGAAATTTCTGTTATTTTGGTACAAAATTGCAGAATTTTTTCTTATTTTGGGCAAAAAGGCAGAAATTTCCCATATTTTGAGGCAAAAATGCAGAAATTTAACTTATTTCAGGGTAATAAGTCAGAAATTTTCCTTACTTTGGGGCAAAAAAGACAGAAATTCCCTTTGTTTTGGTGGAAAAAGACAGAAATTCCACTTATTTAGAGGCAAAAATGCAGAAATTCCTCTTATTTTGGAGCAAAAATGAAGAAATTTCCTTTTATTATGGCAAAAAGGTATGCATTCTTCTTATTTTCGGGCAAAAAGGCAGAAATTCCCCATATTTTAGAGCAAAATTGCAGAAATTCCCCTTATTGTGGGGCAAAAAGGCAGAAATTCCCTATATGTTGGGGGAAAAGACAGAAATTCTCCTTATTTTAGAGCAAAACTCAGAAATTTCATTTATTTTGGGGCAAAATTGCAGAAATTTCACTTATTTCAGGAAAAAAAAGCAGAAATTTTCTTATTTTGGGGCAAAAAGGCAGAAATTTCTTTTATTTTGGTACAAAATTGCAGAAAATTTTCTTATTTTGGGGCAAAAAGGCAGAAATTTCTCATATTTTGGGGCAAAAATGCAGAAAATCCCCTTATTTTGAGGTAAAAAGGCTAAAATTCCCCTTATTTGGTTGCAAAAAGGCAGAAATTTCCCTTATTTTGGGGCAAAATTGCAGAAATTTCACTTATATCAGGGTAATAAGTCAGAAATTTTCCTTATTTTGGGGCAAAAAAGACAGAAATTCCCTTTGTTTTGGGGGAAAAAGACAGAAATTCCACTTATTAAGAGGCAAAAAAGCAGAAATTCCCCTTATTTTGGAGCAAAAATGAAGAAATTTCCCTTTTTTGTGGCAAAAAGGTATCCATTCTTCTTGTTTTCGGGCAAAAAGGCAGAAATTCCCCGTTTTTTGGAGCAAAATTGCAGAAATTCCCCTAATTTTTGGGCAAAAAGGCAAAAATTCCCTATATGTTAGGGCCAAACAACAGAAATTCTCCTTATTTTGGGGCAAAATTCAGAAATTCCATTTCTTTTGGTGCAAAATTCCCAAAATTTCCCTTATTTTTGGGGCAAAATTGCAGAAATTTCAATTATTTTGGGGCAAAATTGCAGAAATTTCACTTTTTTCCGGGAAAAAAGGCCGAAATTTTTCGTTTTTGGGGGCAAAAAGGCAGAAATTCCTAATACTTTGTGGCAAAAATATAGAAATTTCCCTTATTTTGAGGTAAAAAGGCTGAAATTCCCCTTATTTGGGGGCAAAAATGCAGAAATTTCTCTTATACTGGGGCAAAATTGCAGAAATTTCACTTATTTCAGGGTAATAATTCAGAAATTTTCCTTATTTTGGATCAAAAAATACAGAAATTCCATTTGTATGGGGGGAAAAAGACAGAAATTCCATTTATTTAGAGGCAAAAAAGCAGAAATTCCCCTTATTTTGGAGCAAAATTGCAGAAATTTCCCTTTTTATAGCAAAAAGGCATGCATTCTTCTTATTTTCAGGCAAAAAGGCAGAAATTTCCCGTATTTTGGAGTAAAATTGCAGAAATTCCCTTAATTGTAGGGCAAAAAGACAGAAATTCTCCTTATTTTGGGGCAAAACGCAGAAATTCCACTTATTTTGGAACAAGATTCAGAAATTTCCCTTATTTTTGGCCAAAATTGCAGAAATTTCACTTATTTTGGGGCAAAATTGCAGAAATTTCACTTATTTCAGGGAAAAAAAGCAGAAATTTTCTTATTTTGGGGCAAAAAGGCAGAAATTTCCCATATTTTGAGGCAAAAATGCAGAAATTCCCCTTATTTTGAGGTAAAAAGGCTGAAATTCTCCTTATTTGGTGGCAAAAAGGCAGAAATTTCCCATATTTTGGGGCAAAATTGCAGAAATTTCACTTATTTCAGAGTACTAAGTCAGAAATTTTTCTTACTTTGGGGCAAAAAAGACAGAAATTCCCTTTGTTTTCAGGGAAAAAGACAGAAATTCCACTTATTTAGAGGCAAAAATGCAGAAATTCCCCTTATTTTGGAGCAAAAATGAAGAAATTTCCCTTTTTTATGGCAAAAAGGTATGCATTCTTCTTATTTTCGGGCAAAAAGGCAGAAATTCCCTTTGTTTTGGGGGAAAAAGACAGAAATTCCACTTATTTAGAGGCAAAAAAGCAGAAATTCCCCATATTTTGGAGCAAAATTGCAGAAATTCCCCTAATTGTGGGGCAAAAAGGCAGAAATTCCCTATATGTTAGGGCAAAACGACAGAAATTCTCCTCATTTGGGGGCAAAATTCAGAAATTCCATTTATTTTGTGGCAAAATTCCCAAAATTCCCCTTATTTTGGGGCAAAATTGCAGAAATTTCAATTATTTTGGGGCAAAATTGCAGAAATTTCACTTTTTTCAGGGAAAAAAGGCCGAAATTTTCCGTTTTTAGGGGCAAAAAGTCAGAAATTCCTAATATTTTGAGGCAAAAATGCAGAAATTCCTCTTATTTTGAGGTAAAAAGGCTGAAATTCCCCTTATTTGCAGGCAAAAATGCAGAAATTTCTCTTATACTGGGGCAAAATTGCAGAAATTTCACTTATTTCAGGGTAATAATTCAGAAATTTTCCTTATTTTGGGGCAAAAAATACAGAAATTCCATTTGTATGGGTGGAAAAAGACAGAAATTCCATTTATTTAGAGGCAAAAAAGCAGAAATTCCCCTTATTTTGGAGCAAAATTGCAGAAATTTCCCTTTTTATAGCCAAAAGGTATGCATTCTTCTTATTTTCAGGCAAAAAGGCAGAAATTCCCCGTATTTTGGAGTAAAATTGCAGAAATTCCCTATATGTTGGGGCAAAAAGACAGAAATTCTCCTTATTTTGGGGCAAAACTCAGAAATTCCACTTATTTTGGAACAAAATGTCAGAAATTTCCCTTATTTTTGGCCAAAATTGCAGAAATTTCACTTATTTTGGGGCAAAATTGCAGAAATTTCACTTATTTCAGGGAAAAAAAGCAGAAATTTTCTTATTTTGGGGCAAAAAGGCAGAAATTTCCCATATTTTGAGGCAAAAATGCAGAAATTCCCCTTATTTTGAGGTAAAAAGGCTGAAATTCTCCTTATTTGGGGGCAAAAAGGCAGAAATTTCCCATATTTTGGGGCAAAATTGCAGAAATTTCACTTATTTCAGGGTACTAAGTCAGAAATTTTTCTTACTTTGGGGCAAAAAAGACAGAAATTCCCTTTGTTTTCAGGGAAAAAGACAGAAATTCCACTTATTTAGAGGCAAAAATGCAGAAATTCCCCTTATTTTGGAGCAAAAATGAAGAAATTTCCCTTTTTTATGGCAAAAAGGTATGCATTCTTCTTATTTTCGGGCAAAAAGGCAGAAATTCTCCCTACTTTAGAGCAAAATTGCAGAAATTCCTCTAATTGTGGGGCAAAAAGGCAGAAATTCCCTATATGTTGGGGCAAAATACAGAAATTCTCCTTATTTTGGTGAAAAACTCAGAAATTCCACTTATTTTGGGGCAAAATTGCAGAAATTTCCCTTATTTTGGGGCAAAATTGCAGAAATTTCACTTATTTTGGGGCAAAATTGCAGAAATTTCACTTTTTTCAGGGTAATAAGTCAGAAATTTTCCTTATTTTGGGGCAAAAAAGACAGAAATTCCCTATGTTCTGGGGGAAAAGACAGTAATTCCACTTTTTTAGAGGCAAAAAAGCAGAAATTCCTTTTATTTTGGAGTAAAAATGAAGAAATTTCTTTTTTTTTGTGGCAAATGTATACATTCCCTTTATTTTCGGGCAAAACGCAGAAATTCCACTTATTTTGGAACAAAATTACAGAAATTTCCCTTATTTTTGGCCAAAATTGCAGAAATTTCACTTATTTTGGGGCAAAATTGCAGAAATTTCACTTATTTCAGGGAAAAAAAGCAGAAATTTTCTTATTTTGGGGCAAAAAGGCAGAAATTTCCCATATTTTGAGGCAAAAATCAGAAATTCCCCTTATTTTGAGGTAAAAAGGCTGAAATTCTCCTTATTTGGGGGCAAAAGGCAGAAATTTCCCATATTTTGGGGCAAAATTGCAGAAATTTCACTTATTTCAGGGTACTAAGTCAGAAATTTTTCTTACTTTGGGGCAAAAAAGACAGAAATTCCCTTTGTTTTCAGGGAAAAAGACAGAAATTCCACTTATTTAGAGGCAAAAATGCAGAAATTCCCCTTATTTTGGAGCAAAAATGAAGAAATTTCCCTTTTTTATGGCAAAAAGTTATGCATTCTTCTTATTTTCGGGCAAAAAGGCAGAAATTCCCTTTGTTTTGGGGGAAAAAGACAGAAATTCCACTTATTTAGAGGCAAAAAAGCAGAAATTCCCCATATTTTGGAGCAAAATTGCAGAAATTCCCCTAATTGTGGGGCAAAAAGGCAGAAATTCCCTATATGTTAGGGCAAAACGACAGAAATTCTCCTCATTTGGGGGCAAAATTCAGAAATTCCATTTATTTTGGGGCAAAATTCCCAAAATTCCCCTTATTTTGGGGCAAAATTGCAGAAATTTCAATTATTTTGGGGCAAAATTGCAGAAATTTCACTTTTTTCAGGGAAAAAAGGCCGAAATTTTCCGTTTTTAGGGGCAAAAAGTCAGAAATTCCTAATATTTTGAGGCAAAAATGCAGAAATTCCTCTTATTTTGAGGTAAAAAGGCTGAAATTCCCCTTATTTGCGGGCAAAAATGCAGAAATTTCTCTTATACTGGGGCAAAATTGCAGAAATTTCACTTATTTCAGGGTAATAATTCAGAAATTTTCCTTATTTTGGGGCAAAAAATACAGAAATTCCATTTGTATGGGTGGAAAAAGACAGAAATTCCATTTATTTAGAGGCAAAAAAGCAGAAATTCCCCTTATTTTGGAGCAAAATTGCAGAAATTTCCCTTTTTATAGCCAAAAGGTATGCATTCTTCTTATTTTCAGGCAAAAAGGCAGAAATTCCCCGTATTTTGGAGTAAAATTGCAGAAATTCCCTATATGTTGGGGCAAAAAGACAGAAATTCTCCTTATTTTGGGGCAAAACTCAGAAATTCCACTTATTTTGGAACAAAATTTCAGAAATTTCCCTTGTTTTTGGCCAAAATTGCAGAAATTTCACTTATTTTGGGGCAAAATTGCAGAAATTTCACTTATTTCAGGGAAAAAAAGCAGAAATTTTCTTATTTTGGGGCAAAAAGGCAGAAATTTCCCATATTTTGAGGCAAAAATGCAGAAATTCCCCTTATTTTGAGGTAAAAAGGCTGAAATTCTCCTTATTTGGGGGCAAAAAGGCAGAAATTTCCCATATTTTGGGGCAAAATTGCAGAAATTTCACTTATTTCAGGGTACTAAGTCAGAAATTTTTCTTACTTTGGGGCAAAAAAACAGAAATTCCCTTTGTTTTCAGGGAAAAAGACAGAAATTCCACGTATTTAGAGGCAAAAATGCAGAAATTCCCCTTATTTTGGAGCAAAAATGAAGAAATTTCCCTTTTTTATGGCAAAAAGGTATGCATTCTTCTTATTTTCGGGCAAAAAGGCAGAAATTCTCCCTATTTTAGAGCAAAATTGCAGAAATTCCCCTAATTGTGGGGCAAAAAGGCAGAAATTCCCTATATGTTGGGGCAAAAAGACAGAAATTCTCCTTATTTTGGTGAAAAACTCAGAAATTCCACTTATTTTGGGGCAAAATTGCAGAAATTTCCCTTATTTTGGGGCGAAATTGCAGAAATTTCACTTATTTTGGGGCAAAATTGCAGAAATTTCACTTTTTTCAGGGTAATAAGTCAGAAATTTTCCTTATTTTGGGGCAAAAAAGACAGAAATTCCCTATGTTCTGGGGGAAAAGACAGTAATTCCACTTTTTTAGAGGCAAAAAAGCAGAAATTCCTTTTATTTTGGAGGAAAAATGAAGAAATTTCTTTTTTTTTGTGGCAAATGTATACATTCCCTTTATTTTCGGGCAAAAAGGCAGAAATTCCCCGTATTTTGGAGCAAACTTGCAGATATTCCCCTAATTGTGGGGCAAAAAGGCAGAAATTCCCTATATGTTGGGGCAAAAAGACAGAAATTCTCCTTATTTTGGGGCAAAACTCAGAAATTCCACTTATTTTGGGGCAAAATTCCAGAAATTTCCCTTATTTTGGGGCAAAATTGCAGAAATTTCACTTATTTTCAGGCAAAATTACATAAATTTCACTTATTTCAGAAAAAAAGCAGAATTTTCTTATTTTGGTGCAAAAAGGCAGAAATTTCTTTTATTTTGTTACAAAATTGCAGAAATTTTTCTTATTTTGGGGCAAAAAGGCAGAAATCTCCCATATTTTGGGGCAAAAATGCAGAAATTCCTCTTATTTTGAGGTAAAAAGGCTGAAATTCCCCTTATTTGGGGGCAAAAGGGCAGAAATTTCCCTTATTTTGGGGCAAAATTGCAGAAATTTCACTTATTTTGGGGCAAAATTGCAGAAATTTCACTTTTTTCAGGGTAATAAGTCAGAAATTTTCCTTATTTTGGGGCAAAAAAGACAGAAATTCCCTATGTTCTGGGGGAAAAGACAGTAATTCCACTTTTTTAGAGGAAAAAAAGCAGAAATTCCTTTTATTTTGGAGTAAAAATGAAGAAATTTCTTTTTTTTTGTGGCAAATGTATACATTCCCTTTATTTTCGGGCAAAACGCAGAAATTCCACTTATTTTGGAACAAAATTACAGAAATTTCCCTTATTTTTGGCCAAAATTGCAGAAATTTCACTTATTTTGGGGCAAAATTGCAGAAATTTCACTTATTTCAGGGAAAAAAAGCAGAAATTTTCTTATTTTGGGGCAAAAAGGCAGAAATTTCCCATATTTTGAGGCAAAAATGCAGAAATTCCCCTTATTTTGAGGTAAAAAGGCTGAAATTCTCCTTATTTGGGGGCAAAAAGGCAGAAATTTCCCATATTTTGGGGCAAAATTGCAGAAATTTCACTTATTTCAGGGTACTAAGTCAGAAATTTTTCTTACTTTGGGGCAAAAAAGACAGAAATTCCCTTTGTTTTCAGGGAAAAAGACAGAAATTCCACTTATTTAGAGGCAAAAATGCAGAAATTCCCCTTATTTTGGAGCAAAAATGAAGAAATTTCCCTTTTTTATGGCAAAAAGTTATGCATTCTTCTTATTTTCGGGCAAAAAGGCAGAAATTCCCTTTGTTTTGGGGGAAAAAGACAGAAATTCCACTTATTTAGAGGCAAAAAAGCAGAAATTCCCCATATTTTGGAGCAAAATTGCAGAAATTCCCCTAATTGTGGGGCAAAAAGGCAGAAATTCCCTATATGTTAGGGCAAAACGACAGAAATTCTCCTCATTTGGGGGCAAAATTCAGAAATTCCATTTATTTTGGGGCAAAATTCCCAAAATTCCCCTTATTTTGGGGCAAAATTGCAGAAATTTCAATTATTTTGGGGCAAAATTGCAGAAATTTCACTTTTTTCAGGGAAAAAAGGCCGAAATTTTCCGTTTTTAGGGGCAAAATTCAGAAATTCCTAATATTTTGAGGCAAAAATGCAGAAATTCCTCTTATTTTGAGGTAAAAAGGCTGAAATTCCCCTTATTTGCGGGCAAAAATGCAGAAATTTCTCTTATACTGGGGCAAAATTGCAGAAATTTCACTTATTTAAGGGTAATAATTCAGAAATTTTCCTTATTTTGGGGCAAAAAATACAGAAATTCCATTTGTATGGGTGGAAAAAGACAGAAATTCCATTTATTTAGAGGCAAAAAAGCAGAAATTCCCCTTATTTTGGAGCAAAATTGCAGAAATTTCCCTTTTTATAGCCAAAAGGTATGCATTCTTCTTATTTTCAGGCAAAAAGGCAGAAATTCCCCGTATTTTGGAGTAAAATTGCAGAAATTCCCTATATGTTGGGGCAAAAAGACAGAAATTCTCCTTATTTTGGGGCAAAACTCAGAAATTCCACTTATTTTGGAACAAAATTTCAGAAATTTCCCTTATTTTTGGCCAAAATTGCAGAAATTTCACTTATTTTGGGGCAAAATTGCAGAAATTTCACTTATTTCAGGGAAAAAAAGCAGAAATTTTCTTATTTTGGGGCAAAAAGGCAGAAATTTCCCATATTTTGAGGCAAAAATGCAGAAATTCCCCTTATTTTGAGGTAAAAAGGCTGAAATTCTCCTTATTTGGGGGCAAAAAGGCAGAAATTTCCCATATTTTGGGGCAAAATTGCAGAAATTTCACTTATTTCAGGGTACTAAGTCAGAAATTTTTCTTACTTTGGGGCAAAAAAACAGAAATTCCCTTTGTTTTCAGGGAAAAAGACAGAAATTCCACGTATTTAGAGGCAAAAATGCAGAAATTCCCCTTATTTTGGAGCAAAAATGAAGAAATTTCCCTTTTTTATGGCAAAAAGGTATGCATTCTTCTTATTTTCGGGCAAAAAGGCAGAAATTCTCCCTATTTTAGAGCAAAATTGCAGAAATTCCCCTAATTGTGGGGCAAAAAGGCAGAAATTCCCTATATGTTGGGGCAAAAAGACAGAAATTCTCCTTATTTTGGTGAAAAACTCAGAAATTCCACTTATTTTGGGGCAAAATTGCAGAAATTTCCCTTATTTTGGGGCGAAATTGCAGAAATTTCACTTATTTTGGGGCAAAATTGCAGAAATTTCACTTTTTTCAGGGAAATAAGTCAGAAATTTTCCTTATTTTGGGGCAAAAAAGACAGAAATTCCCTATGTTCTGGGGGAAAAGACAGTAATTCCACTTTTTTAGAGGCAAAAAAGCAGAAATTCCTTTTATTTTGGAGGAAAAATGAAGAAATTTCTTTTTTTTTTGTGGCAAATGTATACATTCCCTTTATTTTCGGGCAAAAAGGCAGAAATTCCCCGTATTTTGGAGCAAACTTGCAGATATTCCCCTAATTGTGGGGCAAAAAGGCAGAAATTCCCTATATGTTGGGGCAAAAAGACAGAAATTCTCCTTATTTTGGGGCAAAACTCAGAAATTCCACTTATTTTGGGGCAAAATTCCAGAAATTTCCCTTATTTTGGGGCAAAATTGCAGAAATTTCACTTATTTTCAGGCAAAATTACATAAATTTCACTTATTTCAGAAAAAAAGCAGAATTTTCTTATTTTGGTGCAAAAAGGCAGAAATTTCTTTTATTTTGTTACAAAATTGCAGAAATTTTTCTTATTTTGGGGCAAAAAGGCAGAAATCTCCCATATTTTGGGGCAAAAATGCAGAAATTCCTCTTATTTTGAGGTAAAAAGGCTGAAATTCCCCTTATTTGGGGGCAAAAGGGCAGAAATTTCCCTTATTTTGAGGCAAAATTGCAGAAATTTCACTTATTTCAGAAAAAAAAAAAACTTTTCTTATTTTAGGGCAAAATGCAGAAATTCCCATTATTTTGGGGCAAAAGGCAGAAATTCACCTTATTTTGTGGTAAAATTGCAGACATTTCACATATTTCAGGGCAAAAAGGTAGAAATTCCTCTTATTTGGGGGCAAAAAGGCAGAAATTCCCCTTATTTTGGGATAAAATTGCAGATATGTCCCTTGTTTGGGGGCAAAAAGGCAGAAAATCCCCTTAATTTTTGGTAAAAAAGCAGAAATTTCCCGTATTTTGGAGCAAAATTGCAGAAATTCCCCTAATATTGGGGCAAAAATGCAGAAATTCCTATTATTTGGGGAAAATCGGCAGAAGTTCCCCTTATTTTCGGAAAAAGAGGCAGAAATTCCCTGTATTTTGAAGCAAAATTGCAGAAACTCCCCTAATTTTGGGGCAAAAAGGCATAAATTTCTCATATTTTGGTGCAAAAATGCAGAAATTTTTCTTATTTTGAGGTAAAAAGGCTGAAATTCCCCTTATTTGGGGGCAAAAAAGAAGAATTTCTCTTATTTTGGGGCAAAATTGCAGAAATTTCACTTATTTCAGAGTAATAAGTCAGAAATTTTCGTTATTTTGGGGCAAAAAAAACAGAAATTCCCTTTGTTTTGGGGGGAAAAGACAGAAATTCCACTTTTATAGAGGCAAAAAAGCAGAAATAACTTTTATTTTGGAGTAAAAATGTAGAAATTTCCCTTTTTTATGGCAAAAAGGTATGCATTCTTCTTATTTTCGGGCAAAAAGGCAGAAATTCCCCGTATTTTCGAGCAAAATTGCAAAAATTCCCCTAATTTTAGGGCAAAAAGGCAGAAATTCCCTATATGTTGGGGCAAAAAGACAGAAATTCTCCTTATTTTGGGGCAAAACTCAGAAATTCCACTTATTTTGGGGCAAAATTCTAGAAATTTTTCTTATTTTAAAGCAAAATTGCAGAAATTTCACTTATTTTGGGGTAAAATTGCAGAAATTTCACTTATTTCAGGGAAAAAAGGCAGAAATTTTTCTTATTTTGGGGCAAAAAGGAAAAATTTCCTAATATTTTGTGGCAAAAATGCCGAAATTCCCCTTATTTTGAGGTAAAAAAGCTGAAATTTCCCTTATTTGGGGGAAAAAAGGCAGAAATTTCTTTTATTTTGGGGCAAAATTGCAGAAATTTCACTTATTTCAGGGTAATAAGTCAGAAATTTTCCTTATTTTGGGGCCAAAAGGACAGAAATTCCCTTTGTTTTGGGGGAAAAAGACAGAAATTCCACTTATTTAGAGGCAAAAAAGCAGAAATTCCCCTTATTTTGGAGCAAAAATGAAGAAATTTCCCTTTTTTATGGCAAAAAGGTATGCATTCTTCTTATTTTCGGGCAAAAAGGCAGAAATTCCCCGTATTTTGAAGCAAAATTGCAGAAATTCCCCTAATTGTGGGGCAAAAAAACAGAAATTCCCTATATGTTAGGGCAAAAAGACAGAAATTCTCCTTATTTTGGGGTAAAACTCAGAAATTCCACTTATTTTGGGGGCAAAATTCCAGAAATTTCCCTTATTTTGGGGCAAAATTGCAGAAATTTTAATTATTTTGGGGCAAAATTGCAGAAATTTCACTTATTTCAGAAAAATAAGCAGAATTTATTTATTTTGGTGCAAAAAGGCAGAAATTTCTTTTATTTTGGTACAAATTGCAGAAATTTTTCTTATTTTGGGGCAAAAAGGCAGAAATCTTCATATTTTGGGGCAAAAATGCAGAAATTCCTCTTATTTTGAGGTAAAAAGGCTGAAATTTCCCTTATTTGGGGGCAAAAAGGAAGAAATTTCCCTTATTTTGAGGCAAAATTGCAGAAATTTCACTTATTTCAGGATAATAAGTCAGAACTTTTCGTTATTTTGGGGCAAAAGAGACAGAAATTTCCTTTGTTTTGGGGGAAAAAAACAGAAATTCCACTTTTTTAGAGGCAAAAAAAGCAGAAATTCCTTTTATTTTGGAGTAACAATGAAGAAATTTCCCTTTTTTGTGGCAAAAGGTATACATTCCACTTATTTTTGGACTAAAAAGCAGAAATTACCCGTATTTTGGAGCAAAATTGCAGAAATTCCCCTAATTGTGGGGCAAGAAGGGAGAAATTCCCTATATGTTGGGGCAAAAAGAAACAAATTCTCCTTATTTTGGGTCAAAACTCAGAAATTCTACTGATATTGGGGCAAAATTCCAGAAATTTCCCTTATTTTGGGGCAAAATTGCAGAAATTTCACTTATTTTTGGGCAAAATTGCAGAAATTTCACTTATTTCAGAAAAAAAAGCAGAAATTTTCTTATTTTGGTGCAAAAAGGCGAAATTTCTTTTATTTTGGTACAAAATTGCAGAAATTTTTCTAATTTTGGGGCAAAAAGGCAGAAATCTCCCATATTTTGGGGCAAAAATGCAGAAATTTCTCTTATTTTGAGGTAAAAAGGCTAAAATTCCCCTTATTTGGGGGCAAAAAGGCAGAAATTTCCCTTATTTTGGGGCAAAATTGCAGAAATTTCACTTATTTCAGGGTAATAAGTCAGAAAATTTCCTTATTTTGTGGCAAAAAAGACAGAAATTTTCTTTGTTTTGGGGGAAAAAGACAGAAATTCCACTTATTTATAGGCAAAAAAGCAGAAATTCCTCTTATTTTGTAGCAAAACTGAAGAAATTTCTATTTTTTATGGCAAAAAGGTATGCATTCTTCTTATTTTCGGGCAAAAAGGCAGAAATTCCCCGTATTTTGGAGCAAAATTTCAGAAATTTCCCTAATTGTGGCAAGAAGGGGGAAATTCCCTATATGTTGGGGCAAAAAGACAGAAATTCTCCTTATTTTAGGGCAAAATTGCAGAAATTTCACTATTTTGGGGCAAAATTGCAGAAATTTAACTTATTTCAGAAAAAAATTCAGAAATGTTTCTATTTTTGTGCAAAAAGGCAGAAATTTCTTTTATTTTGGTACAAAATTGCAGAAATTTTTCTTATTTTGGGGCAAAAAGGGAGAAATCCCCCATATTTTGAGGCAAAAATGCAGAAATTCCTCTTATTTTGAGGTAATAAGGCTGAAATTTCCCTTATTTGGGGGCAAAAAGGCAGAAATTTCACTTATTTCAGGGTAATAAGTCAGAAATTTTCTTTATTTTGGGGCAAAAAAGACAGAAATTCCCTTTGTTTTGGGAGAAAAAGACAGAAATTCCACTTTTTTTGAGGCAAAAAAGCAGAAATTCCTTTTATTTTGGAGTAAAAATGAAGAAATTTCCCTTTTTTGTGGCAAAAGGTATGAATTCCACTTATTTTCGGGCAAAAAGGCAGAAATTACCCGTATTTTGGAGCAATATTGCAGAAATTCCCCTAATTGTGGGGCAAAAAGGCAGAAATTCCCTATATGTTGGGGCAAAATACAGAAATTCTCCTTATTTTGGGGCAAAATTCAGAAATTCTACTTATTTTGGGGCAAAATTCCGGAAATTTCCCTTATTTTGGGGCAAAATTGCAGAAATTTCACTTATTTTGGGGCAAAATTGCAGAAATTTCACTTATTTCAGGGTAATTAGTCAGAAATTTTCCTTATTTTGGGGCAAAAAAGACAGAAATTCCCTATGTTCTGGGGGAAAAAGACAGTAATTCCACTTTTTTAGAGGCAAAAAAGCAGAAATTCCTTTTATTTTGGAGTAAAAATGAAGAAATTTCTTTTTTTTGTGGCAAAAGGTGTACATTCCCTTTATTTTCGGGCAAAAAGGCAGAAATTCCCCGTATTTTGGAGCAAACTTGGAGATATTACCCTAATTGTGGGGCAAAAAGGCAGAAATTTCCTATATGTTAGGGCAAAAAGACAGAAATTCTCTTTATTTTTGGGGCAAAACTCAGAAATTCCATTTATTTTGGGGCAAAATTCCAGAAATTTCTTTTATTTTGGGGCAAAATTGCAGAAATTTCACTTATTTTGGGGCAAAATTGCAGAAATTTCACTTATTTCATGGTAAAAAGGCAGAAATTATCCTTATTTTGATGCAAAAATGCAGAAATTCCAAATATTTTGTGGCAAAAATGAAGAAATTCCCTTTATTTTGAGGTAAAAAGGCAGAAATTCCCGTTATTTGGGGGCAAAAAAAAGAAATTTCACTTATTTTGGGGCAAAAACTCAGAAATTCCACACTTTTTTGGTCAAAATTCCAGAAATTTCCCTTATTTTGGGGCAAAATTGCAGTAATTTCACTTATTTTGGTGCAAAATTGCAGAAATTTAACTTATTTCAGAAAAAAATTTAGAAATTTTCCTATTTTGGTGCAAAAAGGCAGAATTATCTTTTATTTTGGTACAAAATTGCAGAAATTTTTCTTATTTTGGGGCAAAAAGGCAGAAATCTCCCATATTTTGGAGCAAAAATGAAGATATTCCTCTTATTTTGAGGTAAAAAGGCTGAAATTTCCTTTATTTGGGGGCAAAAAGGCAGAAATTTCCCTTATTTTGAGGAAAATTGCAGAAATTTCACTTATTTCAGGGTAATAAGTCAGAAATTTTCGTTATTTTGGGGCAAAAAAGACAGAAATTCCCTTTGTTTTGGGGGAAAAAGACAGAAATTCCACTTTTTTAGAGGCAAAAAAGCAGAAATTCCTTTAATTTTGGAGTAAAAATGAAGAAATTTCTTTTTTTGTGGCAAAAGGTATACATTCCACTTATTTTTGGGCTAAAAAGCAGAAATTACCCGTATTTTGGAGCAAAATTGCAGAAAATCCCCTAATTGTGGGGCAAAGAGGCAGAAATTCCCTATATGTTAGGGCAAAAAGACAGAAATTCTCCTTATTTTGGGGCAAAACTCAGAAATTCCACTTATTTTGCGGCAAAATTCTAGAAATTTCCCTTATTTTGGGGCAAAATTGCAGAAATTTCACTTATTTTGGGGCAAAATTGCAGTAATTTCATTTATTTTTGGGCAAAATTGCAGAAATTCCAAATATTTTGTGGCAAAAATGCAGAAATTCCCCTTATTTTAAGGTAAAAAGGCAGAAATTCCCCTTATTTGGGGGTAAAAAACAGAAATTTCCCTTATTTTGGGGCAAAATTGCAGAAATTTCACTTATTTTGGGGCAAAATTGCAGAAATTTCACTTATTTCAAAAAAAAATTCAGAAATTTTCCTATTTTGGTGCAAAAAGGCAGAAATTTCTATTTTGGTACAAAATTGCAGAAATTTTTCTTTTTTTGGGGCAAAAAGGCACAAATCTCCCATATTTTGGGGAAAAAATGCAGAAATTCCTCTTATTTGGGGTAAAAAGGTAGAAATTTCCCTTATTTGGGGGAAAAAGGCAGAAATTTCCCTTATTTTGAGGCAAAATTGCAGAAATTTCACTTATTTCAGTGTAATAAGTCAGAAATTTTCCTTATTTTGGGGCAAAAAAGACAGAAATTCCCTTTGTTTTGGGGGAAAAAGACAGAAATTCCACTTTTTTAGCGGCAAAAAAGCAGAAATTCATTTTATTTTGGAGTAAAAATGAAGAAATTTCTTTTTTTTTTGTGGCAAAAGATATACATTCCCCTTATTTTCAGGCTAAAAAGCAGAAATTCCCCGTATTTTGGAGCAAAATTGCAGAAATTCCCCTAATTGTGGGGCAAAAAGGCAGAAATTTCCGATATGTTAGGGCAAAAAGACAGAAATTCTTTTTATTTTGGGGCTAAACTCAGAAATTCCACTTATTTTGGGGCAAAATTCCAGAAATTTCCCTTATTTTGGGGCAAAATTGCAGAAATTTCACTTATTTTGGGGCAAAATTGCAGAAATTTCACTTATTTCAGGGTAATAAGTCAGAAATTTTCCTTATTTTGGGGCCAAAAAGACAGAAATTTCCTTTGTTTTGGGGTGAAAAAGATAGAAATTCCACTTATTTAGAGGCAAAAAAGCAGAAATTCCTCTTATTTTGGAGCAAAAATGAAGAAATTTCCTTTTTTTATGGCAAAAAGGTATGCATTCTTCTTATTTTCGGGCAAAAAGGCAGAAATTCCCAGTATTTTGGAGCAAAATTGCAGAAATTCCCCTAATTGTGGGGCAAAAAGGCAGAAATTCCCTATATGTTGGGGCAAAAAGAAACAAATTCTTTTTATTTTGGGTCAAAACTCAGAAATTCCACTGATATTGGGGCAAAATTCCAGAAATTTCCCTTACTTTGGGGCAAAATTGCAGAAATTTCACTTATTTTGGGGCAAAATTGCAGAAATTTCACTTATTTCAGAAAAAAAAGCAGAAATTTTCTTATTTTGGTGCAAAAAGGCGGAAATTTCTTTTATTTTGGTACAAAATTGCAGAAATTTTTCTTATTTTGGGGCAAAAAGGCAGAAATCTCCCATATTTTGGGGCAAAAATGAAGAAATTTCTCTTATTTTGAGGTAAAAAGGCTGAAATTCCCATTATTTGGGGGCAAAAAGGCAGAAATTTCCCTTATTTTGAGGCAAAATTGCAGAAATTTCACTTATTTCAGTGTAATAAGTCAGAAATTTTCTTTATTTTGAAGCAAAAAAGACAGAAATTCTTTTTGTTTTGAGGGAAAAAGGCAGAAATTCCACTTTTTTAGCGGCAAAAAAGCAAAAATTCCTTTTATTTTGGAGTAAAAATGAAGAAATTTCTTTTTTTTGTGGCAAAAAGTATACATTCCCCTTATTTTCAGGCTAAAAAGCAGAAATTCCCCGTATTTTGGAGCAAAATTGCAGAAATTCCCCTAATTGTGGAGCAAAAAGGCAGAAATTGCCTATATGTTGGGGCAAAAAGACAGAAATTCTCCTAATTTTGGGGCAAAACTCAGAAATTCCACTTATTTTGAGGCAAAATTGCAGAAATTTCACTTATTTCAGAAAAATAAGCAGAATTTATTTATTTTGGTGCAAAAAGGCAGAAATTTCTTTTATTTTGGTACAAATTGCAGAAATTTTTCTTATTTTGGGGCAAAAAGGCAGAAATCTTCATATTTTGGGGCAAAAATGCAGAAATTCCTCTTATTTTGAGGTAAAAAGGCTGAAATTTCCCTTATTTGGGGGCAAAAAGGAAGAAATTTCCCTTATTTTGAGGCAAAATTGCAGAAATTTCACTTATTTCAGGATAATAAGTCAGAAATTTTCGTTATTTTGGAGCAAAAGAGACAGAAATTTCCTTTGTTTTGGGGGAAAAAAACAGAAATTCCACTTTTTTAGAGGTAAAAAAAGCAGAAATTCCTTTTATTTTGGAGTAAAAATGAAGAAATTTCCCTTTTTTGTGGCAAAAGGTATACATTCCACTTATTTTTGGGCTAAAAAGCAGAAATTACCCGTATTTTGGAGCAAAATTGCAGAAATTCCCCTAATTGTGGGGCAAGAAGGGAGAAATTCCCTATATGTTGGGGCAAAAAGAAACAAATTCTCCTTATTTTGGGTCAAAACTCAGAAATTCTACTAATATTGGGGCAAAATTCCAGAAATTTCCCTTATTTTGGGGCAAAATTGCAGAAATTTCACTTATTTTTGGGCAAAATTGCAGAAATTTCACTTATTTCAGAAAAAAAAGCAGAAATTTTCTTATTTTGGTGCAAAAAGGCGAAATTTCTTTTATTTTGGTACAAAATTGCAGAAATTTTTCTAATTTTGGGGCAAAAAGGCAGAAATCTCCCATATTTTGGGGCAAAAATGCAGAAATTTCTCTTATTTTGAGGTAAATAGGCTGAAATTCCCCTTATTTGGGGGCAAAAAGGCAGAAATTTCCCTTATTTTGGGGCAAAATTGCAGAAATTTCACTTATTTCAGGGTAATAAGTCAGAAAATTTCCTTATTTTGTGGCAAAAAAGACAGAAATTTCCTTTGTTTTGGGGGAAAAAGACAGAAATTCCACTTATTTAGAGGCAAAAAAGCAGAAATTCCCCTTATTTTGTAGCAAAACTGAAGAAATTTCTATTTTTTATGGCAAAAAGGTATGCATTCTTCTTATTTTCGGGCAAAAAGGCAGAAATTCCCCGTATTTTGGAGCAAAATTGCAGAAATTTCCCTAATTGTGGGGCAAGAAGGGGGAAATTCCCTATATGTTGGGGCAAAAAGACAGAAATTCCCCTTATTTGGGGGCAAAAAACAGAAATTTCCCTTATTTTGGGGCAAAATTGCAGAAAGTTCACTTATTTTTGGGCAAAATTGCAGAAATTTCACTTATTTTGGGGCAAAATTGCAGAAATTTAACTTATTTCAGAAAAAAATTCAGAAATTTTTCTATTTTGGTGCAAAAAGGCAGAAATTTCTTTTATTTTGGTACAAAATTGCAGAAATTTTTCTTATTTTGTGGCAAAAAGGGAGAAATCCCCCATATTTTGAGGCAAAAATGCAGAAATTCCTCTTATTTTGAGGTAATAAGGCTGAAATTTCCCTTATTTGGGGGCAAAAAGGCAGAAATTTCCCTTATTTTGAGGCAAAATTGCAGAAATTTCACTTATTTCAGGGTAATAAGTCAGAAATTTTCTTTATTTTGGGTCAAAAAAGACAGAAATTCCCTTTGTTTTTGGAGAAAAAGACAGAAATTCCACTTTTTTAGAGGCAAAAAAGCAGAAATTCCTTTTATTTTGGAGTAAAAATGAAGAAATTTCCCTTTTTTGTGGCAAAAGGTATGAATTCCAATTATTTTCGGGCAAAAAGGCAGAAATTACCCGTATTTTGGAGCAATATTGCAGAAATTCGCCTAATTGTGGGGCAAAGAGGAAGAAATTCCCTATATGTTAGGGCAAAAACAAAGAAATTCTCTTTATTTTGGGGCAAAACTCAGAAATTCTACTTATTTTGGGGCAAAATTCCAGAAATTTCCCTTATTTTGGGGCAAAATTGCAGAAATTTCACTTATTTTGGGGCAAAATTGCAGAAATTTCACTTATTTCAGGGTAATAAGTCAGAAATTTTCCTTATTTTGGGGCCAAAAAGACAGAAATTCCCTTTGTTTTGGGGGAAAAAGACAGAAATTCCACTTATTTAGAGGCAAAAAAGCAGAAATTCCTCTTATTTTGGAGCAAAATTGCAGAAATTCCCCTAATTGTGGGGCAAAAAAAACAGAAATTCCCTATATTTTGGGGCAAAAAGTAACAAATTCTCCTTATTTTGGGTCAAAACTCAGAAATTCCACTGATATTGGGGCAAAATTCCAGAAATTTCCCGTATTTTGGGGCAAAATTGCAGAAATTTCACTTATTTTGGGGCAAAATTGCAGAAATTTCACTTATTTCAGAAAAAAAGCAGGAATTTTCTTATTTTGGTGCAAAAAGGCGGAAATTTCTTTTATTTTGGTACAAAATTGCAGAAATTTTTCTTATTTTGGGGCAAAAAGTCAGAAATCTCCCATATTTAGGGGAAAAATGCAGAAATTCCTCTTATTTTGAGATAAAAGGCTGAAATTCCCCTTATTTGGGGGCAAAAAGGCAGAAATTTCCCTTATTTTGAGGCAAAATTGCAGAAATTTCACTTATTTCAGGGTAATAAGTCAGAAATTTTCTCTATTTTGGGGCAAAAAAGACAGAAATTCCCTTTGTTTTCAGGGAAAAAGACAGATATTCCACTTATTTAGAGGCAAAAATGCAGAAATTCCCCTTATTTTGGAGCAAAAATGAAGAAATTTCCCTTTTTTATGGCAAAAAGGTATGCATTCTTCTTATTTTCGGGCAAAAAGGCAGAAATTCCCCATATTTTAGAGCAAAATTGCAGAAATTCCCCTAATTGTGGGGCAAAAAGGCAGAAATTCCCTATATGTTGGGGCAAAATACAGAAATTCTCCTTATTTTGGTGAAAAACTCAGAAATTCCACTTATTTTGGGGCAAAATTGCAGAAATTTCCCTTATTTTGGGGCAAAATTGCAGAAATTTCACTTATTTTGGGGCAAAATTGCAGAAATTTCACTTTTTTCAGGGTAATAAGTCAGAAATTTTCCTTATTTTGGGGCAAAAAAGACAGAAATTCCCTATGTTCTGGGGGAAAAAGACAGTAATTCCACTTTTTTAGAGGCAAAAAAGCAGAAATTCCTTTTATTTTGGAGTAAAAATGAAGAAATTTCTTTTTTTGTGGCAAAAGGTATACATTCCCTTTATTTTCGGGCAAAAAGGCAGAAATTCCCCGTATTTTGGAGCAAACTTGCAGATATTACCCTAATTGTGGAGCAAAAAGGCAGCAATTTCCTATATGTTAGGGCAAAAAGACAGAAATTCTCTTTATTTTTGGGGCAAAACTCAGAAATTCCATTTATTTTGGGGCAAAATTTCAGAAATTTCTTTTATTTTGGGGCAAAATTGCAGAAATTTCACTTATTTTGGGGCAAAATTGCAGAAATTTCACTTATTTCATGGTAAAAAGGCAGAAATTATCCTTATTTTGATGCAAAAATGCAGAAATTCCAAATATTTTGTGGCAAAAATGAAGAAATTCCCTTTATTTTGAGGTAAAAAGGCATAATTTCCCGTTATTTGGGGGCAAAAAAAAAGAAATTTCACTTATTTTGGGGCAAAAACTCAGAAATTCCACACTTTTTTGGTCAAAATTCCAGAAATTTCCCTTATTTTGGGGCAAAATTGCAGAAATTTCATTTATTTTTGTGCAAAATTGCAGAAATTTAACTTATTTCAGAAAAAAATTTAGAAATTTTCCTATTTTGGTGCAAAAAGGCAGAATTATCTTTTTTTTGGTACAAAATTGCAGAAATTTTTCTTATTTTGGGGCAAAAAGGCAGAAATCTCCCATATTTTGGAGCAAAAATGAAGATATTCCTCTTATTTTGAGGTAAAAAGGCTGAAATTTCCTTTATTTGGGGGCAAAAAGGCAGAAATTTCCCTTATTTTGAGGAAAATTGCAGAAATTTCACTTATTTCAGGGTAATAAGTCAGAAATTTTCGTTATTTTGGGGCAAAAAAGACAGAAATTCCCTTTGTTTTGGGGGAAAAAGACAGAAATTCCACTTTTTTAGAGGCAAAAAAGCAGAAATTCCTTTTATTTTGGAGTAAAAATGAAGAAATTTCTTTTTTTGTGGCAAAAGGTATACATTCCACTTATTTTTGGGCTAAAAAGCAGAAATTTCCCGTATTTTGGAGCAAAATTGCAGAAAATCCCCTAATTGTGGGGCATAGAGGCAGAAATTCCCTATATGTTAGGGCAAAAAGACAGAAATTCTCCTTATTTTGGAGCAAAACTCAGAAATTCCACTTATTTTGCGGCAAAATTCTAGATATTTCCTTTTTTGGGGGGCAAAATTGCAGAAATTTCACTTATTTTGGGGCAAAATTGCAGTAATTTCACTTATTTTTGGGCAAAATTGCAGAAATTCCAAATATTTTGTGGCAAAAATGCAGAAATTCCCCTTATTTTAAGGTAAAAAGGCAGAAATTCCCCTTATTTGGGGGTAAAAAACAGAAATTTCCCTTATTTTGGGGCAAAATTGCAGAAATTTCACTTATTTTGGGGCAAAATTGCAGAAATTTCACTTATTTCAGAAAAAAATTCAGAAATTTTCCTATTTTGGTGCAAAAAGGCAGAAATTTCTATTTTGGTACAAAATTGCAGAAATTTTTCTTTTTTTGGGGCAAAAAGGCACAAATCTCCCATATTTTGGGGAAAAAATGCAGAAATTCCTCTTATTTTGATGTAAAAAGGTAGAAATTTCCCTTATTTGGGGGAAAAAGGCAGAAATTTCCCTTATTTTGAGGCAAAATTGCAGAAATTTCACTTATTTCAGTGTAATAAGTCAGAAATTTTCCTTATTTTGGGGCAAAAAAGACAGAAATTCCCATTGTTTTGGGGGAAAAAGACAGAAATTCCACTTTTTTAGCGGCAAAAAAGCAGAAATTCATTTTATTTTGGAGTAAAAATGAAGAAATTTCTTTTTTTTTTTTTTGTGGCAAAAGATATACATTCCCCTTATTTTCAGGCTAAAAAGCAGAAATTCCCCGTATTTTGGAGCAAAATTGCAGAAATTCCCCTAATTGTGGGGCAAAAAGGCAGAAATTTCCGATATGTTAGGGCAAAAAAACAGAAATTCTTTTTATTTTGGGGCTAAACTCAGAAATTCCACTTATTTTGGGGCAAAATTCCAGAAATTTCCCTTATTTTGGGGCAAAATTGCAGAAATTTCACTTATTTTGGGGCAAAATTGCAGAAATTTCACTTATTTCAGGGTAATAAGTCAGAAATTTTCCTTATTTTGGGGCCAAAAAGACAGAAATTTCCTTTGTTTTGGGGTGAAAAAGATAGAAATTCCACTTATTTAGAGGCAAAAAAGCAGAAATTCCTCTTATTTTAGAGCAAAAATGAAGAAATTTCCTTTTTTTATGGCAAAAAGGTATGCATTCTTCTTATTTTCGGGCAAAAAGGCAGAAATTCCCAGTATTTTGGACCAAAATTGCAGAAATTCCCCTAATTGTGGGGCAAAAAGGCAGAAATTCCCTATATGTTGGGGCAAAAAGAAACAAATTCTCCTTATTTTGGGTCAAAACTCAGAAATTCCACTGATATTGGGGCAAAATTCCAGAAATTTCCCTTATTTTGGGGCAAAATTGCAGAAATTTCACTTATTTTGGGGCAAAATTGCAGAAATTTCACTTATTTCAGAAAAAAAGCAGAAATTTTCTTATTTTGGTGCAAAAAGGCGGAAATTTCTTTTATTTTGGTACAAAATTGCAGAAATTTTTCTTATTTTGGGGCAAAAAGGCAGAAATCTCCCATATTTTGGGGCAAAAATGAAGAAATTTCTCTTATTTTGAGTTAAAAAGGCTGAAATTCCCATTATTTGGGGGCAAAAAGGCAGAAATTTCCCTTATTTTGAGGCAAAATTGCAGAAATTTCACTTATTTCAGTGTAATAAGTCAGAAATTTTCTTTATTTTGGGGCAAAAAAGACAGAAATTCTTTTTGTTTTGAGGGAAAAAGGCAGAAATTCCACCTTTTTAGCGGCAAAAAAGCAAAAATTCATTTTATTTTGGAGTAAAAATGAAGAAATTTTTTTTTTTGTGGCAAAAAGTATACATTCCCCTTATTTTCAGGCTTAAAAGCAGAAATTCCCCGTATTTTGGAGCAAAATTGCAGAAATTCCCCTAATTGTGGGGAAAAGGCAGAAATTCCCTATATGTTGGGGAAAAAGACAGAAATTCTCCTTATTTTGGGGCAAAACTCAGAAATTCCACTTATTTTGCGGCAAAATTCCAGAAATTTCCCTTATTTTGGGGCAAAATTGCAGAAATTTCACTTATTTTGGGGCAAAATTGCAGAAATTTCACTTATTTTATTGTAATAAGTCAGAAATTTTCATTATTTTGGGGCAAAAAAGACAGAAATTCCCTTTGTTTTGGGGGAAAAAGACAGAAATTCCACTTTTTTAGAGGCAAAAAAGCAGAAATTCCTATTATTTTGGAGTAAAAATGAAGACATTTCCCTTTTTTGTGGCCAAAGTTATACATTCCACTTATTTTTGGGCTAAAAAGCAGAAATTACCCGTATTTTGGAGCAAGATTGCAGAAATTCCCCTAATTGTGGAGCAAAAAGGCAGAAATTCTCTATATGTTAAGGCAAAAAGACAGAAATTCTCCTTATTTTGGGGCAAAACTCAGAAATTCCACTTATTTTGGGGCAAAATTCCAGAAATTTCCCTTATTTTGGGGCAAAATTGCAGAAATTTCACTTATTTGGGGCAAAATTGCAGAAATTTCACTTATTTCATAGTAAAAAGGCAGAAATTATCCTTATTTTGGGGAAAAAATGCAGAAATTCCAAATATTTTGTAGCAAAAATGCAGAAATTCCCCTTATATTGAGGTAAAAAGGCAGAAATTCCCCTTATTTGGGGGCAAAAAACAGAAATTTCCCTTATTTGGGGGCAAAATTGCAGAAAGTTCACTTATTTTGGGGCAAAATTGCAGAAATTTCACTTATTTCAGGGTAATAAGTCAGAAATTTTCCTTATTTTGGGGCCAAAAAGACAGAAATTTCCTTTGTTTTGTGGTGAAAAAGATAGAAATTCCACTTATTTAGAGGCAAAAAAGCAGAAATTCCTCTTATTTTGGAGCAAAAATGAAGAAATTTCCTTTTATTATGGCAAAAAGGTATGCATTCTTCTTATTTTCGGGCAAAAAGGCAGAAATTCCCAGTATTTTGGAGCAAAATTGCAGAAATTCCCCTAATTGTGGGGCAAAAAGGCAGAAATTCCCTATATGTTGGGGCAAAAAGAAACAAATTCTCCTTATTTTGGGTCAAAACTCAGAAATTCCACTGATATTGGGGCAAAATTCCAGAAATTTCCCTTATTTTGGGGCAAAATTGCAGAAATTTCACTTATTTTGGGGCAAAATTGCAGAAATTTCACTTATTTCAGAAAAAAAAGAAGAAATTTTCTTATTTTGGTGCAAAAAGGCGGAAATTTCTTTTATTTTGGTACAAAATTGCAGAAATTTTTCTTATTTTGGGGCAAAAAGGCAGAAATCTCCCATATTTTGGGGCAAAAATGAAGAAATTTCTCTTATTTTGAGGTAAAAAGGCTGAAATTCCCATTATTTGGGGGCAAAAAGGCAGAAATTTCCCTTATTTTGAGGCAAAATTGCAGAAATTTCACTTATTTCAGTGTAATAAGTCAGAAATTTTCTTTATTTTGGGGCAAAAAAGACAGAAATTCTTTTTGTTTTGAGGGAAAAATGCAGAAATTCCACTTTTTTAGCGGCAAAAAAGCAAAAATTCATTTTATTTTGGAGTAAAAATGAAGAAATTTCTTTTTTTTTTGTGGCAAAAAGTATACATTCCCCTTATTTTCAGGCTAAAAAGCAGAAATTCCCCGTATTTTGGAGCAAAATTGCAGAAATTCCCCTAATTGTGGGGCAAAAAGGCAGAAATTGCCTATATGTTGGGGCAAAAAGACAGAAATTCTCCTAATTTTGGGGCAAAACTCAGAAATTCCACTTATTTTGGGGCAAAATTCCAGAAATTTCCCTTATTTTGGGGCAAAATTGCAGAAATTTCACTTATTTTGGGGCAAAATTGCAGAAATTTCACTTATTTCAGGGTAATAAGTCAGAAATTTTCCTTATTTTGGAGCAAAAAAACAGAAATTCCCTTTGTTTTGGGGGAAAAAGACAGGAATTCCACTTATTTAGAGGCAAAAAAGCTGAAATTCCCCTTATTTTGGAGCAAAAATGAAGAACTTTCCTTTTTTTATGGCAAAAAGGTATGCATTCTTCTTATTTTCGGGCAAAAAGGCAGAAATTCCCCGTATTTTGGAGCAAAATTGCAGAAATTCCCCTAATTGTGGGGCGAAAAAGCAGAAATTCCCTATATGTTGGGGCAAAAAGACAAAAATTCTCCTTATTTTGGGGCAAAACTCAGAAATTCCACTTATTTTAAGGCAAAATTCCAGAAATTTCCTTTATTTGGGAGCAAAATTGCAGAAATTTCTGTTATTTTGGGGCAAAATTGCAGAAATTTCACTTATTTCAGAAAAAAAAAGCAGAAATTTTCTTATTTTGGTGCAAAAAGGCGGAAATTTCTTTTATTTTGGTACAAAATTGCAGAAATTTTTCTTATTTTGGGGCAAAAAGGCAGAAATCTCCCATATTTTGGGGCAAAAATGCAGAAATTCCTCTTATTTTGAGGTAAAAAGGCTGAAATTCCCCTTATTTGGAGGCAAAAAGGCAGAAATTTTTCTTATTTTGGGGCAAAATTGCAGAAATTTCACTTATTTCAGAGTAGTCAGTCAGAAATTTTTCTTATTTTGGGGCAAAAAAGCAGAAATTCCTTTTATTTTGGAGTAAAAATGAAGAAATTTCTTTTTTGTGGCAAATGGTATACATTCCCCTTATTTTCAGGCTAAAAAGCAGAAATTACCCGTATTTTGGAGCAAAATTGCAAAAATTCTGCTAATTGTGGGGCAAAAAGGCAGAAATTCCCTGTAAGTTAGAGCAAAAAAACAGAAAATCTCCTTATTTTGGGGCAAAACTCAGAAATTCCACTTACTTTGGGGCAAAATTCCAAAAATTTCCCTTATTTTGGGCCAAAATTGCAGAAATTTCACTTATTTTGAGGCAAAATTGCATAAATTTCACTTATTTCAGGGTAATAAGTCAGAAATTTTCCTTATTTTGGGGCAAAAAACACAGAAATTCCCTTTGTTTTGGGGGAAAAAGACAGAAATTCCACTTTCTTAGAGGCAAAAAAGCAGAAATTCCTTTTATTTTGGAGTAAAAATGAAGAAATTTCTTTTTTGTGGCAAATGGTATACATTCCCCTTATTTTCAGGCTAAAAAGCAGAAATTACCCGTATTTTGGAGCAAAATTGCAGAAATTCCCCTAATTGTGGGGCAAAATGCAGAAATTCCCTATATGTTAGGGCAAACAGACAGAAATTCTCCTTATTTTGGGGCAAAACTCAGAAATTCCACTTATTTTGGGGCGAAATTCCAGAAATTTCCCTTATTTTGTGGCAAAATTGCAGAAATATCCTTTACATTGGGGCAAAATTGCAGAAATTTTTCTTATTTTGGGGCAAAATTGCAGAAATTTCACTTATTTCATGGTAAAAAGGCAGAAATTTTCCTCATTTTGGGGCAAAAATGCAGAGATTCCAAATATTTTGTGGTAAAATTGCAAAAATTCCCCTTATTTTGAGGTAAAAAGGCAGAAATTCCCCTTATTTGGGGGCAAAAAGCAGAAATTTCCCTTATTCTGGGACAAAATTGCAGTAATTTCACTTATTTCAGGGTAATAAGTCAGAAATTTTCCTTATTTGGGGCAAAAAAGACAGAAATTCCTTTTGTTTTGGGGGAAAAAGTCAGAAATTCCACTTATTTAGAAGCAAAAAAGCAGAAATTCCCCTTAATTTGGAGCAAAAATGAAGAAATTTCCTTTTTTTGTGGCAAAAGGTATGCATTCTTCTTATTTTCAGGCTAAAAAGCAGAAATTCCCCGTATTTTGGAGCAAAATTGCAGAAATTCCCCTAATTGTGGGGCAAAAAGGCAGAAATTCCCTATATGTTGGGGCAAAAAGAAACAAATTCTCCTTATTTTGGGTCAAAACTCAGAAATTCCACTGATATTGGGGCAAAGTTCCAGAACTTTCCCTTATTTTGGGGCAAAATTGCAGAAATTTCACTTATTTTGGGGCAAAATTGCAGAAATTTCACTTATTTCAGAAAAAAAAGAAGAAATTTTCTTATTTTGGTGCAAAAAGGCGGAAATTTCTTTTATTTTGGTACAAAATTGCAGAAATTTTTCTTATTTTGGCGCAAAAAGGCAGAAATCTCCCATATTTTGGGGCAAAAATGAAGAAATTTCTCTTATTTTGAGGTAAAAAGGCTGAAATTCCCATTATTTGGGGGCAAAAAGGCAGAAATTTCCCTTATTTTGAGGCAAAATTGCAGAAATTTCACTTATTTCAGTGTAATAAGTCAGAAATTTTCTTTATTTTGGGGCAAAAAAGACAGAAATTCTTTTTGTTTTGAGGGAAAAAGGCAGAAATTCCACTTTTTTAGCGGCAAAAAAGCAAAAATTCATTTTATTTTGGAGTAAAAATGAAGAAATTTCTTTTTTTTTTGTGGCAAAAAGTATAGATTCCCCTTATTTTCGGGCTAAAAAGCAGAAATTCCCCGTATTTTGTATCAAAATTGCAGAAATTCCCCTTATTTTGGAGCAAAAATAAAGAAATTTCCCTTTTTTATGGTAAAAAGGTATGCATTCTTCTTATTTTCGGGCAAAAAGGCAGAAATTTCCCGTATTTTGGAGCAAAATTGCAGAAATTCCCCTAATTGTGGGGCAAAAAGGCAGAAATTCCCTATATGTTGGGGCAAAAAGACAGAAATTCTCCTTATTTTGGGGCAAAACTCAGAAATTCCACTTATTTTGGTGAAAAATTCCAGAAATTTCCTTTATTTTAGGGCAAAATTGCAGAAATTTCACTTATTTTGGGGCAAAATTGCAGAAATTTCACTTATTTCAGAAAAAAAGCAGAATTTATTTATTTTGGTGCAAAAAGGCAGAAATTTCTTTTATTTTGGTACAAAATTGCAGAAATTTTTCTTATTTTGGGGCAAAAAGGCAGAAATCTCCCATATTTTGTGGCAAAAATGCAGAAATTTCTCTTATTTTGAGGTAAAAAGGCTGAAATTCCCCTTATTTGGGGGCAAAAAGGCAAAAATTTCCCTTATTTTGAGGCAAAATTGCAGAAATTTCACTTATTTCAGGGTAATAAGTCAGAAATTTTTCTTATTTTGGGGCAAAAAACACAGAAATTCCCTTTGTTTTGGGGGAAAAAGACAGAAATTCCACTTTTTTACAGGCAAAAAAGCAGAAATTCCTTTTATTTTGAAGTAAAAATGAAGAAATTTCCCTTTTTTGTGGCAAAATGTATACATTCCACTTATTTTTGGGCTAAAAAGCAGAAATTACCCGTATTTTGGAGCAAAATTGCAGAAATTCCCCTAATTGTGGGGCAAAAGGCAGAAATTCCCTATATGTTGGGGAAAAAGACAGAAATTCTCCTTATTTTGGGGCAAAACTCAGAAATTCCATTATTTTGCGGCAAAATTCCAGAAATTTCCCTTATTTTGGGCAAAATTGCAGAAATTTCACTTATTTTGGGGCAAAATTGCAGAAATTTCACTTATTTCAGGGTAATAAGTCAGAAATTTTCCTTATTTTGGGGCCAAAAAGAAAGAAATTTCCTTTGTTTTGGGGTGACAAAGATAGAAATTCCACTTATTTAGAGGCAAAAAAGCAGAAATTCCTCTTATTTTGGAGCAAAAATGAAGAAATTTCCTTTTATTATGGCAAAAAGGTATGCATTCTTCTTATTTTCGGGCAAAAAGGGAGAAATTCCCAGTATTTTGGAGCAAAATTGCAGAAATTCCCCTAATTGTGGGGCAAAAAGGCAGAAATTCCCTATATGTTGGGGCAAAAAGAAACAAATTCTCCTTATTTTGGGTCAAAACTCAGAAATTCCACTGATATTGGGGCAAAGTTCCAGAACTTTCCCTTATTTTGGGGCAAAATTGCAGAAATTTCACTTATTTTGGGGCAAAATTGCAGAAATTTCACTTATTTCAGAAAAAAAAGAAGAAATTTTCTTATTTTGGTGCAAAAAGGCGGATATTTCTTTTATTTTGGTACAAAATTGCAGAAATTTTTCTTATTTTGGCGCAAAAAGGCAGAAATCTCCCATATTTTGGGGCAAAAATGAAGAAATTTCTCTTATTTTGAGGTAAAAAGGCTGAAATTCCCATTATTTGGGGGCAAAAAGGCAGAAATTTCCCTTATTTTGAGGCAAAATTGCAGAAATTTCACTTATTTCAGTGTAATAAGTCAGAAATTTTCTTTATTTTGGGGCAAAAAAGACAGAAATTCTTTTTGTTTTGAGGGAAAAAGGCAGAAATTCCACTTTTTTAGCGGCAAAAAAGCAAAAATTCATTTTATTTTGGAGTAAAAATGAAGAAATTTCTTTTTTTTTTGTGGCAAAAAGTATACATTCCCCTTATTTTCGGGCTAAAAAGCAGAAATTCCCCGTATTTTGTATCAAAATTGCAGAAATTCCCCTTATTTTGGAGCAAAAATAAAGAAATTTCCCTTTTTTATGGTAAAAAGGTATGCATTCTTCTTATTTTCGGGCAAAAAGGCAGAAATTTCCCGTATTTTGGAGCAAAATTGCAGAAATTCCCCTAATTGTGGGGCAAAAAGGCAGAAATTCCCTATATGTTGGGGCAAAAAGACAGAAATTCTCCTTATTTTGGGGCAAAACTCAGAAATTCCACTTATTTTGGTGAAAAATTCCAGAAATTTCCTTTATTTTAGGGCAAAATTGCAGAAATTTCACTTATTTTGGGGCAAAATTGCAGAAATTTCACTTATTTCAGAAAAAAAGCAGAATTTATTTATTTTGGTGCAAAAAGGCAGAAATTTCTTTTATTTTGGTACAAAATTGCAGAAATTTTTCTTATTTTGGGGCAAAAAGGCAGAAATCTCCCATATTTTGTGGCAAAAATGCAGAAATTTCTCTTATTTTGAGGTAAAAAGGCTGAAATTCCCCTTATTTGGGGGCAAAAAGGCAGAAATTTCCCTTATTTTGAGGCAAAATTGCAGAAATTTCACTTATTTCAGGGTAATAAGTCAGAAATTTTTCTTATTTTGGGGCAAAAAACACAGAAATTCCCTTTGTTTTGGGGGAAAAAGACAGAAATTCCACTTTTTTACAGGCAAAAAAGCAGAAATTCCTTTTATTTTGGAGTAAAAATGAAGAAATTTCCCTTTTTTGTGGCAAAATGTATACATTCCACTTATTTTTGGGCTAAAAAGCAGAAATTACCCGTATTTTGGAGCAAAATTGCAGAAATTCCCCTAATTGTGGGGCAAAAGGCAGAAATTCCCTATATGTTGGGGAAAAAGACAGAAATTCTCCTTATTTTGGGGCAAAACTCAGAAATTCCACTTATTTTGCGGCAAAATTCCAGAAATTTCCCTTATTTTGGGCAAAATTGCAGAAATTTCACTTATTTTGGGGCAAAATTGCAGAAATTTCACTTATTTCAGGGTAATAAGTCAGAAATTTTCCTTATTTTAGGGCCAAAAAGAAAGAAATTTCCTTTGTTTTGGGGTGACAAAGATAGAAATTCCACTTATTTAGAGGCAAAAAAGCAGAAATTCCTCTTATTTTGGAGCAAAAATGAAGAAATTTCCTTTTATTATGGCAAAAAGGTATGCATTCTTCTTATTTTCGGGCAAAAAGGGAGAAATTCCCAGTATTTTGGAGCAAAATTGCAGAAATTCCCCTAATTGTGGGGCAAAAAGGCAGAAATTCCCTATATGTTGGGGCAAAAAGAAACAAATTCTCCTTATTTTGGGTCAAAACTCAGAAATTCCACTGATATTGGGGCAAAGTTCCAGAACTTTCCCTTATTTTGGGGCAAAATTGCAGAAATTTCACTTATTTTGGGGCAAAATTGCAGAAATTTCACTTATTTCAGAAAAAAAAGAAGAAATTTTCTTATTTTGGTGCAAAAAGGCGGAAATTTCTTTTATTTTGGTACAAAATTGCAGAAATTTTTCTTATTTTGGCGCAAAAAGGCAGAAATCTCCCATATTTTGGGGCAAAAATGAAGAAATTTCTCTTATTTTGAGGTAAAAAGGCTGAAATTCCCATTATTTGGGGGCAAAAAGGCAGAAATTTCCCTTATTTTGAGGCAAAATTGCAGAAATTTCACTTATTTCAGTGTAATAAGTCAGAAATTTTCTTTATTTTGGGGCAAAAAAGACAGAAATTCTTTTTGTTTTGAGGGAAAAAGGCAGAAATTCCACTTTTTTAGCGGCAAAAAAGCAAAAATTCATTTTATTTTGGAGTAAAAATGAAGAAATTTCTTTTTTTTTTGTGGCAAAAAGTATACATTCCCCTTATTTTCGGGCTAAAAAGCAGAAATTCCCCGTATTTTGTATCAAAATTGCAGAAATTCCCCTTATTTTGGAGCAAAAATAAAGAAATTTCCCTTTTTTATGGTAAAAAGGTATGCATTCTTCTTATTTTCGGGCAAAAAGGCAGAAATTTCCCGTATTTTGGAGCAAAATTGCAGAAATTCCCCTAATTGTGGGGCAAAAAGGCAGAAATTCCCTATATGTTGGGGCAAAAAGACAGAAATTCTCCTTATTTTGGGGCAAAACTCAGAAATTCCACTTATTTTGGTGCAAAATTCCAGAAATTTCCTTTATTTTAGGGCAAAATTGCAGAAATTTCACTTATTTTGGGGCAAAATTGCAGAAATTTCACTTATTTCAGAAAAAAAGCAGAATTTATTTATTTTGGTGCAAAAAGGCAGAAATTTCTTTTATTTTGGTACAAAATTGCAGAAATTTTTCTTATTTTGGGGCAAAAAGGCAGAAATCTCCCATATTTTGTGGCAAAAATGCAGAAATTTCTCTTATTTTGAGGTAAAAAGGCTGAAATTCCCCTTATTTGGGGGCAAAAAGGCAGAAATTTCCCTTATTTTGAGGCAAAATTGCAGAAATTTCACTTATTTCAGAGTAATAAGTCAGAAATTTTTCTTATTTTGGGGCAAAAAACACAGAAATTCCCTTTGTTTTGGGGGAAAAAGACAGAAATTCCACTTTTTTACAGGCAAAAAAGCAGAAATTCCTTTTATTTTGGAGTAAAAATGAAGAAATTTCCCTTTTTTGTGGCAAAATGTATACATTCCACTTATTTTTGGGCTAAATAGCAGAAATTACCCGTATTTTGGAGCAAAATTGCAGAAATTCCCCTAATTGTGGGGCAAAAGGCAGAAATTCCCTATATGTTGGGGAAAAAGACAGAAATTCTCCTTATTTTGGGGCAAAACTCAGAAATTCCACTTATTTTGCGGCAAAATTCCAGAAATTTCCCTTATTTTGGGCAAAATTGCAGAAATTTCACTTATTTTGGGGCAAAATTGCAGAAATTTCACTTATTTCAGGGTAATAAGTCAGAAATTTTCCTTATTTTGGGGCCAAAAAGAAAGAAATTTCCTTTGTTTTGGGGTGACAAAGATAGAAATTCCACTTATTTAGAGGCAAAAAAGCAGAAATTCCTCTTATTTTGGAGCAAAAATGAAGAAATTTCCTTTTATTATGGCAAAAAGGTATGCATTCTTCTTATTTTCGGGCAAAAAGGGAGAAATTCCCAGTATTTTGGAGAAAAATTGCAGAAATTCCCCTAATTGTGGGGCAAAAAGGCAGAAATTCCCTATATGTTGGGGCAAAAAGAAACAAATTCTCCTTATTTTGGGTCAAAACTCAGAAATTCCACTGATATTGGGGCAAAGTTCCAGAACTTTCCCTTATTTTGGGGCAAAATTGCAGAAATTTCACTTATTTTGGGGCAAAATTGCAGAAATTTCACTTATTTCAGAAAAAAAAGAAGAAATTTTCTTATTTTGGTGCAAAAAGGCGGAAATTTCTTTTATTTTGGTACAAAATTGCAAAAATTTTTCTTATTTTGGCGCAAAAAGGCAGAAATCTCCCATATTTTGGGGCAAAAATGAAGAAATTTCTCTTATTTTGGGGCAAAATTGCAGAAATTTCACTTATTTCAGTGTAATAAGTCAGAAATTTTCTTTATTTTGGGGCAAAAAAGACAGAAATTCTTTTTGTTTTGAGGGAAAAAAGCAGAAATTCCACTTTTTTAGCGGCAAAAAAGCAAAAATTCATTTTATTTTGGAGTAAAAATGAAGAAATTTCTTTTTTTTTTTTTGTGGCAAAAAGTATACATTCCCCTTATTTTCAGGCTAAAAAGCAGAAATTCCCCGTATTTTGGAGCAAAATTGCAGAAATTCCCCTAATTGTGGGGCAAAAAGGCAGAAATTGCCTATATGTTGGGGCAAAAAGACAGAAATTCTCCTAATTTTGGGGCAAAACTCAGAAATTCCACTTATTTTGGGGCAAAATTCCAGAAATTTCCCTTATTTTGGGGCAAAATTGCAGAAATTTCACTTATTTTGGGGCAAAATTGCAGAAATTTCACTTATTTCAGGGTAATAAGTCAGAAATTTTCCTTATTTTGGAGCAAAAAAACAGAAATTCCCTTTGTTTTGGGGGAAAAAGACAGAAATTCCACTTATTTAGAGGCAAAAAAGCTGAAATTCCCCTTATTTTGGAGCAAAAATGAAGAACTTTCCCTTTTTTATGGCAAAAAGGTATGCATTCTTCTTATTTTCGGGCAAAAAGGCAGAAATTCCCCGTATTTTGGAGCAAAATTGCAGAAATTCCCCTAATTGTGGGGCGAAAAGGCAGAAATTCCCTATATGTTGGGGCAAAAAGACAAAAATTCTCCTTATTTTGGAGCAAAACTCAGAAATTCCACTTATTTTAAGGCAAAATTCCAGAAATTTCCTTTATTTGGGAGCAAAATTGCAGAAATTTCTGTTATTTGGGGGCAAAATTGCAGAAATTTCACTTATTTCAGAAAAAAAAGCAGAAATTTTCTTATTTTGATGCAAAAAGGCGGAAATTGCTTTTATTTTGGTACAAAATTGCAGAAATTTTTCTTATTTTGGGGCAAAAAGGCAGAAATCTCCCATATTTTGGGGCAAAAATGCAGAAATTCCTCTTATTTTGAGGTAAAAAGGCTGAAATTCCCCTTATTTGGAGGCAAAAAGGCAGAAATTTTTCTTATTTTGGGGCAAAATTGGAGAAATTTCACTTATTTCAGAGTAGTCAGTCAGAAATTTTTCTTATTTTGGGGCAAAAAAGCAGAAATTCCTTTTATTTTGGAGTAAAAATGAAGAAATTTTTTTTTTGTGGCAAATGGTATACATTCCCCTTATTTTCAGGCTAAAAAGCAGAAATTACCCGTATTTTGGAGCAAAATTGCAGAAATTCCCCTAATTGTGGGGCAAAAAGGCAGAAATTGCCTATATGTTGGGGCAAAAAGACAGAAATTCTCCTAATTTTGGGGCAAAACTCAGAAATTCCACTTATTTTGGGGCAAAATTCCAGAAATTTCCCTTATTTTGGGGCAAAATTGCAGAAATTTCACTTATTTTGGGGCAAAATTGCAGAAATTTCACTTATTTCAGGGTAATAAGTCAGAAATTTTCCTTATTTTGGAGCAAAAAAACAGAAATTCCCTTTGTTTTGGGGGAAAAAGACAGAAATTCCACTTATTTAGAGGCAAAAAAGCTGAAATTCCCCTTATTTTGGAGCAAAAATGAAGAACTTTCCCTTTTTTATGGCAAAAAGGTATGCATTCTTCTTATTTTCGGGCAAAAAGGCAGAAATTCCCCGTATTTTGGAGCAAAATTGCAGAAATTCCCCTAATTGTGGGGCGAAAAGGCAGAAATTCCCTATATGTTGGGGCAAAAAGACAAAAATTCTCCTTATTTTGGAGCAAAACTCAGAAATTCCACTTATTATAAGGCAAAATTCCAGAAATTTCCTTTATTTGGGAGCAAAATTGCAGAAATTTCTGTTATTTTGGGGCAAAATTGCAGAAATTTCACTTATTTCAGAAAAAAAAGCAGAAATTTTCTTATTTTGGTGCAAAAAGGCGGAAATTGCTTTTATTTTGGTACAAAATTGCAGAAATTTTTCTTATTTTGGGGCAAAAAGGCAGAAATCTCCCATATTTTGGGGCAAAAATGCAGAAATTCCTCTTATTTTGAGGTAAAAAGGCTGAAATTCCCCTTATTTGGAGGCAAAAAGGCAGAAATTTTTCTTATTTTGGGGCAAAATTGCAGAAATTTCACTTATTTCAGAGTAGTCAGTCAGAAATTTTTCTTATTTTGGGGCAAAAAAGCAGAAATTCCTTTTATTTTGGAGTAAAAATGAAGAAATTTCTTTTTTGTGGCAAATGGTATACATTCCCCTTATTTTCAGGCTAAAAAGCAGAAATTACCCGTATTTTGGAGCAAAATTGCAAAAATTCTGCTAATTGTGGGGCAAAAAGGCAGAAATTCCCTGTAAGTTAGAGCAAAAAAACAGAAAATCTCCTTATTTTGGGGCAAAACTCAGAAATTCCACTTACTTTGGGGCAAAATTCCAAAAATTTCCCTTATTTTGGGCCAAAATTGCAGAAATTTCACTTATTTTGAGGCAAAATTTCATAAATTTCTCTTATTTCAGGGTCATAAGTCAGAAATTTTCCTTATTTTGGGGCAAAAAACACAGAAATTCCCTTTGTTTTGGGGGAAAAAGACAGAAATTCCACTTTTTTAGAGGCAAAAAAGCAGAAATTCCTTTTATTTTGGAGTAAAAATGAAGAAATTTTCCTTTTTTGTGGCAAAATGTATACATTCCACTTATTTTTGGGCTAAAAAGCTGAAATTACCCGTATTTTGGAGCAAAATTGCAGAAATTCCCCTAATTGTAGGGCAAAATGCAGAAATTCCCTATATGTTAGGGCAAACAGGCAGAAATTCTCCTTATTTTGGGGCAAAACTCAGAAATTCCACTTATTTTGGGGCAAAATTCCAGAAATTTCCCTTATTTTTGGCAAAATTGCACAAATTTCCTTTACATTGGGGCAAAATTGCAGAAATTTCCCTTATTTTGGGGCAAAATTGCAGAAATTTCACTTATTTCATGGTAAAAAGGCAGAAATTTTCCTCATTTTGGGGCAAAAATGCAGAGATTCCAAATATTTTGTGGTAAAATTGCAAAAATTCCCCTTATTTTGAGGTAAAAAGGCAGAAATTCCCCTTATTTGGGGGCAAAAAGCAGAAATTTCCCTTATTCTGGGACAAAATTGCAGAAATTTCACTTATTTCAGGGTAATAAGTCAGAAATTTTCCTTATTTGGGGCAAAAAAGACAGAAATTCCTTTTGTTTTGGGGGAAAAAGTCAGAAATTCCACTTATTTAGAAGCAAAAAAGCAGAAATTCCCCTTATTTTGGAGCAAAAATGAAGAAATTTCCTTTTTTTGTGGCAAAAGGTATGCATTCTTCTTATTTTCAGGCTAAAAAGCAGAAATTCCCCGTATTTTGGAGCAAAATTGCAGAAATTCCCCGAATTGTGGGACAAAAAGGCAGAAATTTGCTATATGTTGGGGCAAAAAGACAGAAATTCTTTTTATTTTGGGGCAAAACTCAGAAATTCCACTTATTTTGGGACAAAATTCCAGAAATTTCACTTATTTTGGGGCAAAATTGCAGAAATTTCACTTATTTTGGCAAAATTGCAGAAATTTCAATTATTTCAGAAAAAAAGCAGAAATTTTCTTATTTTGGTGCAAAAAGGCAGAAATTTCTTTTATTTTGGTACAAAATTGCAGAAATTTTTCTTATTTGGGGGCAAAAAGCAGAAATCCCCTATATTTTGGGGCAAAAATGCATAAATTCCTCTTATTTTGAGGTAAAAAGGCTGAAATTTCCCTTATTTTGAGGCAAAATTGCAGAAATTTCACTTATTTCAGGGTAATAAGTCAGAAATTTTTTTTACTTTTGGGCAAAAAACAGAAATTCCCTTTGTTTTGGGGGAAAAAGACAGAAATTCCACTTATTTAGAGGCAAAAAAGCAGAAATTCTTCTTTATTGGAGCAAAAATGAAGAAATTTATCTTTTTTTGTGGCAAAAGGTATACATTCCGCTTATTTTCGGGCTAAAAAGCAGAAATTCCCCGTATTTTGTATCAAAATTGCAGAAATTCCCCTTATTTTGGAGCAAAAATAAAGAAATTTCCCTTTTTTATGGTAAAAAGGTATGCATTCTTCTTATTTTCGGGCAAAAAGGCAGAAATTCCCCGTATTTTGGAGCAAAATTGCAGAAATTCCCCTAATTGTGGGGCAAAAAGGCAGAAATTCCCTATATGTTGGGGCAAAAAGACAGAAATTCTCCTTTTTTTGGGGCAAAACTCAGAAATTCCACTTATTTTGGGGCAAAATTCCAGAAATTTCCCTTATTTTAGGGCAAAATTGCAGAAATTTCACTTATTTTGGGGCAAAATTGCAGAAATTTCATTTATTTCAGAAAAAAAAGCAGAATTTATTTATTTTGGTGCAAAAAGGCAGAAATTTCTTTTATTTTGGTACTAAATTGCAGAAATTTTTCTTATTTTGGGGCAAAAAGGCAGAAATCTCCCATATTTTGAGGCAAAATTGCAGAAATTTCACTTATTTCAGGGTAATAAGTCAGAAATTTTCCTTATTTTGGGGCAAAAAAACACAGAAATTCCCTTTGTTTTGGGGGAAAAAGACAGAAATTCCACTTTTTTAGAGGCAAAAAAGCAGAAATTCCTTTTATTTTGGAGTAAAAATGAAGAAATTTCCCTTTTTTGTGGCAAAATGTATACATTCCACTTATTTTTGGGCTAAAAAGCAGAAATTACCCGTATTTTGGAGCAAAATTGCAGAAATTCCCCTAATTGTGGGGCAAAAGGCAGAAATTCCCTATATGTTGGGGAAAAAGACAGAAATTCTCCTTATTTTGGGGCAAAACTCAGAAATTCTACTTATGTTGCGGCAAAATTCCAGAAATTTCCCTTATTTTGGGGCAAAATTGCAGAAATTTCACTTATTTTGGGGAAAAATTGCAGAAATTTCACTTATTTCATTGTAATAAGTCAGAAATTTTCGTTATTTTGGGGCAAAAAAGACAGAAATTCCCTTTGTTTTGGGGGAAAAAGACAGAAATTCCACTTTTTTAGAGGCAAAAAAGCAGAAATTCCTATTATTTTGGAGTAAAAATGAAGTAATTTCCCTTTTTTGTGGCCAAAGGTATACATTCCACTTATTTTTGGGCTAAAAAGCAGAAATTACCCGTATTTTGGAGCAAGATTGCAGAAATTCCCCTAATTGTGGGGCAAAAAGGCAGAAATTCTCTATATGTTAAGGCAAAAAGACAGAAATTCTCCTTATTTTGGGGCAAAACTCAGAAATTCCACTTATTTTGGGGCAAAATTCCAGAAATTTCCCTTATTTTGGGGCAAAATTGCAGAAATTTCACTTATTTGGGGCAAAATTGCAGAAATTTCACTTATTTCATAGTAAAAAGGCAGAAATTATCCTTATTTTGGGGCTAAAATGCAGAAATTCCAAATATTTTGTAGCAAAAATGCAGAAATTCCCCTTATATTGAGGTAAAAAGGCAGAAATTCCCCTTATTTGGGGGCAAAAAACAGAAATTTCCCTTATTTTGGGGCAAAATTGCAGAAAGTTCACTTATTTTTGGGCAAAATTGCAGAAATTTCATTTATTTCAGACAAAAATTCAGAAATTTTCCTATTTTGGTTCAAAAAGGCAGAAATTTCTATTTTGGTACAAAATTGCAGAAATTTTTTTTATTTTGGGGCAAAAGGGCAGAAATCTCCCATATTTTTGGGCAAAAATGCAGAAATTCTGCTTATTTTGAGGTAAAAAGGTAGAAATTTCCCTTATTTGGGGGCAAAATGCAGAAATTTCCATTATTTTGATGCAAAATTGCAGGAATTTCACTTATTTCAGTGTAATAAGTCAGAAATTTTCGTTATTTTGGGGCAAAAAAGACAGAAATTCCCTTTGTTTTGGGGGAAAAAAACAGAAATTCCACTTTTTTAGCGGTAAAAAAGCAGAAATTCATTTTATTTTGGAGTAAAAATGAAGAAATTTCTTTTTTTTTTTTTGTGGCAAAAGGTATACATTCCCCTTATTTTCAGGCTAAAAAGAAGAAATTCCCCGTATTTTGGAGCAAAATTGCAGAAATTCCCCTAATTGTGGGGCAAAAAGGCAGAAATTTCCTTTATGTTAGGGCAAAAAGACAGAAATTCTCCTTATTTTGGGGCAAAATTCAGAAATTCCACTTATTTTGGGGCAAAATTCAAGAAATTTCCGTTATTTTGGGGCAAAATTGCAGAAATTTTACTTATTTTGGGGCAAAATTGCAGAAATTTCACTTATTTCAAGGTAATAAGTCAGAAATTTTCCTTATTTTGGCGCCAAAAGGACAGAAATTCTTTTTGTTTTGGGGGAAAAGACAGAAATTTCACTTATTTAGAGGCAAAAAAGCAGAAATTCCCCTTATTTTGGAGCAAAATGAAGAAATTTCCTTTTTTTATGTCAAAAAGGTATGCATTCTTCTTATTTTCGGGCAAAATGGCAGAAATTCCCCGTATTTTGGAGAAAATTGCAGAAATTCCCTTAATTGTGGAACAAAAAGGCAGAAATTTCCTATATGTTGGGGCAAAAAGACAGAAATTCTGCTTATTTTGGGGCAAAACTCAGAAATTCCACTTATTTTCGGGCAAAATTCCAGAAATTTCCCTTATTTTCGGGCAAAATTGCAGAAATTTCACTTATTTTGGGGCAAAATTGCAGACATTTCACTTATTTCAGAAAAAAAAGCAGAAATTTTCTTGTTTTGGTGCAAAAAGGCAGAAATTTCTTTTATTTTGTTACAAAATTGCAGAAATTTTTCTTATTTTGGGGCAAAAAGGCAGATATCTCCCATATTTTGGGGCAAAAATGCAGAAATTCCTCTTATTTTGAGGTAAAAAAGCTGAAATTCCCCTTATGTGGGGGTAAAAAGGCAGAAATTTCCCTTATTTTGGGGCAAAATTGCAGAAATTTCACTTATTTCAGGGTAATAAGTCAGAAATTTTCCTTATTTTGGGGCAATAAAGACAGAAATTTCTTTTGTTTTGAGGGATAAAGACAGAAATTCCACTTATTTAGAGGCAAAAAAGCAGAAATTCCCCTTATTTTGGAGCAAAACTGAAGAAATTTCACTTTTTTATGGCAAAAAGGTATGCATTCTTTTTATTTTCGGGCAAAAAGGCAGAAATTCCCCATATTATAGGCAAAATTGCAGAAATTCTTCTAATTGTGGGGCAAAAATTGAGAAATTCTCTATATGTTGGGGCAAAAAGACAGAAATTCTCCTTATTTTGGGGCAAAACTCAGAAATTCCACTTATTTTGGGGCAAAATTCCAGCAATTTCCCTTATTTTGGGGCAAAATTGCAGAAATTTCACTTATTTTGGGGCAAAATTGCAGAAATTTAACTTATTTCAGAAAAAAATTCAGAAATTTTTATATTTTGGTGCAAAAAGGCAGAAATTTCTTTTATTTTGGTACAAAATTGCAGAAATTTTTCTTATTTTGAAGCAAAAAGGCAGAAATCCCCATATTTTGGGGCAAAAATGCAGAAATTCCTCTTATTTTGAGGTAAAAAGGCTGAAATTTCCCTTATTTGGGGGCAAAAGGGCAGAAATTTCCCTTATTTTGAGGCAAAATTGCAGAAATTTCACTTATTTCAGTGTAATGAGTCAGAAATTTTCCTTATTTTGGGGCAAAAAAGACAGAAATTCCCTTTGTTTTGGGGGAAAAAGACAGAAATTCCACTTTTTTAGAGGCAAAAAAGCAGAAATTCCTTTTACTTTGGAGTAAAAATGAACAAATTTCCCTTTTTTGTGTCAAAAGGTATACGTTCCACTTATTTTTGGGCTAAAAAGCAGAAATTACCCGTATTTTGGAGCAAAATTGCAGAAATTTCCCTAATTGTGGGGCAAAAAGGCAGAAATTCCCTATATGTTGGGGCAAAAAGACAGAAATTCTCCTTATTTTGGGGCAAAACTCAGAAATTCCACTTATTTTGGGGGCAAAATTCCAGAAATTTCCCTTATTTTGGGGCAAAATTGCAGAAATTTCACTTATTTTGTGGCAAAATTGCAGAAATTTCACTTATTTCATGGTAAAAAGGCAGAAATTATCCTTATTTTGGGGGCAAAAATGCAGAAATTCCAAATATTTTGTGGCAAAAATGCAGAAATTCCCCTTATTTTGAGGTAAAAAGGCTGAAATTCCCCTTATTTGGGGGCAAAAAAGAAGAATTTCTTATTTTGGGGCAAAATTGCAGAAATTTTACTTATTTCAGAGTAATAAGTCAGAAATTTTCCTTATTTTGCGGCAAAAAAAAACAGAAATTCCACTTATTTAGAGGCAAAAAAGCAGAAATTCCGCTTATTTTGGAGCAAAAATTAAGAAATTTTCCTTTTTTATGGCAAAAAGGTATGCATTCTTCTTGTTTTCGGTCAAAAAGGCAGAAAATCCCCGTTTTTTGGAGCAAAATTGCAGAAATTCCCCTAATTTTGGGGCAAAAAGGCAGAAATTCCCTTTATGTTGGGGCAATAAGACAGAAATTCTCCTTATTTTGGGGCAAAATTCAGAAATTCCATTTCTTTTGGTGCAAAATTCCCAAAATTTCCCTTATTTTGGGGCAAAATTGCAGAAATTTTACTTATTTAGGGGCAAAATTGCAGAAATTTCACTTTTTTCAGGGAAAAAAGGCCGAAATTTTCCATTTTTGGGAGCAAAAAGACAGAAATTCCTAATATTTTGTGGCAAAAATGCAGAAATTTCCCTTATTTTGAGGTAAAAAGGCTGAAATTCCCCTTATTTGGGGGCAAAAATGCAGAAATTTCTCTTATACTGGGGCAAAATTGCAGAAATTTCACTTATTTCAGAGTAATAAATCAGAAATTTTCCTTATTTTGGGGCAAAAAATACAGAAATTCCATTTGTATGGGGGAAAAAGACAGAAATTCCATTTATTTAGAGTCAAAAAAGCAGAAATTCCCCTTATTTTGGGGCAAAATTGCAGAAATTTCCTTTACATTGGGGCAAAATTGCAGAAATTCCCTTTATTTTGGGGCATAATTGCAGAAATTTCACTTATTTCAGAGAAAAAGCACAGAAATTTCTCTTATTTTGGGGAAAAAGGCAGAAATTTCTTTTATTTTGGTACAAAATTGCAGAAATTTTCTTTATTTTGGGGAAAATGCTGAAATTCCCCTTATTTTGAGGCAAAAAGGCAGAAATTCCCTTTCTTTTGTGGCAAAAAGGCAGAAATTCCTCTTATTTTGCGGCAAAAATGAAGAAATTTCCCTTTTTTCTGGCAAAAGGTATACATTCCCCTTATTTTCGGGCAAAAAAGCAGAAATTCCCCGTATTTTGGAGCACAATTGCAGAAAATCCCCAAATTGTGGGGCAAATAGGCAGAAATTCCCTATATGTTGGGGCAAAAAGACAAAAATTCTCCTTATTTTGGGACAAAACTCAGAATTTCCACTTATTTTGGGGCAAAATTCCAGAAATTTCCCTTATTTTGGGGCAAAATTGCAGAAATTTCACTTATTTTGGGGCAAAATTGCAGAAATTTCACTTATTTCAGGTAAAAATGGCAGAAATTTTTCTTATTTTGGGGCAAAATGGCAGAAATTCCTAATATTTTGTGGCAAAAATGCAGAAATTCCCCTTATTTTGAGGTAAAAAGGCTGAAATTCCCCTTATTTGGGTGCAAAAAGGCAGAAATTTTTCTTATTTTGGGGCAAAATTGCAGACATTTCACTTATTTCAGGGTAATAAGTCAGAAATTTTCCTTATTTTGGGGCAAAAAAGACAGAAATTCCCCTAATTGTGGGGCAAAAAGGCAGAAATTCCCTATATGTTGGGGCAAAAAGACAGAAATTCTCCTTATTTTGGGGCAAAACTCAAAAATCCCACTTATTTTGGGGCAAAATTGCAGGAATTTACCTTATTTTGGGGCAAAATTGCAGAAATTTTCCTTATTTGGGGCAAAATTGCAGAAATTTCACTTATTTTCAGGTAAAAAGACTGAAATATCCTTTATTTTGGGGCAAAAAGGAAGAAATTCCCCTTATTTTGGGGCAAAATTGCAGAAATTTTTCTTATTTTGGGGCAAAAAGGCTGAAATTCTTCTTATTTTGAGGTAAAATGCTGAAATTCCCCATATTTTGGGGCAAAAGGCAAAAATTCTTCTTATTTTGGGGCAAAAAGGCACAAATTTCCCTTATTTTCGGGCAAAATTGCAGAAATTTCATTTATTTCAGGGCAAAAATTCAGAAATTCCTTTTATTTTGGGGCAAAGAGCAGGAATTTCTTTTATTATGGTACAAAATTGAAGAAATTTTTCTTATTTTGAAACAAAAAGGCAGAAAATTCCCCTTATTTTGAGGCAAAAGGCAGAAACTATTCTTATTTTGTGGTAAAATGCAGAAATTCCCTTTATTTTGGGGCTAGAAAGCAGAAATTCCCCGTATTTTGAAGCAAAATTGCAGAAATTCTCATAATTTTCGGGCAAAAGGCAAAAATTCTTTTTATTTTGGGGCAAAAAGACTGAAAATCTCCTTTTTTGGGAGCAAACAGTCAGAAATTTTCCTTATTTTGGGGCAAAATTGCAGAAATTTCCTTTACATTGGGGCAAAATTGCAGAAATTTCCATATTTTGGGGCAAAATTGCAGAAATTTCACTTATTTCAGGGAAAAAAGGCGAAAATTTTTTTGGGGGGGCAAAAAGGCAGAAATTTTTTTTATTTTGGTACAAAATTGCAGAAATTTTTCTTATTTTGGGGCAAAAAGTCAGAAATTCCTCATATTTTGGGGCAAAAAGGCAGAAATTCCCCTTATTTTGAGATAAAAAGGCTGTAATTCCCCTTATTTTGGGGCAAAAAGACAGAAATTTCATTTATTTTGGGGAAAAGGCAGAAATTGCACTTATTTTGAGTCAAAAAGGTGGAAAATCCCCTTATTTTGGGGCAAAAATGAAGAAACTTGCTTTTTTTATGGCAAAAAGGTATACATTCCCTTTATTTTTGGGCAAAATGGCACAAATTCCCCGTATTTTGGAGCAACATTGCAGAAATTCCCCTAATTTTTGGGCAAAAAGGCAGAAATTCCCTATATGTTGGGGCAAAAAGACAGAAATTCTCATTATTTTGGGGCAAAACTCAGAAATTCCACTTATTTTGGCACAAAATTCCAGAAATTTCCCTTATTTTGAGGCAAAATTGAAGAAATTTCACTTATTTTGGGGCAAAATTGCAAAAACTTCACTTATGTCAGAAAAAAAATCAGAAATTTTCTTATTTTGGTGCAAAAAGGCAGAAATTCCTAATATTTTGGGGCAAAAATGCAGAAATTCCTCTTATTTTTAGGTAAAAAGGCTGAAATTCCCCTTATTTGGGGGCAAAAAGGCAGAAATTTTCCTTATTTTGAGGCAAAATTGCAGAAATTTCACTTATTTCAGAGAACAAAAGCAGAAATTTTCTTATTTTGGGGCAAAAAGGCAGAAATTTCTTTTATTTTGGTACAAAATTGCAGAAATGTTTCTTATTTTGGGGCAAAAAGGCAGAAATCTCCCATATTTTGGGGCAAAAAAGCAGAAATTTCCTTTATTTTGAGGTAAAAACGCTGAAATTCCCCTTATTTGGGGGCAAAAAGGCAGAAATTTCCCTTATTTTGAGGCAAAATTGCAGAAATTTCACTTATTTCAGAATAATAAGTCAGAAATTTTCCTTATTTTGGGGCAAAAAACAGAAATTCTCTTTGTTTTAAAGGAAAAAGACTGATATTCCACTTATTTAGAGGCTAAAAAGCAGAAATTCTTATTATTTTGAGGCAAAAATGAAGAAATTTTCCTTTTTTTGTGGAAAAAAATATACATTCCTCTAATTTTCGGGCTAAAAAGCAGAAATTCCCCGTATTTTGGAGCAAAATTGCAGAAATTCCCCTAATTGTGGGGCAAAAAGGCAGAAATTCTCTATATGTTGGAGCAAAAAGACAGAAATTCCACTTATTTTGGGGCAAAATTCCAGAAATTTCCCTTATTTTGGGGCAAAATTGCAGAAATTTCACTTATTTTGGGGCGAAATTGCAGAAATTTCACTTTTTTCATGGAAAAAAAGGCAGAAATTTTCCTTATTTTGGGGCAAAAAGGCAGAAATTCCTAATATTTTGTGGCAAAAATTCAGAAATTCCTCTTATTTTGAGGTAAAAATGCTGAAATTCCCCTTATTTGGGGGCAAAAAGGCATAAATTTCCCTTATTTTGGGGCAAAATTGCAGAAATTTCACTTATTTCAGAGAAAAAACAAAAATCTTTCTTATTTTTGGCAAAATGCAGAAATTCCCATTATTTTGGGGCAAAAAGGCAGAAATTCACCTTATTTTGGGGTAAAATTGAAGACATGTCACATATTTCAGGGCATAAAGGCAGAAATTGCCCTTATTTGGGGGCAAAAAGGCAGAAATTCCCCTTATTTTGGGATAAAATTGCAGAAATTACCCTTGTTTGGGGGCAAAAAGGCAGAAAATCCCCTTAATTTCGGGCAAAAAGGCAGAAATTCCCTGTATTTTGGAGCAAAATTGCAGAAATTCTCCTAATATTGGGGCAAAAATGCAGAAATTCCCTTTATTTGGGGCAAATTGGCAGAAGTTCCCCTTATTTTCAGGAAAAGAGGCAGAAATTCCCATTATTTTGAAGCAAAATTGCAGAAACTCCCCTAATTTTGGGGCAAAAAGGCAGAAATTCCCTTTATTTTGGGGCAAAAATACAGAAATTCTCCTTATATCTGGGCAAAAATCAGAAATTTCCCTTATTTTGGAGCAAAATTTTAGAAATTTCTTTTATTTTGGTACAGAATTGGAGAAATTTTTCTTATTCTGTGGCAAAAAGGCAGAAATTGCTTTTATTTTGGTGCAAAATTGCAGAAATTTTTCTTATTTTGGGGCAAAAAGGCATAAATTTCCCATATTTTGGGGCAAAAATGTAGAAATTTTCTTTATTTTGAGGTAAAAAGGCTGAAATTTCCCTTATTTGGGGGCAAAAAGGCAGAAATTTCTCTTATTTTGGGGCAAAATTGCAGAAATTTCACTTATTTCAGAAAAAAAGGAAAAATTTTCTTATTTGGGGGCAAAAAGGCAGAAATTTCTTTTATTTTGGTGCAAAATTACAGAAATTTTCTTTATTTTGGGGCAAAAAAGACAGAAATTCCCTTTGTTTTGGGGGAAAAAGACAGAAATTCCACTTATTTAGAGGCAAAAAAGCAGAAATTCCACTTATTTTGGAGTAAAAATTAAGAGATTTCTCTTTTTTATGGCAAAAAGGTATGCATTCTTTTTATTTTCGGACAAAAAGGCAGAAATTCCCCGTATTTTGGAGCAAAATTGCAGAAATTTCACTTATTTCAGAATAAAAATGAGAAATTTTCTTATTTTGGGGCAAAAGGCAGAAATTCCCCTTATTTTATGGCAAAATTGCAGAAATTGCCTTTATTTGGGGACAAAAAACAAAAATTCCCTTTATTTTGGGGCAAAATTGCAGAAAATTTTTTTATTATGGGAAAAAATTGAAGATATTTCTTTTATTTTAAGGCAAAATTGCAGAAATTTCACTTATTTCAGAGAAAAAAACAAAAATCTTTCTTATTTTTGGCAAAATGCAGAAATTCCCATTATTTTGGGGCAAAAAGGCAGAAATTCACCTTATTTTGGGGTAAAATTGAAGACATGTCACATATTTCAGGGCATAAAGGCAGAAATTGCCCTTATTTGGGGGCACAAAGGCAGAAATTCCCCTTATTTTGGGATAAAATTGCAGAAATTACCCTTGTTTGGGGGCAAAAAGGCAGAAAATCCCCTTAATTTCGGGCAAAAAGGCAGAAATTCCCTGTATTTTGGAGCAAAATTGCAGAAATTCTCCTAATATTGGGGCAAAAATGCAGAAATTCCCTTTATTTGGGGCAAATTGGCAGAAGTTCCCCTTATTTTCAGGAAAAGAGGCAGAAATTCCCATTATTTTGAAGCAAAATTGCAGAAACTCCCCTAATTTTGGGACAAAAAGGCAGAAATTCCCTTTATTTTGGGGCAAAAATACAGAAATTCTCCTTATATCTGGGCAAAAATCAGAAATTTCCCTTATTTTGGAGCAAAATTTTAGAAATTTCTTTTATTTTGGTACAGAATTGGAGAAATTTTTCTTATTCTGTGGCAAAAAGGCAGAAATTTCTTTTATTTTGGTGCAAAATTGCAGAAATTTTTCTTATTTTGGGGCAAAAAGGCATAAATTTCCCATATTTTGGGGCAAAAATGTAGAAATTTTCTTTATTTTGAGGTAAAAAGGCTGAAATTTCCCTTATTTGGGGGCAAAAAGGCAGAAATTTCTCTTATTTTGGGGCAAAATTGCAGAAATTTCACTTATTTCAGAAAAAAAGGAAAAATTTTCTTATTTGTGGGCAAAAAGGCAGAAATTTCTTTTATTTTGGTGCAAAATTACAGAAATTTTCTTTATTTTGGGGCAAAAAAGACAGAAATTCCCTTTGTTTTGGGGGAAAAAGACAGAAATTCCACTTATTTAGAGGCAAAAAAGCAGAAATTCCCCTTATTTTGGAGCAAAAATGAAGAAATTTCCTTTTTCATGGCAAAAAGGTATGCATTCTTCTTATTTTCGGGCAAAAAGGCAGAAATTCCCTATATGTTGGGGCAAAAAGACAGAAATTCTCCTTATTTTGGGGCAAAACTCAGATATTCCACATATTTTGGGGCAAAATTCCATAAATTTCCCTTATTTTGGGGCAAAATTGCAGAAATATCACTTATTTTAAGGCAAAATTGGAGAAATTTCACTTATTTCAGAAGAAAAAAGCAGAAATTTTCTTGTTTTGGGGCAAAAAGGGAGAAATTTCTTTTATTTTTGTACAAAATTGCAGAAAATTTTCTTATTTTGGGGCAAGAAGGCAGAAATTTCCTATATTTTGGGGCAAAAATTCAGAAATTCCCCTTATTTTTAGGTAAAAAGGCTGAAATTCTCTTTATTTGGGAGCAAAAAGGCAGAAATTGCCCTGATTTTGTGGCAAAATTCCAGAAATTTCACTTATTTTAGGGTAATAAGTCAGAAATTTTTTATTTTGGGGCAAAAAGGCAGAAATTTCTTATATTTTGGTACAAAATTACAGAAATTTTTCTTATTTTGGGGCAAAAAAGAAAAAATTTCCCTTATTTTGGGGCAAAATTGCAGAAATTTCACTTATTTTGATGTAAAAAGGCTGAAATTCCCCTTATTTTGGGGCAAAATGGCAGAAGTTTTCCTTATTTTGGAGCAAAATTGCAGAAATTTCACTTATTTCAAGGTAATAAGTCAGAAATTTTCCTTATTTTGGGGCAAAAAAACAGAAATTCCTTATTTTGGGGGAAAAAGACAGAAATTCCACTTATTTAGAGGCAAAAAAGCAGAAATTCCCCATATTTTGGAGCAAAATTGCAGAAATTCCCCTAATTGTGGGGCAAAAAGGCAGAAATTCCCTATATGTTGGGGCAAAAAGACAGAAATTCTCCTCATTTGGGGGCAAAATTCAGAAATTCCATTTATTTTGTGGCAAAATTCCCAAAATTCCCCTTATTTTGGGGCAAAATTGAAGAAATTTCAATTATTTTGGGGCAAAATTGCAGAAATTTCACTTTTTTCAGGGAAAAAAGGCCGAAATTTTCCGTTTTTAGGGGCAAAAATGCAGAAATTCCTAATATTTTGAGGCAAAAATGCAGAAATTCCTCTTATTTTGAAGTAAAAAGGTTGAAATTCCCCTTATTTGGGGGCAAAAATGCAGAAATTTCTCTAATACTTGGGCAAAATTGCAGAAATTTCATTTATTTCAGCGTAATAATTCAGAAATTTTCCTTATTTTGGGGCAAAAAATACAGAAATTCCATTTGTATGAGGGGAAAAAGACAGAAATTCCATTTATTTAGAGGCAAAAAAGCAGAAATTCCCCTTATTTTGGAGCAAAATTGCAGAAATTTCCCTTTTTATAGCCAAAAGGTATGCATTCTTCTTATTTTCAGGCAAAAAGGCAGAAATTCCCCGTATTTTGGAGTAAAATTGCAGAAATTCCCTTAATTGTAGGGCAAAAAGACAGAAATTCTCCTTATTTTGGGGCAAAACTCAGAAATTCCACTTATTTTGGAACAAAATTTCAGAAATTTCCCTTATTTTTGGCCAAAATTGCAGAAATTTCACCTATTTTGGGGCAAAATTGCAGAAATTTCACTTATTTCAGGGAAAAAAAGCAGAAATTTTCTTATTTTGGGGCAAAAAGGCAGAAATTTCCCATATTTTGAGGCAAAAATGCAGAAATTCCCCTTATTTTGAGGTAAAAAGGCTGAAATTCCCCTTATTTGGGGGCAAAAAGGCAGAAATTTCCCATATTTTGGGGCAAAATTGCAGAAATTTCACTTATTTCAGGGTACTAAGTCAGAAATTTTTCTTACTTTGGGGCAAAAAAGACAGAAATTCCCTTTGTTTTCAGGGAAAAAGACAGAAATTCCACTTATTTAGAGGCAAAAATGCAGAAATTCCCCTTATTTTGGAGCAAAAATGAAGAAATTTCCCTTTTTTATGGTAAAAAGGTATGCATTCGTCTTATTTTCGGGCAAAAAGGCAGAAATTCCCCCTATTTTAGAGCAAAATTGCAGAAATTCCCCTAATTGTGGGGCAAAAAACCAGAAATTCCCTATATGTTGGGGCAAAAAGACAGAAATTCTCCATATTTTGGGGAAAAACTCAGAAATTCCACTTATTTTGGGGCAAAATTCCAAAAATTTCCCTTATTTTGGGGCAAAATTGCAGAAATTTCACTTATTTAGGGGCAAAATTGCAGAAATTTCACTTATTTCAGGGGAAAAAGACAGAAATTTCTTTTATTTTGGTACAAAATTGCAGAAATTTTTCTTATTTTGGGCAAAAAGGCAGAAATTTCCCATATTTTGAGGCAAAAATGCAGAAATTTCACTTATTTCAGGGTAATAAGTCAGAAATTTTCCTTACTTTGGGGCAAAAAAGACAGAAATTCCCTTTGTTTTGGTGGAAAAAGACAGAAATTCCACTTATTTAGAGGCAAAAATGCAGAAATTCCCATTATTTTGGAGCAAAAATGAAGAAATTTCCCTTTTTTATGGCAAAAAGGTATGCATTCTCCTTATTTTCAGGCAAAAAGTCAGAAATTCCCCGTATTTTAGAGCAAAATTGCATAAATTCCCCTTATTGTGGGGCAAAAAGGCAGAAATTCCCTATATGTTGGGGGAAAAGACAGAAATTCTCCTTATATTAGAGCAAAACTCAGAAATTTCACTTATTTTGGGGCAAAATTACAGAAATTTCACTTATTTCAAAAAAAAGCAGAAATTTTCTTATTTTGGGGCAAAAAGGCAAAAATTTCTTTTATTTTGGTACAAAATTGCAAAAATTATTCTTATTTTGAAGCAAAAAAGCAGAAATTTCTCATATTTTGGGGCAAAATTGCAGAAAATTTCCTTATTTTGAGGTAAAAAGGCTAAAATTCCCATTATTTGGTTGCAAAAAGGCAGAAATTTCCCTTATTTTGGGGAAAAAGTGCAGAAATTTCACTTATTTCAGGGTACTAATCAGAAGTTTTTCTTACTTTGGGGCAAAAAAGGCAGAAATTCCCTTTGTTTTCAGGGAAAAAGACAGAAATTCCACGTATTTAGAGGCAAAAAAGCAGAAATTCCCCTTATTTTGGAGCAAAAATGAAGAAATTTCCTTTTTTTATGGCAAAAAGGTATGCATTCTTCTTATTTTCGGGCAAAAAGGCAGAAATTCCCTTTGTTTTGGGGGAAAAAGACAGAAATTCCACTTATTTAGAGGCAAAAAAGCAGAAATTCCTTTTATTTTGGAGCAAAAATGAAGAAATTTCCTTTTTTTGTGGCAAAAGGTATGCATTCTTCTTATTTTCAGGCTAAAAAGCAGAAATTCCCCGTATTTTGGAGCAAAATTGCAGAAATTCCCCTAATTGTGGGACAAAAAGGCAGAAATTTGCTATATGTTGGGGCAAAAAGACAGAAATTCTTTTTATTTTGGGGCAAAACTCAGAAATTCCACTTATTTTGGGACAAAATTCCAGAAATTTCACTTATTTTGGGGCAAAATTGCAGAAATTTCACTTATTTTGGCAAAATTGCAGAAATTTCAATTATTTCAGAAAAAAAGCAGAAATTTTCTTATTTTGGTGCAAAAAGGCAGAAATTTCTTTTATTTTGGTACAAAATTGCAGAAATTTTTCTTATTTGGGGGCAAAAAGCAGAAATCCCCTATATTTTGGGGCAAAAATGCATAAATTCCTCTTATTTTGAGGTAAAAAGGCTGAAATTTCCCTTATTTTGAGGCAAAATTGCAGAAATTTCACTTATTTCAGGGTAATAAGTCAGAAATTTTTTTTACTTTTGGGCAAAAAACAGAAATTCCCTTTGTTTTGGGGGAAAAAGACAGAAATTCCACTTATTTAGAGGCAAAAAAGCAGAAATTCTTCTTTATTGGAGCAAAAATGAAGAAATTTATCTTTTTTTGTGGCAAAAGGTATACATTCCGCTTATTTTCGGGCTAAAAAGCAGAAATTCCCCGTATTTTGTATCAAAATTGCAGAAATTCCCCTTATTTTGGAGCAAAAATAAAGAAATTTCCCTTTTTTATGGTAAAAAGGTATGCATTCTTCTTATTTTCGGGCAAAAAGGCAGAAATTCCCCGTATTTTGGAGCAAAATTGCAGAAATTCCCCTAATTGTGGGGCAAAAAGGCAGAAATTCCCTATATGTTAGGGCAAAACGACAGAAATTCTCCTCATTTGGGGGCAAAATTCAGAAATTCCATTTATTTTGGGGCAAAATTCCCAAAATTCCCCTTATTTTGGGGCAAAATTGCAGAAATTTCAATTATTTGGGGGCAAAATTGCAGAAATTTCACTTTTTTCAGGGAAAAAAGGCCGAAATTTTCCGTTTTTAGGGGCAAAAAGTCAGAAATTCCTAATATTTTGAGGCAAAAATGCAAAAATTTCACTTATTTTGAGGTAAAAAGGCTGAAATTCCCCTTATTTGGGGGCAAAAATGCAGAAATTTCTCTTATACTGGGGCAAAATTGCAGAAATTTCACTTATTTCAGGGTAATAATTCAGAAATTTTCCTTATTTTGGGGCAAAAAATACAGAAATTCCATTTGTATGGGTGGAAAAAGACAGAAATTCCATTTATTTAGAGGCAAAAAAGCAGAAATTCCCCTTATTTTGGAGCAAAATTGCAGAAATTTCCCTTTTTATAGCCAAAAGGTATGCATTCTTCTTATTTTCAGGCAAAAAGGCAGAAATTCCCCGTATTTTGGAGTAAAATTGCAGAAATTCCCGTAATTGTAGGGCAAAAAGACAGAAATTCTCCTTATTTTGGGGCAAAACTCAGAAATTCCACTTATTTTGGAACAAAATTTCAGAAATTTCCCTTATTTTTGGCCAAAATTGCAGAAATTTCACTTATTTCAGGGAAAAAAAGGAGAAATTTTCTTATTTTGGGGCAAAAAGGCAGAAATTTCCCATATTTTGAGGCAAAAATGCAGAAATTCTCCTTATTTTGAGGTAAAAAGGCTGAAATTCCCCTTATTTGGGGGCAAAAAGGCAGAAATTTCCCATATTTTGGGGCAAAATTGCAGAAATTTCACTTATTTCAGGGTACTAAGTCAGAAATTTTTCTTACTTTGGGGCAAAAAAGACAGAAATTCCCTTTGTTTTCAGGGAAAAAGACAGAAATTCCACTTATTTAGAGGCAAAAATGCAAATTCCCCTTATTTTGGAGCAAAAATGAAGAAATTTCCCTTTTTTATGGCAAAAAGGTATGCATTCTTCTTATTTTCGGGCAAAAAGGCAGAAATTCCCCCTATTTTAGAGCAAAATTGCAGAAATTCCCCTAATTGTGGGGCAAAAAGGCAGAAATTCCCTATATGTTGGGGCAAAATACAGAAATTCTCCTTATTTTGGGGAAAAACTCAGAAATTCCACTTATTTTGGGGCAAAATTGCAGAAATTTCCCTTATTTTGGGGCAAAATTGCAGAAATTTCACTTATTTTGGGGCAAAATTGCAGAAATTTCACTTTTTTCAGGGTAATAAGTCAGAAATTTTCCTTATTTTGGGGCAAAAAAGACAGAAATTCCCTATGTTCTGGGGGAAAAAGACAGTAATTCCACTTTTTTAGAGGCAAAAAAGCAGAAATTCCTTTTATTTTGGAGTAAAAATGAAGAAATTTCTTTTTTTTTGTGGCAAAAGGTATACATTCCCTTTATTTTCGGGCAAAAAGGCAGAAATTCCCCGTATTTTGGAGCAAACTTGCAGATATTCCCCTAATTGTGGGGCAAAAAGGCAGAAATTCCCTATATGTTGGGGCAAAAAGACAGAAATTCTCCTTATTTTGGGGCAAAACTCAGAAATTCCACTTATTTTAGGGCAAAGTTCCAGAAATTTCCCTTATTTTGGGGCAAAATTGCAGAAATTTCACTTATTTTCAGGCAAAATTACATAAATTTCACTTATTTCAGAAAAAAAGCAGAATTTTCTTATTTTGGTGCAAAAAGGCAGAAATTTCTTTTATTTTGGTACAAATGGCAGAAATTTTTCTTATTTTGGGGCAAAAAGGCAGAAATCTTCATATTTTGGGGCAAAAATGCAGAAATTCCTCTTATTTTGAGTTAAAAAGGCTGAAATTTCCCTTATTTGGGGGCAAAAAGGAAGAAATTTCCCTTATTTTGGGGCAAAATTGCAGAAATTTCACTTATTTCAGGGTAATAAGTCAGAAATTTTCTTTATTTTGGGGCAAAAATGACAGAAATTCCCTTTGTGTTGGGAGAAAAAGACAGAAATTCCACTTTTTTAGAGGCAAAAAAGCAGAAATTCCTTTTATTTTGGAGTAAAAATGAAGAAATTTCCCTTTTTTGTGGCAAAAGGTATGCATTCCACTTATTTTTGGGCTAAAAAACAGAAATTACCCGTATTTTGGAGCAATATTGCAGAAATTCCCCTAATTGTGGGGCAAAGAGGCAGAAATTCCCTATATGTTAGGGCAAAAAGACAGAAATTCTCCTTATTTTGGGGCAAAACTCAGAAATTCTACTTATTTTGGGGCAAAATTCCAGAAATTTCACTTATTTTGGGGCAAAATTGCAGAAATTTCACTTATTTTGTGGCAAAATTGCAGAAATTTCACTTATTTCAGGGTAATAAGTCAGAAATTTTCCTTATTTTGGGGCCAAAAAGACAGAAATTCCCTTTGTTTTGGGGGGGGAAAGACAGAAATTCCACTTATTTAGAGGCAAAAAAGCAGAAATTCCTCTTATTTTGGAGCAAAATTACAGAAATTCCCCTAATTGTGGGGCAAGAAGGGAGAAATTCCCTATATGTTGGGGCAAAAAGAAACAAATTCTCCTTATTTTGGGTCAAAACTCAGAAATTCTACTGATATTGGGGCAAAATTCCAGAAATTTCCCTTATTTTGGGGCAAAATTGCAGAAATTTCACTTATTTTTGGGCAAAATTGCAGAAGTTTCACTTATTTCAGAAAAAAAAGCAGAAATTTTCTTATTTTGGTGCAAAAAGGCGGAAATTTCTTTTATTTTGGTACAAAATTGCAGAAATTTTTCTTATTTTGGGGCAAAAAGGCAGAAATCTCCCATATTTTGGGGCAAAAATGCAGAAATTTCTCTTATTTTGAGGTAAAAAGGCTGAAATTCCCCTTATTTGGGGACAAAAAAGCAGAAATTTCCCTTATTTTGGGGCAAAATTGCAGAAATTTTACTTATTTCAGGGTAATAAGTCAGAAATTTTCCTTATTTTGGGGCAAAAAAGACAGAAATTCCCTTTGTTTTGGGGGAAAAAGACAGAAATTCCACTTATTTAGAGGCAAAAAAGCAGAAATTCCCCTTATTTTGTAGCAAAACTGAAGAAATTTCTAATTTTTATGGCAAAAAGGTATGCATTCTTCTTATTTTCGGGCAAAAAGGCAGAAATTCCCCGTATTTTGGAGCAAAATTGCAGAAATTCCCCTAATTGTGGGGCAAAAAGGCAGAAATTCCCTATATGTTTGGGCAAAAAGACAGAAATTCTCCTTATTTTGGGGAAAAACTCAGAAATTCCACTTATTTTGGTGCAAAATTCCAGAAATTTCCCTTATTTTAGGGCAAAATTGCAGAAATTTCACTTATTTTGTGGCAAAATTGCAGAAATTTAACTTATTTCAAAAAAAAATTAAGAAATTTTTCTATTTTGGTGCAAAAAGGCAGAAATTTCTTTTATTTTGGTACAAAATTGCAGAAATTTTTGTTTATTTTGGGGCAAAAAGACAGAAATCCCCCATATTTTGAGGCAAAAATGCAGAAATTCCTCTTATTTTGAGGTAATAAGGCTGAAATTTCCCTTATTTGGGGGCAAAAAGGCAGAAATTTTCCTTATTTTGAGGCAAAATTGCAGAAATTTCACTTATTTCAGGGTAATAAGTCAGAAATTTTCTTTATTTTGGGGCAAAAAAGACAGAAATTCCCTTTTTTTGGGAGAAAAAGACAGAAATTCCACTTTTTTAGAGGCAAAAAAGCAGAAATTCCTTTTATTTTGGAGTAAAAATGAAGAAATTTCCCTTTTTTGTGGCAAAAGGTATGCATTCCACTTATTTTTGGGCTAAAAACAGAAATTACCCGTATTTTGGAGCAATATTGCAGAAATTCCCCTAATTGTGGGGCAAAGAGGCAGAAATTCCCTATATGTTAGGGCAAAAAGACAGAAATTCTCCTTATTTTGGGGCAAAACTCAGAAATTCTACTTATTTTGGGGCAAAATTCCAGAAATTTGACCTTATTTTGGGGCAAAATTGCAAATTTCACTTATTTTGGGGCAAAATTGCAGAAATTTCACTTATTTCAGGATAATAAGTCAGAAATTTTCCTTATTTTGGGGCCAAAAAGACAGAAATTCCCTTTGTTTTGGGGGGGAAAAGACAGAAATTCCACTTATTTAGAGGCAAAAAAGCAGAAATTCCTCTTATTTTGGAGCAAAACTGAAGAAATTTCTATTTTTTATGGCAAAAGGGTATGCATTCTTCTTATTTTCGGGCAAAAAGGCAGAAATTCCCCGTATTTTGGAGCAAAATTGCAGAAATTCCCCTAATTGTGGGGCAAAAAGGCAGAAATTCCCTATATGTTGGGGCAAAAAGACAGAAATTCTCCTTATTTTGGGGCAAAACTCAGAAATTCCACTTATTTTGGTGCAAAATTCCAGAAATTTCCCTTATTTTAGGGCAAAATTGCAGAAATTTCACTTATTTTGTGGCAAAATTGCAGAAATTTAACTTATTTCAGAAAAAAATTAAGAAATTTTTCTATTTTGGTGCAAAAAGGCAGAAATTTCTTTTATTTTGGTACAAAATTGCAGAAATTTTTCTTATTTTGGGGCAAAAAGGCAGAAATCCCCCATATTTTGAGGCAAAAATGCAGAAATTCCTCTTATTTTGAGGTAATAAGGCTGAAATTTCCCTTATTTGGGGGCAAAAAGGCAGAAATTTCCCTTATTTTGAGGCAAAATTGCAGAAATTTCACTTATTTCAGGGTAATAAGTCAGAAATTTTCTTTATTTTGGGGCAAAAAAGACAGAAATTCCCTTTGTTTTGGGAGAAAAAGACAGAAATTCCACTTTTTTAGAGGCAAAAAAGCAGAAATTCCTTTTATTTTGGAGTAAAAATGAAGAAATTTCCCTTTTTTGTGGCAAAAGGTATGCATTCCACTTATTTTTGGGCTAAAAACAGAAATTACCCGTATTTTGGAGCAATATTGCAGAAATTCCCCTAATTGTGGGGCAAAGGCAGAAATTCCCTATATGTTAGGGCAAAAAGACAGAAATTCTCCTTATTTTGGGGCAAAACTCAGAAATTCTACTTATTTTGGGGCAAAATTCCAGAAATTTCCCTTATTTTGGGGCAAAATTGCAAATTTCACTTATTTTGGGGCAAAATTGCAGAAATTTCACTTATTTCAGGATAATAAGTCAGAAATTTTCCTTATTTTGGGGCCAAAAAGACAGAAATTCCCTTTGTTTTGGGGGGGAAAAGACAGAAATTCCACTTATTTAGAGGCAAAAAAGCAGAAATTCCTCTTATTTTGGAGCAAAACTGAAGAAATTTCTATTTTTTATGGCAAAAGGGTATGCATTCTTCTTATTTTCGGGCAAAAAGGCAGAAATTCCCCGTATTTTGGAGCAAAATTGCAGAAATTCCCCTAATTGTGGGGCAAAAAGGCAGAAATTCCCTATATGTTGGGGCAAAAAGACAGAAATTCTCCTTATTTTGGGGCAAAACTCAGAAATTCCACTTTTTTGGTGCAAAATTCCAGAAATTTCCCTTATTTTAGGGCAAAATTGCAGAAATTTCACTTATTTTGGGGCAAAATTGCAGAAATTTAACTTATTTCAGAAAAAAATTCAGAAATTTTTCTATTTTGGTGCAAAAAGGCAGAAATTTCTTTTATTTTGGTACAAAATTGCAGAAATTTTTCTTATTTTGGGGCAAAAAGTCAGAAATCTCCCATATTTAGGGGAAAAATTCAGAAATTCCTCTTATTTTGAGGTAAAAATGCTGAAATTTCCCTTATTTGGGGGCAAAAAGGCAGAAATTTTCCTTATTTTGAGGCAAAATTGCAGAAATTTCACTTATTTCAGGGTAATAAGTCAGAAATTTTCTTTATTTTGGGGCAAAAAAGACAGAAATTCCCTTTTTTTGGGAGAAAAAGACAGAAATTCCACTTTTTTAGAGGCAAAAAAGCAGAAATTCCTTTTATTTTGGAGTAAAAATGAAGAAATTTCCCTTTTTTGTGGCAAAAGGTATGCATTCCACTTATTTTTGGGCTAAAAACAGAAATTACCCGTATTTTGGAGCAATATTGCAGAAATTCCCCTAATTGTGGGGCAAAGAGGCAGAAATTCCCTATATGTTAGGGCAAAAAGACAGAAATTCTCCTTATTTTGGGGCAAAACTCAGAAATTCTACTTATTTTGGGGCAAAATTCCAGAAATTTGACCTTATTTTGGGGCAAAATTGCAAATTTCACTTATTTTGGGGCAAAATTGCAGAAATTTCACTTATTTCAGGATAATAAGTCAGAAATTTTCCTTATTTTGGGGCCAAAAAGACAGAAATTCCCTTTGTTTTGTGGGGGAAAAGACAGAAATTCCACTTATTTAGAGGCAAAAAAGCAGAAATTCCTCTTATTTTGGAGCAAAACTGAAGAAATTTCTATTTTTTATGGCAAAAGGGTATGCATTCTTCTTATTTTCGGGCAAAAAGGCAGAAATTCCCCGTATTTTGGAGCAAAATTGCAGAAATTCCCCTAATTGTGGGGCAAAAAGGCAGAAATTCCCTATATGTTGGGGCAAAAAGACAGAAATTCTCCTTATTTTGGGGCAAAACTCAGAAATTCCACTTATTTTGGTGCAAAATTCCAGAAATTTCCCTTATTTTAGGGCAAAATTGCAGAAATTTCACTTATTTTGTGGCAAAATTGCAGAAATTTAACTTATTTCAGAAAAAAATTAAGAAATTTTTCTATTTTGGTGCAAAAAGGCAGAAATTTCTTTTATTTTGGTACAAAATTGCAGAAATTTTTCTTATTTTGGGGCAAAAAGGCAGAAATCCCCCATATTTTGAGGCAAAAATGCAGAAATTCCTCTTATTTTGAGGTAATAAGGCTGAAATTTCCCTTATTTGGGGGCAAAAAGGCAGAAATTTCCCTTATTTTGAGGCAAAATTGCAGAAATTTCACTTATTTCAGGGTAATAAGTCAGAAATTTTCTTTATTTTGGGGCAAAAAAGACAGAAATTCCCTTTGTTTTGGGAGAAAAAGACAGAAATTCCACTTTTTTAGAGGCAAAAAAGCAGAAATTCCTTTTATTTTGGAGTAAAAATGAAGAAATTTCCCTTTTTTGTGGCAAAAGGTATGCATTCCACTTATTTTTGGGCTAAAAACAGAAATTACCCGTATTTTGGAGCAATATTGCAGAAATTCCCCTAATTGTGGGGCAAAGGCAGAAATTCCCTATATGTTAGGGCAAAAAGACAGAAATTCTCCTTATTTTGGGGCAAAACTCAGAAATTCTACTTATTTTGGGGCAAAATTCCAGAAATTTCCCTTATTTTGGGGCAAAATTGCAAATTTCACTTATTTTGGGGCAAAATTGCAGAAATTTCACTTATTTCAGGATAATAAGTCAGAAATTTTCCTTATTTTGGGGCCAAAAAGACAGAAATTCCCTTTGTTTTGGGGGGGAAAAGACAGAAATTCCACTTATTTAGAGGCAAAAAAGCAGAAATTCCTCTTATTTTGGAGCAAAACTGAAGAAATTTCTATTTTTTATGGCAAAAGGGTATGCATTCTTCTTATTTTCGGGCAAAAAGGCAGAAATTCCCCGTATTTTGGAGCAAAATTGCAGAAATTCCCCTAATTGTGGGGCAAAAAGGCAGAAATTCCCTATATGTTGGGGCAAAAAGACAGAAATTCTCCTTATTTTGGGGCAAAACTCAGAAATTCCACTTTTTTGGTGCAAAATTCCAGAAATTTCCCTTATTTTAGGGCAAAATTGCAGAAATTTCACTTATTTTGGGGCAAAATTGCAGAAATTTAACTTATTTCAGAAAAAAATTCAGAAATTTTTCTATTTTGGTGCAAAAAGGCAGAAATTTCTTTTATTTTGGTACAAAATTGCAGAAATTTTTCTTATTTTGGGGCAAAAAGTCAGAAATCTCCCATATTTAGGGGAAAAATTCAGAAATTCCTCTTATTTTGAGGTAAAAATGCTGAAATTTCCCTTATTTGGGGGCAAAAAGGCAGAAATTTCCCTTATTTTGAGGCAAAATTGCAGAAATTTCACTTATTTCAGGGTAATAAGTCAAAAATTTTCTCTATTTTGGGGCAAAAAAGACAGAAATTCCCTTTGTTTTGGGAGAAAAATACAGATATTTCACTTTTTTAGAGGCAAAAAAGCAGAAATTACTTTTATTTTGGAGTAAAAATGAAGAAATTTCCTTTTTTTGTGGCAAAAGGTATGCATTCCACTTATTTTTGGGCTAAATAGCAGAAATTACCCGTATTTTAGAGCAAAATTGCAGAAATTCCCCTAATTGTAAGGCAAAATGGCAGAAATTCCCTATATGTTAGGGCAAAAAGACAGAAATTCTCTTTATTTTTGGGGTAAAACTCAGAAATTTCTCTTATTTTGGGGCAAAATTGCAGAAATTTCACTTATTTCGCGGCAAAATGTCAGAAATTCCCCTTATTTTCGACAAAAAAGGCAGAAAATTCCCGTATTTTGGAGAATAAATTGCAGAAATTCACCTAATTTTAGGGTAAAAAAATACAGTAATTTTTTTATTTTTGGGCAAAAAGGCAGAAATTCTCCTTATTTTAGGGCAAAAAGGCAGAAATTCTTCTTATTTTAGGGCAAAATTGCAGAAATTTTCCTTATTTGGGGGCAAAAAACAGAAATTCCCCTTATTTTGGGGCAAAATTGCAGAAATTTCCCTTATTATGGGGAAAAATTGCAGAAATTTCCCTTATTTTAGGGCAAAATTGCAGAAATTTCACTTATTTCACAGAAAAAAAGCAAAATTTTTCTTATTTTGGGGCAAAAAGGCAGAAATTCCCATTATTTTGGGGCAAAAAGGCAGAAATTCACCTTATTTTGGGGTAAAATTGCAGAAATTTCACATATTTCAGGGCAAAAAGACAGAAATTCCCCTTATTTTAAGGCAGAAAGGCAGAAATTCCCCTTATTTTGAAATAAAATTGCAGAAATTTTTTTTCTTTAGGGGCAAAAAGGCAGAAAATCCACTTAATTTCGGGTAAAAAAGCAGAAATTCCTCTTATTTTGGAGCAAAATTGCAGAAACTCCCCTAATTTTGGGGCATAAAGGCAGAAATTCCCTTTATTTTGGGGCAAAAATAGAGAAATTCTCATTATTTTGGGGCAAAAATCAGAAATTTCCCTTATTTCGGGTCAAAATTTTAGAAATTTCTTTTATATTGTTACAGACTTGCAGAAATTTTTCTTATTTTGTGGCAAAAAGGCAGAAATTTCCCATATTTTGGTGCAAAAAGCCTAAAATTTCCTTTATTATGAGGTAAAATCCTGAAATTCCCCATATTTTGGGGCAAAAAGGCAGAAATTCCCCTCATTTGGAGGCAAAAATACACAAATTTCCCTTATTTTCGGGCATAATTGCAGGAATTTCATTTATTTCAGGGCAAAAAGTCAGAAATTCCTTTTATTTTGGGGCAAAAAGCAGAAATTTCTTTTATTTTGATACAAAATTGTAGAAATTTTCCTTATTTTGGAACAAAAAAGCAAAAATTACCCATATTTTGGGGAAAAAGGCAGAAATTCCCCTTATTTTGAGGTAAAAAGGCTGAAATTCCCGTTATTTTGGGGCAAAAAGGCAGAAATTCCTAATATTTTGTGGCAAAAATGCAGAAATTCCCCTTATTTTGAGGTAAAAAGGCTGAAATTCCCCTTTTTTGGGTGCAAAAAGGCACAAATTTTTCTTATTTTGGGGCAAAATTGCAGACATTTCACTTATTTCAGGGTAATAAGTCAGAAATTTTCCTTATTTTGGGGCAAAAAAGACAGAAATTCCCCTAATTGTGGGGCAAAAAGGCAGAAATTCCCTATATGTTGGGGCAAAAAGACAGAAATTCTCCTTATTTTGGGGCAAAACTCAAAAATTCTACTTATTTTGGGGCAAAATTGCAGGAATTTTCCTTATTTTGGGGCAAAATTGCAGAAATTTTCCTTATTTGGGGCAAAATTGCAGAAATTTCTCTTATTTTGAGGAAAAAAGGCTGAAATTCCCCTTATTTGGGGGCAAAAAGGCAGAAAATCTCCTTTTTCGGGAGCAAACAGTCAGAAATTCCCCTTATTTTGGGGCAAAATTGCAGAAATTTCCTTTACATTGGGGCAAAATTGCAGAAATTTCCCTTATTTTGGGGCAAAACTGAAGAAATTTTCTTTTTTTATGGCAAAAAGGTATGCATTCTTCTTATTTTCGGGCAAAAAGGCAGAAATTCCCCTATTTTGGAACAAAATTGCAGAAATTCCCCTAATTGTGGGGAGAAAAGGCAGATATTCCCTATATGTTGTGGCAAAAAGACAGAAATTCTCCTTATTTTGGGGCAAAACTCAGAAATTCCACTTATTTTAGGGCAAAATTCCAGAAATTTCCCTTATTTTGGGGCAAAATTGCAGAAATTTCACTTATTTTGGAGCAAAATTGCAGAAATTTCACTTATTTCAGAAGAAAAGCAGAAATTTTCTTATTTTGGTGCAAAAAGGCAGAAATTTCTTTTATTTTGGTACAAAATTGCATAAATTATTCTTATTTTGGATGAAAAAGGCAGAAATCTCCCATATTTTGGGGCAAAAATGCAGCAATTCCTCTTATTTTGAGGTAACAAGGCTTAAATTCCCCTTATTTGGGGGGAAAAAGGCAGAAATTTCCCTTATTTTCGAGCAAAATTGCAGAAATTTCACTTATTTCAGGGTAATAAGTCAGAAATTTTCCTTATTTTGGGGCAAAAAAGACACAAATTCCCTTTGTTTTTGGGGATAAAGACAGAAATTCCACTTATTTAGAGGCAAAAAAGCAGAAATTCCCCTTATTTTGGAGCAAAACTGAAGAAATTTCCCTCTTTTATGGCAAAAAGGTATGCATTCTTCTTATTTTCGGGCAAAAAGGCAGAAATTCCCCCTATTTTAGAGCAAAATTGCAGAAATTACCCTAATTGTGGGGCAAAAAGGCAGAAATTCCCTATATGTTGGGGCAAAATACAGAAATTCTCCTTATTTTGGGGAAAAACTCAGAAATTCCACTTATTTTGGGGCAAAATTGCAGAAATTTCCCTTATTTTGGGGCAAAATTGCAGAAATTTCACTTATTTTGGGGCAAAATTGCAGAAATTTCACTTTTTTCAGGGTAATAAGTCAGAAAGTTTCCTTATTTTGGGGCAAAAAAGACAGAAATTCCCTATGTTCTGGGGGAAAAAGACAGTAATTCCACTTTTTTAGAGGCATAAATGCAGAAATTACTTTTATTTTGGAGTAAAAATGAAGAAATTTCTTTTTTTTTGTGGCAAAAGGTATACATTCCCTTTATTTTCGGGCAAAAAGGCAGAAATTCCCCGTATTTTGGAGCAAACTTGCAGATATTCCCCTAATTGTGGGGCAAAAAGGCAGAAATTCCCTATATGTTGGGGCAAAAAGACAGAAATTCTCCTTATTTTGGGGCAAAACTCAGAAATTCCACTTATTTTGGGGCAAAATTCCAGAAATTTCCCTTATTTTGGGGCAAAATTGCAGAAATTTCACTTATTTTCAGGCAAAATTACATAAATTTCACTTATTTCAGAAAAAAAGCAGAATTTTCTTATTTTGGTGCAAAAAGGCAGAAATTTCTTTTATTTTGTTACAAAATTGCAGAAATTTTTCTTATTTTGGGGCAAAAAGGCATAAATTTCTCATATTTTGGGGCAAAAATGCAGAAATTTTTCTTATTTTGAGGTAAAAAGGCTGAAATTCCCCTTATTTGGGGGCAAAAAATAAGAATTTCTCTTATTTTGGGGCAAAATTGCAGAAATTTCACTTATTTCAGAGTAATAAGTCAGAAATTTTCGTTATTTTGGGGCAAAAAAACAGAAATTCCCTTTGTTTTGGGGGGAAAAGACAGAAATTCCACTTTTTTAGAGGCAAAAAAGCAGAAATAACTTTTATTTTGGAGTAAAAATGTAGAAATTTCCCTTTTTTATGGCAAAAAGGTATGCATTCTTCTTATTTTCGGGCAAAAAGGCAGAAATTCCCCGTATTTTGGAGCACAATTGCAAAAACTCCCCTAATTTTAGGGCAAAAAGGCAGAAATTCCCTATATGTTGGGGCAAAAAGACAGAAATTCTCCTTATTTTGGGGCAAAACTCAGAAATTCCACTTATTTTGGGGCAAAATTCTAGAAATTTTTCTTATTTTAAAGCAAAATTGCAGAAATTTCACTTATTTTGGGGTAAAATTGCAGAAATTTCACTTATTTCAGGGAAAAAAGGCAGAAATTTTTCTTATTTTGGGGCAAAAAGGAAAAATTTCCTAATATTTTGTGGCAAAAATGCCGAAATTCCCCTTATTTTGAGGTAAAAAAGCTGAAATTTCCCTTATTTGGGGGCAAAAAGGCAGAAATTTCCCTTATTTTGGGGCAAAATTGCAGAAATTTCACTTATTTCAGGGTAATAAGTCAGAAATTTTCTTTATTTTGGGGCAAAAAAGACAGAAATTCCCTTTGTTTTGGGAGAAAAAGACAGAAATTCCACTTATTTAGAGGCAAAAAAGCAGAAAATTCTTTTTATTTTGGAGTAAAAATGAAGAAATTTCCCTTTTTTGTGGCAAAAGGTATGCATTCCACTTATTTTTGGGCTAAAAAGCAGAAATTACCCGTATTTTGGAGCAATATTGCAGAAATTCCCCTAATTGTGGGGCAAAGAGGCAGAAATTCCCTATATGTTAGGTCAAAAAGACAGAAATTCTCCTTATTTTGGGGCAAAACTCAGAAATTCTCCTTATTTTGGGGCAAAATTCCAGAAATTTCCCTTATTTTGGGGCAAAATTGCAGAAATTTCACTTATTTTGGGGCAAAATTGCAGAAATTTCACTTATTTCAGGGTAATAAGTCAAAAAATTTCCTTATTTTGGGGCCAAAAAGACAGAAATTCCCTTTGTTTTGGGAGGGAAAAGACAGAAATTCCACTTATTTAGAGGCAAAAAAGCAGAAATTCCTCTTATTTTGGAGCAAAATTGCAGAAATTCCCCTAATTGTGGGGCAAGAAGGGAGAAATTCCCTATATGTTGGGGCAAAAAGAAACAAATTCTCCTTATTTTGGGTCAAAACTCAGAAATTCTACTGATATTGGGGCAAAATTCCAGAAATTTCCCTTATTTTGGGGCAAAATTGCAGAAATTTCACTTATTTTTGGGCAAAATTGCAGAAATTTCACTTATTTCAGAAAAAAAGCAGAAATTTTCTTATTTTGGTGCAAAAAGGCGGAAATTTCTTTTATTTTGGTACAAAATTGCAGAAATTTTTCTTATTTTGGGGCAAAAAGGCAGAAATCTCCCATATTTTGGGGCAAAAATGCAGAAATTTCTCTTATTTTGAGGTAAAAAGGCTGAAATTCCCCTTATTTGGGGGCAAAAAGGCAGAAATTTTTCTTATTTTGGGGCAAAATTGCAGAAATTTCACTTATTTCAGGGTAATAAGTCAGAAATTTTCCTAATTTTGGGGCAAAAAAGACAGAAATTCCCTTTGTTTTGGGGGAAAAAGACAGAAATTCCACTTATTTAGAGGCAAAAAAGCAGAAATTCCCCTTATTTTGTAGCAAAACTGAAGAAATTTCTATTTTTTATGGCAAAAAGGTATGCATTCTTCTTATTTTTGGGCAAAAAGGCAGAAATTCCCCGTATTTTGGAGCAAAATTGCAGAAATTCCCCTAATTGTGGGGCAAGAAGGGGGAAATTCCCTATATGTTGGGGCAAAAAGACAGAAATTCTCCTTATTTTGGGGCAAAACTCAGAAATTCCACTTATTTTGGTGCAAAATTCCAGAAATTTCCCTTATTTTAGGGCAAAATTTCAGAAATTTCACTTATTTTGGGGCAAAATTGCAGAAATTTAACTTATTTCAGAAAAAAATTCAGAAATTTTTCTATTTTGGTGCAAAAAGGCAGAAATTTCTTTTATTTTGGTACAAAATTGCAGAAATTTTTCTTATTTTGGGGCAAAAAGGCAGAAATCCCCCATATTTTGAGGCAAAAATGCAGAAATTCCTCTTATTTTGAGGTAATAAGGCTGAAATTTCCCTTATTTGGGGGCAAAAAGGCAGAAATTTCCCTTATTTTGAGGCAAAATTACAGAAATTTCACTTATTTCAGGGTAATAAGTCAGAAATTTTCTTTATTTTGGGGCAAAAAAGACAGAAATTCCCTTTGTTTTGGGAGAAAAAGACAGAAATTCCACTTTTTTAGAGGCAAAAAAGCAGAAATTCCTTTTATTTTGGAGTAAAAATTAAGAAATTTCCCTTTTTTGTGGCAAAAGGTATGCATTCCACTTATTTTTGGGCTAAAAAGCAGAAATTACCCGTATTTTGGAGCAATATTGCAGAAATTCCCCTAATTGTGGGGCAAAGAGGCAGAAATTCTTTATATGTTGGGGCAAAAATAAACAAATTCTCCTTATTTTGGGTCAAAACTCAGAAATTCCACTGATATTGGGGCAAAATTCCAGAAATTTCCCATATTTTGGGGCAAAATTGCAGAAATTTCACTTATTTTGGGGCAAAATTGCAGAAATTTCACTTATTTCAGGGCAATAAGTCAGAAATTTTCCTTATTTTGGGGCCAAAAAGACAGAAATTCCCTTTGTTTTAGGGGGGAAAAGACAGAAATTCCACTTATTTAGAGGCAAAAAAGCAGAAATTCCTCTTAATTTGGAGCAAAATTGCAGAAATTCCCCTAATTGTGGGGCAAAAAGGCAGAAATTCCCTATATGTTGGGGCAAAAAGAAACAAATTCTCCTTATTTTCTGTCAAAATTCAGAAATTCCACTGATATTGGGGCAAAATTCCAGAAATTTCCCGTATTTTGGGGCAAAATTGCAGAAATTTCACTTATTTTGGGGCAAAATTGCAGAAATTTCACTTATTTCAGGGTAATAAGTCAGAAATTTTCCTTATTTTGGGGCAAAAAAGACAGAAATTTCCTTTGTTTTGGGGGATAAAGACAGAAATACCACTTATTTAGAGGCAAAAAAGCAGAAATTCCCCTTATTTTGGAGCAAAACTGAAGAAATTTCTATTTTTTATGGCAAAAGAATATGCATTCTTCTTATTTTCGGGCAAAAAGGCAGAAATTCCCCGTATTTTGGAGCAAAATTGCAGAAATTCCCCTAATTGTGGGGCAAAAAGGCAGAAATTCCCTATATGTTGGGGCAAAAAGACAGAAATTCTCCTTATTTTGGGGCAAAACTCAGAAATTCCACTTATTTTGGTGCAAAATTCCAGAAATTTCCCTTATTTTAGGGCAAAATTGCAGAAATTTCACTTATTTTGGGGCAAAATTGCAGAAATTTAACTTATTTCAGAAAAAAATTCAGAAATTTTTCTATTTTGGTGCAAAAAGGCAGAAATTTCTTTTATTTTGGTACAAAATTGCAGAAATTTTTCTTATTTTGGGGCAAAAAGTCAGAAATCTCCCATATTTAGGGGAAAAATGCAGAAATTCCTCTTATTTTGAGGTAAAAATGCTGAAATTTCCCTTATTTGGGGGCAAAAAGGCAGAAATTTCCCTTATTTTGAGGCAAAATTGCAGAAATTTCACTTATTTCAGGGTAATAAGTCAGAAATTTTCTCTATTTTGGGGCAAAAAAGACAGAAATTCCCTTTGTTTTGGGAGAAAAATACAGATATTTCACTTTTTTAGAGGCAAAAAGCAGAAATTCCTTTTATTTTGGAGTAAAAATGAAGAAATTTCCCTTTTTTGTGGCAAAAGGTATACATTCCACTTATTTTTGGGCTAAAAAGCAGAAATTACCCGTATTTTAGAGCAAAATTGCAGAAATTCCCCTAATTGTAAGGCAAAATGGCAGAAATTCCCTATATGTTGGGGCAAAAAGACAGAAATTCTCTTTATTTTTGGGGCAAAACTCAGAAATTCCATTTATTTTGGGGCAAAATTCCAGAAATTTCTCTTATTTTGGTGCAAAATTGCAGAAATTTCACTTATTTTGTGGCAAAATTGTAGAAATTTCACTTATTTCATGGTAAAAAGGCAGAAATTATCCTTATTTTGATGCAAAAATGCAGAAATTTCAAATATTTTGTGGCAAAAATGAAGAAATTCCCTTTATTTTGAGGTAAAAAGGCAGACATTCCCCTTATTTGGGGGCAGAAAAAAGAAATTTCACTTATTTTGGGGCAAAAACTCAGAAATTCCACACTTTTTGGTCAAAATTCCAGAAATTTCCCTTATTTTGGGGCAAAATTGCAGAAATTTCACTTATTTTGGTGCAAAATTGCAGAAATTTAACTTATTTCAGAAAAAAATTCAGAAATTTTCCTATTTTGGTGCAAAAAGGCAGAATTATCTTTTATTTTGGTACAAAATTGCAGAAATTTTTCTTATTTTGGGGCAAAAAGGCAGAAATTTCACTTATTTTGGGGCAAATTGCAGTAATTTCACTTATTTTGGGGCAAAATTGCAGAAATTCCAAATATTTTGTTGCAAAAATGCAGAAATTCCCCTTATTTTAAGGTAAAAAGGCAGAAATTTCCCTTATTTGGGGGTCAAAAACAGAAATTTCCCTTATTTTGGGGCAAAATTGCAGAAATTTCACTTATTTTGGGGCAAAATTGCAGAAATTTCACTTATTTCAGAAAAAAATTCAGAAATTTTCCTATTTTGGTGCAAAAAGGCAGAAATTTCTATTTTGGTACAAAATTGCAGAAATTTTTCTTTTTTTGGGGCAAAAAGGCACAAATCTCCCATATTTTGGGGAAAAAATGCAGAAATTCCTCTTATTTTGAGGTAAAAAGGTAGAAATTTCCCTTATTTGGGGGAAAAAGGCAGAAATTTTCCTTATTTTGAGGCAAAATTGCAGAAATTTCACTTATTTCAGTGTAATAAGTCAGAAATTTTGCTTATTTTGGGGCAAAAAAGACAGAAATTCCCTTTGTTTTGGGGGAAAAAGACAGAAATTCCACTTTTTTAGCGGCAAAAAAGCAGAAATTCATTTTATTTTGGAGTAAAAATGAAGAAATTTCTTTTTTTTGTGGCAAAAGATATACATTCCCCTTATTTTCAGGCTAAAAAGCAGAAATTCCCCGTATTTTGGAGCAAAATTGCAGAAATTCCCCTAATTGTGGGGCAAAAAGGCAGAAATTTCCGATATGTTAGGGCAAAAAGACAGAAATTCTTTTTATTTTGGGGCTAAACTAAGAAATTCCACTTATTTTGGGGCAAAATTCCAGAAATTTCCCTTATTTTGGGGCAAAATTGCAGAAATTTCACTTATTTTGGTGCAAAATTGCAGAAATTTCACTTATTTCAGGGAAAAAAGGCAGAAATTTTCCTTATTTTGGGGCCAAAAAACAGAAATTTCCTTTGTTTTGGGGTGAAAAAGATAGAAATTCGACTTATTTAGAGGCAAAAAAGCAGAAATTCCTCTTATTTTGGAGCAAAAATGAAAAAATTTCTTTTTTTTATGGCAAAAAGGTATGCATTCTTCTTATTTTCGGGCAAAAAGGCAGAAATTCCCAGTATTTTGGAGCAAAATTGCTGAAATTCCCCTAATTGTGGGGCAAAAAGGCAGAAATTCCCTATATGTTGGGGCAAAAAGAAACAAATTCTCCTTATTTTGGGTCAAAACTCAGAAATTCCACTGATATTGGGGCAAAATTCCAGAAATTTCCCTTATTTTGGGGCAAAATTGCAGAAATTTCACTTATTTTGGGGCAAAATTGCAGAAATTTCACTTATTTCAGAAAAAAAAGAAGAAATTTTCTTATTTTGGTGCAAAAAGGCGGAAATTTCTTTTATTTTGGTACAAAATTGCAGAAATTTTTCTTATTTTGGGGCAAAAAGGCAGAAATCTCCCATATTTTGGGGCAAAAATGAAGAAATTTCTCTTATTTTGAGGTAAAAAGGCTGAAATTCCCATTATTTGGGGGCAAAAAGGCAGAAATTTCCCTTATTTTGAGGCAAAATTGCAGAAATTTCACTTATTTCAGTGTAATAAGTCAGAAATTTTCTTTATTTTGGGGCAAAAAAGACAGAAATTCTTTTTGTTTTGAGGGAAAAAGGCAGAAATTCCACTTTTTTAGCGGCAAAAAAGCAAAAATTCATTTTATTTTGGAGTAAAAATGAAGAAATTTCTTTTTTTTTGTGGCAAAATTATACATTCCCCTTATTTTCAGGCTAAAAAGCAGAAATTCCCCATATTTTGGAGCAAAATTGCAGAAATTCCCCTAATTGTGGGGCAAAAAGGCAGAAATTGCCTATATGTTGGGGCAAAAAGACAGAAATTCTCCTAATTTTGGGGCAAAACTCAGAAATTCCACTTATTTTGGGGCAAAATTCCAGAAATTTCCCTTATTTTGGGGCAAAATTGCAGAAATTTCACTTATTTTGGGGCAAAATTGCAGAAATTTCACTTATTTCAGGGTAATAAGTCAGAAATTTTCCTTATTTTGGAGCAAAAAAACAGAAATTCCCTTTGTTTTGGGGGAAAAAGACAGAAATTCCACTTATTTAGAGGCAAAATCTGAAATTCCCCTTATTTTGGAGCAAAAATGAAGAACTTTCCCTTTTTTATGGCAAAAAGTTTTGCATTCTTCTTATTTTCGGGCAAAAAGGCAGAAATTCCCCGTATTTTGGAGCAAAATTGCAGAAATTCCCCTAATTGTGGGGCGAAAAGGCAGAAATTCCCTATATGTTAGGGCAAAAAGACAGAAATTCTCCTTATTTTGGGGCAAAACTCAGAAATTCCACTTATTTTAAGGCAAAATTCTATAAATTTCCTTTATTTGGGAGCAAAATTGCAGAAATTTCTGTTATTTTGGGGCAAAATTGCAGAAATTTCACTTATTTCAGAAAAAAAAGCAGAAATTTTCTTATTTTGGTGCAAAAAGGCGGAAATTTCTTTTATTTTGGTACAAAATTGCAGAAATTTTTCTTATTTTGGGGCAAAAAGGCAGAAATCTCCCATATTTTGGGGCAAAAATGCAGAAATTCCTCTTATTTTGAGGTAAAAAGGCTGAAATTCCCCTTATTTGGAGGCAAAAAGGCAGAAATTTTTCTTATTTTGGGGCAAAAAAGCAGAAATTCCTTTTATTTTGTAGTAAAAATGAAGAAATTTCTTTTTTGTGGCAAATGGTATACATTCCCCTTATTTTCAGGCTAAAAAGCAGAAATTACCCGTATTTTGGAGCAAAATTGCAAAAATTCCGCTAATTGTGGGGCAAAAAGGCAGAAATTCCCTGTAAGTTAGAGCAAAAAAACAGAAAATCTCCTTATTTTGGGGCAAAACTCAGAAATTCCACTTACCTTTGGGCAAAATTCCAAAAATTTCCCTTATTTTGGGCCAAAATTGCAGAAATTTCACTTATTTTGAGGCAAAATTGCATAAATTTCACTTATTTCAGGGTAATAAGTCAGAAATTTTCCTTATTTTGGGGCAAAAAACACAGAAATTCCCTTTGTTTTGGGGGAAAAAGACAGAAATTCCACTTTTTTAGAGGCAAAAAAGCAGAAATTCCTTTTATTTTGGAGTAAAAATGAAGAAATTTCCCTTTTTTGTGGCAAAATGTATACATTCCACTTATTTTTGGGCTAAAAAGCTGAAATTACCCGTATTTTGGAGCAAAATTGCAGAAATTCCCCTAATTGTGGGGCAAAATGCAGAAATTCCCTATATGTTAGGGCAAAAAGACAGAAATTCTCCTTATTTTGGGGCAAAACTCAGAAATTCCACTTATTTTGGGGCAAAATTCCAGAAATTTCCCTTATTTTCTGGCAAAATTGCCGAAATTTCACTTATTTTGGGGCAAAATTGCAGTAATTTCACTTATTTCATGGTAAAAAGGCAGAAATTTTCCTCATTTTGGGGCAAAAATGCAGAGATTCCAAATATTTTGTGGTAAAATTGCAAAAATTCCCCTTATTTTGAGGTTAAAAGGCAGAAATTCCCCTTATTTGGGGGCAAAAAGCAGAAATTTCCCTTATTCTGGGACAAAATTGCAGAAATTTCACTTATTTCAGGGTAATAAGTCAGAAATTTTCCTTATTTGGGGCAAAAAAGACAGAAATTCCTTTTGTTTTGGGGGAAAAATTCAGAAATTCCACTTATTTAGAAGCAAAATAGCAGAAATTCCCCTTATTTTGGAGCAAAAATTAAGAAATTTCCTTTTTTTGTGGCAAAAGATATGCATTCTTCTTATTTTCAGGCTAAAAAGCAGAAATTCCCCGTATTTTGGAGCAAAATTGCAGAAATTCCCCTAATTGTGGGACAAAAAGGCAGAAATTTGCTATATGTTGGGGCAAAAAGACAGAAATTCTCCTTATTTTTGAGCAAAACTCAGAAATTTCACTTATTTTGACGCAAAATTGCAGAAATTTCACTTATTTCAGAAAAAAAAAGCAGAAATTTTCTTAATTTGTGGCAAAAAGGCAGAAATTTCTCATATTTTGGGGCAAAAATGCAGAAAATCCCCTTATTTTGAGGTAAAAAGTCTAAAATTCCCCTTATTTGGTTGCAAAAAGCAGAAATTTCCCTTATTTTGGGGCAAAATTGCAGATATTTCATTTATTTCAGGGTAATAAGTCAGAAATTTTCCTTATTTTGGGGCAAAAAAGACACAAATTCTCTATGTTTTGGGGGAAAAAGACAGAAATTCCACTTATTTAGAGGCAAAAAAGCAGAAATTCCCCTTATTTTGGAGCGAAAATGAAGAAATTTCCCTTTTTTGTGGCAAAAAGGTATGCATTCTTCTTATTTTCGGGCAAAAAGACAGAAATTCCCTGTATTTTTGAGCAAAATTGCAGAAATTCCCCTAATTGTGGGGCAAAAAGGCAGAAATTCCCTATGTGTTGGGGCAAAAAGACAGAAATTCTACTTATTTTGGGGCAAAACTCAGAAATTCCACTTATTTTGGGGCAAAATTCCAAAAATTTCCCTTATTTTGGGGCAAAATTGCAGAAATTTCACTTATTTTCGGGCAAAATTGCAGAAATTTCACTTATTTCAGGGAAAAAAAGACAGAAATATCTTTTATTTTGGTACAAAATTGCAGAAATTTTTTTTATTTTTGGCAAAAAGGCAGAAATTTCCCATATTTTGGGGCAAAAATGCAGAAATTCCCCTTATTTTGAGGTAAAAATGCTGAAATTCCCCTTATTTTGGGGCAAAAAGCAGACATTTCCCTTATTTTGGGCAAAAATTGAAGAAATTTCACTTATTTTGAGTCAAAAAGGCAGAAAATCCAATTATTTTGGGGTAAAAATAAAGAAATTCCCTTGTTTTGAGGTAAAAAGTCTGAAATTCCCCTTTTTTGGAGGCAAAAAGGCAGAAATTCCCCGTATTTTGGGGCAAAAAGCAGATATTTCCCTTATTTTTGGGGAAAAATTTTAGAAATTTAACTTATTTCAGGGCAAAAAGTCAGAAATTCCGTTTATTTTTGGGGAAAAGTCAGAAATTGCACTTATTTTGAGTCAAAAAGGCGGAAAATCCCCTTATTTTGGAGTAAAAATGAAGAAATTTCCCTTTTTTATGGCAAAAGGTATACATTCTTTTTATTTTCGGGCAAAAAGGCAGAAATTCCCTGTATTTTGGAGCAAAATTGCAGAAATTCCTCTAATTTTGGGGCAAAAACGCAGAACTTCCCCTTATTTTGGGGTAAAACTGCAGAAATTTCACTTATTTCGCGGCAAAATGGCAGAAATTCACTTCATTTTCGGCGAAAAGGGAGAAAATTCCCGTATTTTGGAGCAAAATTGCAGAAATTCACCTAATTTTGGGGTAAAACATGCAGTAATTTTCTTTATTTTTAGGCAAAAATGCAGAAATTCCCCTTATTTTGTGGCAAAAATCAGAAATTCCCCTTATTTTAGAAAAAATTGCAGAAATTTCCTTTATTATGGGGAAAAATTGCAGAAATTTCTTTTATTGTAAGGCAAAATTGCAGAAATTTCATTTATTTCAGAGAAAAAAACAAATTTTTTTTTTTTATTTTAGGGCAAAATGCAGAAATTTCCATTATTTTGGGGCACAAAGACAGAAATTCACCTTCTTTTGGGGTAAAATTTCAAACATTTCACATATTTCAGGGCAAAAAGGCAGAAATTCCCCTTATTTGGGGGTAAAAAGGCAGAAATTCTTCATATTTTGGGTTAAAATTGCAGAAATTTCCCTTGTTTGGGGGCAAAAAGGCAGAAAATCCCCTTAATTTCGGACAAAAAGGCAGAAATTCCCCGTAATTAGGAGCAAAATTGCAGAAATTCCCCTAATTGTGGGGCAAAAAGGCAGAAATTCCCGATATGTTGGGGCAAAAAGACAGAAATTCTCCTTATTTTCGGGCAAAACTCAGAAATTCCATTTATTTTGGGGCAAAATTCCAGAAATTTCCCTTAATTTGGGGCAAAATTGCAGAAATTTCACTTATTTCAGGGCAAAATTCAAAAATTGCTTTTATTTTGGGGCAAAAAGACAGAAATTCCGTTTACTTTTGGGTAAAAAGGCAGAAATTTCACTTATTTTGAGGTAAGAAGGCAGAAATTCCTCTTATTTTGCGGCAAAAATGAAGAAATTTCCCTTTTTTGTGGCAAAAGGTATATATTCCCCTTATTTTCGGTCAAAAAAGCAGAAATTCCCCATATTTTGGAGCACAATTGCAGAAAATCCCCAAATTGTGGGGCAAATAGGCAGAAATTCCCTATATGTTGGGGCAAAAAGACAAAAATTCTCCTTATTTTGGGACAAAACTCAGAATTTCCACTTATTTTGGGGCAAAATTCCGGAAATTTCCCTTATTTTGGGGCAAAATTGCAGAAATTTCACTTATTTTGGGGCAAAATTGCAGAAATTTCACTTATTTCAGGTAAAAATGGCAGAAATTTTTCTTATTTTGGGGCAAAATGGCAGAAATTCCTAATATTTTGTGGCAAAAATGCAGAAATTCCCCTTATTTTGAGGTAAAAAGGCTGAAATTCCCCTTATTTGGGTGCAAAAAGGCAGAAATTTTTTTATTTTGGGACAAAATTGCAGACATTTCACATATTTCAGGGTAATAAGTCAGAAATTTTCCTTATTTTGGGGCAAAAAAGACAGAAATTCCCCTAATTGTGGGGCAAAAAGGCAGAAATTCCCTATATGTTGGGGCAAAAAGACAGAAATTCTCCTTATTTTGGGGCAAAACTCAAAAATTCCACTTATTTTGGGGCAAAATTGCAGGAATTTACCTTATTTTGGGGCAAAATTGCAGAAATTTTCCTTATTTGGGGCAAAATTGCAGAAATTTCACTTATTTTCAGGTAAAAAGACTGAAATATCCTTTATTTTGGGGCAAAAAGGAAGAAATTCCCCTTATTTTGGGGCAAAATTGCAGAAATTTTTCTTATTTTGGGGCATAAAGGCTGAAATTCTTATTTTGAGGTAAAATGCTGAAATTCCCCATATTTTGGGGCAAAAGGCAAAAATTCTTCTTATTTTGGGGCAAAAAGGCAAAAATTTCCCTTATTTTCGGGCAAAATTGCAGAAATTTCATTTATTTCAGGGCAAAAATTCAGAAATTCCTTTTATTTTGGGGCAAAGAGCAGAAATTTCTTTTATCATGGTACAAAATTGAAGAAATTTTTCTTATTTTGAAACAAAAAGGCAGAAAATTCCCCTTATTTTGAGGCAAAAGGCAGAAACTATTCTTATTTTGTGGTAAAATGCAGAAATTCCCTTTATTTTGGGGCTAGAAAGCAGAAATTCCCCGTATTTTGAAGCAAAATTGCAGAAATTCTCATAATTTTCGGGCAAAAGGCAAAAATTCTCTTTATTTTGGGGCAAAAAGACAGAAAATCTCCTTTTTTGGGAGCAAACAGTCAGAAATTTTCCTTATTTTGGGGCAAAATTGCAGAAATTTCCTTTACATTGGGGCAAAATTGCAGAAATTTCCATATTTTGGGGCAAAATTGCAGAAATTTCACTTATTTCAGGGAAAAAAGGCGAAAATTTTTTTTGGGGGGCAAAAAGGCAGAAATTTTTTTTATTTTGGTAAAAATTGCAGAAATTTTTCTTATTTTGGGGCAAAAAGTCAGAAATTCCTCATATTTTGGGGCAAAAAGGCAGAAATTCCCCTTATTTTGAGGTAAAAAGGCTGTAATTCCCCTTATTTTGGGGCAAAAAGACAGAAATTTCGTTTATTTTGGGGAAAAGGCAGAAATTGCACTTATTTTGAGTCAAAAAGGTGGAAAATCCCCTTATTTTGGGGCAAAAATGAAGAAATTTGCTTTTTTTATGGCAAAAAGGTATACATTCCCTTTATTTTTGGGCAAAATGGCACAAATTCCCCGTATTTTGGAGCAACATTGCAGAAATTCCCCTAATTTTTGGGCAAAAAGGCAGAAATTCCCTATATGTTGGGGCAAAAAGACAGAAATTCTCATTATTTTGGGGCAAAACTCAGAAATTCCACTTATTTTGGCGCAAAATTCCAGAAATTTCCCTTATTTTGAGGCAAAATTGCAGAAATTTCACTTATTTTGGGGCAAAATTGCAAAAATTTCACTTATGTCAAAAAAAAAAGCAGAAATTTTCTTATTTTGGTGCAACAAGGCAGAAATTTCTAATATTTTGGTACAAAATTGCAGAAATTTTTCTTATTTTTAGGGCAAAAAGGCAGAAATTCCTAATATTTAGGGGCAAAAATGCAGAAATTCCTCTTATTTTTAGGTAAAAAGGCTGAAATTCCCCTTATTTGGGGGCAAAAAGGCAGAAATTTTCCTTATTTTGAGGCAAAATTGCAGAAATTTCACTTATTTCAGAGAACAAAAGCAGAAATTTTCTTATTTTGGGGCAAAAAGGCAGAAATTTCTTTTATTTTGGTACAAAATTGCAGAAATGTTTCTTATTTTGGGGCAAAAAGGCAGAAATCTCCCATATTTTGGGGCAAAAAAGCAGAAATTTCCCTTATTTTGAGGTAAAAACGCTGAAATTCCCCTTATTTGGGGGCAAAAAGGCAGAAATTTCCCTTATTTTGAGGCAAAATTGCAGAAATTTCACTTATTTCAGAATAATAAGTCAGAAATTTTCCTTATTTTGGGGCAAAAAACAGAAATTCTCTTTGTTTTAAAGGAAAAAGACTGATATTCCACTTATTTAGAGGCTAAAAAGCAGAAATTCTTATTATTTTGGAGCAAAAATGAAGAAATTTTTCTTTTTTTGTGGAAAAAGGTATGCATTCCTCTAATTTTCGGGCTAAAAAGCAGAAATTCCCCGTATTTTGGAGCAAAATTGCCGAAATTCCCCTAATTGTGGGGCAAAAAGGCAGAAATTCTCTATATGTTGGAGCAAAAAGACAGAAATTCTCCTTATTTTGGGGCAAAACTCAGAAATTCCACTTATTTTGGGGCAAAATTCCAGAAATTTCCCTTATTTTGGGGCAAAATTGCAGAAATTTCACTTATTTTGGGGCGAAATTGCAGAAATTTCACTTTTTTCATGGAAAAAAAGGCAGAAATTTTCCTTATTTTGGGGCAAAAAGGCAGAAATTCCTAATATTTTGTGGCAAAAATTCAGAAATTCCTCTTATTTTGAGGTAAAAAGGCTGAAATTCCCCTTATTTGGGGGCAAAAAGGCATAAGTTTCCCTTATTTTGGGGCAAAATTGCAGAAGTTTCACTTATTTCAGAGAAAAAAACAAAAATCTTTCTTATTTTTGGCAAAATGCAGAAATTCCCATTATTTTGGGGCAAAAAGGCAGAAATTCACCTTATTTTGGGGTAAAATTGAAGACATGTCACATATTTCAGGGCATAAAGGCAGAAATTGCCCTTATTTGGGGGCAAAAAGGCAGAAATTCCCCTTATATTGGGATAAAATTGCAGAAATGTCAGTTGTTTTGGGGCAAAAAGGCAGAAAATCCCCTTAATTTCAGGCAAAAAGGCAGAAATTCCCTGTATTTTGGAGCAAAATTGCAGAAATTCTCCTAATATTGGGGCAAAAATGCAGAAATTCCCTTTATTTGGGGCAAATTGGCAGAAGTTCCCCTTATTTTCAGGAAAAGAGGCAGAAATTCCCATTATTTTGAAGCAAAATTGCAGAAACTCCCCTAATTTTGGGGCAAAAAGGCAGAAATTCCCTTTATTTTGGGGCAAAAATACAGAAATTCTCCTTATATCTGGGCAAAAATCAGAAATTTCCCTTATTTTGGAGCAAAATTTTAGAAATTTTTTTTATTTTGGTACAGAATTGGAGAAATTTTTCTTATTCTGTGGCAAAAAGGCAGAAATTTCTTTTATTTTGGTGCAAAATTGCAGAAATTTTTCTTATTTTGGGGCAAAAAGGCATAAATTTCCCATATTTTGGGGCAAAAATGTAGAAATTTTCTTTATTTTGAGGTAAAAAGGCTGAAATTTCCCTTATTTGGGGGCAAAAAGGCAGAAATTTCTCTTATTTTGGGGCAAAATTGCAGAAATTTCACTTATTTCAGAAAAAAAGGAAAAATTTTCTTATTTGGGGGCAAAAAGGCAGAAATTTCTTTTATTTTGGTGCAAAATTACAGAAATTTTCTTTATTTTGGGGCAAAAAAGACAGAAATTCCCTTTGTTTTGGGGGAAAAAGACAGAAATTCCACTTATTTAGAGGCAAAAAAGCAGAAATTCCTCTTATTTTGGAGCAAAATTGCAGAAATTCCCCTACTTGTGGGGCAAAAAGGCAGATATTCCCTATATGTTGGGGCAAAAAGACAGAAATTCTCTTTATTTTTGGGGCAAAACTCAGAAATTCCATTTATTTTGGGGCAAAATTCCAGAAATTTCTCTTATTTTGGGGCAAAATTCCAGAAATTTCTCTTATTTTGGGGCAAAATTGCAGAAATTCCCCTTATTTGGGGGCAAAAAAAAGAAATTTCACTTATTTTGGGGCAAAAACTCAGAAATTCCACACTTTTTTGGTCAAAATTCCAGAAATTTCCCTTATTTTGGGGCAAAATTCCAGAAATTTCTCTTATTTTGGGGCAAAATTGCAGAAATTTCACTTATTTTGGGGCAAAATTGCAGAAATTTCACTTATTTCATGGTAAAAAGGCAGAAATTATCCTTATTTTGATGCAAAAATGCAGAAATTCCAAATATTTTGTGGCAAAAATGAAGAAATTCCCTTTATTTTGAGGTAAAAAGGCAGAAATTCCCCTTATTTGGGGGCAAAAAAAAGAAATTTCACTTATTTTGGGGCAAAAACTCAGAAATTCCACACTTTTTTGGTCAAAATTCCAGAAATTTCCCTTATTTTGGGGCAAAATTGCAGAAATTTCACTTATTTTGGTGCAAAATTGCAGAAATTTAACTTATTTCAGAAAAAAATTCAGAAATTTTCCTATTTTGGTGCAAAAAGGCAGAATTATCTTTTATTTTGGTACAAAATTGCAGAAATTTTTCTTATTTTGGGGCAAAAAGGCAGAAATTTCACTTATTTTGGGGCAAAATTGCAGTAATTTCACTTATTTTGGGGCAAAATTGCAGAAATTCCAAATATTTTGTGGCAAAAATGCAGAAATTCCCCTTATTTTAAGGTAAAAAGGCAGAAATTCCCCTTATTTGGGGGTAAAAAACAGAAATTTCCCTTATTTTGGGACAAAATTGCAGAAATTTCACTTAATTTGGGGCAAACTTGCAGAAATTTCACTTATTTCAGAAAAAAATTCAGAAATTTTCCTATTTTGGTGCAAAAAGGCAGAAATTTCTATTTTGGTACAAAATTGCAGAAATTTTTCTTTTTTGGGGGCAAAAAGGCACAAATCTCCCATATTTTGGGGAAAAAATGCAGAAATTCCTCTTATTTTGAGGTAAAAAGGTAGAAATTTCCCTTATTTGGGGGAAAAAGGAAGAAATTTTCCTTATTTTGAGGCAAAATTGCAGAAATTTCACTTATTTCAGTGTAATAAGTCAGAAATTTTCCTTATTTTGGGGCAAAAAAGACAGAAATTCCCTTTGTTTTGGGGGAAAAAGACAGAAATTCCACTTTTTTAGCGGCAAAAAAGCAGAAATTCATTTTATTTTGGAGTAAAAATGAAGAAATTTCTTTTTTTTGTGGCAAAAGATATACATTCCCCTTATTTTCAGGCTAAAAAGCAGAAATTCTCCGTATTTTGGAGCAAAATTGCAGAAATTCCCCTAATTGTGGGGCAAAAAGGCAGAAATTTCCGATATGTTAGGGCAAAAAGACAGAAATTCTTTTTATTTTGGGGCTAAACTCAGAAATTCCACTTATTTTGGGGCAAAATTCCAGAAATTTCCCTTATTTTGGGGCAAAATTGCAGAAATTTCACTTATTTTGGTGCAAAATTGCAGAAATTTCACTTATTTCAGGGAAAAAAGGCAGAAATTTTCCTTATTTTGGGGCCAAAAAGACAGAAATTTCCTTTGTTTTGGGGTGAAAAAGATAGAAATTCCACTTATTTAGAGGCAAAAAAGCAGAAATTCCTCTTATTTTGGAGCAAAAATGAAGAAATTTCCTTTTTTTATGGCAAAAAGGTATGCATTCTTCTTATTTTCGGGCAAAAAGGCAGAAATTCCCAGTATTTTGGAGCAAAATTTCAGAAATTCCCCTAATTGTGGGGCAAAAAGGCAGAAATTCCCTATATGTTGGGGCAAAAAGAAACAAATTCTCCTTATTTTGGGTCAAAACGCAGAAATTCCACTGATATTGGGGCAAAATTCCAGAAATTTCCCTTATTTTGGGGCAAAATTGCAGAAATTTCACTTATTTTGGGGCAAAATTGCAGAAATTTCACTTATTTCAGAAAAAAAAGCAGAAATTTTCTTATTTTGGTGCAAAAAGGCGGAAATTTCTTTTATTTTGGTACAAAATTGCAGAAATTTTTCTTATTTTGGGGCAAAAAGGCAGAAATCTCCCATATTTTGGGGCAAAAATGAAGAAATTTCTCTTATTTTGAGGTAAAAAGGCTGAAATTCCCATTATTTGGGGGCAAAAAGGCAGAAATTTCCCTTATTTTGAGGCAAAATTGCAGAAATTTCACTTATTTCAGTGTAATAAGTCAGAAATTTTCTTTATTTTGGGGCAAAAAAGACAGAAATTCTTTTTGTTTTGAGGGAAAAAGGCAGAAATTCCACTTTTTTAGCGGCAAAAAAGCAAAAATTCATTTTATTTTGGAGTAAAAATGAAGAAATTTCTTTTTTTTTTTTGTGGCAAAAAGTATACATTCCCCTTATTTTCAGGCTAAAAAGCAGAAATTCCCCATATTTTGGAGCAAAATTGCAGAAATTCCCCTAATTGTGGGGCAAAAAGGCAGAAATTGCCTATATGTTGGGGCAAAAAGACAGAAATTCTCTTAATTTTGGGGCAAAACTCAGAAATTCCACTTATTTTGGGGCAAAATTCCAGAAATTTCCCTTATTTTGGGGCAAAATTGCAGAAATTTCACTTATTTTGGGGCAAAGTTGCAGAAATTTCACTTATTTCAGGGTAATAAGTCAGAAATTTTCCTTATTTTGGAGCAAAAAAACAAAAATTCCCTTTGTTTTGGGGGAAAAAGACAGAAATTCCACTTATTTAGAGGCAAAAAAGCTGAAATTCCCCTTATTTTGGAGCAAAAATGAAGAACTTTCCCTTTTTTATGGCAAAAAGTTATGCATTCTTCTTATTTTCGGGCAAAAAGGCAGAAATTCCCCGTATTTTGGAGCAAAATTGCAGAAATTCCCCTAATTGTGGGGCGAAAAGGCAGAAATTCCCTATATGTTAGGGCCAAAAGACAGAAATTCTCCTTATTTTGGGGCAAAACTCAGAAATTCCACTTATTTTAAGGCAAAATTCCAGAAATTTCCTTTATTTGGGAGCAAAATTGCAGAAATTTCTGTTATTTTGGGGCAAAATTGCAGAAATTTCACTTATTTCAGAAAAAAAAGCAGAAATTTTCTTATTTTGGTGCAAAAAGGCGGAAATTTCTTTTATTTTGGTACAAAATTGCAGAAATTTTTCTTATTTCGGGGCAAAAAGGCAGAAATCTCCCATATTTTGAGGCAAAAATGCAGAAATTCCTCTTATTTTGAGGTTAAAAGGCTGAAATTCCCCTTATTTGGAGGCATAAAGGCAGAAATTTTTCTTATTTTGGGGCAAAATTGCAGAAATTTCACTTATTTCAGAGTAGTCAGTCAGAAATTTTTCTTATTTTGGGGCAAAAAAGCAGAAATTCCTTTTATTTTGGAGTAAAAATGAAGAAATTTCTTTTTTGTGCCAAATGGTATACATTCCCCTTATTTTCAGGCTAAAAAGCAGAAATTACCCGTATTTTGGAGCAAAATTGCAAAAATTCCGCTAATTGTGGGGCAAAAAGGCAGAAATTCCCTGTAAGTTAGAGCAAAAAAACAGAAAATCTCCTTATTTTGGGGCAAAACTCAGAAATTCCACTTACCTTGGGGCAAAATTCCAAAAATTTCCCTTATTTTGGGCCAAAATTGCAGAAATTTCACTTATTTTGAGGCAAAATTGCATAAATTTCACTTATTTCAGGGTAATAAGTCAGAAATTTTCCTTATTTTGGGGCAAAAACACAGAAATTCCCTTTGTTTTGGGGGAAAAAGACAGAAATTCCACTTTTTTAGAGGCAAAAAAGCAGAAATTCCTTTTATTTTGGAGTAAAAATGAAGAAATTTCCCTTTTTTGTGGCAAAATGTATACATTCCACTTATTTTTGGGCTAAAAAGCTGAAATTACCCGTATTTTGGAGCAAAATTGCAGAAATTCCCCTAATTGTGGGGCAAAATACAGAAATTCCCTATATGTTAGAGCAAAAAGACAGAAATTCTCCTTATTTTGGGGCAAAACTCAGAAATTCCACTTATTTTGGGGCAAAATTCCAGAAATTTCCCTTATTTTGTGGCAAAATTGCCGAAATTTCACTTATTTTGGGGCAAAATTGCAGAAATTTCACTTATATCATGGTAAAAAGGCAGAAATTTTCCTCATTTTGGGGCAAAAATGCAGAGATTCCAAATATTTTGTGGTAAAATTGCAAAAATTCCCCTTATTTTGAGGTAAAAAGGCAGAAATTCCCCTTATTTGGGGGCAAAAAGCAGAAATTTCCCTTATTCTGGGACAAAATTGCAGAAATTTCATTTATTTCAGGGTAATAAATCAGAAATTTTCCTTATTTGGGGCAAAAAAGACAGAAATTCCTTTTGTTTTGGGGGAAAAAGTCAGAAATTCCACTTATTTAGAAGCAAAAAAGCAGAAATTCCCCTTATTTTGGAGCAAAAATGAAGAAATTTCCTTTTTTTGTGGCAAAAGGTATGCATTCTTCTTATTTTCAGGCTAAAAAGCAGAAATTCCCCGTATTTTGGAGCAAAATTGCAGAAATTCCCCTAATTGTGGGACAAAAAGGCAGAAATTCCCTATATGTTTGGGCAAAAAGACAGAAATTCTCCTTATTTTAGAGCAAAACTCAGAAATTTCACTTATTTTGACGCAAAATTGCAGAAATTTCACTTATTTCAGAAAAAAAGCAGAAATTTTCTTAATTTGGGGCAAAAAGGCAGAAATTTCTTATATTTTGGGGCAAAAATGCAGAAAATCCCCTTATTTTGAGGTAAAAAGTCTAAAATTCCCCTTATTTGGTTGCAAAAAGCAGAAATTTCCCTTATTTTGGGGCAAAATTGCAGATATTTCATTTATTTCAGGGTAATAAGTCAGAAATTTTCCTTATTTTGGGGCAAAAAATACACAAATTCTCTATGTTTTGGGGGAAAAAGACAGAAATTCCACTTATTTAGAGGCAAAAAAGCAGAAATTCCCCTTATTTTGGAGCGAAAATGAAGAAATTTCCCTTTTTTATGGCAAAAAGGTATGCATTCTTCTTATTTTCGGGCAAAAAGACAGAAATTCCCCGTATTTTTGAGCAAAATTGCAGAAATACCCCTAATTGTGGGGCAAAAAGGCAGAAATTCCCTATGTGTTGGGGCAAAAAGACAGAAATTCTACTTATTTTGGGGCAAAACTCAGAAATTCCACTTATTTTGGGGCAAAATTCCAAAAATTTCCCTTATTTTGGGGCAAAATTGCAGAAATTTCACTTATTTTGGGGCAAAATTGCAGAAATTTCACTTATTTCAGGGAAAAAAAGACAGAAATTTCTTTTATTTTGGTACAAAATTGCAGAAATTTTTTTTATTTTTGGCAAAAAGGCAGAAATTTCCCATATTTTGGGGCAAAAATGCAGAAATTCCCCTTATTTTGAGGTAAAAATGCTGAAATTCCCCTTATTTTGGGGCAAAAAGCAGACATTTCCCTTATTTTGGGCAAAAATTGCAGAAATTTCACTTATTTTGAGTCAAAAAGGCAGAAAATCCAATTATTTTGGGGTAAAAATGAAGAAATTCCCCTTGTTTTGAGGTAAAAAGGCTGAAATTCCCCTTTTTTGGAGGCAAAAAGGCAGAATTTTCCCGTATTTTGGGGCAAAATTGCAGAAATTTCACTTATTTCAGAGTAATAATTCAGAAATTTTTTTTATATGGGGGTAAAAAAAGACAGAAATTCCCATTGTTTGGGGGAAAAAACAGAAATTCCACTTATTTAGAGGCAAAAAAGCAGAAATTCCCCTTATTTTGGAGCAAAAATTAAGAAATTTCATTTTTTTATGGCAAAAAGGTATGCACTCTTATTATTTTCGGGCAAAAAGACAGAAATTCCCCGTATTTTAGAGCAAAATTGCAGAAATTCCCCTAATTGTGGGGCAAAAAGGCATAAATTCCCTATATGTTGGAGCAAAAAGACAGAAATTCATCTTATTTTGGGGAAAAACTCAGAAATTCCACTTATTTTGGGGCACAATTCCAGAAATTTCCCTTCTTTTGGGGCAAAATTGCAGAAATTTCACTTATTTTGAGGCAAAATTGCAGAAATTTTACTTATTTCAGAAAAAAAAGCAGAAATTTTCTTATTTTGGGGCAAAAAGGCAGAAATTTTTTTTATTTTGGTACTAAATTGCAGAAATTTTTCTTATTTTGGGGCAAAAAGTCAGAAATTTCCCATTATTTGGGGCAAATATGCAGAAATTCCCCTTATTTTGGGGCAAAAAGTCAGAAATTCCCCTTATTTTGGGGCAAAAAGCAGATATTTCCCTTATTTTTGGGGAAAAATTTTAGAAATTTAACTTATTTCAGGGCAAAAAGTCAGAAATTCCGTTTATTTTTGGGGAAAAGTCAGAAAATGCACTTATTTTGAGTCAAAAATGCGGAAAATCCCCTTATTTTGGAGTAAAAATGAAGAAATTTCCCTTTTTTATGGCAAAAGGTATACATTCTTTTTATTTTCGGGCAAAAAGGCAGAAATTCCCTGTATTTTGGAGCAAAATTGCAGAAATTCCTCTAATTTTGGGGCAAAAACGCAGAACTTCCCCTTATTTTGGGGTAAAACTGCAGAAATTTCACTTATTTCGCGGCAAAATGGCAGAAATTCACTTCATTTTCGGCCAAAAGGGAGAAAATTCCCGTATTTTGGAGCAAAATTGCAGAAATTCACCTAATTTTGGGGTAAAACATGCAGTAATTTTCTTTATTTTAAGGCAAAAAGGCAGAAATTCCCCTTATTTTGTGGTAAAAATCAGAAATTCCCCTTATTTTAGAAAAAATTGCAGAAATTTCCTTTATTATGGGGAAAAATTGCAGAAATTTCTTTTATTGTAAGGCAAAATTGCAGAAATTTCATTTATTTCAGAGAAAAAAACAAATTTTTTTTTTTATTTTAGGGCAAAATGCAGAAATTTCCATTATTTTGGGGCACAAAGACAGAAATTCACCTTCTTTTGGGGTAAAATTTCAAACATTTCACATATTTCAGGGCAAAAAGGCAGAAATTCCCCTTATTTGGGGGTAAAAAGGCAGAAATTCTTTATATTTTGGGTTAAAATTGCAGAAATTTCCCTTGTTTGGGGGCAAAAAGGCAGAAAATCCCCTTAATTTCGGGTAAAAAGGCAGAAATTCCCCGTATTTTGGAGCAAAATTGCAGAAATTCCCCTAATTGTGGGGCAAAAAGGCAGAAATTCCCGATATGTTGGCGCAAAAAGACAGAAATTCTCCTTATTTTCGGGCAAAACTCAGAAATTCCATTTATTTTGGGGCAAAATTCCAGAAATTTCCCTTAATTTGGGGCAAAATTGCAGAAATTTCACTTATTTCAGGGCAAAATTCAAAAATTGCTTTTATTTTGGGGCAAAAAGACAGAAATTCCGTTTACTTTTGGGTAAAAAGGCAGAAATTTCACTTATTTTGAGGTAAGAAGGCAGAAATTCCTCTTATTTTGCGGCAAAAATGAAGAAATTTCTCTTTTTTGTGGCAAAAGGTATATATTCCCCTTATTTTCGGGCAAAAAAGCAGAAATTCCCCGTATTTTGGAGCACAATTGCAGAAAATCCCCAAATTGTTGTGCAAATAGGCAGAAATTCCCTATATGTTGGGGCAAAAAGACAAAAATTCTCCTTATTTTGGGACAAAACTCAGAATTTCCACTTATTTTGGGGCAAAATTCCGGAAATTTCCCTTATTTTGGGGCAAAATTGCAGAAATTTCACTTATTTTGGGGCAAAATTGCAGAAATTTCACTTATTTCAGGTAAAAATGGCAGAAATTTTTCTTATTTTGGGGCAAAATGGCAGAAATTCCTAATATTTTGTGGCAAAAATGCAGAAATTCCCCTTATTTTGAGGTAAAAAGGCTGAAATTCCCCTTATTTGGGTGCAAAAAGGCAGAAATTTTTCTTATTTTGGGGCAAAATTGCAGACATTTCACTTATTTTAGGGTAATAAGTCAGAAATTTTCCTTATTTTGGGGCAAAAAAGACAGAAATTCCCCTAATTGTGGGGCAAAAAGGCAGAAATTCCCTATATGTTGGGGCAAAAAGACAGAAATTCTCCTTATTTTGGGGCAAAACTCAAAATTTCCACTTATTTTGGGGCAAAATTGCAGGAATTTACCTTATTTTGAGGCAAAATTGCAGAAATTTTCCTTATTTGGGGCAAAATTGCAGAAATTTCACTTATTTTCAGGTAAAAAGACTGAAATATCCTTTATTTTGGGGCAAAAAGGAAGAAATTCCCCTTATTTTGGGGCAAAATTGCAGAAATTTTTCTTATTTTGGGGCAAAAAGGCTGAAATTGTTTTTATTTTGAGGTAAAATGCTGAAATTCCCCATATTTTGGGGCAAAAGGCAAAAATTCTTCTTATTTTGGGGCAAAAAGGCACAAATTTCCCTTATTTTCGGGCAAAATTGCAGAAATTTCATTTATTTCAGGGCAAAAATTCAGAAATTCCTTTTATTTTGGGGCAAAGAGCAGAAATTTCTTTTATTATGGTACAAAATTGAAGAAATTTTTCTTATTTTGAAACAAAAAGGCAGAAAATTCCCCTTATTTTGAGGCAAAAGGCAGAAACTATTCTTATTTTGTGGTAAAATGCAGAAATTCCCTTTATTTTGGGGCTAGAAAGCAGAAATTCCCCGTATTTTGAAGCAAAATTGCAGAAATTCTTATAATTTTCGGGCAAAAGGCAAAAATTCTCCTTATTTTGGGGCAAAAAGACAGAAAATCTCCTTTTTTGGGAGCAAACAGTCAGAAATTTTCCTTATTTTGGGGCAAAATTGCAGAAATTTCCTTTACATTGGGGCAAAATTGCAGAAATTTCCATATTTTGGGGCAAAATTGCAGAAATTTCACTTATTTCAGGGAAAAAAAGCGAAAATTTTTTTTGGGGGGCAAAAAGGCAGAAATTTTTTTTATTTTGGTACAAAATTGCAGAAATTTTTCTTATTTTGGGGCAAAAAGTCAGAAATTCCTCATATTTTGGGGCAAAAAGGCAGAAATTCCCCTTATTTTGGGGCAAAATTGCAGAAATTTCCCTTATTATGGGGAAAAATTGCAGAAATTTCCCTTATTTTAGGGCAAAATTGCAGAAATTTCACTTATTTTAGAGAAAAAAAGCAAAATTTTTCTTATTTTGGGGCAAAAAGGCAGAAATTCCCATTATTTTGGGGCAAAAAGGCAGAAATTCACCTTATTTTGGGGTAAAATTGCAGAAATTTCACATATTTCAGGGCAAAAAGACAGAAATTCCCCTTATTTTAAGGCAGAAAGGCAGAAATTCCCCTTATTTTGGAATAAAATTGCAGAAATTTTTTTTCTTTAGGGGCAAAAAGGCAGAAAATCCACTTAATTTCGGGTAAAAAAGCAGAAATTCCTCTTATTTTGGAGCAAAATTGCAGAAACTCCCCTAATTTTGGGGCATAAAGGCAGAAATTCCCTTATTTTGGGGCAAAAATAGAGAAATTCTCATTATTTTGGGGCAAAAATCAGAAATTTCCCTTATTTCGGGTCAAAATTTTAGAAATTTCTTTTATATTGTTACAGACTTGCAGAAATTTTTCTTATTTTGTGGCAAAAAGGCAGAAATTTCCCATATTTTGGTGCAAAAAGCCTAAAATTTCCTTTATTATGAGGTAAAATCCTGAAATTCCCCATATTTTGGGGCAAAAAGGCAGAAATTCCCCTCATTTGGAGGCAAGAATACACAAATTTCCCTTATTTTCGGGCATAATTGCAGGAATTTCATTTATTTCAGGGCAAAAAGTCAGAAATTCCTTTTATTTTGGGGCAAAAAGCAAAAATTTCACTTATTTCAGGGAAAAAAGGCGAAAATTTTTTTTGGGGGGCAAAAAGGCAGAAATTTTTTTTATTTTGGTAAAAATTGCAGAAATTTTTCTTATTTTGGGGCAAAAAGTCAGAAATTCCTCATATTTTGGGGCAAAAAGGCAGAAATTCCCCTTATTTTGAGGTAAAAAGGCTGTAATTCCCCTTATTTTGGGGCAAAAAGACAGAAATTTCGTTTATTTTGGGGAAAAGGCAGAAATTGCACTTATTTTGAGTCAAAAAGGTAGAAAATCCCCTTATTTTGGGGCATAAATGAAGAAATTTGCTTTTTTTATGGCAAAAAGGTATACATTCCCTTTATTTTTGGGCAAAATGGCACAAATTCCCCGTATTTTGGAGCAACATTGCAGAAATTCCCCTAATTTTGGCAAAAAGGCAGAAATTCCCTATATGTTGGGGCAAAAAGACAGAAATTCTCATTATTTTGGGGCAAAACTCAGAAATTCCACTTATTTTGGCACAAAATTCCAGAAATTTCCCTTATTTTGAGGCAAAATTGTAGAAATTTCACTTATTTTGGGGCAAAATTGCAAAAATTTCACTTATGTCAGAAAAAAAAGCAGAAATTTTCTTATTTTGGTGCAACAAGGCAGAAATTTCTAATATTTTGGTACAAAATTGCAGAAATTTTTCTTATTTTTAGGGCAAAAAGGCAGAAATTCCTAATATTTAGGGGCAAAAATGCAGAAATTCCTCTTATTTTTGGGTAAAAAGGCTGAAATTCCCCTTATTTGGGGGCAAAAAGGCAGAAATTTTCCTTATTTTGAGGCAAAATTGCAGAAATTTCACTTATTTCAGAGAACAAAAGCAGAAATTTTCTTATTTTGGGGCAAAAAGGCAGAAATTTCTTTTATTTTGGTACAAAATTGCAGAAATGTTTCTTATTTTGGGGCAAAAATGCAGAAATCTCCCATATTTTGGGGCAAAAAAGCAGAAATTTCCCTTATTTTGAGGTAAAAACGCTGAAATTCCCCTTATTTGGGGGCAAAAAGGCAGAAATTTCCCTTATTTTGAGGCAAAATTGCAGAAATTTCACTTATTTCAGAATAATAAGTCAGAAATTTTCCTTATTTTGGGGCAAAAAACAGAAATTCTCTTTGTTTTAAAGGAAAAAGACTGATATTCCACTTATTTAGAGGCTAAAAAGCAGAAATTCTTATTATTTTGGAGCAAAAATGAAGAAATTTTTCTTTTTTTTGTGGAAAAAGGTATGCATTCCTCTAATTTTCGGGCTAAAAAGCAGAAATTCCCCGTATTTTGGAGCAAAATTGCCGAAATTCCCCTAATTGTGGGGCAAAAAGGCAGAAATTCTCTATATGTTGGAGCAAAAAGACAGAAATTCTCCTTATTTTGGGGCAAAACTCAGAAATTCCACTTATTTTGGGGCAAAATTCCAGAAATTTCCCTTATTTTGGGGCAAAATTGCAGAAATTTCACTTATTTTGGGGCGAAATTGCAGAAATTTCACTTTTTTCATGGAAAAAAAGGCAGAAATTTTCCTTATTTTGGGGCAAAAAGGCAGAAATTCCTAATATTTTGTGGCAAAAATTCAGAAATTCCTCTTATTTTGAGGTAAAAAGGCTGAAATTCCCCTTATTTGGGGGCAAAAAGGCATAAATTTCCCTTATTTTGGGGCAAAATTGCAGAAATTTCACTTATTTCAGAGAAAAAAACAAAAATCTTTCTTATTTTTGGCAAAATGCAGAAATTCCCATTATTTTGGGGCAAAAAGGCAGAAATTCACCTTATTTTGGGGTAAAATTGAAGACATGTCACATATTTCAGGGCATAAAGGCAGAAATTGCCCTTATTTGGGGGCAAAAAGGCAGAAATTCCCCTTATATTGGGATAAAATTGCAGAAATGTCAGTTGTTTTGGGGCAAAAAGGCAGAAAATCCCCTTAATTTCGGGCAAAAAGGCAGAAATTCCCTGTATTTTGGAGCAAAATTGCAGAAATTCTCCTAATATTGGGGCAAAAATGCAGAAATTCCCTTTATTTGGGGCAAATTGGCAGAAGTTCCCCTTATTTTCAGGAAAAGAGGCAGAAATTCCCATTATTTTGAAGCAAAATTGCAGAAACTCCCCTAATTTTGGGGCAAAAAGGCAGAAATTCCCTTTATTTTGGGGCAAAAATACAGAAATTCTCCTTATATCTGGGCAAAAATCAGAAATTTCCCTTATTTTGGAGCAAAATTTTAGAAATTTCTTTTATTTTGGTACAGAATTGGAGAAATTTTTCTTATTCTGTGGCAAAAAGGCAGAAATTTCTTTTATTTTGGTGCAAAATTGCAGAAATTTTTCTTATTTTGGGGCAAAAAGGCATAAATTTCCCATATTTTGGGGCAAAAATGTAGAAATTTTCTTTATTTTGAGGTAAAAAGGCTGAAATTTCCCTTATTTGGGGGCAAAAAGGCAGAAATTTCTCTTATTTTGGGGCAAAATTGCAGAAATTTCACTTATTTCAGAAAAAAAGGAAAAATTTTCTTATTTGGGGGCAAAAAGGCAGAAATTTCTTTTATTTTGGTGCAAAATTACAGAAATTTTCTCTATTTTGGGGCAAAAAAGACAGAAATTCCCTTTGTTTTGGGGGAAAAAGACAGAAATTCCACTTATTTAGAGGCAAAAAAGCAGAAATTCCTCTTATTTTGGAACAAAATTGCAGAAATTCCCCTACTTGTGGGGCAAAAAGGCAGATATTCCAAATATGTTGGGGCAAAAAGACAGAAATTCTCTTTATTTTTGGGGCAAAACTCAGAAATTCCATTTATTTTGGGGCAAAATTCCAGAAATTTCTCTTATTTTGAGGCAAAATTCCAGAAATTTCTCTTATTTTGGGGCAAAATTGCAGAAATTCCCCTTATTTGGGGGCAAAAAAAAGAAATTTCACTTATTTTGGGGCAAAAACTCAGAAATTCCACACTTTTTTGGTCAAAATTCCAGAAATTTCCCTTATTTGGGGGCAAAATTCCAGAAATTTCTCTTATTTTGGGGCAAAATTGCAGAAATTTCACTTATTTTGGGGCAAAATTGCAGAAATTTCATTTATTTCATGGTAAAAAGGCAGAAATTATCCTTATTTTGATGCAAAAATGCAGAAATTCCAAATATTTTGTGGCAAAAATGAAGAAATTCCCTTTATTTTGAGGTAAAAAGGCAGAAATTCCCCTTATTTGGGGGCAAAAAAAAAAGAAATTTCACTTATTTTGGGGCAAAAACTCAGAAATTCCACACTTTTTTGGTCAAAATTCCAGAAATTTCCCTTATTTTGGGGCAAAATTGCAGAAATTTCACTTATTTTGGTGCAAAATTGCAGAAATTTAACTTATTTCAGAAAAAAATTCAGAAATTTTCCTATTTTGGTGCAAAAAGGCAGAATTATCTTTTATTTTGGTACAAAATTGCAGAAAATTTTCTTATTTTGGGGCAAAAAGGCAGAAATTTCACTTATTTTGGGGCAAAATTGCAGTAATTTCACTTATTTTGGGGCAAAATTGCAGAAATTTCACTTATTTTGGGGCGAAATTGCAGAAATTTCACTTTTTTCATGGAAAAAAAGGCAGAAATTTTCCTTATTTTTGGGCAAAAAGGCAGAAATTCCTAATATTTTGTGGCAAAAATTCAGAAATTCCTCTTATTTTGCGGTAAAAAGGCTGAAATTCCCCTTATTTGGGGGCAAAAAGGCATAAATTTCCCTTATTTTGGGGCAAAATTGCAGAAATTTCACTTATTTCAGAGAAAAAAACAAAAATCTTTCTTATTTTTGGCAAAATGCAGAAATTCCCATTATTTTGGGGCAAAAAGGCAGAAATTCACCTTATTTTGGGGTAAAATTGAAGACATGTCACATATTTCAGGGCATAAAGGCAGAAATTGCCCTTATTTGGGGGCAAAAAGGCAGAAATTCCCCTTATATTGGGATAAAATTGCAGAAATGTCAGTTGTTTTGGGGCAAAAAGGCAGAAAATCCCCTTAATTTCGGGCAAAAAGGCAGAAATTCCCTGTATTTTGGAGCAAAATTGCAGAAATTCTCCTAATATTGGGGCAAAAATGCAGAAATTCCCTTTATTTGGGGCAAATTGGCAGAAGTTCCCCTTATTTTCAGGAAAAGAGGCAGAAATTCCCATTATTTTGAAGCAAAATTGCAGAAACTCCCCTAATTTTGGGGCAAAAAGGCAGAAATTCCCTTTATTTTGGGGCAAAAATACAGAAATTCTCCTTATATCTGGGCAAAAATCAGAAATTTCCCTTATTTTGGAGCAAAATTTTAGAAATTTCTTTTATTTTGGTACAGAATTGGAGAAATTTTTCTTATTCTGTGGCAAAAAGGCAGAAATTTCTTTTATTTTGGTGCAAAATTGCAGAAATTTTTCTTATTTTGGGGCAAAAAGGCATAAATTTCCCATATTTTGGGGCAAAAATGTAGAAATTTTCTTTATTTTGAGGTAAAAAGGCTGAAATTTCCCTTATTTGGGGGCAAAAAGGCAGAAATTTCTCTTATTTTGGGGCAAAATTGCAGAAATTTCACTTATTTCAGAAAAAAAGGAAAAATTTTCTTATTTGGGGGCAAAAAGGCAGAAATTTCTTTTATTTTGGTGCAAAATTACAGAAATTTTCTTTATTTTGGGGCAAAAAAGACAGAAATTCCCTTTGTTTTGGGGGAAAAAGACAGAAATTCCACTTATTTAGAGGCAAAAAAGCAGAAATTCCTCTTATTTTGGAGCAAAATTGCAGAAATTCCCCTACTTGTGGGGCAAAAAGGCAGATATTCCCTATATGTTGGGGCAAAAAGACAGAAATTCTCTTTATTTTTGGGGCAAAACTCAGAAATTCCATTTATTTTGGGGCAAAATTCCAGAAATTTCTCTTATTTTGGGGCAAAATTCCAGAAATTTCTCTTATTTTGGGGCAAAATTGCAGAAATTCCCCTTATTTGGGGGCAAAAAAAAGAAATTTCACTTATTTTGGGGCAAAAACTCAGAAATTCCACACTTTTTTGGTCAAAATTCCAGAAATTTCCCTTATTTTGGGGCAAAATTCCAGAAATTTCTCTTATTTTGGGGCAAAATTGCAGAAATTTCACTTATTTTGGGGCAAAATTGCAGAAATTTCACTTATTTCATGGTAAAAAGGCAGAAATTATCCTTATTTTGATGCAAAAATGCAGAAATTCCAAATATTTTGTGGCAAAAATGAAGAAATTCCCTTTATTTTGAGGTAAAAAGGCAGAAATTCCCCTTATTTGGGGGCAAAAAAAAAAGAAATTTCACTTATTTTGGGGCAAAAACTCAGAAATTCCACACTTTTTTGGTCAAAATTCCAGAAATTTCCCTTATTTTGGGGCAAAATTGCAGAAATTTCACTTATTTTGGTGCAAAATTGCAGAAATTTAACTTATTTCAGAAAAAAATTCAGAAATTTTCCTATTTTGGTGCAAAAAGGCAGAATTATCTTTTATTTTGGTACAAAATTGCAGAAATTTTTCTTATTTTGGGGCAAAAAGGCAGAAATTTCACTTATTTTGGGGCAAAATTGCAGTAATTTCACTTATTTTGGGGCAAAATTGCAGAAATTTCACTTATTTTGGGGCGAAATTGCAGAAATTTCACTTTTTTCATGGAAAAAAAGGCAGAAATTTTCCTTATTTTGGGGCAAAAAGGCAGAAATTCCTAATATTTTGTGGCAAAAATTCAGAAATTCCTCTTATTTTGAGGTAAAAAGGCTGAAATTCCCCTTATTTGGGGGCAAAAAGGCATAAATTTCCCTTATTTTGGGGCAAAATTGCAGAAATTTCACTTATTTCAGAGAAAAAAACAAAAATCTTTCTTATTTTTGGCAAAATGCAGAAATTCCCATTATTTTGGGGCAAAAAGGCAGAAATTCACCTTATTTTGGGGTAAAATTGAAGACATGTCACATATTTCAGGGCATAAAGGCAGAAATTGCCCTTATTTGGGGGCAAAAAGGCAGAAATTCCCCTTATATTGGGATAAAATTGCAGAAATTACCCTTGTTTGGGGGCAAAAAGGCAGAAAATCCCCTTAATTTCGGGCAAAAAGGTAGAAATTCCCTGTATTTTGGAGCAAAATTGCAGAAATTCTCCTAATATTGGGGCAAAAATGCAGAAATTCCCTTTATTTGGGGCAAATTGGCAGAAGTTCCCCTTATTTTCAGGAAAAGAGGCAGAAATTCCCATTATTTTGAAGCAAAATTGCAGAAACTCCCCTAATTTTGGGGCAAAAAGGCAGAAATTCCCTTTATTTTGGGGCAAAAATACAGAAATTCTCCTTATATCTGGGCAAAAATCAGATATTTCCCTTATTTTGGAGCAAAATTTTAGAAATTTCTTTTATTTTGGTACAGAATTGGAGAAATTTTTCTTATTCTGTGGCAAAAAGGCAGAAATTTCTTTTATTTTGGTGCAAAATTGCAGAAATTTTTCTTATTTTGGGGCAAAAAGGCATAAATTTCCCATATTTTGGGGCAAAAATGTAGAAATTTTCTTTATTTTGAGGTAAAAAGGCTGAAATTTCCCTTATTTGGGGGCAAAAAGGCAGAAATTTCTCTTATTTTGGGGCAAAATTGCAGAAATTTCACTTATTTCAGAAAAAAAGGAAAAATTTTCTTATTTGGGGGCAAAAAGGCAGAAATTTCTTTTATTTTGGTGCAAAATTACAGAAATTTTCTTTATTTTGGGGCAAAAAAGACAGAAATTCCCTTTGTTTTGGGGGAAAAAGACAGAAATTCCACTTATTTAGAGGCAAAAAAGCAGAAATTCCTCTTATTTTGGAGCAAAATTGCAGAAATTCCCCTACTTGTGGGGCAAAAAGGCAGATATTCCCTATATGTTGGGGCAAAAAGACAGAAATTCTCTTTATTTTTGGGGCAAAACTCAGAAATTCCATTTATTTTGGGGCAAAATTCCAGAAATTTCTCTTATTTTGGGGCAAAATTCCAGAAATTTCTCTTATTTTGGGGCAAAATTGCAGAAATTCCCCTTATTTGGGGGCAAAAAAAAGAAATTTCACTTATTTTGGGGCAAAAACTCAGAAATTCCACACTTTTTTGGTCAAAATTCCAGAAATTTCCTTTATTTTGGGGCAAAATTCCAGAAATTTCTCTTATTTTGGGGCAAAATTGCAGAAATTTCACTTATTTTGGGGCAAAATTGCAGAAATTTCACTTATTTCATGGTAAAAAGTCAGAAATTATCCTTATTTTGATGCAAAAATGCAGAAATTCCAAATATTTTGTGGCAAAAATGAAGAAATTCCCTTTATTTTGAGGTAAAAAGGCAGAAATTCCCCTTATTTGGGGGCAAAAAAAAGAAATTTCACTTATTTTGGGGCAAAAACTCAGAAATTCCACACTTTTTTGGTCAAAATTCCAGAAATTTCCCTTATTTTGGGGCAAAATTGCAGAAATTTCACTTATTTTGGTGCAAAATTGCAGAAATTTAACTTATTTCAGAAAAAAATTCAGAAATTTTCCTATTTTGGTGCAAAAAGGCAGAATTATCTTTTATTTTGGTACAAAATTGCAGAAATTTTTCTTATTTTGGGGCAAAAAGGCAGAAATTTCACTTATTTTGGGGCAAAATTGCAGTAATTTCACTTATTTTGGGGCCAAATTGCAGAAATTCCAAATATTTTGTGGCAAAAATGCAGAAATTCCCCTTATTTTAAGGTAAAAAGGCAGAAATTCCCCTTATTTGGGGGTAAAAAACAGAAATTTCCCTTATTTTGGGACAAAATTGCAGAAATTTCACTTATTTTGGGGCAAACTTGCAGAAATTTCACTTATTTCAGAAAAAAATTCAGAAATTTTCCTATTTTGGTGCAAAAAGGCAGAAATTTCTATTTTGGTACAAAATTGCAGAAATTTTTCTTTTTTTGGGGCAAAAAGGCACAAATCTCCCATATTTTGAAGAAAAAATGCAGAAATTCCTCTTATTTTGAGGTAAAAAGGTAGAAATTTCCCTTATTTGGGGGAAAAAGGAAGAAATTTTCCTTATTTTGAGGCAAAATTGCAGAAATTTCACTTATTTAAGTGTAATAAGTCAGAAATTTTCCTTATTTTGGGGCAAAAAAGACAGAAATTCCCTTTGATTTGGGGGAAAAAGACAGAAATTCCACTTTTTTAGCGGCAAAAAAGCGGAAATTCATTTTATTTTGGAGTAAAAATGAAGAAATTTCTTTTTTTTGTGGCAAAAGATATACATTCCCCTTATTTTCAGGCTAAAAAGCAGAAATTCCCCGTATTTTGGAGCAAAATTGCAGAAATTCCCCTAATTGTGGGGCAAAAAGGCAGAAATTTCCGATATGTTAGGGCAAAAAGACAGAAATTCTTTTTATTTTGGGGCTAAACTCAGAAATTCCACTTATTTTGGGGCAAAATTCCAGAAATTTCCCTTATTTTGGGGCAAAATTGCAGAAATTTCACTTATTTTGGTGCAAAATTGCAGAAATTTCACTTATTTCAGGGAAAAAAGGCAGAAATTTTCCTTATTTTGGGGCAAAAAGGCAGAAATTCCTAATATTTTGTGGCAAAAATTCAGAAATTCCTCTTATTTTGAGGTAAAAAGGCTGAAATTCCCCTTATTTGGGGGCAAAAAGGCATAAATTTCCCTTATTTTGGGGCAAAATTGCAGAAATTTCACTTATTTCAGAGAAAAAAACAAAAATCTTTCTTATTTTTGGCAAAATGCAGAAATTCCCATTATTTTGGGGCAAAAGGGCAGAAATTCACCTTATTTTGGGGTAAAATTGAAGACATGTCACATATTTCAGGGCATAAAGGCAGAAATTGCCCTTATTTGGGGGCAAAAATGCAGAAATTCCCCTTATATTGGAATAAAATTGCAGAAATGTCAGTTGTTTTGGGGCAAAAAGGCAGAAAATCCCCTTAATTTCGGGCAAAAAGGCAGAAATTCCCTGTATTTTGGAGCAAAATTGCAGAAATTCTCCTAATATTGGGGCAAAAATGCAGAAATTCCCTTTATTTGGGGCAAATTGGCAGAAGTTCCCCTTATTTTCAGGAAAAGAGGAAGAAATTCCCATTATTTTGAAGCAAAATTGCAGAAACTCCCCTAATTTTGGGGCAAAAAGGCAGAAATTCCCTTTATTTTGGGGCAAAAATACAGAAATTCTCCTTATATCTGGGCAAAAATCAGAAATTTCCCTTATTTTGGAGCAAAATTTTAGAAATTTCTTTTATTTTGGTACAGAATTGGAGAAATTTTTCTTATTCTGTGGCAAAAAGGCAGAAATTTCTTTTATTTTGGTGCAAAATTGCAGAAATTTTTCTTATTTTGGGGCAAAAAGGCATAAATTTCCCATATTTTGGGGCAAAAATGTAGAAATTTTCTTTATTTTGAGGTAAAAAGGCTGAAATTTCCCTTATTTGGGGGCAAAAAGGCAGAAATTTCTCTTATTTTGGGGCAAAATTGCAGAAATTTCACTTATTTCAGAAAAAAAGGAAAAATTTTCTTATTTGGGGGCAAAAAGGCAGAAATTTCTTTTATTTTGGTGCAAAATTACAGAAATTTTCTTTATTTTGGGGCAAAAAAGACAGAAATTCCCTTTGTTTTGGGGGAAAAAGACAGAAATTCCACTTATTTAGAGGCAAAAAAGCAGAAATTCCTCTTATTTTGGAGCAAAATTGCAGAAATTCCCCTACTTGTGGGGCAAAAAGGCAGATATTCCCTATATGTTTGGGCAAAAAGACAGAAATTCTCTTTATTTTTGGGGCAAAACTCAGAAATTCCATTTATTTTGGGGCAAAATTCCAGAAATTTCTCTTATTTTGGGGCAAAATTCCAGAAATTTCTCTTATTTTGGGGCAAAATTGCAGAAATTCCCCTTATTTGGGGGCAAAAAAAAGAAATTTCACTTATTTTGGGGCAAAAACTCAGAAATTCCACACTTTTTTGGTCAAAATTCCAGAAATTTCCCTTATTTTGGGGCAAAATTCCAGAAATTTCTCTTATTTTGGGGCAAAATTGCAGAAATTTCACTTATTTTGGGGCAAAATTGCAGAAATTTCACTTATTTCATGGTAAAAAGGCAGAAATTATCCTTATTTTGATGCAAAAATGCAGAAATTCCAAATATTTTGTGGCAAAAATGAAGAAATTCCCTTTATTTTGAGGTAAAAAGGCAGAAATTCCCCTTATTTGGGGGCAAAAAAAAGAAATTTCACTTATTTTGGGGCAAAAACTCAGAAATTCCACACTTTTTTGGTCAAAATTCCAGAAATTTCACTTATTTTGGTGCAAAATTGCAGAAATTTAACTTATTTCAGAAAAAAATTCAGAAATTTTCCTATTTTGGTGCAAAAAGGCAGAATTATCTTTTATTTTGGTACAAAATTGCAGAAATTTTTCTTATTTTGGGGCAAAAAGGCAGAAATTTCACTTATTTTGGGGCAAAATTGAAGTAATTTCACTTATTTTGGGGCAAAATTGCAGAAACTTCACTTATTTTGGGGCGAAATTGCAGAAATTTCACTTTTTTCATGGAAAAAAAGGCAGAAATTTTCCTTATTTTGGGGCAAAAAGGCAGCAATTCCTAATATTTTGTGGCAAAAATTCAGAAATTCCTCTTATTTTGAGGTAAAAAGGCTGAAATTCCCCTTATTTGGGGGCAAAAAGGCATAAATTTCCCTTATTTTGGGGCAAAATTGCAGAAATTTCACTTATTTCAGAGAAAAAAACAAAAATCTTTCTTATTTTTGGCAAAATGCAGAAATTCCCATTATTTTGGGGCAAAAAGGCAGAAATTCACCTTATTTTGGGGTAAAATTGAAGACATGTCACATATTTCAGGGCATAAAGGCAGAAATTGCCCTTATTTGGGGGCAAAAAGGCAGAAATTCCCCTTATATTGGGATAAAATTGCAGAAATGTCAGTTGTTTTGGGGCAAAAAGGCAGAAAATCCCCTTAATTTCGGGCAAAAAGGCAGAAATTCCCTGTATTTTGGAGCAAAATTGCAGAAATTCTCCTAATATTGGGGCAAAAATGCAGAAATTCCCTTTATTTGGGGCAAATTGGCAGAAGTTCCCCTTATTTTCAGGAAAAGAGGCAGAAATTCCCATTATTTTGAAGCAAAATTGCAGAAACTCCCCTAATTTTGGGGCAAAAAGGCAGAAATTCCCTTTATTTTGTGGCAAAAATACAGAAATTCTCCTTATATCTGGGCAAAAATCAGAAATTTCCCTTATTTTGGAGCAAAATTTTAGAAATTTCTTTTATTTTGGTACAGAATTGGAGAAATTTTTCTTATTCTGTGGCAAAAAGGCAGAAATTTCTTTTATTTTGGTGCAAAATTGCAGAAATTTTTCTTATTTTGGGGCAAAAAGGCATAAATTTCCCATATTTTGGGGCAAAAATGTAGAAATTTTCTTTATTTTGAGGTAAAAAGGCTGAAATTTCCCTTATTTGGGGGCAAAAAGGCAGAAATTTCTCTTATTTTGGGGCAAAATTGCAGAAATTTCACTTATTTCAGAAAAAAAGGAAAAATTTTCTTATTTGGGGGCAAAAAGGCAGAAATTTCTTTTATTTTGGTGCAAAATTACAGAAATTTTCTTTATTTTGGGGCAAAAAAGACAGAAATTCCCTTTGTTTTGGGGGAAAAAGACAGAAATTCCACTTATTTAGAGGCAAAAAAGCAGAAATTCCTCTTATTTTGGAGCAAAATTGCAGAAATTCCCCTACTTGTGGGGCAAAAAGGCAGATATTCCCTATATGTTGGGGCAAAAAGACAGAAATTCTCTTTATTTTTGGGGCAAAACTCAGAAATTCCATTTATTTTGGGGCAAAATTCCAGAAATTTCTCTTATTTTGGGGCAAAATTCCAGAAATTTCTCTTATTTTGGGGCAAAATTGCAGAAATTCCCCTTATTTGGGGGCAAAAAAAAGAAATTTCACTTATTTTGGGGCAAAAACTCAGAAATTCCACACTTTTTTGGTCAAAATTCCAGAAATTTCCCTTATTTTGGGGCAAAATTCCAGAAATTTCTCTTATTTTGGGGCAAAATTGCAGAAATTTCACTTATTTTGGGGCAAAATTGCAGAAATTTCACTTATTTCATGGTAAAAAGGCAGAAATTATCCTTATTTTGATGCAAAAATGCAGAAATTCCAAATATTTTGTGGCAAAAATGAAGAAATTCCCTTTATTTTGAGGTAAAAAGGCAGAAATTCCCCTTATTTGGGGGCAAAAAAAAAAGAAATTTCACTTATTTTGGGGCAAAAACTCAGAAATTCCACACTTTTTTGGTCAAAATTCCAGAAATTTCCCTTATTTTGGGGCAAAATTGCAGAAATTTCACTTATTTTGGTGCAAAATTGCAGAAATTTAACTTATTTCAGAAAAAAATTCAGAAATTTTCCTATTTTGGTGCAAAAAGGCAGAATTATCTTTTATTTTGGTACAAAATTGCAGAAATTTTTCTTATTTTGGGGCAAAAAGGCAGAAATTTCACTTATTTTTGGGCAAAATTGCAGTAATTTCACTTATTTTGGGGCAAAATTGCAGAAATTTCACTTATTTTGGGGCGAAATTGCAGAAATTTCACTTTTTTCATGGAAAAAAAGGCAGAAATTTTCCTTATTTTGGGGCAAAAAGGCAGAAATTCCTAATATTTTGTGGCAAAAATTCAGAAATTCCTCTTATTTTGAGGTAAAAAGGCTGAAATTCCCCTTATTTGGGGGCAAAAAGGCATAAATTTCCCTTATTTTGGGGCAAAATTGCAGAAATTTCACTTATTTCAGAGAAAAAAACAAAAATCTTTCTTATTTTTGGCAAAATGCAGAAATTCCCATTATTTTGGGGCAAAAAGGCAGAAATTCACCTTATTTTGGGGTAAAATTGAAGACATGTCACATATTTCAGGGCATAAAGGCAGAAATTGCCCTTATTTGGGGGCAAAAAAGGCAGAAATTCCCCTTATATTGGGATAAAATTGCAGAAATGTCAGTTGTTTTGGGGCAAAAAGGCAGAAAATCCCCTTAATTTCGGGCAAAAAGGCAGAAATTCCCTGTATTTTGGAGCAAAATTGCAGAAATTCTCCTAATATTGGGGCAAAAATGCAGAAATTCCCTTTATTTGGGGCAAATTGGCAGAAGTTCCCCTTATTTTCAGGAAAAGAGGCAGAAATTCCCATTATTTTGAAGCAAAATTGCAGAAACTCCCCTAATTTTGGGGCAAAAAGGCAGAAATTCCCTTTATTTTGGGGCAAAAATACAGAAATTCTCCTTATATCTGGGCAAAAATCAGATATTTCCCTTATTTTGGAGCAAAATTTTAGAAATTTCTTTTATTTTGGTACAGAATTGGAGAAATTTTTCTTATTCTGTGGCAAAAAGGCAGAAATTTCTTTTATTTTGGTGCAAAATTGCAGAAATTTTTCTTATTTTGGGGCAAAAAGGCATAAATTTCCCATATTTTGGGGCAAAAATGTAGAAATTTTCTTTATTTTGAGGTAAAAAGGCTGAAATTTCCCTTATTTGGGGGCAAAAAGGCAGAAATTTCTCTTATTTTGGGGCAAAATTGCAGAAATTTCACTTATTTCAGAAAAAAAGGAAAAATTTTCTTATTTGGGGGCAAAAAGGCAGAAATTTCTTTTATTTTGGTGCAAAATTACAGAAATTTTCTTTATTTTGGGGCAAAAAAGACAGAAATTCCCTTTGTTTTGGGGGAAAAAGACAGAAATTCCACTTATTTAGAGGCAAAAAAGCAGAAATTCCTCTTATTTTGGAGCAAAATTGCAGAAATTCCCCTACTTGTGGGGCAAAAAGGCAGATATTCCCTATATGTTGGGGCAAAAAGACAGAAATTCTCTTTATTTTTGGGGCAAAACTCAGAAATTCCATTTATTTTGGGGCAAAATTCCAGAAATTTCTCTTATTTTGGGGCAAAATTCCAGAAATTTCTCTTATTTTGGGGCAAAATTGCAGAAATTCCCCTTATTTGGGGGCAAAAAAAAGAAATTTCACTTATTTTGGGGCAAAAACTCAGAAATTCCACACTTTTTTGGTCAAAATTCCAGAAATTTCCCTTATTTTGGGGCAAAATTCCAGAAATTTCTCTTATTTTGGGGCAAAATTGCAGAAATTTCACTTATTTTGGGGCAAAATTGCAGAAATTTCACTTATTTCATGGTAAAAAGGCAGAAATTATCCTTATTTTGATGCAAAAATGCAGAAATTCCAAATATTTTGTGGCAAAAATGAAGAAATTCCCTTTATTTTGAGGTAAAAAAGCAGAAATTCCCCTTATTTGGGGGCAAAAAAAAGAAATTTCACTTATTTTGGGGCAAAAACTCAGAAATTCCACACTTTTTTGGTCAAAATTCCAGAAATTTCCCTTATTTTGGGGCAAAATTGCAGAAATTTCACTTATTTTGGTGCAAAATTGCAGAAATTTAACTTATTTCAGAAAAAAATTCAGAAATTTTCCTATTTTGGTGCAAAAAGGCAGAATTATCTTTTATTTTGGTACAAAATTGCAGAAATTTTTCTTATTTTGGGGCAAAAAGGCAGAAATTTCACTTATTTTGGGGCAAAATTGCAGTAATTTCACTTATTTTGGGGCAAAATTGCAGAAATTCCAAATATTTTGTGGCAAAAATGCAGAAATTCCCCTTATTTTAAGGTAAAAAGGCAGAAATTCCCCTTATTTGGGGGTAAAAAACAGAAATTTCCCTTATTTTGGGACAAAATTGCAGAAATTTCACTTATTTTGGGGCAAACTTGCAGAAATTTCACTTATTTCAGAAAAAAATTCAGAAATTTTCCTATTTTGGTGCAAAAAGGCAGAAATTTCTATTTTGGTACAAAATTGCAGAAATTTTTCTTTTTTTGGGGCAAAAAGGCACAAATCTCCCATATTTTGGGGAAAAAATGCAGAAATTCCTCTTATTTTGAGGTAAAAAGGTAGAAATTTCCCTTATTTGGGGGAAAAAGGAAGAAATTTTCCTTATTTTGAGGCAAAATTGCAGAAATTTCACTTATTTCAGTGTAATAAGTCAGAAATTTTCCTTATTTTGGGGCAAAAAAGACAGAAATTCCCTTTGTTTTGGGGGAAAAAGACAGAAATTCCACTTTTTTAGCGGCAAAAAAGCAGAAATTCATTTTATTTTGGAGTAAAAATGAAGAAATTTCTTTTTTTGTGGCAAAAGATATACATTCCCCTTATTTTCAGGCTAAAAAGCAGAAATTCCCCGTATTTTGGAGCAAAATTGCAGAAATTCCCCTAATTGTGGGGCAAAAAGGCAGAAATTTCCGATATGTTAGGGCAAAAAGACAGAAATTCTTTTTATTTTGGGGCTAAACTCAGAAATTCCACTTATTTTGGGGCAAAATTCCAGAAATTTCCCTTATTTTGGGGCAAAATTGCAGAAATTTCACTTATTTTGGTGCAAAATTGCAGAAATTTCACTTATTTCAGGGAAAAAAGGCAGAAATTTTCCTTATTTTGGGGCAAAAAGGCAGAAATTCCTAATATTTTGTGGCAAAAATTCAGAAATTCCTCTTATTTTGAGGTAAAAAGGCTGAAATTCCCCTTATTTGGGGGCAAAAAGGCATAAATTTCCCTTATTTTGGGGCAAAATTGCAGAAATTTCACTTATTTCAGAGAAAAAAACAAAAATCTTTCTTATTTTTGGCAAAATGCAGAAATTCCCATTATTTTGGGGCAAAAAGGCAGAAATTCACCTTATTTTGGGGTAAAATTGAAGACATGTCACATATTTCAGGGCATAAAGGCAGAAATTGCCCTTATTTGGAGGCAAAAAGGCAGAAATTCCCCTTATATTGGGATAAAATTGCAGAAATGTCAGTTGTTTTGGGGCAAAAAGGCAGAAAATCCCCTTAATTTCGGGCAAAAAGGCAGAAATTCCCTGTATTTTGGAGCAAAATTGCAGAAATTCTCCTAATATTGGGGCAAAAATGCAGAAATTCCCTTTATTTGGGGCAAATTGGCAGAAGTTCCCCTTATTTTCAGGAAAAGAGGCAGAAATTCCCATTATTTTGAAGCAAAATTGCAGAAACTCCCCTAATTTTGGGGCAAAAAGGCAGAAATTCCCTTTATTTTGGGGCAAAAATACAGAAATTCTCCTTATATCTGGGCAAAAATCAGAAATTTCCCTTATTTTGGAGCAAAATTTTAGAAATTTCTTTTATTTTGGTACAGAATTGGAGAAATTTTTCTTATTCTGTGGCAAAAAGGCAGAAATTTCTTTTATTTTGGTGCAAAATTGCAGAAATTTTTCTTATTTTGGGGCAAAAAGGCATAAATTTCCCATATTTTGGGGCAAAAATGTAGAAATTTTCTTTATTTTGAGGTAAAAAGGCTGAAATTTCCCTTATTTGGGGGCAAAAAGGCAGAAATTTCTCTTATTTTGGGGCAAAATTGCAGAAATTTCACTTATTTCAGAAAAAAAGGAAAAATTTTCTTATTTGGGGGCAAAAAGGCAGAAATTTCTTTTATTTTGGTGCAAAATTACAGAAATTTTCTTTATTTTGGGGCAAAAAAGACAGAAATTCCCTTTGTTTTGGGGGAAAAAGACAGAAATTCCACTTATTTAGAGGCAAAAAAGCAGAAATTCCTCTTATTTTGGAGCAAAATTGCAGAAATTCCCCTACTTGTGGGGCAAAAAGGCAGATATTCCCTATATGTTGGGGCAAAAAGACAGAAATTCTCTTTATTTTTGGGGCAAAACTCAGAAATTCCATTTATTTTGGGGCAAAATTCCAGAAATTTCTCTTATTTTGGGGCAAAATTGCAGAAATTCCCCTTATTTGGGGGCAAAAAAAAGAAATTTCACTTATTTTGGGGCAAAAACTCAGAAATTCCACACTTTTTTGGTCAAAATTCCAGAAATTTCCCTTATTTTGGGGCAAAATTCCAGAAATTTCTCTTATTTTGGGGCAAAATTGCAGAAATTTCACTTATTTTGGGGCAAAATTGCAGAAATTTCACTTATTTCATGGTAAAAAGGCAGAAATTATCCTTATTTTGATGCAAAAATGCAGAAATTCCAAATATTTTGTGGCAAAAATGAAGAAATTCCCTTTATTTTGAGGTAAAAAGGCAGAAATTCCCCTTATTTGGGGGCAAAAAAAGAAATTTCACTTATTTTGGGGCAAAAACTCAGAAATTCCACACTTTTTTGGTCAAAATTCCAGAAATTTCCCTTATTTTGGGGCAAAATTGCAGAAATTTCACTTATTTTGGTGCAAAATTGCAGAAATTTAACTTATTTCAGAAAAAAATTCAGAAATTTTCCTATTTTGGTGCAAAAAGGCAGAATTATCTTTTATTTTGGTACAAAATTGCAGAAATTTTTCTTATTTTGGGGCAAAAAGGCAGAAATTTCACTTATTTTGGGGCAAAATTGCAGTAATTTCACTTATTTTGGGGCAAAATTGCAGAAATTTCACTTATTTTGGGGCGAAATTGCAGAAATTTCACTTTTTTCATGGAAAAAAAGGCAGAAATTTTCCTTATTTTGGGGCAAAAAGGCAGCAATTCCTAATATTTTGTGGCAAAAATTCAGAAATTCCTCTTATTTTGAGGTAAAAAGGCTGAAATTCCCCTTATTTGGGGGCAAAAAGGCATAAATTTCCCTTATTTTGGGGCGAAATTGCAGAAATTTCACTTATTTCAGAGAAAAAAACAAAAATCTTTCTTATTTTTGGCAAAATGCAGAAATTCCCATTATTTTGGGGCAAAAAGGCAGAAATTCACCTTATTTTGGGGTAAAATTGAAGACATGTCACATATTTCAGGGCATAAAGGCAGAAATTGCCCTTATTTGGGGGCAAAAAGGCAGAAATTCCCCTTATATTGGGATAAAATTGCAGAAATGTCAGTTGTTTTGGGGCAAAAAGGCAGAAAATCCCCTTAATTTCGGGCAAAAATGCAGAAATTCCCTGTATTTTGGAGCAAAATTGCAGAAATTCTCCTAATATTGGGGCAAAAATGCAGAAATTCCCTTTATTTGGGGCAAATTGGCAGAAGTTCCCCTTATTTTCAGGAAAAGAGGCAGAAATTCCCATTATTTTGAAGCAAAATTGCAGAAACTCCCCTAATTTTGGGGCAAAAAGGCAGAAATTCCCTTTATTTTGGGGCAAAAATACAGAAATTCTCCTTATATCTGGGCAAAAATCAGAAATTTCCCTTATTTTGGAGCAAAATTTTAGAAATTTCTTTTATTTTGGTACAGAATTGGAGAAATTTTTCTTATTCTGTGGCAAAAAGGCAGAAATTTCTTTTATTTTGGTGCAAAATTGCAGAAATTTTTCTTATTTTGGGGCAAAAAGGCATAAATTTCCCATATTTTGGGGCAAAAATGTAGAAATTTTCTTTATTTTGAGGTAATAAGGCTGAAATTTCCCTTATTTGGGGGCAAAAAGGCAGAAATTTCTCTTATTTTGGGGCAAAATTGCAGAAATTTCACTTATTTCAGAAAAAAAGGAAAAATTTTCTTATTTGGGGGCAAAAAGGCAGAAATTTCTTTTATTTTGGTGCAAAATTACAGAAATTTTCTTTATTTTGGGGCAAAAAAGACAGAAATTCCCTTTGTTTTGGGGGAAAAAGACAGAAATTCCACTTATTTAGAGGCAAAAAAGCAGAAATTCCTCTTATTTTGGAGCAAAATTGCAGAAATTCCCCTACTTGTGGGGCAAAAAGGCAGATATTCCCTATATGTTGGGGCAAAAAGACAGAAATTCTCTTTATTTTTGGGGCAAAACTCAGAAATTCCATTTATTTTGGGGCAAAATTCCAGAAATTTCTCTTATTTTGGGGCAAAATTCCAGAAATTTCTCTTATTTTGGGGCAAAATTGCAGAAATTCCCCTTATTTGGGGGCAAAAAAAAGAAATTTCACTTATTTTGGGGCAAAAACTCAGAAATTCCACACTTTTTTGGTCAAAATTCCAGAAATTTCCCTTATTTTGGGGCAAAATTCCAGAAATTTCTCTTATTTTGGGGCAAAATTGCAGAAATTTCACTTATTTTGGGGCAAAATTGCAGAAATTTCACTTATTTCATGGTAAAAAGGCAGAAATTATCCTTATTTTGATGCAAAAATGCAGAAATTCCAAATATTTTGTGGCAAAAATGAAGAAATTCCCTTTATTTTGAGGTAAAAAGGCAGAAATTCCCCTTATTTGGGGGCAAAAAAAGAAATTTCACTTATTTTGGGGCAAAAACTCAGAAATTCCACACTTTTTTGGTCAAAATTCCAGAAATTTCCCTTATTTTGGGGCAAAATTGCAGAAATTTCACTTATTTTGGTGCAAAATTGCAGAAATTTAACTTATTTCAGAAAAAAATTCAGAAATTTTCCTATTTTGGTGCAAAAAGGCAGAATTATCTTTTATTTTGGTACAAAATTGCAGAAATTTTTCTTATTTTGGGGCAAAAAGGCAGAAATTTCACTTATTTTTGGGCAAAATTGCAGTAATTTCACTTATTTTGGGGCAAAATTGCAGAAATTTCACTTATTTTGGGGCGAAATTGCAGAAATTTCACTTTTTTCATGGAAAAAAAGGCAGAAATTTTCCTTATTTTGGGGCAAAAAGGCAGAAATTCCTAATATTTTGTGGCAAAAATTCAGAAATTCCTCTTATTTTGAGGTAAAAAGGCTGAAATTCCCCTTATTTGGGGGCAAAAAGGCATAAATTTCCCTTATTTTGGGGCAAAATTGCAGAAATTTCACTTATTTCAGAGAAAAAAACAAAAATCTTTCTTATTTTTGGCAAAATGCAGAAATTCCCATTATTTTGGGGCAAAAAGGCAGAAATTCACCTTATTTTGGGGTAAAATTGAAGACATGTCACATATTTCAGGGCATAAAGGCAGAAATTGCCCTTATTTGGGGGCAAAAAGGCAGAAATTCCCCTTATATTGGGATAAAATTGCAGAAATGTCAGTTGTTTTGGGGCAAAAAGGCAGAAAATCCCCTTAATTTCGGGCAAAAAGGCAGAAATTCCCTGTATTTTGGAGCAAAATTGCAGAAATTCTCCTAATATTGGGGCAAAAATGCAGAAATTCCCTTTATTTGGGGCAAATTGGCAGAAGTTCCCCTTATTTTCAGGAAAAGAGGCAGAAATTCCCATTATTTTGAAGCAAAATTGCAGAAACTCCCCTAATTTTGGGGCAAAAAGGCAGAAATTCCCTTTATTTTGGGGCAAAAATACAGAAATTCTCCTTATATCTGGGCAAAAATCAGAAATTTCCCTTATTTTGGAGCAAAATTTTAGAAATTTCTTTTATTTTGGTACAGAATTGGAGAAATTTTTCTTATTCTGTGGCAAAAAGGCAGAAATTTCTTTTATTTTGGTGCAAAATTGCAGAAATTTTTCTTATTTTGGGGCAAAAAGGCATAAATTTCCCATATTTTGGGGCAAAAATGTAGAAATTTTCTTTATTTTGAGGTAAAAAGGCTGAAATTTCCCTTATTTGGGGGCAAAAAGGCAGAAATTTCTCTTATTTTGGGGCAAAATTGCAGAAATTTCACTTATTTCAGAAAAAAAGGAAAAATTTTCTTATTTGGGGGCAAAAAGGCAGAAATTTCTTTTATTTTGGTGCAAAATTACAGAAATTTTCTTTATTTTGGGGCAAAAAAGACAGAAATTCCCTTTGTTTTGGGGGAAAAAGACAGAAATTCCACTTATTTAGAGGCAAAAAAGCAGAAATTCCTCTTATTTTGGAGCAAAATTGCAGAAATTCCCCTACTTGTGGGGCAAAAAGGCAGATATTCCCTATATGTTGGGGCAAAAAGACAGAAATTCTCTTTATTTTTGGGGCAAAACTCAGAAATTCCATTTATTTTGGGGCAAAATTCCAGAAATTTCTCTTATTTTGGGGCAAAATTCCAGAAATTTCTCTTATTTTGGGGCAAAATTGCAGAAATTCCCCTTATTTGGGGGCAAAAAAAAGAAATTTCACTTATTTTGGGGCAAAAACTCAGAAATTCCACACTTTTTTGGTCAAAATTCCAGAAATTTCCCTTATTTTGGGGCAAAATTCCAGAAATTTCTCTTATTTTGGGGCAAAATTGCAGAAATTTCACTTATTTTGGGGCAAAATTGCAGAAATTTCACTTATTTCATGGTAAAAAGGCAGAAATTATCCTTATTTTGATGCAAAAATGCAGAAATTCCAAATATTTTGTGGCAAAAATGAAGAAATTCCCTTTATTTTGAGGTAAAAAGGCAGAAATTCCCCTTATTTGGGGGCAAAAAAAGAAATTTCACTTATTTTGGGGCAAAAACTCAGAAATTCCACACTTTTTTGGTCAAAATTCCAGAAATTTCCCTTATTTTGGGGCAAAATTGCAGAAATTTCACTTATTTTGGTGCAAAATTGCAGAAATTTAACTTATTTCAGAAAAAAATTCAGAAATTTTCCTATTTTGGTGCAAAAAGGCAGAATTATCTTTTATTTTGGTACAAAATTGCAGAAATTTTTCTTATTTTGGGGCAAAACGGCAGAAGTTTCACTTATTTTTGGGCAAAATTGCAGTAATTTCACTTATTTTGGGGCAAAATTGCAGAAATTTCACTTATTTTGGGGCGAAATTGCAGAAATTTCACTTTTTTCATGGAAAAAAAGGCAGAAATTTTCCTTATTTTGGGGCAAAAAGGCAGAAATTCCTAATATTTTGTGGCAAAAATTCAGAAATTCCTCTTATTTTGAGGTAAAAAGGCTGAAATTCCCCTTATTTGGGGGCAAAAAGGCATAAATTTCCCTTATTTTGGGGCAAAATTGCAGAAATTTCACTTATTTCAGAGAAAAAAACAAAAATCTTTCTTATTTTTGGCAAAATGCAGAAATTCCCATTATTTTGGGGCAAAAAGGCAGAAATTCACCTTATTTTGGGGTAAAATTGAAGACATGTCACATATTTCAGGGCATAAAGGCAGAAATTGCCCTTATTTGGGGGCAAAAAGGCAGAAATTCCCCTTATATTGGGATAAAATTGCAGAAATGTCAGTTGTTTTGGGGCAAAAAGGCAGAAAATCCCCTTAATTTCGGGCAAAAAGGCAGAAATTCCCTGTATTTTGGAGCAAAATTGCAGAAATTCTCCTAATATTGGGGCAAAAATGCAGAAATTCCCTTTATTTGGGGCAAATTGGCAGAAGTTCCCCTTATTTTCAGGAAAAGAGGCAGAAATTCCCATTATTTTGAAGCAAAATTGCAGAAACTCCCCTAATTTTGGGGCAAAAAGGCAGAAATTCCCTTTATTTTGGGGCAAAAATACAGAAATTCTCCTTATATCTGGGCAAAAATCAGAAATTTCCCTTATTTTGGAGCAAAATTTTAGAAATTTCTTTTATTTTGGTACAGAATTGGAGAAATTTTTCTTATTCTGTGGCAAAAAGGCAGAAATTTCTTTTATTTTGGTGCAAAATTGCAGAAATTTTTCTTATTTTGGGGCAAAAAGGCATAAATTTCCCATATTTTGGGGCAAAAATGTAGAAATTTTCTTTATTTTGAGGTAAAAAGGCTGAAATTTCCCTTATTTGGGGGCAAAAAGGCAGAAATTTCTCTTATTTTGGGGCAAAATTGCAGAAATTTCACTTATTTCAGAAAAAAAGGAAAAATTTTCTTATTTGGGGGCAAAAAGGCAGAAATTTCTTTTATTTTGGTGCAAAATTACAGAAATTTTCTCTATTTTGGGGCAAAAAAGACAGAAATTCCCTTTGTTTTGGGGGAAAAAGACAGAAATTCCACTTATTTAGAGGCAAAAAAGCAGAAATTCCTCTTATTTTGGAGCAAAATTGCAGAAATTCCCCTACTTGTGGGGCAAAAAGGCAGATATTCCCTATATGTTGGGGCAAAAAGACAGAAATTCTCTTTATTTTTGGGGCAAAACTCAGAAATTCCATTTATTTTGGGGCAAAATTCCAGAAATTTCTCTTATTTTGGGGCAAAATTCCAGAAATTTCTCTTATTTTGGGGCAAAATTGCAGAAATTCCCCTTATTTGGGGGCAAAAAAAAGAAATTTCACTTATTTTGGGGCAAAAACTCAGAAATTCCACACTTTTTTGGTCAAAATTCCAGAAATTTCCCTTATTTTGGGGCAAAATTCCAGAAATTTCTCTTATTTTGGGGCAAAATTGCAGAAATTTCACTTATTTTGGGGCAAAATTGCAGAAATTTCACTTATTTCATGGTAAAAAGGCAGAAATTATCCTTATTTTGATGCAAAAATGCAGATATTCCAAATATTTTGTGGCAAAAATGAAGAAATTCCCTTTATTTTGAGGTAAAAAGGCAGAAATTCCCCTTATTTGGGGGCAAAAAAAAGAAATTTCACTTATTTTGGGGCAAAAACTCAGAAATTCCACACTTTTTTGGTCAAAATTCCAGAAATTTCCCTTATTTTGGGGCAAAATTGCAGAAATTTCACTTATTTTGGTGCAAAATTGCAGAAATTTAACTTATTTCAGAAAAAAATTCAGAAATTTTCCTATTTTGGTGCAAAAAGGCAGAATTATCTTTTATTTTGGTACAAAATTGCAGAAATTTTTCTTATTTTGGGGCAAAAAGGCAGAAATTTCACTTATTTTGGGGCAAAATTGCAGTAATTTCACTTATTTTGGGGCAAAATTGCAGAAATTCCAAATATTTTGTGGCAAAAATGCAGAAATTCCCCTTATTTTAAGGTAAAAAGGCAGAAATTCCCCTTATTTGGGGGTAAAAAACAGAAATTTCCCTTATTTTGGGATAAAATTGCAGAAATTTCACTTATTTTGGGGCAAACTTGCAGAAATTTCACTTATTTCAGAAAAAAATTCAGAAATTTTCCTATTTTGGTGCAAAAAGGCAGAAATTTCTATTTTGGTACAAAATTGCAGAAATTTTTCTTTTTTGGGGGCAAAAAGGCACAAATCTCCCATATTTTGGGGAAAAAATGCAGAAATTCCTCTTATTTTGAGGTAAAAAGGTAGAAATTTCCCTTATTTGGGGGAAAAAGGAAGAAATTTTCCTTATTTTGAGGCAAAATTGCAGAAATTTCACTTATTTCAGTGTAATAAGTCAGAAATTTTCCTTATTTTGGGGCAAAAAAGACAGAAATTCCCTTTGTTTTGGGGGAAAAAGACAGAAATTCCACTTTTTTAGCGGCAAAAAAGCAGAAATTCATTTTATTTTGGAGTAAAAATGAAGAAATTTCTTTTTTTTGTGGCAAAAGATATACATTCCCCTTATTTTCAGGCTAAAAAGCAGAAATTCCCCGTATTTTGGAGCAAAATTGCAGAAATTCCCCTAATTGTGGGGCAAAAAGGCAGAAATTTCCGATATGTTAGGGCAAAAAGACAGAAATTCTTTTTATTTTGGGGCTAAACTCAGAAATTCCACTTATTTTGGGGCAAAATTCCAGAAATTTCCCTTATTTTGGGGCAAAATTGCAGAAATTTCACTTATTTTGGTGCAAAATTGCAGAAATTTCACTTATTTCAGGGAAAAAAGGCTGAAATTTTCGTTATTTTGGGGCCAAAAAGACAGAAATTTCCTTTGTTTTGGGGTGAAAAAGATAGAAATTCCACTTATTTAGAGGCAAAAAAGCAGAAATTCCTCTTATTTTGGAGCAAAAATGAAGAAATTTCCTTTTTTTATGGCAAAAAGGTATGCATTCTTCTTATTTTCGGGCAAAAAGGCAGAAATTCCCAGTATTTTGGAGCAAAATTGCAGAAATTCCCCTAATTGTGGGGCAAAAAGGCAGAAATTCCCTATATGTTGGGGCAAAAAGAAACAAATTCTCCTTATTTTGGGTCAAAACGCAGAAATTCCACTGATATTGGGGCAAAATTCCAGAAATTTCCCTTATTTTGGGGCAAAATTGCAGAAATTTCACTTATTTTGGGGCAAAATTGCAGAAATTTCACTTATTTCAGAAAAAAAAGCAGAAATTTTCTTATTTTGGTGCAAAAAGGCGGAAATTTCTTTTATTTTGGTACAAAATTGCAGAAATTTTTCTTATTTTGGGGCAAAAAGGCAGAAATCTCCCATATTTTGGGGCAAAAATGAAGAAATTTCTCTTATTTTGAGGTAAAAAGGCTGAAATTCCCATTATTTGGGGGCAAAAAGGCAGAAATTTCCCTTATTTTGAGGCAAAATTGCAGAAATTTCACTTATTTCAGTGTAATAAGTCAGAAATTTTCTTTATTTTGGGGCAAAAAAGACAGAAATTCTTTTTGTTTTGAGGGAAAAAGGCAGAAATTCCACTTTTTTAGCGGCAAAAAAGCAAAAATTCATTTTATTTTGGAGTAAAAATGAAGAAATTTCTTTTTTTTTGTGGCAAAAAGTATACATTCCCCTTATTTTCAGGCTAAAAAGCAGAAATTCCACATATTTTGGAGCAAAATTGCAGAAATTCCCCTAATTGTGGGGCAAAAAGGCAGAAATTGCCTATATGTTGGGGCAAAAAGACAGAAATTCTCTTAATTTTGGGGCAAAACTCAGAAATTCCACTTATTTTGGGGCAAAATTCCAGAAATTTCCCTTATTTTGGGGCAAAATTGCAGAAATTTCACTTATTTTGGGTCAAAATTGCAGAAATTTCACTTATTTCAGGGTAATAAGTCAGAAATTTTCCTTATTTTGGAGCAAAAAAACAAAAATTCCCTTTGTTTTGGGGGAAAAAGACAGAAATTCCACTTATTTAGAGGCAAAAAAGCTGAAATTCCCCTTATTTTGGAGCAAAAATGAAGAACTTTCCCTTTTTTATGGCAAAAAGTTATGCATTCTTCTTATTTTCGGGCAAAAAGGCAGAAATTCCCCGTATTTTGGAGCAAAATTGCAGAAATTCCCCTAATTGTGGGGCGAAAAGGCAGAAATTCCCTATATGTTAGGGCAAAAAGACAGAAATTCTCCTTATTTTGGGGCAAAACTCAGAAATTCCACTTATTTTAAGGCAAAATTCCAGAAATTTCCTTTATTTGGGAGCAAAATTGCAGAAATTTCTGTTATTTTGGGGCAAAATTGCAGAAATTTCACTTATTTCAGAAAAAAAAGCAGAAATTTTCTTATTTTGGTGCAAAAAGGCGGAAATTTCTTTTATTTTGGTACAAAATTGCAGAAATTTTTCTTTTTTTGGGGCAAAAAGGCAGAAATCTCCCATATTTTGGGGCAAAAATGCAGAAATTCCTCTTATTTTGAGGTTAAAAGGCTGAAATTCCCCTTATTTGGAGGCAAAAAGGCAGAAATTTTTCTTATTTTGGAGCAAAATTGCAGAAATTTCACTTATTTCAGAGTAGTCAGTCAGAAATTTTTCTTATTTTGGGGCAAAAAAGCAGAAATTCCTTTTATTTTGGAGTAAAAATGAAGAAATTTCTTTTTTGTGGCAAATGGTATACATTCCCCTTATTTTCAGGCTAAAAAGCAGAAATTACCCGTATTTTGGAGCAAAATTGCAAAAATTCCGCTAATTGTGGGGCAAAAAGGCAGAAATTCCCTGTAAGTTAGAGCAAAAAAACAGAAAATCTCCTTATTTTGGGGCAAAACTCAGAAATTCCACTTACCTTGGGGCAAAATTCCAAAAATTTCCCTTATTTTGGGCCAAAATTGCAGAAATTTCACTTATTTTGAAGCAAAATTGCATAAATTTCACTTATTTCAGGGTAATAAGTCAGAAATTTTCCTTATTTTGGGGCAAAAAACACAGAAATTCCCTTTGTTTTGGGGGAAAAAGACAGAAATTCCACTTTTTTAGAGGCAAAAAAGCAGAAATTCCTTTTATTTTGGAGTAAAAATGAAGAAATTTCCCTTTTTTGTGGCAAAATGTATACATTCCACTTATTTTTGGGCTAAAAAGCTGAAATTACCCGTATTTTGGAGCAAAATTGCAGAAATTCCCCTAATTGTGGGGCAAAATGCAGAAATTCCCTATATGTTAGAGCAAAAAGACAGAAATTCTCCTTATTTTGGGGCAAAACTCAGAAATTCCACTTATTTTGGGGCAAAATTCCAGAAATTTCCCTTATTTTGTGGCAAAATTGCCGAAATTTCACTTATTTTGGGGCAAAATTGCAGAAATTTCACTTATATCATGGTAAAAAGGCAGAAATTTTCCTCATTTTGGGGCAAAAATGCAGAGATTCCAAATATTTTGTGGTAAAATTGCAAAAATTCCCCTTATTTTGAGGTAAAAAGGCAGAAATTCCCCTTATTTGGGGGCAAAAAGCAGAAATTTCCCTTATTCTGGGACAAAATTGCAGAAATTTCATTTATTTCAGGGTAATAAGTCAGAAATTTTCCTTATTTGGGGCAAAAAAGACAGAAATTCCTTTTGTTTTGGGGGAAAAAGTCAGAAATTCCACTTATTTAGAAGCAAAAAAGCAGAAATTCCCCTTATTTTGGAGCAAAAATGAAGAAATTTCCTTTTTTTGTGGCAAAAGGTATGCATTCTTCTTATTTTCAGGCTAAAAAGCAGAAATTCCCCGTATTTTGGAGCAAAATTGCAGAAATTCCCCTAATTGTGGGACAAAAAGGCAGAAATTCCCTATATGTTTGGGCAAAAAGACAGAAATTCTCCTTATTTTAGAGCAAAACTCAGAAATTTCACTTATTTTGACGCAAAATTGCAGAAATTTCACTTATTTCAGAAAAAAAAGCAGAAATTTTCTTAATTTGGGGCAAAAAGGCAGAAATTTCTCATATTTTGGGGCAAAAATGCAGAAAATCCCTTATTTTGAGGTAAAAAGTCTAAAATTCCCCTTATTTGGTTGCAAAAAGCAGAAATTTCCCTTATTTTGGGGCAAAATTGCAGATATTTCATTTATTTCAGGGTAATAAGTCAGAAATTTTCCTTATTTTGGGGCAAAAGATACACAAATTCTCTATGTTTTGGGGGAAAAAGACAGAAATTCCACTTATTTAGAGGCAAAAAAGCAGAAATTCCCCTTTATTTTGGAGCAAAAATGAAGAAATTTCCCTTTTTTATGGCAAAAAGGTATGCATTCTTCTTATTTTCGGGCAAAAAGACAGAAATTCCCCGTATTTTTGAGCAAAATTGCAGAAATTCCCCTAATTGTGGGGCAAAAAGGCAGAAATTCCCTATGTGTTGGGGCAAAAAGACAGAAATTCTACTTATTTTGGGGCAAAACTCAGAAATTCCACTTATTTTGGGGCAAAATTCCAAAAATTTCCCTTATTTTGGGGCAAAATTGCAGAAATTTCACTTATTTTGGGGCAAAATTGCAGAAATTTCACTTATTTCAGGGAAAAAAAGACAGAAATTTCTTTTATTTTGGTACAAAATTGCAGAAATTTTTTTTATTTTTGGCAAAAAGGCAGAAATTTCCCATATTTTGGGGCAAAAATGCAGAAATTCCCCTTATTTTGAGGTAAAAATGCTGAAATTCCCCTTATTTTGGGGCAAAAAGCAGACATTTCCCTTATTTTGGGCAAAAATTGCAGAAATTTCACTTATTTTGAGTCAAAAAGGCAGAAAATCCAATTATTTTGGGGTAAAAATGAAGAAATTCCCCTTGTTTTGAGGTAAAAAGGCTGAAATTCCCCTTTTTTGGAGGCAAAAAGGCAGAAATTTCCCGTATTTTGGGGCAAAATTGCAGAAATTTCACTTATTTCAGAGTAATAATTCAGAAATTTTTTTTATTTGGGGGTAAAAAAAGACAGAAATTCCCTTTGTTTGGGGGAAAAAACAGAAATTCCACTTATTTAGAGGCAAAAAAGCAGAAATTCCCCTTATTTTGGAGCAAAAATTAAGAAATTTCATTTTTTTATGGCAAAAAGGTATGCACTCTTATTATTTTCGGGCAAAAAGACAGAAATTCCCCGTATTTTAGAGCAAAATTGCAGAAATTCCCCTAATTGTGGGGCAAAAAGGCATAAATTCCCTATATGTTGGAGCAAAAAGACAGAAATTCATCTTATTTTGGGGCAAAACTCAGAAATTCCACTTATTTTGGGGCACAATTCCAGAAATTTCCCTTCTTTTGGGGCAAAATTGCAGAAATTTCACTTATTTTGAGGCAAAATTGCAGAAATTTTACTTATTTCAGAAAAAAAAGCAGAAATTTTCTTATTTTGGGGCAAAAAGGCAGAAATTTTTTTTATTTTGGTACTAAATTGCAGAAATTTTTCTTATTTTGGGGCAAAAAGTCAGAAATTTCCCATTATTTGGGGCAAATATGCAGAAATTCCCCTTATTTTGGGGCAAAAAGTCAGAAATTCCCCTTATTTTGGGGCAAAAAGCAGATATTTCCCTTATTTTTGGGGAAAAATTTTAGAAATTTAACTTATTTCAGGGCAAAAAGTCAGAAATTCCGTTTATTTTTGGGGAAAAGTCAGAAATTGCACTTATTTTGAGTCAAAAAGGCGGAAAATCCCCTTATTTTGGAGTAAAAATGAAGAAATTTCCCTTTTTTATGGCAAAAGGTATACATTCTTTTTATTTTCGGGCAAAAAGGCAGAAATTCCCTGTATTTTGGAGCAAAATTGCAGAAATTCCTCTAATTTTGGGGCAAAAACGCAGAACTTCCCCTTATTTTGGGGTAAAACTGCAGAAATTTCACTTATTTCGCGGCAAAATGGCAGAAATTCACTTCATTTTCGGCGAAAAGGGAGAAAATTCCCGTATTTTGGAGCAAAATTGCAGAAATTCACCTAATTTTGGGGTAAAACATGCAGTAATTTTCTTTATTTTAAGGCAAAAAGGCAGAAATTCCCCTTATTTTGTGGTAAAAATCAGAAATTCCCCTTATTTTAGAAAAAATTGCAGAAATTTCCTTTATTATGGGGAAAAATTGCAGAAATTTCTTTTATTGTAAGGCAAAATTGCAGAAATTTCATTTATTTCAGAGAAAAAAACAAAATTTTTTTTTTATTTTAGGGCAAAATGCAGAAATTTCCATTATTTTGGGGCACAAAGACAGAAATTCACCTTCTTTTGGGGTAAAATTTCAAACATTTCACATATTTCAGGGCAAAAAGGCAGAAATTCCCCTTATTTGGGGGTAAAAAGGCAGAAATTCTTCATATTTTGGGTTAAAATTGCAGAAATTTCCCTTGTTTGGGGGCAAAAAGGCAGAAAATCCCCTTAATTTCGGGCAAAAAGGCAGAAATTCCCCGTATTTTGGAGCAAAATTGCAGAAATTCCCCTAATTGTGGGGCAAAAAGGAAGAAATTCCCGATATGTTGGGGCAAAAAGACAGAAATTCTCCTTATTTTCGGGCAAAACTCAGAAATTCCATTTATTTTGGGGCAAAATTCCAGAAATTTCCCTTAATTTGGGGCAAAATTGCAGAAATTTCACTTATTTCAGGGCAAAATTCAAAAATTGCTTTTATTTTGGGGCAAAAAGACAGAAATTCCGTTTACTTTTGGGTAAAAAGGCAGAAATTTCACTTATTTTGAGGTAAGAAGGCAGAAATTCCTCTTATTTTGCGGCAAAAATGAAGAAATTTCCCTTTTTTGTGGCAAAAGGTATATATTCCCCTTATTTTCGGGCAAAAAAGCAGAAATTCCCCGTATTTTGGAGCACAATTGCAGAAAATCCCCAAATTGTGGGGCAAATAGGCAGAAATTCCCTATATGTTGGGGCAAAAAGACAAAAATTCTCCTTATTTTGGGACAAAACTCAGAATTTCCACTTATTTTGGGGCAAAATTCCGGAAATTTCCCTTATTTTGGGGCAAAATTGCAGAAATTTCACTTATTTTGGGGCAAAATTGCAGAAATTTCACTTATTTCAGGTAAAAATGGCAGAAATTTTTCTTATTTTGGGGCAAAATGGCAGAAATTCCTAATATTTTGTGGCAAAAATGCAGAAATTCCCCTTATTTTGAGGTAAAAAGGCTTAAATTCCCCTTATTTGGGGGCAAAAAGGCAGAAATTTTTCTTATTTTGGGGCAAAATTGCAGACATTTCACTTATTTCAGGGTAATAAGTCAGAAATTTTCCTTATTTTGGGGCAAAAAAGACAGAAATTCCCTTTGTTTTGGAAGGAAAATACAGAAATTCCACTTCTTTAGAGGCAAAAAGGTAGAAATTCCCCTTATTTTGAAGCAAAAATGAAGAAATTCCCCTAATTGTTGGTCAAAAAGGCAGAAATTCCTTATATGTTGGGGCAAAAAGACAGAAATTCTTCTTATTTTGGGACAAAACTCAGAAATTCCACTTATTTTGGGGCAAAATTGCAGGAATTTACCTTATTTTGAGGCAAAATTGCAGAAATTTCCCTTATTTGGGGCAAAATTGCAGAAATTTCACTTATTTTCAGGTAAAAAGGCTGAAATATCCTTTATTTTGGGGCAAAAAGGAAGAAATTCCCCTTATTTTGGGGCAAAATTGCAGAAATTTTCCTTATTTTGGGGCAAAAAGGCTGAAATTCTTATTTTGAGGTAAAATGCTGAAATTCCCCATATTTTGGGGCAAAAGGCAAAACTTCTTCTTATTTTGGGGCAAAGAGGCACAAATTTCTCTTATTTTCGGGCAAAATTGCAGAAATTTCATTTATTTCAGGGCAAAAAGTCAGAAATTCCTTTTATTTTGGGGCAAAGAGCAGAAAATTCTTTTATTATGGTACAAAATTGAAGAAATTTTTCTTATTTTGAAACAAAAAGGCAGAAAATTCCACTTATTTTGAGGCAAAATGCAGAAATTATTCTCAATTTGAAGTAAAATGCAGAAATTCCCTTTATTTTGGGGCTAAAAAACAGAAATTCCCTGTATTTTGAAGCAAAATTGCAGAAATTCTCATAATTTTTTGGGCAAAAAGGCAGATATTCTAATTATTATGGGGCAAAAAGACAGAAAATCTCCTTTTTTGGGAGCAAACAGTCAGAAATTCCCCTTATTTTGGGGCAAAAATGAAGAAATTTGCTTTTTTATGGCAAAAAGGTATACATTCCCTTTATTTTCGGGCAAAAAGGCAGAAATTCTTTGTATTTTGGAGCAAAATTGCAGAAATTCTCATAATTTTCGGGCAAAAAGGCAGAAATTCTCCTTATTTTGGGGCAAAAAGACAGAAAATCTCCTTTTTCGGGAGCAAACAGTCAGAAATTCCCCTTATTTTGGGGCAAAATTGCAGAAATTTCCTTTACATTGGGGCAAAATTGCAGAAATTTCCCTTATTTTGGGGCAAAATTGCAGAAATTTCACTTATTTCAGGGAAAAAAGGCAGAAATTTTCCTCATTTTGGGGCAAAAATGAAGAAATTCCAAATATTTTGTGGCAAAAATGCAAAAATTCCTCTTATTTTGTGATAAAAAGGCAGAAATTTCCCTTATTTGGGGGCAAAAAGCAGAAATTTCCCTTATTATGGGGCAAAATTGAAGAAATTTCAATTATTTCAGGGTAATAATTCAGAAATTTTCCTTATTTGGGGCAAAAAAGACAGAAATTCCTTTTGTTTTGGGGGAAAAAGTCAGAAATTCCACTTATTTAGAAGCAAAAAAGCAGAAATTCCCCTTATTTTGAAGCAAAAATGAAGAAATTTTTTTTTGTGGCAAAAGGTATGCATTCTTCTTATTTTCAGGCTAAAAAGCAGAAATTCCCCGTATTTTGGAGCAAAATTGCAGAAATTCCCCTAATTGTGGGGCAAAAAGACAGAAATTCTTTTTATTTTGGGGCAAAACTCAGAAATTCCACTTATTTTGGGACAAAATTCCAGAAATTTCACTTATTTTGGGGCAAAATTGCAGAAATTTCACTTATTTTGGCAAAATTGCAGAAATTTCAATTATTTCAGAAAAAAAGCAGAAATTTTCTTATTTTGGTGCAAAAAGGCAGAAATTTCTTTTATTTTGGTACAAAATTGCAGAAATTTTTCTTATTTGGGGGCAAAAAGCAGAAATCCCCTATATTTTGGGGCAAAAATGCATAAATTCCTCTTATTTTGAGGTAAAAAGGCTGAAAATTCCCTTATTTGGGGGCAAAAAGACAGAAATTTCCCTTATTTTGAGGCAAAATTGCAGAAATTTCACTTATTTCAGGGTAATAAGTCAGAAATTCATCTTACTTTGGGGCAAAAAACAGAAATTCCCTTTGTTTTGGGGGAAAAAGACAGAAATTCCACTTATTTAGAGGCAAAAAAGCAGAAATTCTTCTTTATTGGAGCAAAAATGAAGAAATTTATCTTTTTTTGTGGCAAAAGGTATACATTCCGCTTATTTTCGGGCTAAAAAGCAGAAATTCCCCGTATTTTGGATCAAAATTGCAGAAATTCCCCTTATTTTGGAGCAAAAATAAAGAAATTTCCCTTTTTTATGGCAAAAAGCTATGCATTCTTCTTATTTTCGGGCAAAAAGGCAGAAATTCCCCGTATTTTGGAGCAAAATTGCAGAAATTCCCCTAATTGTGGGGAAAAAAGGCAGAAATTCCCTATATGTTGGGGCAAAAAGACAGAAATTCTCCTTCTTTCGGGGCAAAACTCAGAAATTCCACTTATTTTGGGGCAAAATTCCAGAAATTTCCCTTATTTTAGGGCAAAATTGCAGAAATTTCACTTATTTTGGGGCAAAATTGCAGAAATTTCACTTATTTCAGAAAAAAGCAGAATTTATTTATTTTGGTGCAAAAAGGCAGAAATTTCTTTTATTTTGGTACAAAATTGCAGAAATTTTTCTTATTTTGGGGCAAAAAGGCAGAAATCTCCCATATTTTGTGGCAAAAATGCAGAAATTCCTCTTATTTTGAGGTAAAAAGGCTGAAATTCCCCTTATTTGGGGGCAAAAAGGCAGAAATTTCCCTTATTTTGGGGCAAAATTGCAGAAATTTCACTTATTTCAGGGTAATAAGTCAGAAATTGTTTTTACTTTGGGGCAAAAAAGACAGAAATTCTCTTTGTTTTGGGGGATAAAGACAGAAATTCCACTTATTTAGAGGCAAAAAAGCAGAAATTCCCATTATTTTGGAGCAAAACTGAAGAAATTTCCCTTTTTTATGGCAAAAAGGTATGCATTCTTCTTATTTTCGGGCAAAAAGGCAGAAATTCCCCGTATTTTGAAGCAAAATTGCAGAAATTCCCCTAATGGTGGGGCAAGAAGGGAGAAATTCCCTATATTTTGGGGCAAAAAGACAGAAATTCTCCTTATTTTGGGGCAAAACTCAGAAATTCCACTTATTTTGGTGCAAAATTCCAGAAATATCACTTATTTTGGGGCAAAATTGCAGAAATTTCACTTATTTTGAGGCAAAATTGCAGAAATTTTACTTATTTCAGAAAAAAAAGCAGAAATTTTCTTATTTTGGGGCAAAAAGGCAGAAATTTTTTTTATTTTGGTACTAAATTGCAGAAATTTTTCTTATTTTGGGGCAAAAAGTCAGAAATTTCCCATTATTTGGGGCAAATATGCAGAAATTCCCCTTATTTTGAGGAAAAAAGGCTGACATTCCCCTTATTTTGGGGCAAAAAGTCAGAAATTCCCCTTATTTTGGGGCAAAAAGCAGATATTTCCCTTATTTTTGGGGAAAAATTTTAGAAATTTAACTTATTTCAGGGCAAAAAGTCAGAAATTCCGTTTATTTTTGGGGAAAAGTCAGAAATTGCACTTATTTTGAGTCAAAAAGGCGGAAAATCCCCTTATTTTGGAGTAAAAATGAAGAAATTTCCCTTTTTTATGGCAAAAGGTATACATTCTTTTTATTTTCGGGCAAAAAGGCAGAAATTCCCTGTATTTTGGAGCAAAATTGCAGAAATTCCTCTAATTTTGGGGCAAAAACGCAGAACTTCCCCTTATTTTGGGGTAAAACTGCAGAAATTTCACTTATTTCGCGGCAAAATGGCAGAAATTCACTTCATTTTCGGCGAAAAGGGAGAAAATTCCCGTATTTTGGAGCAAAATTGCAGAAATTCACCTAATTTTGGGGTAAAACATGCAGTAATTTTCTTTATTTTAAGGCAAAAAGGCAGAAATTCCCCTTATTTTGTGGCAAAAATCAGAAATTCCCCTTATTTTAGAAAAAATTGCAGAAATTTCCTTTATTATGGGGAAAAATTGCAGAAATTTCTTTTATTGTAAGGCAAAATTGCAGAAATTTCATTTATTTCAGAGAAAAAAACAAAATTTTTTTTTATTTTAGGGCAAAATGCAGAAATTTCCATTATTTTGGGGCACAAAGACAGAAATTCACCTTCTTTTGGGGTAAAATTTCAAACATTTCACATATTTCAGGGCAAAAAGGCAGAAATTCCCCTTATTTGGGGGTAAAAAGGCAGAAATTCTTCATATTTTGGGTTAAAATTGCAGAAATTTCCCTTGTTTGGGGGCAAAAAGGCAGAAAATCCCCTTAATTTTGGGCAAAAAGGCAGAAATTCCCCGTATTTTGGAGCAAAATTGCAGAAATTCCCCTAATTGTGGGGCAAAAAGGCAGAAATTCCCGATATGTTGGGGCAAAAAGACAGAAATTCTCCTTATTTTCGGGCAAAACTCAGAAATTCCATTTATTTTGGGGCAAAATTCCAGAAATTTCCCTTAATTTGGGGCAAAATTGCAGAAATTTCACTTATTTCAGGGCAAAATTCAAAAATTGCTTTTATTTTGGGGCAAAAAGACAGAAATTCCGTTTACTTTTGGGTAAAAAGGCAGAAAAATCACTTATTTTGAGGTAAGAAGGCAGAAATTCTACTTATTTTGCGGCAAAAATGAAGAAATTTCCCTTTTTTGTGGCAAAAGGTATACATTCCCCTTATTTTCGGGCAAAAAAGCAGAAATTCCTTGTATTTTGGAGCACAATTGCAGAAAATCCCCTAATTGTGTGGCAAAAAGGCAGAAATTCCCATTATTTTGATGGCAAAAAGGCAGGAATTCACCTTATTTTGGGCTAAAATTGCAGAAATTTCACATATTTCAGGGCAAAAAGGCAGAAATTTCCCTTCATTTGGGGCAAAAATGAAGAAATTTCCCTTTTTTATGGCAAAAAGGTATGCATTCCCCTTATTTTCGGCAAAAAGGCAGAAATTCCCCGTATTTTGGAGCAAAATTGCAGAAATTCCCCTAATTGTGGGGCAAAAAGGCAGAAATTCTCTTTATTTTGGGGCAAAACTCAGAATTTCCACTTATTTTGGGGCAAAATTCCAGAAATTTTCCTTATTTTGGGGCAAAATTGCAGAAATTTCACTTATTTTGGGGCAAAATTGCAGAAATTTCCCTTATTTGGGGCAAAATAGCAGAAATTTCACTTATTTTCAGGTAAAAAGGCTGAAATATCTTTTATTTTGGGGCAAAAAGGAAGAAATTCCCCTTATTTTGGGGCAAAAAGGCTGAAATTCTTATTTTGAGGTAAAATGCTGAAATTCCCCATATTTTGGGGCAAAAGGCAAAACTTCTTCTTATTTTGGGGCAAAGAGGCACAAATTTCCCTTATTTTCGGGCAAAATTGCAGAAATTTCATTTATTTCAGGGCAAAAATTCAGAAATTCCTTTTATTTTGGGGCAAAGAGCAGAAATTTCTTTTATTATGGTACAAAATTGAAGAAATTTTTCTTATTTTGAAACAAAAAGGCAGAAAATTCCCCTTATTTTGAGGCAAAAGGCAGAAACTATTCTTATTTTGTGGTAAAATGCAGAAATTCCCTTTATTTTGGGGCTAGAAAGCAGAAATTCCCCGTATTTTGAAGCAAAATTGCAGAAATTCTCATAATTTTCGGGCAAAAGGCAAAAATTCTCCTTATTTTGGGGCAAAAAGACAGAAAATCTCCTTTTTTGGGAGCAAACAGTCAGAAATTTTCCTTATTTTGGGGCAAAATTGCAGAAATTTCCTTTACATTGGGGCAAAATTGCAGAAATTTCCATATTTTGGGGCAAAATTGCAGAAATTTCACTTATTTCAGGGAAAAAAAGCGAAAATTTTTTTTGGGGGGCAAAAAGGCAGAAATTTTTTTTATTTTGGTACAAAATTGCAGAAATTTTTCTTATTTTGGGGCAAAAAGTCAGAAATTCCTCATATTTTGGGGCAAAAAGGCAGAAATTCCCCTTATTTTGGGGCAAAATTGCAGAAATTTCCCTTATTATGGGGAAAAATTGCAGAAATTTTCCTTATTTTAGGGCAAAATTGCAGAAATTTCACTTATTTCAGAGAAAAAAAGCAAAATTTTTCTTATTTTGGGGCAAAAAGGCAGAAATTCCCATTATTTTGGGGCAAAAAGGCAGAAATTCACCTTATTTTGGGGTAAAATTGCAGAAATTTCACATATTTCAGGGCAAAAAGACAGAAATTCCCCTTATTTTAAGGCAGAAAGGCAGAAATTCCCCTTATTTTGGAATAAAATTGCAGAAATTTTTTTTCTTTAGGGGCAAAAAGGCAGAAAATCCACTTAATTTCGGGTAAAAAAGCAGAAATTCCTCTTATTTTGGAGCAAAATTGCAGAAACTCCCCTAATTTTGGGGCATAAAGGCAGAAATTCCCTTTATTTTGGGGCAAAAATAGAAAAGTTCTCATTATTTTGGGGCAAAAATCAGAAATTTCCCTCATTTCGAGTCAAAATTTTAGAAATTTCTTTTATATTGTTACAGACTTGCAGAAATTTTTCTTATTTTGTGGCAAAAAGGCAGAAATTTCCCATATTTTGGTGCAAAAAGCCTAAAATTTCCTTTATTATGAGGTAAAATCCTGAAATTCCCCATATTTTGGGGCAAAAAGGCAGAAATTCCCCTCATTTGGAGGCAAAAATACACAAATTTCCCTTATTTTCGGGCATAATTGCAGGAATTTCATATATTTCAGGGCAAAAAGACAGAAATTCCTTTTATTTTGGGGCAAAAAGCAGAAATTTCTTTTATTTTGATACAAAATTGTAGAAATTTTCCTTATTTTGGAACAAAAAGGCAAAAATTACCCATATTTTGGGGGAAAAGGCAGAAATTCCCCTTATTTTGAGGTAAAAAGGCTGAAATTCCCGTTATTTTGGGGTAAAAAGGCAGAAATTCCCTTTACTTTGTGGCAAAAAGGCAGAAATTCCCGTTAATTGGGGCAGAAAAGCAGAAATTTTCCTTATTTAAGGGCAATAGGGCAGATATTCCCCATATTTTGTGGCAAAAAGGCAGAAATTCCCCTTATTTGGAGGTAAAATGATGAAATTCCCCTTTTTTCGGCAAAAGGGAAGAAATTCCTATTATTTTGGGGCAAAATTGCAGAAATTTCCTTTATTTTGGGGCAAAATTGCAGAAATTTCCCTTATTTTGGGGCAAAATTGCAGAAATTTCACTTATTTCATGGTAAAAAGGCAGAAATTTTCCTCATTTTGGGGCAAAAATGAAGAAATTCCAAATATTTTGTGGCAAAAATGCAAAAATTCCCCTTATTTTGTGATAAAAAGGCAGAAATTTCCCTTATTTGGGGGCAAAAAGCAGAAATTTCCCTTATTTGGGGGCAAAATTGAAGAAATTTCACTTATTTCAGGGTAATAAGTCAGAAATTTTCCTTATTTGGGGCAAAAAAGACAGAAATTCCTTTTGTTTTGGGGGAAAAAGTCAGAAATTCCACTTATTTAGAAGCAAAAAAGCAGAAATTCTCCTTATTTTGGAGCAAAAATGAAGAAATTTTTTTTTGTGGCAAAAGGTATGCATTCTTCTTATTTTCAGGCTAAAAAGCAGAAATTCCCCGTATTTTGGAGCAAAATTGCAGAAATTCCCCTAATTGTGGGGCAAAAAGACAGAAATTCTTTCTATTTTGGGGCAAAACTCAGAAATTCCACTTATTTTGGGACAAAATTCCAGAAATTTCACTTATTTTGGGGCAAAATTGCAGAAATTTCACTTATTTTGGCAAAATTGCAGAAATTTCAATTATTTCAGAAAAAAAGCAGAAATTTTTTTATTTTGGTGCAAAAAGGCAGAAATTTCTTTTATTTTGGTACAAAATTGCAGAAATTTTTCTTATTTGGGGGCAAAAAACAGAAATCCCCTATATTTTGGGGCAAAAATGCATAAATGCCTCTTATTTTGAGGTAAAAAGGCTGAAATTTCCCTTATTTGGGGGCAAAAAAACAGAAATTTCCCTTATTCTGAGGCAAAATTGCAGAAATTTCACTTATTTCAGGGTAATAAGTCAGAAATTTTTCTTACTTTGGGGCAAAAAACAGAAATTCCCTTTGTTTTGGGGGAAAAAGACAGAAATTCCACTTATTTAGAGGCAAAAAAGCAGAAATTCTTCTTTATTGGAGCAAAAATGAAGAAATTTATCTTTTTTTGTGGCAAAAGGTATACATTCCGCTTATTTTCGGGCTAAAAAGCAGAAATTCCCCGTGTTTTTGATCAAAATTGCAGAAATTCCCCTTATTTTGGAGCAAAAATAAAGAAATTTCCCTTTTTTATGGCAAAAAGCTATGCATTCTTCTTATTTTCGGGCAAAAAGGCAGAAATTCCCCGTATTTTGGAGCAAAATTGCAGAAATTCCCCTAATTGTGGGGCAAAAAGGCAGAAATTCCCTATATGTTCAGGCAAAAAGACAGAAATTCTCCTTATTTCGGGGCAAAACTCAGAAATTCCACTTATTTTGGGGCAAAATTCCAGAAATTTCCCTTATTTTAGGGCAAAATTGCAGAAATTTCACTTATTTTAGGGCAAAATTGCAGAAATTTCACTTATTTCAGAAAAAAAAGCAGAATTTATTTATTTTGGTGCAAAAAGGCAGAAATTTCTTTTATTTTGGTACAAAATTGCAGAAATTTTTCTTATTTAGGGGCGAAAAGGCAGAAATCTCCCATATTTTGTGGCAAAAATGCAGAAATTTCTCTTATTTTGAGGTAAAAAGGCTGAAATTCCCCTTATTTGGGGGCAAAAAGGCAGAAATTTCCCTTATTTTGGGGCAAAATTGCAGAAATTTCACTTATTTCAGGGTAATAAGTCAGAAATTGTTTTTACTTTGGGGCAAAAAAGACAGAAATTCTCTTTGTTTTGTGGGAAAAAGACAGAAATTTTACTTATTTAGAGGCACAAAAGCAGAAATTCCCCTTATTTTGGAGCAAAACTGAAGAAATTTCCCTTTTTTATGGCAAAAAGGTATGCATTCTTCTTATTTTCGGGCAAAAAGGCAGAAATTCCCCGTATTTTGAAGAAAAATTGCAGAAATTCCCCTAATGGTGGGGCAAGAAGGGAGAAATTCCCTATATTTTGGGGAAAAAAGACAGAAATTCTCCTTATTTTGGGGCAAAACTCAGAAATTCCACTTATTTTGGTGCAACATTCCAGAAATTTCCCTTATTTGGGGGCAAAATTGCAGAAATTTAACTTATTTAAGAAAAAAATTCAGAAATTTTCCTATTTTGGTGCAAAAAGGCAGAAATTTTTTTTATTTTGATACAAAATTGTAGAAATTTTTCTTTTTTTGGGGCAAAAAGGCAGAAATCACTATATATTGGGGCAAAAATGCAGAAATTCCTCTTATTTTGAGGAAAAAAGGCGAAATTTCCCTTATTTGGGGGCCAAAAGGCAGAAATTTCCCTTATTTTGAGGCAAAATTGCAGAAATTTCACTTATTTCAGTGTAATAAGTCAGAAATTTTCCTTATTTTGGGGCAAAAAAGACAAAAATTCCCTTTGTTTTGGGGGAAAAAGACAGAAATTCCACTTTTTTAGAGGCAAAAAAGCAGAAATTCCTTTTATTTTGGAGTAAAAATGAAGAAATTTCCCTTTTTTGTGGCAAAAGGTATACATTCCACTTATATTTGGGCTAGAAAGCAGAAATTACCCGTATTTTGGAGCAAAATAGCAGAAATTCCCTAATTGTGGGGCAAAAAGGCAGAAATTCCCTATATGTTCAGGCAAAAAGACAGAAATTCTCCTTATTTCGGGGCAAAACTCAGAAATTCCACTTATTTTGGGGCAAAATTCCAGAAATTTCCCTTATTTTAGGGCAAAATTGCAGAAATTTCACTTATTTTAGGGCAAAATTGCAGAAATTTCACTTATTTCAGAAAAAAAAGCAGAATTTATTTATTTTGGTGCAAAAAGGCAGAAATTTCTTTTATTTTGGTACAAAATTGCAGAAATTTTTCTTATTTTGGGGCGAAAAGGCAGAAATCTCCCATATTTTGTGGCAAAAATGCAGAAATTTCTCTTATTTTGAGGTAAAAAGGCTGAAATTCCCCTTATTTGGGGGCAAAAAGGCAGAAATTTCCCTTATTTTGTGGCAAAATTGCAGAAATTTCACTTATTTCAGGGTAATAAGTCAGAAATTGTTTTTACTTTGGGGCAAAAAAGACAGAAATTCTCTTTGTTTTGTGGGAAAAAGACAGAAATTTTACTTATTTAGAGGCACAAAAGCAGAAATTCCCCTTATTTTGGAGCAAAACTGAAGAAATTTCCCTTTTTTATGGCAAAAAGGTATGCATTCTTCTTATTTTCGGGCAAAAAGGCAGAAATTCCCCGTATTTTGAAGAAAAATTGCAGAAATTCCCCTAATGGTGGGGCAAGAAGGGAGAAATTCCCTATATTTTGGGGAAAAAAGACAGAAATTCTCCTTATTTTGGGGCAAAACTCAGAAATTCCACTTATTTTGGTGCAACATTCCAGAAATTTCCCTTATTTGGGGGCAAAATTGCAGAAATTTAACTTATTTAAGAAAAAAATTCAGAAATTTTCCTATTTTGGTGCAAAAAGGCAGAAATTTTTTTTATTTTGATACAAAATTGCAGAAATTTTTCTTTTTTTGGGGCAAAAAGGCAGAAATCACTATATATTGGGGCAAAAATGCAGAAATTCCTCTTATTTTGAGGAAAAAAGGTGAAATTTCCCTTATTTGGGGGCCAAAAGGCAGAAATTTCCCTTATTTTGAGGCAAAATTGCAGAAATTTCACTTATTTCAGTGTAATAAGTCAGAAATTTTCCTTATTTTGGGGCAAAAAAGACAAAAATTCCCTTTGTTTTGGGGGAAAAAGACAGAAATTCCACTTTTTTAGAGGCAAAAAAGCAGAAATTCCTTTTATTTTGGAGTAAAAATGAAGAAATTTCCCTTTTTTGTGGCAAAAGGTATACATTCCACATATTTGGGCTAGAAAGCAGAAATTACCCGTATTTTGGAGCAAAATAGCAGAAATTCCCCTAATTGTGGGGCAAAAAGGCAGAAATTCTCTATATGTTGGAGCAAAAAGACAGAAATTCTCCTTATTTTGGGGCAAAACTCAGAAATTCCACTTATTTTGGGGCAAAATTCCAGAAATTTCCCTAATTTTGTAGCAAAATTGAAGAAATTTCACTTATCTTGGGGCAAAATTGCAGAAATTTCACTTATTTCATAGTAAAAAGGCAGAAATTTTCCTTATTTTTGGGCAAAAATGCAGAGATTCCAAATATTTTGTGGTAAAAATGCAAAAATTCCCCTTATTTTGAGGTAAAAAGGCAGAAATTCCCCTTATTTGGGGGCAAAAAGCAGAAATTTTCCTTATTCTGGGGCAAAATTGCAGAAATTTCACTTATTTCAGGGTAATAATTCAGAAATTTTCCTTATTTGGGGCAAAAAAGACAGAAATTCCCTTTGTTTTGGGAAAAAAAGACAGAAATTCCACTTATTTAGAAGCAAAAAAGCAGAAATTTCCCTTATTTTGGTGCAAAAATGAAGAAATTTCCCTTTTTTGTGGCAAAAGGTATACATTCCCCTTATTTTCAGGCTAAAAAGCAGAAATTCCCCGTATTTTGGAGCAAAATTGCATAAATTCCCCTAATTGTGGGGCAAAAAGTCAGAAATTCCCTATATGTTGGGGCAAAAAAACCGAAATTCTCTTTATTTTGGGGCAAAACTCAGAAATTCCACTTATTTTGGGGCAAAATTCCAGAAATATCACTTATTTTGGGGCAAAATTGCAGAAATTTCACTTATTTTGGGGCAAAATTGCAGAAATTTCACTTATTTCAGAAAAAAAAGCAGAAATTTTCTTATTTTGATGCAAAAGGCAGAAATTTCTTTTATTTTGGTACAAAATTGCAGAAATTTTTCTTATTTGGGGGCAAAAAGGCATACATCTCTTATATTTTGGGGCAAAAATGCATAAATTCCTCTTATTTTGAGGTAAAAGGCTGAAATTCCCCTTATTTGGGGGCAAAAAGGCAGAAATTTCCCTTATTTTGAGGCAAAATTGCAGAAATTTTACTTATTTCAGGGTAATAAGTCAGAAATTTTCTTTATTTTGGGGCAAAAAACAGAAATTTCCTTGGTTTTGGGGGAAAAAGACAGAAATTCCAATTATTTAGAGGCAAAAAAGCAGAAATTCTTTTTATTTTGAAGCAAAAATGAAGAAATTTATCTTTTTTGTGGCAAAAGGTATACATTCCCCTTATTTTCGGGCTAAAAAGAAGAAATTCCCCGTATTTTGGAGCAAAATTGAAGAAATTCCACTTATTTTGGAGCAAAAATGAAGAAATTTCCCTTTTTTATGGCAAAAAGGTATGCATTCTTTATATATTCGTGCAAAAAGGCAGAAATTCCCCATATTTTGGAGCAAAATTGCAGAAATTCCCTTAAATGTGGGGCAAAAATGCAGAAATTCCCTATATTTTTAGGACAAAAAGAGAGAAATTCTCCTTATTTTGGGGCAAAACTCAGAAATTCCACTTATTTTGGGGCAAAATTCCAGAAATTTCCCTTACTTAGGGGCAAAATTGCAGAAATTTCACTTATTTTGGGGCAAAATTGCAGAAATTTCACTTATTTCAGAGAAAAAAAGCAGAAATTTTCCTTATTTTGGTGCAAAAAGGCAGAAATTCCTAATATTTTGTCTGAAAAAGGCAGAAATTCCCCTTATTTTGAGGTAAAAAAGCTGAAATTCCCCTTCATTGGGGGCAAAAAGGCAGAAATTTCCCTTATTTTGGGGAAAATTGCAGAAATTTCACTTATTTCAGGGTAATAAGTCAGAAATTTTCCTTATTTTGGGGCAAAAAAGACAAAAATTCCCTTTATTTTGAAGCATAAAGACAGAAATTCCACTTATTTAGAGGCAAAAAAGCAGAAATTCCCCTTATTTTGGAGCAAAACTGAAGAAATTTCTCTTTATTATGGCAAAAAGTTATGCATTCTTCTTATTTTCGGGCAAAAGGCAGAAATTCCCCGTATTTTGGATCAAAATTGCAGAAATTCCCCTAATTGTGGGGCAAAACGGCAGAAATTCCCTATATGTTGGGGCAAAAAGACAGAAATTCTCCTTATTTCGGGGCAAAACTCAGAAATTCCACTTATTTTGGGGCAAAATTCCAGAAATTTCCCTTATTTTGGGGCAAAATTGCAGAAATTTCACTTATTTTGAAGCAAAATTGCAGAAATTTCACTTATTTAAAAAAAATTCAGAAATTTTCCTATTTTGGTGCAAAAAGGCAGAAATTTCTTTGATTTTGGTACAAAATTGCAGAATTTTTTCTCATTTTGGGGCAAAAAGGCAGAAATCTCCCATATTTTGGGGCAAAAATGCAGAAATTCCCCTTATTTTGAGGTAAAAAGGCTGAAATTCCCAATATTTGGGGGCAAAAAGGCAGAAATTTCCTTTATTTTGGGGCAAATTGGAGAAATTTTACTTATTTCAGAATAATAAGTCAGAAATTTTACTTATTTTGGGGCCAAAATAACAGAAATTCTCTTTGTTTTGAAGGAAAAGACAGAAATTCCACTTATTTAGAGGCAAAAAAGCAGAAATTCCCCTTATTTTGAAGCAAAAATGAAGAAATTTCCTTTTTTTATGGCAAAAAGGTATGCATTCTTCTTATTTTCGGGCAAAAAGGCAGAAATTCCCCGTATTTTGGAGCAAAATTGCAGAAATTCCCCTAATTGTGGGGCAAAAAGACAGAAATTCCCTATATGTTGGGGCAAAAAGACAGAAATTCTCCTTATTTTGGGGCAAAACTCAGAAATTCCACTTATTTTGGGGCAAATTTCCAGAAATTTTCTTTATTTTGGGGCAAAATTGCAGAAATTTCACTTATTTTGGGGCAAAATTGCAGAAATTTCACTTATTTCATGGTAAAAAGGCAGAAATTTTCCTTATTTTGGGGCAAAAATGCAGAAATTCCTAATATTTTGTGGTAAAAATGCAGAAATTCCCCTTATTTTGAGGTAAAAAGGCTGAAATTCCCCTTATTTGGGAACATAAAAGCAGAAATTTCTCTTATTTTGGGGCAAAATTGCAGAAATTTCACTTATTTCAGGGTAATAAGTAAGAAATTTTCCTTATTTGGGGCAAAAAAGACAGAAATCCCATTTGTTTTGGGGGAAAAAGACAGAAATTCCACTTATTTAGAGGCAAAAAAGCAGAAATTCCCCTTATTTTGGAGCAAAAATGAAGAAATTTCCCTTTGTTGTGGCAAAAGGTATACATTCCCCTTATTTTCAGGCTAAAAAGCAGAAATTCCCCGTATTTTGGAGCAAAATTGCAAAAATTCCCCTAATTGTGGGGCAAAAATGCAGAAATTCTCTATATGTTAGGGCAAAAGGAAAGAAATTCTTTTTATTTTGGGGCAAAACTCAGAAATTCTACTTATTTGGGGCAAAATTCCAGATATTTCCCTTATTTTGGGGCAAAATTGCAGAAATTTTACTTATTTTGGGGCAAAATTGCAGAAATATCACTTATTTCAGGGAAAAAAGGCAGAAATTTTTCTTATTTTGGGGCAAAAAAGGCAGAAATTCCCTTTGCTTTGGGGGAAAAAGAGAGAAATTCAACTTATTTAGAGGCAAAAAAGCAGAAATTCTTCTTATTTTGGAGCAAAAATGAAGAAATTTTCCTTTTTTATGGAAAAAAGGTATGCATTCTTCTTATTTTCAGACAAAAAGGCAGAAATTCCCCGTATTTTGGAGCAAAATTGCAGAAATTTCCCTAATTGTGTGCAAAAAGGCAAAAATTCCCTATATGTTGTGGCAAAAAGACAGAAATTCTCCTTATTTTGGGGCAAAATTCAGAAATTTCACTTATTTTTGGGCAAAATTGCAGAAATTTCACTTATTTCAGAAAAAAAAGGAGAAATTTTCTTATTTTGGGGCAAAAGGCAGAAATTCTCCTTATTTTAGAACAAAATTGCAGAAATTTCCCTTATTTTGTGACAAAAAACAGAAATTCTCTTTATTTTGGGGCAATATTACAGAAAATACCTTTATTATGGGGAAAAATTGCAGATATTTCTTTTATTTTAAGGATAAATTGCAGAAATTTCACTTATTTCAGAGAAAAAAAGCAAAACTTTTTCTTATTTTAGGGCAAAATGCAGAAATTCCCATTATATTGGGGCACAATGGCAGAAATTCACCTTATTTTGGGGTGAAATTGCAGACATTTCACATATTTCAGGGCAAAAAGGCAGAAATTCCCCTTATTTTGGAGCAAAAATGAAAAAATTTCCCTTTTTTATGGCAAAAAGGTATGCATTCTTCTTATTTTCGGGCAAAAAGGCAGAAATTCCCTGTATTTTGGAGAAAAATTGCAGAAATTCCCCTAATTGTGGGGCAAAAAGGCAAAAATTTCCTATATGTTGGGGCAAAAAGACAGAAATTCTCCTTATTTTGGGGCAAAACTCAGAAATTGCACTTATTTTGGGGCAAAATGCCAGAAATTTCCCTTATTTTGGGGCAAAATTGCAGAAATTTCACTTATTTTGGGGCAAAATTGCAGAAATTTCTCTTATTTCGGAAAAAAAGCAGAATTTATTTATTTTGGTGCAAAAAGGCAGAAATTTCTTTTATTTTGGTACAAAATTGCAGAAATTTTTCTTATTGTGGGGCAAAAATGCAGAAATCTCCCATATATTGGGGCAAAATGCAGAAATTCCTCTTATTTTGAGGTAAAAAGGCTGAAATTCCCATTATTTGGAAGCAAAAAGGCAGAAATTTCCCTTATTTTGAGACAAAATTGCAGAAATTTCACTTATTTCGGAGAAAAAAGAAAAAATTTTTCTTATTTTAGGGCAAAATGCAGAAATTCCCATTATTTTGGGGGCAAAAAGGCATAAATTCCCCTTATTTGGGGGCAAAAAGGCAGATATTCCCCTTATTTTGGGATAAAATTGCAGAAATGTCCCGTGTTTGGGGGCAAAATGCAGAAAATCCCCATAATTTCGGGCAAAAAAGCAGAAATTCCCCGTATTTTGGAGCAAAATTGCAGAAATTCCCCTAATATTGGGGCAAAAATGCAGAAATTCCCTTTATTTGGGGCAAATCGGCAGAAGTTCCCCTTATTTTCGGGAAAAAAGGCAGAAATTCCCTGTATTTTGAACAAAATTGCAGAAACTCCCCTAATTTTGGAGCAAAAATACAGAAATTCTCATTTTTTCGAGGCAAAAATCAGAAATTTCTTTTATTTTGGGGCAAAATTTTAGAAATTTCTTTTATTTTGGTACAGAATTGCAGAAATTTTTCTTATTTTGTGGCAAAAAGGCACAAATTTCTCATATTTTGGAACAAAAATGCAGAAATTCTTCTTATTTTGAGGTAAAAAGGCTGAAATTCCCCTTATTTTGGGGCAAAAAGGCAGAAATTTCACTTATTTTGGGGCAAAATTGCAGAAATTTTACTTATTTCAGAAAAAAAGCAGAAATTTTCTTATTTTGGTGCAAAAAGGCAGAAATTTCTTTTATTTTGGTACAAAATTGCATAAATTTTTCTTATTCTGGAACAAAAAAGCAGAAATCTCCCATATTTTGGGGCAAAAATGCAGAAATTCCTCTTATTTTGAGGTAAAAAGGCTGAAATTCCCCTTATTTGGGGGCAAAAAGCAGAAATTTCCCTTATTTTGGAGCAAAATTGCAGAAATTTCACTTATTTCAGAGTAATAAGTCAGAAATTTTCCTTATTATGGGGCAAAAAAGACAGAAATTCCCTTTGTTTTGGGGGATAAAGACAGAAATTCCACTTATTTAGAGGCAAAAAAGCAGAAATTCCCCTTATTTTGGAGCAAAACTGAAGAAATTTCCCTTATTTTGGGGCAAAATTGCAGAAATTTCACTTATTTTGGAGCAAAATTGCAGAAATTTCACTTATTTCAGAAAAAAAAGCAGAAATTTTCTTATTTTGGTGCAAAAAGGCAGAAGTTTCTTTTATTTTGGTACAAAATTGCATAAATTATTCTTATTTTGGAACAAAAAGGCAGAAATCTCCCATATTTTGGGGCAAAAATGCAGAAATTCCTCTTATTTTGAGGTAACAAGGCTTAAATTCCCCTTATTTGGCGAGAAAAAGGCAGAAATTTCCCTTATTTTCGAGCAAAATTGCAGAAATTTCAGTTATTTCAGGGTAATAAGTCAGAAATTTTCCTTATTTTGGGGCAAAAAAGACAGAAATTCCCTTTGTTTTTGGGGATAAAGACAGAAATTCCACTTATTTAGAGGCAAAAAAGCAGAAATTCCCCTTATTTTGGAGAAAAACTGAAGAAATTTCCCTTTTTTATGGCAAAAAAGTATGCATTCTTCTTATTTTCGGGCAAAAAGGCAGAAATTCCCCGTATTTTGGAGCAAAATTGCAGAAATTCCCCTAATTGTGGGGCAAAAAGGCAGAAATTCCCTATATGTTGGGGCAAAAAGACAGAAATTCTCCTTATTTTGAGGCAAAACTCAGAAATTCCACTTATTTTGGGGCAAAATTCCAGAAATTTCCCTTATTTTGGGGCAAAATTGTAGAAATTTCACTTATTTTGGGGCAAAATTGCAGAAATTTCACTTATTTCAAAAAAAAATTCAGAAATTTTCCTATTTTGGTGCAAAAAGGCAGAAATTTCTTTTATTTTGGTACAAAATTGCAGAAATTTTTCTTATTTTGGTGCAAAAGGCAGAAATCTCCCATATTTAGGGGAAAAATGCAGAAATTCCTCTTATTTTGAGGTAAAAAGGCTGAAATTTCTCTTATTTGGGGGAAAAAAGCAAAAATTTCCCTTATTTTGAGGCAAAATTGCAGAAATTTCACTTATTTCATTGTAATAAGTCAGAAATTTTCCTTATTTTGGGGCAAAAAAGACAGAAATTCCCTTTGTTTCGGGGGAAAAAGACAGAAATTCCACTTTTTTAGAGGAAAAAAGCAGAAATTCCTTTTATTTTGGAGTAAAAATGAAGAAATTTCCCTTTTTTGTGGCAAAAGGTATACATTCCACTTATTTTTGGGCTAAAAAGCAGAAATTCCTTGTATTATGGAGCAAAATTGCAGAAATTCTCCTAATTGTGGAACAAAAATGCAGAAATTCCCTATATGTTAGGGCAAAAAGACAGAAATTCTCCTTATTTTGGGGCAAAACTCAGAAATTCCACTTATTTTGGGGCAAACTTCCAGAATTTTCCCTTATTTTGTGGCAAAATTGCAGAAATTTCACTTATTTTGGGGCAAAATTGCAGAAATTTCACTTATGTCAGGGAAAAAAGGCAGAAATTTTCCTTATTTTGGGGCAAAAAACAGAAATTTCTTTTATTTTGTGGCAAAAATGCAGAAATTCCCCTTATTTTGAGGTAAAAAGGCTGAAATTTCCCTTATTTGGGGGCAAAAAGGCAGAAATTTTCCTTATTTTGGGGCAAAATTGGAGAAATTTCACTTATTTCAGGGTAATAAGTCAGAAATTTACCTTTATTGGGGCAAAAAAGACAGAAATTCCTTTTGTTTTGGGGGAAAAGGACAGAAATTCTACTTATTTAGAGGCAAAAAAGCAGAAATTCCCATTATTTTGAAGCAAAAATGAAGAAATTTCGCTATTTTATGGCAAAAAGTTATGCATTCTTCTTATTTTCGGGCAAAAAGGCAGAAATTCCCCGTATTTTGGAGCAAAATTGCAGAAATTCCCCTTATTGTGGGGCAAAAAGGCAGAAATTCCCTATATGTTGGGGCAAAAAGACAGAAATACTCCTTATTTTGGGGCAAAACTCAGAAATTCCACTTATTTTGGGGCAAAATTCCAGAAATTTCCCTTACTTTGGGGCAAAATTGCAGAAATTCCACTTATTTTGGGGCAAAATTGCAGAAATTACCCGTATTTTGGAGCAATATTGCAGAAATTCCCCTAAATGTGGGGCAAAAATGCAGAAATTCCCTATATGTTGGGGCAAAAAGGCAAAAATTCCCAATATGTTGGGGCAAAAAGACAGAAATTCTCCTTATTTTAGGGCAAAATTCAGAAATTTCACTTATTTTTGGGCAAAATTGCAGAAATTTCACTTATTTCAGAAAAAAAGGAGAAATTTTCTTATTTTTGGGCAAAAGGCAGAAATTCCCCTTATTTTAGGGCAAAATTGCAGAAATTTCCCTTATTTTGAAACAAAAAACAGAAATTCCCTTTATTTTGTGGCAAAATTGCAGAAAATATCTTTATTATGGGGGAAAATTGCAGATATTTCTTTTATTTTAAGGCAAAATTGCAGAAATTTCACTTATTTCAGAGAAAAAAAGCAAAAATTTATCTTATTTTAGGGCAAAATGCAGAAATTCCCATTATTTTGGGGCACAATAGCAGAAATTCACCTTATTTTGGGGTAAAATTGCAGACATTTCACATATTTCAGGGCAAAAAGGCAGAAATTCCCCTTTTTTGGGGCAAAAAGGCTGAAATTCCCCTTATTTTCTATAAAATTGCAGAAATTCCCCTTGTTTGGGGGCAAAAAGGCAGAAAATCTTCTTAATTTTGGGCAAAAAGGCAGAAATTCCCCGTATTTTGGAGAAAAATTGCAGAAATTCCCCTAATATTGGGGCAAAAAGGCAGAAATTCCCTTTATTTTGGGGCAAAAATACAGAAATTCTCCTTATTTCGGGACAAAAATCAAAAATTTCCTTTATTTTGGGGCAAAATTTTAGAAATTTCTTTTATTTTGGTACAGAATTGCAGAAATTTTTCTTATTTGGTGACAAAAAGGCAGAAAATTCCCATATTTTGGAACAGAAATGCAGAAATTGCCCTTATTTTGAGGTAAAAAGGCTGAAATTCCTCTTATTTTGGGGAAAAAAGAAAGAAATTTCATTTATTTTGTGGCAAAATTGCAGAAATTTCACTTATTTCAGAAAATAAAGGAGAAATTTTCTTATTTTGGGGCAAAATGCAGAAATTTCTTTATTTTGGTACAAAATTGCAGAAATTTTTCTTATTTTGGGGCAAAAATTCATAAATTTTCCATATTTTGGGGCAAAAATGCAAAAATTCCCCTTATTTTGAGGTAAAAAGGCTGAAATTCCCCTTATTTGGGGGCAAAATGCAGAAATTTTCCTTATTTTGGGGCTAAATTGCAGAAATTTTACTTATTTCAGGGTAATAAGTCAGAAATTTTCCTTATTTTGGGGCAAAAAAGACAGAAATTCCCTTTGTTTTGGGGGAAAAAGACAGAAATTCCACTTATATAGAGGCAAAAAAGCAGAAATTCCCATTATTTTGAAGCAAAAATTAAGAAATTTCCCTTTTTTATGGCAAAAAGGTATGCATTCTTTTTATTTTCGGGCAAAAAGGCAGAAATTCCCCGTATTTTGGAGCAAAATTGCAGAAATTTTACTTATTTCAGAAAAAAAAGGAGAAATTTTCTTATTTTGGGGCAAAAGGCAGAAATTCCCCTTATTTTAGGGCAAAATTGCAGAAATTTTCCATATTTGGGGACAAAAAACAGAAATTCCCTTTATTTTGGGGCAAAATTGCAAAAAATTCCTTTATTATGGGGAAAAATTGCAGATATTTCTTTTATTTTAATGCAAAATTGCAGAAATTTCACTTATTTCAGAGAAAAAAAGCAAAAATTTTTCTTATTTTAGGGCAAAATGCAGAAATTCCCATTATTTTGGGACAAAAAGGCAGAAATTCACCTTATTTTTGGGTAAAATTGCAGACATTTCACATATTTCAGGGCAAAAAGGTAGAAATTCCCCTTTTTTGGGGCAAAAAGGCTGAAATTCCCCTTATTTTCTATAAAATTGCAGAAATTTCCCTTGTTTGGGGGCAAAAAGGCAAAAAATCCCCTTAATTTCGAGCAAAAAGGCAGAAATTCCCCGTATTTTGGAGCAAAATTGCAGAAATTCCCCTAATATTGGGGCAAAAATGCAGAAATTTCCTTTATTTGGGGCAAATCGGCAGAAGTTCTTCTTATTTTTGGGAAAAGAGGCAGAAATTCCCTGTATTTTGAAGCAAAATTGCAGAAACTCCCCTAATTTTGGGGCAAAAAAGCCAGAAATTCCCTTTATTTTGGGGCAAAAATACAGAAATTCTCCTTATATCGGGGCAAAAATCAGAAATTTCCCTAATTTTGGAGCAAAATTTTAGAAATTTCTTTTATTTTGGTACAGAATTGCAGAAATTTTTCTTATTTTGTGGCAAAAATGCAGAAATTTCCCATATTTTGGGGCAAAAATGCAGAAATTCTTCTTATTTTGAGGTAAAAAGGCTGAAATTCCCCTTATTTGGGGGCAAAAAGGCAGAAATTTCTCTTATTTTGGGGCAAAATTGCAGAAATTTCACTTATTTCAGGGTAATAAGTCAGAAATTTTCCTTATTTTGAGGCAAAAAAGACAGAAATTCCCTTTGTTTTGGGGCACAATGGCAGAAATTCCACTTATTTAGAGGCAAAAAAGCAGATATTCCCCTTATTTTGAAGCAAAAATGAAGAAATTTCTATTTCTTATGGCAAAAAGGTATGCATTCTTCTTATTTTCGGGCAAAAAGGCAGAAATTCTTTGTATTTTGGAGCAAGATTGCAGAAATTCCCCTAATTGTGGGGCAAAAAGGCAGAAATCCCCTATATGTTGGGGCAAAAAGAAAGAAATTCTCCTTATTTTGGGGCAAAACTCAGAAATTCCACTTATTTTGGGGCAAAATTTCAGAAATTTCCCTTATTTTGGAGCAAAATTGCAGAAATTTCACTTATTTCAAAGAAAAAAAAGCACAAATTTTCTAATTTTGGGGCAAAAAGGCAGAAATTTCATTTATTTTGGTACAAAATTGCAGAAATTTTTCTTAATTTAGGCAAAAATGCAGAAATTTCCCATATTTTTCGACAAAAATGCAGAAATTCCCCTTATTTTGAGGTAAAAAGGCTGAAATTCCCCTTATTTTGGGGCAAAAAGTTAGAAATTCCCCTTATTTTAAAGGAAAAAGACAGAAATTTCGTTTATTTTTGTGGAAAAGTCAGAAATTGCACTTATTTTGAGTCAAAAAGGCGGAAAATCCCCTTATTTTGGGGTAAAAAATGAAGAAATTAACCTTTTTTATGGCAAAAATGTATACATTCTTTTTATTTTCTAGCAAAATTGCAGAAATTCCCCTAATTATGGGGGAAAAAGGCAGAAATTCCCCGTAATTTGGAGCAAAATTGCAGAAATTCCCCTAATTTTGGGGCAAAAACGCAGAACGTCCCTTTATTTTGAGGTAAAACTGCAGAAATTTCACTTATTTCGCGGCAAAATGGCAGAAATTCCCTTTATTTTCGGAGAAAAAGGCAGAAAATCCCCGTATTTTAGAGCAAAATTGCAGAAATTTACCTAATTTTGGGGTAAAACATGCAGTAATTTTCTTTATTTTGGGGCAAAAAGGCAGAAATTCCCCTTATTTTAGGGCAAAAATCAAAAATATCCCTTATTTTGGGGCAAAATTTTAGAAATTTCTTTTATTTTGGTACAGAATTGCAGAAATTTTTCTTATTTTGTGGCAAAAAGGAAGAAATTTCCCATATTTTGGAACAAAAATGCAGAAATTCCCCTTATTTTGAGGTAAAAAGGCTGAAATTCTTCTTATTTCGGGGCAAAAAGGCAGAAATTTCCCTTATTTTGGGGCAAAATTGCAGAAATTTCACTTATTTCAGGGTAATAAGTCAGAAATTTTCCTTACTTTGGGGCCAAAAGGACAAAAATTCCCTTTGTTTTGGGGGAAAAAGACAGAAATTCCACTTATTTAGAGGCAAAAAAGCAGAAATTTCTCTTATTTTGGAGCAAAAATGAAGAAATTTCCCTTTTTTATGGCAAAAAGTTATGCATTCTTCTTATTTTCGGGCAAAAAGGCAAAAATTCCCCGTATTTTGGAGCAAAATTGCAGAAATTCCCCTAATTGTGGGGCAAAAAGGCAGAAATTCCCTATATGTTGGGGCAAAAAGACAGAAATTCTCATTATTTTGGGGCAAAACTCAGAAATTCCACTTATTTTGGCGCAAAATTCCAGAAATTTCCCTTATTTTGAGGCAAAATTGCAGAAATTTCACTTATTTTGGGGCAAAATTGCAAAAATTTCACTTATGTCAGAAAAAAAAGCAGAAATTTTCTTATTTTGGTGCAAAAAGGCAGAAATTTCTAATATTTTGGTACAAAATTGCAGAAATTTTTCTTATTTTAGGGCAAAAAGGCAGAAATCTCCCATATTTTGGGGCAAAAATGCAGAAATTCCTCTTATTTTTAGGTAAAAAGGCTGAAATTCCCCTTATTTGGGGGCAAAAAGGCAGAAATTTCCCTTATTTTGAGGCAAAATTGCAGAAATTTCACTTATTTCAGAGAACAAAAGCAGAAATTTTCTTATTTTGGGGCAAAAAGGCAGAAATTTCTTTTATTTTGGTACAAAATTGCAGAAATGTTTCTTATTTTGGGGCAAAAAGGCAGAAATCTCCCATATTTTGGGGCAAAAAAGCAGAAATTTCCCTTATTTTGAGGTAAAAACGCTGAAATTCACCTTATTTGGGGGGAAAAAGGCAGAAATTTCTCTTATTTTGAGGCAAAATTGCATAAATTTCACTTATTTCAGAATAATAAGTCAGAAATTTTCCTTATTTTGGGGCAAAAAACAAAAATTCTCTTTGTTTTAAAGGAAAAAGACTGATATTCCACTTATTTAGAGGCTAAAAAGCAGAAATTCTTATTATTTTGGAGCAAAAATGAAGAAATTTTCCTTTTTTTGTGGAAAAAGATATACATTCCTCTAATTTTCGGGCTAAAAAGCAGAAATTCCCCGTATTTTGGAGCAAAATTGCAGAAATTCCCCTAATTGTGGGGCAAAAAGGCAGAAATTCCCTATATGTTGGGGCAAAAAGACAGAAATTCTCCTTATTTTGGGGCAAAACTCAGAAATTCCACTTATTTTGGGGCAAAATTCCAGAAATTTCCCTTATTTTGGGGCAAAATTGCAGAAATTTCACTTATTTTGGGGCGAAATTGCAGAAATTTCACTTTTTTCATGGAAAAAAAGGCAGAAATTTTCCTTATTTTGCGGCAAAAAGGCAGAAATTCCTCTTATTTTGAGGTAAAAAGGCTGAAATTCCCCTTATTTGGGGGCAAAAAAGCATAAATTTCCCTTATTTTGGGGCAAAATTGCAGAAATTTCACTTATTTCAGGGTAATAAGTCAGAAATTTTCCTTGTTTTGGGGCAAAAAAGACAGAAATTCCCTTTGTTTTGGGATAAAAAGACAGAAATTCCACTTATTTAGAGGCAAAAAAGCAGAAATTCCACTTATTTTGGAGTAAAAATTAAGAGATTTCCCTTTTTTATGGCAAAAAGGTATGCATTCTTTTTATTTTCGGACAAAAAGGCAGAAATTCCCCGTATTTTGGAGCAAAATTGCAGAAATTTCACTTATTTCAGAATAAAAATGAGAAATTTTCTTATTTTGGGGCAAAAGGCAGAAATTCCCCTTATTTTATGGCAAAATTGCAGAAATTGCCTTTATTTGGGGACAAAAAACAGAAATTCCCGTTATTTTGGGGCAAAATTGCAGAAAATTTTTTTATTATGGGAAAAAATTGAAGATATTTCCTTTATTTTAAGGCAAAATTGCAGAAATTTCACTTATTTCAGAGAAAAAAACAAAAATCTTTCTTATTTTTGGCAAAATGCAGAAATTCCCATTATTTTGGGGCAAAAAGGCAGAAATTCACCTTATTTTGGGGTAAAATTGAAGACATGTCACATATTTCAGGGCATAAAGGCAGAAATTGCCCTTATTTGGGGGCAAAAAGGCAGAAATTCCCCTTATTTTGGGATAAAATTGCAGAAATTACCCTTGTTTGGGGGCAAAAAGGCAGAAAATCCCCTTAATTTCGGGCAAAAAGGCAGAAATTCCCTGTATTTTGGAGCAAAATTGCAGAAATTCTCCTAATATTGGGGCAAAAATGCAGAAATTCCCTTTATTTGGGGCAAATTGGCAGAAGTTCCCCTTATTTTCAGGAAAAGAGGCAGAAATTCCCATTATTTTGAAGCAAAATTGCAGAAGCTCCCCTAATTTTGGGGCAAAAAGGCAGAAATTCCCTTTATTTTGGGGCAAAAATACAGAAATTCTCCTTATATCTGGGCAAAAATCAGAAATTTCCCTTATTTTGGAGCAAAATTTTAGAAATTTCTTTTATTTTGGTACAGAATTGGAGAAATTTTTCTTATTCTGTGGCAAAAAGGCAGAAATTTCTTTTATTTTGGTGCAAAATTGCAGAAATTTTTCTTATTTTGGGGCAAAAAGGCATAAATTTCCCATATTTTGGGGCAAAAATGTAGAAATTTTCTTTATTTTGAGGTAAAAAGGCTGAAATTTCCCTTATTTGGGGGCAAAAAGGCAGAAATTTCTCTTATTTTGGGGCAAAATTGCAGAAATTTTTCTTATTTTGGGGCAAAAAGGCATAAATTTCCCATATTTTGGGGCAAAAATGTAGAAATTTTCTTTATTTTGAGGTAAAAAGGCTGAAATTTCCCTTATTTGGGGGCAAAAAGGCAGAAATTTCTCTTATTTTGGGGCAAAATTGCAGAAATTTCACTTATTTCAGAAAAAAAGGAAAAATTTTCTTATTTGGGGGAAAAAAGGCAGAAATTTCTTTTATTTTGGTGCAAAATTACAGAAATTTTCTTTATTTTGTGGCAAAAAAGACAGAAATTCCCTTTGTTTTGGGGGAAAAAGACAGAAATTCCACTTATTTAGAGGCAAAAAAGCAGAAATTCCCCTTATTTTGGAGCAAAAATGAAGAAATTTCCCGTTTTCATGGCAAATAGGTATGCATTCTTCTTATTTTCGGGCAAAAAGGCAGAAATTCCCTATATGTTGGGGCAAAAAGACAGAAATTCTCCTTATTTTGGGGCAAAACTCAGATATTCCACATATTTTGGGGCAAAATTCCATGAATTTCCCTTATTTTGGGGCAAAATTGCAGAAATATCACTTATTTTAAGGCAAAATTGGAGAAATTTCACTTATTTCAGAAGAAAAAAGCAGAAATTTTCTTGTTTTGGGGCAAAAAGGGAGAAATTTCTTTTATTTTTGTACAAAATTGCAGAAATTTTTCTTATTTTGGGGCAAGAAGGCAGAAATTTCCTATATTTTGGGGCAAAAATTCAGAAATTCCCCTTATTTTTAGGTAAAAAGGCTGAAATTCTCTTTATTTGGGAGCAAAAAGGCAGAAATTGCCCTGATTTTGTGGCAAAATTCCAGAAATTTCACTTATTTTAGGGTAATAAGTCAGAAATTTTTTATTTTGGGGCAAAAAGGCAGAAATTTCTTTTATTTTGGTACAAAATTACAGAAATTTTTCTTATTTTGGGGCAAAAAAGAAGAAATTTCCCTTATTTTGGGGCAAAATTGCAGAAATTTCACTTATTTTGATGTAAAAAGGCTGAAATTCCCCTTATATTGGGGCAAAATGGCAGAAGTTTTCCTTATTTTGGGGCAAAATTGCAGAAATTTCACTTATTTCAAGGTAATAAGTCAGAAATTTTCCTTATTTTGGGGCAAAAAAACAGAAATTCCTTGTTTTGGGGGAAAAAGACAGAAATTCCACTTATTTAGGGGCAAAAAAGCAGAAATTCCCCATATTTTGGAGCAAAATTGCAGAAATTCCCCTAATTGTGGGGCAAAAAGGCAGAAATTCCCTATATGTTAGGGCAAAACAACAGAAATTCTCCTCATTTGGGGGCAAAATTCAGAAATTCCATTTATTTTGGGGCAAAATTCCCAAAATTCCCCTTATTTTGGGGCAAAATTGCAGAAATTTCAATTATTTTGGGGCAAAATTGCAGAAATTTCACTTTTTTCAGGGAAAAAAGGCAGAAATTTTTCGTTTTTGGGGGCAAAAAGGCAGAAATTCCTAATATTTTGAGGCAAAAATGCAGAAATTCCTCTTATTTTGAGGTAAAAAGGCTGAAATTCCCCTTATTTGGGGGCAAAAATGCAGAAATTTCTCTAATACTGGGGCAAAATTGCAGAAATTTCACTTATTTCAGGGTAATAATTCAGAAATTTTCCTTATTTTGGGGCAAAAAATACAGAAATTCCATTTGTATGGGGGGAAAAAGACAGAAATTCCATTTATTTAGAGGCAAAAAAGCAGAAATTCCCCTTATTTTGGAGCAAAATTGCAGAAATTTCCCTTTTTGTAGCCAAAAGGTATGCATTCTTCTTATTTTCAGGCAAAAAGGCAGAAATTCCCTGTATTTTGGAGTAAAATTGCAGAAATTCCCTTAACTGTAGGGCAAAAAGACAGAAATTCTCCTTATTTTGGGGCAAAACTCAGAAATTCCACTTATTTTGGAACAAAATTTCAGAAATTTCCCTTATTTTTGGCCAAAATTGCAGAAATTTCACTTATTTTGGGGCAAAATTTCAGAAATTTCACTTATTTCAGGGAAAAAAAGCAGAAATTTTCTTATTTTGGGGCAAAAAGGCAGAAATTTCCCATATTTTGAGGCAAAAATGCAGAAATTCCCCTTATTTTGAGGTAAAAAGGCTGAAATTCCCCTTATTTGGGGGCAAAAAGGCAGAAATTTCCCATATTTTGGGGCAAAATTGCAGAAATTTCACTTATTTCAGGGTACTAAGTCACAAATTTTTCTTACTTTGGGGCAAAAAAGACAGAAATTCCCTTTGTTTTCAGGGAAAAAGACAGAAATTCCACTTATTTAGAGGCAAAAATGCAGAAATTCCCCTTATTTTGGAGCAAAAATGAAGAAATTTCCCTTTTTTATGGCAAAAAGGTATGCATTCTTCTTATTTTCGGGCAAAAAGTCAGAAATTCCCCCTATTTTAGAGCAAAATTGCAGAAATTCTTCTAATTGTGGGGCAAAAAAACAGAAATTCCCTATATGTTGGGGCAAAAAGACAGAAATTCTCCATATTTTGGGGCAAAACTCAGAAATTCCACTTATTTTGGGGCAAAATTCCAAAAATTTCCCTTATTTTGGGGCAAAATTGCAGAAATTTCACTTATTTAGGGACAAAATTGCAGAAATTTCACTTATTTCAGGGGAAAAAGACAGAAATTTCTTTGATTTTGGTACAAAATTGCAGAAATTTTTCTTATTTTGGGCAAAAAGGCAGAAATTTCCCATATTTTGAGGCAAAAATGCAGAAATTTCACTTATTTCAGGGTAATAAGTCAGAAATTTTCATTACTTTGGCACAAAAAAGACAGAAATTCCCTTTGTTTTGGTGGAAAAAGACAGAAATTCCAATTCTTTAGAGGCAAAAATGCAGAAATTCCCCTTATTTTGGAGCAAAAATGAAGAAATTTCCCTTTTTTATGGCAAAAAGCTATGCATTCTTCTTATTTTCAGGCAAAAAGTCAGAAATTCCCCCTATTTTAGAGCAAAATTGCAGAAATTCCCCTTATTGTGGGGCAAAAAGGCAGAAATTCCCTATATGTTGGGGGAAAAAGACAGAAATTCTCCTTATTTTAGAGCAAAACTCAGAAATTTCACTTATTTTGGGGCAAAATTGCAGAAATTTCACTTATTTCAGAAAAAAAAGCAGAAATTTTCTTATTTTGGGGCAAAAAGGCAGAAATTTCTTTTATTTTGGTACAAAATTGCAGAAAATTTACTTATTTTGGGGCAAAAAGGCAGAAATTTCTCATATTTTGGGGCAAAAATGCAGAAAATCCCCTTATTTTGAGGTAAAAAGGCTAAAATTCCCCTTATTTGGTTGCAAAAAGGCAGAAATTTCCCTTATTTTGGGGCTAAATTGCAGAAATTTCACTTATATCAGGGTAATAAGTCAGAAATTTTCCTTATTTTGGGGCAAAAAAGACAGAAATTGCCTTTGTTTTGGGGGAAAAAGACAGAAATTCCACTTATTAAGAGGCAAAAATGCAGAAATTCCCCTTATTTTGGAGCAAAAATGAAGAAATTTCCCTTTCTTATGGCAAAAAGGTATGCATTCTTCTTGTTTTCGGGCAAAAAGGCAGAAATTCCCCGTTTTTTGGAGCAAAATTGCAGAAATTCCCCTAATTTTGGGGCAAAAAGGCAGAAACTCCCTATATGTTAGGGCAAAACGACAGAAATTCTCCTTATTTTGGGGCAAAATTCAAAAATTCCATTTCTTTTGGTGCAAAATTCCCAAAATTTCCCTTATTTTGGGGCAAAATTGCAGAAATTTCAATTATTTTGGGGCAAAATTGCAGAAATTTCACTTTTTTCCGGGAAAAAAGGCCGAAATTTTCCGTTTTTGGGGGCAAAAAGGCAGAAATTCCTAATATTTTGTGGCAAAAATGCAGAAATTTCGCTTGTTTTGAGGTAAAAATGCTGAAATTCCCCTTATTTGGGGGCAAAAATGCTGAAATTTCTCTTATACTGGGGCAAAATTGCAGAAATTTCACTTATTTCAGGGTAATAATTCAGAAATTTTCCTTATTTTGGGGCAAAAAATACAGAAATTCCATTTGTATGGGGGGAAAAAGACAGAAATTCCATTTATTTAGAGGCAAAAAAGCAGAAATTCCCCTTATTTTGGAGCAAAATTGCAGAAATTTCCCTTTTTATAGCAAAAAGGTATGCATTCTTCTTATTTTCAGGCAAAAAGGCAGAAATTTCTCGTATTTTGGAGTAAAATTGCAGAAATTCCCTTAATTGTAGGGCCAAAAGACAGAAATTCTCCTTATTTTGGGGCAAAACGCAGAAATTCCACTTATTTTGGAACAAAATTTCAGAAATTTCCCTTATTTTTGGCCAAAATTGCAGAAATTTCACTTATTTTGGGGCAAAATTGCAGAAATTTCACTTATTTCAGAGAAAAAAAACAGAAATTTTCTTATTTTGGGGCAAAAAGGCAGAAATTTCCCATATTTTGAGGCAAAAATGCAGAAATTCCCCTTATTTTGAGGTAAAAAGGCTGAAATTCCCCTTATTTGGGGGCAAAAAGGCAGAAATTTCCCATATTTTGGGGCAAAATTGCAGAAATTTCACTTATTTCAGGGTACTAAGTCACAAATTTTTCTTACTTTGGGGCAAAAAAGACAGAAATTCCCTTTGTTTTCAGGGAAAAAGACAGAAATTCCACTTATTTAGAGGCAAAAATGCAGAAATTCCCCTTATTTTGGAGCAAAAATGAAGAAATTTCCCTTTTTTATGGCAAAAAGGTATGCATTCTTCTTATTTTCGGGCAAAAAGGCAGAAATTCCCCCTATTTTAGAGCAAAATTGCAGAAATTCCCCTAATTGTGGGGCAAAAAGTCAGAAATTCCCTATATGTTGGGGCAAAAAGACAGAAATTCTCCTTATTTTAAAGCAAAACTCAGAAATTTCACTTATTTTTGGGGCAAAATTACAGAAATTTCAGTTATTTCAAAAAAAAAGCAGAAATTTTCTTATTTTGGGGCAAAAAGGCAAAAATTTCTTTTATTTTGCTACAAAATTGCAGAAATTATTATTATTTTGAAGCAAAAAAGCAGAAATTTCTCATATTTTGGGGCAAAATTGCAGAAAATTTCCTTATTTTGAGGTAAAAAGGCTAAAATTCCCCTTATTTGGTTGCAAAAAGGCAGAAATTTTCCTTATTTTGGGGAAAAATTGCAGAAATTTCACTTATTTCAGGGTAATAAGTCAGAAGTTTTTCTTACTTTGGGGCAAAAAAGACAGAAATTCCCTTTGTTTTCAGGGAAAAAGACAGAAATTCCACTTATTTAGAGGCAAAAATGCAGAAATTCCCCTTATTTTGGAGCAAAAATGAAGAAATTTCCCTTTTTTATGGCAAAAAGGTATGCATTCTTCTTATTTTCGGGCAAAAAGGCAGAAATTCCCTTTGTTTTGGGGGAAAAAGACAGAAATTCCACTTATTTAGAGGCAAAAAAGCAGAAATTCCCCATATTTTGGAGCAAAATTGCAGAAATTCCCCTAATTGTGGGGCAAAAAGGCAGAAATTCCCTATATGTTAGGGCATAACGACAGAAATTCTCCTCATTTGGGGGCAAAATTCAGAAATTCCATTTGTTTTGGGGCAAAATTCCCAAAATTCCCCTTATTTTGGGGCAAAATTGCAGAAATTTCAATTATTTTGGGGCAAAATTGCAGAAATTTCACTTTTTTCAGGGAAAAAAGACAGAAATTTTCCGGTTTTAGGGGCAAAATTCAGAAATTCCTAATATTTTGAGGCAAAAATGCAGAAATTCCTCTTATTTTGAGGTAAAAAGGCTGAAATTCCCCTTATTTGGGGGCAAAAATGCAGAAATTTCTCTTATACTGGGGCAAAATTGCAGAAATTTCACTTATTTCAGGGTAATAATTCAGAAATTTTCCTTATTTTGGGGAAAAAAATACAGAAATTCCATTTGTATGGGTGGAAAAAGACAGAAATTCCATTTATTTAGAGGCAAAAAAGCAGAAATTCCCCTTATTTTGGAGCAAAATTGCAGAAATTTCCCTTTTTATAGCCAAAAGGTATGCATTCTTCTTATTTTCAGGCAAAAAGGCAGAAATTCCCCGTATTTTGGAGTAAAATTGCAGAAATTCCCTATATGTTGGGGCAAAAAGACAGAAATTCTCCTTATTTTGGGGCAAAACTCAGAAATTCCACTTATTTTGGAACAAAATTTCAGAAATTTCCCTTATTTTTGGCCAAAATTGCAGAAATTTCACTTATTTTGGGGCAAAATTGCAGAAATTTCACTTTTTATAGCAAAAAGGTATGCATTCTTCTTATTTTCAGGCAAAAAGGCAGAAATTTCCCGTATTTTGGAGTAAAATTGCAGAAATTCCCTTAATTGTAGGGCAAAAAGACAGAAATTCTCCTTATTTTGTGGCAAAACGCAGAAATTCCACTTATTTTGGAACAAAATTTCAGAAATTTCCCTTATTTTTGGCCAAAATTGCAGAAATTTCACTTATTTTGGGGCAAAATTGCAGAAATTTCACTTATTTCAGGGAAAAAAAGCAGAAATTTTCTTATTTTGGGGCAAAAAGGCAGAAATTTCCCATATTTTGAGGCAAAAATGGAGAAATTCCTTTTATTTTGAGGTAAAAAGGCTGAAATTCTCCTTATTTGGGGGCAAAAAGGCAGAAATTTCCCATATTTTGGGGCAAAATTGCAGAAATTTCACTTATTTCAGGGTACTAAGTCAGAAATTTTTCTTACTTTGGGGCAAAAAAGACAGAAATTCCCTTTGTTTTCAGGGAAAAAGACAGAAATTCCACTTATTTAGAGGCAAAAATGCAGAAATTCCCCTTATTTTGGAGCAAAAATGAAGAAATTTCCCTTTTTTATGGCAAAAAGGTATGCATTCTTCTTATTTTCGGGCAAAAAGGCAGAAATTCCCCCTATTTTAGAGCAAAATTGCAGAAATTCCCTCTAATTGTGGGGCAAAAAGTCAGAAATTCCCTATATGTTGGGGCAAAAAGACAGAAATTCTCCTTATTTTAAAGCAAAACTCAGAAATTTCACTTATTTTGGGGCAAAATTACAGAAATTTCACTTATTTCAAAAAAAAAGCAGAAATTTTCTTATTTTGGGGCAAAAAGGCAAAAATTTCTTTTATTTTGGTACAAAATTGCAGAAATTATTATTATTTTGAAGCAAAAAAGCAGAAATTTCTCATATTTTGGGGCAAAATTGCAGAAAATTTCCTTATTTTGAGGTAAAAAGGCTAAAATTCCCCTTATTTGGTTGCAAAAAGGCAGAAATTTTCCTTATTTTGGGGAAAAATTGCAGAAATTTCACTTATTTCAGGGTAATAAGTCAGAAGTTTTTCTTACTTTGGGGCAAAAAAGACAGAAATTCCCTTTGTTTTCAGGGAAAAAGACAGAAATTCCACTTATTTAGAGGCAAAAATGCAGAAATTCCCCTTATTTTGGAGCAAAAATGAAGAAATTTCCCTTTTTTATGGCAAAAAGGTATGCATTCTTCTTATTTTCGGGCAAAAAGGCAGAAATTCCCTTTGTTTTGGGGGAAAAAGACAGAAATTCCACTTATTTAGAGGCAAAAAAGCAGAAATTCCCCATATTTTGGAGCAAAATTGCAGAAATTCCCCTAATTGTGGGGCAAAAAGGCAGAAATTCCCTATATGTTAGGGCAAAACGACAGAAATTCTCCTCATTTAGGGGCAAAATTCAGAAATTCCATTTATTTTGGGGCAAAATTCCCAAAATTCCCCTTATTTTGGGGCAAAATTGCAGAAATTTCAATTATTTTGGGGCAAAATTGCAGAAATTTCACTTTTTTCAGGGAAAAAAGGCAGAAATTTTCCGTTTTTAGGGGCAAAAAGTCAGAAATTCCTAATATTTTGAGGCAAAAATGCAGAAATTCCTCTTATTTTGAGGTAAAAAGGCTGAAATTCCCCTTATTTGGGGGCAAAAATGCAGAAATTTCTCTTATACTGGGGCAAAATTGCAGAAATTTCACTTATTTCAGGGTAATAATTCAGAAATTTTCCTTATTTTGGGGAAAAAAATACAGAAATTCCATTTGTATGGGTGGAAAAAGACAGAAATTCCATTTATTTAGAGGCAAAAAAGCAGAAATTCCCCTTATTTTGGAGCAAAATTGCAGAAATTTCCCTTTTTATAGCCAAAAGGTATGCATTCTTCTTATTTTCAGGCAAAAAGGCAGAAATTCCCCGTATTTTGGAGTAAAATTGCAGAAATTCCCTATATGTTGGGGCAAAAAGACAGAAATTCTCCTTATTTTGGGGCAAAACTCAGAAATTCCACTTATTTTGGAACAAAATTTCAGAAATTTCCCTTATTTTTGGCCAAAATTGCAGAAATTTCACTTATTTTGGGGCAAAATTGCAGAAATTTCACTTATTTCAGGGAAAAAAAGCAGAAATTTTCTTATTTTGGGGCAAAAAGGCAGAAATTTCCCATATTTTGAGGCAAAAATGCAGAAATTCCCCTTATTTTGAGGTAAAAAGGCTGAAATTCCCCTTATTTGGCGGCAAAAAGGCAGAAATTTCCCATATTTTGGGGCAATATTGCAGAAATTTCACTTATTTCAGGGTACTAAGTCAGAAATTTTTCTTACTTTGGGGCAAAAAAGACAGAAATTCCCTTTGTTTTCAGGGAAAAAGACAGAAATTCCACTTATTTAGAGGCAAAAATGCAGAAATTCCCCTTATTTTGGAGCAAAAATGAAGAAATTTCCCTTTTTTATGGCAAAAAGGTATGCATTCTTCTTATTTTCGGGCAAAAAGGCAGAAATTCCCCCTATTTTAGAGCAAAATTGCAGAAATTCCCCTAATTGTGGGGCAAAAAGGCAGAAATTCCCTATATGTTGGGGCAAAATACAGAAATTCTCCTTATTTTGGTGAAAAACTCAGAAATTCCACTTATTTTGGGACAAAATTCCAGAAATTTCCCTTATTTTGGGGCAAAATTGCAGAAATTTCACTTATTTTGGGGCAAAATTGCAGAAATTTCACTTTTTTCAGGGTAATAAGTCAGAAATTTTCCTTATTTTGGGGCAAAAAAGACAGAAATTCCCTATGTTCTGGGAGAAAAAGACAGTAATTCCACTTTTTTAGAGGCAAAAAAGCAGAAATTCCTTTTATTTTGGAGTAAAAATGAAGAAATTTCTTTTTTTTTGTGGCAAAAGGTATACATTTCCTTTATTTTCGGGCAAAAAGGCAGAAATTCCCCGTATTTTGGAGCAAACTTGCAGATATTCCCCTAATTGTGGGGCAAAAAGGCAGAAATTCCCTATATGTTGGGGCAAAAAGACAGAAATTCTCCTTATTTTGGGGCAAAACTCAGAAATTCCACTTATTTTGGGGCAAAATTCCAGAAATTTCCCTTATTTTGGGGCAAAATTGCAAAAATTTCACTTATTTCAGAGAAAAAAAGCAAAAACTTTTCTTATTTTAGGGCAAAATGCAGAAATTCCCATTATTTTGGGGCAAAAGGCAGAAATTCACCTTATTTTGTGGTAAAATTGCAGACATTTCACATATTTCAGGGCAAAAAGGTAGAAATTCCCCTTATTTGGGGGCAAAAAGGCAGAAATTCCCCTTATTTTGGGATAAAATTGCAGAAATGTCCCTTGTTTGGGGGCAAAAAGGCAGAAAATCCCCTTAATTTTTGGCAAAAAGCAGAAATTTCCCGTATTTTGGAGCAAAATTGCAGAAATTCCCCTAATATTGGGGCAAAAATGCAGAAATTCCTATTATTTGGGGCAAATCGGCAGAAGTTCCCCTTTATTTTCGGAAAAAGAGGCAGAAATTCCCTGTATTTTGAAGCAAAATTGCAGAAACTCCCCTAATTTTGGGGCAAAAAGGCATAAATTTCTCATATTTTGGGGCAAAAATGCAGAAATTTTTCTTATTTTGAGGTAAAAAGGCTGAAATTCCCCTTATTTGGGGGCAAAAAAAGAAGAATTTCTCTTATTTTGGGGCAAAATTGCAGAAATTTCACTTATTTCAGAGTAATAAGTCAGAAATTTTCGTTATTTTGGGGCAAAAAAACAGAAATTCCCTTTGTTTTGGGGGGAAAAGACAGAAATTCCACTTTTTTAGAGGCAAAAAAGCAGAAATAACTTTTATTTTGGAGTAAAAATGTAGAAATTTCCCTTTTTTATGGCAAAAAGGTATGCATTCTTCTTATTTTCGGGCAAAAAGGCAGAAATTCCCCGTATTTTCGAGCAAAATTGCAAAAATTCCTCTAATTTTAGGGCAAAAAGGCAGAAATTCCCTATATGTTGGGGCAAAAAGACAGAAATTCTCCTTATTTTGGGGCAAAACGCAGAAATTCCACTTATTTTGGAACAAAATTTCAGAAATTTCCCTTATTTTTGGCCAAAATTGCAGAAATTTCACTTATTTTGGGGCAAAATTGCAGAAATTTCACTTATTTCAGAGAAAAAAAACAGAAATTTTCTTATTTTGGGGCAAAAAGGCAGAAATTTCCCATATTTTGAGGCAAAAATGCAGAAATTCCCCTTATTTTGAGGTAAAAAGGCTGAAATTCCCCTTATTTGGGGGCAAAAAGGCAGAAATTTCCCATATTTTGGGGCAAAATTGCAGAAATTTCACTTATTTCAGGGTACTAAGTCAGAAATTTTTCTTACTTTGGGGCAAAAAAGACAGAAATTCCCTTTGTTTTCAGGGAAAAAGACAGAAATTCCACTTATTTAGAGGCAAAAATGCAGAAATTCCCCTTATTTTGGAGCAAAAATGAAGAAATTTCCCTTTTTTATGGCAAAAAGGTATGCATTCTTCTTATTTTCGGGCAAAAAGGCAGAAATTCCCCCTATTTTAGAGCAAAATTGCAGAAATTCCCCTAATTGTGGGGCAAAAAGTCAGAAATTCCCTATATGTTGGGGCAAAAAGACAGAAATTCTCCTTATTTTAAAGCAAAACTCAGAAATTTCACTTATTTTGGGGCAAAATTACAGAAATTTCAGTTATTTCAAAAAAAAAGCAGAAATTTTCTTATTTTGGGGCAAAAAGGCAAAAATTTCTTTTATTTTGGTACAAAATTGCAGAAATTATTCTTATTTTGAAGCAAAAAAGCAGAAATTTCTCATATTTTGGGGCAAAATTGCAGAAAATTTCCTTATTTTGAGGTAAAAAGGCTAAAATTCCCCTTATTTGGTTGCAAAAAGGCAGAAATTTTCCTTATTTTGGGGAAAAATTGCAGAAATTTCACTTATTTCAGGGTAATAAGTCAGAAGTTTTTCTTACTTTGGGGCAAAAAAGACAGAAATTCCCTTTGTTTTCAGGGAAAAAGACAGAAATTCCACTTATTTAGAGGCAAAAATGCAGAAATTCCCCTTATTTTGGAGCAAAAATGAAGAAATTTCCCTTTTTTATGGCAAAAAGGTATGCATTCTTCTTATTTTCGGGCAAAAAGGCAGAAATTCCCTTTGTTTTGGGGGAAAAAGACAGAAATTCCACTTATTTAGAGGCAAAAAAGCAGAAATTCCCCATATTTTGGAGCAAAATTGCAGAAATTCCCCTAATTGTGGGGCAAAAAGGCAGAAATTCCCTATATGTTAGGGCAAAACGACAGAAATTCTCCTCATTTGGGGGCAAAATTCAGAAATTCCATTTATTTTGGGGCAAAATTCCCAAAATTCCCCTTATTTTGGGGCAAAATTGCAGAAATTTCAATTATTTTGGGGCAAAATTGCAGAAATTTCACTTTTTTCAGGGAAAAAAGGCCGAAATTTTCCGGTTTTAGGGGCAAAATTCAGAAATTCCTAATATTTTGAGGCAAAAATGCAGAAATTCCTCTTATTTTGAGGTAAAAAGGCTGAAATTCCCCTTATTTGGGGGCAAAAATGCAGAAATTTCTCTTATACTGGGGCAAAATTGCAGAAATTTCACTTATTTCAGGGTAATAATTCAGAAATTTTCCTTATTTTGGGGAAAAAAATACAGAAATTCCATTTGTATGGGTGGAAAAAGACAGAAATTCCATTTATTTAGAGGCAAAAAAGCAGAAATTCCCCTTATTTTGGAGCAAAATTGCAGAAATTTCCCTTTTTATAGCCAAAAGGTATGCATTCTTCTTATTTTCAGGCAAAAAGGCAGAAATTCCCCGTATTTTGGAGTAAAATTGCAGAAATTCCCTATATGTTGGGGCAAAAAGACAGAAATTCTCCTTATTTTGGGGCAAAACTCAGAAATTCCACTTATTTTGGAACAAAATTTCAGAAATTTCCCTTATTTTTGGCCAAAATTGCAGAAATTTCACTTATTTTGGGGCAAAATTGCAGAAATTTCACTTATTTCAGGGAAAAAAAGCAGAAATTTTCTTATTTTGGGGCAAAAAGGCAGAAATTTCCCATATTTTGAGGCAAAAATGCAGAAATTCCCCTTATTTTGAGGTAAAAAGGCTGAAATTCCCCTTATTTGGGGGCAAAAAGGCAGAAATTTCCCATATTTTGGGGCAATATTGCAGAAATTTCACTTATTTCAGGGTACTAAGTCAGAAATTTTTCTTACTTTGGGGCAAAAAAGACAGAAATTCCCTTTGTTTTCAGGGAAAAAGACAGAAATTCCACTTATTTAGAGGCAAAAATGCAGAAATTCCCCTTATTTTGGAGCAAAAATGAAGAAATTTCCCTTTTTTATGGCAAAAAGTTATGCATTCTTCTTATTTTCGGGCAAAAAGGCAGAAATTCCCCCTATTTTAGAGCAAAATTGCAGAAATTCCCCTAATTGTGGGGCAAAAAGGCAGAAATTCCCTATATGTTGGGGCAAAATACAGAAATTCTCCTTATTTTGGTGAAAAACTCAGAAATTCCACTTATTTTGGGACAAAATTCCAGAAATTTCCCTTATTTTGGGGCAAAATTGCAGAAATTTCACTTATTTTGGGGCAAAATTGCAGAAATTTCACTTTTTTCAGGGTAATAAGTCAGAAATTTTCCTTATTTTGGGGCAAAAAAGACAGAAATTCCCTATGTTCTGGGAGAAAAAGACAGTAATTCCACTTTTTTAGAGGCAAAAAAGCAGAAATTCCTTTTATTTTGGAGTAAAAATGAAGAAATTTCTTTTTTTTGTGGCAAAAGGTATACATTTCCTTTATTTTCGGGCAAAAAGGCAGAAATTCCCCGTATTTTGGAGCAAACTTGCAGATATTCCCCTAATTGTGGGGCAAAAAGGCAGAAATTCCCTATATGTTGGGGCAAAAAGACAGAAATTCTCCTTATTTTGGGGCAAAACTCAGAAATTCCACTTATTTTGGGGCAAAATTCCAGAAATTTCCCTTATTTTGGGGCAAAATTGCAAAAATTTCACTTATTTCAGAGAAAAAAAGCAAAAACTTTTCTTATTTTAGGGCAAAATGCAGAAATTCCCATTATTTTGGGGCAAAAGGCAGAAATTCACCTTATTTTGTGGTAAAATTGCAGACATTTCACATATTTCAGGGCAAAAAGGTAGAAATTCCCCTTATTTGGGGGCAAAAAGGCAGAAATTCCCCTTATTTTGGGATAAAATTGCAGAAATGTCCCTTGTTTGGGGGCAAAAAGGCAGAAAATCCCCTTAATTTTTGGCAAAAAAGCAGAAATTTCCCGTATTTTGGAGCAAAATTGCAGAAATTCCCCTAATATTGGGGCAAAAATGCAGAAATTCCTATTATTTGGGGCAAATCGGCAGAAGTTCCCCTTTATTTTCGGAAAAAGAGGCAGAAATTCCCTGTATTTTGAAGCAAAATTGCAGAAACTCCCCTAATTTTGGGGCAAAAAGGCATAAATTTCTCATATTTTGGGGCAAAAATGCAGAAATTTTTCTTATTTTGAGGTAAAAAGGCTGAAATTCCCCTTATTTGGGGGCAAAAAAGAAGAATTTCTCTTATTTTGGGGCAAAATTGCAGAAATTTCACTTATTTCAGAGTAATAAGTCAGAAATTTTCGTTATTTTGGGGCAAAAAAACAGAAATTCCCTTTGTTTTGGGGGGAAAAGACAGAAATTCCACTTTTTTAGAGGCAAAAAAGCAGAAATAACTTTTATTTTGGAGTAAAAATGTAGAAATTTCCCTTTTTTATGGCAAAAAGGTATGCATTCTTCTTATTTTCGGGCAAAAAGGCAGAAATTCCCCGTATTTTCGAGCAAAATTGCAAAAATTCCTCTAATTTTAGGGCAAAAAGGCAGAAATTCCCTATATGTTGGGGCAAAAAGACAGAAATTCTCCTTATTTTGGGGCAAAACGCAGAAATTCCACTTATTTTGGAACAAAATTTCAGAAATTTCCCTTATTTTTGGCCAAAATTGCAGAAATTTCACTTATTTTGGGGCAAAATTGCAGAAATTTCACTTATTTCAGAGAAAAAAAACAGAAATTTTCTTATTTTGGGGCAAAAAGGCAGAAATTTCCCATATTTTGAGGCAAAAATGCAGAAATTCCCCTTATTTTGAGGTAAAAAGGCTGAAATTCCCCTTATTTGGGGGCAAAAAGGCAGAAATTTCCCATATTTTGGGGCAAAATTGCAGAAATTTCACTTATTTCAGGGTACTAAGTCAGAAATTTTTCTTACTTTGGGGCAAAAAAGACAGAAATTCCCTTTGTTTTCAGGGAAAAAGACAGAAATTCCACTTATTTAGAGGCAAAAATGCAGAAATTCCCCTTATTTTGGAGCAAAAATGAAGAAATTTCCCTTTTTTATGGCAAAAAGGTATGCATTCTTCTTATTTTCGGGCAAAAAGGCAGAAATTCCCCCTATTTTAGAGCAAAATTGCAGAAATTCCCCTAATTGTGGGGCAAAAAGTCAGAAATTCCCTATATGTTGGGGCAAAAAGACAGAAATTCTCCTTATTTTAAAGCAAAACTCAGAAATTTCACTTATTTTGGGGCAAAATTACAGAAATTTCAGTTATTTCAAAAAAAAAGCAGAAATTTTCTTATTTTGGGGCAAAAAGGCAAAAATTTCTTTTATTTTGGTACAAAATTGCAGAAATTATTCTTATTTTGAAGCAAAAAAGCAGAAATTTCTCATATTTTGGGGCAAAATTGCAGAAAATTTCCTTATTTTGAGGTAAAAAGGCTAAAATTCCCCTTATTTGGTTGCAAAAAGGCAGAAATTTTCCTTATTTTGGGGAAAAATTGCAGAAATTTCACTTATTTCAGGGTAATAAGTCAGAAGTTTTTCTTACTTTGGGGCAAAAAAGACAGAAATTCCCTTTGTTTTCAGGGAAAAAGACAGAAATTCCACTTATTTAGAGGCAAAAATGCAGAAATTCCCCTTATTTTGGAGCAAAAATGAAGAAATTTCCCTTTTTTATGGCAAAAAGGTATGCATTCTTCTTATTTTCGGGCAAAAAGGCAGAAATTCCCTTTGTTTTGGGGGAAAAAGACAGAAATTCCACTTATTTAGAGGCAAAAAAGCAGAAATTCCCCATATTTTGGAGCAAAATTGCAGAAATTCCCCTAATTGTGGGGCAAAAAGGCAGAAATTCCCTATATGTTAGGGCAAAACGACAGAAATTCTCCTCATTTGGGGGCAAAATTCAGAAATTCCATTTATTTTGGGGCAAAATTCCCAAAATTCCCCTTATTTTGGGGCAAAATTGCAGAAATTTCAATTATTTTGGGGCAAAATTGCAGAAATTTCACTTTTTTCAGGGAAAAAAGGCCGAAATTTTCCGGTTTTAGGGGCAAAATTCAGAAATTCCTAATATTTTGAGGCAAAAATGCAGAAATTCCTCTTATTTTGAGGTAAAAAGGCTGAAATTCCCCTTATTTGGGGGCAAAAATGCAGAAATTTCTCTTATACTGGGGCAAAATTGCAGAAATTTCACTTATTTCAGGGTAATAATTCAGAAATTTTCCTTATTTTGGGGAAAAAAATACAGAAATTCCATTTGTATGGGTGGAAAAAGACAGAAATTCCATTTATTTAGAGGCAAAAAAGCAGAAATTCCCCTTATTTTGGAGCAAAATTGCAGAAATTTCCCTTTTTATAGCCAAAAGGTATGCATTCTTCTTATTTTCAGGCAAAAAGGCAGAAATTCCCCGTATTTTGGAGTAAAATTGCAGAAATTCCCTATATGTTGGGGCAAAAAGACAGAAATTCTCCTTATTTTGGGGCAAAACTCAGAAATTCCACTTATTTTGGAACAAAATTTCAGAAATTTCCCTTATTTTTGGCCAAAATTGCAGAAATTTCACTTATTTTGGGGCAAAATTGCAGAAATTTCACTTATTTCAGGGAAAAAAAGCAGAAATTTTCTTATTTTGGGGCAAAAAGGCAGAAATTTCCCATATTTTGAGGCAAAAATGCAGAAATTCCCCTTATTTTGAGGTAAAAAGGCTGAAATTCCCCTTATTTGGGGGCAAAAAGGCAGAAATTTCCCATATTTTGGGGCAATATTGCAGAAATTTCACTTATTTCAGGGTACTAAGTCAGAAATTTTTCTTACTTTGGGGCAAAAAAGACAGAAATTCCCTTTGTTTTCAGGGAAAAAGACAGAAATTCCACTTATTTAGAGGCAAAAATGCAGAAATTCCCCTTATTTTGGAGCAAAAATGAAGAAATTTCCCTTTTTTATGGCAAAAAGTTATGCATTCTTCTTATTTTCGGGCAAAAAGGCAGAAATTCCCCCTATTTTAGAGCAAAATTGCAGAAATTCCCCTAATTGTGGGGCAAAAAGGCAGAAATTCCCTATATGTTGGGGCAAAATACAGAAATTCTCCTTATTTTGGTGAAAAACTCAGAAATTCCACTTATTTTGGGACAAAATTCCAGAAATTTCCCTTATTTTGGGGCAAAATTGCAGAAATTTCACTTATTTTGGGGCAAAATTGCAGAAATTTCACTTTTTTCAGGGTAATAAGTCAGAAATTTTCCTTATTTTGGGGCAAAAAAGACAGAAATTCCCTATGTTCTGGGAGAAAAAGACAGTAATTCCACTTTTTTAGAGGCAAAAAAGCAGAAATTCCTTTTATTTTGGAGTAAAAATGAAGAAATTTCTTTTTTTTGTGGCAAAAGGTATACATTTCCTTTATTTTCGGGCAAAAAGGCAGAAATTCCCCGTATTTTGGAGCAAACTTGCAGATATTCCCCTAATTGTGGGGCAAAAAGGCAGAAATTCCCTATATGTTGGGGCAAAAAGACAGAAATTCTCCTTATTTTGGGGCAAAACTCAGAAATTCCACTTATTTTGGGGCAAAATTCCAGAAATTTCCCTTATTTTGGGGCAAAATTGCAAAAATTTCACTTATTTCAGAGAAAAAAAGCAAAAACTTTTCTTATTTTAGGGCAAAATGCAGAAATTCCCATTATTTTGGGGCAAAAGGCAGAAATTCACCTTATTTTGTGGTAAAATTGCAGACATTTCACATATTTCAGGGCAAAAAGGTAGAAATTCCCCTTATTTGGGGGCAAAAAGGCAGAAATTCCCCTTATTTTGGGATAAAATTGCAGAAATGTCCCTTGTTTGGGGGCAAAAAGGCAGAAAATCCCCTTAATTTTTGGCAAAAAAGCAGAAATTTCCCGTATTTTGGAGCAAAATTGCAGAAATTCCCCTAATATTGGGGCAAAAATGCAGAAATTCCTATTATTTGGGGCAAATCGGCAGAAGTTCCCCTTTATTTTCGGAAAAAGAGGCAGAAATTCCCTGTATTTTGAAGCAAAATTGCAGAAACTCCCCTAATTTTGGGGCAAAAAGGCATAAATTTCTCATATTTTGGGGCAAAAATGCAGAAATTTTTCTTATTTTGAGGTAAAAAGGCTGAAATTCCCCTTATTTGGGGGCAAAAAAGAAGAATTTCTCTTATTTTGGGGCAAAATTGCAGAAATTTCACTTATTTCAGAGTAATAAGTCAGAAATTTTCGTTATTTTGGGGCAAAAAAACAGAAATTCCCTTTGTTTTGGGGGGAAAAGACAGAAATTCCACTTTTTTAGAGGCAAAAAAGCAGAAATAACTTTTATTTTGGAGTAAAAATGTAGAAATTTCCCTTTTTTATGGCAAAAAGGTATGCATTCTTCTTATTTTCGGGCAAAAAGGCAGAAATTCCCCGTATTTTCGAGCAAAATTGCAAAAATTCCTCTAATTTTAGGGCAAAAAGGCAGAAATTCCCTATATGTTGGGGCAAAAAGACAGAAATTCTCCTTATTTTGGGGCAAAACGCAGAAATTCCACTTATTTTGGAACAAAATTTCAGAAATTTCCCTTATTTTTGGCCAAAATTGCAGAAATTTCACTTATTTTGGGGCAAAATTGCAGAAATTTCACTTATTTCAGAGAAAAAAAACAGAAATTTTCTTATTTTGGGGCAAAAAGGCAGAAATTTCCCATATTTTGAGGCAAAAATGCAGAAATTCCCCTTATTTTGAGGTAAAAAGGCTGAAATTCCCCTTATTTGGGGGCAAAAAGGCAGAAATTTCCCATATTTTGGGGCAAAATTGCAGAAATTTCACTTATTTCAGGGTACTAAGTCAGAAATTTTTCTTACTTTGGGGCAAAAAAGACAGAAATTCCCTTTGTTTTCAGGGAAAAAGACAGAAATTCCACTTATTTAGAGGCAAAAATGCAGAAATTCCCCTTATTTTGGAGCAAAAATGAAGAAATTTCCCTTTTTTATGGCAAAAAGGTATGCATTCTTCTTATTTTCGGGCAAAAAGGCAGAAATTCCCCCTATTTTAGAGCAAAATTGCAGAAATTCCCCTAATTGTGGGGCAAAAAGTCAGAAATTCCCTATATGTTGGGGCAAAAAGACAGAAATTCTCCTTATTTTAAAGCAAAACTCAGAAATTTCACTTATTTTGGGGCAAAATTACAGAAATTTCAGTTATTTCAAAAAAAAAAGCAGAAATTTTCTTATTTTGGGGCAAAAAGGCAAAAATTTCTTTTATTTTGGTACAAAATTGCAGAAATTATTCTTATTTTGAAGCAAAAAAGCAGAAATTTCTCATATTTTGGGGCAAAATTGCAGAAAATTTCCTTATTTTGAGGTAAAAAGGCTAAAATTCCCCTTATTTGGTTGCAAAAAGGCAGAAATTTTCCTTATTTTGGGGAAAAATTGCAGAAATTTCACTTATTTCAGGGTAATAAGTCAGAAGTTTTTCTTACTTTGGGGCAAAAAAGACAGAAATTCCCTTTGTTTTCAGGGAAAAAGACAGAAATTCCACTTATTTAGAGGCAAAAATGCAGAAATTCCCCTTATTTTGGAGCAAAAATGAAGAAATTTCCCTTTTTTATGGCAAAAAGGTATGCATTCTTCTTATTTTCGGGCAAAAAGGCAGAAATTCCCTTTGTTTTGGGGGAAAAAGACAGAAATTCCACTTATTTAGAGGCAAAAAAGCAGAAATTCCCCATATTTTGGAGCAAAATTGCAGAAATTCCCCTAATTGTGGGGCAAAAAGGCAGAAATTCCCTATATGTTAGGGCAAAACGACAGAAATTCTCCTCATTTGGGGGCAAAATTCAGAAATTCCATTTATTTTGGGGCAAAATTCCCAAAATTCCCCTTATTTTGGGGCAAAATTGCAGAAATTTCAATTATTTTGGGGCAAAATTGCAGAAATTTCACTTTTTTCAGGGAAAAAAGGCCGAAATTTTCCGGTTTTAGGGGCAAAAGTCAGAAATTCCTAATATTTTGAGGCAAAAATGCAGAAATTCCTCTTATTTTGAGGTAAAAAGGCTGAAATTCCCCTTATTTGGGGGCAAAAATGCAGAAATTTCTCTTATACTGGGGCAAAATTGCAGAAATTTCACTTATTTCAGGGTAATAATTCAAAAATTTTCTTTATTTTGGGGCAAAAAATACAGAAATTCCATTTGTATGGGTGGAAAAAGACAGAAATTCCATTTATTTAGAGGCAAAAAAGCAGAAATTCCCCTTATTTTGGAGCAAAATTGCAGAAATTTCCCTTTTTATAGCCAAAAGGTATGCATTCTTCTTATTTTCAGGCAAAAAGGCAGAAATTCCCCGTATTTTGGAGTAAAATTGCAGAAATTCCCTATATGTTGGGGCAAAAAGACAGAAATTCTCCTTATTTTGGGGCAAAACTCAGAAATTCCACTTATTTTGGAACAAAATTTCAGAAATTTCCCTTATTTTTGGCCAAAATTGCAGAAATTTCACTTATTTTGGGGCACAATTGCAGAAATTTCACTTTTTATAGCAAAAAGGTATGCATTCTTCTTATTTTCAGGCAAAAAGGCAGAAATTTCCCGTATTTTGGAGTAAAATTGCAGAAATTCCCTTAATTGTAGGGCAAAAAGACAGAAATTCTCCTTATTTTGGGGCAAAACGCAGAAATTCCACTTATTTTGGAACAAAATTTCAGAAATTTCCCTTATTTTTGGCCAAAATTGCAGAAATTTCACTTATTTTGGGCAAAATTGCAGAAATTTCACTTATTTCAGGAAAAAAAAGCAGAAATTTTCTTATTTTGGGTCAAAAAGGCAGAAATTTCCCATATTTTGAGGCAAAAATGCAGAAATTCCCTTTATTTTGAGGTAAAAAGGCTGAAATTCTCCTTATTTGGGGGCAAAAAGGCAGAAATTTCCCATATTTTGGGGCAAAATTGCAGAAATTTCACTTATTTCAGGGTACTAAGTCAGAAATTTTTCTTACTTTGGGGCAAAAAAGACAGAAATTCCCTTTGTTTTCAGGGAAAAAGACAGAAATTCCACTTATTTAGAGGCAAAAATGCAGAAATTCCCCTTATTTTGGAGCAAAAATGAAGAAATTTCCCTTTTTTATGGCAAAAAGGTATGCATTCTTCTTATTTTCGGGCAAAAAGGCAGAAATTCCCCCTATTTTAGAGCAAAATTGCAGAAATTCCCTCTAATTGTGGGGCAAAAGACAGAAATTCCCTATATGTTGGGGCAAAAAGACAGAAATTCTCCTTATTTTAAAGCAAAACTCAGAAATTTCACTTATTTTGGGGCAAAATTACAGAAATTTCACTTATTTCAAAAAAAAAGCAGAAATTTTCTTATTTTGGGGCAAAAAGGCAAAAATTTCTTTTATTTTGGTACAAAATTGCAGAAATTATTCTTATTTTGAAGCAAAAAAGCAGAAATTTCTCATATTTTGGGGCAAAATTGCAGAAAATTTCCTTATTTTGAGGTAAAAAGGCTAAAATTCCCCTTATTTGGTTGCAAAAAGGCAGAAATTTTCCTTATTTTGGGGAAAAATTGCAGAAATTTCACTTATTTCAGGGTAATAAGTCAGAAGTTTTTCTTACTTTGGGGCAAAAAAGACAGAAATTCCCTTTGTTTTCAGGGAAAAAGACAGAAATTCCACTTATTTAGAGGCAAAAATGCAGAAATTCCCCTTATTTTGGAGCAAAAATGAAGAAATTTCCCTTTTTTGTGGCAAAAAGGTATGCATTCTTCTTATTTTCGGGCAAAAAGGCAGAAATTCCCTTTGTTTTGGGGGAAAAAGACAGAAATTCCACTTATTTAGAGGCAAAAAAGCAGAAATTCCCCATATTTTGGAGCAAAATTGCAGAAATTCCCCTAATTGTGGGGCAAAAAGGCAGAAATTCCCTATATGTGAGGGCAAAACGACAGAAATTCTCCTCATTTAGGGGCAAAATTCAGAAATTCCATTTATTTTGGGGCAAAATTCCCAAAATTCCCCTTATTTTGGGGCAAAATTGCAGAAATTTCAATTATTTTGGGGCAAAATTGCAGAAATTTCACTTTTTTCAGGGAAAAAAGGCAGAAATTTTCCGTTTTTAGGGGCAAAAAGTCAGAAATTCCTAATATTTTGAGGCAAAAATGCAGAAATTCCTCTTATTTTGAGGTAAAAAGGCTGAAATTCCCCTTATTTGGGGGCAAAAATGCAGAAATTTCTCTTATACTGGGGCAAAATTGCAGAAATTTCACTTATTTCAGGGTAATAATTCAGAAATTTTCCTTATTTTGGGGAAAAAAATACAGAAATTCCATTTGTATGGGTGGAAAAAGACAGAAATTCCATTTATTTAGAGGCAAAAAAGCAGAAATTCCCCTTATTTTGGAGCAAAATTGCAGAAATTTCCCTTTTTATAGCCAAAAGGTATGCATTCTTCTTATTTTCAGGCAAAAAGGCAGAAATTCCCCGTATTTTGGAGTAAAATTGCAGAAATTCCCTATATGTTGGGGCAAAAAGACAGAAATTCTCCTTATTTTGGGGCAAAACTCAGAAATTCCACTTATTTTGGAACAAAATTTCAGAAATTTCCCTTATTTTTGGCCAAAATTGCAGAAATTTCACTTATTTTGGGGCAAAATTGCAGAAATTTCACTTATTTCAGGGAAAAAAAGCAGAAATTTTCTTATTTTGGGGCAAAAAGGCAGAAATTTCCCATATTTTGAGGCAAAAATGCAGAAATTCCCCTTATTTTGAGGTAAAAAGGCTGAAATTCCCCTTATTTGGGGGCAAAAAGGCAGAAATTTCCCATATTTTGGGGCAATATTGCAGAAATTTCACTTATTTCAGGGTACTAAGTCAGAAATTTTTCTTACTTTGGGGCAAAAAAGACAGAAATTCCCTTTGTTTTCAGGGAAAAAGACAGAAATTCCACTTATTTAGAGGCAAAAATGCAGAAATTCCCCTTATTTTGGAGCAAAAATGAAGAAATTTCCCTTTTTTATGGCAAAAAGTTATGCATTCTTCTTATTTTCGGGCAAAAAGGCAGAAATTCCCCCTATTTTAGAGCAAAATTGCAGAAATTCCCCTAATTGTGGGGCAAAAAGACAGAAATTCCCTATATGTTGGGGCAAAATACAGAAATTCTCCTTATTTTGGTGAAAAACTCAGAAATTCCACTTATTTTGGGACAAAATTCCAGAAATTTCCCTTATTTTGGGGCAAAATTGCAGAAATTTCACTTATTTTGGGGCAAAATTGCAGAAATTTCACTTTTTTCAGGGTAATAAGTCAGAAATTTTCCTTATTTTGGGGCAAAAAAGACAGAAATTCCCTATGTTCTGGGAGAAAAAGACAGTAATTCCACTTTTTTAGAGGCAAAAAAGCAGAAATTCCTTTTATTTTGGAGTAAAAATGAAGAAATTTCTTTTTTTTTGTGGCAAAAGGTATACATTTCCTTTATTTTCGGGCAAAAAGGCAGAAATTCCCCGTATTTTGGAGCAAACTTGCAGATATTCCCCTAATTGTGGGGCAAAAAGGCAGAAATTCCCTATATGTTGGGGCAAAAAGACAGAAATTCTCCTTATTTTGGGGCAAAACTCAGAAATTCCACTTATTTTGGGGCAAAATTCCAGAAATTTCCCTTATTTTGGGGCAAAATTGCAAAAATTTCACTTATTTCAGAGAAAAAAAGCAAAAACTTTTCTTATTTTAGGGCAAAATGCAGAAATTCCCATTATTTTGGGGCAAAAGGCAGAAATTCACCTTATTTTGTGGTAAAATTGCAGACATTTCACATATTTCAGGGCAAAAAGGTAGAAATTCCCCTTATTTGGGGGCAAAAAGGCAGAAATTCCCCTTATTTTGGGATAAAATTGCAGAAATGTCCCTTGTTTGGGGGCAAAAAGGCAGAAAATCTCCTTAATTTTTGGCAAAAAAGCAGAAATTTCCCGTATTTTGGAGCAAAATTGCAGAAATTCCCCTAATATTGGGGCAAAAATGCAGAAATTCCTATTATTTGGGGCAAATCGGCAGAAGTTCCCCTTATTTTCGGAAAAAGAGGCAGAAATTCCCTGTATTTTGAAGCAAAATTGCAGAAACTCCCCTAATTTTGGGGCAAAAAGGCATAAATTTCTCATATTTTGGGGCAAAAATGCAGAAATTTTTCTTATTTTGAGGTAAAAAGGCTGAAATTCCCCTTATTTGGGGGCAAAAAAAGAAGAATTTCTCTTATTTTGGGGCAAAATTGCAGAAATTTCACTTATTTCAGAGTAATAAGTCAGAAATTTTCGTTATTTTGGGGCAAAAAAACAGAAATTCCCTTTGTTTTGGGGGGAAAAGACAGAAATTCCACTTTTTTAGAGGCAAAAAAGCAGAAATAACTTTTATTTTGGAGTAAAAATGTAGAAATTTCCCTTTTTTATGGCAAAAAGGTATGCATTCTTCTTATTTTCGGGCAAAAAGGCAGAAATTCCCCGTATTTTCGAGCAAAATTGCAAAAATTCCTCTAATTTTAGGGCAAAAAGGCAGAAATTCCCTATATGTTGGGGCAAAAAGACAGAAATTCTCCTTATTTTGGGGCAAAACGCAGAAATTCCACTTATTTTGGAACAAAATTTCAGAAATTTCCCTTATTTTTGGCCAAAATTGCAGAAATTTCACTTATTTTGGGGCAAAATTGCAGAAATTTCACTTATTTCAGAGAAAAAAAACAGAAATTTTCTTATTTTGGGGCAAAAAGGCAGAAATTTCCCATATTTTGAGGCAAAAATGCAGAAATTCCCCTTATTTTGAGGTAAAAAGGCTGAAATTCCCCTTATTTGGGGGCAAAAAGGCAGAAATTTCCCATATTTTGGGGCAAAATTGCAGAAATTTCACTTATTTCAGGGTACTAAGTCAGAAATTTTTCTTACTTTGGGGCAAAAAAGACAGAAATTCCCTTTGTTTTCAGGGAAAAAGACAGAAATTCCACTTATTTAGAGGCAAAAATGCAGAAATTCCCCTTATTTTGGAGCAAAAATGAAGAAATTTCCCTTTTTTATGGCAAAAAGGTATGCATTCTTCTTATTTTCGGGCAAAAAGGCAGAAATTCCCCCTATTTTAGAGCAAAATTGCAGAAATTCCCCTAATTGTGGGGCAAAAAGTCAGAAATTCCCTATATGTTGGGGCAAAAAGACAGAAATTCTCCTTATTTTGGGGTAAAACTCAGAAATTCCACTTATTTTGGGGGCAAAATTCCTGAAATTCCCCTTATTTTGGGGCAAAATTGCAGAAATTTTACTTATTTTGGGGCAAAATTGCAGAAATTTCACTTATTTCAGAAAAATAAGCAGAATTTATTTATTTTGGTGTAAAAAGGCAGAAATTTCTTTTATTTTGGTACAAATTGCAGAAATTTTTCTTATTTTGGGGCAAAAAGGCAGAAATCTTCATATTTTGGGGCAAAAATGCAGAAATTCCTCTTATTTTGAGGTAAAAAGGCTGAAATTTCCCTTATTTGGGGGCAAAAAAGAAGAAATTTCCCTTATTTTGAGGCAAAATTGCAGAAATTTCACTTATTTTAGGATAATAAGTCAGAAATTTTCGTTATTTTGGGGCAAAAGAGACAGAAATTCCCTTTGTTTTCAGGGAAAAAAACAGAAATTCCACTTTTTTAGAGGCAAAAAAACCAGAAATTCCTTTTATTTTGGAGTAAAAATGAAGAAATTTCCCTTTTTTGTGGCAAAAGGTATACATTCCACTTATTTTTGGGCTAAAAAGCAGAAATTACCCGTATTTTGGAGCAAAATTGCAGAAATTCCCCTAATTGTGGGGCATGAAGGGAGAAATTCCCTATATGTTAGGGCAAAAAGACAGAAATTCTCTTTATTTTGGGGCAAAACTCAGAAATTCTACTTATTTTGGGGCAAAATTCCAGAAATTTCCCTTATTTTGGGGCAAAATTGCAGAAATTTCACTTATTTTGGGGCAAAATTGCAGAAATTTCACTTATTTCAGGGTAATAAGTCAGAAATTTTCCTTATTTTGGGGCCAAAAAGACAGAAATTCCCTTTGTTTTGGGGGAAAAAGACAGAAATTCCACTTATTTAGAGGCAAAAAAGCAGAAATTCCTCTTATTTTGGAGCAAAATTGCAGAAATTCCCCTAATTGTGGGGCAAAAAGGCAGAAATTCCCTATATGTTGGGGCAAAAAGAAACAAATTCTCCTTATTTTGGGTCAAAACTCAGAAATTCCACTGATATTGGGGAAAAATTCCAGAAATTTCCCGTATTTTGGGGCAAAATTGCAGAAATTTCACTTATTTTGGGGCAAAATTGCAGAAATTTCACTTATTTCAGAAAAAAAAGCAGGAATTTTCTTATTTTGGTGCAAAAAGGCGGAAATTTCTTTTATTTTGGTACAAAATTGCAGAAATTTTTCTTATTTTGGGGCAAAAAGGCAGAAATCTCCCATATTTTGGGGCAAAAATGCAGAAATTTCTCTTATTTTGAGGTAAAAAGGCTGAAATTCCCCTTATTTGGGGGCAAAAAGGCAGAAATTTCCCTTATTTGGGGCGAAATTGCAGAAATTTCACTTATTTCAGGCTAATAAGTCAGAAATTTTCCCTATTTTGGGGCAAAAAAGACAGAAATTTCCTTTGTTTTGGGGGATAAAAACAGAAATACCACTTATTTAGAGGCAAAAAAGCAGAAATTCCCCTTATTTTGGAGCAAAACTGAAGAAATTTCTATTTTTTATGGCAAAAGGGTATGCATTCTTCTTATTTTAAGCAAAAAGGCAGAAATTCCCCGTATTTTGGAGCAAAATTGCAGAAATTCCCCTAATTGTGGGGCAAAAGGCAGAAATTCCCTATATGTTGGGGCAAAAAGACAGAAATTCTCCTTATTTTGGGGCAAAACTCAGAAATTCCACTTATTTTGGTGCAAAATTCCAGAAATTTCCCTTATTTTAGGGCAAAATTGCAGAAATTTCACTTATTTTGGGGCAAAATTGCAGAAATTTAACTTATTTCAGAAAAAAATTCAGAAATTTTTCTATTTTGGTGCAAAGAGGCAGAAATTTCTTTTATTTTGGTACAAAATTGCAGAAATTTTTTTATTTTGGGGCAAAAAGTCAGAAATCTCCCATATTTAGGGGAAAAATGCAGAAATTCCTCTTATTTTGAGGTAAAAGGCTGAAATTCCCCTTATTTGGGGGCAAAAAGGCAGAAATTTCCCTTATTTTGAGGCAAAATTGCAGAAATTTCACTTATTTCAGGGTAATAAGTCAGAAATTTTCTCTATTTTGGGGCAAAAAAGACAGAAATTCTCTTTGTTTTGGGAGAAAAATACAGATATTTCACTTTTTTAGAGGCAAAAAAGCAGAAATTCCTTTTATTTTGGAGTAAATATGAAGAAATTTCACTTTTTTGTGGCAAAAGGTATACATTCCACTTATTTTTGGGCTAAAAAGCAGAAATTACCCGTATTTTAGAGCAAAATTGCAGAAATTCCCCTAATTGTAAGGCAAAATGGCAGAAATTCCCTATATGTTAGGGCAAAAAGACAGAAATTCTCTTTATTTTTGGGGCAAAACTCAGAAATTCCATTTATTTTGGGGCAAAATTCCAGAAATTTCTCTTATTTTGGGGCAAAATTGCAGAAATTTCACTTATTTTGGGGCAAAATTGCAGAAATTTCACTTAGTTCATGGTAAAAAGGCAGAAATTATCCTTATTTTGATGCAAAAATGCAGAAATTCCAAATATTTTGTGGCAAAAATGAAGAAATTCCCTTTATTTTGAGGTAAAAAGGCAGAAATTCCCCTTATTTGGGGGCAAAAAAAAAGAAATTTCACTTATTTTGGGGCAAAAACACAGAAATTCCACACTTTTTTTGTCAAAATTCCAGATTTTTCCCTTATTTTGGGGCAAAATTGCAGAAATTTCACTTATTTTGGTGCAAAATTGCAGAAATTTAACTTATTTCAGAATAAAATTCAGAAATTTTCCTATTTTGGTGCAAAAAGGCAGAATTATCTTTTATTTTGGTACAAAATTGCAGAAATTTTTCTTATTTTGGGGCAAAAAGGCAGAAATCTCCAATATTTTGTGGCAAAAATGAAGATATTCCTCTTATTTTGAGGTAAAAAGGCTGAAATTTCCTTTATTTGGGGGCAAAAAGGCAGAAATTTCCCTTACTTTGAGGAAAATTGCAGAAATTTCACTTATTTCAGGGTAATAAGTCAGAAATTTTCGTTATTTTGGGGCAAAAAAGACAGAAATTCCCTTTGTTTTGGGGGAAAAAGACAGAAATTCCACTTTTTTAGAGGCAAAAAAGCAGAAATTCCTTTTATTTTGGAGTAAAAATGAAGAAATTTCTTTTTTTGTGGCAAAAGGTATACATTCCACTTATTTTTGGGCTAAAAAGCAGAAATTACCCGTATTTTGGAGCAAAATTGCAGAAAATCCCCTAATTGTTGGGCAAAGAGGCAGAAATTCCCTATATGTTAGGGCAAAAAGACAGAAATTCTCCTTATTTTGGGGCAAAACTCAGAAATTCCACTTATTTTGCGGCAAAATTCTAGAAATTTCCCTTATTTTGGGGCAAAATTGCAGAAATTTCACTTAATTTGGGGCAAAATTGCAGTAATTTCACTTATTTTGTGGCAAAATTGCAGAAATTCCAAATATTTTGTAGCAAAAATGCAGAAATTCCTTTTATTTTAAGGTAAAAAGGCAGAAATTCCCCTTATTTGGGGGTAAAAAACAGAAATTTCCCTTATTCTGCGGCAAAATTGCAGAAATTTCACTTATTTTGGGGTAAAATTGCAGAAATTTCACTTATTTCAGAAAAAAATTCAGAAATTTTCCTATTTTGGTGCAAAAAGGCAGAAATTTCTATTTTGGTACAAAATTGCAGAAATTTTTCTTTTTTTGGGGCAAAAAGGCACAAATCTCCCATATTTTGGGGAAAAAATGCAGAAATTCCTCTTATTTTGAGGTAAAAAGGTAGAAATTTCCCTTATTTGGGGGAAAAAGGCAGAAATTTCCCTTATTTTGAGGCAAAATTGCAGAAATTTCACTTATTTCAGTGTAATAAGTCAGAAATTTTCCTTATTTTGGGGCAAAAAAGACAGAAATTCCCTTTGTTTTGGGGGAAAAAGACAGAAATTCCACTTTTTTAGCGGCAAAAAAGCAGAAATTCATTTTATTTTGGAGTAAAAATGAAGAAATTTCTTTTTTTTTTGTGGCAAAAGATATACATTCCCCTTATTTTCAGGCTAAAAAGCAGAAATTCCCCGTATTTTGGAGCAAAATTGCAGAAATTCCCCTAATTGTGGGGCAAAAAGGCAGAAATTTCCAATATTTTATGGCAAAAAGACAGAAATTCTTTTTATTTTGGGGCTAAACTCAGAAATTCCACTTATTTTGGGGCAAAATTCCAGAAATTTCTCTTATTTTGGGGCAAAATTGCAGAAATTTCACTTATTTTGGGGCAAAATTGCAGAAATTTCACTTATTTCAGGGTAATAAGTCAGAAATTTTCCTTATTTTGGGGCCAAAAAGACAGAAATTTCCTTTGTTTTGGGGTGAAAAAGATAGAAATTCCACTTATTTAGAGGCAAAAAAGCAGAAATTCCTCTTATTTTGGAGCAAAAATGAAGAAATTTCCTTTTTTTATGGCAAAAAGGTATGCATTCTTCTTATTTTCGGGCAAAAAGGCAGAAATTCCCAGTATTTTGGAGCAAAATTGCAGAAATTCCCCTAATTGTGGGGCAAAAAGGCAGAAATTCCCTATATGTTTGGGCAAAAAGAAACAAATTCTCCTTATTTTGGTTCAAAACTCAGAAATTCCACTGATATTGGGGCAAAATTCCAGAAATTTCCCTTATTTTGGGGCAAAATTGCAGAAATTTCACTTATTTTGGGGCAAAATTGCAGAAATTTCACTTATTTCAGAAAAAAAAGCAGAAATTTTCTTATTTTGGTGCAAAAAGGCGGAAATTTCTTTTATTTTGGTATAAAATTGCAGAAATTTTTCTTATTTTGGGGCAAAAAGGCAGAAATCTCCCATATTTTGGGGCAAAAATGAAGAAATTTCTCTTATTTTGAGGTAAAAAGGCTGAAATTCCCATTATTTGGGGGCAAAAAGGCAGAAATTTCCCTTATTTTGAGGCAAAATTGCAGAAATTTCACTTATTTCAGTGTAATAAGTCAGAAATTTTCTTTATTTTGGGGCAAAAAAGACAGAAATTCTTTTTGTTTTGAGGGAAAAAGGCAGAAATTCCACATTTTTAGCGGCAAAAAAGCAAAAATTCATTTTATTTTGGTGTAAAAATGAAGAAATTTCTTTTTTTTGTGGCAAAAAGTATACATTCCCCTTATCTTCAGGCTAAAAAGCAGAAATTCCCCGTATTTTGGAGCAAAATTGCAGAAATTCCCCTAATTGTGGGGCAAAAAGGCAGAAATTGCCTATATGTTGGGGCAAAAAGACAGAAATTCTCCTAATTTTGGGGCAAAACTCAGAAATTCCACTTATTTTGGGGCAAAATTCCCGAAATTTCCCTTAATTTGGGGCAAAATTGCAGAAATTGCACTTATTTTGGGGCAAATTTGCAGAAATTTCACTTATTTCAGTGTAATAAGTCAGAAATTTTCCTTATTTTGGAGCAAAAAAACAGAAATTCCCTTTGTTTTGGGGGAAAAAGACAGAAATTCCACTTATTTAGAGGCAAAAAAGCTGAAATTCCCCTTATTTTGGAGCAAAAATGAAGAACTTTCCCTTTTTTATGGCAAAAAGGTATGCATTCTTCTTATTTTCGGGCAAAAAGGCAGAAATTCCCCGTATTTTGGAGCAAAATTGCAGAAATTCCCCTAATTGTGGGGCGAAAAGGCAGAAATTCCCTATATGTTAGCGCAAAAAGACAGAAATTCTCCTTATTTTGGGTCAAAACTCAGAAATTCCACTTATTTTAAGGCAAAATTCCAGAAATTTCCTTTATTTGGGAGCAAAATTGCAGAAATTTCTGTTATTTTGGGGCAAAATTGCAGAAATTTCACTTATTTCAGAAAAAAAAGCAGAAATTTTCTTATTTTGGTGCAAAAAGGCGGAAATTTCTTTTATTTTGGTACAAAATTGCAGAAATTTTTCTTATTTTGGGGCAAAAAGGCAGAAATCTCCCATATTTTGGGGCAAAAATGCAGAAAATCCTCTTATTTTGAGGTAAAAACGCTGAAATTCCCCTTATTTGGAGGCAAAAAGGCAGAAATTTTTCTTATTTTGGGGCAAAATTGCAGAAATTTCACTTATTTCAGAGTAGTCAGTCAGAAATTTTTCTTATTTTGGGGCAAAAAAGCAGAAATTCCTTTTATTTTGGAGTAAAAATGAAGAAATTTCTTTTTTGTGGCAAATGGTATACATTCCCCTTATTTTCAGGCTAAAAAGCAGAAATTACCCGTATTTTGGAGCAAAATTGCAAAAATTCCGCTAATTGTGGGGAAAAAAGGCAGAAATTCCCTGTAAGTTAGAGCAAAAAAACAGAAAATCTCCTTATTTTGGGGCAAAACTCAGAAATTCCTCTTACTTTGGGGCAAAATTTCAAAAATTTCACTTATATTGGGCCAAAATTGCAGAAATTTCACTTATTTTGAGGCAAAATTGCATAAATTTCACTTATTTCAGGGTAATAAGTCAGAAATTTTCCTTATTTTGGGGCAAAAAACACAGAAATTCCCTTTGTTTTGGGGGAAAAAGACAGAAATTCCACTTTTTTAGAGGCAAAAAAGCAAAAATTCCTTTTATTTTGGAGTAAAAATGAAGAAATTTCCCTTTTTTGTGGCAAAATGTATACATTCCACTTATTTTTGGGCTAAAAAGCTGAAATTCCCCGTATTTTGGAGCAAAATTGCAGAAATTCCCCTAATTGTGGGGCAAAATGCAGAAATTCCCTATATGTTAGGGCAAACAGACAGAAATTCTCCTTATTTTGGGGCAAAACTCAGAAATTCCACTTATTTTGGGGCAAAATTCCAGAAATTTCCCTTATTTTGTGGCAAAATTGCCGAAATTTCACTTATTTTGGGGCAAAATTGCAGAAATTTCACTTATTTCATGGTAAAAAGGCAGAAATTTTCCTCATTTTGGGGCAAAAATGCAGAGATTCCAAATATTGTGTGGTAAAATTGCAAAAATTCCCCTTATTTTGAGGTAAAAAGGCAGAAATTCCCCTTATTTGGGGGCAAAAAGCAGAAATTTCCCTTATTCTCGGACAAAATTGCAGAAATTTCACTTATTTCAGGGTAATAAGTCAGAAATTTTCCTTATTTGGGGCAAAAAAGACAGAAATTCCTTCTGTTTTGGGGGAAAAATTCAGAAATTCCACTTATTTAGAAGCAAAAAAGCAGAAATTCCCCTTATTTTGGAGCAAAAATGAAGAAATTTCCATTTTTTGTGGCAAAAGGTATGCATTCTTCTTATTTTCAGGCTAAAAAGCAGAAATTCCCCGTATTTTGGAGCAAAATTGCAGAAATTCCCCTAATTGTGGGACAAAAAGGCAGAAATTTGCTATATGTTGGGGCAAAAAGACAGAAATTCTTTTTATTTTGGGGCAAAACTCAGAAATTCCACTTATTTTGGGACAAAATTCCAGAAATTTCACTTATTTTGGGGCAAAATTGCAGAAATTTCACTTATTTTGGCAAAATTGCAGAAATTTCAATTATTTCAGAAAAAAAGCAGAAATTTTCTTATTTTGGTGCAAAAAGGCAGAAATTTCTTTTATTTTGGTACAAAATTGCAGAAATTTCCCTTATTTGGGGGCAAAAAGCAGAAATCCCCTGTATTTTGGGGCAAAAATGCATAAATTCCTCTTATTTTGAGGTAAAAAGGCTGAAATTTCCCTTATTTGGGGGCAAAAAGACAGAAATTTCCCTTATTTTGAGGCAAAATTGCAGAAATTTCACTTATTTCAGGGTAATAAGTCAGAAATTTTCCTTATTTTGGGGCCAAAAGGACAGAAATTCCCTTTGTTTTGGGGGAAAAAGACAGAAATTCCACTTATTTAGAGGCAAAAAAGCAGAAATTCTTCATTATTGGAGCAAAAATGAAGAAATTTATCTTTTTTGTGGCAAAAGGTATACATTCCGCTTATTTTCGGGCTAAAAAGCAGAAATTCCCCGTATTTTGTATCAAAATTGCAGAAATTCCCCTTATTTTGGAGCAAAAATAAAGAAATTTCCCTTTTTTATGGCAAAAAGGTATGCATTCTTCTTATTTTCGGGCAAAAAGGCAGAAATTCCCCGTATTTTGGAGCAAAATTGCAGAAATTCGCCTAATTGTGAGGCAAAAAGGCAGAAATTCCCTATATGTTGGGGCAAAAAGACAGAAATTCTCCTTATTTTGGGGCAAAACTCAGAAATTCCACTTATTTTGGGGCAAAATTCCAGAAATTTCCCTTATTTTAGGTCAAAATTGCAGAAATTTCACTTATTTTGGGGCAAAATTGCAGAAATTTCACTTATTTCAGAAAAAAAAGCAGAATTTATTTATTTTGGTGCAAAAAGGCAGAAATTTCTTTTATTTTGGTACAAAATTGCAGAAATTTTTCTTATTTTGGGGCAAAAAGGCAGAAATCTCCCATATTTTGTGCAAAAATGCAGAAATTTCTCTTATTTTGAGGTAAAAAGTCTGAAATTCCCCTTATTTGGGGGCAAAAAGGCAGAAATTTCCCTTATTTTGGTGCAAAATTGCATAAATTTCACTTATTTCAGGGTAATAAGTCAGAAATTTTCCTTATTTTGGGGCAAAAAACACAGAAATTCCCTTTGTTTTGGGGGAAAAAGACAGAAATTCCACTTTTTTAGAGGCAAAAAAGCAGAAATTCCTTTTATTTTGGAGTAAAAATGAAGAAATTTCCCTTTTTTGTGGCAAAATGTATACATTCCACTTATTTTTGGGCTAAAAAGCAGAAATTACCCGTATTTTGGAGCAAAATTGCAGAAATTCCCCTAATTGTGGGGCAAAAGGCAGAAATTCCCTATATGTTGGGGAAAAAGACAGAAATTCTCCTTATTTTGGGGCAAAACTCAGAAATTCCACTTATTTTGCGGCAAAATTCCAGAAATTTCCCTTATTTTGGGGCAAAATTGCAGAAATTTCACTTATTTTGGGGCAAAATTGCAGAAATTTCACTTATTTCATTGTAATAAGTCAGAAATTTTCGTTATTTTGTGGCAAAAAAGACAGAAATTCCCTTTGTTTTGGGGGAAAAAGACAGAAATTCCACTTTTTTAGAGGCAAAAAAGCAGAAATTCCTATTATTTTGGAGTAAAAATGAAGAAATTTCCCTTTTTTGTGGCCAAAGGTATACATTCCACTTATTTTTGGGCTAAAAAGCAGAAATTACCCGTATTTTAGAGCAAAATTGCAGAAATTCCCCTAATTGTAAGGCAAAATGGCAGAAATTCCCTATATGTTAGGGCAAAAAGACAGAAATTCTCTTTATTTTTGGGGCAAAACTCAGAAATTCCATTTATTTTGGGGCAAAATTCCAGAAATTTCTCTTATTTTGGGGCAAAATTGCAGAAATTTCACTTATTTTGGGGCAAAATTGCAGAAATTTCACTTAGTTCATGGTAAAAAGGCAGAAATTATCCTTATTTTGATGCAAAAATGCAGAAATTCCAAATATTTTGTGGCAAAAATGAAGAAATTCCCTTTATTTTGAGGTAAAAAGGCAGAAATTCCCCTTATTTGGGGGCAAAAAAAAAAGAAATTTCACTTATTTTGGGGCAAAAACACAGAAATTCCACACTTTTTTTGTCAAAATTCCAGAATTTTCCCTTATTTTGGGGCAAAATTGCAGAAATTTCACTTATTTTGGTGCAAAATTGCAGAAATTTAACTTATTTCAGAAAAAAATTCAGAAATTTTCCTATTTTGGTGCAAAAAGGCAGAATTATCTTTTATTTTGGTACAAAATTGCAGAAATTTTTCTTATTTTGGGGCAAAAAGGCAGAAATCTCCAATATTTTGGGGCAAAAATGAAGATATTCCTCTTATTTTGAGGTAAAAAGGCTGAAATTTCCTTTATTTGGGGGCAAAAAGGCAGAAATTTCCCTTACTTTGAGGAAAATTGCAGAAATTTCACTTATTTCAGGGTAATAAGTCAGAAATTTTCGTTATTATGGGGCAAAAAAGACAGAAATTCCCTTTGTTTTGGGGGAAAAAGACAGAAATTCCACTTTTTTAGAGGCAAAAAAGCAGAAATTCCTTTTATTTTGGAGTAAAAATGAAGAAATTTCTTTTTTTGTGGCAAAAGGTATACATTCCACTTATTTTTGGGCTAAAAAGCAGAAATTACCCGTATTTTGGAGCAAAATTGCAGAAAATCCCCTAATTGTGGGGCAAAGAGGCAGAAATTCCCTATATGTTAGGGCAAAAAGACAGAAATTCTCCTTATTTTGGGGCAAAACTCAGAAATTCCACTTATTTTGCGGCAAAATTCTAGAAATTTCCCTTATTTTGGGTCAAAATTGCAGAAATTTCACTTATTTTGGGGCAAAATTGCAGTAATTTCACTTATTTTGGGGCAAAATTGCAGAAATTCCAAATATTTTGTGGTAAAAATGCAGAAATTCCTTTTATTTTAAGGTAAAAAGGCAGAAATTCCCCTTATTTGGGGGTAAAAAACAGAAATTTCCCTTATTCTGGGGCAAAATTGCAGAAATTTCACTTATTTTGGGGCAAAATTGCAGAAATTTCACTTATTTCAGAAAAAAATTCAGAAATTTTCCTATTTTGGTGCAAAAAGGCAGAAATTTCTATTTTGGTACAAAATTGCAGAAATTTTTCTTTTTTTGGGGCAAAAAGGCACAAATCTCCCATATTTTGGGGAAAAAATGCAGAAATTCCTCTTATTTTGAGGTAAAAAGGTAGAAATTTCCCTTATTTGGGGGAAAAAGGCAGAAATTTCCCTTATTTTGAGGCAAAATTGCAGAAATTTCACTTATTTCAGTGTAATAAGTCAGAAATTTTCCTTATTTTGGGGCAAAAAAGACAGAAATTCCCTTTGTTTTGGGGGAAAAAGACAGAAATTCCACTTTTTTAGCGGCAAAAAAGCAGAAATTCATTTTATTTTGGAGTAAAAATGAAGAAATTTCTTTTTTTTTGTGGCAAAAGATATACATTCCCCTTATTTTCAGGCTAAAAAGCAGAAATTCCCCGTATTTTGGAGCAAAATTGCAGAAATTCCCCTAATTGTGGGGCAAAAAGGCAGAAATTTCCAATATTTTATGGCAAAAAGACAGAAATTCTTTTTATTTTGGGGCTAAACTCAGAAATTCCACTTATTTTGGGGCAAAATTCCAGAAATTTCTCTTATTTTGGGGCAAAATTGCAGAAATTTCACTTATTTTGGGGCAAAATTGCAGAAATTTCACTTATTTCAGGGTAATAAGTCAGAAATTTTCCTTATTTTGGGGCCAAAAAGACAGAAATTTCCTTTGTTTTGGGGTGAAAAAGATAGAAATTCCACTTATTTAGAGGCAAAAAAGCAGAAATTCCTCTTATTTTGGAGCAAAAATGAAGAAATTTCCTTTTTTTATGGCAAAAAGGTATGCATTCTTCTTATTTTCGGGCAAAAAGGCAGAAATTCCCAGTATTTTGGAGCAAAATTGCAGAAATTCCCCTAATTGTGGGGCAAAAAGGCAGAAATTCCCTATATGTTGGGGCAAAAAGAAACAAATTCTCCTTATTTTGGGTCAAAACTCAGAAATTCCACTGATATTGGGGCAAAATTCCAGAAATTTCCCTTATTTTGGGGCAAAATTGCAGAAATTTCACTTATTTCAGAAAAAAAGCAGAAATTTTCTTATTTTGGTGCAAAAAGGCGGAAATTTCTTTTATTTTGGTACAAAATTGCAGAAATTTTTCTTATTTTGGGGCAAAATGGCAGAAATCTCCCATATTTTGGGGCAAAAATGAAGAAATTTCTCTTATTTTGAGGTAAAAAGGCTGAAATTCCCATTATTTGGGGGCAAAAAGGCAGAAATTTCCCTTATTTTGAGGCAAAATTGCAGAAATTTCACTTATTTCAGTGTAATAAGTCAGAAATTTTCTTTATTTTGGGGCAAAAAAGACAGAAATTCTTTTTGTTTTGAGGGAAAAAGGCAGAAATTCCACTTTTTTAGCGGCAAAAAAGCAAAAATTCATTTTATTTTGGAGTAAAAATGAAGAAATTTCTTTTTTTTGTGGCAAAAGTATACATTCCCCTTATCTTCAGGCTAAAAAGCAGAAATTCCCCGTATTTTGGAGCAAAATTGCAGAAATTCCCCTAATTGTGGGGCAAAAAGGCAGAAATTGCCTATATGTTGGGGCAAAAAGACAGAAATTCTCCTAATTTTGGGGCAAAACTCAGAAATTCCACTTATTTTGGGGCAAAATTCCAGAAATTTCCCTTATTTTGGGGCAAAATTGCAGAAATTGCACTTATTTTGGGGCAAATTTGCAGAAATTTCACTTATTTCAGGGTAATAAGTCAGAAATTTTCCTTATTTTGGAGCAAAAAAACAGAAATTCCCTTTGTTTTGGGGGAAAAAGACAGAAATTCCACTTATTTAGAGGCAAAACAGCTGAAATTCCCCTTATTTTGGAGCAAAAATGAAGAACTTTCCCTTTTTTATGGCAAAAAGGTATGCATTCTTCTTATTTTCGGGCAAAAAGGCAGAAATTCCCCGTATTTTGGAGCAAAATTGCAGAAATTCCCCTAATTGTGGGGCGAAAAGGCAGAAATTCCCTATATGTTAGCGCAAAAAGACAGAAATTCTCCTTATTTTGGGTCAAAACTCAGAAATTCCACTTATTTTAAGGCAAAATTCCAGAAATTTCCTTTATTTGGGAGCAAAATTGCAGAAATTTCTGTTATTTTGGGGCAAAATTGCAGAAATTTCACTTATTTCAGAAAAAAAAGCAGAAATTTTCTTATTTTGGTGCAAAAAGGCGGAAATTTCTTTTATTTTGGTACAAAATTGCAGAAATTTTTCTTATTTTGGGGCAAAAAGGCAGAAATCTCCCATATTTTGGGGCAAAAATGCAGAAAATCCTCTTATTTTGAGGTAAAAACGCTGAAATTCCCCTTATTTGGAGGCAAAAAGGCAGAAATTTTTCTTATTTTGGGGCAAAATTGCAGAAATTTCACTTATTTCAGAGTAGTCAGTCAGAAATTTTTCTTATTTTGGGGCAAAAAAGCAGAAATTCCTTTTATTTTGGAGTAAAAATGAAGAAATTTCTTTTTTGTGGCAAATGGTATACATTCCCCTTATTTTCAGGCTAAAAAGCAGAAATTACCCGTATTTTGGAGCAAAATTGCAAAAATTCCGCTAATTGTGGGGAAAAAAGGCAGAAATTCCCTGTAAGTTAGAGCAAAAAAACAGAAAATCTCCTTATTTTGGGGCAAAACTCAGAAATTCCACTTACTTTGGGGCAAAATTTCAAAAATTTCACTTATTTTGGGCCAAAATTGCAGAAATTTCACTTATTTTGAGGCAAAATTGCATAAATTTCACTTATTTCAGGGTAATAAGTCAGAAATTTTCCTTATTTTGGGGCAAAAAACACAGAAATTCCCTTTGTTTTGGGGGAAAAAGACAGAAATTCCACTTTTTTAGAGGCAAAAAAGCAAAAATTCCTTTTATTTTGGAGTAAAAATGAAGAAATTTCCCTTTTTTGTGGCAAAATGTATACATTCCACTTATTTTTGGGCTAAAAAGCTGAAATTCCCCGTATTTTGGAGCAAAATTGCAGAAATTCCCCTAATTGTGGGGCAAAATGCAGAAATTCCCTATATGTTAGGGCAAACAGACAGAAATTCTCCTTATTTTGGGGCAAAACTCAGAAATTCCACTTATTTTGGGGCAAAATTCCAGAAATTTCCCTTATTTTGTGGCAAAATTGCCGAAATTTCACTTATTTTGGGGCAAAATTGCAGAAATTTCACTTATTTCATGGTAAAAAGGCAGAAATTTTCCTCATTTTGGGGCAAAAATGCAGAGATTCCAAATATTGTGTGGTAAAATTGCAAAAATTCCCCTTATTTTGAGGTAAAAAGGCAGAAATTCCCCTTATTTGGGGGCAAAAAGCAGAAATTTCCCTTATTCTGGGACAAAATTGCAGAAATTTCACTTATTTCAGGGTAATAAGTCAGAAATTTTCCTTATTTGGGGCAAAAAAGACAGAAATTCCTTCTGTTTTGGGGGAAAAAGTCAGAAATTCCACTTATTTAGAAGCAAAAAAGCAGAAATTCCCCTTATTTTGGAGCAAAAATGAAGAAATTTCCTTTTTTTGTGGCAAAAGGTATGCATTCTTCTTATTTTCAGGCTAAAAAGCAGAAATTCCCCGTATTTTGGAGCAAAATTGCAGAAATTCCCCTAATTGTGGGACAAAAAGGCAGAAATTTGCTATATGTTGGGGCAAAAAGACAGAAATTCTTTTTATTTTGGGGCAAAACTCAGAAATTCCACTTATTTTGGGACAAAATTCCAGAAATTTCACTTATTTTGGGGCAAAATTGCAGAAATTTCACTTATTTTGGCAAAATTGCAGAAATTTCAATTATTTCAGAAAAAAAGCAGAAATTTTCTTATTTTGGTGCAAAAAGGCAGAAATTTCTTTTATTTTGGTACAAAATTGCAGAAATTTCCCTTATTTGGGGGCAAAAAGCAGAAATCCCCTGTATTTTGGGGCAAAAATGCATAAATTCCTCTTATTTTGAGGTAAAAAGGCTGAAATTTCCCTTATTTGGGGGCAAAAAGACAGAAATTTCCCTTATTTTGAGGCAAAATTGCAGAAATTTCACTTATTTCAGGGTAATAAGTCAGAAATTTTCCTTATTTTGGGGCCAAAAGGACAGAAATTCCCTTTGTTTTGGGGGAAAAAGACAGAAATTCCACTTATTTAGAGGCAAAAAAGCAGAAATTCTTCATTATTGGAGCAAAAATGAAGAAATTTATCTTTTTTTGTGGCAAAAGGTATACATTCCGCTTATTTTCGGGCTAAAAAGCAGAAATTCCCCGTATTTTGTATCAAAATTGCAGAAATTCCCCTTATTTTGGAGCAAAAATAAAGAAATTTCCCTTTTTTATGGCAAAAAGGTATGCATTCTTCTTATTTTCGGGCAAAAAGGCAGAAATTCCCCGTATTTTGGAGCAAAATTGCAGAAATTCGCCTAATTGTGAGGCAAAAAGGCAGAAATTCCCTATATGTTGGGGCAAAAAGACAGAAATTCTCCTTATTTTGGGGCAAAACTCAGAAATTCCACTTATTTTGGGGCAAAATTCCAGAAATTTCCCTTATTTTAGGTCAAAATTGCAGAAATTTCACTTATTTTGGGGCAAAATTGCAGAAATTTCACTTATTTCAGAAAAAAAAGCAGAATTTATTTATTTTGGTGCAAAAAGGCAGAAATTTCTTTTATTTTGGTACAAAATTGCAGAAATTTTTCTTATTTTGGGGCAAAAAGGCAGAAATCTCCCATATTTTGTGCAAAAATGCATAAATTTCTCTTATTTTGAGGTAAAAAGTCTGAAATTCCCCTTATTTGGGGGCAAAAAGGCAGAAATTTCCCTTATTTTGGTGCAAAATTGCATAAATTTCACTTATTTCAGGGTAATAAGTCAGAAATTTTCCTTATTTTGGGGCAAAAAACACAGAAATTCCCTTTGTTTTGGGGGAAAAAGACAGAAATTCCACTTTTTTAGAGGCAAAAAAGCAGAAATTCCTTTTATTTTGGAGTAAAAATGAAGAAATTTCCCTTTTTTGTGGCAAAATGTATACATTCCACTTATTTTTGGGCTAAAAAGCAGAAATTACCCGTATTTTGGAGCAAAATTGCAGAAATTCCCCTAATTGTGGGGCAAAAGGCAGAAATTCCCTATATGTTGGGGAAAAAGACAGAAATTCTCCTTATTTTGGGGCAAAACTCAGAAATTCCACTTATTTTGCGGCAAAATTCCAGAAATTTCCCTTATTTTGGGGCAAAATTGCAGAAATTTCACTTATTTTGGGGCAAAATTGCAGAAATTTCACTTATTTCATTGTAATAAGTCAGAAATTTTCGTTATTTTGTGGCAAAAAAGACAGAAATTCCCTTTGTTTTGGGGGAAAAAGACAGAAATTCCACTTTTTTAGAGGCAAAAAAGCAGAAATTCCTATTATTTTGGAGTAAAAATGAAGAAATTTCCCTTTTTTATGGCCAAAGGTATACATTCCACTTATTTTTGGGCTAAAAAGCAGAAATTACCCGTATTTTGGAGCAAGATTGCAGAAATTCCCCTAATTGTGGGGCAAAAAGGCAGAAATTCTCTATATGTTAAGGCAAAAAGACAGAAATTCTCCTTATTTTGGGGCAAAACTCAGAAATTCCACTTATTTTGGGGCAAAATTCCAGAAATTTCCCTTATTTTGGGGCAAAATTGTAGAAATTTCACTTATTTGGGGCAAAATTGCAGAAATTTCACTTATTTCATAGTAAAAAGGCAGAAATTATCCTTATTTAGGGGCAAAAATGCAGAAATTCCAAATATTTTGTAGCAAAAATGCAGAAATTCCCCTTATATTGAGGTAAAAAGGCAGAAATTCCCCTTATTTGGGGGCAAAAAACAGAAATTTCTTTTATTTTGGGGCAAAATTGCAGAAAGTTCACTTATTTTGGGGCAAAATTGCAGAAATTTCACTTATTTCAGGGTAATAAGTCAGAAATTTTCCTTATTTTGGGGCCAAAAAGACAGAAATTTCCTTTGTTTTGGGGTGAAAAAGATAGAAATTCCACTTATTTAGAGGCAAAAAAGCAAAAATTCCTCTTATTTTGGAGCAAAAATGAAGAAATTTCCTTTTTTTATGGCAAAAAGGTATGCATTCTTCTTATTTTCGGGCAAAAAGGCAGAAATTCCCAGTATTTTGGAGCAAAATTGCAGAAATTCCCCTAATTGTGGGGCAAAAAGGCAGAAATTCCCTATATGTTAGGGCAAAAAGAAACAAATTCTCCTTATTTTGGGTCAAAACTCAGAAATTCCACTGATATTGGGGCAAAATTCCAGAAATTTCCCTTATTTTGGGGCAAAATTGCAGAAATTTCACTTATTTTGGGGCAAAATTGCAGAAATTTCACTTATTTCAGAAAAAAAAGAAGAAATTTTCTTATTTTGGTGCAAAAAGGCGGAAATTTCTTTTATTTTGGTACAAAATTGCAGAAATTTTTCTTATTTTGGGGCAAAATGCAGAAATCTCCCATATTTTGGGGCAAAAATGAAGAAATTTTTCTTATTTTGAGGTAAAAAGGCTGAAATTCCCATTATTTGGGGGCAAAAAGGCAGAAATTTCCCTTATTTTGAGGCAAAATTGCAGAAATTTCACTTATTTCAGTGTAATAAGTCAGAAATTTTTTTTATTTTGGGGCAAAAAAGACAGAAATTCTTTTTGTTTTGAGGGAAAAAGGCAGAAATTCCACTTTTTTAGCGGCAAAAAAGCAAAAATTCATTTTATTTTGGAGTAAAAATGAAGAAATTTCTTTTTTTTTTTGTGGCAAAAAGTATACATTCCCCTTATTTTCAGGCTAAAAAGCAGAAATTCCCCGTATTTTGGAGCAAAATTGCAGAAATTCCCCTAATTGTGGGGCAAAAGGCAGAAATTGCCTATATGTTGTGGCAAAAAACAGAAATTCTCCTAATTTTGGGGCAAAACTCAGAAATTCCACTTATTTTGGGGCAAAATTCCAGAAATTTCCCTTATTTTGGGGCAAAATTGCAGAAATTTCACTTATTTTGGGGCAAAATTGCAGAAATTTCACTTATTTCAGGGTAATAAGTCAGAAATTTTCCTTATTTTGGAGCAAAAAAACAGAAATTCCCTTTGTTTTGGGGGAAAAAGACAGAAATTCCACTTATTTAGAGGCAAAAAAGCTGAAATTCCCCTTATTTTGGAGCAAAAATGAAGAACTTTCCCTTTTTTATGGCAAAAAGTTATGCATTCTTCTTATTTTCGGGCAAAAAGGCAGAAATTCCCCGTATTTTGGAGCAAAATTGCAGAAATTCCCCTAATTGTGGGGTGAAAAGGCAGAAATTCCCTATATGTTGGGGCAAAAAGACAGAAATTCTCCTTATTTTGGGGCAAAACTCAGAAATTCCACTTATTTTAAGGCAAAATTCCAGAAATTTCCTTTATTTGGGAGCAAAATTGCAGAAATTTCTGTTATTTTGGGGCAAAATTGCAGAAATTTAACTTATTTCAGAAAAAAAAGCAGAAATTTTCTTATTTTGGTGCAAAAAGGCGGAAATTTCTTTTATTTTGGTACAAAATTGCAGAAATTTTTCTTATTTTGGGGTAAAAAGGCAGAAATCTCCCATATTTTGGGGCAAAAATGTAGAAATTCCTCTTATTTTGAGGTAAAAAGGCTGAAATTCCCCTTATTTGGAGGCAAAAAGGCAGAAATTTTTCTTATTTTGGGGCAAAATTGCAGAAATTTCAGTTATTTCAGAGTAGTCAGTCAGAAATTTTTCTTATTTTGGGGCAAAAAAGCAGAAATTCCTTTTATTTTGGAGTAAAAATGAAGAAATTTCTTTTTTGTGGCAAATGGTATACATTCCCCTTATTTTCAGGCTAAAAAGCAGAAATTACCCGTATTTTGGAGCAAAATTGCAAAAATTCCGCTAATTGTGGGGCAAAAAGGCAGAAATTCCCTGTAAGTTAGAGCAAAAAAACAGAAAATCTCCTTATTTTGGGGCAAAACTCAGAAATTCCACTTACTTTGGGGCAAAATTCCAAAAATTTCCCTTATTTTGGACCAAAATTGCAGAAATTTCACTTATTTTGAGGCAAAATTGCATAAATTTCACTTATTTCAGGGTAATAAGTCAGAAATTTTCCTTATTTTGGGGCAAAAAACACAGAAATTCCCTTTGTTTTGGGGGAAAAAGACAGAAATTCCACTTTTTTAGAGGCAAAAAAGCAGAAATTCCTTTTATTTTGGAGTAAAAATGAAGAAATTTCCCTTTTTTGTGGCAAAATGTATACATTCCACTTATTTTTGGGCTAAAAAGCTGAAATTACCCGTATTTTTGAGAAAAATTGCAGAAATTCCCCTAATTGTGGGGCAAAATGCAGAAATTCCCTATATGTTAGGGCAAACAGACAGAAATTCTTTTTATTTTGGGGCAAAACTCAGAAATTCCACTTATTTTCGGGCAAAATTCCAGAAATTTCCCTTATTTTGTGGCAAAATTGCAGAAATTTCCTTTACATTGGGGCAAAATTGCAGAAATTTCCCTTATTTTGGGGCAAAATTGCAGAAATTTCACATATTTCATGGTAAAAAGGCAGAAATTTTTCTCATTTTGGGGCAAAAATGCAGAGATTCCAAATATTTTGTGGTAAAATTGCAAAAATTCCCCTTATTTTGAGGAAAAAGGCAGAAATTCCCCTTATTTGGGGGCAAAAAGCAGAAATTTCCCTTATTCTGGGACAAAATTGCAGAAATTTCACTTATTTCAGGGTAATAAGTCAGAAATTTTCCTTATTTGGGGCAAAAAAGACAGAAATTCCTTCTGTTTTGGGGGAAAAAGTCAGAAATTCCACTTATTTAGAAGCAAAAAAGCAGAAATTCCCCTTATTTTGGAGCAAAAATGAAGAAATTTCCTTTTTTTTGTGGCAAAAGGTATGCATTCTTCTTATTTTCAGGCTAAAAAGCAGAAATTCCCCGTATTTTGGAGCAAAATTGCAGAAATTCCCCTAATTGTGGGACAAAAAGGCAGAAATTTGCTATATGTTGGGGCAAAAAGACAGAAATTCTTTTTATTTTGGGGCAAAACTCAGAAATTCCACTTATTTTGGGACAAAATTCCAGAAATTTCACTTATTTTGGGGCAAAATTGCAGAAATTTCACTTATTTTGGGGCAAAATTGCAGAAATTTGACTTATTTCAGAAAAAAAAGCAGAATGTATTTATTTTGGTGCAAAAAGGCAGAAATTTCTTTTATTTTGGTACAAAATTGCAGAAATTTTTCTTATTTTGGGGCAAAAAGGCAGAAATCTCCCATATTTTGTGGCAAAATGCAGAAATTTCTCTTATTTTGAGGTAAAAAGGCTGAAATTCCCCTTATTTGGGGGCAAAAAGGCAGAAATTTCCCTTATTTTGAGGCAAAATTGCAGAAATTTCACTTATTTCAGGGTAATAAGTCAGAAATTTTCCTTATTTTGGGGCAAAAAACACAGAAATTCCCTTTGTTTTGGGGGAAAAAGACAGAAATTCCACTTTTTTAGAGGCAAAAAAGCAGAAATTCCTTTTATTTTGGAGTAAAAATGAAGAAATTTCCCTTTTTTGTGGCAAAATGTATACATTCCACTTATTTTTGGGCTAAAAAGCTGAAATTACCCGTATTTTGGAGCAAAATTGCAGAAATTCCCCTAATTGTGGGGCAAAATGCAGAAATTCCCTATATGTTAGAGCAAAAAGACAGAAATTCTCCTTATTTTGGGGCAAAACTCAGAAATTCCACTTATTTTGGGGCAAAATTCCAGAAATTTCCCTTATTTTGTGGCAAAATTGCCGAAATTTCACTTATTTTGGGGCAAAATTGCAGAAATTTCACTTATATCATGATAAAAAGGCAGAAATTTTCCTCTTTTTTGGGCAAAAATGCAGAGATTCCAAATATTTTGTGGTAAAATTGCAAAAATTCCCCTTATTTTGAGGTAAAAAGGCAGAAATTCCCCTTATTTGGGGGCAGAAAGCAGAAATTTTCCTTATTCTGGGACAAAATTGCAGAAATTTCACTTATTTCAGGGTAATAAGTCAGAAATTTTCCTTATTTGGGGCAAAAAAGACAGAAATTCCTTTTGTTTTGGGGGAAAAAGTCAGAAATTCCACTTATTTAGAAGCAAAAAAGCAGAAATTCCCCTTATTTTGGAGCAAAAATGAAGAAATTTTTTTTTTGTGGCAAAAGGTATGCATTCTTCTTATTTTCAGGCTAAAAAGCAGAAATTCCCCGTATTTTGGAGCAAAATTGCAGAAATTCCCCTAATTGTGGGGCAAAATGCAGAAATTCCCTATATGTTAGGGCAAACAGACAGAAATTCTCCTTATTTTGGGGCAAAAAACAGAAATTTCCCTTATTTTGGGGCAAAATTGCAGAAAGTTCACTTATTTTGGGGCAAAATTGCAGAAATTTCACTTATTTCAGACAAAAATTCAGAAATTTTCCTATTTTGGTTCAAAAAGGCAGAAATTTCTATTTTGGTACAAAATTGCAGAAATTTTTTTTATTTTGGGGCAAAAGGGCAGAAATCTCCCATATTTTTGGGCAAAAATGCAGAAATTCTGCTTATTTTGAGGTAAAAAGGTAGAAATTTCCCTTATTTGGGGGCAAAATGCAGAAATTTCCATTATTTTGATGCAAAATTGCAGGAATTTCACTTATTTCAGTGTAATAAGTCAGAAATTTTCGTTATTTTGGGGCAAAAAAGACAGAAATTCCCTTTGTTTTGGGGGAAAAAAACAGAAATTCCACTTTTTTAGCGGTAAAAAAGCAGAAATTCATTTTATTTTGGAGTAAAAATGAAGAAATTTCTTTTTTTTTTTTTGTGGCAAAAGGTATACATTCCCCTTATTTTCAGGCTAAAAAGAAGAAATTCCCCGTATTTTGGAGCAAAATTGCAGAAATTCCCCTAATTGTGGGGCAAAATGCAGAAATTTCCTTTATGTTAGGGCAAAAAGACAGAAATTCTCCTTATTTTGGGGCAAAACTCAGAAATTCCACTTATTTTGGGGCAAAATTCCAGAAATTTCCGTTATTTTGGGGCAAAATTGCAGAAATTTCACTTATTTTGGGGCAAAATTGCAGAAATTTCACTTATTTCAAGGTAATAAGTCAGAAATTTTTCTTATTTTGGCGCCAAAAGGACAGAAATTCCCTTTGTTTTGGGGGAAAAAGACAGAAATTTCACTTATTTAGAGGCAAAAAAGCAGAAATTCCCCTTATTTTGGAGCAAAAATGAAGAAATTTCCTTTTTTTATGGCAAAAAGGTATGCATTCTTCTTATTTTCAGGCAAAAAGGCAGAAATTCCCCGTATTTTGGAGAAAATTGCAGAAATTCCCTTAATTGTGGAACAAAAACGCAGAAATTCCCTATATGTTGGGGCAAAAAGACAAATTCTGCTTATTTTGGGGCAAAACTCAGAAATTCCATTTATTTTCGGGCAAAATTCCGGAAATTTCCCTTATTTTCAGGCAAAATTGCAGAAATTTCACTTATTTTGGGGCAAAATTGCAGACATTTCACTTATATCAGAAAAAAAAGCAGAAATTTTCTTATTTTGGTGCAAAAAGGCAGAAATTTCTTTTATTTTGGTACAAAATTGCAGAAATTTTTCTTATTTTGGGGCAAAAATGCAGAAATCTCCCATATTTTGGGGCAAAAATGCAGAAATTCCTCTTATTTTGAGGTAAAAAGGCTGAAATTCCCCTTATGTGGGGGCAAAAAGGCAGAAATTTCCCTTATTTTGGGGCAAAATTGCAGAAATTTCACTTATTTCAGGGTAATAAGTCAGAAATTTTCCTTATTTTGGGGCAATAAAGACAGAAATTTCTTTTGTTTTGAGGGATAAAGACAGAAATTCCACTTATTTAGAGGCAAAAAAGCAGAAATTCCCCTTATTTTGGAGCAAAACTGAAGAAATTTCCCTTTTTTATGGCAAAAAGGTATGCATTCTTCTTATTTTCGGGCAAAAAGGCAGAAATTCCCCGTATTTTCGAGCAAAATTGCAGAAATTCCCCTAATTGTGGGGCAAAAAGTGAGAAATTCTCTATATGTTGGGGCAAAAAGACAGAAATTCTCCTTATTTTGGGGCAAAACTCAGAAATTCCATTTATTTTGGGGCAAAATTCCAGAAATTTTCCTTATTTTGGGGCAAAATTGCAGAAATTTCACTTATTTTGGGGCAAAATTGCAGAAATTTAACTTATTTCAGAAAAAAATTCAGAAATTTTCCTATTTTGGTGCAAAAAGGCAGAAATTTCTTTTATTTTGGTACAAAATTGCAGAAATTTTTCTTATTTTGAAGCAAAAAGGCAGAAATCTCAATATTTTGGGGCAAAAATGCAGAAATTCCTCTTATTTTGAGGTAAAAAGGCTGAAATTTCCCTTATTTGGGGGCAAAAGGGCAGAAATTTCCCTTATTTTGAGGCAAAATTGCAGAAATTTCACTTATTTCAGTGTAATAAGTCAGAAATTTTCGTTATTTTGGGGCAAAAAAGAGAGAAATTCCCTTTGTTTTGGGGGAAAAAGACAGAAATTCCACTTTTTTAGAGGCAAAAAAGCAGAAATTCCTTTTACTTTGGAGTAAAAATGAACAAATTTCCCTTTTTTGTGGCAAAAGGTATACATTCCACTTTTTTTGGGCTAAAAAGCAGAAATTACCCGTATTTTGGAGCAAAATTGCAGAAATTTCCCTAATTGTGGGGCAAAAAGGGGCAAAAATTCCCTATATGTTGGGGCAAAAAGTCAGAAATTCTCCTTATTTTGGGGCAAATCTCAGAAATTCCACTTATTTTGGGGGCAAAATTCCAGAAATTTCTTTTATTTTGGGGCAAAATTGCAGAAATTTCACTTATTTTGTGGCAAAATTGCAGAAATTTCACTTATTTCATGGTAAAAAGGCAGAAATTATCCTTATTTTGGGGGCAAAAATGCAGAAATTCCAAATATTTTGTGGCAAAAATGCAGAAATTCCCCTTATTTTGAGGTAAAAAAGCTGAAATTCCCCTTATTTGGGGGCAAAAAAGAAGAATTTCTTATTTTGGGGCAAAATTGCAGAAATTTTACTTATTTCAGAGTAATAAGTCAGAAATTTTCCTTATTTTGCGGCAAAAAAAACAGAAATTCCACTTATTTAGAGGCAAAAAAGCAAAAATTCCGCTTATTTTGGAGCAAAAATTAAGAAATTTTCCTTTTTTATGGCAAAAGGTATGCATTCTTCTTGTTTTCGGTCAAAAAGGCAGAAATTCCCCGTTTTTTGGAGCAAAATTGCAGAAATTCCCCTAATTTTGGGGCAAAAAGGCAGAAATTCCCTATACGTTGGGGCAATAAGACAGAAATTCTCCTTATTTTGGGGCAAAATTCAGAAATTCCATTTTTTTTTGGTGCAAAATTTCCAAAATTTCCCTTACTTTGGGGCAAAATTGCAGAAATTTTACTTATTTAGGGGCAAAATTGCAGATATTTCACTTTTTTCAGGGAAAAAAGGCCGAAATTTTCCATTTTTGGGAGCAAAAATGCAGAAATTCCTAATATTTTGTGGCAAAAATGCAGAAATTTCCCTTATTTTGAGGTAAAAAGGCTGAAATTCCCCTTATTTGGGGGCAAAAATGCAGAAATTTCTCTTATACTGGGGCAAAATTGCAGAAATTTCACTTATTTCAGGGTAATAAATCAGAAATTTTCCTTATTTTGGGGCAAAAAATTCAGAAATTCCATTTATTTAGAGTCAAAAAAGCAGAAATTCCCCTTATTTTGGATCAAAATTGCAGAAATTTCCTTTACATTGGGGCAAAATTGCAGAAATTCCCCTTAATTTGGGGCAAAATTGCAGAAATTTCACTTATTTCAGAGAAAAAGCACAGAAATTTCTCTTATTTTGGGGAAAAAGGCAGAAATTTCTTTTATTTTGGTACAAAATTGCAGAAATTTTCTTTATTTTGGGGAAAATGCTGAAATTCCCCTTATTTTGAGGCAAAAAGGCAGAAATTCCCTTTCTTTTGTGGCAAAAAGGCAGAAATTCCTCTTATTTTGCGGCAAAAATGAAGAAATTTCCCTTTTTTGTGGCAAAAGGTATACATTCCCCTTATTTTCGGGCAAAAAGGCAGAAATTCCCCGTATTTTGGAGCACAATTGCAGAAAATCCCAAAATTGTGGGGCAAATAGGCAGAAATTCCCTATATGTTGGGGCAAAAAGACAAAAATTCCCCTTATTTTGGGACAAAACTCAGAATTTCCACTTATTTTGGGGCAAAATTCCAGAAATTTCCCTTATTTTGGGGCAAAATTGCAGAAATTTCACTTATTTTGGGGCAAAATTGCAGAAATTTCACTTATTTCAGGTAAAAATGGCAGAAATTTTTCTTATTTTGGGGCAAAATGGCAGAAATTCCTAATATTTTGTGGCAAAAATGCAGAAATTCCTCTTATTTTGAGGTAAAAAGGCTGAAATTCCCCTTATTTGGGTGCAAAAAGACAGAAATTTTTCTTATTTTGGGGCAAAATTGCAGACATTTCACTTATTTCAGGGTAATAAGTCAGAAATTTTCCTTATTTTGGGGCAAAAAAGACAGAAATTCCCCTAATTGTGGGGCAAAAAGGCAGAAATTCCCTATATGTTGGGGCAAAAAGACAGAAATTCTCCTTATTTTGGGGCAAAACTCAAAAATTCCACTTATTTTGGGGCAAAATTGCAGGAATTTACCTTATTTTGAGGCAAAATTGCAGAAATTTTCCTTATTTGGGGCAAAATTGCAGAAATTTCACTTATTTTCAGGTAAAAAGACTGAAATATCCTTTATTTTGGGGCAAAAAGGAAGAAATTCCCCTTATTTTGGGGCAAAATTGCAGAAATTTTTCTTATTTTGGGGCAAAAAGGCTGAAATTCTTATTTTGAGGTAAAATGCTGAAATTCCCCATATTTTGGGGCAAAAGGAAAAAATTCTTCTTATTTTGGGGCAAAAAGGCACAAATTTCCCTTATTTTCGGGCAAAATTGCAGAAATTTCATTTATTTCAGGGCAAAAATTCAGAAATTCCTTTTATTTTGGGGCAAAGAGCAGAAATTTCTTTTATTATGGTACAAAATTGAAGAAATTTTTCTTATTTTGAAACAAAAAGGCAGAAAATTCCCCTTATTTTGAGGCAAAAGGCAGAAACTATTCTTATTTTGTGGTAAAATGCAGAAATTCCCTTTATTTTGGGGCTAGAAAGCAGAAATTCCCAGTATTTTGAAGCAAAATTGCAGAAATTCTCATAATTTTCGGGCAAAAGGCAAAAATTCTCCTTATTTTGGGGCAAAAAGACAGAAAATCTCCTTTTTTGGGAGCAAACAGTCAGAAATTTTCCTTATTTTGGGGCAAAATTGCAGAAATTTCCTTTACATTGGGGCAAAATTGCAGAAATTTCCATATTTTGGGGCAAAATTGCAGAAATTTCACTTATTTCAGGGAAAAAAGGTGAAAATTTTTTTTGGGGGGCAAAAAGGCAGAAATTTTTTTTTTATTTTGGTACAAAATTGCAGAAATTTTTCTTATTTTGGGGCAAAAAGTCAGAAATTCCTCATATTTTGGGGCAAAAAGGCAGAAATTCCCCTTATTTTGAGGTAAAAAGGCTGTAATTCCCCTTATTTTGGGGCAAAAAGACAGAAATTTCGTTTATTTTGGGGAAAAGGCAGAAATTGCACTTATTTTGAGTCAAAAAGGTGGAAAATCCCCTTATTTTGGGGCAAAAATGAAGAAATTTGCTTTTTTTATGGCAAAAAGGTATACATTCCCTTTATTTTTGGGCAAAATGGCACAAATTCCCCGTATTTTGGAGCAACATTGCAGAAATTCCCCTAATTTTTGGGCAAAAAGGCAGAAATTCCCTATATGTTGGGGCAAAAAGACAGAAATTCTCATTATTTTGGGGCAAAACTCAGAAATTCCACTTATTTTGGCGCAAAATTCCAGAAATTTCCCTTATTTTGAGGCAAAATTGCAAAAATTTCACTTATTTTGGGGCAAAATTGCAAAAATTTCACTTATGTCAGAAAAAAAAGCAGAAATTTTCTTATTTTGGTGCAAAAAGGCAGAAATTTCTAATATTTTGGTACAAAATTGCAGAAATTTTTCTTATTTTAGGGCAAAAAGGCAGAAATTCCTAATATTTTGGGGCAAAAATGCAGAAATTCCTCTTATTTTTAGGTAAAAAGGCTGAAATTCCCCTTATTTGGGGGCAAAAAGGCAGAAATTTCCCTTATTTTGAGGCAAAATTGCAGAAATTTCACTTATTTCAGAGAACAAAAGCAGAAATTTTCTTATTTTGGGGCAAAAAGGCAGAAATTTCTTTTATTTTGGTACAAAATTGCAGAAATGTTTCTTATTTTGGGGCAAAAAGGCAGAAATCTCCCATATTTTGGGGCAAAAAAGCAGAAATTTCCCTTATTTTGAGGTAAAAACGCTGAAATTCCCCTTATTTGGGGGCAAAAAGGCAGAAATTTCCCTTATTTTGAGGCAAAATTGCAGAAATTTCACTTATTTCAGAATAATAAGTCAGAAATTTTCCTTATTTTGGGGCAAAAAACAGAAATTCTCTTTGTTTTAAAGGAAAAAGACTGATATTCCACTTATTTAGAGGCTAAAAAGCAGAAATTCTTATTATTTTGGAGCAAAAATGAAGAAATTTTCCTTTTTTTGTGGAAAAAGTTATGCATTCCTCTAATTTTCGGGCTAAAAAGCAGAAATTCCCCGTATTTTGGAGCAAAATTGCAGAAATTCCCCTAATTGTGGGGCAAAAAGGCAGAAATTCTCTATATGTTGGAGCAAAAAGACAGAAATTCTCCTTATTTTGGGGCAAAACTCAGAAATTCCACTTATTTTGGGGCAAAATTCCAGAAATTTCCCTTATTTTGGGGCAAAATTGCAGAAATTTCACTTATTTTGGGGCGAAATTGCAGAAATTTCACATTTTCATGGAAAAAAAGGCAGAAATTTTCCTTATTTTGGGGCAAAAAGGCAGAAATTCCTAATATTTTGTGGCAAAAATTCAGAAATTCCTCTTATTTTGAGGTAAAAAGGCTGAAATTCCCCTTATTTGGGGGCAAAAAGGCATAAATTTCCCTTATTTTGGGGCAAAATTGCAGAAATTTCACTTATTTCAGGGTTATAAGTCAGAAATTTTCCTTATTTTGGGGCAAAAAAGACAGAAATTCCCTTTGTTTTGGGATAAAAAGACAGAAATTCCACTTATTTAGAGGCAAAAAAGCAGAAATTCCACTTATTTTGGAGTAAAAATTAAGAGATTTCCCTTTTTAATGGCAAAAAGGTATGCATTCTTTTTATTTTCGGACAAAAAGGCCGAAATTCCCTGTATTTTGGAGCAAAATTGCAGAAATTTCACTTATTTCAGAATAAAAATGAGAAATTTTCTTATTTTGGGGCAAAAGGCAGAAATTCCCCTTATTTTATGGCAAAATTGCAGAAATTGCCTTTATTTGGGGACAAACAACAGAAATTCCCTTTATTTTGGGGCAAAATTGCAGAAAATTTTTTTATTATGGGAAAAAATTGAAGATATTTCTTTTATTTTAAGGCAAAATTGCAGAAATTTCACTTATTTCAGAGAACAAAACAAAAATCTTTCTTATTTTTGGCAAAATGCAGAAATTCCCATTATTTTGGGGCAAAAAGGCAGAAATTCACCTTATTTTGGGGTAAAATTGAAGACATGTCACATATTTCAGTGCATAAAGGCAGAAATTGCCCTTATTTGGGGGCAAAAAGGCAGAAATTCCCCTTATATTGGGATAAAATTGCAGAAATGTCAGTTGTTTTGGGGCAAAAAGGCAAAAAATCCCCTTAATTTCGGGCAAAAAGGCAGAAATTCCCTGTATTTTGGAGCAAAATTGCAGAAATTCTCCTAATATTGGGGCAAAAATGCAGAAATTCCCTTTATTTGGGGCAAATTGGCAGAAGTTCCCCTTATTTTCAGGAAAAGAGGCAGAAATTCCCATTATTTTGAAGCAAAATTGCAGAAACTCCCCTAATTTTGGGGCAAAAAGGCAGAAATTCCCTTTATTTTGGGGCAAAAATACAGAAATTCTCCTTATATCTGGGCAAAAATCAGAAATTTCCCTTATTTTGGAGCAAAATTTTAGAAATTTCTTTTATTTTGGTACAGAATTGGAGAAATTTTTCTTATTCTGTGGCAAAAAGGCAGAAATTTCTTTTATTTTGGTGCAAAATTGCAGAAATTTTTCTTATTTTGGCGCAAAAAGGCATAAATTTCCCATATTTTGGGGCAAAAATGTAGAAATTTTCTTTATTTTGAGGTAAAAAGGCTGAAATTTCCCTTATTTGGGGGCAAAAAAGCAGAAATTTCTCTTATTTTGGGGCAAAATTGCAGAAATTTCACTTATTTCAGAAAAAAAGGAAAAATTTTCTTATTTGGGGGCAAAAAGGCAGAAATTTCTTTTATTTTGGTGCAAAATTACAGAAATTTTCTTTATTTTGGGGCAAAAAAGACAGAAATTCCCTTTGTTTTGGGGGAAAAAGACAGAAATTCCACTTATTTAGAGGCAAAAAAGCAGAAATTCCTCTTATTTTGGAGCAAAATTGCAGAAATTCCCCTAATTGTGGGGCAAAAAGGCAGATATTCCCTATATGTTGGGGCAAAAAGACAGAAATTCTCTTTATTTTTGGGGCAAAACTCAGAAATTCCATTTATTTTGGGGCAAAATTCCAGAAATTTCTCTTATTTTGGGGCAAAATTCCAGAAATTTCTCTTATTTTGGGGCAAAATTGCAGAAATTCCCCTTATTTGGGGGCAAAAAAAAGAAATTTCACTTATTTTGGGGCAAAAACTCAGAAATTCCACACTTTTTTGGTCAAAATTCCAGAAATTTCCCTTATTTTGGGGCAAAATTCCAGAAATTTCTCTTATTTTGGGGCAAAATTGCAGAAATTTCACTTATTTTGGGACAAAATTGCAGAAATTTCACTTATTTCATGGTAAAAAGGCAGAAATTATCCTTGTTTTGATGCAAAAATGCAGAAATTCCAAATATTTTGTGGCAAAAATGAAGAAATTCTCTTTATTATGAGGTAAAAAGGCAGAAATTCCCCTTATTTGGGGGCAAAAAAAAGAAATTTCACTTATTTTGGGGCAAAAACTCAGAAATTCCACACTTTTTTGGTCAAAATTCCAGAAATTTCCCTTATTTTGGGGCAAAATTGCAGAAATTTCACTTATTTTGGTGCAAAATTGCAGAAATTTAACTTATTTCAGAAAAAAATTCAGAAATTTTCCTATTTTGGTGCAAAAAGGCAGAATTATCTTTTATTTTGGTACAAAATTGCAGAAATTTTTCTTATTTTGGGGCAAAAAGGCAGAAATTTCACTTATTTTGGGGCAAAATTGCAGTAATTTCACTTATTTTGGGGCAAAATTGCAGAAATTCCAAATATTTTGTGGCAAAAATGCAGAAATTCCCCTTATTTTAAGGTAAAAAGGCAGAAATTCCCCTTATTTGGGGGTAAAAAACAGAAATTTCCCTTATTTTGGGGCAAAATTGCAGAAATTTCACTTATTTTGGGGCAAAATTGCAGAAATTTCACTTATTTCAGAAAAAAATTCAGAAATTTTCCTATTTTGGTGCAAAAAGGCAGAAATTTCTATTTTGGTACAAAATTGCAGAAATTTTTCTTTTTTTGGGGCAAAAAGGCACAAATCTCTTATATTTTGGGGAAAAAATGCAGAAATTCCTCTTATTTTGAGGTAAAAAGGTAGAAATTTCCCTTATTTGGGGGAAAAAGGCAGAAATTTTCCTTATTTTGAGGCAAAATTGCAGAAATTTCACTTATTTCAGTGTAATAAGTCAGAAACTTTCCTTATTTTGGGGCAAAAAAGACAGAAATTCCCTTTGTTTTGGGGGAAAAAGACAGAAATTCCAATTTTTTAGCGGCAAAAAAGCAGAAATTCATTTTATTTTGGAGTAAAAATGAAGAAATTTCTTTTTTTGTGGCAAAAGATATACATTCCCCTTATTTTCAGGCTAAAAAGCAGAAATTCCCCGTATTTTGGAGCAAAATTGCAGAAATTCCCCTAATTGTGGGGCAAAAAGGCAGAAATTTCCGATATGTTAGGGCAAAAAGACAGAAATGCTTTTTATTTTGGGGCTAAACTCAGAAATTCCACTTATTTTGGGGCAAAATTCCAGAAATTTCCCTTTTTTTGGGGCAAAATTGCAGAAATTTCACTTATTTTGGTGCAAAATTGCAGAAATTTCACTTATTTCAGGGAAAAAAGGCAGAAATTTTCCTTATTTTGGGGCCAAAAAGACAGAAATTTCCTTTGTTTTGGGGTGAAAAAGATAGAAATTCCACTTATTTAGAGGCAAAAAAGCAGAAATTCCTCTTATTTTGGAGCAAAAATGAAGAAATTTCCTTTTTTATGGCAAAAAGGTATGCATTCTTCTTATTTTCGGGCAAAAAGGCAGAAATTCCCAGTATTTTGGAGCAAAATTGCAGAAATTCTCCTAATTGTGGGGCAAAAAGGCAGAAATTCCCTATATGTTGGGGCAAAAAGAAACAAATTCTCCTTATTTTGGGTCAAAACTCAGAAATTTCACTGATATTGGGGCAAAATTCCAGAAATTTCCCTTATTTTGGGGCAAAATGGCAGAAATTTCACTTATTTTGGGGCAAAATTGCAGAAATTTCACTTATTTCAGAAAAAAAAAGCAGAAATTTTCATATTTGGTGCAAAAAGGTGGAAATTTCTTTTATTTTGGTACAAAATTGCAGAAATTTTTCTTATTTTGGGGCAAAAAGGCAGAAAAATCCCATATTTTGGGGCAAAAATGAAGAAATTTCTCTTCTTTTGAGGTAAAAAGGCTGAAATTCCCATTATTTGGGGGCAAAAAGGCAGAAATTTCCCTTATTTTGAGGCAAAATTGCAGAAATTTCACTTATTTCAGTGTAATATGTCAGAAATTTTCTTTATTTTGGGGCAAAAAAGACAGAAATTCTTTTTGTTTTGAGGGAAAAAGGCAGAAATTCCACTTTTTTAGCGGCAAAAAAGCAAAAATTCATTTTATTTTGGAGTAAAAATGAAGAAATTTCTTTTTTTTTGTGGCAAAAAGTATACATTCCCCTTATTTTCAGGCTAAAAAGCAGAAATTCCCCATATTTTGGAGCAAAATTGCAGAAATTCCCCTATTTGTGGGGCAAAAAGGCAGAAATTGCCTATATGTTGGGGCAAAAAGACAGAAATTCTCCTAATTTTGGGGCAAAACTCAGAAATTCCACTTATTTTGGGGCAAAATTCCAGAAATTTCCCTTATTTTGGGGCAAAATTGCAGAAATTTCCCTTATTTTGGGGCAAAATTGCAGAAATTTCACTTATTTCTGGGTAATAAGTCAGAAATTTTCCTTATTTTGGAGCATAAAAACAGAAATTCCCTTTGTTTTGGGGGAAAAAGACAGAAATTCCACTTATTTAGAGGCAAAAAAGCTGAAATTCCCCTTATTTTGGAGCAAAAATGAAGAACTTTCCCTTTTTTATGGCAAAAAGTTATGCATTCTTCTTATTTTCGGGCAAAAAGGCAGAAATTCCCCGTATTTTGGAGCAAAATTGCAGAAATTCCCCTAATTGTGAGGCGAAAATGCAGACATTCCCTATATGTTAGGGCAAAAAGACAGAAATTCTCCTTATTTTGGGGCAAAACTCAGAAATTCCACTTATTTTAAGGCAAAATTCCAGAAATTTCTTTTATTTGGGAGCAAAATTGCAGAAATTTCTGTTATTTTGGGGCAAAATTGCAGAAATTTCACTTATTTCAGAAAAAAAAGCAGAAATTTTCTTATTTTGGTGCAAAAAGGCGGAAATTTCTTTTATTTTGGTACAAAATTGCAGAAATTTTTCTTATTTTGGGGCAAAAAGGCAGAAATCTCCCATATTTTGTGGCAAATATGCATAAATTCCTCTTATTTTGAGGTAAAAAGGCTGAAATTCCCCTTATTTGGAGGCAAAAAGGCAGAAATTTTTCTTATTTTGGGGCAAAATTGCAGAAATTTCACTTATTTCAGAGTAGTCAGTCAGAAATTTTTTTTATTTTGGGGCAAAAAAGCAGAAATTCCTTTTATTTTGGAGTAAAAATGAAGAAATTTCTTTTTTGTGGCAAATGGTATACATTCCCCTTATTTTCAGGCTAAAAAGCAGAAATTACCCGTATTTTGGAGCAAAATTGCAAAAATTCCGCTAATTGTGGGGCAAAAAGGCAGAAATTCCCTGTAAGTTAGAGCAAAAAAACAGAAAATCTCCTTATTTTGGGGCAAAACTCAGAAATTCCACTTACTTTGGGGCAAAATTCCAAAAATTTCCCTTATTTTGGGCCAAAATTGCAGAAATTTCACTTATTTCAGGGTAATAAGTCAGAAATTTTCCTTATTTTGGGGCAAAAAACACAGAAATTCCCTTTGTTTTGGGGGAAAAAGACAGAAATTCCACTTTTTTAGAGGCAAAAAAGCAGAAATTCCTTTTATTTTGGAGTAAAAATGAAGAAATTTCCCTTTTTTGTGGCAAAATGTATACATTCCACTTATTTTTGGGCTAAAAAGCTGAAATTACCCGTATTTTGGAGCAAAATTGCAGAAATTCCCCTAATTGTTTGGCAAAATGCAGAAATTCCCTATATGTTAGGGCAAAAAGACAGAAATTCTCCTTATTTTGGGGCAAAACTCAGATATTCCACTTATTTTGTGGCAAAATTCCAGAAATTTCCCTTATTTTGTGGCAAAATTGCCGAAATTTCACTTATTTTGGGGCAAAATTGCAGAAATTTCACTTATTTCATGGTAAAAAGGCAGAAATTTTCCTCATTTTGGGGCAAAAATGCAGAGATTCCAAATATTTTGTGGTAAAATTGCAAAAAATCCCCTTATTTTGAGGTAAAAAGGCAGAAATTCCCCTTATTTGGGGGCAAAAAGCAGAAATTTCCCTTATTCTGGGACAAAATTGCAGAAATTTCACTTATTTCAGGGTAATAAGTCAGAAATTTTCCTTATTTGGGGCAAAAAAGACAGAAATTCCTTTTGTTTTGGGGGAAAAAGTCAGAAATTCCACTTATTTAGAAGCAAAAAAGCAGAAATTCCCCTTATTTTGGAGCAAAAATGAAGAAATTTCCTTTTTTTGTGGCAAAAGTTATGCATTCTTCTTATTTTCAGGCTAAAAAGCAGAAATTCCCCGTATTTTGGAGCAAAATTGCAGAAATTCCCCTAATTGTGGGACAAAAAGGCAGAAATTCCCTATATGTTTGGGCAAAAAGACAGAAATTCTCCTTATTTTAGAGCAAAACTCAGAAATTTCACTTATTTTGACGCAAAATTGCAGAAATTTCACTTATTTCAGAAAAAAAAGCAGAAATTTTCTTAATTTGGGGCAAAAAGGCAGAAATTTCTCATATTTTGGGGCAAAAATGCAGAAAATCCCCTTATTTTGAGGTAAAAAGTCTAAAATTCCCCTTATTTGGTTGCAAAAAGCAGAAATTTCCCTTATTTTGGGGCAAAATTGCAGATATTTCATTTATTTCAGGGTAATAAGTCAGAAATTTTCCTTATTTTGGGGCAAAAAAGACACAAATTCTCTATGTTTTGGGGGAAAAAGACAGAAATTCCACTTATTTAGAGGCAAAAAAGCAGAAATTCCCCTTATTTTGGAGCGAAAATGAAGAAATTTCCTTTTTTATGGCAAAAAGGTATGCATTCTTCTTAATTTCGGGCAAAAAGACAGAAATTCCCCGTATTTTTGAGCAAAATTGCAGAAATTCCCCTAATTGTGGGGCAAAAAGGCAGAAATTCCCTATGTGTTGGGGCAAAAAGACAGAAATTCTACTTATTTTGGGGCAAAACTCAGAAATTCCACTTATTTTGGGGCAAAATTCCAAAAATTTCCCTTATTTTGGGCAAAATTGCAGAAATTTCACTTATTTTGGGGCAAAATTGCAGAAATTTCACTTATTTCAGGGAAAAAAAGACAGAAATTTCTTTTATTTTGGTACAAAATTGCAGAAATTTTTTTTATTTTTGGCAAAAAGGCAGAAATTTCCCATATTTTGGGGCAAAAATGCAGAAATTTCCCTTATTTTGAGGTAAAAATGCTGAAATTCCCCTTATTTTGGGGCAAAAAGCAGACATTTCCCTTATTTTGGGCAAAAATTGCAGAAATTTCACTTATTTTGAGTCAAAAAGGCAGAAAATCGAATTATTTTGGGGTAAAAATGAAGAAATTCCCCTTGTTTTGAGGTAAAAAGGCTGAAATTCCCTTTTTTGGAGGCAAAAAGGCAGAAATTTCCCGTATTTTGGGGCAAAATTGCAGAAATTTCACTTATTTCAGAATAATAATTCAGAAATTTTTTTTATTTGGGGGGAAAAAGAGACAGAAATTCCCTTTGTTTGGGGGAAAAAACAGAAATTCCACTTATTTAGGGGCAAAAAAGCAGAAATTCCCCTTATTTTGCAGCAAAAATTAAGAAATTTCATTTTTTTATGGCAAAAGGTATGCACTCTTATTATTTTCGTGCAAAAAGGCAGAAATTCCCCGTATTTTAGAGCAAAATTAGAGAAATTCCCCTAATTGTGGGGCAAAAAGGCATAAATTCCCTATATGTTGGAGCAAAAAGACAGAAATTCATCTTATTTTGGGGCAAAACTCAGAAATTCCACTTATTTTGGGGCACAATTCCAGAAATTTCCCTTCTTTTGGGGCAAAATTGCAGAAATTTCACTTATTTTGAGGCAAAATTGCAGAAATTTTACTTATTTCAGAAAAAAAAAGCAGAAATTTTCTTATTTTGGGGCAAAAAGGCAGAAATTTTTTTTTTTTTTGGTACTAAATTGCAGAAATTTTTCTTATTTTGGGGCAAAAAGTCAGAAATTTCCCAATATTTGGGGCAAATATGCAGAAATTCCCCTTATTTTGGGGCAAAAAGTCAGAAATTCCCCTTATTTTGGGGCAAAAAGCAGATATTTCCCTTTATTTCAGGGCAAAAAGTCAGAAATTCCGTTTATTTTTGGGGAAAAGTCAGAAATTGCACTTATTTTGAGTCAAAAAGGCGGAAAATCCCCTTATTTTGGAGTAAAAATGAAGAAATTTCCCTTTTTTATGGCAAAAGGTATACATTCTTTTTATTTTCGGGCAAAAAGGCAGAAATTCCCTGTATTTTGGAGCAAAATTGCAGAAATTCCTCTAATTTTGGGGCAAAAACGCAGAACTTCCCCTTATTTTGGGGTAAAACTGCAGAAATTTCACTTATTTCGCGGCAAAATGGCAGAAATTCACTTCATTTTCGGCGAAAAGGGAGAAAATTCCCGTATTTTGGAGCAAAATTGCAGAAATTCACCTAATTTTGGGGTAAAACATGCAGTAATTTTCTTTATTTTAAGGCAAAAAGGCAGAAATTCCCCTTATTTTGTGGCAAAAATCAGAAATTCCCCTTATTTTAAAAAAAATTGCAGAAATTTCCTTTATTATGGGGAAAAATTGCAGAAATTTCTTTTATTGTAAGGCAAAATTGCAGAAATTTCATTTATTTCAGAGAAAAAAACAAAATTTTTTTTTTTTTTTAGGGCAAAATGCAGAAATTTCCATTATTTTGGGGCACAAAGACAGAAATTCACCTTCTTTTGGGGTAAAATTTCAAACATTTCACATATTTCAGGGCAAAAAGGCAGAAATTCCCCTTATTTGGGGGTAAAAAGGCAGAAATTCTTCATATTTTGGGTTAAAATTGCAGAAATTTCCCTTGTTTGGGGGCAAAAAGGCAGAAAATCCCCTTAATTTCGGGCAAAAAGGCAGAAATTCCCCGTATTTTGGAGCAAAATTGCAGAAATTCCCCTAATTGTGGGGCAAAAAGGCAGAAATTCCCGATATGTTGGCGCAAAAAGACAGAAATTCTCCTTATTTTCGGGCAAAACTCAGAAATTCCATTTATTTTGAGGCAAAATTCCAGAAATTTCCCTTATTTTGGGGCAAAATTGCAGAAATTTCACTTATTTCAGGGCAAAATTTAAAAATTGCTTTTATTTTGGGGCAAAAAGACAGAAATTCCGTTTACTTTTGGGTAAAAAGGCAGAAATTTCACTTATTTTGAGGTAAGAAGGCAGAAATTCCTCTTATTTTCGGCAAAAATGAAGAAATTTCCCTTTTTTGTGGCAAAAGGTATATATTCCCCTTATTTTCGGGCAAAAAAGCAGAAATTCCCCGTATTTTGGAGCACAATTGCAGAAAATCCCCTAATTGTGGGGCAAAAAGGCAGAAATTCCCATTATTTTGATGGCAAAAAGGCAGGAATTCACCTTATTTTGGGCTAAAATTGCAGAAATTTCACATATTTCAGGGCAAAAAGGCAGAAATTTCCCTTCATTTGGGGCAAAAATGATGAAATTTCCCTTTTTTATGGCAAAAAGGTATGCATTCCCCTTATTTTCGGCAAAAAGGCAGAAATTCCCCGTATTTTGGAGCAAAATTGCAGAAATTCCCCTAATTGTGGGGCAAAAAGGCAGAAATTCTTTTTATTTTGGGGCAAAACTCAGAAATTCCACTTATTTTGGGGCAAAATTCCAGAAATTTCCCTTATTTTGGGGCAAAATTGCAGAAATTTCACTTATTTTGGGGCAAAATTGCAGAAATTTCACTTATTTCAGGTAAAAATGGCAGAAATTTTTCTTATTTTGGGGCAAAAAGGCAGAATTTCCTAATATTTTGTGGCAAAAATGCAGAACTTCCCCTTATTTTGAGGTAAAAAGGCTTAAATTCCCTTATTTGGGGGCAAAAAGGCAGAAATTTTTCTTATTTTGGGGCAAAATTGCAGACATTTTACTTATTTCAGGGTAATAAGTCAGAAATTTTCCTTATTTTGGGGCAAAAAAGACAGAAATTCCCTTTGTTTTGGGGGGAAAATACAGAAATTCCACTTCTTTGAAGGCAAAAAGGCAGAAATTCCCCTTATTTTGGAGCAATAATGAAGAAATTCCCCTAATTGTTGGGCAAAAAGGCAGAAATTCCCTATATGTTGGGGCAAAAAGACAGAAATTCTCCTTATTTTGGGGCAAAACTCAGAAATTCCACTTATTTTGGGGCAAAATCAGGAATTTACCTTAATTTGGGGGCAAAATTGCAGAAATTTCCCTTATTTGGGGCAAAATAGCAGAAATTTCACTAATTTTCAGGTAAAAAGGCTGAAATATCCTTTATTTTGGGGCAAAAAGGAAGAAATTCCCCTTATTTTGGGGCAAAATTGCCGAAATTTTCCTTATTTTGGGGCAAAAAGGCTGAAATTCTTATTTTGAGGTAAAATGCTGAAATTCCCCATATTTTGGGGCAAAAGGCAAAACTTTTTCTTATTTTGGGGCAAAGAGGCACAAATTTCCCTTATTTTCGGGCAAAATTGCAGAAATTTCATTTATTTCAGGGCAAAAAGTCAGAAATTCCTTTTATTTTGGGGCAAAGAGCAGAAATTTCTTTTATTATGGTACAAAATTGAAGAAATTTTTCTTATTATGAAACAAAAAGGCAGAAAATTCCCCTTATTTTGAGGCAAAAAGCAGAAATTATTCTTATTTTGAGGTAAAATGCAGAAATTCTTTTTATTTTGGGGCTAAAAGGCAGAAATTCCCCGTATTTTGAAGCAAAATTGCAGAAATTCTCATAATTTTCGGGCAAAAAGGCAGAAATTCCCCTTATTTTGGGGCAAAAATACAGAAAATCTCCTTTTTCGGGAGCAAACAGTCAGAAATTCCCCTTATTTTGGGGCAAAATTGCAGAAATTTCCTTTACATTGGGGCAAAATTGCAGAAATTTCCCTTATTTTGGGGCAAATTTGCAGAAATTTCCCTTATTTTGGGGCAAAATTGCAGAAATTTCCCTTATTTTGGGGCAAAATTGCAGAAATTTCACTTATTTCAGGGAAAAAAGGCGGAAATTTTTTTTGGGGGGCAAAAAGGCAGAAATTTCTTTTATTTTGGTACAAAATTGCAGAAATTTTTCTTATTTTGGGGCAAAAAGTCAGAAATTCCCCATATTTTGGGGCAAAAAGGCAGAAATTCCCCTTATTTTTAGGTAAAAAGGCTGAAATTCCCCTTATTTTGGGGCAAAAAGACAGAAATTTCGTTTATTTTGGGGAAAAGGCAGAAATTGCACTTATTTTGAGTCAAAAAGGTGGAAAATCCCCTTATTTTGGGGCAAAAATGAAGAAATTTGCTTTTTTTATGGCAAAAAGGTATACATTCCCTTTATTTTCGGGCAAAAAGGCAGAAATTACCCGTATTTTGGAGCAAAATTGCAGAAATTCCTCTAATTTTTGGGCAAAAAGTCAGAAATTCCCCTTATTTTGGGGTAAAACTGCAGAAATTTCACTTTTTTTACGGCAAAATGTCAGAAATTCCCCTTATTTTTGGCAAAAAAGGCAGAAAATCCCCTTATTTTAGGGCAAAATTGCAGAAATTTCCCTTATTTCGGGGCAAAAACAGAAATTCCCCTTCTTTTGAGGCAAAATTGCAGAAATTTCCCTTATTATGGGGAAAAATTGCAGAAATTTCCCTTATTTTAGGACAAAATTGCAGAAATTTCACTTATTTCAGAGAAAAAATGCAAAAATTTTTCTTATTTTGGGGCAAAAAGGCAGAAATTCCAATTATTTTGGGGCAAAAAGGCAGAAATTCACCTTATTTTGGGTTAAAATATCAGAAATTTCACATATTTCAGGGCAAAATGGCAGAAATTCCCCTTATTTGGGGGCAATAAGGCAGAAATTTCCCTTCTTTTGGGATAAAATTGCAGAAATTTCCCTTATTTGGGGGCAAAAAGGCAGAAAATCCACTTAATTTCGGGTAAAAAGGCAGAAATTCCTCGTATTTTGAAGCAAAATTGCAGAAACTCCCCTAATTTTGGGGCAAAAAGGCAGAAATTCCCTTTATTTTGGGGCAAAAATAGAGAAATTCTCCTTATTTTGGTGCAAAAATCAGAAATTTCCCTTATTTTGGGGCAAAATTATAGAAATTTCTTTTATTTTGTTACAGACTTGCAGAAATTTTTCTTATTTTGTGGGAAAAAGGCTAAAATTCTACTTATTTTGAGGTAAAATCCTGAAATTCCACATATTTTGGGGCAAAAAGGCAGAAATTCCCCTCATTTGGGGGCAAAAAGGCACATATTTCCCTTATTTTCGGGCATAATTGCAGGAATTTCATTTATTTCAGGGCAAAAAGTCAGAAATTCCTTTTATTTTGGGGCAAAAAGCAGAAATTTCTTTTATTATTGTACAAAATTGAAGAAATTTTTCGTATTTTGAAACAAAAAGGCAGAAAATTCCCCTTATTTTGAGGTAAAAGGCAGAAATTATTCTTATTTTGAGGTAAAATGCAGAAATTCTTTTTATTTTGGGGCTAAAAGGCAGAAATTCCTCGTATTTTGAAGCAAAATTGCAGAAATTCTCATAATTTTCGGGCAAAAAGGCAGAAAATCTCCCTATTTTGGGGCAAAAAGACACAAAATCTCCTTTTTCGGGAGCAAACAGTCAGAAATTCCCCTTATTTTGGGGCAAAATTGCAGAAATTTCCTTTACATTGGGGCAATATTGCAGAAATTTCCCTTATTTTGAGGCAAAATTGCAGAAATTTCACTTATTTCAGGGAAAAAAGGCGGAAATTTTTTTTGCGGGGAAAAAAGGCAGAAATTTTTTTTATTTTGGTACAAAATTGCAGAAATTTTTATTATTTTGGGGCAAAGAGTCAGAAATTCCCCATATTTTGGTGCAAAATTCTTTTTAATTTGGGGCAAAAATCAGAAATTTCCCTTATTTCGGGTCAAAATTTTAGAAATTTCTTTTATATTGTTACAGACTTGCAGAAATTTTTCTTATTTAGTGGCAAAAAGGCAGAAATTTCCCATATTTTGGTGCAAAAAGCCTAAAATTTCCTTTATTATAAGGTAAAATCCTGAAATTCCCCATATTTTGGGGCAAAAAGGCAGAAATTCCCCTCATTTGGGGGCAAAAAGGCACAAATTTCCCTTATTTTCAGGCATAATTGCAGGAATTTCATTTATTTCAGGGCAAAAAGTCAGAAATTCCTTTTATTTTGGGGCAAAAAGCAGAAATTTCTTTTATTTTGATACAAAATTGTAGAAATTTTCCTTATTTTGGAACAAAAAGGCAAAAATTACCCATATTTTGAGGAAAAAGGCAGAAATTCTTCTTATTTTGAGGTAAAAAGGCTGAAATTCCCGTTATTTTGGGGCAAAAAGGCAGAAATTCTCTTTACTTTGTGGCAAAAAGGCAGAAATTCCCGTTAATTGGGGCAGAAAAGCAGAAATTTTCCTTATTTAAGGGCAATAGGGCAGAAATTCCCTATATTTTGTGGCAAAAATGCAGAAATTCCCCTTATTTAGAGGTAAAATGATGAAATTCCCCTTATTTTCGGCAAAAAGGCAGAAATTCCTATTATTTTGGGGCAAAATTGCAGAAATTTCAATTATTTCAGGGCAAAAAGTCAGAAATTTGCCTTATTTTGGGGCAAAAAGCAGAAATTCCCCTAATTTTGGGGCCAAAAACAGAAATTCCCCTTATTTTGGGGTAAAATTGCAGAAATTTCAAATATTTCAGGGAAAAAAGGCAGAAATTCCACTTTATTTCGGACATTAACGCAGAAATTCCCCGTATTTTAAAGCTAAATTTCAGAAATTCCCCTTATATTGGTGCAAAAATGCAGAAATTCCTTTTATTTTTGTGCAATAAGGCAGATTTCCCCGTATTTTGAAGCAAAATTGCACATATTCCCCTAATTTTGAGGGAAAATGCAGAAATTCACATTATTTTGGAACAAAAAGACAGAAATTCTCCTTATTTCAGTACAAGAAGTCAGAAATTCCCCTTATTTTGGGGCAAAATTGCAGAAATTTCACTTATTTCAGAGAAAAAGCACAGAAATTTCTCTTATTTTGGGGAAAAGGCAGAAATTTCTTTTATTTTGGTACAAAATTGCAGAAATTTTCTTTATTTTGGGGAAAATGCAGAAATTCCCTATATTTTTGGGCAAAAAGGCAGAGAAACCCTTATTTTGAGGCAAAAAGACAGAAATTCCCTTTCTTTTGTGGCAAAAAGGCAGAAATTTCCCTTATTTTGGGGCAAAATTGCAGAAATTTCACCTATTTCAGGGAAATATTCAAAAATTCCTTTTATTTTGGAACAAAAAGAGAGAAATTCCGTTTATTTTTGGGTAAAAAGGCAGAAATTTCAGTTATTTTGAGGTAAGAAGGCAGAAATGCCTTTTATTTTGCGGCAAAAATGAAGAAATTTCCCTTTTTTGTGGCAAAAGGTATACATTCCCCTTATTTTTGGGCAAAAAGGCAGAAATTCCCCGTATTTTGGAGCACAATTGCAGAAAATCCCCAAATTGTGGGGCAAAAAGGCAGAAATTCCCTATATGTTGGGGCAAAAAGACAAAAATTCTCCTTATTTTGGGACAAAACTCAGAATTTCCACTTATTTTGGGGCAAAATTCCAGAAATTTCCCTTATTTTGGGGCAAAATTGCAGAAATTTCACTTATTTTGGGGCAAAATTGCAGAAATTTCACTTATTTCAGGTAAAAATGGCAGAAATTTTTCTTATTTTGGGGCAAAAAGGCAGAAATTCCTAATATTTTGTGGCAAAAATGCAGAAATTCCCCTTATTTTGAGGTAAAAAGGCTGAAATTCCCCTTATTTGGGTGCAAAAAGGCAGAAATTTTTCTTATTTTGGGGCAAAATTGCAGACATTTCACTTATTTCAGGGTAATAAGTCAGAAATTTTCCTTATTTTGGGGCAAAAAGGACAGAAATTCCCCTAATTGTGGGGCAAAAATGCAGAAATTCCCTATATGTTGGGGCAAAACTCAAAAATTCCACTTATTTTGGGGCAAAATTGCAGGAATTTACCTTATTTTGGGGCAAAATTGCAGAAATTTTCCTTATTTGGGGCAAAATTGCAGAAATTTCACTTATTTTCAGGTAAAAAGACTGAAATATCCTTTATTTTGGGGCAAAAAGGAAGAAATTCCCCTTATTTTGGGGCAAAATTGCAGAAATTTTTTTTATTTTGGGGCAAAAAGGCTGAAATTCTTCTTATTTTGAGGTAAAATGCTGAAATTCCCCATATTTTGGGGCAAAAGGAAAAAATTCTTCTTATTTTGGGGCAAAAAGGCACAAATTTCCCTTATTTTCAGGCAAAATTGCAGAAATTTCATTTATTTCAGGGCAAAAATTCAGAAATTCCTTTTATTTTGGGGCAAAGAGCAGAAATTTCTTTTATTATGGTACAAAATTGAAGAAATTTTTCTTATTTTGAAACAAAAAGGCAGAAAATTCCCCTTATTTTGAGGCAAAAGGCAGAAACTATTCTTATTTTGTGGTAAAATGCAGAAATTCCCTTTATTTTGGGGCTAGAAAGCAGAAATTCCCCGTATTTTGAAGCAAAATTGCAGAAATTCTCATAATTTTCGGGCAAAAGGCAAAAATTCTCCTTATTTTGGGGCAAAAAGACAGAAAATCTCCTTTTTTGGGAGCAAACAGTCAGAAATTTTCCTTATTTTGGGGCAAAATTGCAGAAATTTCCTTTACATTGGGGCAAAATTGCAGAAATTTCCATATTTTGGGGCAAAATTGCAGAAATTTCACTTATTTCAGGGAAAAAAGGCGAAAATTTTTTTTGGGGGGCAAAAAGGCAGAAATTTTTCTTATTTTGGTACAAAATTGCAGAAATTTTTCTTATTTTGGGGCAAAAAGTCAGAAATTCCTCATATTTTTGGGCAAAAAGGCAGAAATTCCCCTTATTTTGAGGTAAAAAAGGCTGTAATTCCCCTTATTTTGGGGCAAAAAGACAGAAATTTCGTTTATTTTGGGGAAAAGGCAGAAATTGCACTTATTTTGAGTCAAAAAGGTGGAAAATCCCCTTATTTTGGGGCAAAAATGAAGAAATTTTCTTTTTTATGGCAAAAAGGTATACATTCCCTTTATTTTTGGGCAAAATGGCACAAATTCCCCGTATTTTGGAGCAACATTGCAGAAATTCCCCTAATTTTTGGGCAAAAAGGCAGAAATTCCCCTTATTTTGGGGTAAAACTGCAGAAATTTCACTTTTTTGTGGCAAAATGTCAGAAATTCCCCTTATTTTCGGCAAAAAAAGCAGATAATCCCCTTATTTTAGGGAAAAATTGCAGAAATTTCTCTTATTTTGGGGCAAAATTGCAGAAATTTCACTTAAATGTCAGAAATTCCCCTTATTTTCGGCAAAAAAGGCAGAAAATTCCCGTATTTTGGAGAATAAATTGCAGAAATTCACCTAATTTTAGGGTAAAAAAATACAGTAATTTTCTTTATTTTTGGGCAAAAAGGCAGAAATTCTCCTTATTTTAGGGCAAAAAGGCAGAAATTCTTCTTATTTTAGGGCAAAATTGCAGAAATTTTCCTTATTTGGGGGCAAAAAACAGAAATTCCCCTTATTTTGGGGCAAAATTGCAGAAATTTCCCTTATTATGGGGAAAAATTGCAGAAATTTCCCTTATTTTAGGGCAAAATTGCAGAAATTTCACTTATTTCAGAGAAAAAAAGCAAAATTTTTCTTATTTTGGGGCAAAAAGGCAGAAATTCCCATTATTTTGGGGCAAAAAGGCAGAAATTCACCTTATTTTGGGGTAAAATTGCAGAAATTTCACATATTTCAGGGCAAAAAGACAGAAATTCCCCTTATTTTAAGGCAGAAAGGCAGAAATTCCTCTTATTTTGGAATAAAGTTGCAGAAATTTTTTTTCTTTAGGGGCAAAAAGGCAGAAAATCCACTTAATTTCGGGTAAAAAAGCAGAAATTCCTCTTATTTTGGAGCAAAATTGCAGAAACTCCCCTAATTTTGGGGCATAAAGGCAGAAATTCCCTTTATTTTGGGGCAAAAATAGAGAAATTCTCATTATTTTGGGGCAAAAATCAGAAATTTCCCTTATTTCGGGTCAAAATTTTAGAAATTTCTTTTATGTTGTTACAGACTTGCAGAAATTTTTCTTATTTTGTGGCAAAAAGGCAGAAATTTCCCATATTTTGGTGCAAAAAGCCTAAAATTTCCTTTATTATGAGGTAAAATCCTGAAATTCCCCATATTTTGGGGCAAAAAGGCAGAAATTCCCCTCATTTGGAGGCAAAAATAAACAAATTTCCCTTATTTTCGGGCATAATTGCAGGAATTTCATTTATTTCAGGGCAAAAAGTCAGAAATTCCTTTTATTTTGGGGCAAAAAGCAGAAATTTCTTTTATTTTGATACAAAATTGTAGAAATTTTCCTTATTTTGGAACAAAAAGGCAAAAATTACCCATATTTTGGGGAAAAAGGCAGAAATTCCCCTTATTTTGAGGTAAAAAGGCTGAAATTCCCGTTATTTTGGGGCAAAAAGGCAGAAATTCCCTTTACTTTGTGGCAAAAAGGCAGAAATTCCCGTTAATTGGGGCAGAAAAGCGAAATTTTCCTTATTTAAGGGCAATAGGGCAGAAATTCCCCTTATTTTGTGGCAAAAAGGCAGAAATTCCCCTTATTTGGAGGTAAAATGATGAAATTCCCCTTTTTTTCGGCAAAAAGGCAAAAATTCCTATTATTTTGGGGCAAAATTGCAGAAATTTCCTTTATTTTGGGGCAAAATTGCAGAAATTTCCCTTATTTTGGGGCAAAATTGCAGAAATTTCACTTATTTCAGGGAAAAAGCACAGAAATTTCTCTTATTTTGGGGCAAAAAGGCAGAAATTTCTTTTATTTTGGTACAAAATTGCAGAAATTTTCTTTATTTTGGGGCAAAAATGAAGAAATTCCCCATATTTTGGGGCAAAAAGGAAGAGATTCCCCTTATCATGAGGTAAAATGCTGAAATATCCCTTATTTTGGGGCAAAAAGACAGAAATTCCCTTTATTTTGTGGCAAAATGCAAAAATTTCCCTTATTTTGGGGCAAAATTGCAGAAATTTCACTTATTTCAGGGCAAAATTCAAAAATTCCTTTTATTTTTGGGCAAAAAGAGAAATTTTGTTTATTTTTGGGTAAAAAGGCAGAAATTTCACTTATTGTGAGGTAAGAAGGCAGAAATTCCTCTTATTTTGGGGCAAAAATGAAGAAATTTCCCTTTTTTGTGGCAAAAGGTATATATTCTCCTTATTTTCGGGCAAATAAGAAGAAATATCCCGTTTTTTGGAGCACAATTGCAGAAAATCCCCTAATTGTGGGGCAAAAAGGCAGAAATTCCCTATATGTTGGGGCAAAAAGACAGAAATTCTCCTTATTTTGGGGCAAAACTCAGAAATTCCACTTATTTTGGGGCAAAATTCCAGAAATTTCCCTTATTTTGGGGCAAATTTGCAGAAATTTCACTTATTTTGGGGCAAAATTGCAGAAATTTCACTTATTTCAGATAAAAAAAAGGCAGAAATTTTTCTTATTTTGGGGCAAAAAGGCAGAAATTCCTAATATTTTGTGGCAAAAATGCAGAAATTCCCTTTATTTTGAGGTAAAAAGGCTGAAATTCCCCTTATTTGGGGGCAAAAAGGCAGAAATTTCCTTTATTTTGGGTCAAAATTGCAAAAATTTCACTTATTTCAGGGCAAAATTCAAAAATTCCTTTTATTTTGGGGCTAAAAGTCAGAAATTCTGTTTATTTATGGGTAAAAAGGCAGAAATTTCACTTATTTTGAGGTAAGAAGGCAGAAATTCCTCTTATTTGGGGGCAAAAATGAAGAAATTTCCCTTTTTTGTGGCAAAAGGTATATATTTCCCTTATTTTCGGGCAAAAAAGCAGAAATATCCAGTTTTTTGGAGCACAATTGCAGAAAATCCCCTAATTGTGGGGCAAAAAGGCAGAAATTCCCTATATGTTGGGGCAAAAAGACAGAAATTCTCCTTATTTTGGGGCAAAACTCAGAAATTCCACTTATTTTGAGGCAAAATTCCAGAAATTTCCCTTATTTTGGGGCAAAATTGCAGAAATTTCACTTATTTCAGGTAAAAATGGCAGAAATTTTTCTTATTTTGGGGCAAAAAGGCAGAAATTCCTAATATTTTGTGGCAAAAATGCAGAAATTCCCCTTATTTTGATGTAAAAAGGCTGAAATTCCCCTTATTTGGGGGCAAAAAGGCAGAAATTTCCCTTATTTTGGGGCAAAATTGCAAACATTTCACTTATTTCAGGGTAATAAGTCAGAAATTTTCCTTATTTTGGGGCAAAAAACACAGAAATTCCCTTTGTTTTGGAAGGAAAATACAGAAATTCCACTTCTTTAGAGGCAAAAAGGCAGAAATTCCCCTTATTTTGAAGCAAAAATGAAGAAATTCCCCTAATTGTTGGGCAAAAAGGCAGAAATTCCCTATATGTTGGGGCAAAAAGACAGAAATTCTTCTTATTTTGGGACAAAACTCAGAAATTCCACTTATTTTGGGGCAAAATTGCAGGAATTTACCTTATTTTGAGGCAAAATTGCAGAAATTTCCCTTATTTGGGGCAAAATTGCAGAAATTTCACTTATTTTCAGGTAAAAAGGCTGAAATATCCTTTATTTTGGGGCAAAAAGGAAGAAATTCCCCTTATTTTGGGGCAAAATTGCAGAAATTTTCCTTATTTTGGGGCAAAAAGGCTGAAATTCTTATTTTGAGGTAAAATGCTGAAATTCCCCATATTTTGGGGCAAAAGGCAAAACTTCTTCTTATTTTGGGGCAAAGAGGCACAAATTTCTCTTATTTTCGGGCAAAATTGCAGAAATTTCATTTATTTCAGGGCAAAAAGTCAGAAATTCCTTTTATTTTGGGGCAAAGAGCAGAAATTTCTTTTATTATGGTACAAAATTGAAGAAATTTTCTTATTTTGAAAAAAAAAGGCAGGAAATTCCCCTTATTTTGAGGCAAAAGGCAGAAATTATTCTCAATTTGAGGTAAAATGCAGAAATTCCCTTTATTTTGGGGCTAAAAAACAGAAATTCCCTGTATTTTGAAGCAAAATTGCAGAAATTCTCATAATTTTTGGGCAAAAAGGCAGAAATGCTCCTTATTATGGGGCAAAAAGACAGAAAATCTCCTTTTTCGGTAGCAAACAGTCAGAAATTCCCCTTATTTTGGGGCAAAATTGCAGAAATTTCCTTTACATTGGGGCAAAATTGCAGAAATTTCCCTTATTTTGGGGCAAAACTGAAGAAATTTTCTTCTTTTATGGCAAAAAGGTATGCATTCTTCTTATTTTCGGGCAAAAAGGCAGAAATTCCCCTATTTTGGAGCAAAATTGCAGAAATTCCCCTAATTGTGGGGCAAAAAGGGAGAAATTCCCTATATGTTGTGGCAAAAAGACAGAAATTCTCCTTATTTTGGGGCAAAACTCAGAAATTCCACTTATTTTAGGGCAAAATTCCAGAAATTTCCCTTATTTTGGGGCAAAATTGCAGAAATTTCACTTATTTTGGAGCAAAATTGCAGAAATTTCACTTATTTCAGAAAAAAAGCAGAAATTTTCTTATTTTGGTGCAAAAAGGCAGAAATTTCTTTTATTTTGGTACAAAATTGCATAAATTATTCTTATTTTGGAAGAAAAAGGCAGAAATCTCCCATTTTGGGGCAAAAATGCAGCAATTCCTCTTATTTTGAGGTAACAAGGCTTAAATTCCCCTTATTTGGGGGGAAAAAGGCAGAAATTTCCCTTATTTTCGAGCAAAATTGCAGAAATTTCACTTATTTCAGGGTAATAAGTCAGAAATTTTTCTTATTTTGGGGCAAAAAAGACAGAAATTCCCTTTGTTTTTGGGGATAAAGACAGAAATTCCACTTATTTAGAGGCAAAAAAGCAGAAATTCCCCTTATTTTGGAGCAAAACTGAAGAAATTTCCCTTTTTTATGGCAAAAATGTATGCATTATTCTTATTTTCGGGCAAAAAGGCAGAAATTCCCCTATTTTGGAGCAAAATTGCAGAAATTCCCCTAATTGTGGGGCAAAAAGGGAGAAATTCCCTATATGTTGGGGCAAAAAGACAGAAATTCTCCTTATTTTGGGGCAAAACTCAGAAATTCCACTTATTTTGGTGCAAAATTCCAGAAATTTCCCTTATTTTGGGGAAAAATTGCAGAAATTTCACTTATTTTGGGGCAAAATTGCAGAAATTTAACTTATTTCAGAAAAAAATTCAGAAATTTTCCTATTTTGGTGCAAAAAGGCAGAAATTTCTTTTATTTTGGTACAAAATTGCAGAGATTTTTCTTATTTTGGGGCAAAAACGCAGAAATCCCCATATTTTGGGGCAAAAAAGCAGAAATTCCTCTTTTTTTGAGGTAAAAAGGCTGAAATTTCCCTTATTTGGGGGCAAAAAGGCAGAAATTTCCTTTATTTTGAGGCAAAATTGCAGAAATTTCACTTATTTCAGAGTAATAAGTCAGAAATTTTCCTTTTTTTGGGGCAAAAAACACAGAAATGCCCTTTGTTTTGGGGGAAAAAGACAGAAATTCCACTTTTTTAGAGGCAAAAAAGCAGAAATTCCTTTTATTTTGGAGTAAAAATGAAGAAATTTCCCTTTTTTGTGGCAAAATGTATACATTCCACTTATTTTTGGGCTAAAAAGCTGAAATTCCCCGTATTTTGGAGCAAATTTGCAGAAATTCCCCTAATTGTGGGGCAAAATGCAGAAATTCCCTATATGTTAGGGCAAAAAGACAGAAATTCTCCTTATTTTGGGGCAAAACTCAGAAATTCCCCTTATTTTGGGGCAAAATTCCAGAAATTTCCCTTATTTTGTGGCAAAATTGCCGAAATTTCACTTATTTTGGGGCAAAATTGCAGAAATTTCACTTATTTCATGGTAAAAAGGCAGAAATTTTCCTCATTTTGGGGCAAAAATGAAGAAATTCCAAATATTTTGTGGCAAAAATGCAAAAATTCCCCTTATTTTGTGATAAAAAGGCAGAAATTTCCCTTATTTGGGGGCAAAAAGCAGAAATTTCCCTTATTTGGGGGCAAAATTGAAGAAATTTCACTTATTTCAGGGTAATAAGTCAGAAATTTTCCTTATTTGGGGCAAAAAAGACAGAAATTCCTTTTGTTTTGGGGGAAAAAGTCAGAAATTCCACTTATTTAGATGCAAAAAAGCAGAAATTCCCCTTATTTTGGAGCAAAAATGAAGAAATTTTTTTTTTGTGGCAAAAGGTATGCATTCTTCTTATTTTCAGGCTAAAAAGCAGAAATTCCCCGTATTTTGGAGCAAAATTGCAGAAATTCCCCTAATTGTGGAGCAAAAAGACAGAAATTCTTTTTATTTTGGGGCAAAACTCAGAAATTCCACTTATTTTGGGACAAAATTCCAGAAATTTCACTTATTTTGGGGCAAAATTGCAGAAATTTCACTTATTTTGGCAAAATTGCAGAAATTTCAATTATTTCAGAAAAAAAGCAGAAATTTTCTTATTTTGGTGCAAAAAGGCAGAAATTTCTTTTATTTTGGTACAAAATTGCAGAAATTTTTCTTATTTTGGGGCAAAAAGCAGAAATCCCCTATATTTTGGGGCAAAAATGCATAAATTCCTCTTATTTTGAGGTAAAAAGGCTGAAATTTCCCTTATTTGGGGGCAAAAAGACAGAAATTTCCCTTATTTTGAGGCAAAATTGCAGAAATTTCACATATTTCAGGGTAATAAGTCAGAAATTCATCTTACTTTGGGGCAAAAAACAGAAATTCCCTTTGTTTTGGGGGAAAAAGACAGAAATTCCACTTATTTAGAGGCAAAAAAGCAGAAATTCTTCTTTATTGGAGCAAAAATGAAGAAATTTATCTTTTTTTGTGGCAAAAGGTATACATTCCGCTAATTTTCGGGCTAAAAAGCAGAAATTCCCCGTATTTTGGATCAAAATTGCAGAAATTCCCCTTATTTTGGAGCAAAAATAAAGAAATTTCCCTTTTTTATGGCAAAAAGCTATGCATTCTTCTTATTTTCGGGCAAAAAGGCAGAAATTCCCCGTATTTTGGAGCAAAATTGCAGAAATTCCCCTAATTGTGGGGCAAAAAGGCAGAAATTCCAAATATGTTGGGGCAAAAAGACAGAAATTCTCCATGTTTCGGGGTAAAACTCAGAAATTCCACTTATTTTGGGGCAAAATTCCAGAAATTTCCCTTATTTTAGGGCAAAATTGCAGAAATTTCACTTATTTTTGGGCAAAATTGCAGAAATTTCACTTATTTCAGAAAAAAAAGCAGAATTTATTTATTTTGGTGCAAAAAGGCAGAAATTTCTTTTATTTTTGTACAAAATTGCAGAAATTTTTCTTATTTTGGGGCGAAAAGGCAGAAATCTCCCATATTTTGTGGCAAAAATGCAGAAATTTCTCTTATTTTGAGGTAAAAAGGCTGAAATTCCCCTTATTTGGGGGCAAAAAGGCAGAAATTTCCTTTATTTTGGGGCAAAATTGCAGAAATTTCACTTATTTCAGGGTAATAAGTCAGAAATTGTTTTTACTTTGGGGCAAAAAAGACAGAAATTCTCTTTGTTTTTGGGGAAAAAGACAGAAATTCCACTTATTTAGAGGCACAAAAGCAGAAATTCCCCTTATTTTGGAGCAAAACTGAAGAAATTTCCCTTTTTTATGGCAAAAAGGTATGCATTCTTCTTATTTTCGGGCAAAAAGGCAGAAATTCCCCGTATTTTGAAGCAAAATTGCAGAAATTCCCCTAATGGTGGGGCAAGAAGGGAGAAATTCCCTATATTTTGGGGCAAAAAGACAGAAATTCTCCTTATTTTGGGGCAAAACTCAGAAATTCCACTTATTTTGGTGCAAAATTCCAGAAATTTCCCTTATTTGGAAGCAAAATTGAAGAAATTTCACTTATTTTGGGGCAAAATTGCAGAAATTTAACTTATTTAAGAAAAAAATTCAGAAATTTTCCTATTTTGGTGCAAAAAGGCAGAAATTTTTTTTATTTTGATACAAAATTGCAGAAATTTTTCTTTTTTTGGGGCAAAAAGGCAGAAATCACTATATATTGGGGCAAAAATGCAGAAATTCCTCTTATTTTGAGGAAAAAAGGCGAAATTTCCCTTATTTGGGGGCAAAAAGGCAGAAATTTCCCTTATTTTGAGGCAAAATTGCAGAAATTTCACTTATTTCAGTGTAATAAGTCAGAAATTTTCCTTATTTTGGGGCAAAAAAGACAAAAATTCCCTTTGTTTTCGGGGAAAAAGACAGAAATTCCACTTTTTTAGAGGCAAAAATGCAGAAATTCCTTTTATTTTGGAGTAAAAATGAAGAAATTTCCCTTTTTTGTGGCAAAAGGTATACATTCCACTTATATTTGGGCTAGAAAGCAGAAATTACCCGTATTTTGGAGCAAAATTGCAGATATTCCCCTAATTGTGGGGCAAAAAGGCAGAAATTCCCTATATGTTAGGGCAAAAAGACAGAAATTCTCCTTATTTTGGGGCAAAACTCAGAAATTCCACTTATTTTGGGGCAAAATTCCAGAAATTTCCCTAATTTTGTAGCAAAATTGCAGAAATTTCACTTATCTTGGGGCAAAATTGCAGAAATTTCACTTATTTCATAGTAAAAAGGCAGAAATTTTCCTTATTTTTGGGCAAAAATGCAGAGATTCCAAATATTTTGTGGTAAAAATGCAAAAATTCCCCTTATTTTGAGGTAAAAAGGCAGAAATTCCCCTTATTTGGGGGCAAAAAGCAGAAATTTTCCTTATTCTGGGGCAAAATTGCAGAAATTTCACTTATTTCAGGGTAATAAGTCAGAAATTTTCCTTATTTGGGGCAAAAAAGACAGAAATTCCCTTTGTTTTGGGAAAAAAAGACAGAAATGCCACTTATTTAGAAGCAAAAAAGCAGAAATTTCCCTTATTTTGGTGCAAAAATGAAGAAATTTCCCTTTTTTGTTGCAAAAGGTATACATTCCCCTTATTTTCAGGCTAAAAAGCAGAAATTCCCCGTATTTAGGAGCAAAATTGCATAAATTCCCCTAATTGTGGGGCAAAAAGGCAGAAATTCCCTATATGTTGGGGCAAAAAGACAGAAATTCTCTTTATTTTGGGGCAAAACTCAGAAATTCCACTTATTTTGGGGCAAAATTCCAGAAATATCACTTATTTTGGGCCAAAATTGCAGAAATTTCACTTATTTTGGTGCAAAATTGCAGAAATTTCACTTATTTTAGAAAAAAAAGCAGAAATTTTCTTATTTTGATGCAAAAGGCAGAAATTTCTTTTATTTTGGTACAAAATTGCAGAAATTTTTCTTATTTGGGGGCAAAAAGGCATAAATCTCTTATATTTTGGGGCAAAAATGCATAAATTCCTCTTATTTTGAGGTAAAAAGGCTGAAATTCCCCTTATTTGAGGGCAAAAAGGCAGAAATTTCCCTTATTTTGAGGCAAAATTGCAGAAATTTCACTTATTTCAGGGTAATAAGTCAGAAATTTTCCTTATTTTGGGGCAAAAAACAGAAATTTCCTTGGTTTTGGGGGAAAAAGACAGAAATTCCACTTATTTAGAGGCAAAAAAGCAGAAATTCTTATTATTTTGAAGCAAAAATGAAGAAATTTATCTTTTTTGTGGCAAAAGGTATACATTCCCCTTATTTTCGGGCTAAAAAGAAGAAATTCCCCGTATTTTGGAGCAAAATTGAAGAAATTCCCCTTATTTTGGAGCAAAAATGAAGAAATTTCCCTTTTTTATGGCAAAAAGGTATGCATTCTTTATATATTCGTGCAAAAAGGCAGAAATTCCCCGTATTTTGGAGCAAAATTGCAGAAATTCCCCTACATGTGGGGCAAAAATGCAGAAATTCCCTATATTTTTAGGACAAAAAGAGAGAAATTCTCCTTATTTTGGGGCAAAACTCAGAAATTCCACTTATTTTGGGGCAAAATTCCAGAAATTTCCCTTATTTAGGGGCAAAATTGCAGAAATTTCACTTATTTTGGGGCAAAATTGCAGAAATTTCACTTATTTCAGAGAAAAAAAGCAGAAATTTTCCTTATTTTGGTGCAAAAAGGCAGAAATTCCTAATATTTTGTGGGAAAAAGGCAGAAATTCCCCTTATTTTGAGGTAAAAAAGCTGAAATTCCCCTTCATTAGGGGGAAAAAGGCAGAAATTTCCCTTATTTTGGGGCAAAATTGCAGAAATTTCACTTATTTCAGGGTAATAAGTCAGAAATTTTCCTTATTTTGGGGCCAAATGACAGAAATTTTCTTTGTTTTGGGGGGAAAAGACAGAAATTCCTCTTATTTAGAGGCAAAAAAGCATAAATTCCCCTTATTTTGGAGCAAAAATGAAGAAATTTCCCTTTTTTATGGCAAAAAGGTATGCATTCTTTATATTTTCGGGCAAAAAAGCAGAAATTCCCCGTATTTTGGAGCAAAATTGCAGAAATTCCCCTAATTGTGGGGCGAAAAGGCAGAAATTCCCTGTATGTTGAGGCAAAAAGACAGAAATTCTCCTTATTTTGGGGCAAAACTCAGAAATTCCACTTATTATGGGCAAAATTGCAGAAATTTCACTTATTTCAGGGTAATAAGTCAGAAATTTTCCTTATTTTGGGGCAAAAAAGACAAAAATTCCCTTTGTTTTGAAGGATAAAGACAGAAATTCCACTTATTTAGAGGCAAAAAAGCAGAAATTCCCCTTATTTTGGAGCAAAACTGAAGAAATTTCTCTTTTTTATGGCAAAAAGGTATGCATTCTTCTTATTTTCGGGCAAAAGGCAGAAATTCCCCGTATTTTGGATCAAAATTGCAGAAATTCCCCTAATTGTGGGGCAAAACGGCAGAAATTCCCTATATGTTGGGGCAAAAAGACAGAAATTCTTATTATTTCGGGGCAAAACTCAGAAATTCCACTTATTTTGGGGCAAAATTCCAGAAATTTCCTTTATTTTGGGGCAAAATTGCAGAAATTTCACTTATTTTGAAGCAAAATTGCAGAAATTTCACTTATTTAAAAAAAATTCAGAAATTTTCCTATTTTGGTGCAAAAAGGCAGAAATTTCTTTGATTTTGGTACAAAATTGCAGAAATTTTTCTCATTTTGGGGCAAAAAGGCAGAAATCTCCCATATTTTGGGGCAAAAATGCAGAAATTCCCCTTATTTTGAGGTAAAAAGGCTGAAATTCCCATTATTTGGTGGCAAAAAGGCAGAAATTTCCCTTATTTTGAGGCAAAATTGCAGAAATTTCACTTATTTCATTGTAATAAGTCAGAAATTTTCCTTATTATGGGGCAAAAAAGACAGAAATTCCCATTGTTTTGGGGGAAAAAGACAGAAATTCCCCTATTTTAGAGGCAAAAAAGCAGAAATTCTTTTATTTTGGAGTAAAAATTAAGAAATTTCCCTTTTTTGTGGCAAAAGGTATACATTCCACTTATTTTTGGGCTAAAAAGCAGAAATTCCCCGTATTTTGGAGCAAAATTGCAGAAATTCCCCTAATTGTGGGGCAAAAAGGCAGAAATTCCCTATATGTTGGGGCAAAAAGACAGAAATTCTCCTTATTTTGGGGCAAAACTCAGAAATTCCACATATTTTGGGGCAAAATTCCATAAATTTCCCTTATTTTGGGGCAAAATTGCAGAAATTTCACTTATTTTGGGGCAAAATTGCAGAAATTTCACTTATTTCAGGGAAAAAAGGCAGAAATTTTTCTTATTTTGGGGCAAAAAAACAGAAATTTCTTTTATTTTGTGGCAAAAATGCAGAAATTCCCTTTCTTTTGAGGTAAAAAGGCTGAAATTTCCCTTATTTAATGGCAAAAAGGCAGAAATTTATTTTATTTTGGGGCAAAATTGGAGAAATTTCACTTATTTCAGGGTAATAAGTCAGAAATTTTACTTATTTTGGGGCCAAAATAACAGAAATTCTCTTTGTTTTGAAGGAAAAGACAGAAATTCCACTTATTTAGAGGCAAAAAAGCAGAAATTCCCCTTATTTTGAAGCAAAAATGAAGAAATTTCCTTTTTTTATGGCAAAAAGGTATGCATTCTTCTTATTTTCGGGCAAAAAGGCAGAAATTCCCCGTATTTTGGAGCAAAATTGCAGAAATTCCCCTAATTGTGGGGCAAAAAGACAGAAATTCCCTATATGTTGGGGCAAAAAGACAGAAATTCTCCTTATTTTGGGGCAAAACTCAGAAATTCCACTTATTTTGGGGCAAAATTCCAGAAATTTTCTTTATTTTGGGGCAAAATTGCAGAAATTTCACTTATTTTGGGGCAAAATTGCAGAAATTTCACTTATTTCATGGTAAAAAGGCAGAAATTTTCCTTATTTTGGGGCAAAAATGCAGAAATTCCTAATATTTTGTGGTAAAAATGCAGAAATTCCCCTTATTTTGAGGTAAAAAGGCTTAAATTCCCCTTATTTGGGAACAAAAAATCAGAAATTTCCCTTATTTTGGGGCAAAATTGCAGAAATTTCACTTATTTCAGGGTAATAAGTAAGAAATTTTCCTTATTTGGGGCAAAAAAGACAGAAATCCCATTTGTTTTGGGGGAAAAAGACAGAAATTCCACTTATTTAGAGGCAAAAAAGCAGAAATTCCCCTTATTTTGGAGCAAAAATGAAGAAATTTCCCTTTTTTGTGGCAAAAGGTATACATTCCCCTTATTTTCAGGCTATAAAGCAGAAATTCCCCGTATTTTGGAGCAAAATTGCAAAAATTCCCCTAATTGTGGGGCAAAAATGCAGAAATTCTCTATATGTTAGGGCAAAAGGAAAGAAATTCTTTTTATTTTGGGGCAAAACTCAGAAATTCTACTTATTTTGGGGCAAAATTCCAGATATTTCCCTTATTTTGGGGCAAAATTGCAGAAATTTTACTTATTTTGGGGCAAAATTGCAGAAATATCACTTATTTCAGGGAAAAAAGGCAGAAATTTTTCTTATTTTGGGGCAAAAAAGACAGAAATTCCCTTTGCTTTGGGGGAAAAAGAGAGAAATTCAACTTATTTAGAGGCAAAAAAGCAGAAATTCTTCTTATTTTAGAGCAAAAATGAAGAAATTTTCCTTTTTTATGGAAAAAAGGTATGCATTCTTCTTATTTTCAGACAAAAAGGCAGAAATTCCGCGTATTTTGGAGCAAAATTGCAGAAATTTCCCTAATTGTGTGCAAAAAGGCAAAAATTCCCTATATGTTGTGGCAAAAAGACAGAAATTCTCCTTATTTTGGGGCAAAATTCAGAAATTTCACTTATTTTTGGGCAAAATTGCAGAAATTTCACTTATTTGAGAAAAAAAACGAGAAATTTTCTTATTTTGGGGCAAAAGGCAGAAATTCTCATTATTTTAGGGCAAAATTGCAGAAATTTCCCTTATTTTGTGACAAAAAACAGAAATTCTCTTTATTTTGGGGCAATATTACAGAAAATACTTTTATTATGGGGAAAAATTGCAGATATTTCTTTTATTTTAAGGATAAATTGCAGAAATTTCACTTATTTCAGAGAAAAAAAGCAAAACTTTTTCTTATTTTAGGGCAAAATGCAGAAATTCCCATTATTTTGGGGCACAATGGCAGAAATTCACCTTATTTTGGGGTGAAATTGCAGACATTTCACATATTTCAGGGCAAAAAGGCAGAAATTCCCCTTATTTTGGAGCAAAAATGAAAAAATTTCCCTTTTTTATGGCAAAAAGTTATACATTCTTCTTATTTTCGGGCAAAAAGGCAGAAATTCCCTGTATTTTGGAGAAAAATTGCAGAAATTCCCCTAATTGTGGGGCAAAAAGGCAGAAATTTCCTATATGTTGGGGCAAAAAGACAGAAATTCTCCTAATTTTGGGGCAAAACTCAGAAATTCCACTTATTTTGGGGCAAAATGCCAGAAATTTCCCTTATTTTGGGGCAAAATTGCAGAAATTTCACTTATTTTGGGGCAAAATTGCAGAAATTTCTCTTATTTCAGAAAAAAAGCAGAATTTATTTATTTTGGTGCAAAAAGGCAGAAATTTTTTTTATTTTGGTACAAAATTGTAGAAATTTTTCTTATTGTGGGGCAAAAATGCAGAAATCTCCCATATATTGGGGCAAAATGCAGAAATTCCTCTTATTTTGAGGTAAAACGGCTGAAATTCCCATTTTTGGAAGCAAAAAGGCAGAAATTTCCCTTATTTTGAGACAAAATTGCAGAAATTTCACTTATTCCGGAGAAAAAAAGCAAAAATTTTTCTTATTTTAGGGCAAAATGCAGAAATTCCCATTATTTTGGGGGCAAAAAGGCATAAATTCCCCTTATTTGGGGGCAAAAAGGCAGATATTCCCCTTATTTTGGGATAAAATTGCAGAAATGTCCCTTGTTTGGGGGCAAAATGCAGAAAATCCCCATAATTTCGGGCAAAAAAGCAGAAATTCCCCGTATTTTGGAGCAAAATTGCAGAAATTCCTTTAATATGGGGGCAAAAATGCAGAAATTCCCTTTATTTTTGGGCAAATCGGCAGAAGTTCCCTTTATTTTCGGGAAAAGAGGCAGAAATTCCCTGTATTTTGAACAAAATTGCAGAAACTCTCCTAATTTTGGAGCAAAAATACAGAAATTCTCATTTTTTCGAGGCAAAAATCAGAAATTTCTTTTATTTTGGGGCAAAATTTTAGAAATTTCTTTTATTTTGGTACAGAATTGCAGAAATTTTTCTTATTTTGTGGCAAAAAGGCACAAATTTCTCATATTTTGGAACAAAAAATGCAGAAATTCTTCTTATTTTGAGGTAAAAAGGCTGAAATTCCCCTTATTTTGGGGCAAAAAGGCAGAAATTTCACTTATTTTGGGGCAAAATTGCAGAAATTTTACTTATTTCAGAAAAAAAAGCAGAAATTTTCTTATTTTGGTGCAAAAAGCCAGAAATTTCTTTTATTTTGGTACAAAATAGCATAAATTTTTCTTATTCTGGAACAAAAAAGCAGAAATCTCCCATATTTTGGGGCAAAAATGCAGAAATTCCTCTTATTTTGAGGTAAAAAGGCTGAAATTCCCCTTATTTGGGGGCAAAAAGCAGAAATTTCCCTTATTTTGGAGCAAAATTGCAGAAATTTCACTTATTTCAGAGTAATAAGTCAGAAATTTTTTTTATTTTGGGGCAAAAAAGACAGAAATTCCCTTTGTTTTGGGGGATAAAGACAGAAATACCACTTATTTAGAGGCAAAAAAGCAGAAATTCCCCTTATTTTGGAGCAAAACTGAAGAAATTTCCCTTATTTTGGGTCAAAATTGCAGAAATTTCACTTATTTTGGAGCAAAATTGCAGAAATTTCACTTATTTCAGAAAAAAAGCAGAAATTTTCTTATTTTGGTGCAAAAAGGCAGAAGTTTCTTTTATTTTGGTACAAAATTGCATAAATTATTCTTATTTTGGAACAAAAAGGCAGAAATCTCCCATATTTTGGGGCAAAAATGCAGAAATTCCTCTTATTTTGAGGTAACAAGGCTTAAATTCCCCTTATTTGGTGGGAAAAAGGCAGAAATTTCCCTTATTTTCGAGCAAAATTGCAGAAATTTCAGTTATTTCAGGGTAATAAGTCAGAAATTTTCCTTATTTTGGGGCAAAAAAGACAGAAATTCCCTTTGTTTTTGGGGATAAAGACAGAAATTCCACTTATTTAGAGGCAAAAAAGCAGAAATTCCCCTTATTTTGGAGCAAAACTGAAGAAATTTCCCTTTTTTATGGCAAAAAAGTATGCATTCTTCTTATTTTCGGGCAAAAAGACAGAAATTCCCCGTATTTTGGAGCAAAATTGCAGAAATTCCCCTAATTGTGGGGCAAAAAGGCAGAAATTCCCTATATGTTGGGGAAAAAAGACAGAAATTCTCCTTATTTTGGGGCAAAACTCAGAAATTCCACTTATTTTGGGGCAAAATTCCAGAAATTTCCCTTATTTTGGGGCAAAATTGCAGAAATTTCACTTATTTTGGGGCAAAATTGCAGAAATTTCACTTATTTCAGAAAAAAATTCAGAAATTTTCCTATTTTGGTGCAAAAAGGCAGAAATTTCTTTTATTTTGGTACAAAATTGCAGAAATTTTTCTTATTTTGGGGCAAAAGGCAGAAATCTCCCATATTTAGGGGAAAAATGCAGAAATTCCTCTTATTTTGAGGTAAAAAGGCTGAAATTTCTCTTATTTGGGGGAAAAAAGCAAAAATTTCCCTTATTTTGAGGCAAATTTGGAGAAATTTCACTTATTTCATTGTAATAAGTCAGAAATTTTCCTTATTTTGGGGCAAAAAAGACAGAAATTCCCTTTGTTTTGGGGGAAAAACACAGAAATTCCACTCTTTTAGAGGCAAAAAAGCAGAAATTCCTTTTATTTTGGAGTAAAAATGAAGAAATTTCCCTTTTTTGTGGCAAAAGGTATACATTCCACTTATTTTTGGGCTAAAAAGCAGAAATTCCTTGTATTATGGAGCAAAATTGCAGAAATTCTCCTATTTGTGGGGCAAAAATGCAGAAATTCCCTATATGTTAGGGCAAAAAGACAGAAATTCTCCTTATTTTGGGGCAAAACTCAGAAATTCCACTTATTTTGGGGCAAACTTCCAGAAATTTCCCTTATTTTGTGGCAAAATTGCAGAAATTTCACTTATTTTGGGGCAAAATTGCAGAAATTTCACTTATGTCAGGGAAAAAAGGCAGAAATTTTCCTTATTTTGGGGCAAAAAAACAGAAATTTCTTTTATTTTGTGGCAAAAATGCAGAAATTCCCCTTATTTTGAGGTAAAAAGGCTGAAATTTCCCTTATTTGGGGGCAAAAAGGCAGAAATTTTCCTTATTTTGGGGCAAAATTGGAGAAATTTCACTTATTTCAGGGTAATAAGTCAGAAATTTACCTTATTTTGGGGCAAAAAAGACAGAAATTCCCTTTGTTTTGGGGGAAAAGGACAGAAATTCCACTTATTTAGAGGCAAAAAAGCAGAAATTCCCATTATTTTGAAGCAAAAATGAAGAAATTTCGCTATTTTATGGCAAAAAGTTATGCATTCTTCTTATTTTCGGGCAAAAAGGCAGAAATTCCCCGTATTTTGGAGCAAAATTGCAGAAATTCCCCTTATTGTGGGGCAAAAAGGCAGAAATTCCCTATATGTTGGGGCAAAAAGACAGAAATACTCCTTATTTTGGGTCAAAACTCAGAAATTCCACTTATTTTGGGGCAAAATTCCAGAAATTTCCCTTACTTTGGGGCAAAATTGCAGAAATTCCACTTATTTTGGGGCAAAATTGCAGAAATTACCCGTATTTTGGAGCAAAATTGCAGAAATTCCCCTAATTGTGGGGCAAAAATGCAGAAATTCCCTATAGGTTGGGGCAAAAAGGCAAAAATTCCCAATATGTTGGGGCAAAAAGACAGAAATTCTCCTTATTTTAGGGCAAAATTCAGAAATTTCACTTATTTTTGGGCAAAATTGCAGAAATTTCACTTATTTCAGAAAAAAAGGAGAAATTTTCTTATTTTGGGGCAAAAGGCAGAAATTCCCCTTATTTTAGGGCAAAATTGCAGAAATTTCCCTTATTTTGAAACAAAAAACAGAAATTCCCTTTATTTTGTGGCAAAATTGCAGAAAATACCTTTATTATGGGGGAAAATTGCATATATTTCTTTTATTTTAAGGCAAAATTGCAGAAATTTCACTTATTTCAGAGAAAAAAAGCAAAATTTCATCTTATTTTAGGGCAAAATGCAGAAATTCCCATTATTTTGGGGCACAATAGCAGAAATTCACCTTATTTTGGGGTAAAATTGCAGACATTTCACATATTTCAGGGCAAAAAGGTAGAAATTCCCCTTTTTGGGGGCAAAAAGGCTGAAATTCCCCTTATTTTCTATAAAATTGCAGAAATTCCCCTTGTTTGGGGGCAAAAAGGCAGAAAATCTTCTTAATTTTGGGCAAAAAGGCAGAAATTCCCCGTATTTTGGAGAAAAATTGCAGAAATTCCCCTAATATTGGGTCCAAAAGGCAGAAATTCCCTTTATTTTGGGGCAAAAATACAGAAATTCTCCTTATTTCGGGACAAAAATCAAAAATTTCCTTTATTTTGGGGCAAAATTTTAGAAATTTCTTTTATTTTGGTACAGAATTGCAGAAATTTTTCTTATTTGGTGACAAAAAGGCAGAAAATTCCCATATTTTGGAACAGAAATGCAGAAATTGCCCTTATTTTGAGGTAAAAAGGCTGAAATTCCCCTTATTTTGGGGAAAAAAGGAAGAAATTTCATTTATTTTGGGGCAAAATCGCAGAAATTTCACTTATTTCAGAAAATAAAGGAGAAATTTTCTTATTTTGGGGCAAAATGCAGAAATTTCTTTTACTTTGGTACAAAATTGCAGAAATTTTTCTTATTTTGGGGCAAAAATTCATAAATTTTCCATATTTTGGGGCAAAAATGCAAAAATTCCCCTTATTTTGAGGTAAAAAGGCTGAAATTCCCCTTATTTGGGGGCAAAAAGGCAGAAATTTTCCTTATTTTGGGGCTAAATTACAGAAATTTTACTTATTTCAGGGTAATAAGTCAGAAATTTTCCTTATTTTGGGGCAAAAAAGACAAAAATTCCCTTTGTTTTGGGGGAAAAAGACAGAAATTCCACTTATATAGAGGCAAAAAAGCAGAAATTCCCATTATTTTGAAGCAAAAATTAAGAAATTTCCCTTTTTTATGGCAAAAAGGTATGCATTCTTTTTATTTTCGGGCAAAAAGGCAGAAATTCCCCGTATTTTGGAGCAAAATTGCAGAAATTTTACTTATTTCAGAAAAAAAGGAGAAATTTTCTTATTTTGGGGCAAAAGGCAGAAATTCCCCTTATTTTAGGGCAAAATTGCAGAAATTTTCCATATTTGGGGACAAATAACAGAAATTCCCTTTATTTTGGGGCAAAATTGCAGAAAATTCCTTTATTATGGGGAAAAATTGCAGATATTTCTTTTATTTTAATGCAAAATTGCAGAAATTTCACTTATTTCAGAGAAAAAAAGCAAAAATTTTTCTTATTTTAGGGCAAAATGCAGAAATTCCCATTATTTTGGGACAAAAAGGCAGAAATTCACCTTATTTTTGGGTAAAATTGAAGACATGTCACATATTTCAGGGCAAATAGGCAGAAATTCCCCTTATTTGGGGGCAAAAAGGCAGAAATTCCCCTTATTTTGGGATAAAATTGCAGAAATTTCCCTTGTTTGGGGGCAAAAAGGCAAAAAATCCCCTTAATTTCGAGCAAAAAGGCAGAAATTCCCCGTATTTTGGAGCCAAATTGCAGAAATTCCCCTAATATTGGGGCAAAAATGCAGAAATTCCCTTTATTTGGGGCAAATCGGCAGAAGTTCTTCTTATTTTTGGGAAAAGAGGCAGAAATTCCCTGTATTTTGAAGCAAAATTGCAGAAACTCCCCTAATTTTGGGGCAAAAAGGCAGAAATTCCCTTTAGTTTGGGGCAAAAATACAGAAATTCTCCTTATATCGGGGCAAAAATCAGAAATTTCCCTAATTTTGGAGCAAAATTTTAGAAATTTCTTTTATTTTGGTACAGAATTGCAGAAATTTTTCTTATTTTGTGGCAAAAATGCAGAAATTTCCCATATTTTGGGGCAAAAATGCAGAAATTCTTCTTATTTTGAGGTAAAAAGGCTGAAATTCCCCTTATTTGGGGGCAAAAAGGCAGAAATTTCTCTTATTTTGGGGCAAAATTGCAGAAATTTCACTTATTTCAGGGAAATAAGTCAGAAATTTTCCTTATTTTGAGGCAAAAAAGACAGAAATTCCCTTTGTTTTGGGGCACAATGGCAGAAATTCCACTTATTTAGAGGCAAAAAAGCAGATATTCCCCTTATTTTGAAGCAAAAATGAAGAAATTTCTATTTCTTATGGCAAAAAGGTATGCATTCTTCTTATTTTCGGGCAAAAAGGCAGAAATTCTTTGTATTTTGGAGCAAGATTGCAGAAATTCCCCTAATTGTGGGGCAAAAAGGCAGAAATCCCCTATATGTTGGGGCAAAAAGAAAGAAATTCTCCTTATTTTGGGGCAAAACTCAGAAATTCCACTTATTTTGGGGCAAAATTTCAGAAATTTCCCTTATTTTGGAGCAAAATTGCAGAAATTTCACTTATTTCAAAGAAAAAAAAGCACAAATTTTCTTATTTTGGGGCAAAAAGGCAGAAATTTCATTTATTTTGGTACAAAATTGCAGAAATTTTTCTTAATTTGGGCAAAAATGCAGAAATTTCCCATATTTTTCGACAAAAATGCAGAAATTCCCCTTATTTTGAGGTAAAAAGGCTGAAATTCCCCTTATTTTGGGGCAAAAATTTAGAAATTCCCCTTATTATAAAGGAAAAAGACAGAAATTCCGTTTATTTTTGTGGAAAAGTCAGAAATTGCACTTATTTTGAGTCAAAAAGGCGGAAAATCCCCTTATTTTGGGGTAAAAAATGAAGAAATTAACCTTTTTTATGGCAAAAAGGTATACATTCTTTTTATTTTCGAGCAAAATTGCAGAAATTCCCCTAATTATGGGGAAAAAAGGCAGAAATTCCCCGTAATTTGGAGCAAAATTGCAGAAATTCCCCTAATTTTGGGGCAAAAACACAGAACGTCCCTTTATTTTGGGGTAAAACTGCAGAAATTTCACTTATTTCGCGGCAAAATGGCAGAAATTCCCTTTATTTTCGGAGAAAAAGGCAGAAAATCCCCGTATTTTAGAGCAAAATTGCAGAAATTTACCTAATTTTGGGGTAAAACATGCAGTAATTTTCTTTATTTTGGGGCAAAAAGGCAGAAATTCCCCTTATTTTGGGGCAAAAATCAAAAATATCCCTTATTTTGGGGCAAAATTTTAGAAATTTCTTTTATTTTGGTACAGAATTGCAGAAATTTTTCTTATTTTGTGGCAAAAAGGAAGAAATTTCCCATATTTTGGAACAAAAATGCAGAAATTCCCCTTATTTTGAGGTAAAAAGGCTGAAATTCCCCTTATTTTGGGGCACAAAGAAAGAAATTTCACTTATTTTGGGGCAAAATTGCAGAAATTTCACTTATTTCAGAAAATAAAGGAGAAATTTTCTTATTTTCGGGCAAAAAGTTAGAAATTTCTTTTTTTTGGTACTAAATTGCAGAAATTTTTCTTATTTTGGGGCAAAAAGGCATAAATTTCCCATATTTTGAAGCAAAAATGCTGAAATTCCCCTTATTTCGGGGAAAAAGGCAGAAATTTCCCTTATTTTGGGGCAAAATTGCAGAAATTTCACTTATTTCAGGGTAATAAGTCAGAAATTTTCCTTACTTTGGGGCCAAAAGGACAAAAATTCCCTTTGTTTTGGGGGAAAAAGACAGAAATTCCACTTATTTAGAGGCAAAAAAGCAGAAATTTCTCTTATTTTGGAGCAAAAATGAAGAAATTTCCCTTTTTTATGGCAAAAAGGTATGCATTCTTCTTATTTTCGGGCAAAAAGGCAGAAATTCCCCGTATTTTGGAGCAAAATTGCAGATATTCCCCTAATTGTGGGGCAAAAAGGCAGAAATTCCCTATATGTTGGGGCAAAAAGACAGAAATTCTCATTATTTTGGGGCAAAACTCAGAAATTCCACTTATTTTGGCGCAAAATTCCAGAAATTTCCCTTACTTTGAGGCAAAATTGCAGAAATTTCACTTATTTTGGGGCAAAATTGCAAAAATTTCACTTATGTCAGAAAAAAAAGCAGAAATTTTCTTATTTTGGTGCAAAAAGGCAGAAATTTCTAATATTTAGGTACAAAATTGCAGAAATTTTTCTTATTTTAGGGCAAAAAGGCAGAAATCTCCCATATTTTGGGGCAAAAATGCAGAAATTCCTCTTATTTTTAGGTAAAAAGGCTGAAATTCCCCTTATTTTGGGGCAAAAAGGCAGAAATTTCCCTTATTTTGAGGCAAAATTGCAGAAATTTCACTTATTTCAGAGAACAAAAGCAGAAATTTTCTTATTTTGGGGCAAAAAGGCAGAAATTTCTTTTATTTTGGTACAAAATTGCAGAAATGTTTCTTATTTTGGGGCAAAAAGGCAGAAATCTCCCATATTTTGGGGCAAAAAAATCAGAAATTTCCCTTATTTTGAGGTAAAAACGCTGAAATTCCCCTTATTTGGGGGCAAAAAGGCAGAAATTTCCCTTATTTTGAGGCAAAATTGCAGAAATTTCACTTATTTCAGAATAATAAGTCAGAAATTTTCCTTATTTTGGGGCAAAAAACAGAAATTCTCTTTGTTTTAAAGGAAAAAGACTGTTATTCCACTTATTTAGAGGCTAAAAAGCAGAAATTCTTATTATTTTGGAGGAAAAATGAAGAAATTTTCCTTTTTTTGTGGAAAAAGGTATACATTCCTCTAATTTTCGGGCTAAAAAGCAGAAATTCCCCGTATTTTGGAGCAAAATTGCAGAAATTCCCCTAATGTGGGGCAAAAAGGCAGAAATTCCCTATATGTTGGGGCAAAAAGACAGAAATTCTCCTTATTTTGGGGCAAAACTCAGAAATTCCACTTATATTGGGGCAAAATTCCAGAAATTTCCCTTATTTTGGGGCAAAATTGCAGAAATTTCACTTATTTTGGGGCGAAATTGCAGAAATTTCACTTTTTTCATGGAAATAAAGGCAGAAATTTTCCTTATTTTGGGGCAAAAAGGCAGAAATTCCTCTTATTTTGAGGTAAAAAGGCTGAAATTCCCCTTATTTGGGGGCAAAAAGGCATAAATTTCCCTTATTTTGGGGCAAAATTGCAGAAATTTCACTTATTTCAGGGTAATAAGTCAGAAATTTTCCTTATTTTGGGGCAAAAAAGACAGAAATTCCCTTTGTTTTGGGATAAAAAGACAGAAATTCCACTTATTTAGAGGCAAAAAAGCAGAAATTCCACTTATTTTGGAGTAAAAATTAAGAGATTTCCCTTTTTTATGGCAAAAAGGTATGCATTCTTTTTATTTTCGGACAAAAAGGCAGAAATTCCCCGTATTTTGGAGCAAAATTGCAGAAATTTCACTTATTTCAGAATAAAAATGAGAAATTTTCTTATTTTGGGGCAAAAGGCAGAAATTCCCCTTATTTTATGGCAAAATTGCAGAAATTGCCTTTATTTGGGGACAAAAAACAGAAATTCCCTTTATTTTGGGGCAAAATTGCAGAAAATTTTTTTATTATGGGAAAAAATTGAAGATATTTCTTTTATTTTAAGGCAAAATTGCAGAAATTTCACTTATTTCAGAGAAAAAAACAAAAATCTTTCTTATTTTTGGCAAAATGCAGAAATTCCCATTATTTTGGGGCAAAAAGGCAGAAATTCACCTTATTTTGGGGTAAAATTGAAGACATGTCACATATTTCAGGGCATAAAGGCAGAAATTGCCCTTATTTGGGGGCAAAAAGGCAGAAATTCCCCTTATTTTGGGATAAAATTGCAGAAATTACCCTTGTTTGGGGGCAAAAAGGCAGAAAATCCCCTTAATTTCGGGCAAAAAGGCAGAAATTCCCTGTATTTTGAAGCAAAATTGCAGAAATTCTCCTAATATTGCGGCAAAAATGCAGAAATTCCCTTTATTTGGGGCAAATTGGCAGAAGTTCCCCTTATTTTCAGGAAAAGAGGCAGAAATTCCCATTATTTTGAAGCAAAATTGCAGAAACTCCCCTAATTTTGGGACAAAAAGGCAGAAATTCCCTTTATTTTGGGGCAAAAATACAGAAATTCTCCTTATATCTGGGCAAAAATCAGAAATTTCCCTTATTTTGGAGCAAAATTTTAGAAATTTCTTTTATTTTGGTACAGAATTGGAGAAATTTTTCTTATTCTGTGGCAAAAAGGCAGAAATTTCTTTTATTTTGGTGCAAAATTGCAGAAATTTTTCTTATTTTGGGGCAAAAAGGCATAAATTTCCCATATTTTGGGGCAAAAATGTAGAAATTTTCTTTATTTTGAGGTAAAAAGGCTGAAATTTCCCTTATTTGGGGGCAAAAGGCAGAAATTTCTCTTATTTTGGGGCAAAATTGCAGAAATTTCACTTATTTCAAAAAAAAAAGAAAAAATTTTCTTATTTGGGGGCAAAAAGGCAGAAATTTCTTTTATTTTGGTGCAAAATTACAGAAATTTTCTTTATTTTGGGGCAAAAAAGACAGAAATTCCCTTTGTTTTGGGGGAAAAAGACAGAAATTCCACTTATTTAGAGGCAAAAAAGCAGAAATTCCCCTTATTTTGGAGCAAAAATGAAGAAATTTTTCTTTTTCATGGCAAAAAGGTATGCATTCTTCTTATTTTCGGGCAAAAAGGTAGAAATTCTTTGTATTTTGGAGCAAGATTGCAGAAATTCCCCTAATTGTGGGGCAAAAAGGCAGAAATCCCCTATATGTTGGGGCAAAAAGAAAGAAATTCTCCTTATTTTGGGGCAAAACTCAGAAATTCCACTTATTTTGGGGCAAAATTTCAGAAATTTCCCTTATTTTGGAGCAAAATTGCAGAAATTTCACTTATTTCAAAGAAAAAAAGCACAAATTTTCTTATTTTGGGGCAAAAAGGCAGAAATTTCATTTATTTTGGTACAAAATTGCAGAAATTTTTCTTAATTTGGGCAAAAATGCAGAAATTTCCCATATTTTTCGACAAAAATGCAGAAATTCCCCTTATTTTGAGGTAAAAAGGCTGAAATTCCCCTTATTTTGGGGCAAAAAGTTAGAAATTCCCCTTATTTTAAAGGAAAAAGACAGAAATTCCGTTTATTTTTGTGGAAAAGTCAGAAATTGCACTTATTTTGAGTCAAAAAGGCGGAAAATCCCCTTATTTTGGGGTAAAAAATGAAGAAATTAACCTTTTTTATGGCAAAAAGGTATACATTCTTTTTATTTTCGAGCAAAATTGCAGAAATTCCCCTAATTATGGGGAAAAAAGGCAGAAATTCCCCGTAATTTGGAGCAAAATTGCAGAAATTCCCCTAATTTTGGGGCAAAAACGCAGAACGTCCCTTTATTTTGGGGTAAAACTGCAGAAATTTCACTTATTTCACGGCAAAATGGCAGAAATTCCCTTTATTTTCGGAGAAAAAGGCAGAAAATCCCCGTATTTTAGAGCAAAATTGCAGAAATTTACCTAATTTTGGGGTAAAACATGCAGTAATTTTCTTTATTTTGGGGCAAAAAGGCAGAAATTCCCCTTATTTTGGGGCAAAAATCAAAAATATCCCTTATTTTGGGGCAAAATTTTAGAAATTTCTTTTATTTTGGTACAGAATTGCAGAAATTTTTCTTATTTTGTGGCAAAAAGGAAGAAATTTCCCATATTTTGGAACAAAAATGCAGAAATTCCCCTTATTTTGAGGTAAAAAGGCTGAAATTCCCTTTATTTCGGGGCAAAAAGGCAGAAATTTCCCTTATTTTGGGGCAAAATTGCAGAAATTTCACTTATTTCAGGGTAATAAGTCAGAAATTTTCCTTACTTTGGGGCCAAAAGGACAAAAATTCCCTTTGTTTTGGGGGAAAAAGACAGAAATTCCACTTATTTAGAGGCAAAAAAGCAGAAATTTCTCTTATTTTGGAATAAAAATGAAGAAATTTCCCTTTTTTATGGCAAAAAGTTATGCATTCTTCTTATTTTCGGGCAAAAAGGCAGAAATTCCCTTTATTTTGGAGCAAAATTGCAGAAATTCCCCTAATTGTGGGGCAAAAAGGCAGAAATTCCCTATATGTTGGGGCAAAAAGACAGAAATTCTCATTATTTTGGGGCAAAACTCAGAAATTCCACTTATTTTGGCGCAAAATTCCAAAAATTTCCCTTATTTTGAGGCAAAATTGCAGAAATTTCACTTATTTTGGGGCAAAATTGCAAAAATTTCACTTATGTCAGAAAAAAAGCAGAAATTTTCTTATTTTGGTTCAAAAAGGCAGAAATTTCTAATATTTTGGTACAAAATTGCAGAAATTTTTCTTATTTTAGGGCAAAAAGGCAGAAATCTCCCATATTTTGGGGCAAAAATGCAGAAATTCCTCTTATTTTTAGGTAAAAAGGCTGAAATTCCCCTTATTTGGGGGCAAAAAGGCAGAAATTTCCCTTATATTGAGGCAAAATTGCAGAAATTTCACTTATTTCAGAGAACAAAAGCAGAAATTTTCTTATTTTGGGGCAAAAAGGCAGAAATTTCTTTTATTTTGGTACAAAATTGCAGCAATGTTTCTTATTTTGGGGCAAAAAGGCAGAAATCTCCCATATTTTGGGGCAAAAAAGCAGAAATTTCCGTTATTTTGAGGTAAAAACGCTGAAATTCCCCTTATTTGGGGGCAAAAAGGCAGAAATTTCCCTTATTTTGAGGCAAAATTGCAGCAATTTCACTTATTTCAGAATAATAAGTCAGAAATTTTCCTTATTTTGGGGCAAAAAACAGAAATTCTCTTTGTTTTAAAGGAAAAAGACTGATATTCCACTTATTTAGAGGCTAAAAAGCAGAAATTCTTATTATTTTGGAGGAAAAATGAAGAAATTTTCCTTTTTTTGTGGAAAAAGGTATACATTCCTCTAATTTTCGGGCTAAAAAGCAGAAATTCCCCGTATTTTGGAGCAAAATTGCAGAAATTCCCCTAATTGTGTGGAAAAAAGGCAGAAATTCCCTATATGTTAGGGCAAAAAGACAGAAATTCTCCTTATTTTGGGGCAAAACTCAGAAATTCCACTTATTTTGGGGCAAAATTCCAGAAATTTCCCTTATTTTGGGGCAAAATTGCAGAAATTTCACTTATTTTGGGGCGAAATTGCAGAAATTTCACTTTTTTCATGGAAAAAAAGGCAGAAATTTTCCTTATTTTGGGGCAAAAAGGCAGAAATTTTTAATATTTTGTGGCAAAAATTCAGAAATTCCTCTTATTTTGAGGTAAAAAGGCTGAAATTCCCCTTATTTGGGGGCAAAAAGGCATAAATTTCCCTTATTTTGGGGCAAAATTGCAGAAATTTCACTTATTTCAGGGTAATAAGTCAGAAATTTTCCTTATTTTGGGGCAAAAAAGACAGAAATTCCCTTTGTTTTGGTATAAAAAGACAGAAATTCCACTTATTTAGAGGCAAAAAAGCAGAAATTCCACTTATTTTGGAGTAAAAATTAAGAGATTTCCCTTTTTTATGGCAAAAAGGTATGCATTCTTTTTATTTTCGGACAAAAAGGCAGAAATTCCCCGTATTTTGGAGCAAAATTGCAGAAATTTCACTTATTTCAGAATAAAAATGAGAAATTTTCTTATTTTGGGGCAAAAGGCAGAAATTCCCCTTATTTTATGGCAAAATTGCAGAAATTGCCTTTATTTGGGGACAAAAAACAGAAATTCCCTTTATTTTGGGGCAAAATTGCAGAAAATTTTTTTATTATGGGAAAAAATTGAAGATATTTCTTTTATTTTAAGGCAAAATTGCAGAAATTTCACTTATTTCAGAGAAAAAAACAAAAATCTTTCTTATTTTTGGCAAAATGCAGAAATTCCCATTATTTTGGGGCAAAAAGGCAGAAATCTCCCATATTTTGGGGCAAAAATGCAGAAATTCCTCTTATTTTTAGGTAAAAAGGCTGAAATTCCCCTTATTTGGGGGAAAAAAGGCAGAAATTTCCCTTATATTGAGGCAAAATTGCAGAAATTTCACTTATTTCAGAGAACAAAAGCAGAAATTTTCTTATTTTGGGGCAAAAAGGCAGAAATTTCTTTTATTTTGGTACAAAATTGCAGCAATGTTTTTTATTTTGGGGCAAAAAGGCAGAAATCTCCCATATTTTGGGGCAAAAAAGCAGAAATTTCCGTTATTTTGAGGTAAAAACGCTGAAATTCCCCTTATTTGGGGGCAAAAAGGCAGAAATTTCCCTTATTTTGAGGCAAAATTGCAGAAATTTCACTTATTTCAGAATAATAAGTCAGAAATTTTCCTTATTTTGGGGCAAAAAACAGAAATTCTCTTTGTTTTAAAGGAAAAAGACTGATATTCCACTTATTTAGAGGCTAAAAAGCAGAAATTCTTATTATTTTGGAGGAAAAATGAAGAAATTTTCCTTTTTTTGTGGAAAAAGGTATACATTCCTCTAATTTTCGGGCTAAAAAGCAGAAATTCCCCGTATTTTGGAGCAAAATTGCAGAAATTCCCCTAATTGTGTGGAAAAAAGGCAGAAATTCCCTATATGTTAGGGCAAAAAGACAGAAATTCTCCTTATTTTGGGGCAAAACTCAGAAATTCCACTTATTTTGGGGCAAAATTCCAGAAATTTCCCTTATTTTGGGGCAAAATTGCAGAAATTTCACTTATTTTGGGGCGAAATTGCAGAAATTTCACTTTTTTCATGGAAAAAAAGGCAGAAATTTTCCTTATTTTGGGGCAAAAAGGCAGAAATTTTTAATATTTTGTGGCAAAAATTCAGAAATTCCTCTTATTTTGAGGTAAAAAGGCTGAAATTCCCCTTATTTGGGGGCAAAAAGGCATAAATTTCCCTTATTTTGGGGCAAAATTGCAGAAATTTCACTTATTTCAGGGTAATAAGTCAGAAATTTTCCTTATTTTGGGGCAAAAAATACAGAAATTCCCTTTGTTTTGGTATAAAAAGACAGAAATTCCACTTATTTTGGGGCAAAATTTCAGAAATTTCCCTTATTTTGGAGCAAAATTGCAGAAATTTCACTTATTTCAAAGAAAAAAAGCACAAATTTTCTTATTTTGGGGCAAAAAGGCAGAAATTTCATTTATTTTGGTACAAAATTGCAGAAATTTTTCTTAATTTGGGCAAAAATGCAGAAATTTCCCATATTTTTCGACAAAAATGCAGAAATTCCCCTTATTTTGAGGTAAAAAGGCTGAAATTCCCCTTATTTTGGGGCAAAAAGTTAGAAATTCCCCTTATTTTAAAGGAAAAAGACAGAAATTCCGTTTATTTTTGTGGAAAAGTCAGAAATTGCACTTATTTTGAGTCAAAAAGGCGGAAAATCCCCTTATTTTGGGGTAAAAAATGAAGAAATTAACCTTTTTTATGGCAAAAAGGTATACATTCTTTTTATTTTCGAGCAAAATTGCAGAAATTCCCCTAATTATGGGGAAAAAAGGCAGAAATTCCCCGTAATTTGGAGCAAAATTGCAGAAATTCCCCTAATTTTGGGGCAAAAACGCAGAACGTCCCTTTATTTTGGGGTAAAACTGCAGAAATTTCACTTATTTCACGGCAAAATGGCAGAAATTCCCTTTATTTTCGGAGAAAAAGGCAGAAAATCCCCGTATTTTAGAGCAAAATTGCAGAAATTTACCTAATTTTGGGGTAAAACATGCAGTAATTTTCTTTATTTTGGGGCAAAAAGGCAGAAATTCCCCTTATTTTGGGGCAAAAATCAAAAATATCCCTTATTTTGGGGCAAAATTTTAGAAATTTCTTTTATTTTGGTACAGAATTGCAGAAATTTTTCTTATTTTGTGGCAAAAAGGAAGAAATTTCCCATATTTTGGAACAAAAATGCAGAAATTCCCCTTATTTTGAGGTAAAAAGGCTGAAATTCCCTTTATTTCGGGGCAAAAAGGCAGAAATTTCCCTTATTTTGGGGCAAAATTGCAGAAATTTCACTTATTTCAGGGTAATAAGTCAGAAATTTTCCTTACTTTGGGGCCAAAAGGACAAAAATTCCCTTTGTTTTGGGGGAAAAAGACAGAAATTCCACTTATTTAGAGGCAAAAAAGCAGAAATTTCTCTTATTTTGGAATAAAAATGAAGAAATTTCCCTTTTTTATGGCAAAAAGTTATGCATTCTTCTTATTTTCGGGCAAAAAGGCAGAAATTCCCTTTATTTTGGAGCAAAATTGCAGAAATTCCCCTAATTGTGGGGCAAAAAGGCAGAAATTCCCTATATGTTGGGGCAAAAAGACAGAAATTCTCATTATTTTGGGGCAAAACTCAGAAATTCCACTTATTTTGGCGCAAAATTCCAAAAATTTCCCTTATTTTGAGGCAAAATTGCAGAAATTTCACTTATTTTGGGGCAAAATTGCAAAAATTTCACTTATGTCAGAAAAAAAGCAGAAATTTTCTTATTTTGGTGCAAAAAGGCAGAAATTTCTAATATTTTGGTACAAAATTGCAGAAATTTTTCTTATTTTAGGGCAAAAAGGCAGAAATCTCCCATATTTTGGGGCAAAAATGCAGAAATTCCTCTTATTTTTAGGTAAAAAGGCTGAAATTCCCCTTATTTGGGGGCAAAAAGGCAGAAATTTCCCTTATATTGAGGCAAAATTGCAGAAATTTCACTTATTTCAGAGAACAAAAGCAGAAATTTTCTTATTTTGGGGCAAAAAGGCAGAAATTTCTTTTATTTTGGTACAAAATTGCAGCAATGTTTCTTATTTTGGGGCAAAAAGGCAGAAATCTCCCATATTTTGGGGCAAAAAAGCAGAAATTTCCGTTATTTTGAGGTAAAAACGCTGAAATTCCCCTTATTTGGGGGCAAAAAGGCAGAAATTTCCCTTATTTTGAGGCAAAATTGCAGCAATTTCACTTATTTCAGAATAATAAGTCAGAAATTTTCCTTATTTTGGGGCAAAAAACAGAAATTCTCTTTGTTTTAAAGGAAAAAGACTGATATTCCACTTATTTAGAGGCTAAAAAGCAGAAATTCTTATTATTTTGGAGGAAAAATGAAGAAATTTTCCTTTTTTTGTGGAAAAAGGTATACATTCCTCTAATTTTCGGGCTAAAAAGCAGAAATTCCCCGTATTTTGGAGCAAAATTGCAGAAATTCCCCTAATTGTGTGGAAAAAAGGCAGAAATTCCCTATATGTTAGGGCAAAAAGACAGAAATTCTCCTTATTTTGGGACAAAACTCAGAAATTCCACTTATTTTGGGGCAAAATTCCAGAAATTTCCCTTATTTTGGGGCAAAATTGCAGAAATTTCACTTATTTTGGGGCGAAATTGCAGAAATTTCACTTTTTTCATGGAAAAAAAGGCAGAAATTTTCCTTATTTTGGGGCAAAAAGGCAGAAATTTTTAATATTTTGTGGCAAAAATTCAGAAATTCCTCTTATTTTGAGGTAAAAAGGCTGAAATTCCCCTTATTTGGGGGCAAAAAGGCATAAATTTCCCTTATTTTGGGGCAAAATTGCAGAAATTTCACTTATTTCAGGGTAATAAGTCAGAAATTTTCCTTATTTTGGGGCAAAAAAGACAGAAATTCCCTTTGTTTTGGTATAAAAAGACAGAAATTCCACTTATTTAGAGGCAAAAAAGCAGAAATTCCACTTATTTTGGAGTAAAAATTAAGAGATTTCCCTTTTTTATGGCAAAAAGGTATGCATTCTTTTTATTTTCGGACAAAAAGGCAGAAATTCCCCGTATTTTGGAGCAAAATTGCAGAAATTTCACTTATTTCAGAATAAAAATGAGAAATTTTCTTATTTTGGGGCAAAAGGCAGAAATTCCCCTTATTTTATGGCAAAATTGCAGAAATTGCCTTTATTTGGGGACAAAAAACAGAAATTCCCTTTATTTTGGGGCAAAATTGCAGAAAATTTTTTTATTATGGGAAAAAATTGAAGATATTTCTTTTATTTTAAGGCAAAATTGCAGAAATTTCACTTATTTCAGAGAAAAAAACAAAAATCTTTCTTATTTTTGGCAAAATGCAGAAATTCCCATTATTTTGGGGCAAAAAGGCAGAAATCTCCCATATTTTGGGGCAAAAATGCAGAAATTCCTCTTATTTTTAGGTAAAAAGGCTGAAATTCCCCTTATTTGGGGGAAAAAAGGCAGAAATTTCCCTTATATTGAGGCAAAATTGCAGAAATTTCACTTATTTCAGAGAACAAAAGCAGAAATTTTCTTATTTTGGGGCAAAAAGGCAGAAATTTCTTTTATTTTGGTACAAAATTGCAGCAATGTTTCTTATTTTGGGGCAAAAAGGCAGAAATCTCCCATATTTTGGGGCAAAAAAGCAGAAATTTCCGTTATTTTGAGGTAAAAACGCTGAAATTCCCCTTATTTGGGGGCAAAAAGGCAGAAATTTCCCTTATTTTGAGGCAAAATTGCAGAAATTTCACTTATTTCAGAATAATAAGTCAGAAATTTTCCTTATTTTGGGGCAAAAAACAGAAATTCTCTTTGTTTTAAAGGAAAAAGACTGATATTCCACTTATTTAGAGGCTAAAAAGCAGAAATTCTTATTATTTTGGAGGAAAAATGAAGAAATTTTCCTTTTTTTGTGGAAAAAGGTATACATTCCTCTAATTTTCGGGCTAAAAAGCAGAAATTCCCCGTATTTTGGAGCAAAATTGCAGAAATTCCCCTAATTGTGTGGAAAAAAGGCAGAAATTCCCTATATGTTAGGGCAAAAAGACAGAAATTCTCCTTATTTTGGGGCAAAACTCAGAAATTCCACTTATTTTGGGGCAAAATTCCAGAAATTTCCCTTATTTTGGGGCAAAATTGCAGAAATTTCACTTATTTTGGGGCGAAATTGCAGAAATTTCACTTTTTTCATGGAAAAAAAGGCAGAAATTTTCCTTATTTTGGGGCAAAAAGGCAGAAATTTTTAATATTTTGTGGCAAAAATTCAGAAATTCCTCTTATTTTGAGGTAAAAAGGCTGAAATTCCCCTTATTTGGGGGCAAAAAGGCATAAATTTCCCTTATTTTGGGGCAAAATTGCAGAAATTTCACTTATTTCAGGGTAATAAGTCAGAAATTTTCCTTATTTTGGGGCAAAAAATACAGAAATTCCCTTTGTTTTGGTATAAAAAGACAGAAATTCCACTTATTTAGAGGCAAAAAAGCAGAAATTCCACTTATTTTGGAGTAAAAATTAAGAGATTTCCCTTTTTTATGGCAAAAAGGTATGCATTCTTTTTATTTTCGGACAAAAAGGCAGAAATTCCCCGTATTTTGGAGCAAAATTGCAGAAATTTCACTTATTTCAGAATAAAAATGAGAAATTTTCTTATTTTGGGGCAAAAGGCAGAAATTCCCCTTATTTTATGGCAAAATTGCAGAAATTGCCTTTATTTGGGGACAAAAAACAGAAATTCCCTTTATTTTGGGGCAAAATTGCAGAAAATTTTTTTATTATGGGAAAAAATTGAAGATATTTCTTTTATTTTAAGGCAAAATTGCAGAAATTTCACTTATTTCAGAGAAAAAAACAAAAATCTTTCTTATTTTTGGCAAAATGCAGAAATTCCCATTATTTTGGGGCAAAAAGGCAGAAATTCACCTTATTTTGGGGTAAAATTGAAGACATGTCACATATTTCAGGGCATAAAGGCAGAAATTGCCCTTATTTGGGGGCAAAAAGGCAGAAATTCCCCTTATTTTGGGATAAAATTGCAGAAATTACCCTTGTTTGGGGGCAAAAAGGCAGAAAATCCCCTTAATTTCGGGCAAAAAGGCAGAAATTCCCTGTATTTTGGAGCAAAATTGCAGAAATTCTCCTAATATTGGGGCAAAAATGCAGAAATTCCCTTTATTTGGGGCAAATTGGCAGATGTTCCCCTTATTTTCAGGAAAAGAGGCAGAAATTCCCATTATTTTGAAGCAAAATTGCAGAAACTCCCCTAATTTTGGGACAAAAAGGCAGAAATTCCCTTTATTTTGGGGCAAAAATACAGAAATTCTCCTTATATCTGGGCAAAAATCAGAAATTTCCCTTATTTTGGAGCAAAATTTTAGAAATTTCTTTTATTTTGGTACAGAATTGGAGAAATTTTTCTTATTCTGTGGCAAAGAGGCAGAAATTTCTTTTATTTTGGTGCAAAATTGCAGAAATTTTTCTTATTTTGGGGCAAAAAGGCATAAATTTCCCATATTTTGGGGCAAAAATGTAGAAATTTTCTTTATTTTGAGGTAAAAAGGCTGAAATTTCCCTTATTTGGGGGCAAAAAGGCAGAAATTTCTCTTATTTTGGGGCAAAATTGCAGAAATTTCACTTATTTCAGAAAAAAAAGAAAAAATTTTCTTATTTGGGGGCAAAAAGGCAGAAATTTCTTTTATTTTGGTGCAAAATTACAGAAATTTTCTTTATTTTGGGGCAAAAAAGACAGAAATTCCCTTTGTTTTGGGGGAAAAAGACAGAAATTCCACTTATTTAGAGGCAAAAAAGCAGAAATTCCCCTTATTTTGGAGCAAAAATGAAGAAATTTCCCTTTTTCATGGCAAAAAGGTATGCATTCTTCTTATTTTCGGGCAAAAAGGCAGAAATTCCCTATATGTTGGGGCAAAAAGACAGAAATTCTCCTTATTTTGGGGCAAAACTCAGATATTCCACATATTTTGGGGCAAAATTCCATAAATTTCCCTTATTTTGGGGCAAAATTGCAGAAATATCACTTATTTTAAGGCAAAATTGGAGAAATTTCACTTATTTCAGAAGAAAAAAGCAGAAATTTTCTTGTTTTGGGGCAAAAAGTGAGAAATTTCTTTTATTTTTGTACAAAATTGCAGAAATTTTTCTTATTTTGGGGCAAGAAAGCAGAAATTTCCTATATTTTGAGGCAAAAATTCAGAAATTCCCCTTATTTTTAGGTAAAAAGGCTGAAATTCTCTTTATTTGGGAGCAAAAAGGCAGAAATTGCCCTGATTTTGTGGCAAAATTCCAGAAATTTCACTTATTTTAGGGTAATAAGTCAGAAATTTTTTATTTTGGGGCAAAAAGGCAGAAATTTCTTTTATTTTGGTACAAAATTACAGAAATTTTTCTTATTTTGGGGCAAAAAAGAAGAAATTTCCCTTATTTTGGGGCAAAATTGCAGAAATTTCACTTATTTTGATGTAAAAAGGCTGAAATTCCCCTTATTTTGGGGCAAAATGGCAGAAGTTTTCCTTATTTTGGGGCAAAATTGCAGAAATTTCACTTATTTCAAGGTAATAAGTCAGAAATTTTCCTTATTTTGGGGCAAAAAAACAGGAATTCCTTGTTTTGGGGGAAAAAGACAGAAATTCCACTTATTTAGAGGCAAAAAAGCAGAAATTCCCCATATTTTGGAGCAAAATTGCAGAAATTCCCCTAATTGTGGGGCAAAAAGGCAGAAATTCCCTATATGTTAGGGCAAAACGACAGAAATTCTCCTCATTTGGGGGCAAAATTCAGAAATTCCATTTATTTTGGGGCAAAATTCCCAAAATTCCCCTTATTTTGGGGCAAAACTGCAGAAATTTCAATTATTTTGGGGCAAAATTCCAGAAATTTTCCTTATTTTGGGGCAAAATTGCAGAAATTTCACTTATTTAGGGGCAAAATTGCAGAAATTTCACTTATTTCAGGGAAAAAAAGCAGAAATTTTCTTATTTTGGGGCAAAAAGGCAGAAATTTCCCATATTTTGAGGCAAAAATGCAGAAATTCCCCTTATTTTGAGGTAAAAAGGCTGAAATTCTCCTTATTTGGGGGCAAAAAGGCAGAAATTTCCCATATTTTGGGGCAAAATTGCAGAAATTTCACTTATTTCAGGGTACTAAGTCAGAAATTTTTCTTACTTTGGGGCAAAAAATACAGAAATTCCCTTTGTTTTGGTATAAAAAGACAGAAATTCCACTTATTTAGAGGCAAAAAAGCAGAAATTCCACTTATTTTGGAGTAAAAATTAAGAGATTTCCCTTTTTTATGGCAAAAAGGTATGCATTCTTTTTATTTTCGGACAAAAAGGCAGAAATTCCCCGTATTTTGGAGCAAAATTGCAGAAATTTCACTTATTTCAGAATAAAAATGAGAAATTTTCTTATTTTGGGGCAAAAGGCAGAAATTCCCCTTATTTTATGGCAAAATTGCAGAAATTGCCTTTATTTGGGGACAAAAAACAGAAATTCCCTTTATTTTGGGGCAAAATTGCAGAAAATTTTTTTATTATGGGAAAAAATTGAAGATATTTCTTTTATTTTAAGGCAAAATTGCAGAAATTTCACTTATTTCAGAGAAAAAAACAAAAATCTTTCTTATTTTTGGCAAAATGCAGAAATTCCCATTATTTTGGGGCAAAAAGGCAGAAATTCACCTTATTTTGGGGTAAAATTGAAGACATGTCACATATTTCAGGGCATAAAGGCAGAAATTGCCCTTATTTGGGGGCAAAAAGGCAGAAATTCCCCTTATTTTGGGATAAAATTGCAGAAATTACCCTTGTTTGGGGGCAAAAAGGCAGAAAATCCCCTTAATTTCGGGCAAAAAGGCAGAAATTCCCTGTATTTTGGAGCAAAATTGCAGAAATTCTCCTAATATTGGGGCAAAAATGCAGAAATTCCCTTTATTTGGGGCAAATTGGCAGAAGTTCCCCTTATTTTCAGGAAAAGAGGCAGAAATTCCCATTATTTTGAAGCAAAATTGCAGAAACTCCCCTAATTTTGGGACAAAAAGGCAGAAATTCCCTTTATTTTGGGGCAAAAATACAGAAATTCTCCTTATATCTGAGCAAAAATCAGAAATTTCCCTTATTTTGGAGCAAAATTTTAGAAATTTCTTTTATTTTGGTACAGAATTGGAGAAATTTTTCTTATTCTGTGGCAAAGAGGCAGAAATTTCTTTTATTTTGGTGCAAAATTGCAGTAATTTTTCTTATTTTGGGGCAAAAAGGCATAAATTTCCCATATTTTGGGGCAAAAATGTAGAAATTTTCTTTATTTTGAGGTAAAAAGGCTGAAATTTCCCTTATTTGGGGGCAAAAAGGCAGAAATTTCTCTTATTTTGGGGCAAAATTGCAGAAATTTCACTTATTTCAGAAAAAAAAGAAAAAATTTTCTTATTTGGGGGCAAAAAGGCAGAAATTTCTTTTATTTTGGTGCAAAATTACAGAAATTTTCTTTATTTTGGGGCAAAAAAGACAGAAATTCCCTTTGTTTTGGGGGAAAAAGACAGAAATTCCACTTATTTAGAGGCAAAAAAGCAGAAATTCCCCTTATTTTGGAGCAAAAATGAAGAAATTTCCCTTTTTCATGGCAAAAAGGTATGCATTCTTCTTATTTTCGGGCAAAAAGGCAGAAATTCCCTATATGTTGGGGCAAAAAGACAGAAATTCTCCTTATTTTGGGGCAAAACTCAGATATTCCACATATTTTGGGGCAAAATTCCATAAATTTCCCTTATTTTGGGGCAAAATTGCAGAAATATCACTTATTTTAAGGCAAAATTGGAGAAATTTCACTTATTTCAGAAGAAAAAAGCAGAAATTTTCTTGTTTTGGGGCAAAAAGGGAGAAATTTCTTTTATTTTTGTACAAAATTGCAGAAATTTTTCTTATTTTGGGGCAAGAAGGCAGAAATTTCCTATATTTTGAGGCAAAAATTCAGAAATTCCCCTTATTTTTAGGTAAAAAGGCTGAAATTCTCTTTATTTGGAAGCAAAAAGGCAGAAATTGCCCTGATTTTGTGGCAAAATTCCAGAAATTTCACTTATTTTAGGGTAATAAGTCAGAAATTTTTTATTTTGGGGCAAAAAGGCAGAAATTTCTTTTATTTTGGTACAAAATTACAGAAATTTTTCTTATTTTGGGGCAAAAAAGAAGAAATTTCCCTTATTTTGGGGCAAAATTGCAGAAATTTCACTTATTTTGATGTAAAAAGGCTGAAATTCCCCTTATTTTGGGGCAAAATGGCAGAAGTTTTCCTTATTTTGGGGCAAAATTGCAGAAATTTCACTTATTTCAAGGTAATAAGTCAGAAATTTTCCTTATTTTGGGGCAAAAAAACAGGAATTCCTTGTTTTGGGGGAAAAAGACAGAAATTCCACTTATTTAGAGGCAAAAAAGCAGAAATTCCCCATATTTTGGAGCAAAATTGCAGAAATTCCCCTAATTGTGGGGCAAAAAGGCAGAAATTCCCTATATGTTAGGGCAAAACGACAGAAATTCTCCTCATTTGGGGGCAAAATTCAGAAATTCCATTTATTTTGGGGCAAAATTCCCAAAATTCCCCTTATTTTGGGGCAAAACTGCAGAAATTTCAATTATTTTGGGGCAAAATTCCAGAAATTTTCCTTATTTTGGGGCAAAATTGCAGAAATTTCACTTATTTAGGGGCAAAATTGCAGAAATTTCACTTATTTCAGGGAAAAAAAGCAGAAATTTTCTTATTTTGGGGCAAAAAGGCAGAAATTTCCCATATTTTGAGGCAAAAATGCAGAAATTCCCCTTATTTTGAGGTAAAAAGGCTGAAATTCTCCTTATTTGGGGGCAAAAAGGCAGAAATTTCCCATATTTTGGGGCAAAATTGCAGAAATTTCACTTATTTCAGGGTACTAAGTCAGAAATTTTTCTTACTTTGGGGCAAAAAATACAGAAATTCCCTTTGTTTTCAGGGAAAAAGACAGAAATTCCACTTATTTAGAGGCAAAAATGCAGAAATTTTCCTTATTTTGGAGCAAAAATGAAGAAATTTCCCTTTTTTATGGCAAAAAGGTATGCATTCTTCTTATTTTCGGGCAAAAAGGCAGAAATTCCCTTTGTTTTGGGGGAAAAAGACAGAAATTCCACTTATTTAGAGGCAAAAAAGCAGAAATTCCCCATATTTTGGAGCAAAATTGCAGAAATTCCCCTAATTGTGGGGCAAAAAGGCAGAAATTCCCTATATGTTAGGGCAAAACGACAGAAATTCTCCTCATTTGGGGGCAAAATTCAGAAATTCCATTTATTTTGGGGCAAAATTCCCAAAATTCCCCTTATTTTGGGGCAAAATTGCAGAAATTTCAATTATTTTGGGGCAAAATTGCAGAAATTTCACTTTTTTCAGGAAAAAAAGGCCGAAATTTTCCGTTTTTAGGGGCAAAAAGTCAGAAATTCCTAATATTTTGAGGCAAAAATTCAGAAATTCCTCTTATTTTGAGGTAAAAAGGCTGAAATTCCCCTTATTTGGGGGCAAAAATGCAGAAATTTCTCTTATACTGGGGCAAAATTGCAGAAATTTCACTTATTTCAGGGTAATAACTCAGAAATTTTCCTTATTTTGGGGCAAAAAATACAGAAATTCCATTTGTATGGGTGGAAAAAGACAGAAATTCCATTTATTTAGAGGCAAAAAAGCAGAAATTCCCCTTATTTTGGAGCAAAATTGCAGAAATTTCCCTTTTTATAGCCAAAAGGTATGCATTCTTCTTATTTTCAGGCAAAAAGGCAGAAATTCCCCGTATTTTGGAGTAAAATTGCAGAAATTCCCTATATGTTGGGGCAAAAAGACAGAAATTCTCCTTATTTTGGGGCAAAACTCAGAAATTCCACTTATTTTGGAACAAAATTTCAGAAATTTCCCTTATTTTTGGCCAAAATTGCAGAAATTTCACTTATTTTGGGGCAAAATTGCAGAAATTTCACTTATTTCAGGGAAAAAAAGCAGAAATTTTCTTATTTTGGGGCAAAAAGGCAGAAATTTCCCATATTTTGAGGCAAAAATGCAGAAATTCCCCTTATTTTGAGGTAAAAAGGCTGAAATTCCCCTTATTTGGGGGCAAAAAGGCAGAAATTTCCCATATTTTGGGGCAAAATTGCAGAAATTTCACTTATTTCAGGGTACTAAGTCAGAAATTTTTCTTACTTTGGGGCAAAAAAGACAGAAATTCCCTTTGTTTTCAGGGAAAAAGACAGAAATTCCACTTATTTAGAGGCAAAAATGCAGAAATTTCCCTTATTTTGGAGCAAAAATGAAGAAATTTCCCTTTTTTATGGCAAAAAGTTATGCATTCTTCTTATTTTCGGGCAAAAAGGCAGAAATTCCCCCTATTTTAGAGCAAAATTGCAGAAATTCCCCTAATTGTGGGGCAAAAAGGCAAAAATTTCCTATATGTTGGGGCAAAATACAGAAATTCTCCTTATTTTGGTGAAAAACTCAGAAATTCCACTTATTTTGGGGCAAAATTGCAGAAATTTCCCTTATTTTGGGGCAAAATTGCAGAAATTTCACTTATTTTGGGGCAAAATTGCAGAAATTTCACTTTTTTCAGGGTAATAAGTCAGAAATTTTCCTTATTTTGGGGCAAAAAAGACAGAAATTCCCTATGTTCTGGGGGAAAAAGACAGTAATTCCACTTTTTTAGAGGCAAAAAAGCAGAAATTCCTTTTATTTTGGAGTAAAAATGAAGAAATTTCTTTTTTTTGTGGCAAAAGGTATACATTCCCTTTATTTTCGGGCAAAAAGGCAGAAATTCCCAGTATTTTGGAGCAAACTTGCAGATATTCCCCTAATTGTGGGGCAAAAAGGCAGAAATTCCCTATATGTTGGGGCAAAAAGACAGAAATTCTCCTTATTTTGGGGCAAAACTCAGAAATTCCACTTATTTTGAGGCAAAATTCCAGAAATTTCTCTTATTTTGGGGCAAAATTGCAGAAATTTCACTTATTTTCAGGCAAAATTACATAAATTTCACTTATTTCAGAAAAAAAGCAGAATTTTCTTATTTTGGTGCAAAAAGGCAGAAATTTCTTTTATTTTGTTACAAAATTGCAGAAATTTTTCTTATTTTGGGGCAAAAAGGCAGAAATCTCCCATATTTTGGGGCAAAAATGCAGAAATTCCTCTTATTTTGAGGTAAAAAGGCTGAAATTCCCCTTATTTGGGGGCAAAAGGGCAGAAATTTCCCTTATTTTGAGGCAAAATTGCAGAAATTTCACTTATTTCAGAGAAAAAAAGCAAAAACTTTTCTTATTTTAGGGCAAAATGCAGAAATTCCCATTATTTTGGGGCATAAGGCAGAAATTCACCTTATTTTGTTGTAAAATTGCAGACATTTCACATATTTCAGGGCAAAAAGGTAGAAATTCCCCTTATTTGGGGGCAAAAAGGCAGAAATTCCCCTTATTTTGGGATAAAATTGCAGAAATGTCCCTTGTTTGGAGGCAAAAAGGCAGAAAATCCCCTTAATTTTTGGCAAAAAAGCAGAAATTTCCCGTATTTTGGAGCAAAATTGCAGAAATTCCCCTAATATTGGGGCAAAAATGCAGAAATTCCTATTATTTGGGGCAAATCGGCAGAAGTTCCCCTTATTTTCGGAAAAAGAGGCAGAAATTCCCTGTATTTTGAAGCAAAATTGCAGAAACTCCCCTAATTTTGGGGCAAAAAATCATAAATTTCTCATATTTTGGGGCAAAAATGCAGAAATTTTTCTTATTTTGAGGTAAAAAGGCTGAAATTCCCCTTATTTGGGGGCAAAAAAGAAGAATTTCTCTTATTTTGGGGCAAAATTGCAGAAATTTCACTTATTTCAGAGTAATAAGTCAGAAATTTTCGTTATTTTGGGGCAAAAAAAACAGAAATTCCCTTTGTTTTGGGGGGAAAAGGCAGAAATTCCACTTTTTTAGAGGCAAAAAAGCAGAAATAACTTTTATTTTGGAGTAAAAATGTAGAAATTTCCCTTTTTTATGGCAAAAAGGTATGCATTCTTCTTATTTTCGGGCAAAAAGGCAGAAATTCCCCGTATTTTCGAGCAAAATTGCAAAAATTCCCCTAATTTTAGGGCAAAAAGGCAGAAATTCCCTATATGTTGGGGCAAAAAGACAGAAATTCTCCTTATTTTGGGGCAAAACTCAGAAATTCCACTTATTTTGGGGCAAAATTCTAGAAATTTTTCTTATTTTAAAGCAAAATTGCAGAAATTTCACTTATTTTGGGGTAAAATTGCAGAAATTTCACTTATTTCAGGGAAAAAAGGCAGAAATTTTTCTTATTTTGGGGCAAAAAGGAAAAATTTCCTAATATTTTGTGGCAAAAATGCCGAAATTCCCCTTATATTGAGGTAAAAAAGCTGAAATTTCCCTTATTTGGGGGCAAAAAGGCAGAAATTTCCCTTATTTTGGGGCAAAATTGCAGAAATTTCACTTATTTCAGGGTAATAAGTCAGAAATTTTCCTTATTTTGGGGCCAAAAGGACAGAAATTCCCTTTGTTTTGGGGGAAAAAGACAGAAATTCCACTTATTTAGAGGCAAAAAAGCAGAAATTCCCCTTATTTTGGAGCAAAAATGAAGAAATTTCCCTTTTTTATGGCAAAAAGGTATGCATTCTTCTTATTTTCGGGCAAAAAGGCAGAAATTCCCCGTATTTTGAAGCAAAATTGCAGAAATTCCCCTAATTGTGGGGCAAAAAAACAGAAATTCCCTATATGTTGGGGCAAAAAGACAGAAATTCTCCTTATTTTGGGGTAAAACTCAGAAATTCCACTTATTTTGGGTGCAAAATTCCAGAAATTTCCCTTATTTTGGGGCAAAATTGCAGAAATTTTACTTAATTTGGGGCAAAATTGCAGAAATTTCACTTATTTCAGAAAAATAAGCAGAATTTATTTATTTTGGTGCAAAAAGGCAGAAATTTCTTTTATTTTGGTACAAATTGAAGAAATTTTTCTTATTTTGGGGCAAAAAGGCAGAAATCTTCATATTTTGGGGCAAAAACGCAGAAATTCCTCTTATTTTGAGGTAAAAAGGCTGAAATTTCCCTTATTTGGGGGCAAAAAGGAAGAAATTTCCCTTATTTTGAGGCAAAATTGCAGAAATTTAACTTATTTCAGGACAATAAGTCAGAAATTTTTGTTATTTTGGGGCAAAAGAGACAGAAATTTCCTTTGTTTTGGGGGAAAAAAACAGAAATTCCACTTTTTTAGAGGCAAAAAAAGCAGAAATTCCTTTTATTTTGGAGTAAAAATGAAGAAATTTCCCTTTTTTGTGGCAAAAGGTATACATTCCACTTATTTTTGGGCTAAAAATCAGAAATTACCCGTATTTTGGAGCAAAATTGTAGAAATTCCCCTAATTGTGGGGCAAGAAGGGAGAAATTCCCTGTATGTTGGGGCAAAAAGAAACAAATTCTCCTTATTTTGGGTCAAAACTCAGAAATTCTACTGATATTGGGGCAAAATTCCAGAAATTTCCCTTATTTTGGGGCAAAATTGCAGAAATTTCACTTATTTTTGGGCAAAATTGCAGAAATTTCACTTATTTCAGAAAAAAAAAGCAGAAATTTTCTTATTTTGGTGCAAAAAGGCGGAAATTTCTTTCATTTTGGTACAAAATTGCAGAAATTTTTCTTATTTTGGGGCAAAAAGGCAGAAATCTCCCATATTTTGTGGCAAAAATGCAGAAATTTCTCTTATTTTGAGGTAAAAAGGCTGAAATTCCCCTTATTTGGGGGCAAAAAGCAGAAATTTCCCTTATTTTGGGGCAAAATTGCAGAAATTTCACTTATTTCAGGGTAATAAGTCAGAAAATTTCCTTATTTTGGGGCAAAAAGACAGAAATTTCCTTTGTTTTGGGGGAAAAAGACAGAAATTCCCCTTATTTAGAGGCAAAAAAGCAGAAATTCCCCTTATTTTGTAGCAAAACTGAAGAAATTTCTATTTTTTTATGGCAAAAAGGTATGCATTCTTCTTATTTTCGGGCAAAAAGGCAGAAATTCCCCGTATTTTGGAGCAAAATTGCAGAAATTTCTCTAATTGTGGGGCAAGAAGGGGGAAATTCCCTATATGTTGGGGCAAAAATACAGAAATTCTCCTTATTTTGGGGCAAAACTCAGAAATTCCACTTATTTTGGTGCAAAATTCCAGAAATTTCCTTTATTTTAGAGCAAAATTGCAGAAATTTCACTTATTTTGGGGCAAAATTGCAGAAATTTAACTTATTTCAGAAAAAAATTCAGAAATTTTTCTATTTTGGTGCAAAAAGGCAGAAATTTCTTTTATTTTGGTACAAAATTGCAGAAATTTTTCTTATTTTGGGGCAAAAAGGCAGAAATCCCCCATATTTTGAGGCAAAAATGCAGAAATTCCTCTTATTTTGAGGTAATAAGGCTGAAATTTCCCTTATTTGGGGGCAAAAAGGCAGAAATTTCCCTTATTTTGAGGCAAAATTGCAGAAATTTCACTTATTTCTGGGTAATAAGTCAGAAATTTTCTTTATTTTGGGGCAAAAAAGACAGAAATTCCCTTTGTTTTGGGAGAAAAAGACAGAAATTCCACTTCTTTAGAGGCAAAAAAGCAGAAATTCCTTTTATTTTGGAGTAAAAATGAAGAAATTTCCCTTTTTTGTGGCAAAAGGTATCCATTCCACTTATTTTCGGGCAAAAAGGCAGAAATTACCCGTATTTTGGAGCAATATTGCAGAAATTACCCTAATTGTGGGGCAAAGAGGGAGAAATTCCCTATATGTTAGGGCAAAAAGACAGAAATTCTCCTTATTTTGGGGCAAAACTCAGAAATTCTACTTATTTTGGGGCAAAATTCCAGATATTTCCCTTATTTTGGGGCAAAATTGCAGAAATTTCACTTATTTTGGGGCAAAATTGCAGAAATTTCACTTATTTCAGGGTAATAAGTCAGAAATTTTCCTTATTTTGTGGCCAAAAAGACAGAAATTCCCTTTGTATTTGGGGAAAAACACAGAAATTCCACTTATTTAGAGGCAAAAAAGCAGAAATTCCTCTTATTTTGGAGCAAAATTGCAGAAATTCCCCTAATTGTGGGGCAAAAAGGCAGAAATTCCCTATATGTTGGGGCAAAAAGAAACAAATTCTCCTTATTTTGGGTCAAAACTCAGAAATTCCACTGATATTGGGGCAAAATTCCAGAAATTTCCCGTATTTTGGGGCAAAATTGCAGAAATTTCACTTATTTTGGGGCAAAATTGCAGAAATTTCACTTATTTCAGAAAAAAAAGCAGGAATTTTCTTATTTTGGTGCAAAAAGGCGGAAATTTCTTTTATTTTGGTACAAAATTGCAGAAATTTTTCTTATTTTGGGGCAAAAAGGCAGAAATCTCCCATATTTTGGGGCAAAAGTGCAGAAATTTCTCTTATTTTGAGGTAAAAAGGCTGAAATTCCCCTTATTTGGGGGCAAAAAGGCAGAAAATTCACTTATTTTGGGGCAAAATTGCAGAAATTTCACTTATTTCAGGCTAATAAGTCAGAAATTTTCCTTATTTTGGGGCCAAAAAGACAGAAATTTCCTTTGTTTTGGGGGATAAAAACAGAAATACCACTTATTTAGAGGCAAAAAAGCAGAAATTCCCCTTATTTTGGAGCAAAACTGAAAAAATTTCCCTTTTTTATGGCAAAAGGGTATGCATTCTTCTTATTTTCGGGCAAAAATGCAGAAATTCCCCGTATTTTGGAGCAAAATTGCAGAAATTCCCCTAATTGTGGGGCAAAAAGGCAGAAATTCCCTATATGTTGGGGCAAAAAGACAGAAATTCTCCTTATTTTGGGGCAAAACTCAGAAATTCCACTTATTTTGGTGCAAAATTCCAGAAATTTCCCTTATTTTAGGGCAAAATTGCAGAAATTTCACTTATTTTAAGGCAAAATTGCAGAAATTTAACTTATTTCAGAAAAAAATTCAGAAATTTTTCTATTTTGGTGCAAAAAGGCAGAATTTTCTTTTATTTTGGTACAAAATTCCAGAAATTTCCCTTATTTTGTGGCAAAATTGCAGAAATTTCACTTATTTTGGTGCAAAATTGCAGAAATTTAACTTATTTCAGAAAAAAATTCAGAAATTTTCCTATTTTGGTGCAAAAAGGCAGAATTATCTTTTATTTTGGTACAAAATTGCAGAAATTTTTCTTATTTTGGGGCAAAAAGGCAGAAATCTCCCATATTTTGGGGCAAAAATGAAGATATTCCTCTTATTTTGAGGTAAAAAGGCTGAAATTTCCTTTATTAGGGGGCAAAAAGGCAGAAATTCCCCTTATTTTGGAGTAAAAATGAAGAAATTTCTTTTTTTGTGGCAAAAGGTATACATTCCACTTATTTTTGGGCTAAAAAGCAGAAATTACCCGTATTTTGGAGCAAAATTTCAGAAAATCCCCTAATTGTGGGGCAAAGAGGCAGAAATTCCCTATATGTTAGGGCAAAAAGACAGAAATTCTCCTTATTTTGGGACAAAACTCAGAAATTCCACTTATTTTGCGGCAAAATTCTAGAAATTTCCCTTATTTTGGGGCAAAATTGCAGAAATTTCACTTATTTTGGGGCAAAATTGCAGTAATTTCACTTATTTTGGGGCAAAATTGCAGAAATTCCAAATATTTTGTGGCAAAAATGCAGAAATTCCCCTTATTTTAAGGTAAAAAGGCAGAAATTCCCCTTATTTGGGGGTAAAAAACAGAAATTTCCCTTATTTTGGGGCAAAATTGCAGAAATTTCACTTATTTTGGGGCAAAATTGCAGAAATTTCACTTATTTCAGAAAAAAATTCAGAAATTTTCCTATTTTGGTGCAAAAAGGCAGAAATTTCTATTTTTGTACAACATTGCAGAAATTTTTCTTTTTTGGGGGCAAAAAGGCACAAATCTCCCATATTTTGGGGAAAAAATGCAGAAATTCCTCTTATTTTGAGGTAAAAAGGTAGAAATTTCCCTTATTTGGGGGAAAAAGGCAGAAAGTTCCCTTATTTTGAGGCAAAATTGCAGAAATTTCACTTATTTCAGTGTAATAAGTCAGAAATTTTCCTTATTTTGGGGCAAAAAAGACAGAAATTCCCTTTGTTTTGGGGGAAAAAGACAGAAATTCCACTTTTTTAGCGGCAAAAAAGCAGAAATTCATTTTATTTTGGAGTAAAAATGAAGAAATTTCTTTTTTGTGGCAAAAGATATACATTCCCCTTATTTTCAGGCTAAAAAGCAGAAATTCCCCGTATTTTGGAGCAAAATTGCAGAAATTCCCCTAATTGTGGGGCAAAAAGGCAGAAATTTCCGATATGTTAGGGCAAAAAGACAGAAATTCTTTTTATTTTGGGGCTAAACTCAGAAATTCCACTTATTTTGGGGCAAAATTCCAGAAATTTCCCTTATTTTGGGGCAAAATTGCAGAAATTTCACTTATTTTGGGGCAAAATTGCAGAAATTTCACTTATTTCAGGGTAATAAGTCAGAAATTTTCCTTATTTTGGGGCCAAAAAGACAGAAATTTCCTTTGTTTTGGGGTGAAAAAGATAGAAATTCCACTTATTTAGAGGCAAAAAAGCAGAAATTCCTCTTATTTTGGAGCAAAAATGAAGAAATTTCCTTTTTTTATGGCAAAAAGGTATGCATTCTTCTTATTTTCGGGCAAAAAGGCAGAAATTCCCAGTATTTTGGAGCAAAATTGCAGAAATTCCCCTAATTGTGGGGCAAAGAGGCAGAAATTCCCTATATGTTGGGGCAAAAAGAAACAAATTCTCCTTATTTTGGGTCAAAACTCAGAAATTTCACTGATATTGGGGCAAAATTCCAGAAATTTCCCTTATTTTGGGGCAAAATTGCAGAAATTTCACTTATTTTGGGGCAAAATTGCAGAAATTTCACTTATTTCAGAAAAAAAAGCAGAAATTTTCTTATTTTGGTGCAAAAAGGCGGAAATTTCTTTTATTTTGGTACAAAATTGCAGAAATTTTTCTTATTTTGGGGCAAAAAGGCAGAAATCTCCCATATTTTGGGGCAAAAATGAAGAAATTTCTCTTATTTTGAGGTAAAAAGGCTGAAATTCCCATTATTTGGGGGCAAAAAGGCAGAAATTTCCCTTATTTTGAGGCAAAATTGCAAAAATTTCACTTATTTTGGGGCAAAATTGCAGTAATTTCACTTATTTTGGGGCAAAATTGCAGAAATTCCAAATATTTTGTGGCAAAAATGCAGAAATTCCCCTTATTTTAAGGTAAAAAGGCAGAAATTCCCCTTATTTGGGGGTAAAAAACAGAAATTTCCCTTATTTTGGGGCAAAATTGCAGAAATTTCACTTATTTTGGGGCAAAATTGCAGAAATTTCACTTATTTCAGAAAAAAATTCAGAAATTTTCCTATTTTGGTGCAAAAAGGCAGAAATTTCTTTTATTTTGGTACAAAATTGCAGAAATTTTTCTTATTTTGGGGCAAAAAGGCAGAAATCTCCCATATTTTGGGGCAAAAATGCAGAAATTTCTCTTATTTTGAGGTAAAAAGGCTGAAATTCCCCTTATTTGGGGGCAAAAAGGCAGAAATTTCCCTTATTTTGGGGCAAAATTGCAGAAATTTCACTTATTTCAGGGTAATAAGTCAGAAATTATCCTTATTTTGGGGTAAAAAAGACAGAAATTCCCTTTGTTTTGGGGGAAAAAGACAGAAATTCCACTTATTTAGAGGCATAAAAGCAGAAATTCCCCTTATTTTGTAGCAAAACTGAAGAAATTTCTATTTTTTATGGCAAAAAGGTATGCATTCTTCTTATTTTCGGGCAAAAAGGCAGAAATTCCCCGTATTTTGGAGCAAAATTGCAGAAATTCCCCTAATTGTTGGGCAAGAAGGGGGGAATTCCCTATATGTTGGGGCAAAAAACAGAAATTCTCCTTCTTTTGGGGCAAAACTCAGAAATTCCACTTATTTTGGTGCAAAATTCCAGAAATTTCCCTTATTTTAGAGCAAAATTGCAGAAATTTCACTTATTTTGGGGCAAAATTGCAGAAATTTAACTTATTTCAGAAAAAAATTCAGAAATTTTTCTATTTTGGTGCAAAAAGGCAGAAATTTCTTTTATTTTGGTACAAAATTGCAGAAATTTTTCTTATTTTGGGGCAAAAAGGCAGAAATCCCCCATATTTTGAGGCAAAAATGCAGAAATTCCTCTTATTTTGAGGTAATAAGGCTGAAATTTCCCTTATTTGGGGGCAAAAAGGCAGAAATTTCCCTTATTTTGAGGCAAAATTGCAGAAATTTCACTTATTTCAGGGTAATAAGTCAGAAATTTTCTTTATTTTGGGGCAAAAAAGACAGAAATTCCCTTTGTTTTGGGAGAAAAAGACAGAAATTCCACTTTTTTAGAGGCAAAAAAGCAGAAATTCCTTTTATTTTGGAGTAAAAATGAAGAAATTTCCCTTTTTTGTGGCAAAAGGTATGCATTCCACTTATTTTTGGGCTAAAAAGCAGAAATTACCCGTATTTTGGAGCAATATTGCAGAAATTCCCCTAATTGTGGGGCAAAGAGGCAGAAATTCCCTATATGTTAGGGCAAAAAGACAGAAATTCTCCTTATTTTGGGGCAAAACTCAGAAATTCTACTTATTTTGGGGCAAAATTCCAGAAATTTCCCTTATTTTGGGGCAAAATTGCAGAAATTTCACTTATTTTGGGGCAAAATTGCAGAAATTTCACTTATTTCAGGGTAATAAGTCAGAAATTTTCCTTATTTTGGGGCCAAAAAGACAGAAATTCCCTTTGTTTTGGGGGGGAAAAGACAGAAATTCCACTCATTTAGAGGCAAAAAAGCAGAAATTCCTCTTATTTTGGAGCAAAATTGCAGAAATTCCCCTAATTGTGGGGCAAAAAGGCAGAAATTCCCTATATGTTGGGGCAAAAAGAAACAAATTCTCCTTATTTTGGGTCAAAATTCAGAAATTCCACTGATATTGAGGCAAAATTCCAGAAATTTCCCGTATTTTGGGGCAAAATTGCAGAAATTTCACTTATTTTGGGGCAAAATTGCAGAAATTTCACTTATTTCAGGGTAATAAGTCAGAAATTTTCCTTATTTTGGGGCAAAAAAGACAGAAATTTCCTATGTTTTGGGGGATAAAGACAGAAATACCACTTATTTAGAGGCAAAAAAGCAGAAATTCCCCTTATTTAGGAGCAAAACTGAAGAAATTTCTATTTTTTATGGCAAAAGGGTATGCATTCTTCTTATTTTCGGGCAAAAAGGCAGAAATTCCCCGTATTTTGGAGCAAAATTGCAGAAATTCCCCTAATTGTGGGGCAAAAAGGCAGAAATTCCCCATATGTTGGGGCAAAAAGACAGAAATTCTCCTTATTTTGGGGAAAAACTCAGAAATTCCACTTATTTTGGTGCAAAATTCCAGAAATTTCCCTTATTTTAGGGCAAAATTGCAGAAATTTCACTTATTTTGGGGCAAAATTGCAGAAATTTAACTTATTTTGGTGCAAAATTGCAGAAATTTAACTTATTTCAGTAAAAAATTCAGAAATTTTCCTATTTTGGTGCAAAAAGGCAGAATTATCTTTTATTTTGGTACAAAATTGCAGAAATTTTTCTTATTTTGGGCAAAAAGGCAGAAATTTCACTTATTTTGGGGCAAAATTGCAGTACTTTCACTTATTTTGGGGCAAAATTGCAGAAATTCCAAATATTTTGTGGCAAAAATGCAGAAATTCCCCTTATTCTAAGGTAAAAAGGCAGAAATTCCCCTTATTTGGGGTTAAAGACAGAAATTTCCCTTATTTTGGGGCAAAATTGCAGAAATTTCACTTATTTTGGGGCAAAATTGCAGAAATTTCACTTATTTCAGAAAAAAATTCAGAAATTTTCCTATTTTGGTGCAAAAAGGCAGAAATTTCTATTTTGGTACAAAATTGCAGAAATTTTTCTTTTTTTGGGGCAAAAAGGCACAAATCTCCCATATTTTGGGGAAAAAATGCAGAAATTCCTCTTATTTTGAGGTAAAAAGGTAGAAATTTCCCTTATTTGGGGGAAAAAGGCAGAAATTTTCCTTATTTTGAGGCAAAATTGCAGAAATTTCACTTATTTCAGTGTAATAAGTCAGAAATTTTTCTTATTTTGGGGCAAAAAAGACAGAAATTCCCTTTGTTTTGGGGGAAAAAGACAGAAATTCCACTTTTTTAGCGGCAAAAAAGCAGAAATTCATTTTATTTTGGAGTAAAAATGAAGAAATTTCTTTTTTTTGTGGCAAAAGATATACATTCTCCTTATTTTCAGGCTAAAAAGCAGAAATTCCCTGTATTTTGGAGCAAACTTGCAGAAATTCTCCTAATTGTGGGGCAAAAAGGCAGAAATTTCCGATATGTTAGGGCAAAAAGACAGAAATTCTTTTTATTTTGGGGCTAAACTAAGAAATTCCACTTATTTTGGGGCAAAATTCCAGAAATTTCCCTTATTTTGGGGCAAAATTGCAGAAATTTCACTTATTTTGGTGCAAAATTGCAGAAATTTCACTTATTTCAGGGAAAAAAGGCAGAAATTTTCCTTATTTTGGGGCCAAAAAGACAGAAATTTCCTTTGTTTTGGGGTGAAAAAGATAGAAATTCCACTTATTTAGAGGCAAAAAAGCAGAAATTCCTCTTATTTTGGAGCAAAAATGAAGAAATTTCCTTTTTTTATGGCAAAAAGGTATGCATTCTTCTTATTTTCGGGCAAAAAGGCAGAAATTCCCAGTATTTTGGAGCAAAATTGCAGAAATTCCCCTAATTGTGGGGCAAAAAGGCAGAAATTCCCTATATGTTGGGGCAAAAAGAAACAAATTCTCCTTATTTTGGGTCAAAACTCAGAAATTCCACTGATATTGGGGCAAAATTCCAGAAATTTCCCTTATTTTGGGGCAAAATTGCAGAAATTTCACTTATTTTGGGGCAAAATTGCAGAAATTTCACTTATTTTGGGGCAAAAATGAAGAAATTTCTCTTATTTTGAGGTAAAAAGGCTGAAATTCCCATTATTTGGGGGCAAAAAGGCAGAAATTTCCCTTATTTTGAGGCAAAATTGCAGAAATTTCACTTATTTCAGTGTAATAAGTCAGAAATTTTCTTTATTTTGGGGCAAAAAAGACAGAAATTCTTTTTGTTTTGAGGGAAAAAGGCAGAAATTCCACTTTTTTAGCGGCAAAAAAGCAAAAATTCATTTTATTTTGGAGTAAAAATGAAGAAATTTCTTTTTTTTGTGGCAAAAAGTATACATTCCCCTTATTTTCAGGCTAAAAAGCAGAAATTCCCCATATTTTTGAGCAAAATTGCAGAAATTCCCCTAATTGTGGGGCAAAAAGGCAGAAATTGCCTATATGTTGGGGCAAAAAGACAGAAATTCTCCTTATTTTGGGGCAAAACTCAGAAATTCCACTTATTTTGGGGCAAAATTCCAGAAATTTCCCTTATTTTGGGGCAAAATAGCAGAAATTTCACTTATTTTGGGGCAAAATTGCAGAAATTTCACTTATTTCAGGGTAATAAGTCAGAAATTTTCCTTATTTTGGAGCAAAAAAACAGAAATTCCCTTTGTTTTGGGGGAAAAAGACAGAAATTTCACTTATTTAGAGGCAAAAAAGCTGAAATTCCCCTTATTTTGGAGCAAAAATGAAGAACTTTCCCTTTTTTATGGCAAAAAGTTATGCATTCTTCTTATTTTCGGGCAAAAAGGCAGAAATTCCCCGTATTTTGGAGCAAAATTGCAGAAATTCCCCTAATTGTGGTGCGAAAAGGCAGAAATTCCTTATATGTTAGGGCAAAAAGACAGAAATTCTCCTTATTTTGGGGCAAAACTCAGAAATTCCACTTATTTTAAGGCAAAATTCCAGAAATTTCCTTTATTTGGGAGCAAAATTGCAGAAATTTCTGTTATTTTGGGGCAAAATTGCAGAAATTTCACTTATTTCAGAAAAAAAAGCAGAAATTTTCTTATTTTGGTGCAAAAAGGCGGAAATTTCTTTTATTTTGGTACAAAATTGCAGAAATTTTTCTTATTTTGGGGCAAAAAGGCAGAAATCTCCCATATTTTGGGGCAAAAATGCAGAAATTCCTCTTATTTTGAGGTAAAAAGGCTGAAATTCCCCTTATTTGGAGGCAAAAAGGCAGAAATTTTTCTTATTTTGGGGCAAAATTGCAGAAATTTCACTTATTTCAGAGTAGTCAGTCAGAAATTTTTCTTATTTTGGGGCAAAAAAGCAGAAATTCCTTTTATTTTGGAGTAAAAATGAAGAAATTTCTTTTTTGTGGCAAATGGTATACATTCCCCTTATTTTCAGGCTAAAAAGCAGAAATTACCCGTATTTTGGAGCAAAATTGCAAAAATTCCGCTAATTGTGGGGCAAAAAGGCAGAAATTCCCTGTAAGTTAGAGCAAAAAAACAGAAAATCTCCTTATTTTGGGGCAAAACTCAGAAATTCCACTTACTTTGGGGCAAAATTCCAAAAATTTCAATTATTTTGGGCCAAAATTGCAGAAATTTCACTTATTTTGAGGCAAAATTGCATAAATTTCACTTATTTCAGGGTAATAAGTCAGAAATTTTCCTTATTTTGGGGCAAAAAACACAGAAATTCCCTTTGTTTTGGGGGAAAAAGACAGAAATTCCACTTTTTTAGAGGCAAAAAAGCAGAAATTCCTTTTATTTTGGAGTAAAAATGAAGAAATTTCCCTTTTTTGTGGCAAAATGTATACATTCCACTTATTTTTGGGCTAAAAAGCTGAAATTACCCGTATTTTGGAGGAAAATTGCAGAAATTCCCCTAATTGTGGGGCAAAATGCAGAAATTCCCTATATGTTAGGGCAAAAAGACAGAAATTCTCCTTATTTTGGGGCAAAACTCAGAAATTCCACTTATTTTGGGGCAAAATTCCAGAAATTTCCCTTATTTTGTGGCAAAATTGCCGAAATTTCACTTATTTTGGGGCAAAATTGCAGAAATTTCACTTATTTCATGGTAAAAAGGCAGAAATTTTCCTCATTTTGGGGCAAAAATGCAGAGATTCCAAATATTTTGTGGTAAAATTGCAAAAATTCCCCTTATTTTGAGGTAAAAAGGCAGAAATTCCCCTTATTTGGAAGCAAAAAGCAGAAATTTCCCTTATTCTGGGACAAAATTGCAGAAATTTCACTTATTTCAGGGTAATAAGTCAGAAATTTTCCTTATTTGGGGCAAAAAAGACAGAAATTCCTTTTGTTTTGAGGGAAAAAGTCAGAAATTCCACTTATTTAGAAGCAAAAAAGCAGAAATTCCCCTTATTTTGGAGCAAAAATAAAGAAATTTCCTTTTTTTTTTGGCAAAAGGTATGCATTCTTCTTATTTTCAGGCTAAAAAGCAGAAATTCCCCGTATTTTGGAGCAAAATTGCAGAAATTCCCCTAATTGTGGGACAAAAAGGCAGAAATTCCCTATATGTTTGGGCAAAAAGACAGAAATTCTCCTTATTTTAGAGCAAAACTCAGAAATTTCACTTATTTTGACGCAAAATTGCAGAAATTTCACTTATTTCAGAAAAAAAGCAGAAATTTTCTTAATTTGGGGCAAAAAGGCAGAAATTTCTCATATTTTGGGGCAAAAATGCAGAAAATCCCCTTATTTTGAGGTAAAAAGTCTAAAATTCCCCTTATTTGGTTGCAAAAAGCAGAAATTTCCCTTATTTTGGGGCAAAATTGCAGATATTTCATTTATTTCAGGGTAATAAGTCAGAAATTTTCCTTATTTTGGGGCAAAAAAGACACAAATTCTCTATGTTTGGGGGGAAAAAGACAGAAATTCCACTTATTGAGAGGCAAAAAAGCAGAAATTCCCCTTATTTTGGAGCGAAAATGAAGAAATTTCCGTTTTTTATGGCAAAAAGGTATGCATTCTTCTTATTTTCGGGCAAAAAGACAGAAATTCCCCGTATTTTTGAGCAAAATTGCAGAAATTCCCCTAATTGTGGGGCAAAAAGGCAGAAATTCCCTATGTGTTGGGGCAAAAAGACAGAAATTCTACTTATTTTGGGGCAAAACTCAGAAATTCCACTTATTTTTGGGCAAAATTCCAAAAATTTCCCTTATTTTGGGGCAAAATTGCAGAAATTTCACTTATTTTGGGGCAAAATTGCAGAAATTTCACTTATTTCAGGGAAAAAAAGACAGAAATTTCTTTTATTTTGGTACAAATTTGCAGAAATTTTTTTTATTTTTGGCAAAAAGGCAGAAATTTCCCATATTTTGGGGCAAAAATGCAGAAATTCCCCTTATTTTGAGGTAAAAATGCTGAAATTCCCCTTATTTTGGGGCAAAAAGCAGACATTTCCCTTATTTTGGGCAAAAATTGCAGAAATTTCACTTATTTTGAGTCAAAAAGGCAGAAAATCCAATTATTTTGGGGTAAAAATGAAGAAATTCCCCTTGTTTTGAGGTAAAAAGGCTGAAATTCCCCTTTTTTGGAGGCAAAAAGGCAGAAATTCCCCGTATTTTGGGGCAAAAAGCAGATATTTCCCTTATTTTTGGGGAAAAATTTTAGAAATTTAACTTATTTCAGGGCAAAAAGTCAGAAATTCCGTTTATTTTTGGGGAAAAGTCAGAAATTGCACTTATTTTGAGTCAAAAAGGCGGAAAATCCCCTTATTTTGGAGTAAAAATGAAGAAATTTCCCTTTTTTATGGCAAAAGGTATACATTCTTTTTATTTTCGGGCAAAAAGGCAGAAATTCCCTGTATTTTGGAGCAAAATTGCAGAAATTCCTCTAATTTTGGGGCAAAAACGCAGAACTTCCCCTTATTTTGGGGTAAAACTGCAGAAATTTCACTTATTTCGCGGCAAAATGGCAGAAATTCACTTCATTTTCGGCGAAAAGGGAGAAAATTCCCGTATTTTGGAGCAAAATTGCAGAAATTCACCTAATTTTGGGGTAAAACATGCAGTAATTTTCTTTATTTTAAGGCAAAAAGGCAGAAATTCCCCTTATTTTGTGGCAAAAATCAGAAATTCCCCTTATTTTAGAAAAAATTGCAGAAATTTCCTTTATTATGGGGAAAAATTGCAGAAATTTCTTTTATTGTAAGGCAAAAGTGCAGAAATTTCATTTATTTCAGAGAAAAAAACAAAAATTTTTTTTATTTTAGGGCAAAATGAAGAAATTTCCATTATTTTGGGGCACAAAGACAGAAATTCACTTTCTTTTGGGGTAAAATTTCAAACATTTCACATATTTCAGGGCAAAAAGGCAGAAATTCCCCTTATTTGGTGGTAAAAAGGCAGAAATTCTTCATATTTTGGGTTAAAATTGCAGAAATTTCCCTTGTTTGGGGGCAAAAAGGCAGAAAATCCCCTTAATTTCGGGCAAAAAGGCAGAAATTCCCCGTATTTTGGAGCAAAATTGCAGAAATTCCCCTAATTGTGGGGCAAAAAGGCAGAAATTCCCGATATGTTGGGGCAAAAAGACAGAAATTCTCCTTATTTTCGGGCAAAACTCAGAAATTCCATTTATTTTGGGGCAAAATTCCAGAAATTTCCCTTATTTTGGGGCAAAATTGCAGAAATTTCACTTATTTCAGGGCAAAATTCAAAAATTGCTTTTATTTTGGGGTAAAGACAGAAATTCCATTTACTTTTGGGTAAAAAGGCAGAAATTTCACTTATTTTGAGGTAAGAAGGCAGAAATTCCTCTTATTTTGCGGCAAAAATGAAGAAATTTCCCTGTTTTGTGGCAAAAGGTATATATTCCCCTTATTTTCGGGCAAAAAATCAGAAATTCCCCGTATTTTGGAGCACAATTGCAGAAAATCCCCTAATTGTGGGGCAAAAAGGCAGAAATTCCCATTATTTTGATGGCAAAAAGGCAGGAATTCACCTTATTTTGGGCTAAAATTGCAGAAATTTCACATATTTCAGGGCAAAAAGGCAGAAATTTCCCTTCATTTGGGGCAAAAATGAAGAAATTTCCCTTTTTTATGGCAAAAAGGTATGCATTCCCCTTATTTTCGGCAAAAAGGCAGAAATTCCCCGTATTTTGGAGCAAAATTGCAGAAATTCCCCTAATTGTGGGGCAAAAAGGCAGAAATTCTCTTTATTTTGGGGCAAAACTCAGAAATTCCACTTATTTTGGGGCAAGATTCCAGAAATTTCCCTTATTTTGGGGCAAAATTGCAGAAATTTCCCTTATTTCAGGTAAAAATGGCAGAAATTTTTCTTATTTTGGGGCAAAAAGGCAGAATTTCCTAATATTTTGTGGCAAAAATGCAGAAATTCCCCTTATTTTGAGGTAAAAAGGCTTAAATTCCCCTTATTTGGGGGCAAAAAGGCAGAAATTTTTCTTATTTTGGGGCAAAATTGCAGACATTTCACTTATTTCAGGGTAATAAGTCAGAAATTTTCCTTATTTTGGGGCAAAAAAGACAGAAATTCCCTTTGTTTTGGGGGGAAAATACAGAAATTCCACTTCTTTGAAGGCAAAAAGGCAGAAATTCCACTTATTATGGAGCAAAAATGAAGAAATTCCCCTAATTGTTGGGCAAAAAGGCAGAAATTCCCTATATGTTGGGGCAAAAAGACAGAAATTCTCCTTATTTTGGGGCAAAACTCAGAAATTCCACTTATTTTGGGGCAAAATTGCAGGAATTTACCTTATTTTGGGGCAAAATTGCAGAAATTTCCCTTATTTGGGGCAAAATAGCAGAAATTTCACTTATTTTCAGGTAAAAAGGCTGAAATATCCTTTATTTTGGGGCAAAAAGGAAGAAATTCCCCTTATTTTGGGGCAAAATTGCCGAAATTTTCCTTATTTTGGGGCAAAAAGGCTGAAATTCTTATTTTGAGGTAAAATGCTGAAATTCCCCATATTTTGGCGCAAAAGGCAAAACTTCTTCTTATTTTGGGGCAAAGAGGCACCAATTTCCCTTATTTTCGGGCAAAATTGCAGAAATTTCATTTATTTCAGGGCAAAAAGTCAGAAATTCCTTTTATTTTGGGGCAAAGAGCAGAAATTTCTTTTATTATGGTACAAAATTGAAGAAATTTTTCTTATTATGAAACAAAAAGGCAGAAAATTCCCCTTATTTTGAGGCAAAAAGCAGAAATTATTATTATTTTGAGGTAAAATGCCGAAATTCTTTTTATTTTGGGGCTAAAAGTCAGAAATTCTCCGTATTTTGAAGCAAAATTGCAGAAATTCTCATAATTTTTGGGCAAAAATGCAGAAATTCCCCTTATTTTGGGGCAAAAATACAGAAAATCTCCTTTATCGGGAGCAAACAGTCAGAAATTCCCCTTATTTTGGGGCAAAATTGCAGAAATTTCCTTTACATTGGGGCAAAATTGCAGAAATTTCCCTTATTTTGGGGCAAAATTGCAGAAATTTCCCTTATTTTGGGGCAAAATTGCAGAAATTTCCCTTATTTTGGGGCAAAATTGTAGAAATTTCACTTATTTCAGGGAAAAAAGGCGGAAATTTTTTTTGGGGGGCAAAAAAGCAGAAATTTCTTTTATTTTGGTACAAAATTGCAGAAATATTTCTTATTTTGGGGCAAAAAGTCAGAAATTCCCCATATTTTGGGGCAAAAAGGCAGAAATTCCCCTTATTTTTAGGTAAAAAGGCTGAAATTCCCCTTATTTTGGGGCAAAAAGACAGAAATTTCGTTTATTTTGGGGGAAAGGCAGAAATTGCACTTATTTTGAGTCAAAAAGGTGGAAAATCCCCTTATTTTGGGGCAAAAATGAAGAAATTTGCTTTTTTTATGGCAAAAAGGTATACATTCCCTTTATTTTCAGGCAAAAAGGCAGAAATTACCCGTATTTTGGAGCAAAATTGCAGAAATTCCTCTAATTTTTGGGCAAAAAGGCAGAAATTCCCCTTATTTTGGGGTAAAACTGCAGAAATTTCACTTATTTTACGGCAAAATGTCAGAAATTCCCCTTATTTTCGGCAAAAAAGGCAGAAAATCCCCTTATTTTAGGGCAAAATTGCAGAAATTTCCCTTATTTGGGGGCAAAAACAGAAATTCCCCTTCTTTTGAGGCAAAATTGCAGAAATTTCCCTTATTATGGGGAAAAATTGCAGAAATTTCCCTTATTTTAGGACAAAATTGCAGAAATTTCACTTATTTCAGAGAAAAAATGCAAAATTTTTTCTTATTTTGGGGCAAAAAGGCAGAAATTCCAATTATTTTGGGGCAAAAAGGCAGAAATTCACCTTATTTTGGGTTAAAATATCAGAAATTTCACATATTTCAGGGCAAAATGGCAGAAATTCCCCTTATTTGGGGGCAATAAGGCAGAAATTTCCCTTCTTTTGGGATAAAATTGCAGAAATTTCCCTTATTTGGGGGCAAAAAGGCAGAAAATCCACTTAATTTCGGGTAAAAAGGCAGAAATTCCTCGTATTTTGAAGCAAAATTGCAGAAACTCCCCTAATTTTGGGGCAAAAAGGCAGAAATTCCCTTTATTTTGGGGCAAAAATAGAGAAATTCTCCTTATTTTGGTGCAAAAATCAGAAATTTCCCTTATTTTGGGGCAAAATTATAGAAATTTCTTTTATTTTGTTACAGACTTGCAGAAATTTTTCTTATTTTGTGGCAAAAAGGCTAAAATTCTACTTATTTTGAGGTAAAATCCTGAAATTCCACATATTTTGGGGCAAAAGGCAGAAATTCCCCTCATTTGGGCGCAAAAAGTCACATATTTCCCTTATTTTCGGGCATAATTGCAGGAATTTCATTTATTTCAGGGCAAAAAGTCAGAAATTCCTTTTATTTTGGGGCAAAAAGCAGAAATTTCTTTTATTATGGTACAAAATTGAAGAAATTTTTCGTATTTTGAAACAAAAAGGCAGAAAATTCCCCTTATTTTGAGGCAAAAGGCAGAAATTATTCTTATTTTGAGGTAAAATGCAGAAATTCTTTTTATTTTGGGGCTAAAAGGCAGAAATTCCTCGTATTTTGAAGCAAAATTGCAGAAATTCTCATAATTTTCGGGCAAAAAGGCAGAAATTCTCCCTATTTTGGGGCAAAAAGACACAAAATCTCCTTTTTCGGGAGCAAACAGTCAGAAATTCCCCTTATTTTGGGGCAAAATTGCAGAAATTTCCTTTACATTGGGGCAATATTGCAGAAATTTCCCTTATTTTGAGGCAAATTTGCAGAAATTTCACTTATTTCAGGAAAAAAAGGCGGAAATTTTTTTTGCGGGGAAAAAAGGCAGAAATTTTTTTTATTTTGGTACAAAATTGCAGAAATTTTTATTATTTTGGGGCAAAGAGTCAGAAATTCCCCATATTTTGGTGCAAAAAGGCTGAAATTCCCCTTATGTTGAGGTAAAATCCTGAAATTCCCCATATTTTGGGGCAAAAAGGCAGAAATTCCCCTCATTTGGGGGCAAAAAGGCACAAATTTCCCTTATTTTCAGGCATAATTGCAGGAATTTCATTTATTTCAGGGCAAAAAGTCAGAAATTCCTTTTATTTTGGGGCAAAAAGCAGAAATTTCTTTTATTTTGATACAAAATTGTAGAAATTTTCCTTATTTTGGAACAAAAAGGCAAAAATTACCCATATTTTGGGGAAAAAGGCAGAAATTCCCCTTATTTTGAGGTAAAAAGGCTGAAATTCCCGTTATTTTGGGGTAAAAAGGCAGAAATTCCCTATATGTTGGGGCAAAAAGACAGAAATTCTCCTTATTTTGGGGCAAAACTCAGAAATTCCACTTATTTTGGGGCAAAATTGCAGGAATTTACCTTATTTTGGGGCAAAATTGCAGAAATTTCCCTTATTTGGGGCAAAATAGCAGAAATTTCACTTATTTTCAGGTAAAAAGGCTGAAATATCCTTTATTTTGGGGCAAAAAGGAAGAAATTCCCCTTATTTTGGGGCAAAATTGCCGAAATTTTCCTTATTTTGGGGCAAAAAGGCTGAAATTCTTATTTTGAGGTAAAATGCTGAAATTCCCCATATTTTGGCGCAAAAGGCAAAACTTCTTCTTATTTTGGGGCAAAGAGGCACAAATTTCCCTTATTTTCGGGCAAAATTGCAGAAATTTCATTTATTTCAGGGCAAAAAGTCAGAAATTCCTTTTATTTTGGGGCAAAGAGCAGAAATTTCCCTTATTTTGGGGCAAAATTGCAGAAATTTCACTTATTTCAGGGAAAAAAGGCGGAAATTTTTTTTGGGGGGCAAAAAAGCAGAAATTTCTTTTATTTTGGTACAAAATTGCAGAAATTTTTCTTATTTTGGGGCAAAAAGTCAGAAATTCCCCATATTTTGGGGCAAAAAGGCAGAAATTCCCCTTATTTTTAGGTAAAAAGGCTGAAATTCCCCTTATTTTGGGGCAAAAAGACAGAAATTTCGTTTATTTTGGGGAAAAGGCAGAAATTGCACTTATTTTGAGTCAAAAAGGTGGAAAATCCCCTTATTTTGGGGCAAAAATGAAGAAATTTGCTTTTTTTATGGCAAAAAGGTATACATTCCCTTTATTTTCAGGCAAAAAGGCAGAAATTACCCGTATTTTGGAGCAAAATTGCAGAAATTCCTCTAATTTTTGGGCAAAAAGGCAGAAATTCCCCTTATTTTGGGGTAAAACTGCAGAAATTTCACTTATTTTACGGCAAAATGTCAGAAATTCCCCTTATTTTCGGCAAAAAAGGCAGAAAATCCCCTTATTTTAGGGCAAAATTGCAGAAATTTCCCTTATTTGGGGGCAAAAACAGAAATTCCCCTTCTTTTGAGGCAAAATTGCAGAAATTTCCCTTATTATGGGGAAAAATTGCAGAAATTTCCCTTATTTTAGGACAAAATTGCAGAAATTTCACTTATTTCAGAGAAAAAATGCAAATTTTTTTCTTATTTTGGGGCAAAAAGGCAGAAATTCCAATTATTTTGGGGCAAAAAGGCAGAAATTCACCTTATTTTGGGTTAAAATATCAGAAATTTCACATATTTCAGGGCAAAATGGCAGAAATTCCCCTTATTTGGGGGCAATAAGGCAGAAATTTCCCTTCTTTTGGGATAAAATTGCAGAAATTTCCCTTATTTGGGGGCAAAAAGGCAGAAAATCCACTTAATTTCGGGTAAAAAGGCAGAAATTCCTCGTATTTTGAAGCAAAATTGCAGAAACTCCCCTAATTTTGGGGCAAAAAGGCAGAAATTCCCTTTATTTTGGGGCAAAAATAGAGAAATTCTCCTTATTTTGGTGCAAAAATCAGAAATTTCCCTTATTTTGGGGCAAAATTATAGAAATTTCTTTTATTTTGTTACAGACTTGCAGAAATTTTTCTTATTTTGTGGCAAAAAGGCTAAAATTCTACTTATTTTGAGGTAAAATCCTGAAATTCCACATATTTTGGGGCAAAAGGCAGAAATTCCCCTCATTTGGGCGCAAAAAGTCACATATTTCCCTTATTTTCGGGCATAATTGCAGGAATTTCATTTATTTCAGGGCAAAAAGTCAGAAATTCCTTTTATTTTGGGGCAAAAAGCAGAAATTTCTTTTATTATGGTACAAAATTGAAGAAATTTTTCGTATTTTGAAACAAAAAGGCAGAAAATTCCCCTTATTTTGAGGCAAAAGGCAGAAATTATTCTTATTTTGAGGTAAAATGCAGAAATTCTTTTTATTTTGGGGCTAAAAGGCAGAAATTCCTCGTATTTTGAAGCAAAATTGCAGAAATTCTCATAATTTTCGGGCAAAAAGGCAGAAATTCTCCCTATTTTGGGGCAAAAAGACACAAAATCTCCTTTTTCGGGAGCAAACAGTCAGAAATTCCCCTTATTTTGGGGCAAAATTGCAGAAATTTCCTTTACATTGGGGCAATATTGCAGAAATTTCCCTTATTTTGAGGCAAATTTGCAGAAATTTCACTTATTTCAGGAAAAAAAGGCGGAAATTTTTTTTGCGGGGAAAAAAGGCAGAAATTTTTTTTATTTTGGTACAAAATTGCAGAAATTTTTATTATTTTGGGGCAAAGAGTCAGAAATTCCCCATATTTTGGTGCAAAAAGGCTGAAATTCCCCTTATGTTGAGGTAAAATCCTGAAATTCCCCATATTTTGGGGCAAAAAGGCAGAAATTCCCCTCATTTGGGGGCAAAAAGGCACAAATTTCCCTTATTTTCAGGCATAATTGCAGGAATTTCATTTATTTCAGGGCAAAAAGTCAGAAATTCCTTTTATTTTGGGGCAAAAAGCAGAAATTTCTTTTATTTTGATACAAAATTGTAGAAATTTTCCTTATTTTGGAACAAAAAGGCAAAAATTACCCATATTTTGGGGAAAAAGGCAGAAATTCCCCTTATTTTGAGGTAAAAAGGCTGAAATTCCCGTTATTTTGGGGTAAAAAGGCAGAAATTCCCTATATGTTGGGGCAAAAAGACAGAAATTCTCCTTATTTTGGGGCAAAACTCAGAAATTCCACTTATTTTGGGGCAAAATTGCAGGAATTTACCTTATTTTGGGGCAAAATTGCAGAAATTTCCCTTATTTGGGGCAAAATAGCAGAAATTTCACTTATTTTCAGGTAAAAAGGCTGAAATATCCTTTATTTTGGGGCAAAAAGGAAGAAATTCCCCTTATTTTGGGGCAAAATTGCCGAAATTTTCCTTATTTTGGGGCAAAAAGGCTGAAATTCTTATTTTGAGGTAAAATGCTGAAATTCCCCATATTTTGGCGCAAAAGGCAAAACTTCTTCTTATTTTGGGGCAAAGAGGCACAAATTTCCCTTATTTTCGGGCAAAATTGCAGAAATTTCATTTATTTCAGGGCAAAAAGTCAGAAATTCCTTTTATTTTGGGGCAAAGAGCAGAAATTTCCCTTATTTTGGGGCAAAATTGCAGAAATTTCACTTATTTCAGGGAAAAAAGGCGGAAATTTTTTTTGGGGGGCAAAAAAGCAGAAATTTCTTTTATTTTGGTACAAAATTGCAGAAATTTTTCTTATTTTGGGGCAAAAAGTCAGAAATTCCCCATATTTTGGGGCAAAAAGGCAGAAATTCCCCTTATTTTTAGGTAAAAAGGCTGAAATTCCCCTTATTTTGGGGCAAAAAGACAGAAATTTCGTTTATTTTGGGGGAAAGGCAGAAATTGCACTTATTTTGAGTCAAAAAGGTGGAAAATCCCCTTATTTTGGGGCAAAAATGAAGAAATTTGCTTTTTTTATGGCAAAAAGGTATACATTCCCTTTATTTTCAGGCAAAAAGGCAGAAATTACCCGTATTTTGGAGCAAAATTGCAGAAATTCCTCTAATTTTTGGGCAAAAAGGCAGAAATTCCCCTTATTTTGGGGTAAAACTGCAGAAATTTCACTTATTTTACGGCAAAATGTCAGAAATTCCCCTTATTTTCGGCAAAAAAGGCAGAAAATCCCCTTATTTTAGGGCAAAATTGCAGAAATTTCCCTTATTTGGGGGCAAAAACAGAAATTCCCCTTCTTTTGAGGCAAAATTGCAGAAATTTCCCTTATTATGGGGAAAAATTGCAGAAATTTCCCTTATTTTAGGACAAAATTGCAGAAATTTCACTTATTTCAGAGAAAAAATGCAAAATTTTTTCTTATTTTGGGGCAAAAAGGCAGAAATTCCAATTATTTTGGGGCAAAAAGGCAGAAATTCACCTTATTTTGGGTTAAAATATCAGAAATTTCACATATTTCAGGGCAAAATGGCAGAAATTCCCCTTATTTGGGGGCAATAAGGCAGAAATTTCCCTTCTTTTGGGATAAAATTGCAGAAATTTCCCTTATTTGGGGGCAAAAAGGCAGAAAATCCACTTAATTTCGGGTAAAAAGGCAGAAATTCCTCGTATTTTGAAGCAAAATTGCAGAAACTCCCCTAATTTTGGGGCAAAAAGGCAGAAATTCCCTTTATTTTGGGGCAAAAATAGAGAAATTCTCCTTATTTTGGTGCAAAAATCAGAAATTTCCCTTATTTTGGGGCAAAATTATAGAAATTTCTTTTATTTTGTTACAGACTTGCAGAAATTTTTCTTATTTTGTGGCAAAAAGGCTAAAATTCTACTTATTTTGAGGTAAAATCCTGAAATTCCACATATTTTGGGGCAAAAGGCAGAAATTCCCCTCATTTGGGCGCAAAAAGTCACATATTTCCCTTATTTTCGGGCATAATTGCAGGAATTTCATTTATTTCAGGGCAAAAAGTCAGAAATTCCTTTTATTTTGGGGCAAAAAGCAGAAATTTCTTTTATTATGGTACAAAATTGAAGAAATTTTTCGTATTTTGAAACAAAAAGGCAGAAAATTCCCCTTATTTTGAGGCAAAAGGCAGAAATTATTCTTATTTTGAGGTAAAATGCAGAAATTCTTTTTATTTTGGGGCTAAAAGGCAGAAATTCCTCGTATTTTGAAGCAAAATTGCAGAAATTCTCATAATTTTCGGGCAAAAAGGCAGAAATTCTCCCTATTTTGGGGCAAAAAGACACAAAATCTCCTTTTTCGGGAGCAAACAGTCAGAAATTCCCCTTATTTTGGGGCAAAATTGCAGAAATTTCCTTTACATTGGGGCAATATTGCAGAAATTTCCCTTATTTTGAGGCAAAATTGCAGAAATTTCACTTATTTCAGGGAAAAAAGGCGGAAATTTTTTTTGCGGGGAAAAAAGGCAGAAATTTTTTTTATTTTGGTACAAAATTGCAGAAATTTTTATTATTTTGGGGCAAAGAGTCAGAAATTCCCCATATTTTGGTGCAAAAAGGCTGAAATTCCCCTTATGTTGAGGTAAAATCCTGAAATTCCCCATATTTTGGGGCAAAAAGGCAGAAATTCCCCTCATTTGGGGGCAAAAAGGCACAAATTTCCCTTATTTTCAGGCATAATTGCAGGAATTTCATTTATTTCAGGGCAAAAAGTCAGAAATTCCTTTTATTTTGGGGCAAAAAGCAGAAATTTCTTTTATTTTGATACAAAATTGTAGAAATTTTCCTTATTTTGGAACAAAAAGGCAAAAATTACCCATATTTTGGGGAAAAAGGCAGAAATTCTTCTTATTTTGAGGTAAAAAGGCTGAAATTCCCGTTATTTTGGGGCAAAAAGGCAGAAATTCTCTTTACTTTGTGTCAAAAAGGCAGAAATTCCCGTTAATTGGGGCAGAAAAGCAGAAATTTTCCTTATTTAAGGGCAATAGGGCAGAAATTCCCTATATTTTGTGGCAAAAATGCAGAAATTCCCCTTATTTAGAGGTAAAATGATGAAATTCCCCTTATTTTCGGCAAAAAGGCAGAAATTCCTATTATTTTGGGGCAAAATTGCAGAAATTTCAATTATTTCAGGGCAAAAAGTCAGAAATTTGCCTTATTTTGGGGCAAAAAGCAGAAATTCCCCTAATTTTGGGGCCAAAAACAGAAATTCCCCTTATTTTGGGGTAAAATTGCAGAAATTTCAAATATTTCAGGGCAAAAAGGCAGAAATTCCACTTTATTTCGGACAATAACGCAGAAATTCCCCGTATTTTAAAGCTAAATTTCAGAAATTCCTTTTATATTGGTGCAAAAATGCAGAAATTCCTTTTATTTTTGTGCAATAAGGCAGATTTCCCCGTATTTTGAAGCAAAATTGCACATATTCCCCTAATTTTGAGGGAAAATGCAGAAATTCACATTATTTTGGAACAAAAAGACAGAAATTCTCCTTATTTCAGTACAAGAAGTCAGAAATTCCCCTTATTTTGGGGCAAAATTGCAGAAATTTCACTTATTTCAGAGAAAAAGCACAGAAATTTCTCTTATTTTGAGGAAAAAGGCAGAAATTTCTTTTATTTTGGTACAAAATTGCAGAAATTTTCTTTATTTTGGGGAATATGCAGAAATTCCCCATATTTTTGGGCAAAAAGGCAGAGAAACCCTTATTATGAGGTAAAATGCTGAAATTCCCCTTATGTTGAGGCAAAAAGACAGAAATTCCCTTTCTTTTGTGGCAAAAAGGCAGAAATTTCCCTTATTTTGGGGCAAAATTGCAGAAATTTCGCCTATTTCAGGGAAATATTCAAAAATTCCTTTTATTTTGGAACAAAAAGAGAGAAATTCCGTTTATTTTTGGGTAAAAAGGCAGAAATTTCAGTTATTTTGAGGTAAGAAGGCAGAAATGCCTCTTAATTTGCGGCAAAAATGAAGAAATTTCCCTTTTTTGTGGCAAAAGGTATACATTCCCCTTATTTTTTGGCTAAAAAGCTGAAATTACCCGTATTTTGGAGCAAAATTGCAGAAATTCCCCTAATTGTGGGGCAAAATGCAGAAATTCCCTATATGTTAGGGCAAAAAGACAGAAATTCTCCTTATTTTGGGGCAAAACTCAGAAATTCCACTTATTTTGGGGCAAAATTCCAGAAATTTCCCTTATTTTGTGGCAAAATTGCCGAAATTTCACTTATTTTGGGGCAAAATTGCAGAAATTTCACTTATTTCATGGTAAAAAGGCAGAAATTTTCCTCATTTTGGGGCAAAAATGCAGAGATTCCAAATATTTTGTGGTAAAATTGCAAAAATTCCCCTTATTTTGAGGTAAAAAGGCAGAAATTCCCCTTATTTGGAAGCAAAAAGCAGAAATTTCCCTTATTCTGGGACAAAATTGCAGAAATTTCACTTATTTCAGGGTAATAAGTCAGAAATTTTCCTTATTTGGGGCAAAAAAGACAGAAATTCCTTTTGTTTTGGGGGAAAAAGTCAGAAATTCCACTTATTTAGAAGCAAAAAAGCAGAAATTCCCCTTATTTTGGAGCAAAAATAAAGAAATTTCCTTTTTTTGTGGCAAAAGGTATGCATTCTTCTTATTTTCAGGCTAAAAAGCAGAAATTCCCCGTATTTTGGAGCAAAATTGCAGAAATTCCCCTAATTGTGGGACAAAAAGGCAGAAATTCCCTATATGTTTGGGCAAAAAGACAGAAATTCTCCTTATTTTAGAGCAAAACTCAGAAATTTCACTTATTTTGACGCAAAATTGCAGAAATTTCACTTATTTCAGAAAAAAAGCAGAAATTTTCTTAATTTGGGGCAAAAAGGCAGAAATTTCTCATATTTTGGGGCAAAAATGCAGAAAATCCCCTTATTTTGAGGTAAAAAGTCTAAAATTCCCCTTATTTGGTTGCAAAAAGCAGAAATTTCCCTTATTTTGGGGCAAAATTGCAGATATTTCATTTATTTCAGGGTAATAAGTCAGAAATTTTCCTTATTTTGGGGCAAAAAAGACACAAATTCTCTATGTTTGGGGGGAAAAAGACAGAAATTCCACTTATTTAGAGGCAAAAAAGCAGAAATTCCCCTTATTTTGGAGCGAAAATGGAGAAATTTCCGTTTTTTATGGCAAAAAGGTATGCATTCTTCTTATTTTCGGGCAAAAAGACAGAAATTCCCCGTATTTTTGAGCAAAATTGCAGAAATTCCCCTAATTGTGGGGCAAAAAGGCAGAAATTCCCTATGTGTTGGGGCAAAAAGACAGAAATTCTACTTATTTTGGGGCAAAACTCAGAAATTCCACTTATTTTGGGACAAAATTCCAAAAATTTCCCTTATTTTGGGGCAAAATTGCAGAAATTTCACTTATTTTGGGGCAAAATTGCAGAAATTTCACTTATTTCAGGGAAAAAAAGACAGAAATTTCTTTTATTTTGGTACAAATTTGCAGAAATTTTTTTTATTTTTGGCAAAAAGGCAGAAATTTCCCATATTTTGGGGCAAAAATGCAGAAATTCCCCTTATTTTGAGGTAAAAATGCTGAAATTCCCCTTATTTTGGGGCAAAAAGCAGACATTTCCCTTATTTTGGGCAAAAATTGCAGAAATTTCACTTATTTTGAGTCAAAAAGGCAGAAAATCCAATTATTTTGGGGTAAAAATGAAGAAATTCCCCTTGTTTTGAGGTAAAAAGGCTGAAATTCCCCTTTTTTGGAGGCAAAAAGGCAGAAATTCCCCGTATTTTGGGGCAAAAAGCAGATATTTCCCTTATTTTTGGGGAAAAATTTTAGAAATTTAACTTATTTCAGGGCAAAAAGTCAGAAATTCCGTTTATTTTTGGGGAAAAGTCAGAAATTGCACTTATTTTGAGTCAAAAAGGCGGAAAATCCCCTTATTTTGGAGTAAAAATGAAGAAATTTCCCTTTTTTATGGCAAAAGGTATACATTTTTTTTATTTTCGGGCAAAAAGGCAGAAATTCCCTGTATTTTGGAGCAAAATTGCAGAAATTCCTCTAATTTTGGGGCAAAAACGCAGAACTTCCCCTTATTTTGGGGTAAAACTGCAGAAATTTCACTTATTTCGCGGCAAAATGGCAGAAATTCACTTCATTTTCGGCGAAAAGAGAGAAAATTCCCGTATTTTGGAGCAAAATTGCAGAAATTCACCTAATTTTGGGGTAAAACATGCAGTAATTTTCTTTATTTTAAGGCAAAAAGGCAGAAATTCCCCTTATTTTGTGGCAAAAATCAGAAATTCCCCTTATTTTAGAAAAAATTGCAGAAATTTCCTTTATTATGGGGAAAAATTGCAGAAATTTCTTTTATTGTAAGGCAAAAGTGCAGAAATTTCATTTATTTCAGAGAAAAAAACAAAAATTTTTTTTATTTTAGGGCAAAATGAAGAAATTTCCATTATTTTGGGGCACAAAGACAGAAATTCACTTTCTTTTGGGGTAAAATTTCAAACATTTCACATATTTCAGGGCAAAAAGGCAGAAATTCCCCTTATTTGGGGGTAAAAAGGCAGAAATTCTTCATATTTTGGGTTAAAATTGCAGAAATTTCCCTTGTTTGGGGGCAAAAAGGCAGAAAATCCCCTTAATTTCGGGCAAAAAGGCAGAAATTCCCCGTATTTTGGAGCAAAATTGCAGAAATTCCCCTAATTGTGGGGCAAAAAGGCAGAAATTCCCGATATGTTGGGGCAAAAAGACAGAAATTCTCCTTATTTTCGGGCAAAACTCAGAAATTCCATTTATTTTGGGGCAAAATTCCAGAAATTTCCCTTATTTTGGGGCAAAATTGCAGAAATTTCACTTATTTCAGGGCAAAATTCAAAAATTGCTTTTATTTTGGGGTAAAGACAGAAATTCCATTTACTTTTGGGTAAAAAGGCAGAAATTTCACTTATTTTGAGGTAAGAAGGCAGAAATTCCTCTTATTTTGCGGCAAAAATGAAGAAATTTCCCTTTTTTGTGGCAAAAGGTATATATTCCCCTTATTTTCGGGCAAAAAATCAGAAATTCCCCGTATTTTGGAGCACAATTGCAGAAAATCCCCTAATTGTGGGGCAAAAAGGCAGAAATTCCCATTATTTTGATGGCAAAAAGGCAGGAATTCACCTTATTTTGGGCTAAAATTGCAGAAATTTCACATATTTCAGGGCAAAAAGGCAGAAATTTCCCTTCATTTGGGGCAAAAATGAAGAAATTTCCCTTTTTTATGGCAAAAAGGTATGCATTCCCCTTATTTTCGGCAAAAAGGCAGAAATTCCCCGTATTTTGGAGCAAAATTGCAGAAATTCCCCTAATTGTGGGGCAAAAAGGCAGAAATTCCCTTTATTTTGGGGCAAAACTCAGAAATTCCACTTATTTTGGGGCAAAATTCCAGAAATTTCCCTTATTTTGGGGCAAAATTGCAGAAATTTCCCTTATTTCAGGTAAAAATGGCAGAAATTTTTCTTATTTTGGGGCAAAAAGGCAGAATTTCCTAATATTTTGTGGCAAAAATGCAGAAATTCCCCTTATTTTGAGGTAAAAAGGCTTAAATTCCCCTTATTTGGGGGCAAAAAGGCAGAAATTTTTCTTATTTTGGGGCAAAATTGCAGACATTTCACTTATTTCAGGGTAATAAGTCAGAAATTTTCCTTATTTTGGGGCAAAAAAGACAGAAATTCCCTTTGTTTTGGGGGGAAAATACAGAAATTCCACTTCTTTGAAGGCAAAAAGGCAGAAATTCCACTTATTTTAGAGCAAAAATGAAGAAATTCCCCTAATTGTTGGGCAAAAAGGCAGAAATTCCCTATATGTTGGGGCAAAAAGACAGAAATTCTCCTTATTTTGGGGCAAAACTCAGAAATTCCACTTATTTTGGGGCAAAATTGCAGGAATTTACCTTATTTTGGGGCAAAATTGCAGAAATTTCCCTTATTTGGGGCAAAATAGCAGAAATTTCACTTATTTTTAGGTAAAAAGGCTGAAATATCCTTTATTTTGGGGCAAAAAGGAAGAAATTCCCCTTATTTTGGGGCAAAATTGCCGAAATTTTCCTTATTTTGGGGCAAAAAGGCTGAAATTCTTATTTTGAGGTAAAATGCTGAAATTCCCCATATTTTGGCGCAAAAGGCAAAACTTCTTCTTATTTTGGGGCAAAGAGGCACAAATTTCCCTTATTTTCGGGCAAAATTGCAGAAATTTCATTTATTTCAGGGCAAAAAGTCAGAAATTCCTTTTATTTTGGGGCAAAGAGCAGAAATTTCTTTTATTATGGTACAAAATTGAAGAAATTTTTCTTATTATGAAACAAAAAGGCAGAAAATTCCCCTTATTTTGAGGCAAAAAGCAGAAATTATTCTTATTTTGAGGTAAAATGCAGAAATTCTTTTTATTTTGGGGCTAAAAGTCAGAAATTCCCCGTATTTTGAAGCAAAATTGCAGAAATTCTCATAATTTTTGGGCAAAAATGCAGAAATTCCCCTTATTTTGGGGCAAAAATACAGAAAATCTCCTTTATCGGGAGCAAACAGTCAGAAATTCCCCTTATTTTGGGGCAAAATTGCAGAAATTTCCTTTACATTGGGGCAAAATTGCAGAAATTTTCCTTATTTTGGGGCAAAATTGCAGAAATTTCCCTTATTTTGGGGCAAAATTGCAGAAATTTCCCTTATTTTGGGGCAAAATTGCAGAAATTTCACTTATTTCAGGGAAAAAAGGCGGAAATTTTTTTTGGGGGGCAAAAAAGCAGAAATTTCTTTTATTTTGGTACAAAATTGCAGAAATTTTTCTTATTTTGGGGCAAAAAGTCAGAAATTCCCCATATTTTGGGGCAAAAAGGCAGAAATTCCCCTTATTTTTAGGTAAAAAGGCTGAAATTCCCCTTATTTTGGGGCAAAAAGACAGAAATTTCGTTTATTTTGGGGAAAAGGCAGAAATTGCACTTATTTTGAGTCAAAAAGGTGGAAAATCCTCTTATTTTGGGGCAAAAATGAAGAAATTTGCTTTTTTTATGGCAAAAAGGTATACATTCCCTTTATTTTCAGGCAAAAAGGCAGAAATTACCCGTATTTTGGAGCAAAATTGCAGAAATTCCTCTAATTTTTGGGCAAAAAGGCAGAAATTCCCCTTATTTTGGGGTAAAACTGCAGAAATTTCACTTATTTTACGGCAAAATGTCAGAAATTCCCCTTATTTTCGGCAAAAAAGGCAGAAAATCCCCTTATTTTAGGGCAAAATTGCAGAAATTTCCCTTATTTGGGGGCAAAAACAGAAATTCCCCTTCTTTTGAGGCAAAATTGCAGAAATTTCCCTTATTATGGGGAAAAATTGCAGAAATTTCCCTTATTTTAGGACAAAATTGCAGAAATTTCACTTATTTCAGAGAAAAAATGCAAATTTTTTTCTTATTTTGGGGCAAAAAGGCAGAAATTCCAATTATTTTGGGGCAAAAAGGCAGAAATTCACCTTATTTTGGGATAAAATATCAGAAATTTCACATATTTCAGGGCAAAATGGCAGAAATTCCCCTTATTTGGGGGCAATAAGGCAGAAATTTCCCTTCTTTTGGGATAAAATTGCAGAAATTTCCCTTATTTGGGGGCAAAAAGGCAGAAAATCCACTTAATTTCGGGTAAAAAGGCAGAAATTCCTCGTATTTTGAAGCAAAATTGCAGAAACTCCACTAATTTTGGGGCAAAAAGGCAGAAATTCCCTTTATTTTGGGGCAAAAATAGAGAAATTCTCCTTATTTTGGTGCAAAAATCAGAAATTTCCCTTATTTTGGGGCAAAATTATAGAAATTTCTTTTATTTTGTTACAGACTTGCAGAAATTTTTCTTATTTTGTGGCAAAAAGGCTAAAATTCTACTTATTTTGAGGTAAAATCCTGAAATTCCACATATTTTGGGGCAAAAGGCAGAAATTCCCCTCATTTGGGCGCAAAAAGTCACATATTTCCCTTATTTTCGGGCATAATTGCAGGAATTTCATTTATTTCAGGGCAAAAAGTCAGAAATTCCTTTTATTTTGGGGCAAAAAGCAGAAATTTCTTTTATTATGGTACAAAATTGAAGAAATTTTTCGTATTTTGAAACAAAAAGGCAGAAAATTCCCCTTATTTTGAGGCAAAAGGCAGAAATTATTCTTATTTTGAGGTAAAATGCAGAAATTCTTTTTATTTTGGGGCTAAAAGGCAGAAATTCCTCGTATTTTGAAGCAAAATTGCAGAAATTCTCATAATTTTCGGGCAAAAAGGCAGAAATTCTCCCTATTTTGGGGCAAAAAGACACAAAATCTCCTTTTTCGGGAGCAAACAGTCAGAAATTCCCCTTATTTTGGGGCAAAATTGCAGAAATTTCCTTTACATTGGGGCAATATTGCAGAAATTTCCCTTATTTTGAGGCAAATTTGCAGAAATTTCACTTATTTCAGGGAAAAAAGGCGGAAATTTTTTTTGCGGGGAAAAAAGGCAGAAATTTTTTTTATTTTGGTACAAAATTGCAGAAATTTTTATTATTTTGGGGCAAAGAGTCAGAAATTCCCCATATTTTGGTGCAAAAAGGCTGAAATTCCCCTTATGTTGAGGTAAAATCCTGAAATTCCCCATATTTTGGGGCAAAAAGGCAGAAATTCCCCTCATTTGGGGGCAAAAAGGCACAAATTTCCCTTATTTTCAGGCATAATTGCAGGAATTTCATTTATTTCAGGGCAAAAAGTCAGAAATTCCTTTTATTTTGGGGCAAAAAGCAGAAATTTCTTTTATTTTGATACAAAATTGTAGAAATTTTCCTTATTTTGGAACAAAAAGGCAAAAATTACCCATATTTTGGGGAAAAAGGCAGAAATTCCCCTTATTTTGAGGTAAAAAGGCTGAAATTCCCGTTATTTTGGGGTAAAAAGGCAGAAATTCCCTATATGTTGGGGCAAAAAGACAGAAATTCTCCTTATTTTGGGGCAAAACTCAGAAATTCCACTTATTTTGGGGCAAAATTGCAGGAATTTACCTTATTTTGGGGCAAAATTGCAGAAATTTCCCTTATTTGGGGCAAAATAGCAGAAATTTCACTTATTTTCAGGTAAAAAGGCTGAAATATCCTTTATTTTGGGGCAAAAAGGAAGAAATTCCCCTTATTTTGGGGCAAAATTGCCGAAATTTTCCTTATTTTGGGGCAAAAAGGCTGAAATTCTTATTTTGAGGTAAAATACTGAAATTCCCCATATTTTGGCGCAAAAGGCAAAACTTCTTCTTATTTTGGGGCAAAGAGGCACAAATTTCCCTTATTTTCGGGCAAAATTGCAGAAATTTCATTTATTTCAGGGCAAAAAGTCAGAAATTCCTTTTATTTTGGGGCAAAGAGCAGAAATTTCCCTTATTTTGGGGCAAAATTGCAGAAATTTCACTTATTTCAGGGAAAAAAGGCGGAAATTTTTTTTGGGGGGCAAAAAAGCAGAAATTTCTTTTATTTTGGTACAAAATTGCAGAAATTTTTCTTATTTTGGGGCAAAAAGTCAGAAATTCCCCATATTTTGGGGCAAAAAGGCAGAAATTCCCCTTATTTTTAGGTAAAAAGGCTGAAATTCCCCTTATTTTGGGGCAAAAAGACAGAAATTTCGTTTATTTTGGGGAAAAGGCAGAAATTGCACTTATTTTGAGTCAAAAAGGTGGAAAATCCCCTTATTTTGGGGCAAAAATGAAGAAATTTGCTTTTTTTATGGCAAAAAGGTATACATTCCCTTTATTTTCAGGCAAAAAGGCAGAAATTACCCGTATTTTGGAGCAAAATTGCAGAAATTCCTCTAATTTTTGGGCAAAAAGGCAGAAATTCCCCTTATTTTGGGGTAAAACTGCAGAAATTTCACTTATTTTACGGCAAAATGTCAGAAATTCCCCTTATTTTCGGCAAAAAAGGCAGAAAATCCCCTTATTTTAGGGCAAAATTGCAGAAATTTCCCTTATTTGGGGGCAAAAACAGAAATTCCCCTTCTTTTGAGGCAAAATTGCAGAAATTTCCCTTATTATGGGGAAAAATTGCAGAAATTTCCCTTATTTTAGGACAAAATTGCAGAAATTTCACTTATTTCAGAGAAAAAATGCAAAATTTTTTCTTATTTTGGGGCAAAAAGGCAGAAATTCCAATTATTTTGGGGCAAAAAGGCAGAAATTCACCTTATTTTGGGTTAAAATATCAGAAATTTCACATATTTCAGGGCAAAATGGCAGAAATTCCCCTTATTTGGGGGCAATAAGGCAGAAATTTCCCTTCTTTTGGGATAAAATTGCAGAAATTTCCCTTATTTGGGGGCAAAAAGGCAGAAAATCCACTTAATTTCGGGTAAAAAGGCAGAAATTCCTCGTATTTTGAAGCAAAATTGCAGAAACTCCCCTAATTTTGGGGCAAAAAGGCAGAAATTCCCTTTATTTTGGGGCAAAAATAGAGAAATTCTCCTTATTTTGGTGCAAAAATCAGAAATTTCCCTTATTTTGGGGCAAAATTATAGAAATTTCTTTTATTTTGTTACAGACTTGCAGAAATTTTTCTTATTTTGTGGCAAAAAGGCTAAAATTCTACTTATTTTGAGGTAAAATCCTGAAATTCCACATATTTTGGGGCAAAAGGCAGAAATTCCCCTCATTTGGGCGCAAAAAGTCACATATTTCCCTTATTTTCGGGCATAATTGCAGGAATTTCATTTATTTCAGGGCAAAAAGTCAGAAATTCCTTTTATTTTGGGGCAAAAAGCAGAAATTTCTTTTATTATGGTACAAAATTGAAGAAATTTTTCGTATTTTGAAACAAAAAGGCAGAAAATTCCCCTTATTTTGAGGCAAAAGGCAGAAATTATTCTTATTTTGAGGTAAAATGCAGAAATTCTTTTTATTTTGGGGCTAAAAGGCAGAAATTCCTCGTATTTTGAAGCAAAATTGCAGAAATTCTCATAATTTTCGGGCAAAAAGGCAGAAATTCTCCCTATTTTGGGGCAAAAAGACACAAAATCTCCTTTTTCGGGAGCAAACAGTCAGAAATTCCCCTTATTTTGGGGCAAAATTGCAGAAATTTCCTTTACATTGAGGCAATATTGCAGAAAATTTCCCTTATTTTGAGGCAAATTTGCAGAAATTTCACTTATTTCAGGGAAAAAAGGCGGAAATTTTTTTTGCGGGGAAAAAAGGCAGAAATTTTTTTTATTTTGGTACAAAATTGCAGAAATTTTTATTATTTTGGGGCAAAGAGTCAGAAATTCCCCATATTTTGGTGCAAAAAGGCTGAAATTCCCCTTATGTTGAGGTAAAATCCTGAAATTCCCCATATTTTGGGGCAAAAAGGCAGAAATTCCCCTCATTTGGGGGCAAAAAGGCACAAATTTCCCTTATTTTCAGGCATAATTGCAGGAATTTCATTTATTTCAGGGCAAAAAGTCAGAAATTCCTTTTATTTTGGGGCAAAAAGCAGAAATTTCTTTTATTTTGATACAAAATTGTAGAAATTTTCCTTATTTTGGAACAAAAAGGCAAAAATTACCCATATTTTGGGGAAAAAGGCAGAAATTCTTCTTATTTTGAGGTAAAAAGGCTGAAATTCCCGTTATTTTGGGGCAAAAAGGCAGAAATTCTCTTTACTTTGTGGCAAAAAGGCAGAAATTCCCGTTAATTGGGGCAGAAAAGCAGAAATTTTCCTTATTTAAGGGCAATAGGGCAGAAATTCCCTATATTTTGTGGCAAAAATGCAGAAATTCCCCTTATTTAGAGGTAAAATGATGAAATTCCCCTTATTTTCGGCAAAAAGGCAGAAATTCCTATTATTTTGGGGCAAAATTGCAGAAATTTCAATTATTTCAGGGCAAAAAGTCAGAAATTTGCCTTATTTTGGGGCAAAAAGCAGAAATTCCCCTAATTTTGGGGCCAAAAACAGAAATTCCCCTTATTTTGGGGTAAAATTGCAGAAATTTCAAATATTTCAGGGCAAAAAGGCAGAAATTCCACTTTATTTCGGACAATAACGCAGAAATTCCCCGTATTTTAAAGCTAAATTTCAGAAATTCCTTTTATATTGGTGCAAAAATGCAGAAATTCCTTTTATTTTTGTGCAATAAGGCAGATTTCCCCGTATTTTGAAGCAAAATTGCACATGTTCCCCTAATTTTGAGGGAAAATGCAGAAATTCACATTATTTTGGAACAAAAAGACAGAAATTCTCCTTATTTCAGTACAAGAAGTCAGAAATTCCCCTTATTTTGGGGCAAAATTGCAGAAATTTCACTTATTTCAGAGAAAAAGCACAGAAATTTCTCTTATTTTGGGGAAAAAGGCAGAAATTTCTTTTATTTTGGTACAAAATTGCAGAAATTTTCTTTATTTTGGGGAATATGCAGAAATTCCCCATATTTTTGGGCAAAAAGGCAGAGAAACCCTTATTATGAGGTAAAATGCTGAAATTCCCCTTATGTTGAGGCAAAAAGACAGAAATTCCCTTTCTTTTGTGGCAAAAAGGCAGAAATTTCCCTTATTTTGGGGCAAAATTGCAGAAATTTCGCCTATTTCAGGGAAATATTCAAAAATTCCTTTTATTTTGGAACAAAAAGAGAGAAATTCCGTTTATTTTTGGGTAAAAAGGCAGAAATTTCAGTTATTTTGAGGTAAGAAGGCAGAAATGCCTCTTAATTTGCGGCAAAAATGAAGAAATTTCCCTTTTTTGTGGCAAAAGGTATACATTCCCCTTATTTTTGGGCAAAAAGGCAGAAATTCCCTATATGTTGGGACAAAAAGACAAAAATTCTCCTTATTTTGGGACAAAACTCAGAATTTCCACTTATTTTGGGGCAAAATTCCAGAAATTTCCCTTATTTTGGGGCAAAATTGCAGAAATTTCACTTATTTTGGGGCAAAATTGCAGAAATTTCCCTTATTTCAGGTAAAAATGGCAGAAATTTTTCTTATTTTGGGGCAAAAAGGCAGAAATTCCTAATATTTTGTGGCAAAAATGCAGAAATTCCCCTTATTTTGAGGTAAAAAGGCTGAAATTCCCCTTATTTGGGTGCAAAAAGGCAGAAATTTTTCTTATTTTGGGCCAAAATTGCAGACATTTCACTTATTTCAGGGTAATAAGTCAGAAATTTTCCTTATTTTGGGGCAAAAAAGACAGAAATTCTTCTAATTGTGGGGCAAAAAGGCAGAAATTCCCTATATGTTGGGGCAAAAAGACAGAAATTCTCCTTATTTTGGGGCAAAACTCAAAAATTCCACTTATTTTGGGGCAAAATTGCAGGAATTTACATTATTTTGGGGCAAAATTGCAGAAATTTTCCTTATTTGGGGCAAAATTGCAGAAATTTCACTTATTTTCAGGTAAAAAGACTGAAATATCCTTTATTTTGGGGCAAAAAGGAAGAAATTCCCCTTATTTTGGGGCAAAATTGCAGAAATTTTTCTTATTTTGGGGCAAAAAGGCTGAAATTCTTCTTATTTTGAGGTAAAATGCTGAAATTCCCCATATTTTGGGGCAAAAGGCAAAAATTCTTCTTATTTTGGGGCAAAAAGGCACAAATTTCCCTTATTTTCGGGCAAAATTGCAGAAATTTCATTTATTTTAGGGCAAAAATTCAGATATTCCTTTTATTTTGGGGCAAAGAGCAGAAATTTCTTTTATTATGGTACAAAATTGAAGAAATTTTTCTTATTTTGAAACAAAAAGGCAGAAAATTCCCCTTATTTTGAGGCAAAAGGCAGAAATTATTCTCAATTTGAGGTAAAATGCAGAAATTCCCTTTATTTTGGGGCTAGAAAGCAGAAATTCCCCGTATTTTGAAGCAAAATTGCAGAAATTCTCATAATTTTCGGGCAAAAGGCAAAAATTCTCCTTATTTTGGGGCAAAAAGACAGAAAATCTCCTTTTTTGGGAGCAAACAGTCAGAAATTTTCCTTATTTTGGGGCAAAATTGCAGAAATTTCCTTTACATTGGGGCAAAATTGCAGAAATTTCCATATTTTGGGGCAAAATTGCAGAAATTTCACTTATTTCAGGGAAAAAAGGCGAAAATTTTTTTGGGGGGGCAAAAAGGCAGAAATTTTTTTTATTTTGGTACAAAATTGCAGAAATTTTTCTTATTTTGGGGCAAAAAGTCAGAAATTCCTCATATTTTGGGGCAAAAAGGCAGAAATTCCCCTTATTTTGAGGTAAAAAGGCTGTAATTCCCCTTATTTTGGGGTAAAAAGACAGAAATTTCGTTTATTTTTGGGAAAAGGCAGAAATTGCACTTATTTTGAGTCAAAAAGGTGGAAAATCCCCTTATTTTGGGGCAAAAATGAAGAAATTTGCTTTTTTTATGGCAAAAAGGTATACATTCCCTTTATTTTTGGGCAAAATGGCACAAATTCCCCGTATTTTGGAGCAACATTGCAGAAATTCCCCTAATTTTTGGGCAAAATAGCAGAAATTCCCCTTATTTTGGGGTAAAACTGCAGAAATTTCACTTTTTTGCGGCAAAATGTCAGAAATTCCCCTTATTTTCGGCAAAAAAGCAGATAATCCCCTTATTTTAGGGAAAAATTGCAGAAATTTCTCTTATTTTGGGGCAAAATTGCAGAAATTTCACTTATTTCGCGGCAAAATGTCAGAAATTCCCCTTATTTTCGGCAAAAAAGGCAGAAAATTCCCGTATTTTGGAGAATAAATTGCAGAAATTCACCTAATTTTAGGGTAAAAAAATACAGTAATTTTCTTTATTTTTGGGCAAAAAGGCAGAAATTCTCCTTATTTTAGGGCAAAAAGGCAGAAATTCTTCTTATTTTAGGGCAAAATTGCAGAAATTTTCCTTATTTGGGGGCAAAAAACAGAAATTCCCCTTATTTTGGGGCAAAATTGCAGAAATTTCCCTTATTATGGGGAAAAATTGCAGAAATTTCCCTTATTTTAGGGCAAAATTGCAGAAATTTCACTTATTTCAGAGAAAAAAAGCAAAATTTTTCTTATTTTGGGGCAAAAAGGCAGAAATTCCCATTATTTTGGGGCAAAAAGGCAGAAATTCACCTTATTTTGGGGTAAAATTGCAGAAATTTCACATATTTCAGGGCAAAAAGACAGAAATTCCCCTTATTTTAAGGCAGAAAGGCAGAAATTCCCCTTATTTTGGAATAAAATTGCAGAAATTTTTTTTTTCTTTAGGGGCAAAAAGGCAGAAAATCCACTTAATTTCGGGTAAAAAAGCAGAAATTCCTCTTATTTTGGAGCAAAATTGCAGAAACTCCCCTAATTTTGGGGCATAAAGGCAGAAATTCCCTTTATTATGGGGCAAAAATAGAGAAATTCTCATTATTTTGGGGCAAAAATCAGAAATTTCCCTTATTTCGGGTCAAAATTTTAGAAATTTCTTTTATATTGTTACAGACTTGCAGAAATTTTTCTTATTTTGTGGCAAAAAGGCAGAAATTTCCCATATTTTGGTGCAAAAAGCCTAAAATTTCCTTTATTATGAGGTAAAATCCTGAAATTCCCCATATTTTGGGGCAAAAAGGCAGAAATTCCCCTCATTTGGAGGCAAAAATACACAAATTTCCCTTATTTTCGGGCATAATTGCAGGAATTTCATTTATTTCAGGGCAAAAAGTCAGAAATTCCTTTTATTTTGGGGCAAAAAGCAGAAATTTCTTTTATTTTGATACAAAATTGTAGAAATTTTCCTTATTTTGGAACAAAAAGGCAAAAATTACCCATATTTTGGGGAAAAAGGCAGAAATTCCCCTTATTTTGAGGTAAAAAGGCTGAAATTCCCGTTATTTTGGGGTAAAAAGGCAGAAATTCCCTTTACTTTGTGGCAAAAAGGCAGAAATTCCCGTTAATTGGGGCAGAAAAGCAGAAATTTTCCTTATTTAAGGGCAATAGGGCAGATATTCCCCATATTTTGTGGCAAAAAGGCAGAAATTCCCCTTATTTGGAGGTAAAATGATGAAATTCCCCTTTTTTTCGGCAAAAAGGCAGAAATTCCTATTATTTTGGGGCAAAATTGCAGAAATTTCCTTTATTTTGGGGCAAAATTGCAGAAATTTCCCTTATTTTGGGGCAAAATTGCAGAAATTTCACTTATTTCAGGGAAAAAGCACAGAAATTTCTCTTATTTTGGGGCAAAAAGGCAGAAATTTCTTTTATTTTGGTACAAAACTGCAGAAATTTTCTTTATTTTGGGGCAAAAATGAAGAAATTCCCCATATTTTGGGGCAAAAAGGAAGAGATTCCCCTTATCATGAGGTAAAATGCTGAAATATTTCTTATTTTGGGGCAAAAAGACAGAAATTCCCTTTATTTTGTGGCAAAAAGGCAAAAATTTCCCTTATTTTGGGGCAGAATTGCAGAAATTTCACTTATTTCAGGGCAAATTTCAAAAATTCCTTTTATTTTTGGGCAAAAAGAGAAATTTTGTTTATTTTTGGGTAAAAAGGCAGAAATTTCACTTATTGTGAGGTAAGAAGGCAGAAATTACTCTTATTTTGGGGCAAAAATGAAGAAATTTCCCTTTTTTTGTGGCAAAAGGTATATATTCTCCTTATTTTCGGGCAAAAAAGCAGAAATATCCCGTTTTTTGGAGCACAATTGCAGAAAATCCCCTAATTGTGGGGCAAAAAGGCAGAAATTCCCTATATGTTGGGGCAAAAAGACAGAAATTCTCCTTATTTTGGGGCAAAACTCAGAAATTCCACTTATTTTGGGGCAAAATTCCAGAAATTTCCCTTATTTTGGGGCAAATTTGCAGAAATTTCACTTATTTTGGGGCAAAATTGCAGAAATTTCACTTATTTCAGATAAAAAAAAGGCAGAAATTTTTCTTATTTTGGGGCAAAAAGGCAGAAATTCCTAATATTTTGTGGCAAAAATGCAGAAATTCCCTTTATTTTGAGGTAAAAAGGCTGAAATTCCCATTATTTGGTGGCAAGAAGGCAGAAATTTCCCTTATTTTGGGGCAAAATTGCAGAAATTTCACTTATTTCAGGGCAAAATTCAAAAATTCCTTTTATTTTGGGGCTAAAAGTCAGAAATTCCGTTTATTTTGTGGTAAAAAGGCAGAAATTTAACTTATTTTGAGGTAAGAAGGCAGAAATTCCTCTTATTTTGGGGCAAAAATGAAGAAATTTCCCTTTTTTGTGGCAAAAGTTATACATTCCCCTTATTTTCGGGCAAAAAAGCAGAAATTCCCCGTATTTAGGAGCAAGATTGCAGAAAATCCCCTAATTGTTGGGCAAAAAGGCAGAAATTCCCTATATGTTGGGGCAAAAAGACAGAAATTCTCTTTATTTTGGGGCAAAACTCAGAAATTCCACTTATTTTGGGGCAAAATTCCAGAAATTTCCCTTATTTTGGGGCAAAATTGCAGAAATTTTACTTATTTTGGGGCAAAATTGCAGAAATTTCACTTATTTCAGGTAAAAATGGCAGAAATTTTTGTTATTTTCGGGCAAAAAGGCAGAAATTCCTAATATTTTGTGGCAAAAATGCAGAAATTCCCCTTATTTTGAGGTAAAAAGGCTCAAATTCCCCTTATTTGGGGGCAAAATGGCAGAAATTTCCCTTATTTTGGGGCAAAATTGCAAACATTTCACTTATTTCAGGGTAATAAGTCAGAAATTTTCCTTATTTTGGGGCAAAAAACACAGAAATTCACTTTGTTTTGGAAGGAAAATACAGAAATTCCACTTCTTTAGAGGCAAAAAGGCAGAAATTCCCCTTATTTTGAAGCAAAAATGAAGAAATTCCCCTAATTGTTGGGCAAAAAGGCAGAAATTCCCTATATGTTGGGGCAAAAAGACAGAAATTCTTCTTATTTTGGGACAAAACTCAGAAATTCCACTTATTTTGGGGCAAAATTGCAGGAATTTACCTTATTTTGAGGCAAAATTGCAGAAATTTCCCTTATTTGGGGCAAAATTGCAGAAATTTCACTTATTTTCAGGTAAAAAGGCTGAAATATCCTTTATTTTGGGGCAAAAAGGAAGAAATTCCCCTTATTTTGGGGCAAAATTGCAGAAATTTTCCTTATTTTGGGGCAAAAAGGCTGAAATTCTTATTTTGAGGTAAAATGCTGAAATTCCCCATATTTTGGTGCAAAAGGCAAAACTTCTTCTTATTTTGGGGCAAAGAGGCACAAATTTCTCTTATTTTCGGGCAAAATTGCAGAAATTTCATTTATTTCAGGGCAAAAAGTCAGAAATTTCTTTTATTTTGGGGCAAAGAGCAGAAATTTCTTTTATTATGGTACAAAATTGAAGAAATTTATCTTATTTTGAAACAAAAAGGCAGAAAATTCCCCTTATTTTGAGGCAAAAGGCAGAAATTATTCTCAATTTGAGGTAAAATGCAGAAATTCCCTTTATTTTGGGGCTAAAAAACAGAAATTCCCTGTATTTTGAAGCAAAATTGCAGAAATTCTCATAATTTTTGGGCAAAAAGGCAGAAATTCTCCTTATTATGGGGCAAAAAGACAGAAAATCTCCTTTTTCGGGAGCAAACAGTCAGAAATTCCCCTTATTTTGGGGCAAAATTGCAGAAATTTCCTTTACATTGGGGCAAAATTGTAGAAATTTCCCTTATTTTGGGGCAAAATTGCAGAAATTTCATGTATTTCAGGGAAAAAAGGCAGAAATTTTTTTGGGGGGGCAAAAAGGCAGAAATTTTTTTTATTTTGATACAAAATTGCAGAAATTTTTCTAATTTTGGGGCAAAAAGTCAGAAATTCCCCATATTTGGGGCAAAAAGGCAGAAATTCCCCTTATTTTGTGGTAAAAAGGCTGAAATTCCCCTTATTTTGGGGCAAAAAGACAGAAATTTCGTTTATTTTGGGGAAAAGGCAGAAATTGCACTTATTTTGAGTCAAAAAGGTGGAAATTCCCCTTATTTTGGGGCAAAAATGAAGAAATTTGCTTTTTTATGGCAAAAAGGTATACATTCCCTTTATTTTCGGGCAAAAAGGCAGAAATTCTTTGTATTTTGGAGCAAAATTGCAGAAATTCTCATAATTTTCGGGCAAAAAGGCAGAAATTCTCTTTATTTTGGGGCAAAAAGACAGAAAATCTCCTTTTTCGGGAGCAAACAGTCAGAAATTCCCCTTATTTTGGGGCAAAATTGCAGAAATTTCCTTTACATTGGGGCAAAATTGCAGAAATTTCCCTTATTTTGGGGCAAAATTGCAGAAATTTCACTTATTTCAGGGAAAAAAGGCAGAAATTTTCCTCATTTTGGGGCAAAAATGAAGAAATTCCAAATATTTTGTGGCAAAAATGCAAAAATTCCTTTTATTTTGTGATAAAAAGGCAGAAATTTCCCTTATTTGGGGGCAAAAACAGAAATTTCCCTTATTATGGGGCAAAATTGAAGAAATTTCACTTATTTCAGGGTAATAAGTCAGAAATTTTCCTTATTTGGGGCAAAAAAGACAGAAATTCCTTTTGTTTTGGGGGAAAACGTCAGAAATTCCACTTATTTAGAAGCAAAAAAGCAGAAATACCCCTTATTTTGGACCAAAATGAAGAAATTTTTTTTTGTGGCAAAAGGTATGCATTCTTCTTATTTTCAGGCTAAAAAGCAGAAATTCCCCGTATTTTGGAGCAAAATTGCAGAAATTCCCCTAATTGTGGGGCAAAAAGACAGAAATTCTTTTTATTTTGGGGCAAAACTCAGAAATTCCACTTATTTTAGGACAAAATTCCAGAAATTTCACTTATTTTGGGGCAAAATAGCAGAAATTTCACTTATTTTGGCAAAATTGCAGAAATTTCAATTATTTCAGAAAAAAAGCAGAAATTTTCTTATTTTGGTGCAAAAAGGCAGAAATTTCTTTTATTTTGGTACAAAATTGCAGAAATTTTTCTTATTTGGGGGCAAAAAGCAGAAATCCCCTATATTTTGGGGCAAAAATGCATAAATTCCTCTTATTTTGAGGTAAAAAGGCTGAAATTTCCCTTATTTGGGGGCAAAAAGACAGAAATTTCCCTTATTTTGAGGCAAAATTGCAGAAATTTCACTTATTTCAGGGTAATAAGTCAGAAATTTTTCTTACTTTGGGGCAAAAAACAGAAATTCCCTTTGTTTTGGGGGAAAAAGACAGAAATTCCACTTATTTAGAGGCAAAAAAGCAGAAATTCTTCTTTATTGGAGCAAAAATGAAGAAATTTATCTTTTTTTGTGGCAAAAGGTATACATTCCGCTTATTTTCGGGCTAAAAAGCAGAAATTCCCCGTATTTTGTATCAAAATTGCAGAAATTCCCCTTATTTTGGAGCAAAAATAAAGAAATTTCCCTTTTTTATGGTAAAAAGGTATGCATTCTTCTTATTTTCGGGCAAAATGCAGAAATTCCCCGTATTTTGGAGCAAAATTGCAGAAATTCCCCTAATTGTGGGGCAAAAAGGCAGAAATTCCCTATATGTTGGGGCAAAAAGACAGAAATTCTCCTTATTTCGGGGCAAAACTCAGAAATTCCACTTATTTTGGGGCAAAATTCCAGAAATTTCTTTTATTTTAGGGCAAAATTGCAGAAATTTCACTTATTTTGGGGCAAAATTGCAGAAATTTCACTTATTTCAGAAAAAAAGCAGAATTTATTTATTTTGGTGCAAAAAGGCAGAAATTTCTTTTATTTTGGTACAAAATTGCAGAAATTTTTCTTATTTTGGGGCGAAAAGGCAGAAATCTCCCATATTTTGTGGCAAAAATGCAGAAATTCCTCTTATTTTGAGGTAAAAAGGCTGAAATTCCCCTTATTTGGGGGCAAAAAGGCAGAAATTTCCCTTATTTTGGGGCAAAATTGCAGAAATTTCACTTATTTCAGGGTAATAAGTCAGAAATTGTTTTTACTTTGGGGCAAAAAAGACAGAAATTCTCTTTGTTTTGGGGAATAAAGACAGAAATTCCACTTATTTAGAGGCAAAAAAGCAGAAATTCACCTTATTTTGGAGCAAAACTGAAGAAATTTCCCTTTTTTATGGCAAAAAGGTATGCATTCTTCTTATTTTCGGGCAAAAAGGCAGAAATTCCCCGTATTTTGAAGCAAAATTGCAGAAATTCCCCTAATGGTGGGGCAAGAAGGGAGAAATTCCCTATATTTTGGGGCAAAAAGACAGAAATTCTCCTTATTTTGGGGCAAAACTCAGAAATTCCACTTATTTTGGTGCAAAATTCCAGAAATATCACTTATTTTGGGGCAAAATTGCAGAAATTTCACTTATTTTGATGCATAATTGCAGAAATTTAACTTATTTAAGAAAAAAATTCAGAAATTTTCCTATTTTGGTGCAAAAAGGCAGAAATTTTTTTATTTTGATACAAAATTGCAGAAATTTTTCTTTTTTTGGGGGGCAAAACGGCAGAAATCACTATATATTGGGGCAAAAATGCAGAAATTCCTCTTATTTTGAGGAAAAAAGGCGAAATTTCCCTTATTTGGGGGCAAAAAGGCAGAAATTTCCCTTATTTTGAGGCAAAATTGCAGAAATTTCACTTATTTCAGTGTAATAAGTCAGAAATTTTCCTTATTTTGGGGCAAAAAAGACAAAAATTCCCTTTGTTTTGGGGAAAAAAGACAGAAATTCCACTTTTTTAGAGGCAAAAAAGCAGAAATTCCTTTTATTTTGGAGTAAAAATGAAGAAATTTCCCTTTTTTGTGGCAAAAGGTATACATTCCACTTATATTTGGGCTAGAAAGCAGAAATTACCCGTATTTGGAGCAAAATTGCAGAAATTCCCCTAATTGTGGGGCAAAAAGGCAGAAATTCCCTATATGTTAGGGCAAAAAAACAGAAATTCTCCTTATTTTGGGGCAAAACTCAGAAATTCCACTTATTTTGGGGCAAAATTCCAGAAATTTCCCTAATTTTGTAGCAAAATTGCAGAAATTTCACTTATCTTGGGGCAAAATTGCAGAAATTTCACTTATTTCATAGTAAAAAGGCAGAAATTTTCCTTATTTTTGGGCAAAAATGCAGAGATTCCAAATATTTTGTGGTAAAAATGCAAAAATTCCCCTTATTTTGAGGTAAAAAGGCAGAAATTCCCCTTATTTGGGGGCAAAAAGCAGAAATTTTCTTTATTCTGGGGCAAAATTGCAGAAATTTCACTTATTTCAGGGTAATAAGTCAGAAATTTTCCTTATTTGGGGCAAAAAAGACAGAAATTGCCTTTGTTTTGGGAAAAAAAGACAGAAATTCCACTTATTTAGAAGCAAAAAAGCAGAAATTTCCCTTATTTTGGTGCAAAAATGAAGAAATTTCCCTTTTTTGTGGCAAAAGGTATACATTCCCCTTATTTTCAGGCTAAAAAGCAGAAATTCCCCGTATTTTGGAGCAAAATTGCATAAATTCCCCTAATTGTGGGGCAAAAAGGCAGAAATTCCCTATATGTTGAGGCAAAAAGACAGAAATTCTCTTTATTTTGGGGCAAAACTCAGAAATTCCACTTATTTTGGGGCAAAATTCCAGAAATATCACTTATTTTGGGGCAAAATTGCAGAAATTTCACTTATTTTAGGGCAAAATTGCAGAAATTTCACTTATTCCAGAAAAAAAAGCAGAAATTTTCTTATTTTGATGCAAAAGGCAGAAATTTCTTTTATTTTGGTACAAAATTGCAGAAATTTTTCTTATTTGGGGGCAAAAAGGCATAAATCTCTTATATTTTGGGGCAAAAATGCATAAATTCCTCTTATTTTGAGGTAAAAAGACTGAAATTCCCCATATTTGGGGGCAAAAAGGCAGAAATTTCCCTTATTTTGAGGCAAAATTGCAGAAATTTCACTTATTTCAGGGTAATAAGTCAGAAATTTTCCATATTTTGGGGCAAAAAACAGAAATTTCCTTGGTTTTGGGGGAAAAAGACAGAAATTCCACTTATTTAGAGGCAAAAAAGCAGAAATTCTTCTTATTTTGAAGCAAAAATGAAAAAATTTATCTTTTTTGTGGCAAAAGGTATACATTCCCCTTATTTTCGGGCTAAAAAGAAGAAATTCCCCGTATTTTGGAGCAAAATTGAAGAAATTCCCCTTATTTTGGAGCAAAAATGAAGAAATTTCCCTTTTTTATGGCAAAAAGGTATGCATTCTTTATATATTCGTGCAAAAAGGCAGAAATTCCCCGTATTTTGGAGCAAAATTGCAGAAATTCCCCTAAATGTGGGGCAAAAATGCAGAAATTCCCTATATTTTTAGGACAAAAAGAGAGAAATTCTCCTTATTTTGGGGCAAAACTCAGAAATTCCACTTATTTTGGGGCAAAATTCCAGAAATTTCCCTTATTTAGGGGCAAAATTGCAGAAATTTCACTTATTTTGGGGCAAAATTGCAGAAATTTCACTTATTTCAGAGAAAAAAAGCAGAAATTTTCCTTATTTTGGTGCAAAAAGGCAGAAATTCCTAATATTTTGTCTGAAAAAGGCAGAAATTCCCCTTATTTTGAGGTAAAAAAGCTGAAATTCCCCTTCATTGGGGGCAAAAAGGCAGAAATTTCCCTTATTTTGGGGCAAAATTGCAGAAATTTCACTTATTTCAGGGTAATAAGTCAAAAATTTTCCTTATTTTGGGGCCAAATGACAGAAATTTTCTTTGTTTTGGGGGGAAAAGACAGAAATTCCACTTATTTAGAGGCAAAAAAGCATAAATTCCCCTTATTTTGGAGCAAAAATGAAGAAATTTTCTTTTTTTATGGCAAAAAGGTATGCATTCTTTATATTTTCGGGCAAAAAAGCAGAAATTCCCCGTATTTTGGAGCAAAATTGCAGAAATTCCCCTAATTGTGGGGCGAAAAGGCAGAAATTCCCTGTATGTTGAGGCAAAAAGACAGAAATTCTCCTTATTTTGGGGCAAAACTCAGAAATTCCACTTATTATGGGGCAAAATTGCAGAAATTTCATTTATTTCAGGGTAATAAGTCAGAAATTTTCCTTATTTTGGGGCAAAAAAGACAAAAATTCCCTTTGTTTTGAAGGATAAAGACAGAAATTCCACTTATTTAGAGGCAAAAAAGCAGAAATTCCCCTTATTTTGGAGCAAAACTGAAGAAATTTCTCTTTTTTATCGCAAAAAGGTATGCATTCTTCTTATTTTCGGGCAAAAGGCAGAAATTCCCCGTATTTTGGATCAAAATTGCAGAAATTCCCCTAATTGTGGGGCAAAACGGCAGAAATTCCCTATATGTTGGGGCAAAAAGACAGAAATTCTCCTTATTTCGGGGCAAAACTCAGAAATTCCACTTATTTTGGGGCAAAATTCCAGAAATTTCTTTTATTTTGGGGCAAAATTGCAGAAATTTCACTTATTTTGAAGCAAAATTGCAGAAATTTCACTTATTTAAAAAAAATTCAGAAATTTTCCTATTTTGGTGCAAAAAGGCAGAAATTTCTTTGATTTTGGTACAAAATTGCAGAAATTTTTCTCATTTTGGGACAAAAAGGCAGAAATCTCCCATATTTTGGGGCAAAAATGCAGAAATTCCACTTATTTTGAGGTAAAAAGCCTGAAATTCCCATTATTTGGTGGCAAAAAGGCAGAAATTTCCCTTATTTTGAGGCAAAATTGCAGAAATTTCACTTATTTCATTGTAATAAGTCAGAAATTTTCCTTATTATGGGGCAAAAAAGACAGAAATTCCCTTTGTTTTGGGGGAAAAAGACAGAAATTCCACTATTTTAGAGGCAAAAAAGCAGAAATTCCTTTTATTTTGGAGTAAAAATGAAGAAATTTCCCTTTTTTGTGGCAAAAGGTATACATTCCACTTATTTTTGGGCTAAAAAGCAGAAATTCCCCGTATTTTGGAGCAAAATTGCAGAAATTCCCCTAATTGTGGGGCAAAAAGGCAGAAATTCCCTATATGTTGGGGCAAAAAGACAGAAATTCTCCTTATTTTGGGGCAAAACTCAGAAATTCCACTTATTTTGGGGCAAAATTCCAGAAATTTCCCTTATTTAGGGGCAAAATTGCAGAAATTTCACTTATTTTGGGGCAAAATTGCAGAAATTTCACTTATTTCAGAGAAAAAAAGCAGAAATTTTCCTTATTTTGGTGCAAAAAGGCAGAAATTCCTAATATTTTGTCTGAAAAAGGCAGAAATTCCCCTTATTTTGAGGTAAAAAAGCTGAAATTCCCCTTCATTGGGGGCAAAAAGGCAGAAATTTCCCTTATTTTGGGGCAAAATTGCAGAAATTTCACTTATTTCAGGGTAATAAGTCAAAAATTTTCCTTATTTTGGGGCCAAATGACAGAAATTTTCTTTGTTTTGGGGGGAAAAGACAGAAATTCCACTTATTTAGAGGCAAAAAAGCATAAATTCCCCTTATTTTGGAGCAAAAATGAAGAAATTTTCTTTTTTTATGGCAAAAAGGTATGCATTCTTTATATTTTCGGGCAAAAAAGCAGAAATTCCCCGTATTTTGGAGCAAAATTGCAGAAATTCCCCTAATTGTGGGGCGAAAAGGCAGAAATTCCCTGTATGTTGAGGCAAAAAGACAGAAATTCTCCTTATTTTGGGGCAAAACTCAGAAATTCCACTTATTATGGGGCAAAATTGCAGAAATTTCACTTATTTCAGGGTAATAAGTCAGAAATTTTCCTTATTTTGGGGCAAAAAAGACAAAAATTCCCTTTGTTTTGAAGGATAAAGACAGAAATTCCACTTATTTAGAGGCAAAAAAGCAGAAATTCCCCTTATTTTGGAGCAAAACTGAAGAAATTTCTCTTTTTTATCGCAAAAAGGTATGCATTCTTCTTATTTTCGGGCAAAAGGCAGAAATTCCCCGTATTTTGGATCAAAATTGCAGAAATTCCCCTAATTGTGGGGCAAAACGGCAGAAATTCCCTATATGTTGGGGCAAAAAGACAGAAATTCTCCTTATTTCGGGGCAAAACTCAGAAATTCCACTTATTTTGGGGCAAAATTCCAGAAATTTCTTTTATTTTGGGGCAAAATTGCAGAAATTTCACTTATTTTGAAGCAAAATTGCAGAAATTTCACTTATTTAAAAAAAATTCAGAAATTTTCCTATTTTGGTGCAAAAAGGCAGAAATTTCTTTGATTTTGGTACAAAATTGCAGAAATTTTTCTCATTTTGGGACAAAAAGGCAGAAATCTCCCATATTTTGGGGCAAAAATGCAGAAATTCCACTTATTTTGAGGTAAAAAGCCTGAAATTCCCATTATTTGGTGGCAAAAAGGCAGAAATTTCCCTTATTTTGAGGCAAAATTGCAGAAATTTCACTTATTTCATTGTAATAAGTCAGAAATTTTCCTTATTATGGGGCAAAAAAGACAGAAATTCCCTTTGTTTTGGGGGAAAAAGACAGAAATTCCACTATTTTAGAGGCAAAAAAGCAGAAATTCCTTTTATTTTGGAGTAAAAATGAAGAAATTTCCCTTTTTTGTGGCAAAAGGTATACATTCCACTTATTTTTGGGCTAAAAAGCAGAAATTCCCCGTATTTTGGAGCAAAATTGCAGAAATTCCCCTAATTGTGGGGCAAAAAGGCAGAAATTCCCTATATGTTGGGGCAAAAAGACAGAAATTCTCCTTATTTTGGGGCAAAACTCAGAAATTCCACTTATTTTGGGGCAAAATTCCAGAAATTTCCCTTATTTAGGGGCAAAATTGCAGAAATTTCACTTATTTTGGGGCAAAATTGCAGAAATTTCACTTATTTCAGAGAAAAAAAGCAGAAATTTTCCTTATTTTGGTGCAAAAAGGCAGAAATTCCTAATATTTTGTCTGAAAAAGGCAGAAATTCCCCTTATTTTGAGGTAAAAAAGCTGAAATTCCCCTTCATTGGGGGCAAAAAGGCAGAAATTTCCCTTATTTTGGGGCAAAATTGCAGAAATTTCACTTATTTCAGGGTAATAAGTCAAAAATTTTCCTTATTTTGGGGCCAAATGACAGAAATTTTCTTTGTTTTGGGGGGAAAAGACAGAAATTCCACTTATTTAGAGGCAAAAAAGCATAAATTCCCCTTATTTTGGAGCAAAAATGAAGAAATTTTCTTTTTTTATGGCAAAAAGGTATGCATTCTTTATATTTTCGGGCAAAAAAGCAGAAATTCCCCGTATTTTGGAGCAAAATTGCAGAAATTCCCCTAATTGTGGGGCGAAAAGGCAGAAATTCCCTGTATGTTGAGGCAAAAAGACAGAAATTCTCCTTATTTTGGGGCAAAACTCAGAAATTCCACTTATTATGGGGCAAAATTGCAGAAATTTCACTTATTTCAGGGTAATAAGTCAGAAATTTTCCTTATTTTGGGGCAAAAAAGACAAAAATTCCCTTTGTTTTGAAGGATAAAGACAGAAATTCCACTTATTTAGAGGCAAAAAAGCAGAAATTCCCCTTATTTTGGAGCAAAACTGAAGAAATTTCTCTTTTTTATCGCAAAAAGGTATGCATTCTTCTTATTTTCGGGCAAAAGGCAGAAATTCCCCGTATTTTGGATCAAAATTGCAGAAATTCCCCTAATTGTGGGGCAAAACGGCAGAAATTCCCTATATGTTGGGGCAAAAAGACAGAAATTCTCCTTATTTCGGGGCAAAACTCAGAAATTCCACTTATTTTGGGGCAAAATTCCAGAAATTTCTTTTATTTTGGGGCAAAATTGCAGAAATTTCACTTATTTTGAAGCAAAATTGCAGAAATTTCACTTATTTAAAAAAAATTCAGAAATTTTCCTATTTTGGTGCAAAAAGGCAGAAATTTCTTTGATTTTGGTACAAAATTGCAGAAATTTTTCTCATTTTGGGACAAAAAGGCAGAAATCTCCCATATTTTGGGGCAAAAATGCAGAAATTCCACTTATTTTGAGGTAAAAAGCCTGAAATTCCCATTATTTGGTGGCAAAAAGGCAGAAATTTCCCTTATTTTGAGGCAAAATTGCAGAAATTTCACTTATTTCATTGTAATAAGTCAGAAATTTTCCTTATTATGGGGCAAAAAAGACAGAAATTCCCTTTGTTTTGGGGGAAAAAGACAGAAATTCCACTATTTTAGAGGCAAAAAAGCAGAAATTCCTTTTATTTTGGAGTAAAAATGAAGAAATTTCCCTTTTTTGTGGCAAAAGGTATACATTCCACTTATTTTTGGGCTAAAAAGCAGAAATTCCCCGTATTTTGGAGCAAAATTGCAGAAATTCCCCTAATTGTGGGGCAAAAAGGCAGAAATTCCCTATATGTTGGGGCAAAAAGACAGTAATTCTCCTTATTTTGGGGCAAAACTCAGAAATTCCACTTATTTTGGGGCAAAATTCCATAAATTTCCCTTATTTTGGGGCAAAATTGCAGAAATTTCACTTATTTTGGGGCAAAATTGCAGAAATTTCACTTATTTCAGGGAAAAAAGGCAGAAATTTTTCTTATGTTGGGGCAAAAAAACAGAAATTTCTTTTATTTTGTGGCAAAAATGCAGAAATTCCCCTTCTTTTGAGGTAAAAAGGCTGAAATTTCCCTTATTTAATGGCAAAAAGGCAGAAATTTATTTTATTTTGGGGCAAAAGTGGAGAAATTTCACTTATTTCAGGGTAATAAGTCAGAAATTTTACTTATTTTGGGGCCAAAATAACAGAAATTCTCTTTGTTTTGAAGGAAAAGACAGAAATTCCACTTATTTAGAGGCAAAAAAGCAGAAATTCCCCTTATTTTGAAGCAAAAATGAAGAAATTTCCTTTTTTTTATGGCAAAAAGGTATGCATTCTTCTTATTTTCGGGCAAAAAGGCAGAAATTCCCCGTATTTTGGAGCAAAATTGCAGAAATTCCCCTAATTGTGGGGCAAAAAGACAGAAATTCCCTATATGTTGGGGCAAAAAGACAGAAATTCTCCTTATTTTGGGGCAAAACTCAGAAATTCCACTTATTTTGGTGCAAAATTCCAGAAATATCACTTATTTTGGGGCAAAATTGCAGAAATTTCACTTATTTTGGGGCAAAATTGCAGAAATTTAACTTATTTAAGAAAAAAATTCAGAAATTTTCTTATTTTGGTGCAAAAAGGCAGAAATTTTTTTATTTTGATACAAAATTGCAGAAATTTTTCTTTTTTTGGGGGGCAAAAAGGCAGAAATCACTATATATTGGGGCAAAAATGCAGAAATTCCTCTTATTTTGAGGAAAAAAGGCGAAATTTCCCTTATTTGGGGGCAAAAAGGCAGAAATTTCCCTTATTTTGAGGCAAAATTGCAGAAATTTCACTTATTTCAGTGTAATAAGTCAGAAATTTTCCTTATTTTGGGGCAAAAAAGACAAAAATTCCCTTTGTTTTGGGGAAAAAAGACAGAAATTCCACTTTTTTAGAGGCAAAAAAGCAGAAATTCCTTTTATTTTGGAGTAAAAATGAAGAAATTTCCCTTTTTTGTGGCAAAAGGTATACATTCCACTTATATTTGGGCTAGAAAGCAGAAATTACCCGTATTTGGAGCAAAATTGCAGAAATTCCCCTAATTGTGGGGCAAAAAGGCAGAAATTCCCTATATGTTAGGGCAAAAAAACAGAAATTCTCCTTATTTTGGGGCAAAACTCAGAAATTCCACTTATTTTGGGGCAAAATTCCAGAAATTTCCCTAATTTTGTAGCAAAATTGCAGAAATTTCACTTATCTTGGGGCAAAATTGCAGAAATTTCACTTATTTCATAGTAAAAAGGCAAAAATTTTCCTTATTTTTGGGCAAAAATGCAGAGATTCCAAATATTTTGTGGTAAAAATGCAAAAATTCCCCTTATTTTGAGGTAAAAAGGCAGAAATTCCCCTTATTTGGGGGCAAAAAGCAGAAATTTTCCTTATTCTGGGGCAAAATTGCAGAAATTTCACTTATTTCAGGGTAATAAGTCAGAAATTTTCCTTATTTGGGGCAAAAAAGACAGAAATTCCCTTTGTTTTGGGAAAAAAAGACAGAAATTCCACTTTTTAGAAGCAAAAAAGCAGAAATTTCCCTTATTTTGGTGCAAAAATGAAGAAATTTCCCTTTTTTGTGGCAAAAGGTATACATTCCCCTTATTTTCAGGCTAAAAAGCAGAAATTCCCCGTATTTTGGAGCAAAATTGCATAAATTCCCCTAATTGTGGGGCAAAAAGGCAGAAATTCCCTATATGTTGAGGCAAAAAGACAGAAATTCTCTTTATTTTGGGGCAAAACTCAGAAATTCCACTTATTTTGGGGCAAAATTCCAGAAATATCACTTATTTTGGGGCAAAATTGCAGAAATTTCACTTATTTTGGGGCAAAATTGCAGAAATTTCACTTATTTCAGAAAAAAAAGCAGAAATTTTCTTATTTTGATGCAAAAGGCAGAAATTTCTTTTATTTTGGTACAAAATTGCAGAAATTTTTCCTATTTGGGGGCAAAAAGGCATAAATCTCTTATATTTTGGGGCAAAAATGCATAAATTCCTCTTATTTTGAGGTAAAAAGGCTGAAATTCCCCTTATTTGGGGGCAAAAAGGCAGAAATTTCCCATATTTTGAGGCAAAATTGCAGAAATTTCACTTATTTCAGGGTAATAAGTCAGAAATTTTCCATATTTTGGGGCAAAAAACAGAAATTTCCTTGGTTTTGGGGGAAAAAGACAGAAATTCCACTTATTTAGAGGCAAAAAAGCAGAAATTCTTCTTATTTTGAAGCAAAAATGAAGAAATTTATCTTTTTTGTGGCAAAAGGTATACATTCCCCTTATTTTCGGGCTAAAAAGAAGAAATTCCCCGTATTTTGGAGCAAAATTGAAGAAATTCCCCTTATTTTGGAGCAAAAATGAAGAAATTTCCCTTTTTTATGGCAAAAAGGTATGCATTCTTTATATATTCGTGCAAAAAGGCAGAAATTCCCCGTATTTTGGAGCAAAATTGCAGAAATTCCCCTAAATGTGGGGCAAAAAGGCAGAAATTCCCTATATTTTTAGGACAAAAAGAGAGAAATTCTCCTTATTTTGGGGCAAAACTCAGAAATTCCACTTATTTTGGGGCAAAATTCCAGAAATATCACTTATTTTGGGGCAAAATTGCAGAAATTTCACTTATTTTGGGGCAAAATTGCAGAAATTTCACTTATTTCAGAAAAAAAAGCAGAAATTTTCTTATTTTGATGCAAAAGGCAGAAATTTCTTTTATTTTGGTACAAAATTGCAGAAATTTTTCCTATTTGGGGGCAAAAAGGCATAAATCTCTTATATTTTGGGGCAAAAATGCATAAATTCCTCTTATTTTGAGGTAAAAAGGCTGAAATTCCCCTTATTTGGGGGCAAAAAGGCAGAAATTTCCCATATTTTGAGGCAAAATTGCAGAAATTTCACTTATTTCAGGGTAATAAGTCAGAAATTTTCCATATTTTGGGGCAAAAAACAGAAATTTCCTTGGTTTTGGGGGAAAAAGACAGAAATTCCACTTATTTAGAGGCAAAAAAGCAGAAATTCTTCTTATTTTGAAGCAAAAATGAAGAAATTTATCTTTTTTGTGGCAAAAGGTATACATTCCCCTTATTTTCGGGCTAAAAAGAAGAAATTCCCCGTATTTTGGAGCAAAATTGAAGAAATTCCCCTTATTTTGGAGCAAAAATGAAGAAATTTCCCTTTTTTATGGCAAAAAGGTATGCATTCTTTATATATTCGTGCAAAAAGGCAGAAATTCCCCGTATTTTGGAGCAAAATTGCAGAAATTCCCCTAAATGTGGGGCAAAAATGCAGAAATTCCCTATATTTTTAGGACAAAAAGAGAGAAATTCTCCTTGTTTTGGGGCAAAACTCAGAAATTCCACTTATTTTGGGGCAAAATTCCAGAAATTTCCCTTATTTAGGGGCAAAATTGCAGAAATTTCACTTATTTTGGGGCAAAATTGCAGAAATTTCACTTATTTCAGAGAAAAAAAGCAGAAATTTTCCTTATTTTGGTGCAAAAAGGCAGAAATTCCTAATATTTTGTCTGAAAAAGGCAGAAATTCCCCTTATTTTGAGGTAAAAAAGCTGAAATTCCCCTTCATTGGGGGCAAAAAGGCAGAAATTTCCCTTATTTTGGGGCAAAATTGCAGAAATTTCACTTATTTCAGGGTAATAAGTCAAAAATTTTCCTTATTTTGGGGCCAAATGACAGAAATTTTCTTTGTTTTGGGGGGAAAAGACAGAAATTCCACTTATTTAGAGGCAAAAAAGCATAAATTCCCCTTATTTTGGAGCAAAAATGAAGAAATTTTCTTTTTTTATGGCAAAAAGGTATGCATTCTTTATATTTTCGGGCAAAAAAGCAGAAATTCCCCGTATTTTGGAGCAAAATTGCAGAAATTCCCCTAATTGTGGGGCGAAAAGGCAGAAATTCCCTGTATGTTGAGGCAAAAAGACAGAAATTCTCCTTATTTTGGGGCAAAACTCAGAAATTCCACTTATTATGGGGCAAAATTGCAGAAATTTCACTTATTTCAGGGTAATAAGTCAGAAATTTTCCTTATTTTGGGGCAAAAAAGACAAAAATTCCCTTTGTTTTGAAGGATAAAGACAGAAATTCCACTTTTTTAGAGGCAAAAAAGCAGAAATTCCCCTTATTTTGGAGCAAAACTGAAGAAATTTCTCTTTTTTATCGCAAAAAGGTATGCATTCTTCTTATTTTCAGGCAAAGGCAGAAATTCCCCGTATTTTGGATCAAAATTGCAGAAATTCCCCTAATTGTGGGGCAAAACGGCAGAAATTCCCTATATGTTGGGGCAAAAAGACAGAAATTCTCCTTATTTCGGGGCAAAACTCAGAAATTCCACTTATTTTGGGGCAAAATTCCAGAAATTTCTTTTATTTTGGGGCAAAATTGCAGAAATTTCACTTATTTTGAAGCAAAATTGCAGAAATTTCACTTATTTAAAAAAAATTCAGAAATTTTCCTATTTTGGTGCAAAAAGGCAGAAATTTCTTTGATTTTGGTACAAAATTGCAGAAATTTTTCTCATTTTGGGACAAAAAGGCAGAAATCTCCCATATTTTGGGGCAAAAATGCAGAAATTCCACTTATTTTGAGGTAAAAAGCCTGAAATTCCCATTATTTGGTGGCAAAAAGGCAGAAATTTCCCTTATTTTGAGGCAAAATTGCAGAAATTTCACTTATTTCATTGTAATAAGTCAGAAATTTTCCTTATTATGGGGCAAAAAAGACAGAAATTCCCTTTGTTTTGGGGGAAAAAGACAGAAATTCCACTATTTTAGAGGCAAAAAAGCAGAAATTCCTTTTATTTTGGAGTAAAAATGAAGAAATTTCCCTTTTTTGTGGCAAAAGGTATACATTCCACTTATTTTTGGGCTAAAAAGCAGAAATTCCCCGTATTTTGGAGCAAAATTGCAGAAATTCCCCTAATTGTGGGGCAAAAAGGCAGAAATTCCCTATATGTTGGGGCAAAAAGACAGAAATTCTCCTTATTTTGGGGCAAAACTCAGAAATTCCACTTATTTTGGGGCAAAATTCCATAAATTTCCCTTATTTTGGGGCAAAATTGCAGAAATTTCACTTATTTTGGGGCAAAATTGCAGAAATTACACTTATTTCAGGGAAAAAAGGCAGAAATTTTTCTTATGTTGGGGCAAAAAAACAGAAATTTCTTTTATTTTGTGGCAAAAATGCAGAAATTCCCCTTCTTTTGAGGTAAAAAGGCTGAAATTTCCCTTATTTAATGGCAAAAAGGCAGAAATTTATTTTATTTTGGGGCAAAAGTGGAGAAATTTCACTTATTTCAGGGTAATAAGTCAGAAATTTTACTTATTTTGGGGCCAAAATAACAGAAATTCTCTTTGTTTTGAAGGAAAAGACAGAAATTCCACTTATTTAGAGGCAAAAAAGCAGAAATTCCCCTTATTTTGAAGCAAAAATGAAGAAATTTCCTTTTTTTTATGGCAAAAAGGTATGCATTCTTCTTATTTTCGGGCAAAAAGGCAGAAATTCCCCGTATTTTGGAGCAAAATTGCAGAAATTCCCCTAATTGTGGGGCAAAAAGACAGAAATTCCCTATATGTTGGGGCAAAAAGACAGAAATTCTCCTTATTTTGGGGCAAAACTCAGAAATTCCACTTATTTTGGGGCAAAATTCCAGGAATTTTCTTTATTTTGGGGCAAAATTGCAGAAATTTCACTTATTTTGGGGCAAAATTGCAGAAATTTCACTTATTTCATTGTAAAAAGGCAGAAATTTTTTTTATTTTGGGGCAAAAATGCAGAAATTCCTAATATTTTGTGGTAAAAATGCAGAAATTCCCCTTATTTTGAGGTAAAAAGGCTGAAATTCCCCTTATTTGGGAACAAAAAAGCAGAAATTTCCCTTATTTTGGGGCAAAATTGCAGAAATTTCACTTATTTCAGGGTAATAAGTAAGAAATTTTCCTTATTTGGGGCAAAAAAGACAGAAATCCCATTTGTTTTGGGGGAAAAAGACAGAAATTCCACTTATTTAGAGGCAAAAAAGCAGAAATTCCCCTTATTTTGGAGCAAAAATGAAGAAATTTCCCTTTTTTGTGGCAAAAGGTATACATTCCCCTTATTTTCAGGCTAAAAAGCAGAAATTCCCCGTATTTTGGAGCAAAATTGCAAAAATTCCCCTAATTGTGGGGCAAAAATGCAGAAATTCTCTATATGTTAGGGCAAAAGGAAAGAAATTCTTATTATTTTGGGGCAAAACTCAGAAATTCTACTTATTTTGCGGCAAAATTCCAGATATTTCCCTTATTTTGGGGCAAAATTGCAGAAATTTTACTTATTTTGGGGCAAAATTGCAGAAATATCACTTATTTCAGGGAAAAAAGGCAGAAATTTTTCTTATTTTGGGGCAAAAAAGACAGAAATTCCCTTTGCTTTGGGGGAAAAAGAGAGAAATTCAACTTATTTAGAGGCAAAAAAGCAGAAATTCTTCTTATTTTGGAGCAAAAATGAAGAAATTTTCCTTTTTTATGGAAAAAAGGTATGCATTCTTCTTATTTTCAGACAAAAAGGCAGAAATTCCCCGTATTTTGGAGCAAAATTGCAGAAATTTCCCTAATTGTGTGCAAAAAGGCAAAAATTCCCTATATGTTGTGCAAAAAGACAGAAATTGTCCTTATTTTGGGGCAAAATTCAGAAATCTCACTTATTTTTGGGCAAAATTGCAGAAATTTCACTTATTTCAGAAAAAAAAGGAGAAATTTTCTTATTTTGGGCAAAAGGCAGAAATTCTCCTTATTTTAGAGCAAAATTGCAGAAATTTCCCTTATTTTGTGACAAAAAACAGAAATTCTCTTTATTTTGGGGCAATATTACAGAAAATACCTTTATTATGGGGAAAAACTGCAGATATTTCTTTTATTTTAAGGATAAATTGCAGAAATTTCACTTATTTCAGAGAAAAAAAGCAAAACTTTTTCTTATTTTAGGGCAAAATGCAGAAATTCCCATTATTTTGGGGCACAATGGCAGAAATTCACCTTATTTTGGGGTGAAATTGCAGACATTTCACATATTTCAGGGCAAAAAGGCAGAAATTCCCCTTATTTTGGAGCAAAAATGAAAAAATTTCCCTTTTTTATGGCAAAAAGGTATACATTCTTCTTATTTTCGGGCAAAAAGGCAGAAATTCCCTGTATTTTGGAGAAAAATTGCAGAAATTCCCCTAATTGTGGGGCAAAAAGGCAGAAATTTCCTATATGTTGGGGCAAAAAGACAGAAATTCTCCTTATTTTGGGGCAAAACTCAGAAATTGCACTTATTTTGGGGCAAAATGCCAGAAATTTCCCTTATTTTGGGGCAAAATTGCAGAAATTTCACTTTTTTGGGGAAAAATTGCAGAAATTTCTCTTATTTCGGAAAAAAAGCAGAATTTATTTATTTTGGTGCAAAAAGGCAGAAATTTCTTTTATTTTGGTACAAAATTGCAGAAATTTTTCTTATTGTGGGGCAAAAATGCAGAAATCTCCCATATATTGGGGCAAAATGCAGAAATTCCTCTTATTTTGAGGTAAAAAGGCTGAAATTCACATTATTTGGAAGCAAAAAGGCAGAAATTTCCCTTATTTTGAGACAAAATTGCAGAAATTTCACTTATTTCGGAGAAAAAAAGCAAAAATTTTTCTTATTTTAGGGCAAAATGCAGAAATTCCCATTATTTTGGGGGCAAAAAGGCATAAATTCCCCTTATTTGGGGGCAAAAAGGCAGATATTCCCCTTATTTTGGGATAAAATTGCAGAAATGTCCCTTGTTTGGGGGCAAAATGCAGAATATCCCCATAATTTCGGGCAAAAAAGCAGAAATTCCCCGTATTTTGGAGCAAAATTGCAGAAATTCCCCTAATATTGGGGCAAAAATGCAGAAATTCCCTTTATTTGGGGCAAATCGGCAGAAGTTCCACTTATTTTCGCGAAAAGAGGCAGAAATTCCCTGTATTTTGAACAAAATTGCAGAAACTCCCCTAATTTTGGAGCAAAAATACAGAAATTCTCATTTTTTCGAGGCAAAAATCAGAAATTTCTTTTATTTTGGGGCAAAATTTTAGAAATTTCTTTTATTTTGGTACAGAATTGCAGATATTTTTCTTATTTTGTTGCAAAAAGGCACAAATTTCTCATATTTTGGAACAAAAATGCAGAAATTCTTCTTATTTTGAGGTAAAAAGGCTGAAATTCCCCTTATTTTGGGGCAAAAAGGCAGAAATTTCACTTATTTTGGGGCAAAATTGCAGAAATTTTACTTATTTCAGAAAAAAAAGCAGAAATTTTCTTATTTTGGTGCAAAAAGGCAGAAATTTCTTTTATTTTGGTACAAAATTGCATAAATTTTTCTTATTCTGGAACAAAAAAGCAGAAATCTCCCATATTTTGGGGCAAAAATGCAGAAATTCCTCTTATTTTGAGGTAAAAAGGCTTATATTCCCCTTATTTGGGGGCAAAAAGCAGAAATTTCCCTTATTTTGGAGCAAAATTGCAGAAATTTCACTTATTTCAGAGTAATAAGTCAGAAATTTTCCTTATTTTGGGGCAAAAAAGACAGAAATTCCCTTTGTTTTGGGGGATAAAGACAGAAATTCCACTTATTTAGAGGCAAAAAAGCAGAAATTCCCCTTATTTTGGAGCAAAACTGAAGAAATTTCCCTTATTTTGGGGCAAAATTGCAGAAATTTCACTTATTTTGGAGCAAAATTGCAGAAATTTCACTTATTTCAGAAAAAAAAGCAGAAATTTTCTTATTTTGGTGCAAAAAGGCAGAAGTTTCTTTTATTTTGGTACAAAATTGCATAAATTATTCTTATTTTGGAACAAAAAGGCAGAAATCTCCCATATTTTGGGGTAAAAATGCAGAAATTCCTCTTATTTTGAGGTAACAAGGCTTAAATTCCCCTTATTTGGCGGGAAAAAGGCAGAAATTTCCCTTATTTTCGAGCAAAATTGCAGAAATTTCAGTTATTTCAGGGTAATAAGTCAGAAATTTTCCTTATTTTGGGGCAAATAAGACAGAAATTGCCTTTGTTTTTGGGGATAAAGACAGAAATTCCACTTATTTAGAGGCAAAAAAGCAGAAATTCCCCTTATTTTGGAGCAAAACTGAAGAAATTTCCCTTTTTTATGGCAAAAAAGTATGCATTCTTCTTATTTTCGGGCAAAAAGGCAGAAATTCCCCGTATTTTGGAGCAAAATTGCAGAAATTCCCCTAATTGTGGGGCAAAAAGGCAGAAATTCCCTATATGTTGGGGCAAAAAGACAGAAATTCTCCTTATTTTGGGGCAAAACTCAGAAATTCCACTTATTTTGGGGCAAAATTCCAGAAATTTCCCTTATTTTGGGGCAAAATTGCAGAAATTTCACTTATTTTGGGGTAAAATTGCAGAAATTTCACTTATTTCAGAAAAAAATTCAGAAATTTTCCTATTTTGGTGCAAAAAGGCAGAAATTTCTTTTATTTTGGTACAAAATTGCAGAAATTTTTCTTATTTTGGGGCAAAAGGCAGAAATCTCCCATATTTAGGGGAAAAATGCAGAAATTCCTCTTATTTTGAGGTAAAAAGGCTGAAATTTCCCTTATTTGGGGGAAAAAAGCAAAAATTTCCCTTATTTTGAGGCAAAATTGCAGAAATTTCACTTATTTCATTGTAATAAGTCAGAAATTTTCCTTATTTTGGGGCAAAAAAGACAGAAATTCCCTTTGTTTTGGGGGAAAAACACAGAAATTCCACTATTTTAGAGGCAAAAAAGCAGAAATTCCTTTTATTTTGGAGTAAAAATGAAGAAATTTCCCTTTTTTGTGGCAAAAGGTATACATTCCACTTATTTTTGGGCTAAAAAGCAGAAATTCCTTGTATTATGGAGCAAAATTGCAGAAATTCTCATAATTGTGGGGCAAAAAAGCAGAAATTCCCCATATGTTAGGGCAAAAAGACAGAAATTCTCCTTATTTTGGGGCAAAACTCAGAAATTCCACTTATTTTGGGGCAAACTTCCAGAAATTTCCCTTATTTTGTGGCAAAATTGCAGAAATTTCACTTATTTTGGGGCAAAATTGCAGAAATTTCACTTATGTCATGGAAAAAAGGCAGAAATTTTCCTTATTTTGGGGCAAAAAACCAGAAATTTCTTTTATTTTGTGGCAAAAATGCAGAAATTCCCCTTATTTTGAGGTAAAAAGGCTGAAATTTCCCTTATTTGGGGGCAAAAAGGCAGAAATTTTCCTTATTTTGGGGCAAAATTGGAGAAATTTCACTTATTTCAGGGTAATAAGTCAGAAATTTACCTTATTTTGGGGCAAAAAAGACAGAAATTCCCTTTGTTTTGGGGGAAAAGGACAGAAATTCCACTTATTTAGAGGCAAAAAAGCAGAAATTCCCATTATTTTGAAGCAAAAATGAAGAAATTTCGCTATTTTATGGCAAAAAGTTATGCATTGTTCTTATTTTCGGGCAAAAAGGCAGAAATTCCTCGTATTTTGGAGCAAAATTGCAGAAATTCCCCTTATTGTGGGGCAAAAAGGCAGAAATTCCCTATATGTTGGGGCAAAAAGACAGAAATACTCCTTATTTTGGGGCAAAACTCAGAAATTCCACTTATTTTGGGGCAAAATTCCAGAAATTTCCCTTACTTTGGGGCAAAATTGCAGAAATTCCACTTATTTTGGGGCAAAATTGCAGAAATTACCCGTATTTTGGAGCAAAATTGCAGAAATTTTCCTAATTGTGGGGCAAAAATGCAGAAATTCCCTATATGTTGGGGCAAAAAGGCAAAAATTCCCAATATGTTGGGGCAAAAAGACAGAAATTCTCCTTATTTTAGGGCAAAATTCAGAAATTTCACTTATTTTTGGGCAAAATTGCAGAAATTTCACTTATTTCAGAAAAAAAGGAGAAATTTTCTTATTTTGGGGCAAAAGGCAGAAATTCCCCTTATTTTAGGGCAAAATTGCAGAAATTTCCCTTATTTTGAAACAAAAAACAGAAATTCCCTTTATTTTGTGGCAAAATTGCAGAAAATACCTTTATTATGGGGGAAAATTGCAGATATTTCTTTTATTTTAAGGCAAAATTGCAGAAATTTCACTTATTTCAGAGAAAAAAAGCAAAAATTTATCTTATTTTAGGGCAAAATGCAGAAATTCCCATTATTTTGGGGCACAATAGCAGAAATTCACCTCATTTTGGGGAAAAATTGCAGACATTTCACATATTTCAGGGCAAAAAGGCAGAAATTCCCCTTTTTTGGGGCAAAAAGGCTGAAATTCCCCTTATTTTCTATAAAATTGCAGAAATTCCCCTTGTTTGGGGGCAAAAAGGCAGAAAATCTTCTTAATTTTGGGCAAAAAGGCAGAAATTCCCCGTATTTTGGAGAAAAATTGCAGAAATTCCCCTAATATTGGGGCAAAAAGGCAGAAATTCCCTTTATTTTGGGGCAAAAATACAGAAATTCTCCTTATTTCGGGACAAAAATCAAAAATTTCCTTTATTTTGGGGCAAAATTTTAGAAATTTCTTTTATTTTGGTACAGAATTGCAGAAATTTTTCTTCTTTGGTGACAAAAAGGCAGAAAATTCCCATATTTTGGAACAGAAATGCAGAAATTGCCCTTATTTTGAGGTAAAAAGGCTGAAATTCCCCTTATTTTGGGGAAAAAAGGAAGAAATTTCATTTATTTTGGGGCAAAATTGCAGAAATTTCACTTATTTCAGAAAATAAAGGAGAAATTTTCTTATTTTGGGGCAAAATGCAGAAATTTCTATTATTTTGGTACAAAATTGCAGAAATTTTTCTTATTTTGGGGCAAAAATTCATAAATTTTCCATATTTTGGGGCAAAAATGCAAAAATTCCCCTTATTTTGAGGTAAAAAGGCTGAAATTCCCCTTATTTGGGGGCAAAAAGGCAGAAATTTTCCTTATTTTGGGGCTAAATTGCAGAAATTTTACTTATTTCAGGGTAATAAGTCAGAAATTTTCCTTATTTTGGGGCAAAAAAGACAGAAATTCCCTTTGTTTTGGGGGAAAAAGACAGAAATTCTACTTATATAGAGGCAAAAAAAGCAGAAATTCCCATTATTTTGAAGCAAAAATTAAGAAATTTCCCTTTTTTATGGCAAAAAGGTATGCATTCTTTTTATTTTCGGGCAAAAAGGCAGAAATTCCCCGTATTTTGGAGCAAAATTGCAGAAATTTTACTTATTTCAGAAAAAAAAAGAGAAATTTTCTTATTTTGGGGCAAAAGGTAGAAATTCCCCTTATTTTAGGGCAAAATTGCAGAAATTTTCCATATTTGGGGACAAAAAACAGAAATTCCCTTTATTTTGGGGCAAAATTGCAGAAAATTCCTTTATTATGGGGAAAAATTGCAGATATTTCTTTTATTTTAAGGCAAAATTGCAGAAATTTCACTTATTTCAGAGAAAAAAAGCAAAAATTTTTCTTATTTTAGGGCAAAATGCAGAAATTCCCATTATTTTGGGACAAAAAGGCAGAAATTCACCTTATTTTTGGGTAAAATTGAAGACATGTCACATATTTCAGGGCAAATAGGCAGAAATTCCCCTTATTTGGGGGCAAAAAGGCAGAAATTCCCCTTATTTTGGGATAAAATTGCAGAAATTTCCCTTGTTTGGGGGCAAAAAGGCAAAAAATCCCCTTAATTTCGAGCAAAAAGGCAGAAATTCCCCGTATTTTGGAGCAAAATTGCAGAAATTCCCCTAATATTGGGGCAAAAATGCAGAAATTCCCTTTATTTGGGGCAAATCGGCAGAAGTTCTTCTTATTTTTGGGAAAAGAGGCAGAAATTCCCTGTATTTTGAAGCAAAATTGCAGAAACTCCCCTAATTTTGGGGCAAAAAGGCAGAAATTCCCTTTATTTTGGGGCAAAAATACAGAAATTCTCCTTATATCGGGGCAAAAATCAGAAATTTCCCTAATTTTCGAGCAAAATTTTAGAAATTTCTTTTATTTTGGTACAGAATTGCAGAAATTTTTCTTATTTTGTGGCAAAAATGCAGAAATTTCCCATATTTTGGGGCAAAAATGCAGAAATTCTTCTTATTTTGAGGTAAAAATGCTGAAATTCCCCTTATTTGGGGGCAAAAAGGCAGAAATTTCTCTTATTTTGGGGCAAAATTGCAGAAATTTCACTTATTTCAGGGAAATAAGTCAGAAATTTTCCTTATTTTGAGGCAAAAAAGACAGAAATTCCCTTTGTTTTGGGGCACAATGGCAGAAATTCCACTTATTTAGAGGCAAAAAAGCAGATAATCCCCTTATTTTGAAGCAAAAATGAAGAAATTTCTATTTCTTATGGCAAAAAGGTATGCATTCTTCTTATTTTCGGGCAAAAAGGCAGAAATACCCCGTATTTTGGAGCAAAATTGCAGAAATTCCCCTAATTGTGTGGCAAAAAGGCAAAAATCCTCCATATATTGGGGCAAAAAGAAAGAAATTCTCCTTATTTTGGGGCAAAACTCAGAAATTCCACTTATTTTGGGGCAAAATTTCAGAAATTTCCCTTATTTTGGAGCAAAATTGCAGAAATTTCACTTATTTCAAAGAAAAAAAAGCACAAATTTTCTTATTTTGGGGCAAAAAGGCAGAAATTTCATTTATTTTGGTACAAAATTGCAGAAATTTTTCTTAATTTGGGCAAAAATGCAGAAATTTCCCATATTTTTCGACAAAAATGCAGAAATTCCTCTTATTTTGAGGTAAAAAGGCTGAAATTCCCCTTATTTTGGGGCAAAAAGTTAGAAATTCCCCTTATTATAAAGGAAAAAGACAGAAATTCTGTTTATTTTTGTGGAAAAGTCAGAAATTGCACTTATTTTGAGTCAAAAAGGCGGAAAATCCCCTTATTTTGGGGTAAAAAATGAAGAAATTAACCTTTTTTATGGCAAAAAGGTATACATTCTTTTTATTTTCGAGCAAAATTGCAGAAATTCCCCTAATTATGGGGAAAAAAAGGCAGAAATTCCCCGTAATTTGGAGCAAAATTGCAGAAATTCCCCTAATTTTGGGGCAAAAACGCAGAACGTCCCTTTATTTTGGGGTAAAACTGCAGAAATTTCACTTATTTCGCGGCAAAATGGCAGAAATTCCCTTTATTTTCGGAGAAAAAGGCAGAAAATCCCCGTATTTTAGAGCAAAATTGCAGAAATTTACCTAATTTTGGGGTAAAACATGCAGTAATTTTCTTTATTTTGGGGCAAAAAGGCAGAAATTCCCCTTATTTTGGGGCAAAAATCAAAAATATCCCTTATTTTGGGGCAAAATTTTAGAAATTTCTTTTATTTTGGTACAGAATTGCAGAAATTTTTCTTATTTTGTGGCAAAAAGGAAGAAATTTCCCATATTTTGGAACAAAAATGCAGAAATTCCCCTTATTTTGAGGTAAAAAGGCTGAAATTCCCCTTATTTCGGGGCAAAAAGGCAGAAATTTCCCTTATTTTGGGGCAAAATTGCAGAAATTTCACTTATTTCAGGGTAATAAGTCAGAAATTTTTCTTACTTTGGGGCCAAAAGGACAAAAATTCCCTTTGTTTTGGGGGAAAAAGACAGAAATTCCACTTATTTAGAGGCAAAAAAGCAGAAATATCTCTTATTTTGGAGCAAAAATGAAGAAATTTCCCTTTTTTATGGCAAAAAGTTATGCATTCTTCTTATTTTCGGGCAAAAAGGCAGAAATTCCCCGTATTTTGGAGCAAAATTGCAGAAATTCCCCTAATTGTGGGGCAAAAAGGCAGAAATTCCCTATATGTTGGGGCAAAAAGACAGAAATTCTCATTATTTTGGGGCAAAACTCAGAAATTCCACTTATTTTGGCGCAAAATTCCAGAAATTTCCCTTATTTTGAGGCAAAATTGCAGAAATTTCACTTATTTTGGGGCAAAATTGCAAAAATTTAACTTATGTCAGAAAAAAAAGCAGAAATTTTCTTATTTTGGTGCAAAAAGGCAGAAATTTCTAATATTTTGGTACAAAATTGCAGAAATTTTTCTTATTTTAGGGCAAAAAGGCAGAAATCTTCCATATTTTGGGGCAAAAATGCAGAAATTCCTCTTATTTTTAGGTAAAAAGGCTGAAATTCCCCTTATTTGGGGGCAAAAAGGCAGAAATTTCCCTTATTTTGAGGCAAAATTGCAGAAATTTCACTTATTTCAGAGAACAAAAGCAGAAATTTTCTTATTTTGGGGCAAAAAGGCAGAAATTTCTTTTATTTTGGTACAAAATTGCAGAAATGTTTCTTATTTTGGGGCAAAAAGGCAGAAATCTCCCATATTTTGGGGCAAAAAAGCAGAAATTTCCCTTATTTTGAGGTAAAAACGCTGAAATTCCCCTTATTTGGGGGCAAAAAGGCAGAAATTTCCCTTATTTTGAGGCAAAATTGCAGAAATTTCACTTATTTCAGAATAATAAGTCAGAAATTTTCCTTATTTTGGGGCAAAAAACAGAAATTCTCTTTGTTTTAAAGGAAAAAGACTGATATTCCACTTATTTAGCGGCTAAAAAGCAGAAATTCTTATTATTTTGGAGCAAAAATGAAGAAATTTTCCTTTTTTTGTGGAAAAAGGTATACATTCCTCTAATTTTCGGGCTAAAAAGCAGAAATTCCCCGTATTTTGGAGCAAAATTGCAGAAATTCCCCTAATTGTAGGGCAAAAAGGCAGAAATTCCCTATATGTTGGGGCAAAAAGACAGAAATTCTCCTTATTTTGGGGCAAAACTCAGAAATTCCACTTATTTTGGGGCAAAATTCCAGAAATTTCCCTTATTTTGGGGCAAAATTGCAGAAATTTCACCTATTTTGGGGCGAAATTGCAGAAATTTCACTTTTTTCATGGAAATAAAGGCAGAAATTTTCCTTATTTTGGGGCAAAAAGGCAGAAATTCCTCTTATTTTGAGGTAAAAAGGCTGAAATTCCCCTTATTTGGGGGCAAAAGCATAAATTTCCCTTATTTTGGGGCAAAATTGCAGAAATTTCACTTATTTCAGGGTAATGAGTCAGAAATTTTCCTTATTTTGGGGCAAAAAAGACAGAAATTCCCTTTGTTTTGGGATAAAAAGACAGAAATTCCACTTATTTAGAGGCAAAAAAGCAGAAATTCCACTTATTTTGGAGTAAAAATTAAGAGATTTCCCTTTTTTATGGCAAAAAGGTATGCATTCTTTTTATTTTCGGACAAAAAGGCAGAAATTCCCCGTATTTTGGAGCAAAATTGCAGAAATTTCACTTATTTCAGAATAAAAATGAGAAATATTCTTATTTTGGGGCAAAAGGCAGAAATTCCCCTTATTTTATGGCAAAATTGCAGAAATTTCCTTTATTTGGGGACAAAAAACAGAAATTCCCTTTATTTTGGGGCAAAATTGCAGAAAATTTTTTTATTATGGGAAAAAATTGAAGATATTTCTTTTATTTTAAGGCAAAATTGCAGAAATTTCACTTATTTCAGAGAAAAAAACAAAAATCTTTCTTATTTTTGGCAAAATGCAGAAATTCCCATTATTTTGGGGCAAAAAGGCAGAAATTCACCTTATTTTGGGGTAAAATTGAAGACATGTCACATATTTCAGGGCATAAAGGCAGAAATTGCCCTTATTTGGGGGCAAAAAGGCAGAAATTCCCCTTATTTTGGGATAAAATTGCAGAAATTACCTTTGTTTGGGGGCAAAAAGGCAGAAAATCCCCTTAATTTCGGGCAAAAAGGCAGAAATTCCCTGTATTTTGGAGCAAAATTGCAGAAATTCTCCTAATATTGGGGCAAAAATGCAGAAATTCCCTTTATTTGGGGCAAATTGGCAGAAGTTCCCCTTATTTTCAGGAAAAGAGGCAGAAATTCCCATTATTTTGAAGCAAAATTGCAGAAACTCCCCTAATTTTGGGGCAAAAAGGCAGAAATTCCCTTTATTTTGGGGCAAAAATACAGAAATTCTCCTTATATCTGGGCAAAAATCAAAAATTTCCCTTATTTTGGAGCAAAATTTTAGAAATTTCTTTTATTTTGGTACAGAATTGGAGAAATTTTTCTTATTCTGTGGCAAAAAGGCAGAAATTTCTTTTATTTTGGTGCAAAATTGCAGAAATTTTTCTTATTTTGGGGCAAAAAGGCATAAAATTCCCATATTTTGGGGCAAAAATGTAGAAATTTTCTTTATTTTGAGGTAAAAAGGCTGAAATTTCCCTTATTTGGGGGCAAAAAGGCAGAAATTTCTCTTATTTTGGGGCAAAATTGCAGAAATTTCACTTATTTCAGAAAAAAAGGAAAAATTTTCTTATTTGGGGGCAAAAAGGCAGAAATTTTTTTTATTTTGGTGCAAAATTACAGAAATTTTCTTTATTTTGGGGCAAAAAAGACAGAAATTCCCTTTGTTTTGGGGGAAAAAGACAGAAATTCCACTTATTTAGAGGCAAAAAAGCAGAAATTCCCCTTATTTTGGAGCAAAAATGAAGAAATTTCCCTTTTTCATGGCAAAAAGGTATGCATTCTTCTTATTTTCGGGCAAAAAGGCAGAAATTCCCTATATGTTGGGGCAAAAAGACAGAAATTCTCCTTATTTTGGGGCAAAACTCAGATATTCCACATATTTTGGGGCAAAATTCCATAAATTTCCCTTATTTTGGGGCAAAATTGCAGAAATATCACTTATTTTAAGGCAAAATTGGAGAAATTTCACTTATTTCAGAAGAAAAAAGCAGAAATTTTCTTGTGTTGGGGCAAAAAAGGAGAAATTTCTTTTATTTTTGTACAAAATTGCAGAAATTTTTCTTATTTTGGGGCAAGAAGGCAGAAATTTCCTATATTTTGGGGCAAAAATTCAGAAATTCCCCTTATTTTTAGGTAAAAAGGCTGAAATTCTCTTTATTTGGGAGCAAAAAGGCAGAAATTGCCCTGATTTTGTGGCAAAATTCCAGAAATTTCACTTATTTTAGGGTAATAAGTCAGAAATTTTTTATTTTGGGGCAAAAAGGCAGAAATTTCTTTTATTTTGGTACAAAATTACAGAAATTTTTCTTATTTTGGGGCAAAAAAGAAGAAATTTCCCTTATTTTGGGGCAAAATTGCAGAAATTTCACTTATTTTGATGTAAAAAGGCTGAAATTCCCCTTATTTTGGGGCAAAATGGCAGAAGTTTTCCTTATTTTTGGGCAAAATTGCAGAAATTTCACTTATTTCAAGGTAATAAGTCAGAAATTTTCCTTATTTTGGGGCAAAAAAACAGAAATTCCTTGTTTTGGGGGAAAAAGAAATTCCACTTATTTAGAGGCAAAAAAGCAGAAATTCCCCATATTTTGGAGCAAAATTGCAGAAATTCCCCTAATTGTGGGGCAAAAAGGCAGAAATTCCCTATATGTTAGGGCAAAACGACAGAAATTCTCCTCATTTGGGGGCAAAATTCAGAAATTCCATTTATTTTGGGGCAAAATTCCCAAAATTCCCCTTATTTTGGGGCAAAATTGCAGAAATTTCAATTATTTTGGGGCAAAATTGCAGAAATTTCACTTTTTTCAGGGAAAAAAGGCCGAAATTTTCCGTTTTTGGGGGCAAAAAGGCAGAAATTCCTAATATTTTGCGGCAAAAATGCAGAAATTCCTCTTATTTTGAGGTAAAAAGGCTGAAATTCCCCTTATTTCGGGGCAAAAATGCAGAAATTTCTCTAATACTGTGGCAAAATTGCAGAAATTTCACTTATTTCAGGGTAATAATTCAGAAATTTTCCTTATTTTGGGGCAAAAAATACAGAAATTCCATTTGTATGGGGGGAAAAAGACAGAAATTCCATTTATTTAGAGGCAAAAAAGCAGAAATTCCCCTTATTTTGGAGCAAAATTGCAGAAATTTCCCTTTTTATAGCCAAAAGGTATGCATTCTTCTTATTTTCAGGCAAAAAGGCAGAAATTCCCCGTATTTTGGAGTAAAATTGCAGAAATTCCCTTAATTGTGGGGCAAAAAGACAGAAATTCTCCTTATTTTGGGGCAAAACTCGGAAATTCCACTTATTTTGGAACAAAATTTCAGAAATTTAACTTATTTTTGGCCAAAATTGCAGAAATTTCACTTATTTTGGGGCAAAATTGCAGAAATTTCACTTATTTCAGGGAAAAAAAGCAGAAATTTTCTTATTTTGGGGCAAAAAGGCAGAAATTTCCCATATTTTGAGGCAGAAATGCAGAAATTCCCCTTATTTTGAGGTAAAAAGGCTGAAATTCCCCTTATTTGGGGGCAAAAAAGCAGAAATTTCCCATATTTTGGGGCAAAATTGCAGAAATTTCACTTATTTCAGGGTACTAAGTCAGAAATTTTTCTTCCTTTGGGGCAAAAAAGACAGAAATTCCCTTTGTTTTCAGGGAAAAAGACAGAAATTCCACTTATTTAGAGGCAAAAATGCAGAAATTCCACTTATTTTGGAGCAAAAATGAAGAAATTTCCCTTTTTATGGCAAAAAGGTATGCATTCTTCTTATTTTCGGGCAAAAAGTCAGAAATTCCCCCTATTTTAGAGCAAAATTGCAGAAATTCCCTTAATTGTGGGGAAAAAAACAGAAATTCCCTATATGTTGGGGAAAAGACAGAAATTCTCCATATTTTGGGGCAAAACTCAGAAATTCCACTTATTTTGGGGCAAAATTGCAGAAATTTCCCTTATTTTGGGGCAAAATTGCAGAAATTTCACTTATTATGGGCAAAATTGCAGAAATTTCACTTATTTCAGGGGAAAAAGACAGAAATTTCTTTTATTTTGGTACAAAATTGCAGAAATTTTTCTTATTTTGGGCAAAAAGGCAGAAATTTCCCATATTTTGAGGCAAAAATGCAGAAATTTCACTTATTTCAAGGTAATAAGTCAGAAATTTTCATTACTTTGGCGCAAAAAATACAGAAATTCCCTTTGTTTTGGTGGAAAAAGACAGAAATTCCAATTCTTTAGAGGCAAAAATGCAGAAATTCCCCTTATTTTGGAGCAAAAATGAAGAAATTTCCCTTTTTTATGGCAAAAAGGTATGCATTCTTCTTATTTTCGGGCAAAAAGGCAGAAATTCCCCATATTTTAGAGCAAAATTGCAGAAATTCCCCTTATTGTGGGGCAAAAAGGCAGAAATTCCCTATATGTTGGGGGAAAAGACAGAAATTCTCCTTATTTTAGAGCAAAACTCAGAAATTTCATTTATTTTGGTGCATAATTGCAGAAATTTCACTTATTTCAGGAAAAAAAGCAGAAATTTTCTTATTTTGGGGCAAAAAGGCAGAAATTTCTTTTATTTTGGTACAAAATTGCAGAAAATTTTCTTATTTTGGGGCAAAAACGCAGAAATTTCTCATATTTTGGGGCAAAAATGCAGAAAATCCCCTTATTTTGAGGTAAAAAGGCTAAAATTCCCCTTATTTGGTTGCAAAAAGGCAGAAATTTCCCTTATTTTGGGGCAAAATTGCAGAAATTTCACTTATATCAGGGTAATAAGTCAGAAATTTTCCTTATTTTGGGGCAAAAAAGACAGAAATTCCCTTTGTTTTGGGGGAAAAATACAGAAATTCCACTTATTAAGAGGCAAAAATGCAGAAATTCCCCTTATTTTGGAGCAAAAATGAAGAAATTTCCCTTTTTTATGGCAAAAAGGTATGCATTCTTCTTGTTTTCGGGCAAAAAGGCAGAAATTCCCCGTTTTTTGGAGCAAAATTGCAGAAATTCCCCTAATTTTGGGGCAAAAAGGCAGAAATTCCCTATATGTTAGGGCAAAACGACAGAAATTCTCCTTATTTTGGGGCAAAATTCAGAAATTCCATTTCTTTTGTTGCAAAATTCCCAAAATTTCCCTTATTTTGGGGCAAAATTGCAGAAATTTCAATCATTTTGGGGTAAAATTGCAGAAATTTCACTTTTTTCAGGGAAAAAAGGCCGAAATTTTCCATTTTTGGGGGCAAAAAGGCAGAAATTCCTAATATTTTGTGGCAAAAATGCAGAAATTTCCCTTATTTTGAGGTAAAAAGGCTGAAATTCGCCTTATTTGGGGGCAAAAATGTAGAAATTTCTCTTATACTGGGGCAAAATTGCAGAAATTTCACTTATTTCAGGGTAATAATTCAGAAATTTTCCTTATTTTGGGGCAAAAAGTACAGAAATTCCATTTGTATGGGGGGAAAAAGACAGAAATTCCATTTATTTAGAGGCAAAAAAGCAGAAATTCCCCTTATTTTGGAGCAAAATTGCAGAAATTTCCCTTTTTATAGCAAAAAGGTATGCATTCTTCTTATTTTCAGGCAAAAAGGCAGAAATTTCCCGTATTTTGAAGTAAAATTGCAGAAATTCCCTTATTGTAGGGCAAAAAGACAGAAATTCTCCTTATTTTGGGGCAAAACGCAGAAATTCCACTTATTTTGGAACAAAATTTCAGAAATTTCCCTTATTTTTGGCCAAAATTGCAGAAATTTCACTTATTTTGGGGCAAAATTGCAGAAATTTTACTTATTTCAGGGAAAAAAAGCAGAAATTTTCTTATTTTGGGGCAAAAAGGCAGAAATTTCCCATATTTTGAGACAAAAATGCAGAAATTCCCCTTATTTTGAGTTAAAAAGGCTGAAATTCTTCTTATTTGGGGGCAAAAAGGCAGAAATTTCACATATTTTGGGGCAAAATTGCAGAAATTTCACTTATTTCAGGGTACTAAGTCAGAAATTTTTCTTACTTTGGGGCAAAAAAGACAGAAATTCCCTTTGTTTTCAGGGAAAAAGTCAGAATTTCCACTTATTTAAAGGCAAAAATGCAGAAATTCCCCTTATTTTGGAGCAAAAATGAAGAAATTTCCCTTTTTTATGGCAAAAAGGTATGCATTCTTCTTATTTTCGGGCAAAAAGGCAGAAATTCCCCCTATTTTAGAGCAAAATTGCAGAAATTCCCCTAATTGTGGGGCAAAAAGTCAGAAATTCCCTATATGTTGGGGCAAAAAGACAGAAATTCTCCTTATTTTAAAGCAAAACTCAGAAATTTCACTTATTTTGGGGCAAAATTACAGAAATTTCACTTATTTCAAAAAAAAGCAGAAATTTTCTTATTTTGGGGCAAAAAGGCAAAAATTTATTTTGGTACAAAATTGCAGAAATTATTCTTATTTTGAAGCAAAAAAACAGAAATTTCTCATATTTTGGGGCAAAATTGCAGAAAATTTCCTTATTTTGAGGTAAATAGGCTAAAATTCCCCTTATTTGGTTGCAAAAAGGCAGAAATTTTCCTTATTTTGGGGAAAAATTGCAGAAATTTCACTTATTTCAGGGTAATAAGTCAGAAGTTTTTCTTACTTTGGGGCAAAAAAGACAGAAATTCCCTTTGTTTTCAGGGAAAAAGACAGAAATTCCACTTATTTAGAGGCAAAAATGCAGAAATTCCCCTTATTTTGGAGCAAAAATGAAGAAATTTCCCTTTTTTATGGCAAAAAGGTATGCATTCTTCTTATTTTCGGGCAAAAAGGCAGAAATTCCCTTTGTTTTGGGGGAAAAAGACAGAAATTCCACTTATTTAGAGGCAAAAAAGCAGAAATTCCCCATATTTTGGAGCAAAATTGCAGAAATTCCCCTAATTGTGGGGCAAAAAGGCAGAAATTCCCTATATGTTAGGGCAAAACGACAGAAATTCTCCTCATTTGGGGGCAAAATTCAGAAATTCAATTTATTTTGGGGCAAAATTCCCAAAATTCCCCTTATTTTGGGGCAAAATTGCAGAAATTTCAATTATTTTGGGGCAAAATTGCAGAAATTTCACTTTTTTCAGGGAAAAAAGGCCGAAATTTTCCGTTTTTAGGGGCAAAAAGTCAGAAATTTCTAATATTTTGAGGCAAAAATGCAGAAATTCCTCTTATTTTGAGGTAAAAAGGCTGAAATTCCCCTTATTTGGGGGCAAAAATGCAGAAATTTCTCTTATACTGGGGCAAAATTGCAGAAATTTCACTTATTTCAGGGTAATAATTCAGAAATTTTCCTTATTTTGGGGCAAAAAATACAGAAATTCCATTTGTATGGGTGGAAAAAGACAGAAATTCCATTTATTTAGAGGCAAAAAAGCAGAAATTCCCCTTATTTTGAGGTAAAAAGGCTGAAATTCCCCTTATTTTGAGGTAAAAAGGCTGAAATTCCCCTTATTTGGGGGCAAAAAGGCAGAAATTTCCCATATTTTGGGGCAAAATTGCAGAAATTTCACGTATTTCAGGGTACTGAGTCAGAAATTTTTCTTACTTTGTGGCAAAAAAGACAGAAATTCCCTTTGTTTTCAGGGAAAAAGACAGAAATTCCACTTATTTAGAGGCAAAAATGCAGAAATTCCCCTTATTTTGGAGAAAAAATAAAGAAATTTCCCTTTTTTATGGCAAAAAGGTATGCATTCTTCTTATTTTCAGGCAAAAAGGCAGAAATTCCCCTTATTTAAGAGCAAAATTGCAGAAATTCCCTATATGTTGGGGCAAAAAGACAGAAATTCTCCTTATTTTGGGGCAAAACTCAGAAATTCCACTTATTTTGGAACAAAATTTCAGAAATTTCCCTTATTTTTGGCCAAAATTGCAGAAATTTCACTTATTTTGGGGCAAAATTGCAGAAATTTCACTTATTTCAGGGAAAAAAAGCAGAAATTTTCTTATTTTGGGGCAAAACGCAGAAATTTCCCATATTTTGAGGCAAAAATGCAGAAATTCCCCTTATTTTGAGGTAAAAAGGCTGAAATTCCCCTTATTTGGGGGCAAAAAGGCAGAAATTTCCCATATTTTGGGCAAAATTGCAGAAATTTCACTTATTTCAGGGTACTAAGGCAGAAATTTTTCTTCCTTTGGGGCAAAAAAGACAGAAATTCCCTTTGTTTTCAGGGAAAAAGACAGAAATTCCACTTATTTAGAGGCAAAAATGCAGAAATTCCCCTTATTTTGGAGCAAAAATGAAGAAATTTCCCTTTTTTATGGCAAAAAGGTATGCATTCTTCTTATTTTCGGGCAAAAAGGCAGAAATTCCCCCTATTTTAGAGCAAAATTGCAGAAATTCCCCTAATTGTGGGGCAAAAAGGCAGAAATTCCCTATATGTTGGGGCAAAATACAGAAATTCTCCTTATTTTGGTGAAAAACTCAGAAATTCCAGTTATTTTGGGGCAAAATTGCAGAAATTTCCCTTATTTAGGGGCAAAAATGCAGAAATTTCACTTATTTTGGGGCAAAATTGCAGAAATTTCACTTTTTTCAGGGTAATAAGTCAGAAATTTTCCTTATTTTGGGGCAAAAAAGACAGAAATTCCCTATGTTCTGGGGGAAAAAGACAGTAATTCCACTTTTTTAGAGGCAAAAAAGCAGAAATTCCTTTTATTTTGGAGTAAAAATGAAGAAATTTCTTTTTTTTGTGGCAAAAGGTATACATTCCCTTTATTTTCGGGCAAAAAGGCAGAAATTCCCTGTATTTTGGAGCAAACTTGCAGATATTCCCCTAATTGTGGGGCAAAAAGGCAGAAATTCCCTATATGTTGGGGCAAAAAGACAGAAATTCTCCTTATTTTGGGGCAAAACTCAGAAATTCCACTTATTTTGGGGCAAAATTCCAGAAATTTCCCTTATTTGGGGGCAAAATTGCAGAAATTTCACTTATTTTCAGGCAAAATTACATAAATTTCACTTATTTCAGAAAAAAAGCAGAATTTTCTTATTTTGGTGCAAAAAGGCAGAAATTTCTTTTATTTTGTTACAAAATTGCAGAAATTTTTCTTATTTTGGGGCAAAAAGGCAGAAATCTCCCATATTTTGGGGTAAAAATGCAGAAATTCCTCTTATTTTGAGGTAAAAAGGCTGAAATTCCCCTTATTTGGGGGCAAAAGGGCAGAAAATTCCCTTATTTTGAGGCAAAATTGCAGAAATTTCACTTATTTCAGAGAAAAAAAGCAAAAACTTTTCTTATTTTAGGGCAAAATGCAGAAATTCCCATTATTTTGGGGCAAAAGGCAGAAATTCACCTTATTTTGTGGTAAAATTGCAGACATTTCACATATTTCAGGGCAAAAAGGTAGAAATTCCCCTTATTTGGGGGCAAAAAGGCAGAAATTCCCCTTATTTTGGGATAAAATTGCAGAAATGTCCCTTGTTTGGGGGCAAAAAGGCAGAAAATCCCCTTAATTTTTGGCAAAAAAGCAGAAATTTCCCGTATTTTGGAGCAAAATTGCAGAAATTCCCCTAATATTGGGGCAAAAATGCAGAAATTCCTATTATTTGGGGCAAATCGGCAGAAGTTCCCCTTATTTTCGGAAAAAGAGGCAGAAATTCCCTGTATTTTGAAGCAAAATTGCAGAAACTCCCCTAATTTTGAGGCAAAAAGGCATAAATTTCTCATATTTTGGGGCAAAAATGCAGAAATTTTTCTTATTTTGAAGTAAAAAGGCTGAAATTCCCCTTATTTGGGGGCAAAAAAGAAGAATTTCTCTTATTTTGGGGCAAAATTGCAGAAATTTCACTTATTTCAGAGTAATAAGTCAGAAATTTTCGTTATTTTGGGGCAAAAAAAACAGAAATTCCCTTTGTTTTGGGGGGAAAAGACAGAAATTCCACTTTTTTAGAGGCAAAAAAGCAGAAATAACTTTTATTTTGGAGTAAAAATGTAGAAATTTCTTTTTTTATGGCAAAAAGGTATGCATTCTTCTTATTTTCGGGCAAAAAGGCAGAAATTCCCCGTATTTTCGAGCAAAATTGCAAAAATTCCCCTAATTTTAGGTCAAAAAGGCAGAAATTCCCTATATGTTGGGGCAAAAAGACAGAAATTCTCCTTATTTTGGGGCAAAACTCAGAAATTCCACTTATTTTGGGGCAAAATTCTAGAAATTTTTCTTATTTTAAAGCAAAATTGCAGAAATTTCACTTATTTTGGGGTAAAATTGCAGAAATTTCACTTATTTCAGGGAAAAAAGGCAGAAATTTTTCTTATTTTGGGGCAAAAAGGAAAAATTTCCTAATATTTTGTGGCAAAAATGCCGAAATTCCCCTTATTTTGAGGTAAAAAAGCTGAAATTTCCCTTAGTTGGGGGCAAAAAGGCAGAAATTTCCCTTATTTTGGGGCAAAATTGCAGAAATTTCACTTATTTCAGGGTAATAAGTCAGAAATTATCCTTATTTTGGGGCCAAAAGGACAGAAATTCCCTTTGTTTTGGGGGAAAAAGACAGAAATTCCACTTATTTAGAGGCAAAAAAGCAGAAATTCCCCTTATTTTGGAGCAAAAATGAAGAAATTTCCCTTTTTTATGGCAAAAAGGTATGCATTCTTCTTATTTTCGGGCAAAAAGGCAGAAATTCCCCGTATTTTGAAGCAAAATTGCAGAAATTCCCCTAATTGTGGGGCAAAAAAACAGAAATTCCCTATATGTTGGGGCAAAAAGACAGAAATTCTCCTTATTTTGGGGTAAAACTCAGAAATTCCACTTATTTTGGGGGCAAAATTCCAGAAATTTCCCTTATTTTGGGGCAAAATTGCAGAAATTTTACTTATTTTGGGGCAAAATTGCAGAAATTTCACTTATTTCAGAAAAATAAGCAGAATTTATATATTTTGGTGCAAAAAGGCAGAAATTTCTTTTATTTTGGTACAAATTGCAGAAATTTTTCTTATTTTGGGGCAAAAAGGCAGAAATCTTCATATTTTGGGGCAAAAATGCAGAAATTCCTCTTATTTTGAGGTAAAAAGGCTGAAATTTCCCTTATTTGGGGTCAAAAAGGAAGAAATTTCCCTTATTTTGAGGCAAAATTGCAGAAATTTCACTTATTTCAGGATAATAAGTCAGAAATTTTCGTTATTTTGGGGCAAAAGAGACAGAAATTTCCTTTGTTTTGGGGGAAAAAAACAGAAATTCCACTTTTTGAGAGGCAAAAAAAGCAGAAATTCCTTTTATTTTGGAGTAAAAATGAAGAAATTTCCCTTTTTTGTGGCAAAAGGTATACATTCCACTTATTTTTGGGCTAAAAAGCAGGAATTACCCGTATTTTGGAGCAAAATTGCAGAAATTCCCCTAATTGTGGGACAAGAAGGGAGAAATTCCCTATATGTTGGGGCAAAAAAAAACAAATTCTCCTTATTTTGGGTCAAAACTCAGAAATTCTACTGATATTGGGGCAAAATTCCAGAAATTTCCCTTATTTTGGGGCAAAATTGCAGAAATTTCACTTATTTTTGGGCAAAATTGAAGAAATTTCACTTATTTCAGAAAAAAAAGCAGAAATTTTCTTATTTTGGTGCAAAAAGGTGGAAATTTCTTTTTTTTTGGTACAAAATTGCAGAAATTTTTCTTATTTTGGGGCAAAAAGGCAGAAATCTCCCATATTTTGGGGCAAAAATGCAGAAATTTCTCTTATTTTGAGGTAAAAAGGCTGAAATTCCCCTTATTTGGGGGCAAAAAGGCAGAAATTTCCCTTATTTTGAGGCAAAATTGCAGAAATTTCACTTATTTCAGGGTAATAAGTCAGAAATTTTCCTTATTTTGGGGCAAAAAAGACAGAAATTCCCTTTGTTTTGGGGGAAAAAAGACAGAAATTCCACTTATTTAGAGGCAAAAAAGCAGAAATTCCCCTTATTTTGTAGCAAAACTGAAGAAATTTCTATTTTTTATGGCAAAAAGGTATGCATTCTTCTTATTTTCGGGCAAAAAGGCAGAAATTCCCCATATTTTGGAGCAAAATTGCAGAAATTTCCCTAATTGTGGGGCAAGAAGGGGGAAATTCCCTATATGTTGGGGCAAAAAGACAGAAAATCTCCTTATTTTGGGGCAAAACTCAGAAATTCCACTTATTTTGGTGCAAAATTCCAGAAATTTTCCTTATTTTAGGGCAAAATTGCAGAAATTTCATTTATTTTGGGGCAAAATTGCAGAAATTTAACTTATTTCAGAAAAAAATTCAGAAATTTTTCTATTTTGTTGCAAAAAGGCAGAAATTTCTTTTATTTTGGTACAAAATTGCAGAAATTTTTCTTATTTTGGGGCAAAAAGGCAGAAATCCCCCATATTTTGAGGCAAAAATGCAGAAATTCCTCTTATTTTGAGGTAATAAGGCTGAAATTTCCCTTATTTGGGGGCAAAAAGGCAGAAATTTCCCTTATTTTGGGGCAAAATTGCAGAAATTTCACTTATTTCAGGGTAATAAGTCAGAAATTTTTCTTATTTTGGGGCCAAAAAGACAGAAATTCCCTTTGTTTTGGGGGAAAAAGACAGAAATTCCACTTATTTAGAGGCAAAAAAGCAGAAATTCCTCTTATTTTGGAGCAAAATTGCAGAAATTCCCCTAATTGTGGGGCAAAAAGGCAGAAATTCCCTATATGTTGGGGCAAAAAGAAACAAATTCTCTTTATTTTGGGTCAAAACTCAGAAATTCCACTGATATTGGGGCAAAATTCCAGAAATTTCCCGTATTTTGGAACAAACTTGCAGAAATTTCACTTATTTTGGGGCAAAATTGCAGAAATTTCACTTATTTCAGAAAAAAAAGCAGGAATTTTCTTATTTTGGTGCAAAAAGGCGGAAATTTCTTTTATTTTGGTACAAAATTGCAGAAATTTTTCTTATTTTGGGGCAAAAAGTCAGAAATCTCCCATATTTTGGGGAAAAAATGCAGAAATTTCTCTTATTTTGAGGTAAAAAGGCTGAAATTCCCCTTATTTGGGGGCAAAAAGGCAGAAATTTCCCTTATTTTGGGGCAAAATTGCAGAAATTTCACTTATTTCAGGCTAATAAGTCAGAAATTTTTTTTATTTTGGGGCAAAAAAGACAGAAATTTCCCATGTTTTGGGGGATAAAAACAGAAATACCACTTATTTAGAGGCAAAAAAGCAGAAATTCCCCTTATTTTGGAGCAAAACTGAAGAAATTTCTATTTTTTATGGCAAAAGGGTATGCATTCTTCTTATTTTCGGGCAAAAAGGCAGAAATTCCCCGTATTTTGGAGCAAAATTGCAGAAATTCCCCTAATTGTGGGGCAAAAAGGCAGAAATTCCCTATATGTTGGGGCAAAAAGACAGAAATTCTCCTTATTTTGGGGCAAAACTCAGAAATTCCTCTTATTTTGGTGCAAAATTCCAGAAATTTCCCTTATTTTAGGGCAAAATTGCAGAAATTTCACTTATTTTGGGGCAAAATTGCAGAAATTTAACTTATTTCAGAAAAAAATTCAGAAATTTTTCTATTTTGGTGCAAAAAGGCAGAAATTTCTTTTATTTTGGTACAAAATTGCAGAAATTTTTCTTATTCTGGGGCAAAAAGTCAGAAATCTCCCATATTTTGGGGAAAAAGGCAGAAATTCCTCTTATTTTGAGGTAAAAGGCTGAAATTCCCCTTATTTGGGGGCAAAAAGGCAGAAATTTCCCTTATTTTGAGGCAAAATTTCAGAAATTTCACTTATTTCAGGGTAATAAGTCAGAAATTTTCTCTATTTTGGGGCAAAAAAGACAGAAATTCCCTTTGTTTTGGGAGAAAAATACAGATATTTCACTTTTTTAGAGGCAAAAAACAGAAATTCCTTTTATTTTGGAGTAAAAATGAAGAAATTTCCCTTTTTTGTGGCAAAAGGTATACATTCCACTTATTTTTGGGCTAAAAAGCAGATATTACCCGTATTTTAGAGCAAAATTGCAGAAATTCCCCTAATTGTAAGGCAAAATGGCAGAAATTCCCTATATGTTAGGGCAAAAAGACAGAAATTCTCTTTATTTTTGGGGCAAAACTCAGAAATTCCATTTATTTTGGGGCAAAATTCCAGAAATTTCACTTATTTCATGGTAAAAAGGCAGAAATTATCCTTATTTTGATGCAAAATGCAGAAATTCCAAATATTTTGTGGCAAAAATGAAGAAATTTCCTTTATTTTGAGGTAAAAAGGCAGAAATTCCCCTTATTTGGGGGCAAAAAAAAGAAATTTCACTTATTTTGGGGCAAAAACTCAGAAATTCCACAGTTTTTTGGTCAAAATTCCAGAAATTTCCCTTATTTTGGGGCAAAATTGCAGAAATTTCACTTATTTTGGTGCAAAATTGCAGAAATTTAACTTATTTCAGAAAAAAATTCAGAAATTTTCCTATTTTGGTGCAAAAAGGCAGAATTATCTTTTATTTTGGTACAAAATTGCAGAAATTTTTCTTATTTTGGGGCAAAAAGGCAGAAATCTCCCATATTTTGGGGCAAAAATGAAGATATTCCTCTTATTTTGAAATAAAAAGGCTGAAATTTCCTTTATTTGGGGGCAAAAAGGCAGAAATTTCCCTTATTTTGAGGAAAATTGCAGAAATTTCACTTATTTCAGGGTAATAAGTCAGAAATTTTCCTTATTTTGGGGCAAAAAACACAGAAATTCCCTTTGTTTTGGGGGAAAAAGACAGAAATTCCACTTTTTTAGAGGCAAAAAAGCAGAAATTCCTTTTATTTTGAAGTAAAAATGAAGAAATTTCTTTTTTGTGGCAAAAGGTATACATTCCACTTATTTTTGGGCTAAAAAGCAGAAATTACCCGTATTTTGGAGCAAAATTGCAGAAAATCCCCTAATTGTGGGGCAAAGAGGCAGAAATTCCCTATATGTTAGGGCAAAAAGACAGAAATTCTCCTTATTTTGGGGCAAAACTCAGAAATTCCACTTATTTTGAGGCAAAATCCTAGAAATTTCCCTTATTTTGGGGCAAAATTGCAGAAATTTCACTTATTTTGGGGCAAAATTGCAGTAATTTCACTTATTTTGGGGCAAAATTGCAGAAATTCCAAATATTTTGTGGCAAAAATGCAGAAATTCCCCTTATTTTAAGGTAAAAAGGCAGAAAATCCCCTTATTTGGGGGTAAAAAACAGAAATTTCCCTTATTTTGGGGCAAAATTGCAGAAATTTCACTTATTTTGGGGCAAAATTGCAGAAATTTCACTTATTTCAGAAAAAAATTCAGAATTTTCCTATTTTGGTGCAAAAAGGCAGAAATTTCTATTTTGGTACAAAATTGCAGAAATTTTTCTTTTTTTGGGGCAAAAAGGCACAAATCTCCCATATTTTGGGGAAAAAATGCAGAAATTCCTCTTATTTTGAGGTAAAAAGATAGAAATTTCCCTTATTTGGGGGAAAAAGGCAGAAATTTCCCTTATTTTGAGGCAAAATTGCAGAAATTTCACTTATTTCAGTGTAATAAGTCAGAAATTTTCCTTATTTTGGGGCAAAAAAGACAGAAATTCCCTTTGTTTTGGGGGGAAAAGACAGAAATTCCACTTTTTTAGCGGCAAAAAAGCAGAAATTCATTTTATTTTGGAGTAAAAATGAAGAAATTTCTTTTTTTTTGTGGCAAAAGATATACATTCCCCTTATTTTCAGGCTAAAAAGCAGAAATTCCCCGTATTTTGGAGCAAAATTGCAGAAATTCCCCTAATTGTGGGGCAAAAAGGCAGAAATTTCCGATATGTTAGGGCAAAAAGACAGAAATTCTTTTTATTTTGGGGCTAAACTCAGAAATTCCACTTATTTTGGGGCAAAATTCCAGAAATTTCCCTTATTTTGGGGCAAAATTGCAGAAATTTCACTTATTTTGGGGCAAAATTGCAGAAATTTCACTTATTTCAGGGTAATAAGTCAGAAATTTTCCTTATTTTGGGGCCAAAAAGACAGAAATTTCCTTTGTTTTGGGGTGAAAAAGATAGAAATTCCACTTTTTTAGAGGCAAAAAAGCAGAAATTCCTCTTATTTTGAAGCAAAAATGAAGAAATTTCCTTTTTTTATGGCAAAAAGGTATGCATTCTTCTTATTTTCGGGCAAAAAGGCAGAAATTCCCAGTATTTTGGAGCAAAATTGCAGAAATTCCCCTAATTGTGGGGCAAAAGGCAGAAATTCCCTATATGTTGGGGCAAAAAGAAACAAATTCTCCTTATTTTGGGTCAAAACTCAGAAATTCCACTGATATTTGGGCAAAATTCCAGAAATTTCCCTTATTTTGGGGAAAAATTGCAGAAATTTCACTTATTTTGGGGCAAAATTGCAGTAATTTCACTTATTTTGGGGCAAAATTGCAGAAATTCCAAATATTTTGTGGCAAAAATGCAGAAATTCCCCTTATTTTAAGGTAAAAAGGCAGAAATTCCCCTTATTTGGGGGTAAAAAACAGAAATTTCCCTTATTTTGGGGCAAAATTGCAGAAATTTCACTTATTTTGGGGCAAAATTGCAGAAATTTCACTTATTTCAGAAAAAAATTCAGAAATTTTCCTATTTTGGTGCAAAAAGGCAGAAATTTCTATTTTGGTACAAAATTGCAGAAATTTTTCTTTTTTTGGGGCAAAAAGGCACAAATCTCCCATATTTTGGGGAAAAAATGCAGAAATTCCTCTTATTTTGAGGTAAAAAGATAGAAATTTCCCTTATTTGGGGGTAAAAGGCAGAAATTTCCCTTATTTTGATTCAAAATTGCAGAAATTTCACTTATTTCAGTGTAATAAGTCAGAAATTTTCCTTATTTTGGGGCAAAAAAGACAGAAATTCCCTTTGTTTTGGGGGAAAAAGACAGAAATTCAACTTTTTTAGCGGCAAAAAAGCAGAAATTCATTTTATTTTGGAGTAAAAATGAAGAAATTTCTTTTTTTTTTTGTGGCAAAAGATATACATTCCCCTTATTTTCAGGCCCAAAAGCAGAAATTCCCCGTATTATGGAGCAAAATTGCAGAAATTCCCCTAATTGTGGGGCAAAAAGGCAGAAATTTCCGATATGTTAGGGCAAAAAGACAGAAATCCTTTTTATTTTGGGGCTAAACTCAGAAATTCCACTTATTTTGGGGCAAAATTCCAGAAATTTCCCTTATTTTGGGGCAAAATTGCAGAAATTTCACTTATTTTGGGGCAAAATTGCAGAAATTTCACTTATTTCAGGGTAATAAGTCAGAAATTTTCCTTATTTTGGGGCCAAAAAGACAGAAATTTCCTTTGTTTTGGGGTGAAAAAGATAGAAATTCCACTTATTTAGAGGCAAAAAAGCAGAAATTCCTCTTATTTTGAAGCAAAAATGAAGAAATTTCCTTTTTTTATGGCAAAAAGGTATGCATTCTTCTTATTTTCGGGCAAAAAGGCAGAAATTCCCAGTATTTTGGAGCAAAATTGCAGAAATTCCCCTAATTGTGGGGCAAAAAGGCAGAAATTCCCTATATGTTGGGGCAAAAAGAAACAAATTCTCCTTATTTTGGGTAAAAACTCAGAAATTCCACTGATATTGGGGCAAAATTCCAGAAATTTCCCTTATTTTGGGGCAAAATTGCAGAAATTTCACTTATTTTGGGGCAAAATTGCAGAAATTTCACTTATTTCAGAAAAAAAAGCAGAAATTTTCTTATTTTGGTGCAAAAAGGCGGAAATTTCTTTTATTTTGGTACAAAATTGCAGAAATTTTTCTTATTTTGGGGCAAAAAGGCAGAAATCTCCCATATTTTGGGGCAAAAATGAAGAAATTTCTCTTATTTTGAGGTAAAAAGGCTGAAATTCCCATTATTTGGGGGCAAAAAGGCAGAAATTTCCCTTATTTTGAGGCAAAATTGCAGAAATTTCACTTATTTCAGTGTAATAAGTCAGAAATTTTCTTTATTTTGGGGCAAAAAAGACAGAAATTCTTTTTGTTTTGAGGGAAAGGCAGAAATTCCAATTTTTTAGCGGCAAAAAAGCAAAAATTCATTTTATTTTGGAGTAAAAATGAAGAAATTTCTTTTTTTTTGTGGCAAAAAGTATACATTCCCCTTATTTTCAGGCTAAAAAGCAGAAATTCCCCGTATTTTGGAGCAAAATTGCAGAAATTCCCCTAATTGTGGGGCAAAAAGGCAGAAATTGCCTATATGTTGGGGCAAAAAGACAGAAATTCTTCTTATTTTGGGGCAAAACTCAGAAATTCCACTTATTTTGGGGCAAAATTCCAGAAATTTCCCTTATTTTGGGGCAAAATTGCAGAAATTTCACTTATTTTGGGGCAAAATTGCAGAAATTTTACTTATTTCAGCGTAATAAGTCAGAAATTTTCCTTATTTTGGAGCAAAAAAACAGAAATTCCCTTTGTTTTGGGGGAAAAAGACAGAAATTCCACTTATTTAGAGGCAAAAAAGCTGAAATTCCCCTTATTTTGGAGCAAAAATGAAGAACTTTCCCTTTTTTATGGCAAAAAGGTATGCATTCTTCTTATTTTCGGGCAAAAAGGCAGAAATTCCCCGTACTTTGGAGCAAAATTGCAGAAATTCCCCTAATTGTGGGGCGAAAAGGCAGAAATTCCCTATATGTTGGGGCAAAAAGACAGAAATTCTCCTTATTTTGGGGCAAAACTCAGAAATTCCACTTATTTTAAGGCAAATTCCAGAAATTTCCTTTATTTGGGAGCAAAATTGCAGAAATTTCTGTTATTTTGGGGCAAAATTGCAGAAATTTCACTTATTTCAGAAAAAAAAGCAGAAATTTTCTTATTTTGGTGCAAAAAGGCGGAAATTTCTTTTATTTTGGTACAAAATTGCAGAAATTTTTCTTATTTTGGGGCAAAAAGGCAGAAATCTCCCATATTTTGGGGCAAAAATGCAGAAATTCCTCTTATTTTGAGGTAAAAAGGCTGAAATTCCCCTTATTTGGAGGCAAAAACGCAGAAATTTTTCTTATTTTGGGGCAAAATTGCAGAAATTTCACTTATTTCAGAGTAGTCAGTCAGAAATTTTTCTTATTTTGGGGCAAAAAAGCAGAAATTCCTTTTATTTTGGAGTAAAAATGAAGAAATTTCTTTTTTGTGGCAAATGGTATACATTCCCCTTATTTTCAGGCTAAAAAGCAGAAATTACCCGTATTTTGGAGCAAAATTGCAAAAATTCCGCTAATTGTGGGGCAAAAAGGCAGAAATTCCCTGTAAGTTAGAGCAAAAAAACAGAAAATCTCCTTATTTTGGGGCAAAACTCAGAAATTCCACTTACTTTGGGGCAAAATTCCAAAAATTTCCCTTATTTTGGGCCAAAATTGCAGAAATTTCACTTATTTTGAGGCAAAATTGCATAAATTTCACTTATTTCAGGGTAATAAGTCAGAAATTTTCCTTATTTTGGGGCAAAAAACACAGAAATTCCCTTTGTTTTGGGGGAAAAAGACAGAAATTCCACTTTTTTAGAGGCAAAAAAGCAGAAATTCCTTTTATTTTGGAGTAAAAATGAAGAAATTTCCCTTTTTTGTGGCAAAATGTATACATTCCACTTATTTTTGGGCTAAAAAGCTGAAATTACCCGTATTTTGGAGCAAAATTGCAGAAATTCCCCTAATTGTGGGGCAAAATGCAGAAATTCCCTATATGTTAGGGCAAACAGACAGAAATTCTCCTTATTTTGGGGCAAAACTCAGAAATTCCACTTATTTTGGGGCAAAATTCCAGAAATTTCCCTTATTTTGTGGCAAAATTGCCGAAATTTCACTTATTTTGGGGCAAAATTGCAGAAATTTCACTTATTTCATGGTAAAAAGGCAGAAATTTTCCTCATTTTGGAGCAAAAATGCAGAGATTCCAAATATTTTGTGGTAAAATTGCAAAAATTCCCCTTATTTTGAGGTAAAAAGGCAGAAATTCCCCTTATTTGGGGGCAAAAAGCAGAAATTTCCCTTATTCTGGGACAAAATTGCAGAAATTTCACTTATTTCAGGGTAATAAGTCAGAAATTTTCCTTATTTGGGGCAAAAAAGACAGAAATTCCTTTTGTTTTGGGGGAAAAAGTCAGAAATTCCACTTATTTAGAAGCAAAAAAGCAGAAATTCCCCTTATTTTGGAGCAAAAATGAAGAAATTTCCTTTTTTTGTGGCAAAAGGTATGCATTCTTCTTATTTTCAGGCTAAAAAGCAGAAATTCCCCGTATTTTGGAGCAAAATTGCAGAAATTCCCCTAATTGTGGGACAAAGAGGCAGAAATTTGCTATATGTTGGGGCAAAAAGACAGAAATTCTTTTTATTTTGGGGCAAAACTCAGAAATTCCACTTATTTTGGGACAAAATTCCAGAAATTTCACTTATTTTGGGGCAAAATTGCAGAAATTTCACTTATTTTGGCAAAATTGCAGAAATTTCAATTATTTAAGAAAAAAAGCAGAAATTTTCTTATTTTGGTGCAAAAAGGCAGAAATTTCTTTTATTTTGGTACAAAATTGCAGAAATTTTTCTTATTTGGGGGCAAAAAGCAGAAATCCCCTATATTTTGGGGCAAAAATGCATAAATTCCTCTTATTTTGAGGTAAAAAGGCTGAAATTTCCCTTATATGGGGGGAAAAAGACAGAAATTTCCCTTATTTTGAGGCAAAATTGCAGAAATTTCACTTATTTCAGGGTAATAAGGCAGAAATTTTTCTTACTTTGGGGCAAAAAACAGAAATTCCCTTTGTTTTGTGGGAAAAAGACAGAAATTCCACTTATTTAGAGGCAAAAAAGCAGAAATTCTTCATTATTGGAGCAAAATGAAGAAATTTATCTTTTTTTGTGGCAAAAGGTATACATTCCGCTTATTTTCGGGCTAAAAAGCAGAAATTCCCCGTATTTTGTATCAAAATTGCAGAAATTCCCCTTATTTTGGAGCAAAAATAAAGAAATTTCCCTTTTTTATGGCAAAAAGGTATGCATTCTTCTTATTTTCGGGCAAAAAGGCAGAAATTCCCCGTATTTTGGAGCAAAATTGCAGAAATTCCCCTAATTGTGGGGCAAAAAGGCAGAAATTCCCTATATGTTGGGGCAAAAAGACAGAAATTCTTCTTATTTTGGGGCAAAACTCAGAAATTCCACTTATTTTGGGGAAAAATTCCAGAAATTTCCCTTATTTTAGGGCAAAATTGCAGAAATTTCACTTATTTTGGGGCAAAATTGCAGAAATTTCACTTATTTCAGAAAAAAAGCAGAATTTATTTATTTTGGTGCAAAAAGGCAGAAATTTCATTTATTTTGGTACAAAATTGCAGAAATTTTTCTTATTTTGGGGCAAAAAGGCAGAAATCTCCCATATTTTGTGGCAAAAATGCAGAAATTTCTCTTATTTTGAGGTAAAAAGGCTGAAATTCCCCTTATTTGGGGGCAAAAAGCAGAAATTTCCCTTATTTTGGGGCAAAATTGCAGAAATTTCACTTATTTCAGGGTAATAAGTCAGAAATTTTCCTTATTTTGGGGTAAAAAAGACAGAAATTCCCTTTGTTTTGGGGGAAAAAGACAGAAATTCCACTTATTTAGAGGCAAAAAAGCAGAAATTCCCCTTATTTTGTAGCAAAACTGAAGAAATTTCTATTTTTTATGGCAAAAAGGTATGCATTCTTCTTATTTTCGGGCAAAAAGGCAGAAATTCCCCGTATTTTGGAGCAAAATTGCAGAAATTCCCCTAATTGTGGGGCGAAAAGGCAGAAATTCCCTATATGTTGGGGCAAAAAGACAGAAATTCTCCTTATTTTGGGGCAAAACTCAGAAATTCCACTTATTTTAAGGCAAATTCCAGAAATTTCCTTTATTTGGGAGCAAAATTGCAGAAATTTCTGTTATTTTGGGGCAAAATTGCAGAAATTTCACTTATTTCAGAAAAAAAAGCAGAAATTTTCTTATTTTGGTGCAAAAAGGCGGAAATTTCTTTTATTTTGGTACAAAATTGCAGAAATTTTTCTTATTTTGGGGCAAAAAGGCAGAAATCTCCCATATTTTGGGGCAAAAATGCAGAAATTCCTCTTATTTTGAGGTAAAAAGGCTGAAATTCCCCTTATTTGGAGGCAAAAAAGCAGAAATTTTTCTTATTTTGGGGCAAAATTGCAGAAATTTCACTTATTTCAGAGTAGTCAGTCAGAAATTTTTCTTATTTTGGGGCAAAAAAGCAGAAATTCCTTTTATTTTGGAGTAAAAATGAAGAAATTTCTTTTTTGTGGCAAATGGTATACATTCCCCTTATTTTCAGGCTAAAAAGCAGAAATTACCCGTATTTTGGAGCAAAATTGCAAAAATTCCGCTAATTGTGGGGCAAAAAGGCAGAAATTCCCTGTAAGTTAGAGCAAAAAAACAGAAAATCTCCTTATTTTGGGGCAAAACTCAGAAATTCCACTTACTTTGGGGCAAAATTCCAAAAATTTCCCTTATTTTGGGCCAAAATTGCAGAAATTTCACTTATTTTGAGGCAAAATTGCATAAATTTCACTTATTTCAGGGTAATAAGTCAGAAATTTTCCTTATTTTGGGGCAAAAAACACAGAAATTCCCTTTGTTTTGGGGGAAAAAGACAGAAATTCCACTTTTTTAGAGGCAAAAAAGCAGAAATTCCTTTTATTTTGGAGTAAAAATGAAGAAATTTCCCTTTTTTGTGGCAAAATGTATACATTCCACTTATTTTTGGGCTAAAAAGCTGAAATTACCCGTATTTTGGAGCAAAATTGCAGAAATTACCCTAATTGTGGGGCAAAATGCAGAAATTCCCTATATGTTAGGGCAAACAGACAGAAATTCTCCTTATTTTGGGGCAAAACTCAGAAATTCCACTTATTTTGGGGCAAAATTCCAGAAATTTCCCTTATTTTGTGGCAAAATTGCCGAAATTTCACTTATTTTGGGGCAAAATTGCAGAAATTTCACTTATTTCATGGTAAAAAGGCAGAAATTTTCCTCATTTTGGAGCAAAAATGCAGAGATTCCAAATATTTTGTGGTAAAATTGCAAAAATTCCCCTTATTTTGAGGTAAAAAGGCAGAAATTCCCCTTATTTGGGGGCAAAAAGCAGAAATTTCCCTTATTCTGGGACAAAATTGCAGAAATTTCACTTATTTCAGGGTAATAAGTCAGAAATTTTCCTTATTTGGGGCAAAAAAGACAGAAATTCCTTTTGTTTTGGGGGAAAAAGTCAGAAATTCCACTTATTTAGAAGCAAAAAAGCAGAAATTCCCCTTATTTTGGAGCAAAAATGAAGAAATTTCCTTTTTTTGTGGCAAAAGGTATGCATTCTTCTTATTTTCAGGCTAAAAAGCAGAAATTCCCCGTATTTTGGAGCAAAATTGCAGAAATTCCCCTAATTGTGGGACAAAGAGGCAGAAATTTGCTATATGTTGGGGCAAAAAGACAGAAATTCTTTTTATTTTGGGGCAAAACTCAGAAATTCCACTTATTTTGGGACAAAATTCCAGAAATTTCACTTATTTTGGGGCAAAATTGCAGAAATTTCACTTATTTTGGCAAAATTGCAGAAATTTCAATTATTTAAGAAAAAAAGCAGAAATTTTCTTATTTTGGTGCAAAAAGGCAGAAATTTCTTTTATTTTGGTACAAAATTGCAGAAATTTTTCTTATTTGGGGGCAAAAAGCAGAAATCCCCTATATTTTGGGGCAAAAATGCATAAATTCCTCTTATTTTGAGGTAAAAAGGCTGAAATTTCCCTTATATGGGGGGAAAAAGACAGAAATTTCCCTTATTTTGAGGCAAAATTGCAGAAATTTCACTTATTTCAGGGTAATAAGGCAGAAATTTTTCTTACTTTGGGGCAAAAAACAGAAATTCCCTTTGTTTTGCGGGAAAAAGACAGAAATTCCACTTATTTAGAGGCAAAAAAGCAGAAATTCTTCATTATTGGAGCAAAATGAAGAAATTTATCTTTTTTTGTGGCAAAAGGTATACATTCCGCTTATTTTCGGGCTAAAAAGCAGAAATTCCCCGTATTTTGTATCAAAATTGCAGAAATTCCCCTTATTTTGGAGCAAAAATAAAGAAATTTCCCTTTTTTATGGCAAAAAGGTATGCATTCTTCTTATTTTCGGGCAAAAAGGCAGAAATTCCCCGTATTTTGGAGCAAAATTGCAGAAATTCCCCTAATTGTGGGGCAAAAAGGCAGAAATTCCCTATATGTTGGGGCAAAAAGACAGAAATTCTTCTTATTTTGGGGCAAAACTCAGAAATTCTACTTATTTTGGGGAAAAATTCCAGAAATTTCCCTTATTTTAGGGCAAAATTGCAGAAATTTCACTTATTTTGGGGCAAAATTGCAGAAATTTCACTTATTTCAGAAAAAAAGCAGAATTTATTTATTTTGGTGCAAAAAGGCAGAAATTTCATTTATTTTGGTACAAAATTGCAGAAATTTTTCTTATTTTGGGGCAAAAAGGCAGAAATCTCCCATATTTTGTGGCAAAAATGCAGAAATTTCTCTTATTTTGAGGTAAAAAGGCTGAAATTCCCCTTATTTGGGGGCAAAAAGGCAGAAATTTCCCTTATTTTGGGGCAAAATTGCAGAAATTTCACTTATTTCAGGGTAATAAGTCAGAAATTTTCCTTATTTTGGGGTAAAAAAGACAGAAATTCCCTTTGTTTTGGGGGAAAAAGACAGAAATTCCACTTATTTAGAGGCAAAAAAGCAGAAATTCCCCTTATTTTGTAGCAAAACTGAAGAAATTTCTATTTTTTATGGCAAAAAGGTATGCATTCTTCTTATTTTCGGGCAAAAAGGCAGAAATTCCCCGTATTTTGGAGCAAAATTGCAGAAATTCCCCTAATTGTGGGGCAAGAAGGGGGAAATTCCCTATATGTTGGGGCAAAAAGACAGAAATTCTCCTTCTTTTGGGGCAAAACTCAGAAATTCCACTTATTTTGGTGCAAAATTCCAGAAATTTCCCTTATTTTAGAGCAAAATTGCAGAAATTTCACTTATTTTGGGGCAAAATTGCAGAAATTTAACTTATTTCAGAAAAAAAAGCAGAATTTATTTATTTTGGTGCAAAAAGGCAGAAATTTCTTTTATTTTGGTACAAAATTGCAGAAATTTTTCTTATTTTGGGGCAAAAAGGCAGAAATCTCCCATATTTTGTGGCAAAAATGCAGAAATTTCTCTTATTTTGAGGTAAAAAGGCTGAAATTCCCCTTATTTGGGGGCAAAAAGGCAGAAATTTCCCTTATTTTGAGGCAAAATTGCAGAAATTTCACTTATTTCAGGGTAATAAGTCAGAAATTTTCCTTATTTTGGGGCAAAAAACACAGAAATTCCCTTTGTTTTGGGGGAAAAAGTCAGAAATTCCACTTTTTTAGAGGCAAAAAAGCAGAAATTCCTTTTATTTTGGAGTAAAAATGAAGAAATTACCCTTTTTTGTGGCAAAATGTATACATTCCACTTATTTTTGGGCTAAAAAGCAGAAATTACCCGTATTTTGGAGCAAAATTGCAGAAATTCCCCTAATTGTGGGGCAAAATGCAGAAATTCCCTATATGTTGGGGAAAAAGACAGAAATTCTCCTTATTTTGGGGCAAAACTCAGAAATTCCACTTATTTTGCGACAAAATTCCAGAAATTTCCCTTATTTTGGGGCAAAATTGCAGAAATTTCACTTATTTTGGGGCAAAATTGCAGAAATTTCACTTATTTCATTGTAATAAGTCAGAAATTTTCGTTATTTTGGGGCAAAAAAGACAGAAATTCCCTTTGTTTTGGGGGAAAAAGACAGAAATTCCACTTTTTTAGAGGCAAAAAAGCAGAAATTCCTATTATTTTGGAGTAAAAATGAAGAAATTTCCCTTTTTTCTGGCCAAAGGTATACATTCCACTTATTTTTGGGCTAAAAAGCAGAAATTACCCGTATTTTGGAGCAAGATTGCAGAAATTCCCCTAATTGTGGGGCAAAAAGGCAGAAATTCTCTATATGTTAAGGCAAAAAGACAGAAATTCTCCTTATTTTGGGGCAAAACTCAGAAATTCCACTTATTTTGGGGCAAAATTCCAGAAATTTCCCTTATTTGGGGGCAAAATTGCAGAAATTTCACTTATTTGGGGCAAAATTGCAGAAATTTCACTTATTTCATAGTAAAAAGGCAGAAATTATCCTTATTTTGGGGCAAAAATGCAGAAATTCCAAATATTTTGTAGCAAAAATGCAGAAATTCCCCTTATATTGAGGTAAAAAGGCAGAAATTCCCCTTATTTGGGGGCAAAAAACAGAAATTTCCCTTATTTTGGGGCAAAATTGCAGAAAGTTCACTTATTTTGGGGCAAAATTGCAGAAATTTCACTTATTTCAGGGTAATAAGTCAGAAATTTTCCTTATTTTGGGGCCAAAAAGACAGAAATTTCCTTTGTTTTGGGGTGAAAAAGATAGAAATTCCACTTATTTAGAGGCAAAAAAGCAGAAATTCCTCTTATTTTGAAGCAAAAATGAAGAAATTTCCTTTTTTTATGGCAAAAAGGTATGCATTCTTCTTATTTTCGGGCAAAAAGGCAGAAATTCCCAGTATTTTGGAGCAAAATTGCAGAAATTCCCCTAATTGTGGGGCAAAAAGGCAGAAATTCCCTATATGTTGGGGCAAAAAGAAACAAATTCTCCTTATTTTGGGTCAAAACTCAGAAATTCCACTGATATTGGGGCAAAATTCCAGAAATTTCCCTTATTTTGGGGCAAAACTGCAGAAATTTCACTTATTTTGGGGCAAAATTGCAGAAATTTCACTTATTTCAGAAAAAAAGCAGAAATTTTCTTATTTTGGTGCAAAAAGGCGGAAATTTCTTTTATTTTGGTACAAAATTGCAGAAATTTTTCTTATTTTGGGGCAAAAAGGCAGAAATCTCCCATATTTTGGGGCAAAAATGAAGAAATTTCTCTTATTTTGAGGTAAAAAGGCTGAAATTCCCATTATTTGGGGGCAAAAAGGCAGAAATTTCCCTTATTTTGAGGCAAAATTGCAGAAATTTCACTTATTTCAGTGTAATAAGTCAGAAATTTTCTTTATTTTGGGGCAAAAAAGACAGAAATTCTTTTTGTTTTGAGGGAAAAAGGCAGAAATTCCAATTTTTTAGCGGCAAAAAAGCAAAAATTCATTTTATTTTGGAGTAAAAATGAAGAAATTTCTTTTTTTTGTGGCAAAAAGTATACATTCCCCTTATTTTCAGGCTAAAAAGCAGAAATTCCCCGTATTTTGGAGCAAAATTGCAGAAATTCCCCTAATTGTGGGGCAAAAAGGCAGAAATTGCCTATATGTTGGGGCAAAAAGACAGAAATTCTTCTTATTTTGGGGCAAAACTCAGAAATTCCACTTATTTTGGGGCAAAATTCCAGAAATTTCCCTTATTTTGGGGCAAAATTGCAGAAATTTAACTTATTTTGGGGCAAAATTGCAGAAATTTTACTTATTTCAGCGTAATAAGTCAGAAATTTTCCTTATTTTGGAGCAAAAAAACAGAAATTCCCTTTGTTTTGGGGGAAAAAGACAGAAATTCCACTTATTTAGAGGCAAAAAAGCTGAAATTCCCCTTATTTTGGAGCAAAAATGAAGAACTTTCCCTTTTTTATGGCAAAAAGGTATGCATTCTTCTTATTTTCAGGCAAAAAGGCAGAAATTCCCCGTATTTTGGAGCAAAATTGCAGAAATTCCCCTAATTGTGGGGCGAAAAGGCAGAAATTCCCTATATGTTGGGGCAAAAAGACAGAAATTCTCCTTATTTTGGGGCAAAACTCAGAAATTCCACTTATTTTAAGGCAAATTCCAGAAATTTCCTTTATTTGGGAGCAAAATTGCAGAAATTTCTGTTATTTTGGGGCAAAATTGCAGAAATTTCACTTATTTCAGAAAAAAAAGCAGAAATTTTCTTATTTTGGTGCAAAAAGGCGGAAATTTCTTTTATTTTGGTACAAAATTGCAGAAATTTTTCTTATTTTGGGGCAAAAAGGCAGAAATCTCCCATATTTTGGGGCAAAAATGCAGAAATTCCTCTTATTTTGAGGTAAAAAGGCTGAAATTCCCCTTATTTGGAGGCAAAAAAGCAGAAATTTTTCTTATTTTGGGGCAAAATTGCAGAAATTTCACTTATTTCAGAGTAGTCAGTCAGAAATTTTTCTTATTTTGGGGCAAAAAAGCAGAAATTCCTTTTATTTTGGAGTAAAAATGAAGAAATTTCTTTTTTGTGGCAAATGGTATACATTCCCCTTATTTTCAGGCTAAAAAGCAGAAATTACCCGTATTTTGGAGCAAAATTGCAAAAATTCCGCTAATTGTGGGGCAAAAAGGCAGAAATTCCCTGTAAGTTAGAGCAAAAAAACAGAAAATCTCCTTATTTTGGGGCAAAACTCAGAAATTCCACTTACTTTGGGGCAAAATTCCAAAAATTTCCCTTATTTTGGGCCAAAATTGCAGAAATTTCACTTATTTTGAGGCAAAATTGCATAAATTTCACTTATTTCAGGGTAATAAGTCAGAAATTTTCCTTATTTTGGGGCAAAAAACACAGAAATTCCCTTTGTTTTGGGGGAAAAAGACAGAAATTCCACTTTTTTAGAGGCAAAAAAGCAGAAATTCCTTTTATTTTGGAGTAAAAATGAAGAAATTTCCCTTTTTTGTGGCAAAATGTATACATTCCACTTATTTTTGGGCTAAAAAGCTGAAATTACCCGTATTTTGGAGCAAAATTGCAGAAATTACCCTAATTGTGGGGCAAAAGGCAGAAATTCCCTATATGTTGGGGAAAAAGACAGAAATTCTCCTTATTTTGGGGCAAAACTCAGAAATTCCACTTATTTTGCGACAAAATTCCAGAAATTTCCCTTATTTTGGGGCAAAATTGCAGAAATTTCACTTATTTTGGGGCAAAATTGCAGAAATTTCACTTATTTCATTGTAATAAGTCAGAAATTTTCGTTATTTTGGGGCAAAAAAGACAGAAATTCCCTTTGTTTTGGGGGAAAAAGACAGAAATTCCACTTTTTTAGAGGCAAAAAAGCAGAAATTCCTATTATTTTGGAGTAAAAATGAAGAAATTTCCCTTTTTTCTGGCCAAAGGTATACATTCCACTTATTTTTGGGCTAAAAAGCAGAAATTACCCGTATTTTGGAGCAAGATTGCAGAAATTCCCCTAATTGTGGGGCAAAAAGGCAGAAATTCTCTATATGTTAAGGCAAAAAGACAGAAATTCTCCTTATTTTGGGGCAAAACTCAGAAATTCCACTTATTTTGGGGCAAAATTCCAGAAATTTCCCTTATTTGGGGGCAAAATTGCAGAAATTTCACTTATTTGGGGCAAAATTGCAGAAATTTCACTTATTTCATAGTAAAAAGGCAGAAATTATCCTTATTTTGGGGCAAAAATGCAGAAATTCCAAATATTTTGTAGCAAAAATGCAGAAATTCCCCTTATATTGAGGTAAAAAGGCAGAAATTCCCCTTATTTGGGGGCAAAAAACAGAAATTTCCCTTATTTTGGGGCAAAATTGCAGAAAGTTCACTTATTTTGGGGCAAAATTGCAGAAATTTCACTTATTTCAGGGTAATAAGTCAGAAATTTTCCTTATTTTGGGGCCAAAAAGACAGAAATTTCCTTTGTTTTGGGGTGAAAAAGATAGAAATTCCACTTATTTAGAGGCAAAAAAGCAGAAATTCCTCTTATTTTGAAGCAAAAATGAAGAAATTTCCTTTTTTTATGGCAAAAAGGTATGCATTCTTCTTATTTTCGGGCAAAAAGGCAGAAATTCCCAGTATTTTGGAGCAAAATTGCAGAAATTCCCCTAATTGTGGGGCAAAAAGGCAGAAATTCCCTATATGTTGGGGCAAAAAGAAACAAATTCTCCTTATTTTGGGTCAAAACTCAGAAATTCCACTGATATTGGGGCAAAATTCCAGAAATTTCCCTTATTTTGGGGCAAAATTGCAGAAATTTCACTTATTTTGGGGCAAAATTGCAGAAATTTCACTTATTTCAGAAAAAAAAGCAGAAATTTTCTTATTTTGGTGCAAAAAGGCGGAAATTTCTTTTATTTTGGTACAAAATTGCAGAAATTTTTCTTATTTTGGGGCAAAAAGGCAGAAATCTCCCATATTTTGGGGCAAAAATGAAGAAATTTCTCTTATTTTGAGGTAAAAAGGCTGAAATTCCCATTATTTGGGGGCAAAAAGGCAGAAATTTCCCTTATTTTGAGGCAAAATTGCAGAAATTTCACTTATTTCAGTGTAATAAGTCAGAAATTTTCTTTATTTTGGGGCAAAAAAGACAGAAATTCTTTTTGTTTTGAGGGAAAAAGGCAGAAATTCCAATTTTTTAGCGGCAAAAAAGCAAAAATTCATTTTATTTTGGAGTAAAAATGAAGAAATTTCTTTTTTTTGTGGCAAAAAGTATACATTCCCCTTATTTTCAGGCTAAAAAGCAGAAATTCCCCGTATTTTGGAGCAAAATTGCAGAAATTCCCCTAATTGTGGGGCAAAAAGGCAGAAATTGCCTATATGTTGGGGCAAAAAGACAGAAATTCTTCTTATTTTGGGGCAAAACTCAGAAATTCCACTTATTTTGGGGCAAAATTCCAGAAATTTCCCTTATTTTGGGGCAAAATTGCAGAAATTTCACTTATTTTGGGGCAAAATTGCAGAAATTTTACTTATTTCAGCGTAATAAGTCAGAAATTTTCCTTATTTTGGAGCAAAAAAACAGAAATTCCCTTTGTTTTGGGGGAAAAAGACAGAAATTCCACTTATTTAGAGGCAAAAAAGCTGAAATTCCCCTTATTTTGGAGCAAAAATGAAGAACTTTCCCTTTTTTATGGCAAAAAGGTATGCATTCTTCTTATTTTCAGGCAAAAAGGCAGAAATTCCCCGTATTTTGGAGCAAAATTGCAGAAATTCCCCTAATTGTGGGGCGAAAAGGCAGAAATTCCCTATATGTTGGGGCAAAAAGACAGAAATTCTCCTTATTTTGGGGCAAAACTCAGAAATTCCACTTATTTTAAGGCAAATTCCAGAAATTTCCTTTATTTGGGAGCAAAATTGCAGAAATTTCTGTTATTTTGGGGCAAAATTGCAGAAATTTCACTTATTTCAGAAAAAAAAGCAGAAATTTTCTTATTTTGGTGCAAAAAGGCGGAAATTTCTTTTATTTTGGTACAAAATTGCAGAAATTTTTCTTATTTTGGGGCAAAAAGGCAGAAATCTCCCATATTTTGGGGCAAAAATGCAGAAATTCCTCTTATTTTGAGGTAAAAAGGCTGAAATTCCCCTTATTTGGAGGCAAAAAAGCAGAAATTTTTCTTATTTTGGGGCAAAATTGCAGAAATTTCACTTATTTCAGAGTAGTCAGTCAGAAATTTTTCTTATTTTGGGGCAAAAAAGCAGAAATTCCTTTTATTTTGGAGTAAAAATGAAGAAATTTCTTTTTTGTGGCAAATGGTATACATTCCCCTTATTTTCAGGCTAAAAAGCAGAAATTACCCGTATTTTGGAGCAAAATTGCAAAAATTCCGCTAATTGTGGGGCAAAAAGGCAGAAATTCCCTGTAAGTTAGAGCAAAAAAACAGAAAATCTTCTTATTTTGGGGCAAAACTCAGAAATTCCACTTACTTTGGGGCAAAATTCCAAAAATTTCCCTTATTTTGGGCCAAAATTGCAGAAATTTCACTTATTTTGAGGCAAAATTGCATAAATTTCACTTATTTCAGGGTAATAAGTCAGAAATTTTCCTTATTTTGGGGCAAAAAACACAGAAATTCCCTTTGTTTTGGGGGAAAAAGACAGAAATTCCACTTTTTTAGAGGCAAAAAAGCAGAAATTCCTTTTATTTTGGAGTAAAAATGAAGAAATTTCCCTTTTTTGTGGCAAAATGTATACATTCCACTTATTTTTGGGCTAAAAAGCTGAAATTACCCGTATTTTGGAGCAAAATTGCAGAAATTCCCCTAATTGTGGGGCAAAATGCAGAAATTCCCTATATGTTAGGGCAAACAGACAGAAATTCTCCTTATTTTGGGGCAAAACTCAGAAATTCCACTTATTTTGGGGCAAAATTGCAGAAATTTCACTTATTTCAGGGTAATAAGTCAGAAATTTTCCTTATTTTGGGGCCAAAAAGACAGAAATTTCCTTTGTTTTGGGGTGAAAAAGATAGAAATTCCACTTATTTAGAGGCAAAAAAGCAGAAATTCCTCTTATTTTGAAGCAAAAATGAAGAAATTTCCTTTTTTTATGGCAAAAAGGTATGCATTCTTCTTATTTTCGGGCAAAAAGGCAGAAATTCCCAGTATTTTGGAGCAAAATTGCAGAAATTCCCCTAATTGTGGGGCAAAAAGGCAGAAATTCCCTATATGTTGGGGCAAAAAGAAACAAATTCTCCTTATTTTGGGTCAAAACTCAGAAATTCCACTGATATTGGGGCAAAATTCCAGAAATTTCCCTTATTTTGGGGCAAAACTGCAGAAATTTCACTTATTTTGGGGCAAAATTGCAGAAATTTCACTTATTTCAGAAAAAAAGCAGAAATTTTCTTATTTTGGTGCAAAAAGGCGGAAATTTCTTTTATTTTGGTACAAAATTGCAGAAATTTTTCTTATTTTGGGGCAAAAAGGCAGAAATCTCCCATATTTTGGGGCAAAAATGAAGAAATTTCTCTTATTTTGAGGTAAAAAGGCTGAAATTCCCATTATTTGGGGGCAAAAAGGCAGAAATTTCCCTTATTTTGAGGCAAAATTGCAGAAATTTCACTTATTTCAGTGTAATAAGTCAGAAATTTTCTTTATTTTGGGGCAAAAAAGACAGAAATTCTTTTTGTTTTGAGGGAAAAAGGCAGAAATTCCAATTTTTTAGCGGCAAAAAAGCAAAAATTCATTTTATTTTGGAGTAAAAATGAAGAAATTTCTTTTTTTTGTGGCAAAAAGTATACATTCCCCTTATTTTCAGGCTAAAAAGCAGAAATTCCCCGTATTTTGGAGCAAAATTGCAGAAATTCCCCTAATTGTGGGGCAAAAAGGCAGAAATTGCCTATATGTTGGGGCAAAAAGACAGAAATTCTTCTTATTTTGGGGCAAAACTCAGAAATTCCACTTATTTTGGGGCAAAATTCCAGAAATTTCCCTTATTTTGGGGCAAAATTGCAGAAATTTCACTTATTTTGGGGCAAAATTGCAGAAATTTTACTTATTTCAGCGTAATAAGTCAGAAATTTTCCTTATTTTGGAGCAAAAAAACAGAAATTCCCTTTGTTTTGGGGGAAAAAGACAGAAATTCCACTTATTTAGAGGCAAAAAAGCTGAAATTCCCCTTATTTTGGAGCAAAAATGAAGAACTTTCCCTTTTTTATGGCAAAAAGGTATGCATTCTTCTTATTTTCAGGCAAAAAGGCAGAAATTCCCCGTATTTTGGAGCAAAATTGCAGAAATTCCCCTAATTGTGGGGCGAAAAGGCAGAAATTCCCTATATGTTGGGGCAAAAAGACAGAAATTCTCCTTATTTTGGGGCAAAACTCAGAAATTCCACTTATTTTAAGGCAAATTCCAGAAATTTCCTTTATTTGGGAGCAAAATTGCAGAAATTTCTGTTATTTTGGGGCAAAATTGCAGAAATTTCACTTATTTCAGAAAAAAAAGCAGAAATTTTCTTATTTTGGTGCAAAAAGGCGGAAATTTCTTTTATTTTGGTACAAAATTGCAGAAATTTTTCTTATTTTGGGGCAAAAAGGCAGAAATCTCCCATATTTTGGGGCAAAAATGCAGAAATTCCTCTTATTTTGAGGTAAAAAGGCTGAAATTCCCCTTATTTGGAGGCAAAAAGGCAGAAATTTTTCTTATTTTGGGGCAAAATTGCAGAAATTTCACTTATTTCAGAGTAGTCAGTCAGAAATTTTTCTTATTTTGGGGCAAAAAAGCAGAAATTCCTTTTATTTTGGAGTAAAAATGAAGAAATTTCTTTTTTGTGGCAAATGGTATACATTCCCCTTATTTTCAGGCTAAAAAGCAGAAATTACCCGTATTTTGGAGCAAAATTGCAAAAATTCCGCTAATTGTGGGGCAAAAAGGCAGAAATTCCCTGTAAGTTAGAGCAAAAAAACAGAAAATCTCCTTATTTTGGGGCAAAACTCAGAAATTCCACTTACTTTGGGGCAAAATTCCAAAAATTTCCCTTATTTTGGGCCAAAATTGCAGAAATTTCACTTATTTTGAGGCAAAATTGCATAAATTTCACTTATTTCAGGGTAATAAGTCAGAAATTTTCCTTATTTTGGGGCAAAAAACACAGAAATTCCCTTTGTTTTGGGGGAAAAAGACAGAAATTCCACTTTTTTAGAGGCAAAAAAGCAGAAATTCCTTTTATTTTGGAGTAAAAATGAAGAAATTTCCCTTTTTTGTGGCAAAATGTATACATTCCACTTATTTTTGGGCTAAAAAGCTGAAATTACCCGTATTTTGGAGCAAAATTGCAGAAATTACCCTAATTGTGGGGCAAAATGCAGAAATTCCCTATATGTTAGGGCAAACAGACAGAAATTCTCCTTATTTTGGGGCAAAACTCAGAAATTCCACTTATTTTGGGGCAAAATTCCAGAAATTTCCCTTATTTTGTGGCAAAATTGCCGAAATTTCACTTATTTTGGGGCAAAATTGCAGAAATTTCACTTATTTCATGGTAAAAAGGCAGAAATTTTCCTCATTTTGGAGCAAAAATGCAGAGATTCCAAATATTTTGTGGTAAAATTGCAAAAATTCCCCTTATTTTGAGGTAAAAAGGCAGAAATTCCCCTTATTTGGGGGCAAAAAGCAGAAATTTCCCTTATTCTGGGACAAAATTGCAGAAATTTCACTTATTTCAGGGTAATAAGTCAGAAATTTTCCTTATTTGGGGCAAAAAAGACAGAAATTCCTTTTGTTTTGGGGGAAAAAGTCAGAAATTCCACTTATTTAGAAGCAAAAAAGCAGAAATTCCCCTTATTTTGGAGCAAAAATGAAGAAATTTCCTTTTTTTGTGGCAAAAGGTATGCATTCTTCTTATTTTCAGGCTAAAAAGCAGAAATTCCCCGTATTTTGGAGCAAAATTGCAGAAATTCCCCTAATTGTGGGACAAAGAGGCAGAAATTTGCTATATGTTGGGGCAAAAAGACAGAAATTCTTTTTATTTTGGGGCAAAACTCAGAAATTCCACTTATTTTGGGACAAAATTCCAGAAATTTCACTTATTTTGGGGCAAAATTGCAGAAATTTCACTTATTTTGGCAAAATTGCAGAAATTTCAATTATTTAAGAAAAAAAGCAGAAATTATCCTTATTTTGGTGCAAAAAGGCAGAAATTTCTTTTATTTTGGTACAAAATTGCAGAAATTTTTCTTATTTGGGGGCAAAAAGCAGAAATCCCCTATATTTTGGGGCAAAAATGCATAAATTCCTCTTATTTTGAGGTAAAAAGGCTGAAATTTCCCTTATATGGGGGGAAAAAGACAGAAATTTCCCTTATTTTGAGGCAAAATTGCAGAAATTTCACTTATTTCAGGGTAATAAGGCAGAAATTTTTCTTACTTTGGGGCAAAAAACAGAAATTCCCTTTGTTTTGCGGGAAAAAGACAGAAATTCCACTTATTTAGAGGCAAAAAAGCAGAAATTCTTCATTATTGGAGCAAAATGAAGAAATTTATCTTTTTTTGTGGCAAAAGGTATACATTCCGCTTATTTTCGGGCTAAAAAGCAGAAATTCCCCGTATTTTGTATCAAAATTGCAGAAATTCCCCTTATTTTGGAGCAAAAATAAAGAAATTTCCCTTTTTTATGGCAAAAAGGTATGCATTCTTCTTATTTTCGGGCAAAAAGGCAGAAATTCCCCGTATTTTGGAGCAAAATTGCAGAAATTCCCCTAATTGTGGGGCAAAAAGGCAGAAATTCCCTATATGTTGGGGCAAAAAGACAGAAATTCTTCTTATTTTGGGGCAAAACTCAGAAATTCCACTTATTTTGGGGAAAAATTCCAGAAATTTCCCTTATTTTAGGGCAAAATTGCAGAAATTTCACTTATTTTGGGGCAAAATTGCAGAAATTTCACTTATTTCAGAAAAAAAGCAGAATTTATTTATTTTGGTGCAAAAAGGCAGAAATTTCATTTATTTTGGTACAAAATTGCAGAAATTTTTCTTATTTTGGGGCAAAAAGGCAGAAATCTCCCATATTTTGTGGCAAAAATGCAGAAATTTCTCTTATTTTGAGGTAAAAAGGCTGAAATTCCCCTTATTTGGGGGCAAAAAGGCAGAAATTTCCCTTATTTTGGGGCAAAATTGCAGAAATTTCACTTATTTCAGGGTAATAAGTCAGAAATTTTCCTTATTTTGGGGTAAAAAAGACAGAAATTCCCTTTGTTTTGGGGGAAAAAGACAGAAATTCCACTTATTTAGAGGCAAAAAAGCAGAAATTCCCCTTATTTTGTAGCAAAACTGAAGAAATTTCTATTTTTTATGGCAAAAAGGTATGCATTCTTCTTATTTTCGGGCAAAAAGGCAGAAATTCCCCGTATTTTGGAGCAAAATTGCAGAAATTCCCCTAATTGTGGGGCAAGAAGGGGGAAATTCCCTATATGTTGGGGCAAAAAGACAGAAATTCTCCTTCTTTTGGGGCAAAACTCAGAAATTCCACTTATTTTGGTGCAAAATTCCAGAAATTTCCCTTATTTTAGAGCAAAATTGCAGAAATTTCACTTATTTTGGGGCAAAATTGCAGAAATTTAACTTACTTCAGAAAAAAAAGCAGAATTTATTTATTTTGGTGCAAAAAGGCAGAAATTTCTTTTATTTTGGTACAAAATTGCAGAAATTTTTCTTATTTTGGGGCAAAAAGGCAGAAATCTCCCATATTTTGTGGCAAAAATGCAGAAATTTCTCTTATTTTGAGGTAAAAAGGCTGAAATTCCCCTTATTTGGGGGCAAAAAGGCAGAAATTTCCCTTATTTTGAGGCAAAATTGCAGAAATTTCACTTATTTCAGGGTAATAAGTCAGAAATTTTCCTTATTTTGGGGCAAAAAACACAGAAATTCCCTTTGTTTTGGGGGAAAAAGACAGAAATTCCACTTTTTTAGAGGCAAAAAAGCAGAAATTCCTTTTATTTTGGAGTAAAAATGAAGAAATTACCCTTTTTTGTGGCAAAATGTATACATTCCACTTATTTTTGGGCTAAAAAGCAGAAATTACCCGTACTTTGGAGCAAAATTGCAGAAATTCCCCTAATTGTGGGGCAAAAGGCAGAAATTCCCTATATGTTGGGGAAAAAGACAGAAAATCTCCTTATTTTGGGGCAAAACTCAGAAATTCCACTTATTTTGCGACAAAATTCCAGAAATTTCCCTTATTTTGGGGCAAAATTGCAGAAATTTCACTTATTTTGGGGCAAAATTGCAGAAATTTCACTTATTTCATTGTAATAAGTCAGAAATTTTCGTTATTTTGGGGCAAAAAAGACAGAAATTCCCTTTGTTTTGGGGGAAAAAGACAGAAATTCCACTTTTTTAGAGGCAAAAAAGCAGAAATTCCTATTATTTTGGAGTAAAAATGAAGAAATTTCCCTTTTTTCTGGCCAAAGGTATACATTCCACTTATTTTTGGGCTAAAAAGCAGAAATTACCCGTATTTTGGAGCAAGATTGCAGAAATTCCCCTAATTGTGGGGCAAAAAGGCAGAAATTCTCTATATGTTAAGGCAAAAAGACAGAAATTCTCCTTATTTTGGGGCAAAACTCAGAAATTCCACTTATTTTGGGGCAAAATTCCAGAAATTTCCCTTATTTGGGGGCAAAATTGCAGAAATTTCACTTATTTGGGGCAAAATTGCAGAAATTTCACTTATTTCATAGTAAAAAGGCAGAAATTATCCTTATTTTGGGGCAAAAATGCAGAAATTCCAAATATTTTGTAGCAAAAATGCAGAAATTCCCCTTATATTGAGGTAAAAAGGCAGAAATTCCCCTTATTTGGGGGCAAAAAACAGAAATTTCCCTTATTTTGGGGCAAAATTGCAGAAAGTTCACTTATTTTGGGGCAAAATTGCAGAAATTTCACTTATTTCAGGGTAATAAGTCAGAAATTTTCCTTATTTTGGGGCCAAAAAGACAGAAATTTCCTTTGTTTTGGGGTGAAAAAGATAGAAATTCCACTTATTTAGAGGCAAAAAAGCAGAAATTCCTCTTATTTTGAAGCAAAAATGAAGAAATTTCCTTTTTTTATGGCAAAAAGGTATGCATTCTTCTTATTTTCGGGCAAAAAGGCAGAAATTCCCAGTATTTTGGAGCAAAATTGCAGAAATTCCCCTAATTGTGGGGCAAAAAGGCAGAAATTCCCTATATGTTGGGGCAAAAAGAAACAAATTCTCCTTATTTTGGGTCAAAACTCAGAAATTCCACTGATATTGGGGCAAAATTCCAGAAATTTCCCTTATTTTGGGGCAAAATTGCAGAAATTTCACTTATTTTGGGGCAAAATTGCAGAAATTTCACTTATTTCAGAAAAAAAAGCAGAAATTTTCTTATTTTGGTGCAAAAAGGCGGAAATTTCTTTTATTTTGGTACAAAATTGCAGAAATTTTTCTTATTTTGGGGCAAAAAGGCAGAAATCTCCCATATTTTGGGGCAAAAATGAAGAAATTTCTCTTATTTTGAGGTAAAAAGGCTGAAATTCCCATTATTTGGGGGCAAAAAGGCAGAAATTTCCCTTATTTTGAGGCAAAATTGCAGAAATTTCACTTATTTCAGTGTAATAAGTCAGAAATTTTCTTTATTTTGGGGCAAAAAAGACAGAAATTCTTTTTGTTTTGAGGGAAAAAGGCAGAAATTCCAATTTTTTAGCGGCAAAAAAGCAAAAATTCATTTTATTTTGGAGTAAAAATGAAGAAATTTCTTTTTTTTGTGGCAAAAAGTATACATTCCCCTTATTTTCAGGCTAAAAAGCAGAAATTCCCCGTATTTTGGAGCAAAATTGCAGAAATTCCCCTAATTGTGGGGCAAAAAGGCAGAAATTGCCTATATGTTGGGGCAAAAAGACAGAAATTCTTCTTATTTTGGGGCAAAACTCAGAAATTCCACTTATTTTGGGGCAAAATTCCAGAAATTTCCCTTATTTTGGGGCAAAATTGCAGAAATTTCACTTATTTTGGGGCAAAATTGCAGAAATTTTACTTATTTCAGCGTAATAAGTCAGAAATTTTCCTTATTTTGGAGCAAAAAAACAGAAATTCCCTTTGTTTTGGGGGAAAAAGACAGAAATTCCACTTATTTAGAGGCAAAAAAGCTGAAATTCCCCTTATTTTGGAGCAAAAATGAAGAACTTTCCCTTTTTTATGGCAAAAAGGTATGCATTCTTCTTATTTTCAGGCAAAAAGGCAGAAATTCCCCGTATTTTGGAGCAAAATTGCAGAAATTCCCCTAATTGTGGGGCGAAAAGGCAGAAATTCCCTATATGTTGGGGCAAAAAGACAGAAATTCTCCTTATTTTGGGGCAAAACTCAGAAATTCCACTTATTTTAAGGCAAATTCCAGAAATTTCCTTTATTTGGGAGCAAAATTGCAGAAATTTCTGTTATTTTGGGGCAAAATTGCAGAAATTTCACTTATTTCAGAAAAAAAAGCAGAAATTTTCTTATTTTGGTGCAAAAAGGCGGAAATTTCTTTTATTTTGGTACAAAATTGCAGAAATTTTTCTTATTTTGGGGCAAAAAGGCAGAAATCTCCCATATTTTGGGGCAAAAATGCAGAAATTCCTCTTATTTTGAGGTAAAAAGGCTGAAATTCCCCTTATTTGGAGGCAAAAAAGCAGAAATTTTTCTTATTTTGGGGCAAAATTGCAGAAATTTCACTTATTTCAGAGTAGTCAGTCAGAAATTTTTCTTATTTTGGGGCAAAAAAGCAGAAATTCCTTTTATTTTGGAGTAAAAATGAAGAAATTTCTTTTTTGTGGCAAATGGTATACATTCCCCTTATTTTCAGGCTAAAAAGCAGAAATTACCCGTATTTTGGAGCAAAATTGCAAAAATTCCGCTAATTGTGGGGCAAAAAGGCAGAAATTCCCTGTAAGTTAGAGCAAAAAAACAGAAAATCTCCTTATTTTGGGGCAAAACTCAGAAATTCCACTTACTTTGGGGCAAAATTCCAAAAATTTCCCTTATTTTGGGCCAAAATTGCAGAAATTTCACTTATTTTGAGGCAAAATTGCATAAATTTCACTTATTTCAGGGTAATAAGTCAGAAATTTTCCTTATTTTGGGGCAAAAAACACAGAAATTCCCTTTGTTTTGGGGGAAAAAGACAGAAATTCCACTTTTTTAGAGGCAAAAAAGCAGAAATTCCTTTTATTTTGGAGTAAAAATGAAGAAATTTCCCTTTTTTGTGGCAAAATGTATACATTCCACTTATTTTTGGGCTAAAAAGCTGAAATTACCCGTATTTTGGAGCAAAATTGCAGAAATTCCCCTAATTGTGGGGCAAAATGCAGAAATTCCCTATATGTTAGGGCAAACAGACAGAAATTCTCCTTATTTTGGGGCAAAACTCAGAAATTCCACTTATTTTGGGGCAAAATTCCAGAAATTTCCCTTATTTTGTGGCAAAATTGCCGAAATTTCACTTATTTTGGGGCAAAATTGCAGAAATTTCACTTATTTCATGGTAAAAAGGCAGAAATTTTCCTCATTTTGGAGCAAAAATGCAGAGATTCCAAATATTTTGTGGTAAAATTGCAAAAATTCCCCTTATTTTGAGGTAAAAAGGCAGAAATTCCCCTTATTTGGGGGCAAAAAGCAGAAATTTCCCTTATTCTGGGACAAAATTGCAGAAATTTCACTTATTTCAGGGTAATAAGTCAGAAATTTTCCTTATTTGGGGCAAAAAAGACAGAAATTCCTTTTGTTTTGGGGGAAAAAGTCAGAAATTCCACTTATTTAGAAGCAAAAAAGCAGAAATTCCCCTTATTTTGGAGCAAAAATGAAGAAATTTCCTTTTTTTGTGGCAAAAGGTATGCATTCTTCTTATTTTCAGGCTAAAAAGCAGAAATTCCCCGTATTTTGGAGCAAAATTGCAGAAATTCCCCTAATTGTGGGACAAAGAGGCAGAAATTTGCTATATGTTGGGGCAAAAAGACAGAAATTCTTTTTATTTTGGGGCAAAACTCAGAAATTCCACTTATTTTGGGACAAAATTCCAGAAATTTCACTTATTTTGGGGCAAAATTGCAGAAATTTCACTTATTTTGGCAAAATTGCAGAAATTTCAATTATTTAAGAAAAAAAGCAGAAATTATCCTTATTTTGGTGCAAAAAGGCAGAAATTTCTTTTATTTTGGTACAAAATTGCAGAAATTTTTCTTATTTGGGGGCAAAAAGCAGAAATCCCCTATATTTTGGGGCAAAAATGCATAAATTCCTCTTATTTTGAGGTAAAAAGGCTGAAATTTCCCTTATATGGGGGGAAAAAGACAGAAATTTCCCTTATTTTGAGGCAAAATTGCAGAAATTTCACTTATTTCAGGGTAATAAGGCAGAAATTTTTCTTACTTTGGGGCAAAAAACAGAAATTCCCTTTGTTTTGCGGGAAAAAGACAGAAATTCCACTTATTTAGAGGCAAAAAAGCAGAAATTCTTCATTATTGGAGCAAAATGAAGAAATTTATCTTTTTTTGTGGCAAAAGGTATACATTCCGCTTATTTTCGGGCTAAAAAGCAGAAATTCCCCGTATTTTGTATCAAAATTGCAGAAATTCCCCTTATTTTGGAGCAAAAATAAAGAAATTTCCCTTTTTTATGGCAAAAAGGTATGCATTCTTCTTATTTTCGGGCAAAAAGGCAGAAATTCCCCGTATTTTGGAGCAAAATTGCAGAAATTCCCCTAATTGTGGGGCAAAAAGGCAGAAATTCCCTATATGTTGGGGCAAAAAGACAGAAATTCTTCTTATTTTGGGGCAAAACTCAGAAATTCCACTTATTTTGGGGAAAAATTCCAGAAATTTCCCTTATTTTAGGGCAAAATTGCAGAAATTTCACTTATTTTGGGGCAAAATTGCAGAAATTTCACTTATTTCAGAAAAAAAGCAGAATTTATTTATTTTGGTGCAAAAAGGCAGAAATTTCATTTATTTTGGTACAAAATTGCAGAAATTTTTCTTATTTTGGGGCAAAAAGGCAGAAATCTCCCATATTTTGTGGCAAAAATGCAGAAATTTCTCTTATTTTGAGGTAAAAAGGCTGAAATTCCCCTTATTTGGGGGCAAAAAGCAGAAATTTCCCTTATTTTGGGGCAAAATTGCAGAAATTTCACTTATTTCAGGGTAATAAGTCAGAAATTTTCCTTATTTTGGGGTAAAAAAGACAGAAATTCCCTTTGTTTTGGGGGAAAAAGACAGAAATTCCACTTATTTAGAGGCAAAAAAGCAGAAATTCCCCTTATTTTGTAGCAAAACTGAAGAAATTTCTATTTTTTATGGCAAAAAGGTATGCATTCTTCTTATTTTCGGGCAAAAAGGCAGAAATTCCCCGTATTTTGGAGCAAAATTGCAGAAATTCCCCTAATTGTGGGGCGAAAAGGCAGAAATTCCCTATATGTTGGGGCAAAAAGACAGAAATTCTCCTTATTTTGGGGCAAAACTCAGAAATTCCACTTATTTTAAGGCAAATTCCAGAAATTTCCTTTATTTGGGAGCAAAATTGCAGAAATTTCTGTTATTTTGGGGCAAAATTGCAGAAATTTCACTTATTTCAGAAAAAAAAGCAGAAATTTTCTTATTTTGGTGCAAAAAGGCGGAAATTTCTTTTATTTTGGTACAAAATTGCAGAAATTTTTCTTATTTTGGGGCAAAAAGGCAGAAATCTCCCATATTTTGGGGCAAAAATGCAGAAATTCCTCTTATTTTGAGGTAAAAAGGCTGAAATTCCCCTTATTTGGAGGCAAAAAAGCAGAAATTTTTCTTATTTTGGGGCAAAATTGCAGAAATTTCACTTATTTCAGAGTAGTCAGTCAGAAATTTTTCTTATTTTGGGGCAAAAAAGCAGAAATTCCTTTTATTTTGGAGTAAAAATGAAGAAATTTCTTTTTTGTGGCAAATGGTATACATTCCCCTTATTTTCAGGCTAAAAAGCAGAAATTACCCGTATTTTGGAGCAAAATTGCAAAAATTCCGCTAATTGTGGGGCAAAAAGGCAGAAATTCCCTGTAAGTTAGAGCAAAAAAACAGAAAATCTCCTTATTTTGGGGCAAAACTCAGAAATTCCACTTACTTTGGGGCAAAATTCCAAAAATTTCCCTTATTTTGGGCCAAAATTGCAGAAATTTCACTTATTTTGAGGCAAAATTGCATAAATTTCACTTATTTCAGGGTAATAAGTCAGAAATTTTCCTTATTTTGGGGCAAAAAACACAGAAATTCCCTTTGTTTTGGGGGAAAAAGACAGAAATTCCACTTTTTTAGAGGCAAAAAAGCAGAAATTCCTTTTATTTTGGAGTAAAAATGAAGAAATTTCCCTTTTTTGTGGCAAAATGTATACATTCCACTTATTTTTGGGCTAAAAAGCTGAAATTACCCGTATTTTGGAGCAAAATTGCAGAAATTACCCTAATTGTGGGGCAAAATGCAGAAATTCCCTATATGTTAGGGCAAACAGACAGAAATTCTCCTTATTTTGGGGCAAAACTCAGAAATTCCACTTATTTTGGGGCAAAATTCCAGAAATTTCCCTTATTTTGTGGCAAAATTGCCGAAATTTCACTTATTTTGGGGCAAAATTGCAGAAATTTCACTTATTTCATGGTAAAAAGGCAGAAATTTTCCTCATTTTGGAGCAAAAATGCAGAGATTCCAAATATTTTGTGGTAAAATTGCAAAAATTCCCCTTATTTTGAGGTAAAAAGGCAGAAATTCCCCTTATTTGGGGGCAAAAAGCAGAAATTTCCCTTATTCTGGGACAAAATTGCAGAAATTTCACTTATTTCAGGGTAATAAGTCAGAAATTTTCCTTATTTGGGGCAAAAAAGACAGAAATTCCTTTTGTTTTGGGGGAAAAAGTCAGAAATTCCACTTATTTAGAAGCAAAAAAGCAGAAATTCCCCTTATTTTGGAGCAAAAATGAAGAAATTTCCTTTTTTTTTGGCAAAAGGTATGCATTCTTCTTATTTTCAGGCTAAAAAGCAGAAATTCCCCGTATTTTGGAGCAAAATTGCAGAAATTCCCCTAATTGTGGGACAAAGAGGCAGAAATTTGCTATATGTTGGGGCAAAAAGACAGAAATTCTTTTTATTTTGGGGCAAAACTCAGAAATTCCACTTATTTTGGGACAAAATTCCAGAAATTTCACTTATTTTGGGGCAAAATTGCAGAAATTTCACTTATTTTGGCAAAATTGCAGAAATTTCAATTATTTAAGAAAAAAAGCAGAAATTATCCTTATTTTGGTGCAAAAAGGCAGAAATTTCTTTTATTTTGGTACAAAATTGCAGAAATTTTTATTATTTGGGGGCAAAAAGCAGAAATCCCCTATATTTTGGGGCAAAAATGCATAAATTCCTCTTATTTTGAGGTAAAAAGGCTGAAATTTCCCTTATATGGGGGGAAAAAGACAGAAATTTCCCTTATTTTGAGGCAAAATTGCAGAAATTTCACTTATTTCAGGGTAATAAGGCAGAAATTTTTCTTACTTTGGGGCAAAAAACAGAAATTCCCTTTGTTTTGCGGGAAAAAGACAGAAATTCCACTTATTTAGAGGCAAAAAAGCAGAAATTCTTCATTATTGGAGCAAAATGAAGAAATTTATCTTTTTTTGTGGCAAAAGGTATACATTCCGCTTATTTTCGGGCTAAAAAGCAGAAATTCCCCGTATTTTGTATCAAAATTGCAGAAATTCCCCTTATTTTGGAGCAAAAATAAAGAAATTTCCCTTTTTTATGGCAAAAAGGTATGCATTCTTCTTATTTTCGGGCAAAAAGGCAGAAATTCCCCGTATTTTGGAGCAAAATTGCAGAAATTCCCCTAATTGTGGGGCAAAAAGGCAGAAATTCCCTATATGTTGGGGCAAAAAGACAGAAATTCTTCTTATTTTGGGGCAAAACTCAGAAATTCCACTTATTTTGGGGAAAAATTCCAGAAATTTCCCTTATTTTAGGGCAAAATTGCAGAAATTTCACTTATTTTGGGGCAAAATTGCAGAAATTTCACTTATTTCAGAAAAAAAGCAGAATTTATTTATTTTGGTGCAAAAAGGCAGAAATTTCATTTATTTTGGTACAAAATTGCAGAAATTTTTCTTATTTTGGGGCAAAAAGGCAGAAATCTCCCATATTTTGTGGCAAAAATGCAGAAATTTCTCTTATTTTGAGGTAAAAAGGCTGAAATTCCCCTTATTTGGGGGCAAAAAGCAGAAATTTCCCTTATTTTGGGGCAAAATTGCAGAAATTTCACTTATTTCAGGGTAATAAGTCAGAAATTTTCCTTATTTTGGGGTAAAAAAGACAGAAATTCCCTTTGTTTTGGGGGGAAAAGACAGAAATTCCACTTATTTAGAGGCAAAAAAGCAGAAATTCCCCTTATTTTGTAGCAAAACTGAAGAAATTTCTATTTTTTATGGCAAAAAGGTATGCATTCTTCTTATTTTCGGGCAAAAAGGCAGAAATTCCCCGTATTTTGGAGCAAAATTGCAGAAATTCCCCTAATTGTGGGGCGAAAAGGCAGAAATTCCCTATATGTTGGGGCAAAAAGACAGAAATTCTCCTTATTTTGGGGCAAAACTCAGAAATTCCACTTATTTTAAGGCAAATTCCAGAAATTTCCTTTATTTGGGAGCAAAATTGCAGAAATTTCTGTTATTTTGGGGCAAAATTGCAGAAATTTCACTTATTTCAGAAAAAAAAGCAGAAATTTTCTTATTTTGGTGCAAAAAGGCGGAAATTTCTTTTATTTTGGTACAAAATTGCAGAAATTTTTCTTATTTTGGGGCAAAAAGGCAGAAATCTCCCATATTTTGGGGCAAAAATGCAGAAATTCCTCTTATTTTGAGGTAAAAAGGCTGAAATTCCCCTTATTTGGAGGCAAAAAAGCAGAAATTTTTCTTATTTTGGGGCAAAATTGCAGAAATTTCACTTATTTCAGAGTAGTCAGTCAGAAATTTTTCTTATTTTGGGGCAAAAAAGCAGAAATTCCTTTTATTTTGGAGTAAAAATGAAGAAATTTCTTTTTTGTGGCAAATGGTATACATTCCCCTTATTTTCAGGCTAAAAAGCAGAAATTACCCGTATTTTGGAGCAAAATTGCAAAAATTCCGCTAATTGTGGGGCAAAAAGGCAGAAATTCCCTGTAAGTTAGAGCAAAAAAACAGAAAATCTCCTTATTTTGGGGCAAAACTCAGAAATTCCACTTACTTTGGGGCAAAATTCCAAAAATTTCCCTTATTTTGGGCCAAAATTGCAGAAATTTCACTTATTTTGAGGCAAAATTGCATAAATTTCACTTATTTCAGGGTAATAAGTCAGAAATTTTCCTTATTTTGGGGCAAAAAACACAGATATTCCCTTTGTTTTGGGGGAAAAAGACAGAAATTCCACTTTTTTAGAGGCAAAAAAGCAGAAATTCCTTTTATTTTGGAATAAAAATGAAGAAATTTCCCTTTTTTGTGGCAAAATGTATACATTCCACTTATTTTTGGGCTAAAAAGCTGAAATTACCCGTATTTTGGAGCAAAATTGCAGAAATTACCCTAATTGTGGGGCAAAATGCAGAAATTCCCTATATGTTAGGGCAAACAGACAGAAATTCTCCTTATTTTGGGGCAAAACTCAGAAATTCCACTTATTTTGGGGCAAAATTCCAGAAATTTCCCTTATTTTGTGGCAAAATTGCCGAAATTTCACTTATTTTGGGGCAAAATTGCAGAAATTTCACTTATTTCATGGTAAAAAGGCAGAAATTTTCCTCATTTTGGAGCAAAAATGCAGAGATTCCAAATATTTTGTGGTAAAATTGCAAAAATTCCCCTTATTTTGAGGTAAAAAGGCAGAAATTCCCCTTATTTGGGGGCAAAAAGCAGAAATTTCCCTTATTCTGGGACAAAATTGCAGAAATTTCACTTATTTCAGGGTAATAAGTCAGAAATTTTCCTTATTTGGGGCAAAAAAGACAGAAATTCCTTTTGTTTTGGGGGAAAAAGTCAGAAATTCCACTTATTTAGAAGCAAAAAAGCAGAAATTCCCCTTATTTTGGAGCAAAAATGAAGAAATTTCCTTTTTTTGTGGCAAAAGGTATGCATTCTTCTTATTTTCAGGCTAAAAAGCAGAAATTCCCCGTATTTTGGAGCAAAATTGCAGAAATTCCCCTAATTGTGGGACAAAGAGGCAGAAATTTGCTATATGTTGGGGCAAAAAGACAGAAATTCTTTTTATTTTGGGGCAAAACTCAGAAATTCCACTTATTTTGGGACAAAATTCCAGAAATTTCACTTATTTTGGGGCAAAATTGCAGAAATTTCACTTATTTTGGCAAAATTGCAGAAATTTCAATTATTTAAGAAAAAAAGCAGAAATTATCCTTATTTTGGTGCAAAAAGGCAGAAATTTCTTTTATTTTGGTACAAAATTGCAGAAATTTTTATTATTTGGGGGCAAAAAGCAGAAATCCCCTATATTTTGGGGCAAAAATGCATAAATTCCTCTTATTTTGAGGTAAAAAGGCTGAAATTTCCCTTATATGGGGGGAAAAAGACAGAAATTTCCCTTATTTTGAGGCAAAATTGCAGAAATTTCACTTATTTCAGGGTAATAAGGCAGAAATTTTTCTTACTTTGGGGCAAAAAACAGAAATTCCCTTTGTTTTGCGGGAAAAAGACAGAAATTCCACTTATTTAGAGGCAAAAAAGCAGAAATTCTTCATTATTGGAGCAAAATGAAGAAATTTATCTTTTTTTGTGGCAAAAGGTATACATTCCGCTTATTTTCGGGCTAAAAAGCAGAAATTCCCCGTATTTTGTATCAAAATTGCAGAAATTCCCCTTATTTTGGAGCAAAAATAAAGAAATTTCCCTTTTTTATGGCAAAAAGGTATGCATTCTTCTTATTTTCGGGCAAAAAGGCAGAAATTCCCCGTATTTTGGAGCAAAATTGCAGAAATTCCCCTAATTGTGGGGCAAAAAGGCAGAAATTCCCTATATGTTGGGGCAAAAAGACAGAAATTCTTCTTATTTTGGGGCAAAACTCAGAAATTCCACTTATTTTGGGGAAAAATTCCAGAAATTTCCCTTATTTTAGGGCAAAATTGCAGAAATTTCACTTATTTTGGGGCAAAATTGCAGAAATTTCACTTATTTCAGAAAAAAAGCAGAATTTATTTATTTTGGTGCAAAAAGGCAGAAATTTCATTTATTTTGGTACAAAATTGCAGAAATTTTTCTTATTTTGGGGCAAAAAGGCAGAAATCTCCCATATTTTGTGGCAAAAATGCAGAAATTTCTCTTATTTTGAGGTAAAAAGGCTGAAATTCCCCTTATTTGGGGGCAAAAAGGCAGAAATTTCCCTTATTTTGGGGCAAAAAACACAGAAATTCCCTTTGTTTTGGGGGAAAAAGACAGAAATTCCACTTTTTTAGAGGCAAAAAAGCAGAAATTCCTTTTATTTTGGAATAAAAATGAAGAAATTTCCCTTTTTTGTGGCAAAATGTATACATTCCACTTATTTTTGGGCTAAAAAGCTGAAATTACCCGTATTTTGGAGCAAAATTGCAGAAATTACCCTAATTGTGGGGCAAAATGCAGAAATTCCCTATATGTTAGGGCAAACAGACAGAAATTCTCCTTATTTTGGGGCAAAACTCAGAAATTCCACTTATTTTGGGGCAAAATTCCAGAAATTTCCCTTATTTTGTGGCAAAATTGCCGAAATTTCACTTATTTTGGGGCAAAATTGCAGAAATTTCACTTATTTCATGGTAAAAAGGCAGAAATTTTCCTCATTTTGGAGCAAAAATGCAGAGATTCCAAATATTTTGTGGTAAAATTGCAAAAATTCCCCTTATTTTGAGGTAAAAAGGCAGAAATTCCCCTTATTTGGGGGCAAAAAGCAGAAATTTCCCTTATTCTGGGACAAAATTGCAGAAATTTCACTTATTTCAGGGTAATAAGTCAGAAATTTTCCTTATTTGGGGCAAAAAAGACAGAAATTCCTTTTGTTTTGGGGGAAAAAGTCAGAAATTCCACTTATTTAGAAGCAAAAAAGCAGAAATTCCCCTTATTTTGGAGCAAAAATGAAGAAATTTCCTTTTTTTGTGGCAAAAGGTATGCATTCTTCTTATTTTCAGGCTAAAAAGCAGAAATTCCCCGTATTTTGGAGCAAAATTGCAGAAATTCCCCTAATTGTGGGACAAAGAGGCAGAAATTTGCTATATGTTGGGGCAAAAAGACAGAAATTCTTTTTATTTTGGGGCAAAACTCAGAAATTCCACTTATTTTGGGACAAAATTCCAGAAATTTCACTTATTTTGGGGCAAAATTGCAGAAATTTTACTTATTTTGGCAAAATTGCAGAAATTTCAATTATTTAAGAAAAAAAGCAGAAATTTTCTTATTTTGGTGCAAAAAGGCAGAAATTTCTTTTATTTTGGTACAAAATTGCAGAAATTTTTCTTATTTGGGGGCAAAAAGCAGAAATCCCCTATATTTTGGGGCAAAAATGCATAAATTCCTCTTATTTTGAGGTAAAAAGGCTGAAATTTCCCTTATATGGGGGGAAAAAGACAGAAATTTCCCTTATTTTGAGGCAAAATTGCAGAAATTTCACTTATTTCAGGGTAATAAGGCAGAAATTTTTCTTACTTTGGGGCAAAAAACAGAAATTCCCTTTGTTTTGCGGGAAAAAGACAGAAATTCCACTTATTTAGAGGCAAAAAAGCAGAAATTCTTCATTATTGGAGCAAAATGAAGAAATTTATCTTTTTTTGTGGCAAAAGGTATACATTCCGCTTATTTTCGGGCTAAAAAGCAGAAATTCCCCGTATTTTGTATCAAAATTGCAGAAATTCCCCTTATTTTGGAGCAAAAATAAAGAAATTTCCCTTTTTTATGGCAAAAAGGTATGCATTCTTCTTATTTTCGGGCAAAAAGGCAGAAATTCCCCGTATTTTGGAGCAAAATTGCAGAAATTCCCCTAATTGTGGGGCAAAAAGGCAGAAATTCCCTATATGTTGGGGCAAAAAGACAGAAATTCTTCTTATTTTGGGGCAAAACTCAGAAATTCCACTTATTTTGGGGAAAAATTCCAGAAATTTCCCTTATTTTAGGGCAAAATTGCAGAAATTTCACTTATTTTGGGGCAAAATTGCAGAAATTTCACTTATTTCAGAAAAAAAAGCAGAATTTATTTATTTTGGTGCAAAAAGGCAGAAATTTCATTTATTTTGGTACAAAATTGCAGAAATTTTTCTTATTTTGGGGCAAAAAGGCAGAAATCTCCCATATTTTGTGGCAAAAATGCAGAAATTTCTCTTATTTTGAGGTAAAAAGGCTGAAATTCCCCTTATTTGGGGGCAAAAAGGCAGAAATTTCCCTTATTTTGGGGCAAAATTGCAGAAATTTCACTTATTTCAGGGTAATAAGTCAGAAATTTTCCTTATTTTGGGGTAAAAAAGACAGAAATTCCCTTTGTTTTGGGGGAAAAAGACAGAAATTCCACTTATTTAGAGGCAAAAAAGCAGAAATTCCCCGTATTTTGGAGCAAAATTGCAGAAATTCCCCTAATTGTGGGACAAAGAGGCAGAAATTTGCTATATGTTGGGGCAAAAAGACAGAAATTCTTTTTATTTTGGGGCAAAACTCAGAAATTCCACTTATTTTGGGACAAAATTCCAGAAATTTCACTTATTTTGGGGCAAAATTGCAGAAATTTTACTTATTTTGGCAAAATTGCAGAAATTTCAATTATTTAAGAAAAAAAGCAGAAATTTTCTTATTTTGGTGCAAAAAGGCAGAAATTTCTTTTATTTTGGTACAAAATTGCAGAAATTTTTCTTATTTGGGGGCAAAAAGCAGAAATCCCCTATATTTTGGGGCAAAAATGCATAAATTCCTCTTATTTTGAGGTAAAAAGGCTGAAATTTCCCTTATATGGGGGGAAAAAGACAGAAATTTCCCTTATTTTGAGGCAAAATTGCAGAAATTTCACTTATTTCAGGGTAATAAGGCAGAAATTTTTCTTACTTTGGGGCAAAAAACAGAAATTCCCTTTGTTTTGCGGGAAAAAGACAGAAATTCCACTTATTTAGAGGCAAAAAAGCAGAAATTCTTCATTATTGGAGCAAAATGAAGAAATTTATCTTTTTTTGTGGCAAAAGGTATACATTCCGCTTATTTTCGGGCTAAAAAGCAGAAATTCCCCGTATTTTGTATCAAAATTGCAGAAATTCCCCTTATTTTGGAGCAAAAATAAAGAAATTTCCCTTTTTTATGGCAAAAAGGTATGCATTCTTCTTATTTTCGGGCAAAAAGGCAATAATTCCCCGTATTTTGGAGCAAAATTGCAGAAATTCCCCTAATTGTGGGGCAAAAAGGCAGAAATTCCCTATATGTTGGGGCAAAAAGACAGAAATTCTTCTTATTTTGGGGCAAAACTCAGAAATTCCACTTATTTTGGGGAAAAATTCCAGAAATTTCCCTTATTTTAGGGCAAAATTGCAGAAATTTCACTTATTTTGGGGCAAAATTGCAGAAATTTCACTTATTTCAGAAAAAAAGCAGAATTTATTTATTTTGGTGCAAAAAGGCAGAAATTTCATTTATTTTGGTACAAAATTGCAGAAATTTTTCTTATTTTGGGGCAAAAAGGCAGAAATCTCCCATATTTTGTGGCAAAAATGCAGAAATTTCTCTTATTTTGAGGTAAAAAGGCTGAAATTCCCCTTATTTGGGGGCAAAAAGGCAGAAATTTCCCTTATTTTGGGGCAAAATTGCAGAAATTTCACTTATTTCAGGGTAATAAGTCAGAAATTTTCCTTATTTTGGGGTAAAAAAGACAGAAATTCCCTTTGTTTTGGGGGAAAAAGACAGAAATTCCACTTATTTAGAGGCAAAAAAGCAGAAATTCCCCTTATTTTGTAGCAAAACTGAAGAAATTTCTATTTTTTATGGCAAAAAGGTATGCATTCTTCTTATTTTCGGGCAAAAAGGCAGAAATTCCCCGTATTTTGGAGCAAAATTGCAGAAATTCCCCTAATTGTGGGGCAAGAAGGGGGAAATTCCCTATATGTTGGGGCAAAAAGACAGAAATTCTCCTTCTTTTGGGGCAAAACTCAGAAATTCCACTTATTTTGGTGCAAAATTCCAGAAATTTCCCTTATTTTAGAGCAAAATTGCAGAAATTTCACTTATTTTGGGGCAAAATTGCAGAAATTTCACTTATTTCAGAAAAAAAAGCAGAAATTTTCTTATTTTGGTGCAAAAAGGCGGAAATTTCTTTTATTTTGGTACAAAATTGCAGAAATTTTTCTTATTTTGGGGCAAAAAGGCAGAAATCTCCCATATTTTGGGGCAAAAATGCAGAAATTCCTCTTATTTTGAGGTAAAAAGGCTGAAATTCCCCTTATTTGGAGGCAAAAAGGCAGAAATTTTTCTTATTTTGGGGCAAAATTGCAGAAATTTCACTTATTTCAGAGTAGTCAGTCAGAAATTTTTCTTATTTTGGGGCAAAAAAGCAGAAATTCCTTTTATTTTGGAGTAAAAATGAAGAAATTTCTTTTTTGTGGCAAATGGTATACATTCCCCTTATTTTCAGGCTAAAAAGCAGAAATTACCCGTATTTTGGAGCAAAATTGCAAAAATTCCGCTAATTGTGGGGCAAAAAGGCAGAAATTCCCTGTAAGTTAGAGCAAAAAAACAGAAAATCTCCTTATTTAGGGGCAAAACTCAGAAATTCCACTTACTTTGGGGCAAAATTCCAAAAATTTCCAATATTTTAGGCCAAAATTGCAGAAATTTCACTTATTTTGAGGCAAAATTGCATAAATTTCACTTATTTCAGGGTAATAAGTCAGAAATTTTCCTTATTTTGGGGCAAAAAACACAGAAATTCCCTTTGTTTTGGGGGAAAAAGACAGAAATTCCACTTTTTTAGAGGCAAAAAAGCAGAAATTCCTTTTATTTTGGAGTAAAAATGAAGAAATTTCCCTTTTTTGTGGCAAAATGTATACATTCCACTTATTTTTGGGCTAAAAAGCTGAAATTACCCGTATTTTGGAGCAAAATTGCAGAAATTACCCTAATTGTGGGGCAAAATGCAGAAATTCCCTATATGTTAGGGCAAACAGACAGAAATTCTCCTTATTTTGGGGCAAAACTCAGAAATTCCACTTATTTTGGGGCAAAATTCCAGAAATTTCCCTTATTTTGTGGCAAAATTGCCGAAATTTCACTTATTTTGGGGCAAAATTGCAGAAATTTCACTTATTTCATGGTAAAAAGGCAGAAATTTTCCTCATTTTGGAGCAAAAATGCAGAGATTCCAAATATTTTGTGGTAAAATTGCAAAAATTCCCCTTATTTTGAGGTAAAAAGGCAGAAATTCCCCTTATTTGGGGGCAAAAAGCAGAAATTTCCCTTATTCTGGGACAAAATTGCAGAAATTTCACTTATTTCAGGGTAATAAGTCAGAAATTTTCCTTATTTGGGGCAAAAAAGACAGAAATTCCTTTTGTTTTGGGGGAAAAAGTCAGAAATTCCACTTATTTAGAAGCAAAAAAGCAGAAATTCCCCTTATTTTGGAGCAAAAATGAAGAAATTTCCTTTTTTTGTGGCAAAAGGTATGCATTCTTCTTATTTTCAGGCTAAAAAGCAGAAATTCCCCGTATTTTGGAGCAAAATTGCAGAAATTCCCCTAATTGTGGGACAAAGAGGCAGAAATTTGCTATATGTTGGGGCAAAAAGACAGAAATTCTTTTTATTTTGGGGCAAAACTCAGAAATTCCACTTATTTTGGGACAAAATTCCAGAAATTTCACTTATTTTGGGGCAAAATTGCAGAAATTTCACTTATTTTGGCAAAATTGCAGAAATTTCAATTATTTAAAAAAAAGCAGAAATTATCCTTATTTTGGTGCAAAAAGGCAGAAATTTCTTTTATTTTGGTACAAAATTGCAGAAATTTTTCTTATTTGGGGGCAAAAAGCAGAAATCCCCTATATTTTGGGGCAAAAATGCATAAATTCCTCTTATTTTGAGGTAAAATGCTGAAATTTCCCTTATATGGGGGGAAAAAGACAGAAATTTCCCTTATTTTGAGGCAAAATTGCAGAAATTTCACTTATTTCAGGGTAATAAGGCAGAAATTTTTCTTACTTTGGGGCAAAAAACAGAAATTCCCTTTGTTTTGCGGGAAAAAGACAGAAATTCCACTTATTTAGAGGCAAAAAAGCAGAAATTCTTCATTATTGGAGCAAAATGAAGAAATTTATCTTTTTTTGTGGCAAAAGGTATACATTCCGCTTATTTTCGGGCTAAAAAGCAGAAATTCCCCGTATTTTGTATCAAAATTGCAGAAATTCCCCTTATTTTGGAGCAAAAATAAAGAAATTTCCCTTTTTTATGGCAAAAAGGTATGCATTCTTCTTATTTTCGGGCAAAAAGGCAGAAATTCCCCGTATTTTGGAGCAAAATTGCAGAAATTCCCCTAATTGTGGGGCAAAAAGGCAGAAATTCCCTATATGTTGGGGCAAAAAGACAGAAATTCTTCTTATTTTGGGGCAAAACTCAGAAATTCCACTTATTTTGGGGAAAAATTCCAGAAATTTCCCTTATTTTAGGGCAAAATTGCAGAAATTTCACTTATTTTGGGGCAAAATTGCAGAAATTTCACTTATTTCAGAAAAAAAGCAGAATTTATTTATTTTGGTGCAAAAAGGCAGAAATTTCATTTATTTTGGTACAAAATTGCAGAAATTTTTCTTATTTTGGGGCAAAAAGGCAGAAATCTCCCATATTTTGTGGCAAAAATGCAGAAATTTCTCTTATTTTGAGGTAAAAAGGCTGAAATTCCCCTTATTTGGGGGCAAAAAGGCAGAAATTTCCCTTATTTTGGGGCAAAATTGCAGAAATTTCACTTATTTCAGGGTAATAAGTCAGAAATTTTCCTTATTTTGGGGTAAAAAAGACAGAAATTCCCTTTGTTTTGGGGGAAAAAGACAGAAATTCCACTTATTTAGAGGCAAAAAAGCAGAAATTCCCCTTATTTTGTAGCAAAACTGAAGAAATTTCTATTTTTTATGGCAAAAAGGTATGCATTCTTCTTATTTTCGGGCAAAAAGGCAGAAATTCCCCGTATTTTGGAGCAAAATTGCAGAAATTCCCCTAATTGTGGGGCAAGAAGGGGGAAATTCCCTATATGTTGGGGCAAAAAGACAGAAATTCTCCTTCTTTTGGGGCAAAACTCAGAAATTCCACTTATTTTGGTGCAAAATTCCAGAAATTTCCCTTATTTTAGAGCAAAATTGCAGAAATTTCACTTATTTTGGGGCAAAATTGCAGAAATTTAACTTATTTCAGAAAAAAAAGCAGAATTTATTTATTTTGGTGCAAAAAGGCAGAAATTTCTTTTATTTTGGTACAAAATTGCAGAAATTTTTCTTATTTTGGGGCAAAAAGGCAGAAATCTCCCATATTTTGTGGCAAAAATGCAGAAATTTCTCTTATTTTGAGGTAAAAAGGCTGAAATTCCCCTTATTTGGGGGCAAAAAGGCAGAAATTTCCCTTATTTTGAGGCAAAATTGCAGAAATTTCACTTATTTCAGGGTAATAAGTCAGAAATTTTCCTTATTTTGGGGCAAAAAACACAGAAATTCCCTTTGTTTTGGGGGAAAAAGACAGAAATTCCACTTTTTTAGAGGCAAAAAAGCAGAAATTCCTTTTATTTTGGAGTAAAAATGAAGAAATTACCCTTTTTTGTGGCAAAATGTATACATTCCACTTATTTTTGGGCTAAAAAGCAGAAATTACCCGTATTTTGGAGCAAAATTGCAGAAATTCCCCTAATTGTGGGGCAAAAGGCAGAAATTCCCTATATGTTGGGGAAAAAGACAGAAATTCTCCTTATTTTGGGGCAAAACTCAGAAATTCCATTTATTTTGCGACAAAATTCCAGAAATTTCCCTTATTTTGGGGCAAAATTGCAGAAATTTCACTTATTTTGGGGCAAAATTGCAGAAATTTCACTTATTTCATTGTAATAAGTCAGAAATTTTCGTTATTTTGGGGCAAAAAAGACAGAAATTCCCTTTGTTTTGGGGGAAAAAGACAGAAATTCCACTTTTTTAGAGGCAAAAATGCAGAAATTCCTATTATTTTGGAGTAAAAATGAAGAAATTTCCCTTTTTTGTGGCAAAATGTATACATTCCACTTATTTTTGGGCTAAAAAGCAGAAATTACCCGTATTTTGGAGCAAAATTGCAGAAATTCCCCTAATTGTGGGGCAAAAGGCAGAAATTCCCTATATGTTGGGGAAAAAGACAGAAATTCTCCTTATTTTGGGGCAAAACTCAGAAATTCCACTTATTTTGCGACAAAATTCCAGAAATTTCCCTTATTTTGGGGCAAAATTGCAGAAATTTCACTTATTTTGGGGCAAAATTGCAGAAATTTCACTTATTTCATTGTAATAAGTCAGAAATTTTCGTTATGTTGGGGCAAAAAAGACAGAAATTCCCTTTGTTTTGGGGGAAAAAGACAGAAATTCCACTTTTTTAGAGGCAAAAAAGCAGAAATTCCTATTATTTTGGAGTAAAAATGAAGAAATTTCCCTTTTTTGTGGCCAAAGGTATACATTCCACTTATTTTTGGGCTAAAAGCAGAAATTACCCGTATTTTGGAGCAAGATTGCAGAAATTCCCCTAATTGTGGGGCAAAAAGGCAGAAATTCTCTATATGTTAAGGCAAAAAGACAGAAATTCTCCTTATTTTGGGGCAAAACTCAGAAATTCCACTTATTTTGGGGCAAAATTCCAGAAATTTCCCTTATTTGGGGGCAAAATTGCAGAAATTTCACTTATTTGGGGCAAAATTGCAGAAATTTCACTTATTTCATACTAAAAAGGCAGAAATTATCCTTATTTTGGGGCAAAAATGCAGAAATTCCAAATATTTTGTAGCAAAAATGCAGAAATTCCCCTTATATTGAGGTAAAAAGGCAGAAATTCCCCTTATTTGGGGGCAAAAAACAGAAATTTCCCTTATTTTGGGGCAAAATTGCAGAAAGTTCACTTATTTTGGGGCAAAATTGCAGAAATTTCACTTATTTCAGGGTAATAAGTCAGAAATTTTCCTTATTTTGGGGCCAAAAAGACAGAAATTTCCTTTGTTTTGGGGTGAAAAAGATAGAAATTCCACTTATTTAGAGGCAAAAAAGCAGAAATTCCTCTTATTTTGGAGCAAAAATGAAGAAATTTCCTTTTTTTATGGCAAAAAGTTATGCATTCTTCTTATTTTCGGGCAAAAAACAGAAATTCCCAGTATTTGGGAGCAAAATTGCAGAAATTCCCCTAATTGTGGGGCAATAAGGCAGAAATTCCCTATATGTTGGGGCAAAAAGAAACAAATTCTCCTTATTTTGGGTCAAAACTCAGAAATTCCACTGATATTGGGGCAAAATTCCAGAAATTTCCCTTATTTTGGGGCAAAATTGCAGAAATTTCACTTATTTTGGGGCAAAATTGCAGAAATTTCACTTATTTCAGAAAAAAAAGAAGAAATTTTCTTATTTTGGAGCAAAAAGGTGGAAATTTCTTTTATTTTGTTACAAAATTGCAGAAATTTTTCTTATTTTGGGGCAAAAAGGCAGAAATTTCCCATATTTTGGGGCAAAAATGAAGAAATTTTTCCTATTTTGAGGTAAAAAGGCTGAAATTCCCATTATTTGGGGGCAAAAAGGCAGAAATTTCCCTTATTTTGTGGCAAAATTGCAGAAATTTCACTTATTTCAGTGTAATAAGTCAGAAATTTTCTTTATTTTGGGTCAAAAAAGACAGAAATTCTTTTTGTTTTGAGGGAAAAAGGCAGAAATTCCACTTTTTTAGCGGCAAAAAAGCAAAAATTCATTTTATTTTGGAGTAAAAATGAAGAAATTTCTTTTTTTTTTGTGGCAAAAAGTATACATTCCCCTTATTTTCAGGCTAAAATCAGAAATTCCCCGTATTTTGGAGCAAAATTGCAGAAATTCCCCTAATTGTGGGGCAAAAGGCAGAAATTGCCTATATGTTGGGGAAAAAGACAGAAATTCTTCTAATTTTGGGGCAAAACTCAGAAATTCCACTTATTTTGGGGCAAAATTGCAGAAATTTCCCTTATTTTGGGGCAAAATTGCAGAAATTTCACTTATTTTGGGGCAAAATTGCAGAAATTTCACTTTTTTCAGGGTAATAAGTCAGAAATTTTCCTTATTTTGGAGCAAAAAAACAGAAATTCCCTTTGTTTTGGGGGAAAAAGACAGAAACTCCACTTATTTAGAGGCAAAAAAGCTGAAATTCCCCTTATTTTGGAGCAAAAATGAAGAACTTTCCCTTTTTTATGGCAAAAAGGTATGCATTCTTCTTATTTTCGGGCAAAAAGGCAGAAATTCCCCGTATTTTGGAGCAAAATTGCAGAAATTCCCCTAATTGTGGGGCGAAAAGGCAGAAATTCCCTATAAGTTGGGGCAAAAAGACAGAAATTCTCTTTATTTTGGGGCAAAACTCAGAAATTCCACTTATTTTAAGGCAAAATTCCAGAAATTTCCTTTATTTGGGAGGAAAATTGCAGAAATTTCTGTTATTTTGGGGCAAAATTGCAGAAATTTCACTTATTTCAGAAAAAAAAGCAGAAATTTTCTTATTTTGGTGCAAAAAGGCAGAAATTTCTTTTATTTTGGTACAAAATTGCAGAAATTTTTCTTATTTTGGGGCAAAGAGGAAGAAATCTCCCAAATTTTGGGGCAAAAATGCAGAAATTCCTCTTATTTTGAGGTAAAAAGGCTGAAATTCCCCTTATTTGGAGGCAAAAAGGCAGAAATTTTTCTTATTTTGGGGCAAAATTGCAGAAATTTCACTTATTTCAGAGTAGTCAGTCAGAAATTTTTCTTATTTTGGGGCAAAAAAGCAGAAATTCCTTTTATTTTGGAGTAAAAATGAAGAAATTTCTTTTTTGTGGCAAATGGTATACATTCCCCTTATTTTCAGGCTAAAAAGCAGAAATTACCCGTATTTTGGAGCAAAATTGCAAAAATTCCGCTAATTGTGGGGCAAAAAGGCAGAAATTCCCTGTAAGTTAGAGCAAAAAAACAGAAAATCTCCTTATTTTGGGGCAAAACTCAGAAATTCCATTTACTTTGGGGCAAAATTCCAAAAATTTCCCTTATTTTGGGCCAAAATTGCAGAAATTTCACTTATTTTGAGGCAAAATTGCATAAATTTCACTTATTTCAGGGTAATAAGTCAGAAATTTTCCTTATTTTGGGGCAAAAAACACAGAAATTCCCTTTGTTTTGGGGGAAAAAGACAGAAATTCCACTTTTTTAGAGGCAAAAAAGCAGAAATTCCTTTTATTTTGGAGTAAAAATGAAGAAATTTCCCTTTTTTGTGGCAAAATGTATACATTCCACTTATTTTTGGGCTAAAAAGCTGAAATTACCCGTATTTTGGAGCAAAATTGCAGAAATTCCCCTAATTGTGGGGCAAAATGCAGAAATTCCCTATATGTTAGGGCAAACAGACAGAAATTCTCCTTATTTTGGGGCAAAACTCAGAAATTCCACTTATTTTGGGGCAAAATTCCAGAAATTTCCCTTATTTGGTGGCAAAATTGCAGAAATTTCCTTTACATTGGGGCAAAATTGCAGAAATTTCCCTTATTTTGGGGCAAAATTGCAGAAATTTCACTTATTTCATGGTAAAAATGCAGAAATTTTCCTCATTTTGGGGCAAAAATGCAGAGATTCCAAATATTTTGTGGTAAAATTGCAAAAATTCCCCTTATTTTGAGGTAAAAAGGCAGAAATTCCCCTTATTTGGGGGCAAAAAGCAGAAATTTCCCTTATTCTGGGACAAAATTGCAGAAATTTCACTTATTTCAGGGTAATAAGTCAGAAATTTTCCTTATTTGGGGCAAAAAAGACAGAAATTCCTTTTGTTTTGGGGGAAAAAGTCAGAAATTCCACTTATTTAGAAGCAAAAAAGCAGAAATTCCCCTTATTTTGGAGCAAAAATGAAGAAATTTCCTTTTTTTGTGGCATAAGGTACGCATTCTTCTTATTTTCAGGCTAAAAAGCAGAAATTCCCCGTATTTTGGAGCAAAATTGCAGAAATTCCCCTAATTGTGGGACAAAGAGGCAGAAATTTGCTATATGTTGGGGCAAAAAGACAGAAATTCTTTTTATTTTGGGGCAAAACTCAGAAATTCCCCTTATTTTGGGACAAAATTCCAGAAATTTCACTTATTTTGGGGCAAAATTGCAGAAATTTCACTTATTTTGGCAAAATTGCAGAAATTTCAATTATTTCAGAAAAAAAGCAGAAATTTTCTTATTTTGGTGCAAAAAGGCAGATATTTCTTTTATTTTGGTACAAAATTGCAGAAATTTTTCCTATTTGGGGGCAAAAAGCAGAAATCCCCTATATTTTGGGGCAAAAATGCATAAATTCCTCTTATTTTGAGGTAAAAAGGCTGAAATTTCCCTTATTTGGGGGCAAAAAGACAGAAATTTCCCTTATTTTGAGGCAAAATTGCAGAAATTTCACTTATTTCAGGGTAATAAGGCAGAAATTTTTCTTACTTTGGGGCAAAAAACAGAAATTCCCTTTGTTTTGCGGGAAAAAGACAGAAATTCCACTTATTTAGAGGCAAAAAAGCAGAAATTCTTCATTATTGGAGCAAAATGAAGAAATTTATCTTTTTTTGTGGCAAAAGGTATACATTCCGCTTATTTTCGGGCTAAAAAGCAGAAATTCCCCGTATTTTGATTCAAAATTGCAGAAATTCCCCTTATTTTGGAGCAAAAATAAAGAAATTTCCCTTTTTTATGGCAAAAAGGTATGCATTCTTCTTATTTTCGGGCAAAAAGGCAGAAATTCCCCGTATTTTGGAGCAAAATTGCAGAAATTCCCCTAATTGTGGGGCAAAAAGGCAGAAATTCCCTATATGTTGGGGCAAAAAGACAGAAATTCTTCTTATTTTGGGGCAAAACTCAGAAATTCCACTTATTTTGGGGAAAAATTCCAGAAATTTCCCTTATTTTAGGGCAAAATTGCAGAAATTTCACTTATTTTGGGGCAAAATTGAAGAAATTTTACTTATTTCAGAAAAAAAGCAGAATTTATTTATTTTGGTGCAAAAAGGCAGAAATTTCATTTATTTTGGTACAAAATTGCAGAAATTTTTCTTATTTTGGGGCAAAAAGGCAGAAATCTCCCATATTTTGTGGCAAAAATGCAGAAATTTCTCTTATTTTGAGGTAAAAAGGCTGAAATTCCCCTTATTTGGGGGCAAAAAGGCAGAAATTTCCCTTATTTTGGGGCAAAATTGCAGAAATTTCACTTATTTCAGGGTAATAAGTCAGAAATTTTCCTTATTTTGGGGTAAAAAAGACAGAAATTCCCTTTGTTTTGGGGGAAAAAGACAGAAATTCCACTTATTTAGAGGCAAAAAAGCAGAAATTCCCCTTATTTTGTAGCAAAACTGAAGAAATTTCTATTTTTTATGGCAAAAAGGTATGCATTCTTCTTATTTTCGGGCAAAAAGGCAGAAATTCCCCGTATTTTGGAGCAAAATTGCAGAAATTCCCCTAATTGTGGGGCAAGAAGGGGGAAATTCCCTATATGTTGGGGCAAAAAGACAGAAATTCTCCTTCTTTTGGGGCAAAACTCAGAAATTCCACTTATTTTGGTGCAAAATTCCAGAAATTTCCCTTATTTTAGAGCAAAATTGCAGAAATTTCTGTTATTTTGGGGCAAAATTGCAGAAATTTCACTTATTTCAGAAAAAAAAGCAGAAATTTTCTTATTTTGGTGCAAAAAGGCGGAAATTTCTTTTATTTTGGTACAAAATTGCAGAAATTTTTCTTATTTTGGGGCAAAAAGGCAGAAATCTCCCATATTTTGGGGCAAAAATGCAGAAATTCCTCTTATTTTGAGGTAAAAAGGCTGAAATTCCCCTTATTTGGAGGCAAAAAGGCAGAAATTTTTCTTATTTTGGGGCAAAATTGCAGAAATTTCACTTATTTCAGAGTAGTCAGTCAGAAATTTTTCTTATTTTGGGGCAAAAAAGCAGAAATTCCTTTTATTTTGGAGTAAAAATGAAGAAATTTCTTTTTTGTGGCAAATGGTATACATTCCCCTTATTTTCAGGCTAAAAAGCAGAAATTACCCGTATTTTGGAGCAAAATTGCAAAAATTCCGCTAATTGTGGGGCAAAAAGGCAGAAATTCCCTGTAAGTTAGAGCAAAAAAACAGAAAATCTCCTTATTTAGGGGCAAAACTCAGAAATTCCACTTACTTTGGGGCAAAATTCCAAAAATTTCCATTATTTTAGGCCAAAATTGCAGAAATTTCACTTATTTTGAGGCAAAATTGCAAAAATTTCACTTATTTCAGGGTAATAAGTCAGAAATTTTCCTTATTTTGGGGCAAAAAACACAGAAATTCCCTTTGTTTTGGGGGAAAAAGACAGAAATTCCACTTTTTTAGAGGCAAAAAAGCAGAAATTCCTTTTATTTTGGAGTAAAAATGAAGAAATTTCCCTTTTTTGTGGCAAAATGTATACATTCCACTTATTTTTGGGCTAAAAAGCTGAAATTACCCGTATTTTGGAGCAAAATTGCAGAAATTACCCTAATTGTGGGGCAAAATGCAGAAATTCCCTATATGTTAGGGCAAACAGACAGAAATTCTCCTTATTTTGGGGCAAAACTCAGAAATTCCACTTATTTTGGGGCAAAATTCCAGAAATTTCCCTTATTTTGTGGCAAAATTGCCGAAATTTCACTTATTTTGGGGCAAAATTGCAGAAATTTCACTTATTTCATGGTAAAAAGGCAGAAATTTTCCTCATTTTGGAGCAAAAATGCAGAGATTCCAAATATTTTGTGGTAAAATTGCAAAAATTCCCCTTATTTTGAGGTAAAAAGGCAGAAATTCCCCTTATTTGGGGGCAAAAAGCAGAAATTTCCCTTATTCTGGGACAAAATTGCAGAAATTTCACTTATTTCAGGGTAATAAGTCAGAAATTTTCCTTATTTGGGGCAAAAAAGACAGAAATTCCTTTTGTTTTGGGGGAAAAAGTCAGAAATTCCATTTATTTAGAAGCAAAAAAGCAGAAATTCCCCTTATTTTGGAGCAAAAATGAAGAAATTTCCTTTTTTTGTGGCATAAGGTATGCATTCTTCTTATTTTCAGGCTAAAAAGCAGAAATTCCCCGTATTTTGGAGCAAAATTGCAGAAATTCCCCTAATTGTGGGACAAAGAGGCAGAAATTTGCTATATGTTGGGGCAAAAAGACAGAAATTCTTTTTATTTTGGGGCAAAACTCAGAAATTCCACTTATTTTGGGACAAAATTCCAGAAATTTCACTTATTTTGGGGCAAAATTGCAGAAATTTCACTTATTTTGGCAAAATTGCAGAAATTTCAATTATTTAAGAAAAAAAGCAGAAATTTTCTTATTTTGGTGCAAAAAGGCAGAAATTTCTTTTATTTTGGTACAAAATTGCAGAAATTTTTCTTATTTGGGGGCAAAAAGCAGAAATCCCCTATATTTTGGGGCAAAAATGCATAAATTCCTCTTATTTTGAGGTAAAAAGGCTGAAATTTCCCTTATATGGGGGGAAAAAGACAGAAATTTCCCTTATTTTGAGGCAAAATTGCAGAAATTTCACTTATTTCAGGGTAATAAGGCAGAAATTTTTCTTACTTTGGGGCAAAAAACAGAAATTCCCTTTGTTTTGCGGGAAAAAGACAGAAATTCCACTTATTTAGAGGCAAAAAAGCAGAAATTCTTCATTATTGGAGCAAAATGAAGAAATTTATCTTTTTTTGTGGCAAAAGGTATACATTCCGCTTATTTTCGGGCTAAAAAGCAGAAATTCCCCGTATTTTGTATCAAAATTGCAGAAATTCCCCTTATTTTGGAGCAAAAATAAAGAAATTTCCCTTTTTTATGGCAAAAAGGTATGCATTCTTCTTATTTTCGGGCAAAAAGGCAGAAATTCCCCGTATTTTGGAGCAAAATTGCAGAAATTCCCCTAATTGTGGGGCAAAAAGGCAGAAATTCCCTATATGTTGGGGCAAAAAGACAGAAATTCTTCTTATTTTGGGGCAAAACTCAGAAATTCCACTTATTTTGGGGAAAATTCCAGAAATTTCCCTTATTTTAGGGCAAAATTGCAGAAATTTCACTTATTTTGGGGCAAAATTGAAGAAATTTCACTTATTTCAGAAAAAAAGCAGAATTTATTTATTTTGGTGCAAAAAGGCAGAAATTTCATTTATTTTGGTACAAAATTGCAGAAATTTTTCTTATTTTGGGGCAAAAAGGCAGAAATCTCCCATATTTTGTGGCAAAAATGCAGAAATTTCTCTTATTTTGAGGTAAAAAGGCTGAAATTCCCCTTATTTGGGGGCAAAAAGGCAGAAATTTCCCTTATTTTGGGGCAAAATTGCAGAAATTTCACTTATTTCAGGGTAATAAGTCAGAAATTTTCCTTATTTTGGGGTAAAAAAGACAGAAATTCCCTTTGTTTTGGGGGAAAAAGACAGAAATTCCACTTATTTAGAGGCAAAAAAGCAGAAATTCCCCTTATTTTGTAGCAAAACTGAAGAAATTTCTATTTTTTATGGCAAAAAGGTATGCATTCTTCTTATTTTCTGGCAAAAAGGCAGAAATTCCCCGTATTTTGGAGCAAAATTGCAGAAATTCCCCTAATTGTGGGGCAAGAAGGGGGAAATTCCCTATATGTTGGGGCAAAAAGACAGAAATTCTCCTTCTTATGGGGCAAAACTCAGAAATTCCACTTATTTTGGTGCAAAATTCCAGAAATTTCCCTTATTTTAGAGCAAAATTGCAGAAATTTCACTTATTTTGGGGCAAAATTGCAGAAATTTAACTTATTTCAGAAAAAAAGCAGAATTTATTTATTTTGGTGCAAAAAGGCAGAAATTTCTTTTATTTTGGTACAAAATTGCAGAAATTTTTCTTATTTTGGGGCAAAAAGGCAGAAATCTCCCATATTTTGTGGCAAAAATGCAGAAATTTCTCTTATTTTGAGGTAAAAAGGCTGAAATTCCCCTTATTTGGGGGCAAAAAGGCAGAAATTTCCCTTATTTTGAGGCAAAATTGCAGAAATTTCACTTATTTCAGGGTAATAAGTCAGAAATTTTCCTTATTTTGGGGCAAAAAACACAGAAATTCCCTTTGTTTTGGGGGAAAAAGACAGAAATTCCACTTTTTTAGAGGCAAAAAAGCAGAAATTCCTTTTATTTTGGAGTAAAAATGAAGAAATTACCCTTTTTTGTGGCAAAATGTATACATTCCACTTATTTTTGGGCTAAAAAGCAGAAATTACCCGTATTTTGGAGCAAAATTGCAGAAATTCCCCTAATTGTGGGGCAAAAGGCAGAAATTCCCTATATGTTGGGGAAAAAGACAGAAATTCTCCTTATTTTGGGGCAAAACTCAGAAATTCCATTTATTTTGCGACAAAATTCCAGAAATTTCCCTTATTTTGGGGCAAAATTGCAGAAATTTCACTTATTTTGGGGCAAAATTGCAGAAATTTCACTTATTTCATTGTAATAAGTCAGAAATTTTCGTTATTTTGGGGCAAAAAAGACAGAAATTCCCTTTGTTTTGGGGGAAAAAGACAGAAATTCCACTTTTTTAGAGGCAAAAAAGCAGAAATTCCTATTATTTTGGAGTAAAAATGAAGAAATTTCCCTTTTTTGTGGCAAAATGTATACATTCCACTTATTTTTGGGCTAAAAAGCAGAAATTACCCGTATTTTGGAGCAAAATTGCAGAAATTCCCCTAATTGTGGGGCAAAAGGCAGAAATTCCCTATATGTTGGGGAAAAAGACAGAAATTCTCCTTATTTTGGGGCAAAACTCAGAAATTCCACTTATTTTGCGACAAAATTCCAGAAATTTCCCTTATTTTGGGGCAAAATTGCAGAAATTTCACTTATTTTGGGGCAAAATTGCAGAAATTTCACTTATTTCATTGTAATAAGTCAGAAATTTTCGTTATTTTGGGGCAAAAAAGACAGAAATTCCCTTTGTTTTGGGGGAAAAAGACAGAAATTCCACTTTTTTAGAGGCAAAAAAGCAGAAATTCCTATTATTTTGGAGTAAAAATGAAGAAATTTCCCTTTTTTGTGGCCAAAGGTATACATTCCACTTATTTTTGGGCTAAAAAGCAGAAATTACCCGTATTTTGGAGCAAGATTGCAGAAATTCCCCTAATTGTGGGGCAAAAAGGCAGAAATTCTCTATATGTTAAGGCAAAAAGACAGAAATTCTCCTTATTTTGGGGCAAAACTCAGAAATTCCACTTATTTTGGGGCAAAATTCCAGAAATTTCCCTTATTTTGGGGCAAAATTGCAGAAATTTCACTTATTTGGGGCAAAATTGCAGAAATTTCACTTATTTCATAGTAAAAAGGCAGAAATTATCCTTATTTTGGGGCAAAAATGCAGAAATTCCAAATATTTTGTAGCAAAAATGCAGAAATTCCCCTTATATTGAGGTAAAAAGGCAGAAATTCCCCTTATTTGGGGGCAAAAAACAGAAATTTCCCTTATTTTGGGGCAAAATTGCAGAAAGTTCACTTATTTTGGGGCAAAATTGCAGAAATTTCACTTATTTCAGACAAAAATTCAGAAATTTTCCTATTTTGGTTCAAAAAGGCAGAAATTTCTATTTTGGTACAAAATTGCAGAAATTTTTTTTTATTTTGGGGCAAAAGGGCAGAAATCTCCCATACTTTTGGGCAAAAATGCAGAAATTCTGCTTATTTTGAGGTAAAAAGGTAGAAATTTCCCTTATTTGGGGGCAAAATGCAGAAATTTCCATTATTTTGATGCAAAATTGCAGGAATTTCACTTATTTCAGTGTAATAAGTCAGAAATTTTCGTTATTTTGGGGCAAAAAAGACAGAAATTCCCTTTGTTTTGGGGGAAAAAAACAGAAATTCCACTTTTTTAGCGGTAAAAAAGCAGAAATTCATTTTATTTTGGAGTAAAAATGAAGAAATTTCTTTTTTTTTTGTGGCAAAAGGTATACATTCCCCTTATTTTCAGGCTAAAAAGAAGAAATTCCCCGTATTTTGGAGCAAAATTGCAGAAATTCCCCTAATTGTGGGGCAAAAAGGCAGAAATTTCCTTTATGTTAGGGCAAAAAGACAGAAATTCTCCTTATTTTGGGGCAAAACTCAGAAATTCCACTTATTTTGGGGCAAAATTCCAGAAATTTCCGTTATTTTGGGGCAAAATTGCAGAAATTTCACTTATTTTGGGGCAAAATTGCAGAAATTTCACTTATTTCAAGGTAATAAGTCAGAAATTTTCCTTATTTTGGCGCCAAAAGGACAGAAATTCCCTTTGTTTTGGGGGAAAAAGACAGAAATTTCACTTATTTAGAGGCAAAAAAGCAGAAATTGCCCTTATTTTGGAGCAAAAATGAAGAAATTTCCTTTTTTTATGGCAAAAAGGTATGCATTCTTCTTATTTTCGGGCAAAAAGGCAGAAATTCCCCGTACTTCGGAGAAAATTGCAGAAATTCCCTTAATTGTGGAACAAAAAGGCAGAAATTCCCTATATGTTGGGGCAAAAAGACAGAAATTCTCCTTATTTTGGGGCAAAACTCAGAAATTCCACTTATTTTGGTGCAAAATTCCAGAAATTTCCCTTATTTTAGGGCAAAATTGCAGAAATTTCACTTATTTTGGGGCAAAATTGCAAAAATTTCACTTATTTCAGAAAAAAAAGCAGAATTTATTTATTTTGGTGCAAAAAGGCAGAAATTTCTTTTATTTTGGTACAAAATTGCAGAAATTTTTCTTATTTTGGGGCAAAAAGGCAGAAATCTCCCATATTTTGTGGCAAAAATGCAGAAATTTCTCTTATTTTGAGGTAAAAAGGCTGAAATTCCCCTTATTTGGGGGCAAAAAGGCAGAAATTTCCCTTATTTTGAGGCAAAATTGCAGAAATTTCACTTATTTCAGGGTAATAAGTCAGAAATTTTCCTTATTTTGGGGCAAAAAACACAGAAATTCCCTTTGTTTTGGGGGAAAAAGACAGAAATTCCACTTTTTTAGAGGCAAAAAAGCAGAAATTCCTTTTATTTTGGAGTAAAAATGAAGAAATTCCCCTTTTTTGTGGCAAAATGTATACATTCCACTTATTTTTGGGCTAAAAAGCAGAAATTACCCGTATTTTGGAGCAAAATTGCAGAAATTCCCCTAATTGTGGGGCAAAAGGCAGAAATTCCCTATATGTTGGGGAAAAAGACAGAAATTCTCCTTATTTTGGGGCAAAACTCAGAAATTCCACTTATTTTGCAACAAAATTCCAGAAATTTCCCTTATTTTGGGGCAAAATTGCAGAAATTTCACTTATTTTGAGGCAAAATTGCAGAAATTTCACTTATTTCATTGTAATAAGTCAGAAATTTTCGTTATTTTGGGGCAAAAAAGACAGAAATTCCCTTTGTTTTGGGGGAAAAAGACAGAAATTTCACTTTTTTAGAGGCAAAAAAGCAGAAATTCCTATTATTTTGGAGTAAAAATGAAGAAATTTCCCTTTTTTGTGGCCAAAGGTATACATTCCACTTATTTTTGGGCTAAAAAGCAGAAATTACCCGTATTTTGGAGCAAGATTGCAGAAATTCCCCTAATTGTGGGGCAAAAAGGCAGAAATTCTCTATATGTTAAGGCAAAAAGACAGAAATTCTCCTTATTTTGGGGCAAAACTCAGAAATTCCACTTATTTTGGGGCAAAATTCCAGAAATTTCCCTTATTTTGGGGCAAAATTGCAGAAATTTCACTTATTTGGGGCAAAATTGCAGAAATTTCACTTATTTCATAGTAAAAAGGCAGAAATTATCCTTATTTTGGGGCAAAAATGCAGAAATTCCAAATATTTTGTAGCAAAAATGCAGAAATTCCCCTTATATTGAGGTAAAAAGGCAGAAATTCCCCTTATTTGGGGGCAAAAAACAGAAATTTCCCTTATTTTGGGGCAAAATTGCAGAAAGTTCACTTATTTTGGGGCAAAATTGCAGAAATTTCACTTATTTCAGACAAAAATTCAGAAATTTTCCTATTTTGGTTCAAAAAGGCAGAAATTTCTATTTTGGTACAAAATTGCAGAAATTTTTTTTTATTTTGGGGCAAAAGGGCAGAAATCTCCCATACTTTTGGGCAAAAATGCAGAAATTCTGCTTATTTTGAGGTAAAAAGGTAGAAATTTCCCTTATTTGGGGGCAAAATGCAGAAATTTCCATTATTTTGATGCAAAATTGCAGGAATTTCACTTATTTCAGTGTAATAAGTCAGAAATTTTCGTTATTTTGGGGCAAAAAAGACAGAAATTCCCTTTGTTTTGGGGGAAAAAAACAGAAATTCCACTTTTTTAGCGGTAAAAAAGCAGAAATTCATTTTATTTTGGAGTAAAAATGAAGAAATTTCTTTTTTTTTTGTGGCAAAAGGTATACATTCCCCTTATTTTCAGGCTAAAAAGAAGAAATTCCCCGTATTTTGGAGCAAAATTGCAGAAATTCCCCTAATTGTGGGGCAAAAAGGCAGAAATTTCCTTTATGTTAGGGCAAAAAGACAGAAATTCTCCTTATTTTGGGGCAAAACTCAGAAATTCCACTTATTTTGGGGCAAAATTCCAGAAATTTCCGTTATTTTGGGGCAAAATTGCAGAAATTTCACTTATTTTGGGGCAAAATTGCAGAAATTTCACTTATTTCAAGGTAATAAGTCAGAAATTTTCCTTATTTTGGCGCCAAAAGGACAGAAATTCCCTTTGTTTTGGGGGAAAAAGACAGAAATTTCACTTATTTAGAGGCAAAAAAGCAGAAATTGCCATTATTTTGGAGCAAAAATGAAGAAATTTCCTTTTTTTATGGCAAAAAGGTATGCATTCTTCTTATTTTCGGGCAAAAAAGCAGAAATTCCCCGTACTTCGGAGAAAATTGCAGAAATTCCCTTAATTGTGGAACAAAAAGGCAGAAATTCCCTATATGTTGGGGCAAAAAGACAGAAATTCTGCTTATTTTGGGGCAAAACTCAGAAATTCCACTTATTTTGGTGCAAAATTCCAGAAATTTCCCTTATTTTAGGGCAAAATTGCAGAAATTTCACTTATTTTGGGGCAAAATTGCAGAAATTTCACTTATTTCAGAAAAAAAAGCAGAATTTATTTATTTTGGTGCAAAAAGGCAGAAATTTCTTTTATTTTGGTACAAAATTGCAGAAATTTTTCTTATTTTGGGGCAAAAAGGCTGAAATCTCCCATATTTTGTGGCAAAAATGCAGAAATTTCTCTTATTTTGAGGTAAAAAGGCTGAAATTCCCCTTACTTGGGGGCAAAAAGGCAGAAATTTCCCTTATTTTGAGGCAAAATTGCAGAAATTTCACTTATTTCAGGGTAATAAGTCAGAAATTTTCCTTCTTTTGTTGCAAAAAACACAGAAATTCCCTTTGTTTTGGGGGAAAAAGACAGAAATTCCACTTTTTTAGAGGCAAAAAAGCAGAAATTCCTTTTATTTTGGAGTAAAAATGAAGAAATTTCCCTTTTTTGTGGCAAAATGTATACATTCCACTTATTTTTGGGCTAAAAAGCAGAAATTACCCGTATTTTGGAGCAAAATTGCAGAAATTCCCCTAATTGTGGGGCAAAAGGCAGAAATTCCCTATATGTTGGGGAAAAAGACAGAAATTCTCCTTATTTTGGGGCAAAACTCAGAAATTCCACTTCTTTTGCGACAAAATTCCAGAAATTTCCCTTATTTTGGGGCAAAATTGCAGAAATTTCACTTATTTTGGGGCAAAATTGCAGAAATTTCACTTATTTCATTGTAATAAGTCAGAAATTTTCGTTATTTTGGGGCAAAAAAGACAGAAATTCCCTTTGTTTTGGGGGAAAAAGACAGAAATTTCACTTTTTTAGAGGCAAAAAAGCAGAAATTCCTATTATTTTGGAGTAAAAATGAAGAAATTTCCCTTTTTTGTGGCCAAAGGTATACATTCCACTTATTTTTGGGCTAAAAAGCAGAAATTACCCGTATTTTGGAGCAAGATTGCAGAAATTCCCCTAATTGTGGGGCAAAAAGGCAGAAATTCTCTATATGTTAAGGCAAAAAGACAGAAATTCTCCTTATTTTGGGGCAAAACTCAGAAATTCCACTTATTTTGGGGCAAAATTCCAGAAATTTCCCTAATTTTGGGGCAAAATTGCAGAAATTTCACTTATTTGGGGCAAAATTGCAGAAATTTCACTTATTTCATAGTAAAAAGGCAGAAATTATCCTTATTTTGGGGCAAAAATGCAGAAATTCCAAATATTTTGTAGCAAAAATGCAGAAATTCCCCTTATATTGAGGTAAAAAGGCAGAAATTCCCCTTATTTGGGGGCAAAAAACAGAAATTTCCCTTATTTGGGGCAAAATTGCAGAAAGTTCACTTATTTTGGGGCAAAATTGCAGAAATTTCACTTATTTCAGACAAAAATTCAGAAATTTTCCTATTTTGGTTCAAAAAGGCAGAAATTTCTATTTTGGTACAAAATTGCAGAAATTTTTTATATTTTGGGGCAAAAGGGCAGAAATCTCCCATACTTTTGGTCAAAAATGCAGAAATTCTGCTTATTTTGAGGTAAAAAGGTAGAAATTTCCCTTATTTGGGGGCAAAATGCAGAAATTTCCATTATTTTGATGCAAAATTGCAGGAATTTCACTTATTTCAGTGTAATAAGTCAGAAATTTTCGTTATTTTGGGGCAAAAAAGACAGAAATTCCCTTTGTTTTGGGGGAAAAAAACAGAAATTCCACTTTTTTAGCGGTAAAAAAGCAGAAATTCATTTTATTTTGGAGTAAAAATGAAGAAATTTCTTTTTTTTTTGTGGCAAAAGGTATACATTCCCCTTATTTTCAGGCTAAAAAGAAGAAATTCCCCGTATTTTGGAGCAAAATTGCAGAAATTCCCCTAATTGTGGGGCAAAAAGGCAGAAATTTCCTTTATGTTAGGGCAAAAAGACAGAAATTCTCCTTATTTTGGGGCAAAACTCAGAAATTCCACATATTTTGGGGCAAAATTCCAGAAATTTCCGTTATTTTGGGGCAAAATTGCAGAAATTTCACTTATTTTGGGGCAAATTGCAGAAATTTCACTTATTTCAAGGTAATAAGTCAGAAATTTTCCTTATTTTGGTGCCAAAAGGACAGAAATTCCCTTTGTTTTGGGGGAAAAAGACAGAAATTTCACTTATTTAGAGGCAAAAAAGCAGAAATTCCCCTTATTTTGGAGCAAAAATGAAGAAATTTCCTTTTTTTATGGCAAAAAGGTATGCATTCTTCTTATTTTCGGGCAAAAAGGCAGAAATTCCCCGTATTTTGGAGAAAATTGCAGAAATTCCCTTAATTGTGGAACAAAAGGCAGAAATTCCCTATATGTTGGGGCAAAAAGACAGAAATTCTGCTTATTTTGGGGCAAAACTCAGAAATTCCACTTATTTTCGGGCAAAATTCCAGAAATTTCCCTTATTTTCGGGCAAAATTGCAGAAATTTCACTTATTTTGGGGCAAAATTGCAGACATTTCACTTATTTCAGAAAAAAAAGCAGAAATTTTCTTATTTTGGTGCAAAAAGGCAGAAATTTCTTTTATTTTGGTACAAAATTGCAGAAATTTTTCTTATTTTGGGGCAAAAAGGCAGAAATCTCCCATATTTTGGGGCAAAAATGCAGAAATTCCTCTTATTTTGAGGTAAAAAGGCTGAAATTCCCCTTATGTGGGGGCAAAAAGGCAGAAATTTCCCTTATTTTGGGGCAAAATTGCAGAAATTTCACTTATTTCAGGGTAATAAGTCAGAAATTTTCCTTATTTTGGGGCAATAAAGACAGAAATTTCTTAGGTTTTGAGGGATAAAGACAGAAATTCCACTTATTTAGAGGCAAAAAAGCAGAAATTCCCCTTATTTTGGAGCAAAACTGAAGAAATTTCCCTTTTTTATGGCAAAAAGGTATGCATTTTTCTTATTTTCGGGCAAAAAGGCAGAAATTCCCCGTATTTTCGAGCAAAATTGCAGAAATTCCCCTAATTGTGGGGCAAAAAGTGAGAAATTCTCTATATGTTGGGGCAAAAAGACAGAAATTCTCCTTATTTTGGGGCAAAACTCAGAAATTCCACTTATTTTGGGGCAAAATTCCAGAAATTTCCCTTATTTTGGGGCAAAATTGCAGAAATTTCACTTATTTTGGGGCAAAATTGCAGAAATTTAACTTATTTCTGAAAAAAATTCAGAAATTTTCCTATTTTGGTGCAAAAAGGCAGAAATTTCTTTTATTTTGGTACAAAATTGCAGAAATTTTTCTTATTTTGAAGCAAAAAGGCAGAAATCCCCATATTTTGGGGCAAAAATGCAGAAATTCCTCTTATTTTGAGGTAAAAAGGCTGAAATTTCCCTTATTTGGGGGCAAAAGGGCAGTAATTTCCCTTATTTTGAGGCAAAATTGCAGAAATTTCACTTATTTCAGTGTAATAAGTCAGAAATTTTCGTTATTTTGGGGCAAAAAAGAGAGAAATTCTCTTTGTTTTGGGGGAAAAAGACAGAAATTCCACTTTTTTAGAGGCAAAAAAGCAGAAATTCCTTTTACTTTGGAGTAAAAATGAACAAATTTCCCTTTTTTGTGGCAAAAGGTATACATTCCACTTATTTTTGGGCTAAAAAGCAGAAATTACCCGTATTTTGGAGCAAAATTGCAGAAATTTCCCTAATTGTGGGGCAAAAAGGCAGAAATTCCCTATATGTTGGGGCAAAAAGACAGAAATTCTCCTTATTTTGGGGCAAAACTCAGAAATTCCACTTATTTTGGGGGCAAAATTCCAGAAATTTCCCTTATTTTGGGGCAAAATTGCAGAAATTTCACTTATTTTGTGGCAAAATTGCAGAAATTTCACTTATTTCATGGTAAAAAGGCAGAAATTATCCTTATTTTGGGGGCAAAAATGCAGAAATTTCAAATATTTTGTGGCAAAAATGCAGAAATTCCCCTTATATTGAGGTAAAAAGGCAGAAATTTCCCTTATTTAGGGGCAAAAAACAGAAATTTCCCTTATTTTGGGGCAAATTGCAGAAAGTTCACTTATTTTGGTGCAAAAAGGCAGAAATTTCTATTTTGGTACAAAATTGCAGAAATTTTTCTTATTTGGGGGCAAAAGGCAGAAATCTCCCATATTTTGGGGCAAAAATGCAGAAATTCCGCTTATTTTTGAGGTAAAAAGGTAGAAATTTCCCTTATTTGGGGGCAAAAAGGCAGAAATTTCCCTTATTTTGAGGCAAAATTGCAGAAATTTCACTTATTTCAGGGTAATAAGTCAGAAATTTTCCTTATTTTGGGGCAAAAGTGACAGAAATTCCCTTTGTTTTGGGGGAAAAAAAAGAAATTCCACTTTTTTAGCGGCAAAAAAGCAGAAATTCATTTTATTTTGGAGGAAAAATGAAGAAATTTCTTTTTTTTGTGGCAAAAGGTATACATTCCCCTTATTTTCAGGATAAAAAGAAGAAACTTCCCGTATTTTGGAGCCAAATTGCAGAAATTCCCCTAATTGTGGGGCAAAAAGGCAGAAATTTCCTTTATGTTAGTGCAAAAAGACAGAAATTCTCCTTATTTTGGGGCAAAACTCAGAAATTCCACTTATTTTGGGGCAAAATTCCAGAAATTTCCGTTATTTTGGGGCAAAATTGCAGAAATTTCACTTATTTTGGGGCAAAATTGCAGAAATTTCACTTATTTCAGGGTAATAAGTCAGAAATTTTCCTTATTTTTGGGACCCAAAGGACAGAAATTCCCTTTGTTTGGGGGAAAAAGACAGAAATTTCACTTATTTAGAGGCAAAAAAGCAGAAATTCCCCTTATTTTGGAGCAAAAATGAAGAAATTTCCCTTTTTTATGGCAAAAAAGTTTGCATTCTTCTTATTTTCGGGCAAAAAGGCAGAAATTCCCCGTATTTTGGAGCAAAATTGCAGAAATTCCCCTAATTGTGGGGCAAAAAGGCAGAAATTCCCTATATGTTGGTGCAAAAAGACAGAAATTCTCCTTATTTTGGGGCAAAACTCAGAAATTCCACTTATTTTGGGGCAAAATTCAAGAAATTTCCCGTATTTTGGGGCAAAATTGCAGAAATTTCACTTATTTTGGGGCAAAGGTGCAGAAATTTCACTTATTTCATGGTAAAAAGACAGAAATTTTCCTTATTTTGGGGCAAAAATGGAGAAATTCCACATATTGTGGCAAGAATGCAGAAATTCCACTTATTTTGAGGTAAAAAGGCAGAAATTCCGCTTATTGGGGGGCAAAATTGCAGAAATTTCACTTATTTTGGGGCAAAATTGCAGAAATATAACTTATTTCAGAAAAAATTCAGAAATTTTTCTATTTTGTAGCAAAAAGGCAGAAATATCTTTTATTTTGGTACAAAATTGTAGAAATTTTTCTTATTTTGGGGCAAAAAGGCAGAAATCTCTCATATTTTGGGGCACAAATGCAGAAATTCCTCTTATTTTGAGGTAAAAAGGCTGAAATTTCCCTTATTTGGGGGCAAAAAGGCAGAAATTTACCTTATTTTGAGGAAAATTGCAGAAATTTCACTTATTTCAGTGTAATAAGTCAGAAATTTTCGTTATTTTGGGGCAAAAAAGACAGAAATTCCCTTTGTTTTGGGGGAAAAAGACAGAAATTCCACTATTTTAGAGGCAAAAAAGCAGAAATTCCTTTTATTTTGGAGTAAAAATGAAGAAATTTCCCTTTTTTGTGGCAAAAGGTATACATTCCACTTATTTTTGGGCTAAAAAGCAGAAATTACCCGTATTTTGGAGCAAAATTGCAGAAATTCCCCTAATTGTGGGGCAAAAAGGCAGAAATTCTCTATATGTTAGGGCAAAAAGACAGAAATTCTTCTTATTTTCGGGCAAAACTCAGAAATTCCACTTATTTTGGGGCAAAATTCCAGAAATTTCCCTTATTTTGGGTCAAAATTGCAGAAATTTCACTTATTTTGGGGCAAAGTTGCAGAAATTTCACTTATTTCATGGTAAAAAGGCAGAAATTTTCCTTATTTTGGGGGAAAAATGCAGAAATTCCAAATATTTTTTTGGAAAAATGCAGAAATTCCCCTTATTTTGAGGTAAAAAGGCAGAAATTCCCCTTATTTGGGGGCAAAAAGGCAGAAATTTCCCTTATTTTGAGGCAAAATTGCAGAAATTTCACTTATTTCAGAGTAATAAGTCAGAAATTTTCCTTATTTTGGGGCAAAAAAGACAGAAATTCCCTTTGTTTTGGGGGATAAAGACAGAAATTCCACTTATTTAGAGGCAAAAAAGCAGAAATTCCCCTTATTTTGGAGCAAAACTGAAGAAATTTCCCTTATTTTGGGGCAAAATTGCAGAAATTTCACTTATTTTGGAGCAAAATTGCATTAATTTCACTTATTTCAGAAAAAAAAGCAGAAATTTTCTTATTTTGGTGCAAAAAGGCAGAAGTTTCTTTTATTTTGGTACAAAATTGCATAAATTATTCTTATTTTGGAACAAAAAGGCAGAAATCTCCCATATTTTGGGGCAAAAATGCAGAAATTCCTCTTATTTTGAGGTAACAAGGCTTAAATTCCCCTTATTTGGCAGGAAAAAGACAGAAATTTCCCTTATTTTCGAGCAAAATTGCAGAAATTTCAGTTATTTCAGGGTAATAAGTCAGAAATTTTCCTTATTTTGGGGCAAAAAAGTCAGAAATTCCCTTTGTTTTTGGGGATAAAGAAATTCCACATATTTAGAGGCAAAAAAGCAGAAATTCCCCTTATTTTGGAGCAAAACTGAAGAAATTTCCCTTTTTTATGGCAAAAAAGTATGCATTCTTCTTATTTTCGGGCAAAAAGGCAGAAATTCCCCGTATTTTGGAGCAAAATTGCAGAAATTCCCCTAATTGTAGGGAAAAAAGGCAGAAATTCCCGTTATGTTAGGGCAAAAAGACAGAAATTCTCCTTATTTTGGGGCAAAACTCAGAAATTCCACTTATTTTGGGGCAAAATTCCAGAAATTTCCGTTATTTTGGGGCAAAATTGCAGAAATTTCACTTATTTTGGGGCAAAATTGCAGAAATTTCACTTATTTCAAGGTAATAAGTCAGAAATTTTCCTTATTATGGGGCCAAAAAGACAGAAATTCCATTTCTTTTGGGGGGAAAGACAGAAATTCCACTTATTTAGAGGCAAAAAAGCAGAAATTCCCCTTATTTTGGAGCAAAAATGAAGAAATTTCCTTTTTTATGGCAAAAAGGTATGCATTCTTCTTATTTTCGGGCAAAAAGGCAGAAATTCCCCGTATTTTGGAGCAAAATTGCAGAAATTCCCCTAATTGTGGGGCAAAAATGCAGAAATTCCCTATATGTTGGGGCAAAAAGAGAGAAATTCTCCTTATTTTGGAAAAAAACTCAGAAATTCCATTTATTTTGGGGCAAAATTCTAAAATTTCCCTTATTTTGGGGCAAAATTGCAGAAATTTCACTTATTTTGGGGCAAAATTCCAGACATTTCACTTATTTCAGAAAAAAAGCGAAAATTTTCTTATTTTGGTGCAAAAAGGCAGAAATTTCTTTTATTTTGGTACAAAATTGCAGAAATTTTTCCTATTTTGGGGCAAAAAGGCAGAAATCTCCCATATTTTGGGGCAAAAATGGAGAAATTCCTTTTATTTTGAGGTAAAAAGGCTGAAATTCCCTTTATTTGGGGGCAAAAAAGCAGAAATTTCCCTTATTTTGGGGCAAAATTGCAGAAATTTCACTTATTTCAGGCTAATAAGTCAGAAATTTTACTTATTTTGGGGCAAAAAAGACAGAAATTCCCTTTCTTTTGGGGGGAAAAGACAGAAATTCCACTTATTTAGAGGCAAAAAAGAAGAAATTCCCCTTATTTTGGAGCAAAACTGAAGAAATTTTACTTTTTTATGGCAAAAAGGTATGCATTCTTCTTATTTTCGGGCAAAAAGGCAGAAATTCCCAGTATTTTGGAGCAAAATTGCAGAAATTCCCCTAATTGTGGGGCAAAAAGAAAGAAATTCCCTATATGTTGGGGCAAAAAGACAGAAATTCTTCTTATTTTGGGGCAAAGCTCAGAAATTCCACTTATTTTGGGGCAAAATTCCAGAAATTTCCCTTATTTTGGGGCAAAATTGCAGAAATTCCACTTATTTTGGGGCAAAATTTAGAAATTTCACTCATTTCAGGGAAAAAAGGCAGAAATTTTTCTTATTTTGAAGCAAAAATCCAGAAATTCCTAATATTTTGTGGCAAAAATGCAGAAATTCCTCTTATTTTGAGGTAAAAAGGCTGAAATTCTCTTTATTTGGGGGCAAAAAGGCAGAAATTTCCCTTTTTTGATGCAAAATTGCAGAAATTTAACTTATTTCAGGGTAATAAGTCAGAAATTTTCCTTATTTTGTGGCCAAAAGAACAGAAATCCCCTTTGTTTTGGGGGAAAAAAACAGAAATTCCACTTATTTAGAGGCAAAAAAGCAGAAATTCCCCTTATTTTGGAGCAAAAATGAAGAAATTTCCGTTTTTTTTTTTTGGCAAAAAGGTATGCATTCTTATTTTCGGGCAAAAAGGCAGAAATTCCCTGTATTTTGGAGCAAAATTGCAGAAATTCCCCTAATTGTGGGGCAAAAAGGCAGAAATTCCCTATATGTTGGGGCAAAAAGACAGAAATTCTTCTAATTTTGGGGCAAAACTCAGAAATTCCACTATTTTGGGGCAAAATTCCAGAAATTTCCCTTATTTTGGGGCAAAATTGCTGAAATTTCAGTTATTTGGGGCAAAATTGCAGAAATTTCATTTATTTCAGAAAAAAAAGCAGAAATTTTCTTATTTTGGTGCAAAAAGTCAGAAATTTCTTTTATTTTAATACAAAATTGCAGAAATTTTTTTTATTTTGGTGCAAAAAGGCAGAAATCTATATTTTGGGGCAAAAATGCAGAAATTCCCCTTATTTTGAGGTAAAAAAGCTGAGATTCCCCTTATTTGGGGACAAAAAGGCAGAAATTTTTCTTATTTTGGGGCAAAATTGCCGAAATTTCATTTATTTCAGAGTAATAAGTCAGAAATTTTTCTTATTTTGGGGCAAAAATAACAGAATTTCCCTTTGTTTTGAGGGAAAAAGACAGAAATTCCACTTTTTTAGAGGCAAAAAAGCAAAAATTCCTTTTATTTTGGAGTAAAAATGAAGAAATTTCTTTTTTTTTTTTATGGCAAAAGGTATACATTCCCCTTATTTTCAGCCTAAAAAGCAGAAATTCCCCGTATTTTAAAGCAAAATTGCAGAAATTCCCCTAATTGTGGGGCAAAAAGTCAGAAATTCCCTGTATGTTAGGGCAAAAAGACAGAAATTCTTCTTATTTTGGGGAAAAACTCAGAAATTCCACTTATTTTGGGGCAAAATTCCAGAAATTTCCCTTATTTTGGGGCAAAATTGCAGAAATTTCACTTATTTTGGGGCAAAATTGCAGAAATTTCACTAATTTCAAGGTAATAAGTCAGAAATTTTCCTTATTTTGTGGCAAAAAAGACAGAAATTCTCTTTGTTCTGGGGGAAAAAGACAGAAATTCCACTTTTTTAGAGGCAAAAAAGCAGAAATTCCCCTAATTGTGGGGAAAAAGGCAGAAATTGCCTATATGTTGGGGCAAAAAGACAGAAATACTCCTTATTTTGGGGCAAAACTAAGAAATTCCACTTATTTTGGGGCAAAATTCCAGAAATTTCCCTTATTTTGGGGCAAAATTGCAGAAATTTCACTTATTTTCGGGCAAAATTGCAGAAATTTCACTTATTTCAGAAAAAAAGCAGAATTTTCTTCTTTTGGTGCAAAAAGGCAAAAATTTCTTATATTTTGGTACAAAATTGCAGAAATTTTTCTCATTTTGGGGCAAATAGGCAGATATCTCCCATATTTTGGGGCAAAAATGCAGAAATTCCTCTTATTTTGAGGTAAAAAGGCTGAAATTCCCCTTATTTGGGGGCAAAAGGGCAGAAATTTCCCTTATTTTGAGGCAAAATTGCAGAAATTTCACTTATTTCAGGGAAAAAAGGCAGAAATTATCTTTAATTTAGGGCCAAAAGGACGAAAATTCCCTTTGTTTTGGGGGAAAAAGACAGAAATTCCACTTATTTAGAGGCAAAAAAGCAGAAATTCCGCTTATTTTGGAGCAAAAATGAAGAAATTTCCCTTTTTTATGGCAAAAAGGTATGCATTCTTTTTATTTTCGGGCAAAAAAGCAGAAATTCCCCGTATTTTGGAGCAAAATTGCATAAATTCCTCTAATTTTGGAGCAAAAATACAGAAATTCCCTATATGTATGGGGCAAAAAGACAGAAATTCTCCTTATTATGGGGCAAAACTCAGAAATTCCACTTATTTTGGGGTAAAATTCTAGAAATTTTCCTTATTTTGGGGCAAAATTGCAGAAATTTCACTTATTTTGGGGCAAAATTGCAGAAATTTCACTTATTTCAGGGAAAAAAGGCAGAAATTTTTCTTATTTTGGGGCAAAAAAGCAGAAATTCCTAATATTTTGTGGCAAAAATGCCGAAATTCCCCTTATTTTGAGGTAAAAAAGCTGAAATTCCCCTTATTTGGGGCAAAAAGGCAGAAATTTCCCTTATTTTGGGGCAAAATTGCAGAAATTTCACTTATTTCAGGGTAATAAGTCAAAAATTTTCCTTATTTTGGGGCCAAAAAGACAGAAATTCCCTTTTTTTGGGGGGAAAAAGACAGAAATTCCACTTATTTAGAGGCAAAAAGCAGAAATTCTCCTTATTTGGAACAAAAATGAAGAAATTTCCCTTTTTTATGGCAAAAAGGTATGCATTCTTCCTATTTTCGGGCAAAAAGGCAGAAATTCCCCGTATTTTGGAGCAAAATTTCAGAAATTCCCCTAATAGTGGGGCAAAAAGGCAGAAAATCCCTATATGTTGGGGCAAAAAGACAGAAATTCTCCTTATTTTGGGGCAAAACTCAGAAATTCCACTTATTTTGGGGCAAAATTCCAGAAATTTCCCTTATTTTGGGGCAAAATTGCAGAAATTTCACTTATTTTCGGAAAAAATTGCAGAAATTTCACTTATTTCAGAAAAAAAGCAGAATTTTCTTATTTTGGTGCAAAAAGGCAGAAATTTCTTTTATTTTGGTACAAAGTTGCAGAAATTTTTCTTATTTTGGGGCAAAAAGGCAGAAATCTCCCATATTTTGGGGCAAAAATGCAGAAATTCCTCTTATTTTGAGGTAAAAAGGCTGAAATTCCCCTTATTTGGGAGCAAAAGGGCAGAAATTTCCCTTATTTTGAGGCAAAATTGCAGAAATTTCACTTATTTCAGGGAAAAAAGCAAAAATTTTTCTTATTTTAGGGCAAAATGCAGAAATTCTCATTATTTTGGGGCAAAAAGGCAGATTTCACCTTATTTCTGGGTAAAATTGCAGACATTTCACATATTTAAGGGCAAAAAGGCAAAAATTCTTCTTATTTGGGGGCAAAAAGGCAGAAATTCCCCTTATATTTGGATAAAATTGCAGAAATGTCAGTTGTTTTGGGGCAAAAAGGCAGAAAATCCCCTTAATTTCGGGCAAAAAGGCAGAAATTCCTCGTATTTTGGAGCAAAATTGCAGAAATTCTTCTAATATTGGGGCAAAAATGCAGAAATTCCCTTTATTTGGGGCAAATCGGCAGAAGTTCTTCTTATTTTCGGGAATAGAGGCAGAAATTCCCTGTATTTTGAAGCAAAATTGCAGAAACTCCCCTAATTTTGGGGCAAAAAGGCAGAAATTCCCTTTATTTTGGGGCAAAATTACAGATATTCTTCTTATTTCGGGGTAAAAATCAGAAATTTCCCTTATTTTGGGGCAAAATTTTAGAAATTTCTTTTATTTTGGTACAGAATTGAAGAAATTTTTATTATTTTGTGGCAAAAAGGCAGAAATTTCCCATATTTTGGAACAAAAATGCAGAAATTCCCCGTATTTTGGAGAAAATTGCAGAAATACCCCTAATTTTGGGGCAAAAAGGAAGAAATGCCCTATATGTTGGGGCAAAAAGACAGAAATTCTCCTTATTTTGGGGCAACTCCGAAATTCCACATATTTTGTGGCAAACTTGCAGAAATTTTTTTTATTTTGGGGCAAAATTGCAGAAATTTCACTTATTTCAGGGAAAAAAGGCAGAAATTTTTTTTATTTTTGGGCAAAAAGGCAGAAATTCCTCATATTTTGTGGCAAAAATGCAAAAATTCCCCTTATTTTGAGGTAAAAAGGTTGAAATTTTTCTTATTTGGGGGCAAAAAGGCAGAAATTTCCCTTATTTTGGGGCAAAATTGCAGAAATTTCACTTATTTCAGAAAGAAAGCAGAAATTTTCTTATTTTGGTGCAAAAAGGCAAAAATTTCTTTCATTTTGATACAAAATTGCAGAAATTTTTCTTATTTTGGGGCAAAAAGGCAGAAATCTCCCATATTTTGGGGCAAAAATGCAGAAATTCCTCTTACTTTGAGGTAAAAAGGCTAAAATTCCCCTTATTTGTGGGCAAAAAGGCAAAAATTTCCCTTATTTTGAGGCAAAATTGCCGAAATTTCACTTATTTCAGGGTAATAAGTCAGAAATTTTCCTTCTTTTGGGGCAAAAAAGACAGAAATTCCATTTGTTCTGGGGAAAAAGAAAGAAATTCCAATTTTGACGCAAAAAAGCAGAAATTCCTTTTATTTTGGAGTAAAAATGAAGAAATTTCCATTTTTTGTGGCAAAAGGTATACATTCCCCTTATTTTCGGGCTAAAAAGCAGAAATCCCCCGTATTTTGGAGCAAAATTGCAGAAATTCCCGTAATTGTGGGGCAAAAAGGAAGAAATTCCCAATATGTTAGGGCAAAGAGACAAAAATTCTCCTTATTTTGGGGCAAAACTCAGAAATTCCAATTTTTGGGCAAAATTCCAGAAATATCACTTATTTCAGGGAAAAAAGGCAGAAATTTTTTTTATTTTGGGGCAAAAATGCAGAAATTCCTAATATTTTGTGGCAAAAATGCAGAAATTCCCCTTATTTTGAGGTAAAAAGGCTGAAATTCCCCTTATTTGCGAGCAAAAATGCAGAAATTTCCCTTATTTTGGGGAAAAATTTCAGAAATTTCACTTATTTCAGGGTAAGAAGTCAGAAATTTTCCTTATTTTGGGGCCAAAAGGACAGAAATTTTCTTTGTTTTGGGGGAAAAAGACAGAAATTCCACTTATTTAGAGGCAAAAAGCAGAAATTCCCCTTATTTTGGAGCAAAAATGAAGAAATTTCCCTTTTTTATGGCAAAAAGGTATGCATTCTTATTATTTTCAGGCAAAAAGTCAGATATTCCCTGTATTTTGGAACAAAATTGCAGAAATTCCCCTAATTGTGGGCAAAAATGCAGAAATTCCTTATATGGTGGGGCAAAAAGACAGAAATTTTCCTTATTTTGGGGCAAAACTCAGAAACTCCACTTATTTTGGGGCAAAATTCCAGAAATTTCCCTTATTTTGGAACAAGATTGCAGAAATTTCAGTTATTTTGGGGCAAAATTGCAGAAATTTCACTTATTTCAGGGGAAAAAAGACAGAAATTTCTTTTATTTTGGTACAAAATTGCAAAAATTTTTCTTATTTTGGGCAAAAAGGCAGAAATTTCCCATATTTTGGGGCAAAAATGCAGAAATTCCCTATTTTGAGGTAAAAATGCTGAAATTCCTTTTATTTTGGGGCATAAAGTCAGAAATTCCCCTTATTTAGGGCAAAGAGCAGACATTTCCCTTATTTTGGGCAAAAATTGCAGAAATTTCACTTATTTTGAGTCAAAAATGCAGAAAATCCACTTATTTTGGGGTAAAAATGAAGAAATTCCTCTTGTTTTGAGGTAAAAAGGCTGAAATTTCCCTTATTTGGTGGCAAAAAGGCAGAAATTTCCCTTATTTTGGAGAGAAATTGCAGAAATTTCCCTTATTTTAAGGTAAAAAAGCTGAAATTCCCCTTATTTGGGGGCAAAAAGGCAGAAATTTCCCTTATTTTGGGACAAAATTGCAGAAATTTCACTTATTTCAGGGTAATAAGTCAGAAATTTTTTTTATTTTGGGGCAAAAAAAAAAGAAATTCCCTTTGTTTTGGGGGAAAAAGACAGAAATTCCACTTATTTAGAGGCAAAAAGGCAGAAATTCCCCTTATTTTGGAGCAAAAATGAAGAAATTTCCCTTTTTTATTGCAAAAAGGTATGCATTCTTCTTATTTTCGGGCAAAAAGGCAGATATTCCCTGTATTTTGGAGCAAAATTGCAGAAATTCCCCTAATTGTGGGGCAAAAAGGCAGAAATTCTCTATAAGTTGGGGCAAAAAGACAGAAATTCTCCTTATTTTGGGGCAAAACTCAGAAATTCCACTTATTTTGGGGCAAAATTCCAGAAATTTCCCTTATTTTGGGGCAAAATTGCAGAAATTTCACTTATTTCAGAAAAAAAGCAGATATTTTCTTATTTTGGTGCAAAAAGGCGGAAATTTCTTTTATTTTGATACAAAATTGCAGAAATTTGTCTTATTTTGGGGCAAAAAGGCAGAAATCTCCAATAATTTGGGGCAAAAATGCAGAAATTCCCCTTATTTTGAGGTAAAAAGGCTGAAATTCCCCTTATTTGGGGGCAAGAAGGCAGAAATTTCCCTTATTTTGGGGCAAAATTGCAGAAATTTCACTAATTTCAGTATAATAAGTCAGAAATTTTCGTTATTTTGGGGCAAAAATAAGAGAAATTCCCTTTGTTTTGGGGGAAAAAGACAGAAATTCCACTTTTTTGAGGCAAAAAAGCAGAAATTCCTTTTATTTTGGTGTAAAAATGAAGAAATTTCTTTTTTTTGTGGCAAAAGGTATACATTCCCCTTATTTTCAGGCTAAAAAGCAGAAATTCCCCGTATTTTGGAGCAAAATTGCAGAAATTTCACTTACTTCAGAGTAATAAGTCAGAAATTTTTCTTATTTTGGGGCAAAGAAAAAGGAATTCCCTTTGTTTTGGGGGAAAAAGACAGAAATTCCACTTTTTTAGAGGCAAAAAAGCAGAAATTCCCCTTATTTTGGAGCAAAAATGAAGAAATTTCCCTTTTTTATCGCAAAAACGTATGCATTCTTCTTATTTTCGGGCAAAAAGGCAGAAATTCCCCGTATTTTGGAGCAAAATTGCAGAAATTCCCCTAATTGTGGGGCAAAAAGGCAGAAATTCTCTATATGTTGGGGCAAAAAGACAGAAATTCTCCTTATTTTGGGGCAAAACTCAGAAATTCCACTTATTTTGGGGCAAAATTCCAGAAATTTCCCTTATTTTGGGGCAAAATTGCAGAAATTTCACTTATTTCAGAAAAAAAGCAGATATTTTCTTATTTTGGTGCAAAAAGGCGGAAATTTCTTTTATTTTGATACAAAATTGCAGAAATTTTTCTTATTTTGGGGCAAAAAGGCAGAAATCTCCCATATATTGGGGCAAAAATGCAGAAATTCACCTTATTTTGAGGTAAAAAGGCTGAAATTCCCCTTATTTGGGGGCAAAAAGGCAGAAATTTCCCTTATTTTGGGGCAAAATTGCAGAAATTTCACTTATTTCAGAATAATAAGTCAGAAATTTTCCTTATTTTGGGGCAAAAATAAGAGAAATTCCCTTTGTTTTGGGGGAAAACAGACAGAAATTCCACTTTTTTGAGGCAAAAAAGCAGAAATTTATTTTATTTTGGCGGAAAAATGAAGAAATTTTTTTTTTGTGGCAAAAGTTATGCATTCCCCTTATTTTCAGGCTAAAAAGCAGAAATTCCCCGTATTTTGGAGCAAAATTGCAGAAATTCCCCTAATTGTGGGGCAAAAAGTCAGAAATTCCTTGTATGTTAGGGCAAAAATACAGAAATTCCACTTATTTTTGGGCAAAACTCAGAAATTCCACTTATTTTGGGGCAAAATTCCAGAAATTTCCCTTATTTTGGGGCAAAATTGCAGAAATTTCACTTATTTTGGGGCAAAATTGCAGAAATTTTACTTATTTCTGAAAAAAAAGCAGAAATTTTCTTATTTTGGTGCAAAAAGGCAGAAATTTCTTTTATTTTGGTACAAAATTTCAGAAATTTTTCTTATTTTGGGGCAAAAAGGCAGAAATTCCCTTTATTTTGGGGCAAAAATATAGAAATTCTAATTATTTCGGGGCAAAAATCAGAAATTTCTTTAATTTTGGGGCAAAATTTTAGAATTTTTTTATTTTGTACAGAATTGAAAAAATTTTTCTTATTTTGTGGCAAAAAGGCAGAAATTTCCCATATTTTGGAACAAAAATGCAAAAATCCCCCTTATTTTGAGGTAAAAAGGCTGATATTCCCCGTATTTTGGGGCAAAAAGACAGAAATTTCACTTATTTTGGGGCAAAATTGCAGAAATTTCACATATTTCACAAAAAAAAGAAAAATTTTCTTATTTTGGGGCAAAAGGGCAAAAATTTCTTTTATTTTGGTACAAAATTGCAGAAATTTTCTTATTTTGGGACAAAAAGGAATAAATTTCCCATATGTTGGGGCAAAAATGCAGAAATTCCTTTTATTTTGAGGTAAAAAGACTGAAATTCCCCTTATTTGGGGGCAAAAAGGGAGAAATTTCCCTTATTTTGGGGGAAAATTTCAGAAATTTCACTTATTTCAGGGTAATAAGCCAGAAATTTCCCTTATTTTGGGGCAAAAAAGACAGAAATTCCCTTTGTTTTGGGGGGAAAAGACAGAAATTCCACTTATTTAGAGGCAAAAAAGCAGAAATACCCCCTTCTTTTGGAGCAAAAATGAAGAAATTTCCCTTTTTTATGGCAAAAAGATATGCATTCTTCTTATTTTCGGGCAAAAAGGCAGAAATTCCCTGTATTTTGGAGCAAAATTGCAGAAATTCCCCTAATTGTGGGGCAAAAATGCAGAAATTCCTTATATGGTGGGGCAAAAAGACAGAATTTCTCCTTATTTTGGTAAAAAACTCAGAAACTCCACTTATTTTGGGGCAAAATTCCAGAAATTTCCCTTATTTTGGAACAAGATTGCAGAAATTTCAGTTATTTTGGGGCAAAATTGCAGAAATTTCACTTATTTCAGGGGAAAAAAGACAGAAATTTCTTTTATTTTGGTACAAAATTGCAGAAATTTTTCTTATTTTGGGCAAAAAGGCAGAAATTTCCCATATTTTGGGGCAAAAATGCAGAAATTCCCCTTATTTTGAGGTAAAAATGCTGAAATTCCTTTTATTTTGGGGCATAAAGTCAGAAATTCCCCTTATTTAGGGCAAAGAGCAGACATTTCCCTTATTTTGGGCAAAAATTGCAGAAATTTCACTTATTTTGAGTCAAAAAGGCAGAATATCCACTTATTTTGGGGTAAAAATGAAGAAATTCCTCTTGTTTTGAGGTAAAAAGGCTGAAATTCCCCTTATTTGGGGGCAAAAAGGCAGAAATTTCCCTTATTTTGGGACAAAATTGCAGAAATTCCCCTTATTTTGAGGTAAAAAAGCTGAAATTCCCCTAATTTGGGGGCAAAAAGGCAGAAATTTCCCTTATTTTGGGACAAAATTGCAGTAATTTCACTTATTTTGAGTCAAAAAGGCAGAAAATCCACTTATTTTGGGGTAAAAATGAAGAAATTCCCCTTGTTTTGAGGTAAAAAGGCTGAACTTTCCCTTATTTGGGGGCAAAAAGGCAGAAATTTCCCTTATTTTGGGGAAAAATTGCAGAAATTCCCCTTATTTTAAGGTAAAAAATCTGAAATTCCCCTTATTTGGGGGCAAAAAGGCAGAAATTTCCCTTATTTTGGGACAAAATTGCCGTAATTCCACTTATTTCAGAGTAATAAGTCAGAAATTTTTCTTATTTTGGGGCAAAAAAAATGAAATTCCCTTTGTTTTGGGGGAAAAAGACAGAAATTAAACTTTTTTAGAGGCAAAAAAGCAGAAATTCCCCTTATTTTGGAGCAAAAATGAAGAAATTTCCCTTTTTTATGGCAAAAAGTTATGCATTCTTCTTATTTTCGGGCAAAAAGGCAGAAATTCTCCGTATTTTGGAGCAAAATTGATGAAATTCCCCTAATTGTGGGGCAAAAAGGCAGAAATTCTCTATATGTTGGGGCAAAAAGACAGAAATTCTCCTTATTTTGGGGCAAAATTCAGAAATTCCACTTATTTTGGGGCAAAATTCCAGAAATTTCCCTTATTTTGGGGCAAAATTGCAGAAATTTCACTTATTTCAGAAAAAAAGCAGATATTTTCTTATTTTGGTGCAAAAAGGCGGAAATTTCTTTTATTTTAATACAAAATTGCAGAAATTTTTCTTATTTTGGGGCAAAAAGGCAGAAATCTCCCATATATTGGGGCAAAAATGCAGAAATTCACCTTATTTTGAGGTAAAAAGGCTGAAATTCCCCTTATTTGGGGGCAAAAAGGCAGAAATTTCCCTTATTTTGGGGCAAAATTTCAGAAATTTCACTTATTTCAGAATAATAAGTCAGAAATTTTTTTTATTTTGGGGCAAAAATAAGAGAAATTCCCTTTGTTTTGGGGGAAAAAGACAGAAATTCCACTTTTTTGAGGCAAAAAAGCAGAAATTTATTTTATTTTGGCGGAAAAATGAAGAAATTTCTTTTTTTTTTGTGGCAAAAGGTATGCATTCCCCTTATTTTCAGGCTAAAAAGCAGAAATTCCCCGTATTTTGGAGCAAAATTGCAGAAATTCCCCTAATTGTGGGGCAAAAAGTCAGAAATTCCTTGTATGTTAGGGCAAAAATACAGAAATTCTCCTTATTTTGGGGCAAAACTCAGAAATTCCACTTATTTTGGGGCAAAATTCCAGAAATTTCCCTTATTTTGGGGCAAAATTGCAGAAATTTCACTTATTTGCGGGCAAAATTGCAGAAATTTTACTTATTTCTGAAAAAAAAAGCAGAAATTTTCTTATTTTGGTGCAAAAAGGCAGAAATTTCTTTTATTTTGGTACAAAATTTCAGAAATTTTTCTTATTTTGGGGCAAAAAGGCAGAAATTCCCTTTATTTTGGGGCAAAAATATAGAAATTCTAATTATTTCGGGGCAAAAATCAGAAATTTCTTTAATTTTGGGGCAAAATTTTAGAATTTTTTTTATTTTGTACAGAATTGAAAAAATTTTTCTTATTTTGTGGCAAAAAGGCAGAAATTTCCCATATTTTGGAACAAAAATGCAAAAATTCCCCTTATTTTGAGGTAAAAAGGCTGATATTCCCCATATTTTGGGGCAAAAAGACAGAAATTTCACTTATTTTGGGGCAAAATTGCAGAAATTTCACATATTTCAGAAAAAAAAAGAAAAATTTTCTTATTTTGGGGCAAAAGGGCAAAAATTTCTTTTATTTTGGTACAAAATTGCAGAAATTTTCTTATTTTGGGGCAAAAAGGCATAAATTTCCCATATGTTGGGGCAAAAATGCAGAAATTCCTTTTATTTTGAGGTAAAAAGACTGAAATTCCCCTTATTTGGGGGCAAAAAGGGAGAAATTTCCCTTATTTTGGGGGAAAATTTCAGAAATTTCACTTATTTCAGGGTAATAAGCCAGAAATTTCCCTTATTTTGGGGCAAAAAAGACAGAAATTCCCTTTGTTTTGGGGGAAAAAGACAGAAATTCCACTTATTTAGAGGCAAAAAAGCAGAAATACCCCCTTCTTTTGGAGCAAAAATGAAGAAATTTCCCTTTTTTATGGCAAAAAGATATGCATTCTTCTTATTTTCGGGCAAAAAGGCAGAAATTCCCTGTATTTTGGAGCAAAATTGCAGAAATTCCCCTAATTGTGGGGCAAAAATGCAGAAATTCCTTATATGGTGGGGCAAAAAGAATTTCTCCTTATTTTGGTAAAAAACTCAGAAATTCCACTTATTTTGGGGCAAAATTCCAGAAATTTCCCTTATTTTGGAACAAGATTGCAGAAATTTCAGTTATTTTGGGGCAAAATTGCAGAAATTTCACTTATTTCAGGGGAAAAAAGACAGAAATTTCTTTTATTTTGGTACAAAATTGCAGAAATTTTTCTTATTTTGGGCAAAAAGGCAGAAATTTCCCATATTTTGGGGCAAAAATGCAGAAATTCCCCTTATTTTGAGGTAAAAATGCTGAAATTCCTTTTATTTTGGGGCATAAAGTCAGAAATTCCCCTTATTTAGGGCAAAGAGCAGACATTTCCCTTATTTTGGGCAAAAAATGCAGAAATTTCACTTATTTTGAGTCAAAAAGGCAGAATATCCACTTATTTTGGGGTAAAAATGAAGAAATTCCTCTTGTTTTGAGGTAAAAAGGCTGAAATTCCCCTTATTTGGGGGCAAAAAGGCAGAAATTTCCCTTATTTTGGGGCAAAATTGCAGAAATTCCCCTTATTTTGAGGTAAAAAAGCTGAAATTCCCCTAATTTGGGGGCAAAAAGGCAGAAATTTCCCTTATTTTGGGACAAAATTGCAGTAATTTCACTTATTTTGAGTCAAAAAGGCAGAAAATCCACTTATTTTGGGGTAAAAATGAAGAAATTCCCCTTGTTTTGAGGTAAAAAGGCTGAAATTTCCCTTATTTGGGGGCAAAAAGGCAGAAATTTCCCTTATTTTGGGGAAAAATTGCAGAAATTCCCCTTATTTTAAGGTAAAAAAGCTGAAATTCCCCTTATTTGGGGGCAAAAAGGCAGAAATTTCCCTTATTTTGGGACAAAATTGCAGTAATTCCACTTATTTCAGAGTAATAAGTCAGAAATTTTTCTTATTTTGGGGCAAAAAAAATGAAATTCCCTTTGTTTTGGGGGAAAAAGACAGAAATTCCACTTTTTTAGAGGCAAAAAAGCAGAAATTCCCCTTATTTTGGAGCAAAAATGAAGAAATTTCCCTTTTTTATGGCAAAAAGTTATGCATTCTTCTTATTTTCGGGCAAAAAGGCAGAAATTCTCCGTATTTTGGAGCAAAATTGATGAAATTCCCCTAATTGTGGGGCAAAAAGGCAGAAATTCTCTATATGTTGGGGCAAAAAGACAGAAATTCTCCTTATTTTGGGGCAAAACTCAGAAATTCCACTTATTTTGGGGCAAAATTCCAGAAATTTCCCTTATTTTGGGGCAAAATTGCAGAAATTTCACTTATTTCAGAAAAAAAGCAGATATTTTCTTATTTTGGTGCAAAAAGGCGGAAATTTCTTTTATTTTGATACAAAATTGCAGAAATTTTTCTTATTTTGGGGCAAAAAGGCAGAAATCTCCCATATATTGGGGCAAAAATGCAGAAATTCACCTTATTTTGAGGTAAAAAGGCTGAAATTCCCCTTATTTGGGGGCAAAAAGGCAGAAATTTCCCTTATTTTGCGGCAAAATTGCAGAAATTTCACTTATTTCAGAATAATAAGTCAGAAATTTTCCTTATTTTGGGGCAAAAATAAGAGAAATTCCCTTTGTTTTGGGGGAAAAAGACAGAAATTCCACTTTTTTGAGGCAAAAAAGCAGAAATTTATTTTATTTTGGCGGAAAAATGAAGAAATTTCTTTTTTTTGTGGCAAAAGGTATGCATTCCCCTTATTTTCAGGCTAAAAAGCAGAAATTATCCGTATTTTGGAGCAAAATTGCAGAAATTCCCCTAATTGTGGGGCAAAAAGTCAGAAATTCCTTGTATGTTAGGGCAAAAATACAGAAATTCTCCTTATTTTGGGGCAAAACTCAGAAATTCCACTTATTTTGGGGCAAAATTCCAGAAATTTCCCTTATTTTGGGGCAAAATTGCAGAAATTTCACTTATTTTGGGGCAAAATTGCAGAAATTTCACTTATTTTGGGGCAAAATTGCAGAAATTTTACTTATTTCTGAAAAAAAAACAGAAATTTTCTTATTTTGGTGCAAAAAGGCAGAAATTTCTTTTATTTTGGTACAAAATTTCAGAAATTTTTCTTATTTTGGGGCAAAAAGGCAGAAAATCCCTTTATTTTGGGGCAAAAATATAGAAATTCTAATTATTTCGGGGCAAAAATCAGAAATTTCTTTAATTTTGGGGCAAAATTTTAGAATTTTTTTTATTTTGTACAGAATTGAAAAAATTTTTCTTATTTTGTGGCAAAAAGGCAGAAATTTCCCATATTTTGGAACAAAAATGCAAAAATTCCCCTTATTTTGAGGTAAAAAGGCTGATATTCCCCATATTTTGGGGCAAAAAGACAGAAATTTCACTTATTTTGGGGCAAAATTGCAGAAATTTCACATATTTCAGAAAAAAAAAGAAAAATTTTCTTATTTTGGGGCAAAAGGGCAAAAATTTCTTTTATTTTGGTACAAAATTGCAGAAATTTTCTTATTTTGGGGCAAAAAGGCATAAATTTCCCATATGTTGGGGCAAAAATGCAGAAATTCCTTTTATTTTGAGGTAAAAAGACTGAAATTCCCCTTATTTGGGGGCAAAAAGGGAGAAATTTCCCTTATTTTGGGGGAAAATTTCAGAAATTTCACTTATTTCAGGGTAATAAGCCAGAAATTTCCCTTATTTTGGGGCAAAAAAGACAGAAATTCCCTTTGTTTTGGGGGGAAAAGACAGAAATTCCACTTATTTAGAGGCAAAAAAGCAGAAATACCCCCTTCTTTTGGAGCAAAAATGAAGAAATTTCCCTTTTTTATGGCAAAAAGATATGCATTCTTCTTATTTTCGGGCAAAAAGGCAGAAATTCCCTGTATTTTGGAGCAAAATTGCAGAAATTCCCCTAATTGTGGGGCAAAAATGCAGAAATTCCTTATATGGTGGGGCAAAAAGAATTTCTCCTTATTTTGGTAAAAAACTCAGAAATTCCACTTATTTTGGGGCAAAATTCCAGAAATTTCCCTTATTTTGGAACAAGATTGCAGAAATTTCAGTTATTTTGGGGCAAAATTGCAGAAATTTCACTTATTTCAGGGGAAAAAAGACAGAAATTTCTTTTATTTTGGTACAAAATTGCAGAAATTTTTCTTATTTTGGGCAAAAAGGCAGAAATTTCCCATATTTTGGGGCAAAAATGCAGAAATTCCCCTTATTTTGAGGTAAAAATGCTGAAATTCCTTTTATTTTGGGGCATAAAGTCAGAAATTCCCCTTATTTAGGGCAAAGAGCAGACATTTCCCTTATTTTGGGCAAAAATTGCAGAAATTTCACTTATTTTGAGTCAAAAAGGCAGAATATCCACTTATTTTGGGGTAAAAATGAAGAAATTCCTCTTGTTTTGAGGTAAAAAGGCTGAAATTCCCCTTATTTGGGGGCAAAAAGGCAGAAATTTCCCTTATTTTGGGGCAAAATTGCAGAAATTCCCCTTATTTTGAGGTAAAAAAGCTGAAATTCCCCTAATTTGGGGGCAAAAAGGCAGAAATTTCCCTTATTTTGGGACAAAATTGCAGTAATTTCACTTATTTTGAGTCAAAAAGGCAGAAAATCCACTTATTTTGGGGTAAAAATGAAGAAATTCCCCTTGTTTTGAGGTAAAAAGGCTGAAATTTCCCTTATTTGGGGGCAAAAAGGCAGAAATTTCCCTTATTTTGGGGAAAAATTGCAGAAATTCCCCTTATTTTAAGGTAAAAAATCTGAAATTCCCCTTATTTGGGGGCAAAAAGGCAGAAATTTCCCTTATTTTGGGACAAAATTGCAGTAATTCCACTTATTTCAGAGTAATAAGTCAGAAATTTTTCTTATTTTGGGGCAAAAAAATGAAATTCCCTTTGTTTTGGGGGAAAAAGACAGAAATTCCACTTTTTTAGAGGCAAAAAAGCAGAAATTCCCCTTATTTTGGAGCAAAAATGAAGAAATTTCCCTTTTTTATGGCAAAAAGTTATGCATTCTTCTTATTTTCGGGCAAAAAGGCAGAAATTCTCCGTATTTTGGAGCAAAATTGATGAAATTCCCCTAATTGTGGGGCAAAAAGGCAGAAATTCTCTATATGTTGGGGCAAAAAGACAGAAATTCTCCTTATTTTGGGGCAAAACTCAGAAATTCCACTTATTTTGGGGCAAAATTCCAGAAATTTCCCTTATTTTGGGGCAAAATTGCAGAAATTTCACTTATTTCAGAAAAAAAGCAGATATTTTCTTATTTTGGTGCAAAAAGGCGGAAATTTCTTTTATTTTGATACAAAATTGCAGAAATTTTTATTATTTTGGGGCAAAAAGGCAGAAATCTCCCATATATTGGGGCAAAAATGCAGAAATTCACCTTATTTTGAGGTAAAAAGGCTGAAATTCCCCTTATTTGGGGGCAAAAAGGCAGAAATTTCCCTTATTTTGGGGCAAAATTGCAGAAATTTCACTTATTTCAGAATAATAAGTCAGAAATTTTCCTTATTTTGGGGCAAAAATAAGAGAAATTCCCTTTGTTTTGGGGGAAAAAGACAGAAATTCCACTTTTTTGAGGCAAAAAAGCAGAAATTTATTTTATTTTGGCGGAAAAATGAAGAAATTTCTTTTTTTTGTGGCAAAAGGTATGCATTCCCCTTATTTTCAGGCTAAAAAGCAGAAATTCCCCGTATTTTGGAGCAAAATTGCAGAAATTCCCCTAATTGTGGGGCAAAAAGTCAGAAATTCCTTGTATGTTAGGGCAAAAATACAGAAATTCTCCTTATTTTGGGGCAAAACTCAGAAATTCCACTTATTTTGGGGCAAAATTCCAGAAATTTCCCTTATTTTGGGGCAAAATTGCAGAAATTTCACTTATTTTGGGGCAAAATTGCAGAAATTTCACTTATTTTGGGGCAAAATTGCAGAAATTTTACTTATTTCTGAAAAAAAAGCAGAAATTTTCTTATTTTGGTGCAAAAAGGCAGAAATTTCTTTTATTTTGGTACAAAATTTCAGAAATTTTTCTTATTTTGGGGCAAAAAGGCAGAAATTCCCTTTATTTTGGGGCAAAAATATAGAAATTCTAATTATTTCGGGGCAAAAATCAGAAATTTCTTTAATTTTGGGGCAAAATTTTAGAATTTTTTTTATTTTGTACAGAATTGAAAAAATTTTTCTTATTTTGTGGCAAAAAGGCAGAAATTTCCCATATTTTGGAACAAAAATGCAAAAATTCCCCTTATTTTGAGGTAAAAAGGCTGATATTCCCCATATTTTGGGGCAAAAAGACAGAAATTTCACTTATTTTGGGGCAAAATTGCAGAAATTTCACATATTTCAGAAAAAAAAAGAAAAATTTTCTTATTTTGGGGCAAAAGGGCAAAAATTTCTTTTATTTTGGTACAAAATTGCAGAAATTTTCTTATTTTGGGGCAAAAAGGCATAAATTTCCCATATGTTGGGGCAAAAATGCAGAAATTCCTTTTATTTTGAGGTAAAAAGACTGAAATTCCCCTTATTTGGGGGCAAAAAGGGAGAAATTTCCCTTATTTTGGGGGAAAATTTCAGAAATTTCACTTATTTCAGGGTAATAAGCCAGAAATTTCCCTTATTTTGGGGCAAAAAAGACAGAAATTCCCTTTGTTTTGGGGGGAAAAGACAGAAATTCCACTTATTTAGAGGCAAAAAAGCAGAAATACCCCCTTCTTTTGGAGCAAAAATGAAGAAATTTCCCTTTTTTATGGCAAAAAGATATGCATTCTTCTTATTTTCGGGCAAAAAGGCAGAAATTCCCTGTATTTTGGAGCAAAATTGCAGAAATTCCCCTAATTGTGGGGCAAAAATGCAGAAATTCCTTATATGGTGGGGCAAAAAGACAGAATTTCTCCTTATTTTGGTAAAAAACTCAGAAATTCCACTTATTTGGGGGCAAAATTCCAGAAATTTCCCTTATTTTGGAACAAGATTGCAGAAATTTCAGTTATTTTGGGGCAAAATTTCAGAAATTTCACTTATTTCAGGGGAAAAAAGACAGAAATTTCTTTTATTTTGGTACAAAATTGCAGAAATTTTTCTTATTTTGGGCAAAAAGGCAGAAATTTCCCATATTTTGGGGCAAAAATGCAGAAATTCCCCTTATTTTGAGGTAAAAATGCTGAAATTCCTTTATTTTGGGGCATAAAGTCAGAAATTCCCCTTATTTAGGGCAAAGAGCAGACATTTCCCTTATTTTGGGCAAGAATTGCAGAAATTTCACTTATTTTGAGTCAAAAAGGCAGAATATCCACTTATTTTGGGGTAAAAATGAAGAAATTCCTCTTGTTTTGAGGTAAAAAGGCTGAAATTCCCCTTATTTGGGGGCAAAAAGGCAGAAATTTCCCTTATTTTGGGGCAAAATTGCAGAAATTCCCCTTATTTTGAGGTAAAAAAGCTGAAATTCCCCTAATTTGGGGGCAAAAAGGCAGAAATTTCCCTTATTTTGGGACAAAATTGCAGTAATTTCACTTATTTTGAGTCAAAAAGGCAGAAAATCCACTTATTTTGGGGTAAAAATGAAGAAATTCCCCTTGTTTTGAGGTAAAAAGGCTGAAATTTCCCTTATTTGGGGGCAAAAAGGCAGAAATTTCCTTTATTTTGGGGAAAAATTGCAGAAATTCCCCTTATTTTAAGGTAAAAAAGCTGAAATTCCCCTTATTTGGGGGCAAAAAGGCAGAAATTTCCCTTATTTTGGGACAAAATTGCAGTAATTCCACTTATTTCAGAGTAATAAGTCAGAAATTTTTCTTATTTTGGGGCATAAAAAATGAAATTCCCTTTGTTTGGGGGAAAAAGACAGAAATTCCACTTTTTTAGAGGCAAAAAAGCAGAAATTCCCCTTATTTTGGAGCAAAAATGAAGAAATTTCCCTTTTTTATGGCAAAAAGTTATGCATTCTTCTTATTTTCGGGCAAAAAGGCAGAAATTCTCCGTATTTTGGAGCAAAATTGCAGAAATTCCCCTAATTGTGGGGCAAAAATGCAGAAATTCCTTATATGGTGGGGCAAAAAGACAGAAATTCTGCTTATTTTGGTAAAAAACTCAGAAATTCCACTTATTTTGGGTCAAAATTCCAGAAATTTTTCTTATTTTGGAACAAGATTGCAGAAATTTCAGTTATTTTGGGGCAAAATTGCAGAAATTTCACTTATTTCAGGGGAAAAAAGTCAGAAATTTCTTTTATTTTGGTACAAAATTGCAGAAATTTTTCTTATTTTGGGCAAAAAGGCAGAAATTTCTCATATTTTGGGGCAAAAATGCAGAAATTCCCCTTATTTTGAGGTAAAAATGCTGTAATTCCTTTTATTTTGGGGCATAAAGTCAGAAATTCCCCTTATTTAGGGCAAAGAGCAGACATTTCCCTTATTTTGGGCAAAAATTGCAGAAATTTCACTTATTTTGAGTCAAAAAGGCAGAATATCAACTTATTTTGGGGTAAAAATGAAGAAATTCCTCTTGTTTTGAGTTTAAAAGGCTGAAATTCCCCTTATTTGGGGGCAAAAATGCAGAAATTTCCCTTATTTTGGGGCAAAATTGCAGAAATTCCCCTTATTTTGAGGTAAAAAAGCTGAAATTCCCCTAATTTGGGGGCAAAAAGGCAGAAATTTCCCTTATTTTGGGACAAAATTGCAGTAATTTCACTTATTTCAGAGTAATAAGTCAGAAATTTTTCTTATTTTGGTGCAAAAAAAAAGAAATTCCCTTTGTTTTGGGGGAAAAAGACAGAAATTCCACTTTTTTAGAGGCAAAAAAGCAGAAATTCTCCTTATTTTGGAGCAAAAATGAAGAAATTTCCCTTTTTTATGGCAAAAAGGTATGCATTCTTCTTATTTTCGGGCAAAAAGGCAGAAATTCCCCGTATTTTGGAGCAAAATTGCAGAAATTCCCTTAATTGTGGGGCAAAAAGGCAGAAATTCTCTATATGTTGGGGCAAAAAGACAGAAATTCTCCTTATTTTGGGGCAAAACTCAGAAATTCCACTTATTTTGGGGCAAAATTCCAGAAATTTCCCTTATTTTGGGGCAAAATTGCAGAAATTTCACTTATTTCAGAAGAAAAGCAGGTATTTTCTTATTTTGGTGCAAAAAGGCGGAAATTTCTTTTATTTTGATACAAAATTGCAGAAATTTTTCTTATTTTGGGGCAAAAAGGCAGAAATCTCCCACATTTTGGGGCAAAAATGCAGAAATTCCCCTTATTTTGAGGTAAAAAGGCTGAAATTCCTCTTATTTGGGGGCAAAAAGGGAGAAATTTCCCTTATTTTGGGGGAAAATTGCAGAAATTTCACTTATTTCAGGGTAATAAGTCAGAATTTTCCCTTATGTTGGGGCAAAAAAGACAGAAATTCCCTTTGTTTTGGGGGAAAAAGACAGAAATTCCACTTATTTAGAGGCAAAAAACCAGAAATACCCCCTTCTTTTGGATCAAAAATGAAGAAATTTCCCTTTTTTATGGCAAAAAGATATGCATTCTTCTTATTTTCGGGCAAAAAGGCAGAAATTCCCTGTATTTTGGAGCAAAATTGCAGAAATTCCCCTAATTGTGGGGCAAAAATGCAGAAATTCCTTATATGATGGGGCAAAAAGACAGAAATTCTCCTTGTTTTGGGAAAAAACTCAGAAATTCCACTTATTTTGGTGCAAAATTCCAGAAATTTCCCTTATTTTGGAACAAGATTGCAGAAATTTCAGTTATTTTGGGGCAAAATTGCAGAAATTTCACTTATTTCAGGGGAAAAAAGACAGAAATTTCTTTTATTTTGGTACAAAATTGCAGAAATTTTTCTTATTTTGGGCAAAAAGGCAGAAATTTCCCATATTTTGGGGCAAAAATGCAGAAATTCCCCTTATTTTGAGGTAAAAATGCTGAAATTCCTTTTATTTTGGGGCATAAAGTCAGAAATCCCCTTATTTAGGGCAAAGAGCAGACATTTCCCTTATTTTGGGCAAAAATTGCAGAAATTTCACTTATTTTGAGTCAAAAAGGCAGAATATCCACTTATTTTGGGGTAAAAATGAAGAAATTCCTCTTGTTTTGAGGTAAAAAGGCTGAAATTCCCCTTATTTGGGGGCAAAAACTCAGAAATTTCCCTTATTTTGGGGCAAAATTGCAGAAATTCCCCTTATTTTGAGGTAAAAAAGCTGAAATTCCCCTAATTTGGGGGCAAAAAGGCAGAAATTTCCCTTATTTTGGGACAAAATTGCAGTAATTTCACTTATTTTGAGTCAAAAAGGCAGAAAATCCACTTATTTTGGGGTAAAAATGAAGAAATTCCCCATGTTTTGAGGTAAAAAGGCTGAAATTTCCCTTATTTGGGGGCAAAAAGCAGAAATTTCCCTTATTTTGGGGAAAAATTGCAGAAATTCCTCTTATTTTAAGGTAAAAAAGCTGAAATTCCCCTTATATGGGGACAAAAAGGCAGAAATTTCCCTTATTTTGGGACAAAATTGCAGTAATTTCACTTATTTCAGAGTAATAAGTCAGAAATTTTTCTTATTTTGGGGCAAAAAAAAAGAAATTCCCTTTGTTTTGGGGGAAAAAGACAGAAATTCCACTTTTTTAGAGGCAAAAAAGCAGAAATTCCCCTTATTTTGGAGCAAAAATGAAGAAATTTCCCTTTTTATGTCAAAAAGGTATGCATTCTTCTTATTTTCGGGCAAAAAGGCAGAAATTCCCCGTATTTTGGAGCAAAAGTGCAGATATTCCCCTAATTGTGGGGCAAAAAGGCAGAAATTCTCTATATGTTGTGGCAAAAAGACAGAAATTCTCCTTATTTTGGGGCAAAACTCAGAAATTCCACTTATTTTGGGGCAAAATTCTAGAAATTTCCCTTATTTTGGGGCAAAATTGCAGATATTTCACTTATTTCAGAAAAAAAGCAGATATTTTCTTATTTTGGTGCAAAAAGGCGGAAATTTCTTTTATTTTGATACAAAATTGCAGAAATTTTTCTTATTTTGGGGCAAAAAGGCAGAAATCTCCCATATTTTGGGGCAAAAATGCAGAAATTCCCCTTATTTTGAGGTAAAAAGGCTGAAATTTCCCTTATTTGGGGGTAAAAAGGCAGAAATTTCCCTTATTTTGGGACAAAATTGCAGAAATTTCACTTATTTCAGAATAATAAGTCAGAAATTTTCTTTATTTTGGGGTAAAAAAGAGAGAAATTCTTTTTGTTTTGGAGGAAAAAGACAGAAATTCCACTTTTTTGAGGCAAAAAAGCAGAAATTCCTTTTATTTTGGCGCAAAAATGAAAAAATTTCTTTTTTTTGTGGCAAAAGGTATGCATTCCCCTTATTTTCAGGCTAAAAAGCAGAAATTCCCCGTATTTTGGAGCAAAATTGCAGAAATTCCCCTAATTGTGGGGCAAAAAGTCCGAAATTCCCTGTATGTTAGGGCAAAAATACAGAAATTCTCCTTATTTTGAGGCAAAACTCAGAAATTCCACTTATTTTGGGGCAAAATTCCAGAAATTTCCCTTATTTGGGGCAAAATTGCAGAAATTTCACTTATTTTGGGGCAAAATTGCAGAAATTTTACTTATTTCAGAAAAAAAAAGCAGAATTTTCTTATTTTGGTGCAAAAAGGCAGAAATTTCTTATATATTGGAACAAAATTTCAGAAATTTTTTTTATTTTCAGGCAAAAAAGCAGAAATTCCCTTTATTTTGGGGCAAAAATATAGAAATTCTAATTATTTCGGGGCAAAAATCAGAAATTTCTTTAATTTTGGGGCAAAATTTTAGAAATTTCTTTTATTTTGTACAGAATTGAAAAAATTTTTCTTATTTTGTGGCAAAAAGGCAGAAATTTCCCATATTTTGGAACAAAAATGCAGAAATTCCTTTTATTTTGAGGTAAAAAGGCTGATATTCCCCTTATTTTGGGGCAAAAAGACAGAAATTTCACTTATTTTGATGCAAAATTGCAGAAATTTCACATATTTCAGGAAAAAAAAGAGAAATTTTCTTATTTTGGGACAAAAAGGCAAAAATTTCTTTTATTTTAATACAAAATTGCAGAAATTTTCTTAATTTAGGGCAAAAAGGCATAAATTTCCCATATGTTGGGGCAAAAATGCAGAAATTCCTTTTATTTTGAGGTAAAAAGGCTGAAATTCCCCTTATTTGGGGGCAAAAAGGGAGAAATTTCCCTTATTTTGGGGCAAAATTTCATAAATTTCACTTATTTCAGGGTAATAAGTCAGAAATTTTCCTTATTTTGGGGCAAAAAGGACAGAAATTCCCTTTGTTTTGGGGGAAAAAGACAGAAATTCCACTTATTTAGAGGCAAAAAGGCAGAAAATCCACTTATTTTGGGGTAAAAATGAAGAAATTCCCCTTGTTTTGAGGTAAAAAGGCTGAAATTCCCCTTATTTGGGGGCAAAAAAGCAGAAATTTCCCTTATTTTGGGGAAAAATTGCAGAAATTCCCCTTATTTTAAGGTAAAAAAGCTGAAATTCCCCTTATTTGGGAGCAAAAAGGCAGAAATTTCTCTTATTTTGGGACAAAATTGCAGTAATTTCACTTATTTCAGAGTAATAAGTCAGAAATTTTTCTTATTTTGGGGCAAAAAAAAAAAGAAATTCCCTTTGTTTTGGGGGAAAAAGACAGAAATTCCACTTTTTTAGAGGCAAAAAAGCAGAAATTCCCCTTATTTTGGAGCAAAAATGAAAAAATTTCCCTTTTTTATGGCAAAAAGGTATGCATTCTTCTTATTTTTGGGCAAAAAGGCAGAAATTCCCCGTATTTTGGAGCAAAATTGCAGAAATTCCCCTAATTGTGGGGCAAAAAGGCAGAAATTCTCCATATGTTGGGGCAAAAAGACAGAAATTCTCCTTATTTTAGAGCAAAACTCAGAAATTTCACTTATTTTGGCGCAAAATTGCAGAAATTTCACTTATTTCAGAAAAAAAGCAGAAATTTTCTTAATTTGGGGCAAAAAGGAAGAAATTTCTTTTATTTTGGTACAAAATTGCAGAAATTTTTTTTATTTTTGGCAAAAAGGCAGAAATTTCCCATATTTTGGGGCAAAAATGCAGAAATTCCCCTTATTTTGAGGTAAAAATGCTGAAATTCCCCTTATTTTGGGGCATAAATTCAGAAATTCCCCTTATTTTGTGGCAAAAAGCAGACATTTCCCTTATTTTGGGCAAAAATTGCAGAAATTTCACTTATTTTGAGTCAAAAAGGCAGAAAATCCAATTATTTTGGGGTAAAAATGAAGAAATTCCCCTTGTTTTGAGGTAAAAAGGCTGAAATTCCCCTTATTTGGAGGCAAAAAGGCAGAAATTTCCCGTATTTTGGTGCAAAATTGCAGAAATTTCACTTATTTCAGAATAATAATTCAGAAATTTTTTTTATTTGGGGGGAAAAAAAGACAAAAATTTTCTTTGTTTGGGGGAAAAAGACAGAAATTCCACTTATTTAGAGGCAAAAAAGCAGAAATTCCCCTTATTTTGGAGCAAAAATTAAGAAATTTCATTTTTTTATGGCAAAAAGATATGCACTCTTATTATTTTCGGGCAAAAAGGCAGAAATTCCCCGTATTTTGGAGCAAAATTGCAGAAATTCCCCTAATTGTGGGGCAAAAAGGCATAAATTCCCTATATGTTGGAGCAAAAAGACAGAAATTCATCTTATTTTGGGGCAAAACTCAGAAATTCCACTTATTTTGGGGCAAAATTCCAGAAATTTCCCTTCTTTTGGGGCAAAATTGCAGAAATTTCACTTATTTTGAGGCAAAATTGCAGAAATTTTACTTATTTCAGAAAAAAAAAGCAGAAATTTTCTTATTTTGGGGCAAAAAGGCAGAAATTTTTTTTTATTTTGGTAAAAAATTGCAGAAATTTTTCTTATTTTAAGGCAAAAAGGCAGAAATTTTCCATTATTTCGGGCAAATATGCAGAAATTCCCCTTATTTTGAGGTAAAAAGGCTGACATTCCCCTTATTTTGGGGCAAAAAGCAGACATTTCCCTTATTTTGGGGAAAAATTTTAGAAATTTAACTTATTTCAGGGCAAAAAGTCAGAAATTCCCCTTATTTTAGGGCAAAAACACAGAAATTCCGTTTATTTTTGGGGAAAAGTCAGAAATTGCACTTATTTTGAGTCAAAAATGCGGAAAATCCCCTTATTTTGGAGTAAAAATGAAGAAATTTCCCTTTTTTATGGCAAAAAGCTATACATTCTTTTTATTTTCGGGCAAAAAGGCAGAAATTCCCTGTATTTTGGAGCAAAATTGCAGAAATTCCTCTAATTTTGGGGCAAAAAGTCAGAACTTCTTCTTATTTTGGGGTAAAACTGCAGAAATTTCACTTATTTCGTGGCAAAATGGCAGAAATTCACTTCATTTTCGGCGAAAAAGGAGAAAATTCCCGTATTTTGGAGCATAATTGCAGAAATTCACCTAATTTTGGGGTAAAACATACAGTAATTTTCTTTATTTTAAGGCAAAAAGGCAGAAATTCCCCTTATTTTGTGGCAAAAAACAGAAATTCCCCTTATTTTAGAAAAAATTGCAGAAATTTCCTTTATTATGGGGAAAAATTGCAGAAATTTCTTTTATTGTAAGGCAAAATTGCAGAAATTTCATTTATTTCAGAGAAAAAAACAAAAAATTTTTTTTTATTTTAGGGCAAAATGCAGAAATTTCCATTATTTTGGGGCACAAAGACAGAAATTCACCTTCTTTTGGGGTAAAATTTCAGACATTTCACATATTTCAGGGCAAAAAGGCAGAAATTCCCCTTATTTGGGGGAAAAAGGCAGAAATTCTTCATATTTTGGGTTAAAATTGCAGAAATTTCCCTTATTTGGGGGCAAAAAGGCAGAAAATCCCCTTAATTTCGGGCAAAAAGGCAGAAATTCCCTGTATTTTGGAGCAAAATTGCATAAATTCCCCTAATATTGAGACAAAAATGCAGAAAAATCCCTTTATTTGGGGATAATCGGCAGAAGTTCCCCTTATTTTCGGGAAAAGAGGAAGAAATTCCCTGTATTTTGAAGCAAAATTGCAGAAACTCCCCTAATTTTGGGGCAAAAAGGCAGAAATTCCCTTTATTTTGGGGCAAAAATACAGAAATTCTCCTTATTTCGGGGCAAAAATCAGAAATTTCACTTATTTTGGGGCAAAATTTTAGAAATTTCTTTTATTTTGGTACAGAATTGCAGAAATTTTTCTTATTTTGTAGCAAAAAGGCAGAAATTTCCCATATTTTGGGGCAAAAAAGCAGAAATTCCCCTTAGTTTGAGGTAAAAAGGCAGAAAATCCCCTTAATTTCGGGCAAAAAGGCAGAAATTCCCTGTATTTTGGAGCAAAATTGCATAAATTCCCCTAATATTGAGACAAAAATGCAGAAAAATCCCTTTATTTGGGGATAATCGGCAGAAGTTCCCCTTATTTTCGGGAAAAGAGGAAGAAATTCCCTGTATTTTGAAGCAAAATTGCAGAAACTCCCCTAATTTTGGGGCAAAAAGGCAGAAATTCCCTTTATTTTGGGGCAAAAATACAGAAATTCTCCTTATTTCGGGGCAAAAATCAGAAATTTCACTTATTTTGGGGCAAAATTTTAGAAATTTCTTTTATTTTGGTACAGAATTGCAGAAATTTTTCTTATTTTGTGGCAAAAAGGCAGAAATTTCCCATATTTTGGGGCAAAAAAGCAGAAATTCCCCTTAGTTTGAGGTAAAAAGGCTGAAATTCCCCTTATTTGGGGGCAAAAAGGCAGAAATTTCACTTATTTTGGGGCAAAATTGCAGAAATTTCACTTATTTCAGGGAAAAAAGGCAGAAATTTTCCTTATTTTGGGGCAAAAAGGCAGAAATTCCAAATATTTTGTTGCAAAAATGTAGAAATTCCCCTTATTTTGAGATAAGAAGGCTAAATTTCCCTTTATTTGAAGGCAAAAAGGCAGAAATTCCCCGTATTTTGGAGCAAAATTGCAGAAATTCCCCTAATTGTGGGGCAAAAAGGCAGAAATTCCCTATATGTTGGGGCAAAAAGACAGAAATTCTCCTTATTTTCGGGCAAAACTCTGAAATTCCATTTATTTTGGGGCAAAATTCCAGAAATTTCCCTTATTTTGGGGCAAAATTGCAGAAATTTCACTTATTTCAGGGCAAAATTCAAAAATTGCTTTTATTTTGGGGCAAAAAGACAGAAATTCCGTTTACTTTTGGGTAAAAAGGCAGAAATTTCACTTATTTTGAGGTAAGAAGGCAGAAATTCCTCTTATTTTGCGGCAAAAATGAAGAAATTTCCCTTTTTTGTGGCAAAAGGTATACATTCCCCTTATTTTCGGGCAAAAAAGCAGAAATTCCCCGTATTTTGGAGCACAATTGCAGAAAATCCCCTAATTGTGGGGCAAAAAGGCAGAAATTCCCTATATGTTGGGGCAAAAAGACAGAAATTCTCCTTATTTTGGGGCAAAACTCAGAAATTCCACTTATTTTGGGGCAAAATTACAGAAATTTCCCTTATTTTGGGGCAAAATTGCAGAAATTTCACTTATTTTGTGGCAAAATTGCAGAAATTTCACTTATTTCAGGTAAAAATGGCAGAAATTTTTATTTTGGGGCAAAAAGGCAGAATTTCCTAATATTTTGTGGCAAAAATGCAGAAATTCCCCTTATTTTGAGGTAAAAAGTTGTAAATTCCCCTTATTTGGGGGCAAAAAGGCAGAAATTTTTCTTATTTTGGGGCAAAATTGCAGACATTTCACTTATTTCAGGGTAATAAGTCAGAAATTTTCCTTATTTTGGGGCAAAAAAGACAGAAATTCCCTTTTTTTGGGGGGGGGAAATACAGAAATTCCACTTCTTTGAAGGCAAAAAGGCAGAAATTCCCCTTATTTTGGAGCAAAAATGAAGAAATTCTCCTAATTGTTGGGCAAAAAGGCAGAAATTCCCTATATGTTGGGGCAAAAAGACAGAAATTCTTCTTATTTTGGGGCAAAACTCAGAAATTCCACTTATTTTGGGGCAAAATTGCAGGAATTTACCTTATTTTGGGGCAAAATTGCAGAAATTTCCCTTATTTGGGGTAAAATAGCAGAAATTTCACTTATTTTCAGGTAAAAAGGTTGAAATATCCTTTATTTTGGGGCAAAAATGAAGAAATTCTCCTTTTTTGGGGGTAAAATTGCAGAAATTTTCCTTATTTTGGGGCAAAAAGGCTGAAATTCTTATTTTGAGGTAAAATGCTGAAATTCCCCATATTTTGGGGCAAAAGGCAAAACTTCTTCTTATTTTGGGGCAAAGAGGCACAAATTTCCCTTATTTTCGGGCAAAATTGCAGAAATTTCATTTATTTTAGGGCAAAAAGTCAGAAATTCCTTTTATTTTGGGGCAAAGAGCAGAAATTTCTTTTATTATGGTACAAAATTGAAGAAATTTTTCTTATTATGAAACAAAAAGGCAGAAAATTCCCCTTATTTTGAGGCAAAAGGCAGAAATTATTCTTATTTTGAGGTAAAATGCAGAAATTCTTTTTATTTTGGGGCTAAAAGGCAGAAATTCCCTGTATTTTGAAGCAAAATTGCAGAAATTCTCATAATTTTCGGGCAAAAAGGCAGAAATTCTCCCTATTTTGGGGCAAAAAGACAGAAAATCTCCTTTTTCGGGAGCAAACAGTCAGAAATTCCCCTTATTTTGGGGCAAAATTGCAGAAATTTCACTTATTTCAGGGAAAAAAGGCGGAAATTTTTTTTGCGGGGAAAAAAGGCAGAAATTTTTTTTATTTTGGTACAAAATTGCAGAAATTTTTATTATTTTGGAGCAAAGAGTCAGAAATTCCCCATATTTTGGTGCAAAAATGCTGAAATTCCCCTTATGATGAGGTAAAATCCTGAAATTCCCCATATTTTGGGGCAAAAAGGCAGAAATTCCCCTCATTTGGGGGCAAAAAGGCACAAATTTCCCTTATTTTCGGGCATAATTGCAGGAATTTCATTTATTTCAGGGCAAAAAGTCAGAAATTCCTTTTATTTTGGGGCAAAAAGCAGAAATTTCTTTTATTTTGATACAAAATTGTAGAAATTTTCCTTATTTTGGAACAAAAAGGCAAAAATTACCCATATTTTGGGGAAAAAGGCAGAAATTCTTCTTATTTTGTGGTAAAAAGGCTGAAATTCCCGTTATTTTGGGGCAAAAAGGCAGAAATTCTCTTTACTTTGTGGCAAAAAGGCAGAAATTCCTGTTAATTGGGGCAGAAAAGCAGAAATTTTCCTTATTTAAGGGTAATAGGGGAGAAATTCCCTATATTTTGTGGCAAAAAGGCAGAAATTCCCCTTATTTAGAGGTAAAATGCTGAAATTCCTCTTATTTTCGGCAAAAAGGCAGAAATTCCTATTATTTTGGGGCAAAATTGCAGAAATTTTAATTATTTCAGGGCAAAAAGTTAGAAATTTGCCTTATTTTGGGGCAAAAAGCAGAAATTCCCCTAATTTTGGGGCCAAAAACAGAAATTCCACTTATTTTGGGGTAAAATTGCAGAAATTTCAAATATTTCAGGGCAAAAAGGCAGAAATTCCACTTTATTTCAGACCATAACGCAGAAATTCCCCGTATTTTAAAGCTAAATTTCAGAAATTCCCCTTATATTGGTGCAAAAATGCAGAAATGCCTTTTATTTTTGTGCAATAAGGCAGATTTCCCCGTATTTTGAAGCAAAATTGCACATATTCCCCTAATTTTGAGGGAAAATGCAGAAATTCACATTATTTTGGAACAAAAAGACAGAAATTCTCCTTATTTCAGTACAAGAAGTCAGAAATTTCCCTTATTTTGGGGCAAAATTGCAGAAATTTCACTTATTTCAGAGAAAAAGCACAGAAATTTCTCTTATTTTGGGGAAAAAGGCAGAAATTTCTTTTATTTTGGTACAAAATTGCAGAAATATTCTTTATTTTGGGGAAAATGCAGAAATTCCCCATATTTTTGGGCAAAAAGGCAGAGAAACCCTTATTATGAGGTAAAATGCTGAAATTCCCCTTATTTTGAGGCAAAAAGACAGAAATTCCCTTTATTTTGTGGCAAAAAGGCAGAAATTTCCCTTATTTTGGGGCAAAATTGCAGAAATTTCACCTATTTCAGAGCAAAATTCAAAAATTCCTTTTATTTTGAAACATAAAGAGAGAAATTCCGTTTATTTTTGGGTAAAAAGGCAGAAATTTCAGTTATTTTGAGGTAAGAAGGCAGAAATTCCTCTTATTTTGCGGCAAAAATGAAGAAATTTCCCTTTTTTGTGGCAAAAGGTATACATTCCCCTTATTTTCGGGCAAATAGGCAGAAATTCCCCGTATTTTGGAGCACAATTGCAGAAAATCCCCAAATTGTGGGGCAAAAAGGCAGAAATTCCCTATATGTTGGGGCAAAAAGACAAAAATTCTCCTTATTTTGGGACAAAACTCAGAATTTCCACTTATTTTGGGGCAAAATTCCAGAAATTTCCCTTATTTTGGGGCAAAATTGCAGAAATTTCACTTATTTTGGGGCAAAATTGCAGAAATTTCACTTATTTCAGGTAAAAATGGCAGAAATTTTTCTTATTTTGGGGCAAAAAGGCAGAAATTCCTAATATTTTGTGGCAAAAATGCAGAAATTCCCCTTATTTTGAGGTAAAAAGGCTGAAATTCCCCTTATTTGGGTGCAAAAAGGCAGAAATTTTTCTTATTTTGGGGCAAAATTGCAGACATTTCACTTATTTCAGGGTAATAAGTCAGAAATTTTCCTTATTTTGGGGCAAAAAAGACAGAAATTCCCCTAATTGTGGGACAAAAAGGCAGAAATTCCTCTTATTTTGCGGCAAAAATGAAGAAATTTCCCTTTTTTGTGGCAAAAGGTATACATTCCCCTTATTTTCGGGCAAAAAGGCAGAAATTCCCTGTATTTTGGAGCACAATTGCAGAAAATCCCCAAATTGTGGGGCATAAAGGCAGAAATTCCCTATATGTTGGGGCAAAAAGACAAAAATTCTCCTTATTTTGGGACAAAACTCAGAATTTCCACTTATTTTGGGGCAAAATTCCAGAAATTTCCCTTATTTTGGGGCAAAATTGCAAAAATTTCACTTATTTTGGGGCAAAATTGCAGAAATTTCACTTATTTCAGGTAAAAATGGCAGAAATTTTTCTTATTTTGGGGCAAAAAGGCAGAAATTCCTAATATTTTGTGGCAAAAATGCAGAAATTCCCCTTATTTTGAGGTAAAAAGGCTGAAATTCCCCTTATTTGGGTGCAAAAAGGAAGAAATTTCCCTTATTTTGGGGCAAAATTGCAGACATTTCACTTATTTCAGGGTAATAAGTCAGAAATTTTCCTTATTTTGGGGCAAAAAAGACAGAAATTCCCTTAATTGTGGGGCAAAAAGGCAGAAATTCCCTATATGTTGGAGCAAAAAGACAGAAATTCTCCTTATTTTGGGGCAAAACTCAAAAATTCCACTTATTTTGGGGCAAAATTGCAGGAATTTACCTTATTTTCGGGCAAAATTGCAGAAATTTCCCTTATTTGGGGCAAAATTGCAGAAATTTCACTTATTTTCAGGTAAAAAGACTGAAATATCCTTTATTTTGGGGCAAAAAGGAAGAAATTCCCCTTATTTTGGGGCAAAATTGCAGAAATTTTTCTTATTTTGGTGCAAAAAGGCTGAAATTCTTCTTATTTTGAGGTAAAATGCTGAAATTCCCCATATTTTGGGGCAAAAGGCAAAAATTCTTCTTATTTTGGGGCAAAAAGGCACAAATTTCCCTTATTTTCGGGCAAAATTGCAGAAATTTCATTTATTTCAGGACAAAAATTCAGAAATTCCATTTATTTTGGGGCAAAGAGCAGAAATTTCTTTTATTATGGTACAAAATTGAAGAAATTTTTCTTATTTTGAAACAAAAAGGCAGAAAATTCCCCTTATTTTGAGGCAAAAGGCAGAAACTATTCTTATTTTGTGGTAAAATGCAGAAATTCCCTTTATTTTGGGGCTAAAAGGCAGAAATTCCCCGTATTTTGAAGCAAAATTGCAGAAATTCTCATAATTTTCGGGCAAAAGGCAAAAATTCTCCTTATTTTGGGGCAAAAAGACAGAAAATCTCCTTTTTCGGAAGCAAACAGTCAGAAATTTTCCTTATTTTGGGGCAAAATTGCAGAAATTTCCTTTACATTGGGGCAAAATTGCAAAAATTTCCCTTATTTTGGGGCAAAATTGCAGAAATTTCACTTTTTTGCGGCAAAATGTCAGAAATTCCCCTTATTTTCGGCAAAAAAAGCAGATAATCCCCTTATTTTAGGGAAAAAATTGCAGAAATTTCCCTTATTTTGGGGCAAAATTGCAGAAATTTCATTATTTCGCGGCAAAATGTCAGAAATTCCCCTTATTTTCGGCAAAAAAGGCAGAAAATTCCCGTATTTTGGAGAATAAATTGCAGAAATTCACCTAATTTTAGGGTAAAAAATACAGTAATTTTCTTTATTTTTGGGCAAAAAGGTAGAAATTCTTCTTATTTTAGGGCAAAAAGGCAGAAATTCTTCTTATTTTAGGGCAAAATTGCAGAAATTTTTCTTATTTTGTGGGCAAAAAACAGAAATTCCTTTAATTTTGAGGCAAAATTGCAGAAATTTCCCTTATTATGGGGAAAAATTGCAGAAATTTCCCTTATTTTAGGGCAAAATTGCAGAAATTTCACTTATTTCAGAGAAAAAAAGCAAAATTTTTCTTATTTTGGGGCAAAAAGGCAGAAATTTCCATTATTTTGGGGCAAAAAGGCAGAAATTCACCTTATTTTGGGGTAAAATTGCAGAGATTTCACATATTTCAGGGCAAAAAGACAGAAATTCCCCTTATTTTAAGGCAGAAAGGCAGAAATTCCCCTTATTTTGAAGCAAAAATGAAGAAATTCCCCTAATTGTTGGGCCAAAAGGCAGAAATTCCCTATATGTTGGGGCAAAAAGACAGAAATTCTCCTTATTTTGGGACAAAACTCAGAAATTCCACTTATTTTGGGGCAAAATTGCAGGAATTTACCTTATTGTGAGGCAAAATTGCAGAAATTTCCCTTATTTGGGGCAAAATTGCAGAAATTTCACTTATTTTCAGGTAAAAAGGCTGAAATATCCTTTATTTTGGGGCAAAAAGGAAGAAATTCCCCTTATTTTGGGGCAAAATTGCAGAAATTTTCCTTATTTTGGGGCAAAAAGGCTGAAATTCTTATTTTGAGGTAAAATGCTGAAATTCCCCATATTTTGGGGCAAAAGGCAAAACTTCTTCTTATTTTGGGGCAAAGAGGCACAAATTTCCCTTATTTTCGGGCAAAATTGCAGAAATTTCATTTATTTCAGGGCAAAAAGTCAGAAATTCCTTTTATTTTGGGGCAAAGAGCAGAAATTTTTTTTATTATGGTACAAAATTGAAGAAATTTTTCTTATTTTGAAACAAAAAGGCAGAAAATTCCCCTTATTTTTAGGCAAAAGGCAGAAATTATTCTCAATTTGAGGTAAAATGCAGAAATTCCCTTTATTTTGGGGCTAAAAGGCAGAAATTCCCTGTATTTTGAAGCAAAATTGCAGAAATTCTCATAATTTTCGGGCAAAAAGGCAGAAATTCTCCTTATTTTGGGGCAAAAAGACAGAAAATCTCCTTTTTCGGGAGCAAACAGTCAGAAATTCCCCTTATTTTGGGGCAAAATTGCAGAAATTTCCCTTGTTTTGGGGCAAAATTGCAGAAATTTCACGTATTTCAGGGGAAAAAGGCAGAAATTTTTTTTGGAAGGCAAAAAGGCAGAAATTTTTTTTTTTTGGTACAAAATTGCAGAAATTTTTCTTATTTGGGGGCAAAAAACAGAAATTCCCCTAATTTTGGGGCAAAATTGCAGAAATTTCCCTTATTATGGGGAAAAATTCCAGAAATTTCCCTTATTTTAGGGCAAAATTGCAGAAATTTCACTTATTTCAGAGAAAAAAAGCAAAATTTTTCTTATTTTGGGGCAAAAAGGCAGAAATTTCCATTATTTTAAGGCAAAAAGGCAGAAATTCACCTTATTTTGGGGTAAAATTGCAGAAATTTCACATATTTCAGGGCAAAAAGACAGAAATTCCCCTTATTTTAAGGCAGAAAGGCAGAAATTCCCCTTATTTTGAAGCAAAAATGAAGAAATTCCCCTAATTGTTGGGCCAAAAGGCAGAAATTCCCTATATGTTGGGGCAAAAAGACAGAAATTCTCCTTATTTTGGGACAAAACTCAGAAATTCCACTTATTTTGGGGCAAAATTGCAGGAATTTACCTTATTGTGAGGCAAAATTGCAGAAATTTCCCTTATTTGGGGCAAAATTGCAGAAATTTCACTTATTTTCAGGTAAAAAGGCTGAAATATCCTTTATTTTGGGGCAAAAAGGAAGAAATTCCCCTTATTTTGGGGCAAAATTGCAGAAATTTTCCTTATTTTGGGGCAAAAAGGCTGAAATTCTTATTTTGAGGTAAAATGCTGAAATTCCCGATATTTTGGGGCAAAAGGCAAAACTTCTTCTTATTTTGGGGCAAAGAGGCACAAATTTCCCTTATTTTCGGGCAAAATTGCAGAAATTTCATTTATTTCAGGGCAAAAAGTCAGAAATTCCTTTTATTTTGGGGCAAAGAGCAGAAATTTCTTTTATTATGGTACAAAATTGAAGAAATTTTTCTTATTTTGAAACAAAAAGGCAGAAAATTCCCCTTATTTTGAGGCAAAAGGCAGAAATTATTCTCAATTTGAGGTAAAATGCAGAAATTCCCTTTATTTTGGGGCTAAAAGGCAGAAATTCCCTGTATTTTGAAGCAAAATTGCAGAAATTCTCATAATTTTCGGGCAAAAAGGCAGAAATTCTCCTTATTTTGGGGCAAAAAGACAGAAAATCTCCTTTTTCGGGAGCAAACAGTCAGAAATTCCCCTTATTTTGGGGAAAATTGCAGAAATTTCCCTTGTTTTGGGGCAAAATTGCAGAAATTTCACGTATTTCAGGGGAAAAAGGCAGAAATTTTTTTTGGAAGGCAAAAAGGCAGAAATTTTTTTTTTTTGGTACAAAATTGCAGAAATTTTTCTTATTTGGGGGCAAAAAACAGAAATTCCCCTAATTTTGGGGCAAAATTGCAGAAATTTCCCTTATTATGGGGAAAAATTGCAGAAATTTCCCTTATTTTAGGGCAAAATTACAGAAATTTCACTTATTTCAGAGAAAAAAAGCAAAATTTGTCTTATTTTGGGGCAAAAAGGCAGAAATTTCCATTATTTTGGGGCAAAAAGGCAGAAATTCACCTTATTTTGGGGTAAAATTGCAGAAATTTCACATATTTCAGGGCAAAAAGACAGAAATTCCCCTTATTTTAAGGCAGAAAGGCAGAAATTCCCCTTATTTTGAAGCAAAAATGAAGAAATTCCCCTAATTGTTGGGCCAAAAGGCAGAAATTCCCTATATGTTGGGGCAAAAAGACAGAAATTCTCCTTATTTTGGGACAAAACTCAGAAATTCCACTTATTTTGGGGCAAAATTGCAGGACTTTACCTTATTGTGAGGCAAAATTGCAGAAATTTCCCTTATTTGGGGCAAAATTGCAGAAATTTCACTTATTTTCAGGTAAAAAGGCTGAAATATCCTTTATTTTGGGGCAAAAAGGAATAAATTCCCCTTATTTTGGGGCAAAATTGCAGAAATTTTCCTTATTTTGGGGCAAAAAGGCTGAAATTCTTATTTTGAGGTAAAATGCTGAAATTCCCCATATTTTGGGGCAAAAGGCAAAACTTCTTCTTATTTTGGGGCAAAGAGGCACAAATTTCCCTTATTTTCGGGCAAAATTGCAGAAATTTCATTTATTTCAGGGCAAAAAGTCAGAAATTCCTTTTATTTTGGGGCAAAGAGCAGAAATTTTTTTTATTATGGTACAAAATTGAAGAAATTTTTCTTATTTTGAAACAAAAAGGCAGAAAATTCCCCTTATTTTGAGGCAAAAGGCAGAAATTATTCTCAATTTGAGGTAAAATGCAGAAATTCCCTTTATTTTGGGGCTAAAAGGCAGAAATTCCCTGTATTTTGAAGCAAAATTGCAGAAATTCTCATAATTTTCGGGCAAAAAGGCAGAAATTCTCCTTATTTTGGGGCAAAAAGACAGAAAATCTCCTTTTTCGGGAGCAAACAGTCAGAAATTCCCCTTATTTTGGGGCAAAATTGCAGAAATTTCCCTTGTTTTGGGGCAAAATTGCAGAAATTTCACGTATTTCAGGGGAAAAAGGCAGAAATTTTTTTTGGAAGGCAAAAAGGCAGAAATTTTTTTTTTTTGGTACAAAATTTCAGAAATTTTTCTTATTTTGGGGCAAAAAGTCAGAAATTCCCCATATTTTGGGGCAAAAAGGCAGAAATTCCCCTTATTTTGAGGTAATAAGGCTGAAATTCCCCTTATTTTGGGGCAAAAATACAGAAATTTCGTTTATTTTGGGGAAAAGGCAGAAATTGCACTTATTTTGAGTCAAAAAGGTGGAAAATTCCCTTATTTTGGGGCAAAAATGAAGAAATTTGCTTTTTTATGGCAAAAAGGTATACATTCCCTTTATTTTCGGGCAAAAAGGAAGAAATTCTTTGTATTTTGGAGCAAAATTGCAGAAATTCCCCTAACTTTTCGGCAAAAAGGCAGAAATTTTTTTTATTTTGGGGTAAAACTGCAGAAATTTCACTTATTTTGCGGCAAAATGTCAGAAATTCCCCTTATTTTTGGCAAAAAATGCAGAAAATCCCCTTATTTTAGGGCAAAATTGCAGAAATTTCCCTTATTTGGGGGCAAAAACAGAAATTCCCCTTATTTTGGGAAAAAATTGCAGAAATTTCCCTTATTTTAGGGCAAAATTGCAGAAATTTCACTTATTTCAGAGAAAAAAAGCAAAAAATTTTTCTTATTTTGGGGCAAAAAGGCAGAAATTCCCATTATTTTGGGGCAAAAAGGCAGAAATTCACCTTATTTTGGGGTAAAATTGCAGAAATTTCACATATTTCAGGGCAAAACGGCAGAAATTCCCCTTATTTTGAGCAAAAAGGCAGAAATTTCCCTTATTTTGGAATAAAATTGCAGAAATTTCCCTTATTTGGGGGCAAAAAGGCAGAAAATCCACTTAATTTCGGGTAAAAAGGCAGAAATTTCTCGTATTTTGGAGCAAAATTGCAGAAACTCCCCTAATTTTGGGGCAAAAAGGCAGAATTTCCCTTTATTGTGGGGCAAAAATAGAGAAATTTTTTTTATTTTGGGGCAAAAATCAGAAATTTCCTTTATTTTGGAACAAAATTTTAGAAATTTCTTTTATATTGTTACAGACTTGCAGAAATTTTTCTTATTTTGTGGCAAAAAGGCAGAAATTCCCCATATTTTGGTGCAAAAAGGCTGAAATTCCCCTTATTTTGAGGTAAAATCCTGAAATTCCCCATATTTTGGGGCAAAAAGGCAGAAATTCCTAATATTTTGTGGCAAAAATGCAGAAATTCCCCTTATTTTGAGGTAAAAAGGCCAAAATTCCCCTTATTTGGGGGCAAAAAGGCAGAAATTTTTTTTTATTTTGGTACAAAATTGCAGAAATTTTTCTTATTTTGGGGCAAAAAGTCAGAAATTCCCAATATTTTGGGGCAAAAAGGCAGAAATTCCCCTTATTTTGAGGTAAAAAGGCTGAAATTCCCATTATTTTGGGGCAAAAAGACAGAAATTTCGTTTATTTTGGGGAAAAGGCAGAAATTGCACTTATTTTGAGTCAAAAAGGTGGAAAATCCCCTTATTTTGGGGCAAAAATGAAGAAATTTGCTTTTTTTATAGCAAAAAGGTATACATTCCCTTTATTTTCGGGCAAAAAGGCAGAAATTACCCGTATTTTGAAGCAAAATTGCGTAAATTCCCCTAATTTTTGGGTAAAAAAGCAGAAATTCCCCTTATTTTGGGGTAAAACTGCAGAAATTTCACTTATTTTGCGGCAAAATATCAGAAATTCCCCTTATTTTCGGCAAAAAAGGCAGAAAATCCCCTTATTTTAGGGCAAAATTGCAGAAATCTCCCTTATTTGGGGGCAAAATCAGAAATTCCCTTTATTTTGGGGCAAAATTGCAGAAATTTCCCTTATTATGGGGAAAAATTGCAGAAATTTCCCTTATTTTAGGGCAAAATTGCAGAAATTTCACTTATTTCAGAGAAAAAAAGCAAAAAATTTTCTTATTTTGGGGCAAAAAGGCAGAAATTCCCATTATTTTGGGGCAAAAAGGCAGAAATTCACCTTATTTTTGGGTAAAATTGCAGAAATTTCACATATTTCAGGGCAAAACGGCAGAAATTCCCCTTATTTTGGGGCAAAATGCAGAAATTCCCCTTATTTTGGGATAAAATTGCAGAAATTTCCCTTATTTGGGGGCAAAAAGGCAGAAAATCCACTTAATTTCGGGTAAAAAGGCAGAAATTTCTCGTATTTTGGAGCAAAATTGCAGAAACTCCCCTAATTTTGGGGCAAAAAGGCAGAATTTCCCTTTATTGTGGGGCAAAAATAGAGAAATTCTTTTTATTTTGGGGCAAAAATCAGAAATTTCCCTTATTTTGGGGCAAAATTTTAGAAATTTCTTTTATATTGTTACAGACTTGCAGAAATTTTTCTTATTTTGTGGCAAAAAGGCAGAAATTCCCCATACTTTGGTGCAAAAAGGCTGAAATTCCCCATATTTTGGGGAAAAAAGGCAGAAATTCCTCTCATTTGGGGGCAAAAAGGCACAAATTTCCCTTATTTTCGGGCATAATTGCAGGAATTTCATTTATTTCAGGGCAAAAAGTCAGAAATTCCATTTATTTTGGGGAAAAAAGGCAGAAATCTCTTTTATTTTGATACAAAATTGTAGAAATTTTCCTTATTTTGGAACAAAAAGCAAAAATTACCCATATTTTGGGGATAAAGGCAGAAATTCCCCTTATTTTGTGGCAAAAAGGCAGAAATTCCCCTTATTTGGAGGTAAAATGCTGAATTTCCCCTTATTTTCGGCAAAAAGGCAGAAATTCCTATTATTTTAGGGCAAAATTGCAGAAATTTCAATTATTTCAGGGCAAAAAGTCAGAAATTTGCCTTATTTTGGGGCGAAAAACAGAAATTCCCTAATTTTGGGGCCAAAAACAGAAATTCCCCTTATTTTGGGGTAAAATTGCAGAAATTTCAAATATTTCAGGGCAAAAAGGCAGAAATTCCACTTTATTTCGGACAATAACGCAGAAATTCCCCGTATTTTAAAGCTAAATTTCAGAAATTCCCCTTATATTGGTGCAAAAATGCAGAAATTCCCTCTATTTTTGTGCAATAAGGCAGATTTCCCCATATTTTGAAGCAAAATTGCACATTATCCCCTAATTTTGAGGGAAAATGCAGAAATTCACATTATTTTGGAACAAAAAGACAGAAATTCTCCTTATTTCAGGGCAAAAAGTCATAAATTCCCCTTATTTTGGGGCAAAATTGCAGAAATTTCCTTTATTTTGGGGCAAAATTGCAGAAATTTCCCTTATTTTGGGGCAAAATTGCAGAAATTTCACTTATTTCAGGGAAAAAGCACAGAAATTTCTCTTATTTTGGGGAAAAAAGGCAGAAATTTCTTTTATTTTGGTACAAAATTGCAGAAATTTTCTTTATTTTGGGGAAAATGCAGAAATTCCCCATATTTTGGGGCAAAAAAGCAGAGATTCCCCTTATTATGAGGTAAAATGCTGAAATTCCCCTTATTTTGAGGCAAAAAGACAGAAATTCCCTTTATTTTGTGGCAAAAAGGCAGAAATTTCCCTTATTTTGGGGCAAAATTGCTGAAATTTCACTTATTTCAGGGCAAAATTCAAAAATTCCTTTCATTTTGGGGCAAAAAGACAGAAATTCCGTTTATTTTGGGTAAAAAGGCAGAAATTTCACTTATTTTGAGGTAAGAAGGCAGAAATTCCTCTTATTTGGGGGCAAAAATGAAGAAATTTCTCTTTTTTGTGGCAAAAGGTATACATTCCCCTTATTTTCGGGCAAAAAAGCAGAAATTCCCCCTATTTTGGTGCAGAATTGAAGAAAATCCCCTAATTGTGGGGCAAAAAGGCAGAAATTCCCTATATGTTGGGGCAAAAAGACAGAAATTCTCCTTATTTTGGGGCAAAACTCAGAAATTCCACTTATTTTGGGGCAAAATTCCAGAAATTTCCCTTATTTTGAAGCAAAATTGCAGAAATTTTACTTATTTTGGGGCAAAATTGCAGAAATTTCACGTATTTCAGGTAAAAATGGCAGAAATTTTTCTTATTTTGGGGCAAAAAGGCAGAAATTCCTAATATTTTGTGGCAAAAATGCAGAAATTCCCCTTATTTTGAGGTAAAAAGGCTGAAATTTCCCTTATTTGGGGGCAAAAAGGCAGAAATTTCCCTTATTTTGGGGTAAAATTGCAAACATTTCACTTATTTCAGGGTAATAAGTCAGAAATTTTCCTTATTTTGGGGCAAAAAAGACAGAAATTTCCTTTGTTTTGGAAGGAAAATACAGAAATTCCACTCCTTCAGAGGCAAAAAGGCAGAAATTCCCCTTATTTTGAAGCAAAAATGAAGAAATTCCCCTAATTGTTGGGCCAAAAGGCAGAAATTCCCTATATGTTGGGGAAAAAAGACAGAAATTCTCCTTATTTTGGGACAAAACTCAGAAATTCCACTTATTTTGGGGCAAAATTGCAGGAATTTACCTTATTTTGAGGCAAAATTGCAGAAATTTCCCTTATTTGGGGCAAAATTGCAGAAATTTCACTTATTTTCAGGTAAAAAGGCTGAAATATCCTTTATTTTGGGGCAAAAAGGAAGAAATTCCCCTTATTTTGGGGCAAAATTGCAGAAATTTTACTTATTTTGGGGCAAAAGGGCTGAAATTCTTATTTTGAGGTAAAATGCTGAAATTCCCCATATTTTGGGGCAAAAGGCAAAACTTCTTCTTATTTTGGGGCAAAGAGGCACAAATTTCCCTTATTTTCGGGCAAAATTGCAGAAATTTCATTTATTTCAGGGCAAAAAGTCAGAAATTCCTTTTATTTTGGGGCAAAGAGCAGAAATTTCTTTTATTATGGTACAAAATTGAAGAAATTTTTCTTATTTTGAAACAAAAAGGCAGAAAATTCCCCTTATTTTGAGGCAAAAGGCAGAAATTATTCTTAATTTTAGGTAAAATGCAGAAATTCCCTTTATTTTAGGGCTAAAAGGCAGAAATTCCCTGTATTTTGAAGCAAAATTGCAGAAATTCTCATAATTTTCGGGCAAAAAGGCAGAAATTCTCCTTATTTTGGGGCAAAAAGACAGAAAATCTCCTTTTTCGGGAGCAAACAGTCAGAAATTCCCCTTATTTTGGGGCAAAATTGCAGAAATTTCCCTTATTTTGGGGCAAAATTGCAGAAATTTCACGTATTTCAGGGGAAAAAGGCAGAAATTTTTTTTGGGGGGCAAAAAAGGAGAAATTTTTTTTATTTTGGTACAAAATTGTAGAAATTTTTCTTATTTTGGGGCAAAAAGTCAGAAATTCCCCATATTTTGGGGCAAAAAGGCAGAAATTCCCCTTATTTTGAGGTAATAAGGCTGAAATTCCCCTTATTTTGGGGCAAAAAGGCAGAAATTTCGTTTATTTTGGGGAAAAGGCAGAAATTGCACTTATTTTGAGTCAAAAAGGTGGAAAATTCCCTTATTTTGGGGCAAAAATGAAGAAATTTGCTTTTTTATGGCAAAAAGGTATACATTCCCTTTATTTTCGGGCAAAAAGGCAGAAATTCTTTGTATTTTGGAGCAAAATTGCAGAAATTCCCTTAATTTTTGGGCAAAAAGGCAGAAATTTTTTTTATTTTGGGGTAAAACTGCAGAAATTTCACTTATTTTGTGGCAAAATGTCAGAAATTCCCCTTATTTTTGGCAAAAAATGCAGAAAATCCCCTTATTTTAGGGCAAAATTGCAGAAATTTCCTTTATTTGGGGGCAAAAACAGAAATTCCCCTTATTTTGGGGCAAAATTGCAGAAATTTCTCTTATTATGGGGAAAAATTGCAGAAATTTCCCTTATTTTAGGGCAAAATTGCAGAAATTTCACTTATTTCAGAGAAAAAAAGCAAAAAATTTTTCTTTTTTTGGGGCAAAAAGGCAGAAATTCCCATTATTTTGGGGCAAAAAGGCAGAAATTCACCTTATTTTGGGGTAAAATTGCAGAAATTTCACATATTTCAGGGCAAAACGGCAGAAATTCCCCTTATTTTGGGCAAAAAGGCAGAAATTTCCCTTATTTTGGAATAAAATTGCAGAAATTTCCCTTATTTGGGGGCAAAAAGGCAGAAAATCCACTTAATTTCGGGTAAAAAGGCAGAAATTTCTCGTATTTTGGAGCAAAATTGCAGAAACTCCTCTAATTTTGGGGCAAAAAGGCAAAATTTCCCTTTATTGTGGGGCAAAAATAGAGAAATTTTTTTTATTTTGGGGCAAAAATCAGAAATTTCCTTTATTTTGGAACAAAATTTTAGAAATTTCTTTTATATTGTTACAGATTTGCAGAAATTTTTCTTATTTTGTGGCAAAAAGGCAGAAATTCCCCATATTTTGGTGCAAAAAGGCTGAAATTCCCCTTATTTTGAGGTAAAATCCTGAAATTCCCCATATTTTGGGGCAAAAAGGCAGAAATTCCTAATATTTTGTGGCAAAAATGCAGAAATTCCCCTTATTTTGAGGTAAAAAGGCCATAATTCCCCTTATTTGGGGGCAAAAAGGCAGAAATTTTTTTTTATTTTGGTACAAAATTGCAGAAATTTTTCTTATTTTGGGGCAAAAAGTCAGAAATTCCCAATATTTTGGGGCAAAAAGGCAGAAATTCCCCTTATTTTGAGGTAAAAAGGCTGAAATTCCCCTTATTTTGGGGCAAAAAGACAGAAATTTCGTTTATTTTGGGGAAAAGGCAGAAATTGCACTTATTTTGAGTCAAAAAGGTGGAAAATCCCCTTATTTTGGGGCAAAAATGAAGAAATTTGCTTTTTTTATAGCAAAAAGGTATACATTCCCTTTATTTTCGGAAAAAGGCAGAAATTACCCGTATTTTGGAGCAAAATTGCAGAAATTCCCCTAATTTTTGGGTAAAAAAGCAGAAATTCCCCTTATTTTGGGGTAAAACTGCAGAAATTTCACTTATTTTGCGGCAAAATGTCAGAAATTCCCCTTATTTTCGGCAAAAAAGTAAGAAAATCCCCTTATTTTAGGGCAAAATTGCAGAAATCTCCCTTATTTGGGGGCAAAATCAGAAATTCCCTTTATTTTGGGGCAAAATTGCAGAAATTTCCCTTATTATGGGGAAAAATTGCAGAAATTTCCCTTATTTTAGGGCAAAATTGCAGAAATTTCACTTATTTCAGAGAAAAAAAGCAAAAAATTTTCTTATTTTGGGGCAAAAAGGCAGAAATTCCCATTATTTTGGGGCAAAAAGGCAGAAATTCACCTTATTTTGGGGTAAAATTGCAGAAATTTCACATATTTCAGGGCAAAACGGCAGAAATTCCCCTTATTTTGGGGCAAAAAGGCAGAAATTTCTCGTATTTTGGAGCAAAATTGCAGAAACTCCCCTAATTTTGGGGCAAAAATGCAGAATTTCCCTTTATTGTGGGGCAAAAATAGAGAAATTCTTTTTATTTTGGGGCAAAAATCAGAAATTTCCCTTATTTTGGGGCAAAATTTTAGAAATTTCTTTTATATTGTTACAGACTTGCAGAAATTTTTCTTATTTTGTGGCAAAAAGGCAGAAATTCCCCATACTTTGGTGCAAAAAGGCTGAAATTCCCCATATTTTGGGGAAAAAAGGCAGAAATTCCTCTCATTTGGGGGCAAAAAGGCACAAATTTCCCTTATTTTCGGGCATAATTGCAGGAATTTCATTTATTTCAGGGCAAAAAGTCAGAAATTCCATTTATTTTGGGGAAAAAAGGCAGAAATTTCTTTTATTTTGATACAAAATTGTAGAAATTTTTCTTATTTTGGAACAAAAAGCAAAAATTACCCATATTTTGGGGAAAAAAGCAGAAATTCCCCTTATTTTGAGGTAAAAAGGCTGAAATTCCCGTTATTTTGGGGAAAAAAGGCAGAAATTCCCTTTACTTTGTGGCAAAAAGGCAGAAATTCCCGTTAATTGGGGCAGAAAAGAAGAAATTTTCCTTATTTAAGGACAATAGGGCAGAAATTCCCCATATTTTGTGGCAAAAAGGCAGAAATTCCCCTTATTTGGAGGTAAAATGCTGAATTTCCCCTTATTTTCGGTAAAAAGGCAGAAATTCCTATTATTTTGGAGCAAAATTGCAGAAATTTCAATTATTTCAGGGCAAAAAGTCAGAAATTTGCCTTATTTTGGGGCGAAAAACAGAAATTCCCTAATTTTGGGGCCAAAAACAGAAATTCCCCTTATTTTGGGGTAAAATTGCAGAAATTTCAAATATTTCAGGGCAAAAAGGTTGAAATTCCACTTTATTTCGGACAATAACGCAGAAATTCCCTGTATTTTAAAGCTAAATTTCAGAAATTCCCCTTATATTGGTGCAAAAATGCAGAAATTCCCTCTATTTTTGTGCAATAAGGCAGATTTCCCCATATTTTGAAGCAAAATTGCACATTATCCCCTAATTTTGAGGGAAAATGCAGAAATTCACATTATTTTGGAACAAAAAGACAGAAATTCTCCTTATTTCAGGGCAAAAAGTCATAAATTCCCCTTATTTTGGGGTAAAATTGCAGAAATTTCCTTTATTTTGGGGCAAAATTGCAGAAATTTCCCTTATTTTGGGGCAAAATTGCAGAAATTTCACTTATTTCAGGAAAAAAGCACAGAAATTTCTCTTATTTTGGGGAAAAAAGGCAGAAATTTCTTTTATTTTGGTACAAAATTGCAGAAATTTTCTTTATTTTGGGGAAAATGCAGAAATTTCCCATATTTTGGGGCAAAAAAGCAGAGATTCCCCTTATTATGAGGTAAAATGCTGAAATTCCCCTTATTTTGAGGCAAAAAGACAGAAATTCTCTTTATTTTGTGGCAAAAAGGCAGAAATTTCCCTTATTTTGGGGCAAATTGCAGAAATTTCACTTATTTCAGGGCAAAATTCAAAAATTCCTTTTATTTTGGGGCAAAAAGACAGAAATTCCGTTTATTTTGGGTAAAAAGGCAGAAATTTCACTTATTTTGAGGTAAGAAGGCAGAAATTCCTCTTATTTTGGGGCAAAAATGAAGAAATTTCTCTTTTTTGTGGCAAAAGGTATACATTCCCCTTATTTTCGGGCAAAAAAGCAGAAATTCCCCCTATTTTGGAGCAGAATTGAAGAAAATCCCCTAATTGTGGGGCAAAAAGGCAGAAATTCCCTATATGTTGTGGCAAAAAGACAGAAATTCTCCTTATTTTGGGGCAAAACTCAGAAATTCCACTTATTTTGGGGCAAAATTCCAGAAATTTCCCTTATTTTGAAGCAAAATTGCAGAAATTTTACTTATTTTGGGGCAAAATTGCAGAAATTTCACTTATTTCAGGTAAAAATGGCAGAAATTTTTCTTATTTTGGGGCAAAAAGGCAGAAATTCCTAATATTTTGTGGCAAAAATGCAGAAATTCTCCTGATTTTGAGGTAAAAAGGCTGAAATTTCCCTTATTTGGGGGCAAAAAGGCAGAAATTTCCCTTATTTTGGGGTAAAATTGCAAACATTTCACTTATTTCAGGGTAATAAGTCAGAAATTTTCCTTATTTTGGGGCAAAAAAGACAGAAATTCCCTTTGTTTTGGAAGGAAAATACAGAAATTCCACTTCTTTAGAGACAAAAAGGCAGAAATTCCCCTTATTTTGAAGCAAAAATGAAGAAATTCCCCTAATTGTTGGGCCAAAAGGCAGAAATTCCCTATATGTTGGGGCAAAAAGACAGAAATTCTCCTTATTTTGGGACAAAACTCAAAAATTCCACTTATTTTGGGGCAAAATTGCAGGAATTTACCTTATTTTGAGGCAAAATTGCAGAAATTTCCCTTATTTGGGGCAAAATTGCAGAAATTTCACTTATTTTCAGGTAAAAAGGCTGAAATATCCTTTATTTTGGGGCAAAAAGGAAGAAATTCCCCTTATTTTGGGGCAAAATTGCAGAAATTTTACTTATTTTGGGGCAAAAGGGCTGAAATTCTTATTTTGAGGTAAAATGCTGAAATTCCCCATATTTTGGGGCAAAAGGCAAAACTTCTTCTTATTTTGGGGCAAAGAGGCACAAATTTCCCTTATTTTCGGGCAAAATTGCAGAAATTTCATTTATTTCAGGGCAAAAAGTCAGAAATTCCTTTTATTTTGGGGCAAAGAGCAGAAATTTCTTTTATTATGGTACAAAATTGAAGAAATTTTTCTTATTTTGAAACAAAAAGGCAGAAAATTCCCCTTATTTTGAGGCAAAAGGCAGAAATTATTCTCAATTTGAGATAAAATGCAGAAATTCCCTTTATTTTGGGGCTAAAAGGCAGAAATTCCCTGTATTTTGAAGCAAAATTGCAGAAATTCTCATAATTTTCGGGCAAAAAGGCAGAAATTCTCCTTATTTTGGGGCAAAAAGACAGAAAATCTCCTTTTTCGGGAGCAAACAGTCAGAAATTCCCCTTATTTTGGGGCAAAATTGCAGAAATTTCCCTTGTTTTGGGGCAAAATTGCAGAAATTTCACGTATTTCAGGGGAAAAAGGCAGAAATTTTTTTTGGGGGGCAAAAAAGCAGAAATTTTTTTTATTTTGGTACAAAATTGCAGAAATTTTTCTTATTTTGGGGCAAAAAGTCAGAAATTCCCCATATTTTGGGGCAAAAAGGCAGAAATTCCCCTTATTTTGAGGTAATAAGGATGAAATTCCCCTTATTTTGGGGCAAAAAGGCAGAAATTTCGTTTATTTTGGGGAAAAGGCAGAAATTGCACTCATTTTGAGTCAAAAAGTTGGAAAATTCCCTTATTTTGGGGCAAAAATGAAGAAATTTGCTTTTTTATGGCAAAAAGGTATACATTCCCTTTATTTTCGGGCAAAAAGGCAGAAATTCTTTGTATTTTGGAGCAAAATTGCAGAAATTCCCCTAATTTTTGGGCAAAAAGGCAGAAATTTTTTTTATTTTGGGGTAAAACTGCAGAAATTTCTCTTATTTTGTGGCAAAATGTCAGAAATTCCCCTTATTTTTGGCAAAAAATGCAGAAAATCCCCTTATTTTAGGGCAAAATTGCAGAAATTTCTTTTATTTGGGGGCAAAAACAGAAATTCCCCTTATTTTGGGGCAAAATTGCAGAAATTTCCCTTATTATGGGGAAAAATTGCAGAAATTTCCCTTATTTTAGGGCAAAATTGCAGAAATTTCACTTATTTCAGAGAAAAAAACAAAAATTTTTCTTATTTTGGGGCAAAAAGGCAGAAATTCCCATTATTTTGGGGCAAAAAGGCAGAAATTCACCTTATTTTGGGGTAAAATTGCAGAAATTTCACATATTTCAGGGCAAAACGGCAGAAATTCCCCTTATTTTGGGGCAAAAAGACAGAAATTTCCCTTATTTTGGGATAAAATTGCAGAAATTTCCCTTATTTGGGGGCAAAAAGGCAGAAAATCCACTTAATTTCGGGTAAAAAGGCAGAAATTTCTCGTATTTTGGAGCAAAATTGCAGAAACTCCCCTAATTTGGGGGCAAAAAGGCAGAATTTCCCTTTATTTTGGGGCAAAAATAGAGAAATTCTTTTTATTTTGGGGCAAAAATTAGAAATTTCCTTTATTTTGGGGCAAAATTTTAGAAATTTCTTTTATATTGTTACAGACTTGCAGAAATTTTTCTTATTTTGTGGCAAAAAGGCAGAAATTCCCCATATTTTGGTGCAAAATGCTGAAATTCCCCTTATTTTGAGGTAAAATTCTGAAATTCCCCATATTTTGGGGCAAAAAGGCAGAAATTCCTAATATTTTGTGGCAAAAATGCAGAAATTCCCCTTATTTTGAGGTAAAAAGGCCAAAATTCCCCTTATTTGGGGGCAAGAAGGCAGAAATTTTTTTATTTTGGTACAAAATTGCAGAAATTTTTCTTATTTTGGGGCAAAAAGTCAGAAATTCCCCATATTTTGGGGCAAAAAGGCAGAAATTCCCCTTATTTTGAGGTAAAAAGGCTGAAATTCCCCTTATCTTGAGGCAAAAAAAGAGAAATTTCGTTTATTTTGGGAAAAGGCAGAAATTGCACTTATTTTGAGTCAAAAAGGTAGAAAATCCCCTTATTTTGGGGCAAAAATGAAGAAATTTGCTTTTTTATGGCAAAAAGGTATACATTCCCTTTATTTTTGGGCAAAAAGGCAGAAATTACCCGTATTTTGGAGCAAAATTGCAGAAATTCCCCTAATTTTTGGGTAAAAAGGCAGAAATTCCCCTTATTTTGGGGTAAAACTGCAGAAATTTCACTTATTTTGCGGCAAAATGTCAGAAATTCCCCTTATTTTCGGCAAAAAAGGCAGAAAATCCCCTTATTTTAGGGCAAAATTGCAGAAATCTCCCTTATTTGGGGGCAAAAACAGAAATTCCCTTTATTTTGGGGCAAAATTGCAGAAATTTTCCTTATTATGGGGAAAAATTGCAGAAATTTCCCTTATTTTAGGGCAAAATTGCAGAAATTTCACTTATTTCTGAGAAAAAAAGCAAAAAATTTTCTTATTTTGGGGCAAAAAGGCAGAAATTCCCATTATTTTGGGGCAAAAAGGCAGAAATTCACCTTATTTTGGGGTAAAATTGCAGAAATTTCACATATTTCAGGGCAAAACGGCAGAAATTCCCCTTATTTTGGGGCAAAATGCTGAAATTCCCCTTATTTTGGGATAAAATTGCAGAAATTTCCCTTATTTGGGGGCAAAAAGGCAGAAAATCCACTTAATTTCGGGTAAAAAGGCAGAAATTTCTCGTATTTTGGAACAAAATTGCAGAAACTCCCCTAATTTTGGGGCAAAAAGGCAGAATTTCCCTTTATTGTGGGGCAAAAATAGAGAAATTCTTTTTATTTTGGGGCAAAAATCAGAAATTTCCCTTATTTTGGGGCAAAATTTTAGAAATTTCTTTTATATTGTTACAGACTTACAGAAATTTTTCTTATTTTGTGGCAAAAAGGCAGAAATTCCCCATACTTTGGTGCAAAAAGGCTGAAATTCCCCATATTTTGGGGAAAAAAGGCAGAAATTCCCCATACTTTGGTGCAAAAAGGCTGAAATTCCCCATATTTTGGGGAAAAAAGGCAGAAATTCCCCTCATTTGGGGGCAAAAAGGCACAAATTTCCCTTATTTTCGGGCATAATTGCAGGAATTTTATTTATTTCAGAGCAAAAAGTCAGAAATTCCATTTATTTTGGGGAAAAAAGGCAGAAATTTCTTTTATTTTGATACAAAATTGTAGAAATTTTCCTTATTTTGGAACAAAAAGCAAAAATTACCCATATTTTGGGCAAAAAGGCAGAAATTCCCCTTATTTTGAGGTAAAAAGGCTGAAATTCCTGTAATTTTGGGGAAAAAAGGCAGAAATTCCCTCTACTTTGTGGCAAAAAAGGCAGAAATTCCCGTTAATTGGGGCAGAAAAGCAGAAATTTTCCTTATTTAAAGTCAATAGGGCAGAAATTCCCCATATTTTGTGGCAAAAAGGCAGAAATTCCCCTTATTTGGAGGTAAAATGCTGAATTTCCCCTTATTTTCGGCAAAAAGGCAGAAATTCCTATTATTTTGGGGCAAAATTGCAGAAATTTCAATTATTTCAGGGCAAAAAGTCAGAAATTAGCCTTATTTTGGGGCGAAAAACAGAAATTCCCTAATTTTGGGGCCAAAAACAGAAATTCCCCTTATTTTGGGGTAAAATTGCAGAAATTTCAAATATTTCAGAGCAAAAAGGCAGAAATTCCACTTTATTTCGGACAATAACGCAGAAATTCCCCGTATTTTAAAGCTAAATTTCAGAAATTCCCCTTATATTGGTGCAAAAATGCAGAAATTCCCTCTATTTTTGTGCAATAAGGCAGATTTCCCCGTATTTTGAAGCAAAATTGCACATTATCCCCTAATTTTGAGGGAAAATGCAGAAATTCACATTATTTTGGAACAAAAGGACAGAAATTCTCCTTATTTCAGGGCAAAAAGTAATAAATTCCCCTTATTTTGGGGCAAAATTGCAGAAATTTCCTTTATTTTGGGGTAAAATTGCAGAAATTTCCCTTATTTTGGGGCAAAATTGCAGAAATTTCACTTATTTCAGGGAAAAAGCACAGAAATTTCTCTTATTTTGGGGAAAAAAGGCAGAAATTTCTTTTATTTTGGTACAAAATTGCAGAAATTTTCTCTATTTTGGGGAAAATGCAGAAATTCCCCATATTTTGGGGCAAAAAAGCAGAGATTCCCCTTATTATGAGGTAAAATGCTGAAATTCCCCTTATTTTGAGGCAAAAAGACAGAAATTCTCTTTATTTTGTGGCAAAAAGGCAGAAATTTCCCTTATTTTGGGGCAAATTGCAGACATTTCACTTATTTCAGGGCAAAATTCAAAAATTCCTTTTATTTTGGGGCAAAAAGACAGAAATTCCGTTTATTTTTGGGTAAAAAGGCAGAAATTTCACTTATTTTGAGGTAAGAAGGCAGAAATTCCTCTTATTTTGGGGCAAAAATGAAGAAATTTCTCTTTTTTGTGGCAAAAGGTATACATTCCCCTTATTTTCGGGCAAAAAAGCAGAAATTCCCCCTATTTTGGAGCAGAATTGAAGAAAATCCCCTAATTGTGGGGCAAAAAGGCAGAAATTCCCTATATGTTGGGGCAAAAAGACAAAAATTCTGCTTATTTTGGGGCAAAACTCAGAAATTCCACTTATTTTGGGGCAAAATTCCAGAAATTTCCCTTATTTTGAAGCAAAATTGCAGAAATTTTTCTTATTTTGGGGCAAAAAGGCAGAAATTTCTAATATTTTGTGGCAAAAATGCAGAAATTCTCCTTATTTTGAGGTAAAAAGGCTGAAATTCCCCTTATTTGGGGGCAAAAAGGCAGAAATTTCCCTTATTTTGGGGTAAAATTGCAAACATTTCACTTATTTCAGGGTAATAAGTCAGAAATTTTCTTTATTTTGGGGCAAAAAACTCAGAAATTCCCTTTGTTTTGGAAGGAAAATACAGAAATTCCACTTCTTTAGAGGCAAAATGGCAGAAATTCCCCTTATTTTGAAGCAAAAATGAAGAAATTCCCCTAATTGTTGGGCCAAAAGGCAGAAATTCCCTATATGTTGGGGCAAAAAGACAGAAATTCTCCTTATTTTGGGACAAAACTCAGAAATTCCACTTATTTTGGGGCAAAATTGCAGGAATTTACCTTATTTTGAGGCAAAATTGCAGAAATTTCCTTTATTTGGGGCAAAATTGCAGAAATTTCACTTATTTTCAGGTAAAAATGCTGAAATATCCTTTATTTTGGGGCAAAAAGGAAGAAATTCCCCTTATTTTGGGGCAAAATTGCAGAAATTTTTCTTATTTTGGGGCAAAAGGGCTGAAATTCTTATTTTGAGGTAAAATGCTGAAATTCCCCATATTTTGGGGCAAAAGGCAAAACTTCTTCTTATTTTAGGGCAAAGAGGCACAAATTTCCCTTATTTTCGGGCAAAATTGCAGAAATTTCATTTATTTCAGGGCAAAAAGTCAGAAATTCCTTTTATTTTGGGGCAAAGAGCAGAAATTTCTTTTATTATGGTACAAAATTGAAGAAATTTTTCTTATTTTGAAACAAAAAGGCAGAAAATTCCCCTTATTTTGAGGCAAAAGGCAGAAATTATTCTCAATTTGAGGTAAAATGCAGAAATTCCCTTTATTTTGGGGCTAAAAGGCAGAAATTCCCTGTATTTTGAAGCAAAATTGCAGAAATTCTCATAATTTTCGGGCAAAAAGGCAGAAATTCTCCTTATTTTGAGGCAAAAAGACAGAAAATCTCTTTTTTCGGGAGCAAACAGTCAGAAATTCCCCTTATTTTGGGGCAAAATTGCAGAAATTTCCCTTATTTTGGGGCAAAATTGCAGAAATTTCACGTATTTCAGGGAAAAAAGGCAGAAATTTTTTTTGGAGGGGCAAAAAGGCAGAAATTTTTTTTATTTTGGTTCAAAATTGCAGAAATTTTTCTTATTTTGGGGCAAAAAGTCAGAAATTCCACATATTTTGGGGCAAAAAGGCAGAAATTCCCCTTATTTTGAGGTAATAAGGCTGAAATTCCCCTTATTTGGGGGCAAAAATACAGAAAATTTGTTTATTTTGGGGAAAAGGCAGAAATTGCACTTATTTTGAGTCAAAAAGGTGGAAAATCCCCTTATTTTGGGGCAAAAATGAAGAAATTTGCTTTTTTATGGCAAAAAGGTATACATTTCCTTTATTTTCGGGCAAAAAGGCAGAAATTCTTTGTATTTTGGAGCAAAATTGCAGAAATTCCCCTAATTTTTGGGCAAAAAGGCAGAAATTTTTTTTATTTTGGGGTAAAACTGCAGAAATTTCACTTATTTTGCGGCAAAATGTCAGAAATTCCCCTTATTTTTGGCAAAAAAGGCAGAAAATCCCCTTATTTTATGGCAAAATTGCAGAAATTTCCCTTATTTGGGGGCAAAAACAGAAATTCCCCTTATTTTGGGGCAAAATTGCAGAAATTTCCCTTATTATGGGGAAAATTGCAGAAATTTCCCTTATTTTTGGGCAAAATTGCAGAAATTTCACTTATTTCAGAGAAAAAAAGCAAAAATTTTTTTTATTTTGGGGCAAAAAGGCAGAAATTCCCATTATTTTGGGGCAAAAAGGCAGAAATTCACCTTATTTTGGGGTAAAATTGCAGAAATTTTACATATTTCAGGGCAAAACGGCAGAAATTCCCCTTATTTTGGGGCAAAAAGGCAGAAATTTCCCTTATTTTGGGATAAAATTGCAGAAATTTCCCTTATTTGGGGGCAAAAAGGCAGAAAATCCACTTAATTTCGGGTAAAAAGGCAGAAATTTCTCGTATTTTGGAGCAAAATTGCAGAAACTCCCTAATTTTGGGGCAAAAAGGCAGAATTTCCCTTTATTTTGGGGCAAAAATAGAGAAATTCTTTTTATTTTGGGGCAAAAATCAGAAATTTCCTTTATTTTGGGGCAAAATTTTAGAAATTTCTTTTATATTGTTACAGACTTGCAGAAATTTTTCTTATTTTGTGGCAAAAAGGCAGAAATTCCCCATATTTTGGTGCAAAAAGGCTGAAATTCCCCTTATTTTGAGGTAAAATCCTGAAATTCCCCATATTTTGGGGCAAAGAGGCAGAAATTCCTAATATTTTGTGGCAAAAATGCAGAAATTCCCCTTATTTTGAGGTAAAAAGGCTGAAATTCCCCTTATTTTGGGGGCAAAAAGGCAGAAATTTTTTTTATTTTGGTACAAAATTGCAGAAATTTTTCTTATATTGGGGCAAAAAGTCAGAAATTCCCAATATTTTGGGGCAAAAAGGCAGAAATTCCCCTTATTTTGAGGTAAAAAGGCTGAAATTCCCCTTATTTTGGGGCAAAAAGACAGAAATTTCGTTTATTTTGGGGAAAAGGCAGAAATTGCACTTATTTTGAGTCAAAAAGGTGGAAAATCCCCTTATTTTGGGGCAAAAATGAAGAAATTTGCTTTTTTATGGCAAAAAGGTATACATTCCCTTTATTTTCGGGCAAAAAGGCAGAAATTACCCGTATTTTGGAGCAAAATTGCAGAAATTCCCCTAATTTTTGGGTAAAAAGGCAGAAATTCCCCTTATTTCGGGGTAAAACTGCAGAAATTACACTTATTTTGCGGCAAAATGTCAGAAATTCCCCTTATTTTCGGCAAAAAAGGCAGAAAATCCCCTTATTTTAGGGCAAAATTGCAGAAATCTCCATTATTTGGGGGCAAAAACAGAAATTCCCTTTATTTTGGGGCAAAATTGCAGAAATTTCCCTTATTATGGGGAAAAATTGCAGAAATTTCCCTTATTTTAGGGCAAAATTGCAGAAATTTCACTTATTTCAGAGAAAAAAAAGCAAAAAATTTTCTTATTTTGGGGCAAAAAGGCAGAAATTCCCATTATTTTGGGGCAAAATGGCAGAAATTCACCTTATTTTGGGGTAAAATTGCAGAAATTTCACATATTTCAGGGCAAAACGGCAGAAATTCCCCTTATTTTGGAGCAAAATGCAGAAATTCCCCTTATTTTGGGATAAAATTGCAGAAATTTCCCTTATTTGGGGGCAAAAAGGCAGAAAATCCACTTAATTTCGGGTAAAAAGGCAGAAATTTCTCGTATTTTGGAGCAAAATTGCAGAAACTCCCCTAATTTTGGGGCAAAAAGGCAGAATTTCCCTTTATTGTGGAGCAAAAATAGAGTAATTCTTTTTATTTTGGGGCAAAAATCAGAAATTTCCCTTATTTTGGGGCTAAATTTTAGAAATTTCTTTTATATTGTTACAGACTTGCAGAAATTTTTCTTATTTTGTGGCAAAAAGGCAAAAATTCCCCATACTTTGGTGCAAAAAGGCTGAAATTCCCCATATTTTGGGGAAAAAAGGCAGAAATTCCTCTCATTTGGGGGCAAAAAGGCACAAATTTCTCTTATTTTCAGGCATAATTGCAGGAATTTCATTTATTTCAGGGCAAAAAGTCAGAAATTCCATTTATTTTGGGGCAAAAAGGCAGAAATTTCTTTTATTTTGATACAAAATTGTAGAAATTTTCCTTATTTTGGAACAAAAAGCAAAAATTACCCATATTTTGGGGAAAAAGGCAGAAATTCCCCTCTTTTTGAGGTAAAAAGGCTGAAATTCCCCTTATTTGGGGGCAAAAAGGCAGAAATTCCCCTAATTGTGGGGCAAAAAGGCAGAAATTCCCTATATGTTGGGGCAAAAAGACAAAAATTCTCCTTATTTTGGGGCAAAACTCAGAAATTCCACTTATTTTGGGGCAAAATTCCAGAAATTTCCCTTATTTTGGGGCAAAATTGCAGAAATTTTACTTATTTTGGGGCAAAATTGCAGAAATTTCACTTATTTCAGGTAAAAATGGCAGAAATTTTTCTTATTTTGGGGCAAAAAGGCAGAAATTCCTAATATTTTGTGGCAAAAATGCAGAAATTCCCCTTATTTTGAGGTAAAAAGGCTGAAATTCCCCTTATTTGGGGGCAAAAAGGAAGAAATTTCCCTAATTTTGGGGCAAAAGTGCAAACATTTCACTTATTTCAGGGTAATAAGTCAGAAATTTTCCTTATTTTGGGGCAAAAAAGACAGAAATTCCCTTTGTTTTAGAAGGAAAATACAGAAATTCCACTTCTTTAGAGACAAAAAGGCAGAAATTCCCTGTATTTTGAAGCAAAAATGAAGAAATTCCCCTAATTGTTGGGCCAAAAGGCAGAAATTCCCTATATGTTGGGGGAGAAAGACAGAAATTCTCTTTATTTTGGGACAAAACTCAGAAATTCCACTTATTTTGGGGCAAAATTGCAGGAATTTACCTTATTTTGAGGCAAAATTGCAGAAATTTGCCTTATTTGGGGCAAAATTGCAGAAATTTCACTTATTTTCAGGTAAAAAGGCTGAAATATCCTTTATTTTGGGGCAAAAAAGAAGAAATTCTCCTTATTTTGGGGCAAAATTGCAGAAATTTTCCTTATTTTGGGGCAAAAGGGCTGAAATTCTTATTTTGAGGTAAAATGCTGAAATTCCCCATATTTTGGGGCAAAAGGCAAAACTTCTTCTTATTTTGGGGCAAAGAGGCACAAATTTCCCTTATTTTCGGGCAAAATTGCAGAAATTTCATTTATTTCAGGGCAAAAAGTCAGAAATTTTTTTTATTTTGGGGCAAAGAGCAGAAATTTCTTTTATTATGGTACAAAATTGAAGAAATTTTTCTTATTTTGAAACAAAAAGGCAGAAAATTCCCCTTATTTTGAGGCAAAAGGCAGAAATTATTCTCAATTTGAGGTAAAATGCAGAAATTCCCTTTATTTTTGGGCTAAAAGGCAGAAATTCCCTGTATTTTGAAGCAAAATTGCAGAAATTCTCATAATTTTCGGGCAAAAAGGCAGAAATTCTCCTTATTTTGGGGCAAAAAGACAGAAAATCTCCTTTTTCGGGAGCAAACAGTCAGAAATTCCCCTTATTTTGGGGCAAAATTGCAGAAATTTCCTTTACATTGGGGCAAAATTGCAGAAATTTCCCTTATTTTGGGGCAAAATTGCAGAAATTTCACGTATTTCAGGGAAAAAAGGCAGAAATTTTTTTTGGGGGGGGCAAAAAGGCAGAAATTTTTTTTATTTTGGTACAAAATTGCAGAAATTTTTCTTATTTTGGGGCAAAAAGTCAGAAATTCCCCATATTTTGGGGCAAAAAGGCAGAAATTCTTCTTATTTTGAGGTAATAAGGCTGAAATTCCCCTTATTTTGGGGCAAAAATACAGAAATTTCGTTTATATTGGGGAAAAGGCAGAAATTGCACTTATTTTGAGTCAAAAAGGTGGAAGATCTCCTTATTTTGGGGCAAAAATGAAGAAATTTGCTTTTTTATGGCAAAAAGGTATACATTCCCTTTATTTTCGGGCAAAAAGGCAGAAATTCTTTGTATTTTGGAGCAAAATTGCAGAAATTTCCCTAATTTATGGGCAAAAAGGCAGAAATTTTCCTTATTTTGGGGTAAAACTGCAGAAATTTCACTTATTTGGCGGCAAAATGTCAGAAATTCCCCTTATTTTTGGCAAAAAATGCAGAAAATCCCCTTATTTTAGGGCAAAATTGCAGAAATTTCCCTTATTTGGTGGCAAAAACAGAAATTCCCCTTATTTTGGGGCAAAATTGCAGAAATTTCCCTTATTATAGGGAAAAATTGCAGAAATTTCCCTTATTTTGGAAAAAAATTGCAGAAATTTCACTTATTTCAGAGAAAAAAAGCAAAAATTTTTCTTATTTTGGGGCAAAAAGGCAGAAATTCCCATTATTTTGGGGCAAAAAGGCAGAAATTCCCCATATTTTGGGGCAAAAAGGCACAAATTCCCTTTATTTTGAGGTAATAAGGCTGAAATTCCCCTTATTTTGGGGCAAAAATACAGAAATTTCGTTTATTTTGGGGAAAAGGCAGAAATTGCACTTATTTTGAGTCAAAAAGGTGGAAAATCCCCTTATTTTGTAGCAAAAATGAAGTAATTTGCTTTTTTATGGCAAAAAGGTATACATTCCCTTTATTTTCGGGCAAAAAGGCAGAAATTCTTTGTATTTTGGAGCAAAATTGCAGAAATTCCCCTAATTTTTGGGCAAAAAGGCAGAAATTTTCCTTATTTTGGGGTAAAACTGCAGAAATTTCACTTATTTTGCGGCAAAATGTCAGAAATTCCCCTTATTTTTGGCAAAAAATGCAGAAAATCCCCTTATTTTAGGGCAAAATTGCAGAAATTTCCCTTATTTGGGGGCAAAAACAGAAATTCCCCTTATTTTGGAGCAAAATTGCAGAAATTTCCCTTATTATGGGGAAAAATTGCAGAAATTTCCCTTATTTTAGGGCAAAATTGCAGAAATTTCACTTATTTCAGAGAAAAAAACAAAAATTTTTCTTATTTTGGGGCAAAAAGGCAGAAATTAACATTATTTTGGGGCAAAAGGCAGAAATTCACCTTATTTTGGGGTAAAATTGCAGAAATTTCACATATTTCAGGGCAAAACGGCAGAAATTCCCCTTATTTTGGGGCAAAAAGGCAGAAATTTCCCTTATTTTGGGATAAAATTGCAGAAATTTCCCTTTTTTGGGGGCAAAAAGGCAGAAAATCCACTTAATTTCGGGTAAAAAGGCAGAAATTTCTCGTATTTTGGAGCAAAATTGCAGAAACCCCCCATATTTGGGGCAAAAAGGCAGAATTTCCCTTTATTTTGGGGCAAAAATAGAGAAATTTTTTTTATTTTGGGGCAAAAATCAGAAATTTCCTTTATTTTGGGGCAAAATTTTAGAAATTTGTTTTATATTGTTACAGACTTGCAGAAATTTATCTTATTTTGTGGCAAAAAGGCAGAAATTCCCCATATTTTGGTGCAAAAAGGCTGAAATTCCCCTTATTTTGAGGTAAAATCCTGAAATTCCCCATATTTTGGGGCAAAAAGGCAGAAATTCCCCTCATTTGGGGGCAAAAAGGCCCAAATTTCCCTTATTTTCGGGCATAATTGCAGGAATTTCATTTATTTCAGGGCAAAAAGTCAGAAATTCCTTTTATTTTCGGGCAAAAACAGAAATTTCTTTTATTTTGATACAAAATTGTAGAAATTTTCCTTATTTTGGAACAAAAAGGCAAAAATTACCCATATTTTGGGGAAAAAGGCAGAAATTCCCCTTATTTTGAGGTGAAAAGGCTGAAATTCCCGTTATTTTGGGGCAAAAAGGCAGAAATTCCCTTTACTTTGTGGCAAAAAGGCAGAAATTCCCGTTAATTGGGGCAGAAAAGCAGAAATTTTCCTTATTTAAGGGCAATAGGGCAGAAATTCCCCTTATTTTGTGGCAAAAAGGCAGAAATTCCCCTTATTTGAAGGTAAAATGCTGAAATTCTCCTTATTTTCGGCAAAAAGGCAGAAATTCCTATTATTTTGGGGCAAAATTGCAGAAATTTCAATTATTTCTGGGCAAAAAGTCAGATATTTGCCTTATTTTGGGGCAAAAAGCAGAAATTCCCTTAATTTTGGGGCCAAAAACAGAAATTCCCCTTATTTTGGGGTAAAATTGCAGAAATCTCAAATATTTCAGGGCAAAAAGGCAGAAATTCCACTTTATTTCGGACAATAACGCAGAAATTCCCCGTATTTTAAAGCTAAATTTCAGAAATTCCCCTTATATTGGTGCAAAAATGGAGAAATTCCCTTTATTTTTGTGCAATAAGGCAGATTTCCCCGTATTTTGAAGCAAAATTGCACATATTTCCCTAATTTTGAAGGAAAATGCAGAAATTCACATTATTTTGGAACAAAAAGACAGAAATTCTCCTTATTTCAGGGCAAAAAGTCAGAAATTCCCCTTATTATGGGGTAAAATTGCAGAAATTTTCTTTATTTTGGGGCAAAATTGCAGACATTTCTCTTATTTTGGGGCAAAATTGCAGAAATTTCACTTATTTCAGGGAAAAAGTGCAGAAATTTCTCTTATTTTGGGGCAAAAAGGCAGAAATTTCTTTTATTTTGGTACAAAATTGCAGAAATTTTCTTTATTTTGGGGCAAAATTGCAGAAATTTCCCTTATTTTGGGGCAAAATTGCAGAAATTTCACTTATTTCAGGGAAAAAGTGCAGAAATTTCTCTTATTTTGGGGCAAAAAGGCAGAAATTTCATTTATTTTGGTACAAAATTGCAGAAATTTTTTTTATTTTGGGGCAAAAATGAAGAAATTCCCCATATTTTGGAGCAAAAAGGCAGAGATTTGCCTTATTATGAGGTAAAATGCTGAAATTCCCCTTATTTTGGGGCAAAAATACAGAAATTCCCTTTATTTTGTGGCAAAAAGTCAGAAATTTCCCTTATTTTGGGGCAAAATTGCAGAAATTTCACTTATTTCAGGGCAAAATTCAAAAATTCCTTTTATTTTGGGGCTAAAAGTCAGAAATTCCGTTTATTTTTGGGTAAAAAGGCAGAAATTTCACTTATTTTGAGGTAAGAAGGCAGAAATTCCTCTTATTTTGGGGCAAAAATGAAGAAATTTCCCTTTTTTGTGGCAAAAGGTATATATTCCCCTTATTTTCGGGCAAAAAAGCAGAAATATCCCGTTTTTTGGAGCACAATTGCAGAAAATCCCCTAATTGTGGGGCAAAAAGGCAGAAATTCCCTATATGATGGGGCAAAAAGACAGAAATTCTCCTTATTTTGGGGCAAAACTCAGAAATTCCACTTATTTTGGGGCAAAATTCCAGAAATTTCCCTTATTTTGGGGCAAAATTGCAGAAATTTTACTTATTTTGGGGCACAATTGCAGAAATTTCACTTATTTCAGGTAAAAATGGCAGAAATTTTTCTTATTTTGGGGCAAAAAGGCAGAAATTCCTAATATTTTGTGGCAAAAATGCAGAAATTCCCCTTATTTTGAGGTAAAAAGGCTGAAATTCCCCTTATTTGGGGGCAAAAAGGCAGAAATTTTCCTTATTTTGGGGCAAAAAACACAGAAATTCCCTTTGTTTTGGAAGGAAAATACAGAAATTCCACTTCTTTAGAGGCAAAAAGGCAGAAATTCCCCTTATTTTGAAGCAAAAATGAAGAAATTCCCCTAATTGTTGGGCAAAAAGGCAGAAATTCCCTATATGTTGGGGCAAAAAGACAGAAATTCTCCTTATTTTGGGACAAAACTCAGAAATTCCACTTATTTTGGGGCAAAATTGCAGGAATTTACCTTATTTTGAGGCAAAATTGCAGAAATTTCCCTTATTTGGGGCAAAATTGCAGAAATTTCACTTATTTTCAGGTAAAAAGGCTGAAATATCCTTTATTTTGGGGCAAAAAGGAAGAAATTCCCCTTATTTTGGGGCAAAATTGCAGAAATTTTCCTTATTTTGGGGCAAAAAGGCTGAAATTCTTATTTTGAGGTAAAATGCTGAAATTCCCCATATTTTGGGGCAAAAGGCAAAACTTCTTCTTATTTTGGGGCAAAGAGGCACAAATTTCCCTTATTTTCGGGCATAATTGCAGAAATTTCATTTATTTCAGGGCAAAAAGTCAGAAATTCCTTTTATTTTGGGGCAAAGAGCAGAAATTTCTTTTATTATGGTACAAAATTGAAGAAATTTATCTTATTTTGAAACAAAAAGGCAGAAAATTCCCCTTATTTTGAGGCAAAAGGCAGAAATTATTCTCAATTTGAGGTAAAATGCAGAAATTCCCTTTATTTTGGGGCTAAAAGGCAGAAATTCCCTGTATTTTGAAGCAAAATTGCAGAAATTCTCTTAATTTTCGGGCAAAATGGCAGAAATTCTCCTTATTTTGGGGCAAAAAGACAGAAAATCTCCTTTTTCGGGAGCAAACAGTCAGAAATTCCCCTTATTTTGGGGCAAAATTGCAGAAATTTGCTTTACATTGGGGCAAAATTGCAGAATTTTCCCTTATTTTGGGGCAAAATTGCAGAAATTTCAGGTATTTGAGAAAAAAAAGGCAGAAATTTTTTTGGGGGGGCAAAAAGGCAGAAATTTTTTTTATTTTGGTACAAAATTGCAGAAATTTTTCTTATTTTGGGGCAAAAAGTCAGAAATTCCCCATATTTTGGAGCAAAAAGGCAGAAATTCCCCTTATTGTGAGGTAATAAGGCTGAAATTCCCCTTATTTTGGTGCAAAAAGGCAGAAATTTCGTTTATTTTGGGGAAAAGGCAGAAATTGCACTTATTTTGAGTCAAAAAGGTGGAAAATCCCCTTATTTTGGGGCAAAAATGAAGAAATTTGCTTTTTTATGGCAAAAAGGTATACATTCCCTTTATTTTCGGGCAAAAAGGCAGAAATTCTTTGTATTTTGGAGCAAAATTGCAGAAATTCCCCTAATTTTTGGGCAAAAAGGCAGAAATTTTCCTTATTTTGGGGTAAAACTGCAGAAATTTCACTTATTTTGCGGCAAAATGTCAGAAATTCCCCTTATTTTTGGCAAAAAATGCAGAAAATCCCCTTATTTTAGGGCAAAATTGCAGAAATTTACCTTATTTGGGGACAAAAACAGAAATTCCCCTTATTTTGGGGCAAAATTGCAGAAATTTCCCTTATTATGGGAAAAATTGCAGAAATTTCCCTTATTTTAGGGCAAAATTGCAGAAATTTCACTTATTTCAGAGAAAAAAAGCAAAAATTTTTCTTATTTTGGGGCAAAAAGGCATAAATTCCCATTATTTTGGGGCAAAAAGGCAGAAATTCACCTTATTTTGGGGTAAAATTGCAGAAATTTCACATATTTCAGGGCAAAACGGCAGAAATTTCCCTTATTTTGGGGCAAAAAGGCAGAAATTTCCCTTATTTTGGGATAAAATTGCAGAAATTTCCCTTATTTGGGGGCAAAAAGGCAGAAAATCCACTTAATTTCGGGTAAAAAGGCAGAAATTTCTCGTATTTTGGAGCAAAATTGCAGAAACTCCCCTAATTTTGGGGCTAAAAGGCAGAATTTCCCTTTATTTTGTGGCAAAAATAGAGAAATTCTTTTTATTTTGGGGCAAAAATCAGAAATTTCCTTTATTTTGGGGCAAAATTTTAGAAATTTCTTTTATATTGTTACAGACTTGCAGAAATTTTTCTTATTTTGTGGCAAAAAGGCAGAAATTCCCCATATTTTGGTGCAAAAAGGCTGAAATTCCCCTTATTTTGAGGTAAAATCCTGAAATTCCCCATATTTTGGGGCAAAAAGGCAGAAATTCCCCTCATTTGGGGGCAAAAAGGCACAAATTTCCCTTATTTTCGGGCATAATTGCAGGAATTTCATTTATTTCAGGGCAAAAAGTCAGAAATTCCTTTTATTTTCGGGCAAAAACAGAAATTTCTTTTCTTTTGATACAAAATTGTAGAAATTTTCCTTATTTTGGAACAAAAAGGCAAAAATTACCCATATTTTGGGGAAAAAGGCAGAAATTCCCCTTATTTTGAGGTAAAAAGGCTGAAATTCCCGTTATTTTGGGGCAAAAAGGCAGAAATTCCCTTTACTTTGTGGCAAAAAGGCAGAAATTCCCGTTAATTGGGGCAGAAAAGCAGAAATTTTCCTTATTTAAGGGCAATAGGGCAGAAATTCCCCTTATTTTGTGGCAAAAAGGCAGAAATTCCCCTTATTTGAAGGTAAAATGCTGAAATTCCCCTTATTTTCGGCAAAAAGGCAGAAATTCCTATTATTTTGGGGCAAAAGTGCAGAAATTTCTCTTATTTTGGGGCAAAAAGGCAGAAATTTCTTTTATTTTGGTACAAAATTGCAGAAATTTTCTTTATTTTGGGGCAAAATTGCAGAAATTTCCCTTATTTTGGGGCAAAATTGCAGAAATTTCACTTATTTCAGGGAAAAAGTGCAGAAATTTCTCTTCTTTTGGGGCAAAAAGGCAGAAATTTCTTTTATTTTGGTACAAAATTGCAGAAATTTTCTTTATTTTGGGGCAAAATTGCAGAAATTTCCCTTATTTTGGGGCAAAATTGCAGAAATTTCACTTATTTCAGGGAAAAAGTGCAGAAATTTCTCTTTTTTTGGGGCAAAAAGGCAGAAATTTCTTTTATTTTGGTACAAAATTGCAGAAATTTTCTTTATTTTGAAGCAAAAATGAAGAAATTCCTCATATTTTGGGGCAAAAAGGCAGAGATTTGCCTTATTATGAGGTAAAATGCTGAAATTCCCCTTATTTTGGGGCAAAAATACAGAAATTCCCTTCATATTGTGGCAAAAAGGCAGAAATTTCCCTTATTTTGGGGCAAAATTGCAGAAATTTCACTTATTTCAGGGCAAAATTCAAAAATTCCTTTTATTTTGGGGCAAAAAGACAGAAATTCCGTTCATTTTTAGGTAAAAAGGCAGAAATTTCACTTATTTTGAGGGAAGAAGGCAGAAATTCCTCTTATTTTGGGGCAAAAATGACGAAATTTCTCTTTTTTGTGGCAAAAGGTATACATTCCCCTTATTTTCGGGCAAAAAAGCAGAAATTCCCCCTATTTTGGAGCAGAATTGAAGAAAATCCCCTAATTGTGGGGCAAAAAGGCAGAAATTCCCTATATGTTGGGGCAAAAAGACAGAAATTCTCCTTATTTTGGGGCAAAACTCAGAAATTCCACTTATTTTGGGGCAAAATTCCAGAAATTTCCCTTATTTTGGGGCAAAATTGCAGAAATTTTACTTATTTTGGGGCACAATTGCAGAAATTTCACTTATTTCAGGTAAAAATGGCAGAAATTTTTCTTATTTTGGGGCAAAAAGGCAGAAATTCCTAATATTTTGTGGCAAAAATGCAGAAATTCCCCTTATTTTGAGGTAAAAAGGCTGAAATTCCCCTTATTTTGGGGCAAAAAGGCAGAAATTTCCCTTATTTTGGGGCAAAATTGCAAATATTTAACTTATTTCAGGGTAATAAGTCAGAAATTTTCCTTATTTTGGGGCAAAAAACACAGAAATTCCCTTTGTTTTGGAAGGAAAATACAGAAATTCCACTTCTTTAGAGGCAAAAAGGCAGAAATTCCCCTTATTTTGAAGCAAAAATGAAGAAATTCCCCTAATTGTTGGGCAAAAAGGCAGAAATTCCCTATATGTTGGGGCAAAAAGACAGAAATTCTCCTTATTTTGGGACAAAACTCAGAAATTCCACTTATTTTGGGGCAAAATTGCAGGAATTTACCTTATTTTGAGGCAAAATTGCAGAAATTTCCCTTATTTGGGGCAAAATTGCAGAAATTTCACTTATTTTCAGGTAAAAAGGCTGAAATATCCTTTATTTTGGGGCAAAAAGGAAGAAATTCCCCTTATTTTGGGGCAAAATTGCAGAAATTTTCCTTATTTTGGGGCAAAAAGGCTGAAATTCTTATTTTGAGGTAAAATGCTGAAATTCCCCATATTTTGGGGCAAAAGGCAAAACTTCTTCTTATTTTGGGGCAAAGAGGCACAAATTTCCCTTATTTTCGGGCAAAATTGCAGAAATTTCATTTATTTCAGGGCAAAAAGTCAGAAATTCCTATTATTTTGGGGCAAAGAGCAGAAATTTCTTTTATTATGGTACAAAATTGAAGAAATTTATCTTATTTTGAAACAAAAAGGCAGAAAATTCCCCTTATTTTGAGGCAAAAGGCAGAAATTATTCTCAATTTGAGGTAAAATGCAGAAATTCCCTTTATTATGGGGCTAAAAGGCAGAAATTCCCTGTATTTTGAAGCAAAATTGCAGAAATTCTCTTAATTCTCGGGCAAAAAGGCAGAAATTCTCCTTATTATGGGGCAAAAAGACAGAAAATCTCCTTTTTCGGGAGCAAACAGTCAGAAATTCCCCTTATTTTGGGGCAAAATTGCAGAAATTTCCTTTACATTGGGGCAAAATTGCAGAAATTTCCCTTATTTTGGGGCAAAATTGGAGAAATTTCAGGTATTTGAGAAAAAAAAGGCAGAAATTTTTTTGGGGGGGCAAAAAGGCAGAAATTTTTTTTATTTTGGTACAAAATTGCAGAAATTTTTCTTATTTTGGGGCAAAAAGTCAGAAATTCCCCATATTTTGGGGCAAAAATGCAGAAATTCCCCTTATTTTGAGGTAATAAGGCTGAAATTCCCCTTATTTTGGGGCAAAACGGCAGAAATTTCGTTTATTTTGGGGTAAAGGCAGAAATTGCACTTATTTTGAGTCAAAAAGGTGGAAAATCCCCTTATTTTGGGGCAAAAATGAAGAAATTTGCTTTTTTATGGCAAAAAGGTATGCATTCCCTTTATTTTCGGGCAAAAAGGCAGAAATTCTTTGTATTTTGGAGCAAACTTGCAGAAATTCCCCTAATTTTTGGGCTAAAGGCAGAAATTTTCCTTATTTTGGGGTAAAACTGCAGAAATTTCACTTATTTTGCGGCAAAATGTCAGAAATTCCCCTTATTTTTGGCAAAAAATGCAGAAAATCCCCTTATTTTAGGGCAAAATTGCAGAAATTTCCCTTATTTGGGGACAAAAACAGAAATTCCCCTTATTTTGGGGCAAAATTGCAGAAATTTCCCTTATTATGGGGAAAAATTGCAGAAATTTCCCTTATTTAAGGGCAAAATTGCAGAAATTTCACTTATTTCAGAGAAAAAGGGCAAAAATTTTTCTTATTTTGGGGCAAAAAGGCAGAAATTCCCATTATTTTGTGGCAAAAAGGCAGAAATTCACCTTATTTTGGGGTAAAATTGCAGAAATTTCACATATTTCAGGGTAAAACGGCAGAAATTCCCCTTATTTTGGGGCAAAAAGGCAGAAATTTCCCTTAATTTGAGATAAAATTGCAGAAATTTCCCTTATTTGGAGGCAAAAAGGCAGAAAATCCACTTAATTTCGGGTAAAAAGGCAGAAATTTCTCGTATTTTGGAGCAAAATTGCAGAAACTCCCCTACTTTTGGGGCTAAAAGGCAGAATTTCCCTTTATTTTGGGGCAAAAATAGAGAAATTCTTTTTATTTAGGTGCAAAAATCAGAAATTTCCTTTATTTTGGGGCAAAATTTTAGAAATTTCTTTTATATTGTTACAGACTTGCAGAAATTTTTCTTATTTTCTGGCAAAAAGGCAGAAATTCCCCATATTTTGGTGCAAAAAGGCTGAAATTCCCCTTATTTTGAGGTAAAATCCTGAAATTCCCCATATTTTGGGGCAAAAAGGCAGAAATTCCCCTCATTTGGGGGCAAAAAGGCACAAATTTCCCTTATTTTCGGGCATAATTGCAGGAATTTCATTTATTTCAGGGCAAAAAGTCAGAAATTCCTTTTATTTTCGGGCAAAAACAGAAATTTCTTTAATTTTGATACAAAATTGTAGAAATTTTCCTTATTTTGGAACAAAAAGGCAAAAATTACCCATATTTTGGGGAAAAAGGCAGAAATTCCTTTTATTTTGAGGTAAAAAGGCTGAAATTCCCGTTATTTTGGGGCATAAAGGCAGAAATTCCCTTTACTTTGTGGCAAAAGGGCAGAAATTCCCGTTAATAGAGGCAGAAAAGCAGAAATTTTCCTTATTTAAGGGTAATAGGGCAGAAATTCCCCTTATTTTGTGGCAAAAAGGCAGAAATTCCCCTTATTTGAAGGTAAAATGCTGAAATTCCCCTTATTTTCGGCAAAAAGGCAGAAATTCCTATTATTTTGGGGCAAATTTGCAGAAATTTCAATTATTTCTGGGCAAAAAGTCAGATATTTGCCTTATTTTGGGGCAAAAAGCAGAAATTCCCTTAATTTTGGGGCCAAACACAGAAATTCCCCTTATTTTGGGGTAAAATTGCAGAAATTTCAAATATTTCAGGGCAAAAAGGCAGAGATTCCACTTTATTTCGGACAATAACGCAGAAATTCCTTGTATTTTAAAGCTAAATTTCAGAAATTCTCCTTATATTGGTGCAAAAATGGAGAAATTCCCTTTATTTTTGTGCAATAAGGCAGATTTCCCCGTATTTTGAAGCAAAATTGCACATATTTCCCTAATTTTGAAGGAAAATGCAGAAATTCACATTATTTTGGAACAAAAAGACAGAAATTCTCCTTATTTCTGGGCAAAAAGTCAGAAATTCCCCTTCTTTTGGGGTAAAATTGCAGAAATTTTCTTTATTTTGGGGCAAAATTGCAGAAATTTCTCTTATTTTGGGGCAAAATTGCAGAAATTTCACTTATTTCAGGGAAAAAGTGCAGAAATTTCTCTTATTTTGGGGCAAAAAGGCAGAAATTTCTTTAATTTTGGTACAAAATTGCAGAAATTTTCTTTATTTTGGGGCAAAATTGCAGAAATTTCCCTTATTTTGGGGCAAAATTGCAGAAATTTCACTTATTTCAGGGAAAAAGTGCAGAAATTTCTCTTATTTTGGGGCAAAAAGGCAGAAATTTCTTTTATTTTGGTACAAAATTGCAGAAATTTTTTTTATTTTGGGGCAAAAATGAAGAAATTCCCCATATTTTGGGGCAAAAATGCAGAGATTTGCCTTATTATGAGGTAAAATGCTGAAATTCCCCTTATTTTGGGGCAAAAATACAGAAATTCCCTTTATTTTGTGGCAAAAAGGCAGAAATTTCCCTTATTTTGGGGCAAAATTGCAGAAATTTCACTTATTTCAGGGCAAAATTCAAAAATTCCTTTTATTTTTGGGCAAAAAGACAGAAATTTTGTTATTTTTGGGTAAAAAGGCAGAAATTTTACTTATTGTGAGGTAAGAAGGCAGAAATTTTTCTTATTTTGGTGCAAAAATGAAGAAATTTCTTTTTTTTTTGTGGCAAAAGGTATATATTCTCCTCATTTTAGGGCAAAAAAGCAGAAATATCCCGTTTTTTGGAGCAGAATTGAAGAAAATCCCCTAAATGTGGGGCAAAAAGGCAGAAATTCCCTATATGTTGGGGCAAAAAGACAGAAATTCTCCTTCTTTGGGGGCAAAACTCAGAAATTCCACTTATTTTGGGGCAAAATTCCAGAAATTTCCCTTATTTTGGGGCAAATTTGCAGAAATTTCACTTATTTTGGGGCAAAATTGCAGAAATTTCACTTATTTCAGATAAAAAAAAGGCAGAAATTTTTCTTATTTTGGGGCAAAAAGGCAGAAATTCCTAATATTTTGTGGCAAAAATGCAGAAATTCCCCTTATTTTGAGGTAAAAAGGCTGAAATTCCCATTATTTGGGGCCAATAAGGCAGAAATTTCCCTTATTTTGGGGCAAAATTGCAGAAATTTCACTTATTTCAGGGCAAAATTCAAAAATTCCTTTTATTTTGGGGCTAAAAGTCAGAAATTCCGTTTATTTTTGGGTAAAAAGGCAGAAATTTCACTTATTTTGAGGTAAGAAGGCAGAAATTCCTCTTATTTTGGGGCAAAAATGAAGAAATTTCCCTTTTTTGTGGCAAAAGGTATATATTCCCCTTATTTTCGGGCAAAAAAGCAGAAATATCCCGTTTTTTGGAGCACAATTGCAGAAAATCCCCTAATTGTGGGGCAAAAAGGCAGAAATTCCCTATATGATGGGGCAAAAAGACAGAAATTCTCCTTATTTTGGGGCAAAACTCAGAAATTCCACTTATTTTGGGGCAAAATTCCAGAAATTTCCCTTATTTTGGGGCAAAATTGCAGAAATTTTACTTATTTTGGGGCACAATTGCAGAAATTTCACTTATTTCAGGTAAAAATGGCAGAAATTTTTCTTATTTTGGGGCAAAAAGGCAGAAATTCCTAATATTTTGTGGCAAAAATGCAGAAATTCCCCTTATTTTGAGGTAAAAAGGCTGAAATTCCCCTTATTTGGGGGCAAAAAGGCAGAAATTTCCCTTATTTTGGGGCAAAATTGCAAACATTTCACTTATTTCAGGGTAATAAGTCAGAAATTTTCCTTATTTTGGTGCAAAAAACACAGAAATTCCCTTTGTTTTGGAAGGAAAATACAGAAATTCCACTTCTTTAGAGGCAAAAAGGCAGAAATTCCCCTTATTTTGAAGCAAAAATGAAGAAATTCCCCTAATTGTTGGGCAAAAAGGCAGAAATTCCCTATATGTTGGGGCAAAAAGACAGAAATTCTCCTTATTTTGGGACAAAACTCAGAAATTCCACTTATTTTGGGGCAAAATTGCAGGAATTTACCTTATTTTGAGGCAAAATTGCAGAAATTTCCCTTATTTGGGGCAAAATTGCAGAAATTTCACTTATTTTCAGGTAAAAAGGCTGAAATATCCTTTATTTTGGGGCAAAAAGGAAGAAATTCCCCTTATTTTGGGGCAAAATTGCAGAAATTTTCCTTATTTTGGGGCAAAAAGGCTGAAATTCTTATTTTGAGGTAAAATGCTGAAATTCCCCATATTTTGGGGCAAAAGGCAAAACTTCTTCTTATTTTGGGGCAAAGAGGCACAAATTTCTCTTATTTTCGGGCAAAATTGCAGAAATTTCATTTATTTCAGGGCAAAAAGTCAGAAATTCCTTTTATTTTGGGGCAAAGAGCAGAAATTTCTTTTATTATGGTACAAAATTGAAGAAATTTATCTTATTTTGAAACAAAAAGGCAGAAAATTCCCCTTATTTTGAGGCAAAAGGCAGAAATTATTCTCAATTTGAGGTAAAATGCAGAAATTCCCTTTATTTTGGGGCTAAAAGGCAGAAATTCCCTGTATTTTGAAGCAAAATTGCAGAAATTCTCTTAATTTTCGGGCAAAATGGCAGAAATTCTCCTTATTTTGGGGCAAAAAGACAGAAAATCTCCTTTTTCGGGAGCAAACAGTCAGAAATTCCCCTTATTTTGGGGCAAAATTGCAGAAATTTGCTTTACATTGGGGCAAAATTGCAGAATTTTCCCTTATTTTGGGGCAAAATTGCAGAAATTTCAGGTATTTGAGAAAAAAAAGGCAGAAATTTTTTTGGGGGGGCAAAAAGGCAGAAATTTTTTTTATTTTGGTACAAAATTGCAGAAATTTTTCTTATTTTGGGGCAAAAAGTCAGAAATTCCCCATATTTTGGAGCAAAAAGGCAGAAATTCCCCTTATTGTGAGGTAATAAGGCTGAAATTCCCCTTATTTTGGGGCAAAAAGGCAGAAATTTCGTTTATTTTGGGGAAAAGGCAGAAATTGCACTTATTTTGAGTCAAAAAGGTGGAAAATCCCCTTATTTTGGGGCAAAAATGAAGAAATTTGCTTTTTTATGGCAAAAAGGTATACATTCCCTTTATTTTCGGGCAAAAAGGCAGAAATTCTTTGTATTTTGGAGCAAAATTGCAGAAATTCCCCTAATTTTTGGGCAAAAAGGCAGAAATTTTCCTTATTTTGGGGTAAAACTGCAGAAATTTCACTTATTTTGCGGCAAAATGTCAGAAATTCCCCTTATTTTTGGCAAAAAATGCAGAAAATCCCCTTATTTTAGGGCAAAATTGCAGAAATTTCCCTTATTTGGGGACAAAAACAGAAATTCCCCTTATTTTGGGGCAAAAATGCAGAAATTTCCCTTATTATGGGGAAAAATTGCAGAAATTTCCCTTATTTTAGGGCAAAGTTGCAGAAATTTCACTTATTGCAGAGAAAAAAAGCAAAAATTTTTCTTATTTTGGGGCAAAAAGGCAGAAATTCCCATTATTTTGGGGCAAAAAGGCAGAAATTCACCTTATTTTGGGGTAAAATTGCAGAAATTTCACATATTTCAGGGCAAAACGGCAGAAATTCCCCTTATTTTGGGGCAAAAAGGCAGAAATTTCCCTTATTTTGGGATAAAATTGCAGAAATTTCCCTTATTTGGGGGCAAAAAGGCAGAAAATCCACTTAATTTCGGGTAAAAAGGCAGAAATTTCTCGTATTTTGGAGCAAAATTGCAGAAACTCCCCTAATTTTGGGGCTAAAAGGCAGAATTTCCCTTTATTTTGTGGCAAAAATAGAGAAATTCTTTTTATTTTGGGGCAAAAATCAGAAATTTCCTTTATTTTGGGGCAAAATTTTAGAAATTTCTTTTATATTGTTACAGACTTGCAGAAATTTTTCTTATTTTGTGGCAAAAAGGCAGAAATTCCCCATATTTTGGTGCAAAAAGGCTGAAATTCCCCTTATTTTGAGGTAAAATCCTGAAATTCCCCATATTTTGGGGCAAAAAGGCAGAAATTCCCCTCATTTGGGGGCAAAAAGGCACAAATTTCCCTTATTTTCGGGCATAATTGCAGGAATTTCATTTATTTCAGGGCAAAAAGTCAGAAATTCCTTTTATTTTCGGGCAAAAACAGAAATTTCTTTAATTTTGATACAAAATTGTAGAAATTTTCCTTATTTTGGAACAAAAAGGCAAAAATTACCCATATTTTGGGGAAAAAGGCAGAAATTCCTTTTATTTTGAGGTAAAAAGGCTGAAATTCCCGTTATTTTGGGGCATAAAGGCAGAAATTCCCTTTACTTTGTGGCAAAAGGGCAGAAATTCCCGTTAATAGAGGCAGAAAAGCAGAAATTTTCCTTATTTAAGGGTAATAGGGCAGAAATTCCCCTTATTTTGTGGCAAAAAGGCAGAAATTCCCCTTATTTGAAGGTAAAATGCTGAAATTCCCCTTATTTTCGGCAAAAAGGCAGAAATTCCTATTATTTTGGGGCAAATTTGCAGAAATTTCAATTATTTCTGGGCAAAAAGTCAGATATTTGCCTTATTTTGGGGCAAAAAGCAGAAATTCCCTTAATTTTGGGGCCAAACACAGAAATTCCCCTTATTTTGGGGTAAAATTGCAGAAATTTCAAATATTTCAGGGCAAAAAGGCAGAGATTCCACTTTATTTCGGACAATAACGCAGAAATTCCTTGTATTTTAAAGCTAAATTTCAGAAATTCTCCTTATATTGGTGCAAAAATGGAGAAATTCCCTTTATTTTTGTGCAATAAGGCAGATTTCCCCGTATTTTGAAGCAAAATTGCACATATTTCCCTAATTTTGAAGGAAAATGCAGAAATTCACATTATTTTGGAACAAAAAGACAGAAATTCTCCTTATTTCTGGGCAAAAAGTCAGAAATTCCCCTTCTTTTGGGGTAAAATTGCAGAAATTTTCTTTATTTTGGGGCAAAATTGCAGAAATTTCTCTTATTTTGGGGCAAAATTGCAGAAATTTCACTTATTTCAGGGAAAAAGTGCAGAAATTTCTCTTATTTTGGGGCAAAAAGGCAGAAATTTCTTTAATTTTGGTACAAAATTGCAGAAATTTTCTTTATTTTGGGGCAAAATTGCAGAAATTTCCCTTATTTTGGGGCAAAATTGCAGAAATTTCACTTATTTCAGGGAAAAAGTGCAGAAATTTCTCTTATTTTGGGGCAAAAAGGCAGAAATTTCTTTTATTTTGGTACAAAATTGCAGAAATTTTTTTTATTTTGGGGCAAAAATGAAGAAATTCCCCATATTTTGGGGCAAAAATGCAGAGATTTGCCTTATTATGAGGTAAAATGCTGAAATTCCCCTTATTTTGGGGCAAAAATACAGAAATTCCCTTTATTTTGTGGCAAAAAGGCAGAAATTTCCCTTATTTTGGGGCAAAATTGCAGAAATTTCACTTATTTCAGGGCAAAATTCAAAAATTCCTTTTATTTTTGGGCAAAAAGACAGAAATTTTGTTATTTTTGGGTAAAAAGGCAGAAATTTTACTTATTGTGAGGTAAGAAGGCAGAAATTTTTCTTATTTTGGTGCAAAAATGAAGAAATTTCTTTTTTTTTTGTGGCAAAAGGTATATATTCTCCTCATTTTAGGGCAAAAAAGCAGAAATATCCCGTTTTTTGGAGCAGAATTGAAGAAAATCCCCTAAATGTGGGGCAAAAAGGCAGAAATTCCCTATATGTTGGGGCAAAAAGACAGAAATTCTCCTTCTTTGGGGGCAAAACTCAGAAATTCCACTTATTTTGGGGCAAAATTCCAGAAATTTCCCTTATTTTGGGGCAAATTTGCAGAAATTTCACTTATTTTGGGGCAAAATTGCAGAAATTTCACTTATTTCAGATAAAAAAAAGGCAGAAATTTTTCTTATTTTGGGGCAAAAAGGCAGAAATTCCTAATATTTTGTGGCAAAAATGCAGAAATTCCCCTTATTTTGAGGTAAAAAGGCTGAAATTCCCATTATTTGGGGCCAATAAGGCAGAAATTTCCCTTATTTTGGGGCAAAATTGCAGAAATTTCACTTATTTCAGGGCAAAATTCAAAAATTCCTTTTATTTTGGGGCTAAAAGTCAGAAATTCCGTTTATTTTTGGGTAAAAAGGCAGAAATTTCACTTATTTTGAGGTAAGAAGGCAGAAATTCCTCTTATTTTGGGGCAAAAATGAAGAAATTTCCCTTTTTTGTGGCAAAAGGTATATATTCCCCTTATTTTCGGGCAAAAAAGCAGAAATATCCCGTTTTTTGGAGCACAATTGCAGAAAATCCCCTAATTGTGGGGCAAAAAGGCAGAAATTCCCTATATGATGGGGCAAAAAGACAGAAATTCTCCTTATTTTGGGGCAAAACTCAGAAATTCCACTTATTTTGGGGCAAAATTCCAGAAATTTCCCTTATTTTGGGGCAAAATTGCAGAAATTTTACTTATTTTGGGGCACAATTGCAGAAATTTCACTTATTTCAGGTAAAAATGGCAGAAATTTTTCTTATTTTGGGGCAAAAAGGCAGAAATTCCTAATATTTTGTGGCAAAAATGCAGAAATTCCCCTTATTTTGAGGTAAAAAGGCTGAAATTCCCCTTATTTGGGGGCAAAAAGGCAGAAATTTCCCTTATTTTGGGGCAAAATTGCAAACATTTCACTTATTTCAGGGTAATAAGTCAGAAATTTTCCTTATTTTGGTGCAAAAAACACAGAAATTCCCTTTGTTTTGGAAGGAAAATACAGAAATTCCACTTCTTTAGAGGCAAAAAGGCAGAAATTCCCCTTATTTTGAAGCAAAAATGAAGAAATTCCCCTAATTGTTGGGCAAAAAGGCAGAAATTCCCTATATGTTGGGGCAAAAAGACAGAAATTCTCCTTATTTTGGGACAAAACTCAGAAATTCCACTTATTTTGGGGCAAAATTGCAGGAATTTACCTTATTTTGAGGCAAAATTGCAGAAATTTCCCTTATTTGGGGCAAAATTGCAGAAATTTCACTTATTTTCAGGTAAAAAGGCTGAAATATCCTTTATTTTGGGGCAAAAAGGAAGAAATTCCCCTTATTTTGGGGCAAAATTGCAGAAATTTTCCTTATTTTGGGGCAAAAAGGCTGAAATTCTTATTTTGAGGTAAAATGCTGAAATTCCCCATATTTTGGGGCAAAAGGCAAAACTTCTTCTTATTTTGGGGCAAAGAGGCACAAATTTCTCTTATTTTCGGGCAAAATTGCAGAAATTTCATTTATTTCAGGGCAAAAAGTCAGAAATTCCTTTTATTTTGGGGCAAAGAGCAGAAATTTCTTTTATTATGGTACAAAATTGAAGAAATTTATCTTATTTTGAAACAAAAAGGCAGAAAATTCCCCTTATTTTGAGGCAAAAGGCAGAAATTATTCTCAATTTGAGGTAAAATGCAGAAATTCCCTTTATTTTGGGGCTAAAAGGCAGAAATTCCCTGTATTTTGAAGCAAAATTGCAGAAATTCTCTTAATTTTCGGGCAAAATGGCAGAAATTCTCCTTATTTTGGGGCAAAAAGACAGAAAATCTCCTTTTTCGGGAGCAAACAGTCAGAAATTCCCCTTATTTTGGGGCAAAATTGCAGAAATTTGCTTTACATTGGGGCAAAATTGCAGAATTTTCCCTTATTTTGGGGCAAAATTGCAGAAATTTCAGGTATTTGAGAAAAAAAAGGCAGAAATTTTTTTGGGGGGGCAAAAAGGCAGAAATTTTTTTTATTTTGGTACAAAATTGCAGAAATTTTTCTTATTTTGGGGCAAAAAGTCAGAAATTCCCCATATTTTGGAGCAAAAAGGCAGAAATTCCCCTTATTGTGAGGTAATAAGGCTGAAATTCCCCTTATTTTGGGGCAAAAAGGCAGAAATTTCGTTTATTTTGGGGAAAAGGCAGAAATTGCACTTATTTTGAGTCAAAAAGGTGGAAAATCCCCTTATTTTGGGGCAAAAATGAAGAAATTTGCTTTTTTATGGCAAAAAGGTATACATTCCCTTTATTTTCGGGCAAAAAGGCAGAAATTCTTTGTATTTTGGAGCAAAATTGCAGAAATTCCCCTAATTTTTGGGCAAAAAGGCAGAAATTTTCCTTATTTTGGGGTAAAACTGCAGAAATTTCACTTATTTTGCGGCAAAATGTCAGAAATTCCCCTTATTTTTGGCAAAAAATGCAGAAAATCCCCTTATTTTAGGGCAAAATTGCAGAAATTTCCCTTATTTGGGGACAAAAACAGAAATTCCCCTTATTTTGGGGCAAAATTGCAGAAATTTCCCTTATTATGGGGAAAAATTGCAGAAATTTCCCTTATTTTAGGGCAAAATTGCAGAAATTTCACTTATTTCAGAGAAAAAAAGCAAAAATTTTTCTTATTTTGGGGCAAAAAGGCAGAAATTCCCATTATTTTGGGGCAAAAAGGCAGAAATTCACCTTATTTTGGGGTAAAATTGCAGAAATTTCACATATTTCAGGGCAAAACGGCAGAAATTTCCCTTATTTTGGGGCAAAAAGGCAGAAATTTCCCTTATTTTGGGATAAAATTGCAGAAATTTCCCTTATTTGGGGGCAAAAAGGCAGAAAATCCACTTAATTTCGGGTAAAAAGGCAGAAATTTCTCGTATTTTGGAGCAAAATTGCAGAAACTCCCCTAATTTTGGGGCTAAAAGGCAGAATTTCCCTTTATTTTGTGGCAAAAATAGAGAAATTCTTTTTATTTTGGGGCAAAAATCAGAAATTTCCTTTATTTTGGGGCAAAATTTTAGAAATTTCTTTTATATTGTTACAGACTTGCAGAAATTTTTCTTATTTTGTGGCAAAAAGGCAGAAATTCCCCATATTTTGGTGCAAAAAGGCTGAAATTCCCCTTATTTTGAGGTAAAATCCTGAAATTCCCCATATTTTGGGGCAAAAAGGCAGAAATTCCCCTCATTTGGGGGCAAAAAGGCACAAATTTCCCTTATTTTCGGGCATAATTGCAGGAATTTCATTTATTTCAGGGCAAAAAGTCAGAAATTCCTTTTATTTTCGGGCAAAAACAGAAATTTCTTTTCTTTTGATACAAAATTGTAGAAATTTTCCTTATTTTGGAACAAAAAGGCAAAAATTACCCATATTTTGGGGAAAAAGGCAGAAATTCCCCTTATTTTGAGGTAAAAAGGCTGAAATTCCCGTTATTTTGGGGCAAAAAGGCAGAAATTCCCTTTACTTTGTGGCAAAAAGGCAGAAATTCCCGTTAATTGGGGCAGAAAAGCAGAAATTTTCCTTATTTAAGGGCAATAGGGCAGAAATTCCCCTTATTTTGTGGCAAAAAGGCAGAAATTCCCCTTATTTGAAGGTAAAATGCTGAAATTCCCCTTATTTTCGGCAAAAAGGCAGAAATTCCTATTATTTTGGGGCAAAAGTGCAGAAATTTCTCTTATTTTGGGGCAAAAAGGCAGAAATTTCTTTTATTTTGGTACAAAATTGCAGAAATTTTCTTTATTTTGGGGCAAAATTGCAGAAATTTCCCTTATTTTGGGGCAAAATTGCAGAAATTTCACTTATTTCAGGGAAAAAGTGCAGAAATTTCTCTTATTTTGGGGCAAAAAGGCAGAAATTTCTTTTATTTTGGTACAAAATTGCAGAAATTTTCTTTATTTTAGGGCAAAATTGCAGAAATTTCCCTTATTTTGGGGCAAAATTGCAGAAATTTCACTTATTTCAGGGAAAAAGTGCAGAAATTTCTCTTATTTTGGGGCAAAAATACAGAAATTCCCTTCATTTTGTGGCAAAAAGGCAGAAATTTCCCTTATTTTGGGGAAAATTTGCAGAAATTTCACTTATTTCAGGGCAAAATTCAAAAATTCCTTTTATTTTGGGGCAAAAAGAAAGAAATTCCGTTCATTTTTAGGTAAAAAGGCAGAAATTTCACTTATTTTGAGGGAAGAAGGCAGAAATTCCTCTTATTTTGGGGCAAAAATGAAGAAATTTCTCTTTTTTGTGGCAAAAGGTATACATTCCCCTTATTTTCGGGCAAAAAAGCAGAAATTCCCCCTATTTTGGAGCAGAATTGAAGAAAATCCCCTAATTGTGGGACAAAAAGGCAGAAATTCCCTATATGTTGGGGCAAAAAGACAGAAATTCTCCTTATTTTGGGGCAAAACTCAGAAATTCCACTTATTTTGGGGCAAAATTCCAGAAATTTCCCTTATTTTGGGGCAAAATTGCAGAAATTTTACTTATTTTGGGGCACAATTGCAGAAATTTCACTTATTTCAGGTAAAAATGGCAGAAATTTTTCTTATTTTGGGGCAAAAAGGCAGAAATTCCTAATATTTTGTGGCAAAAATGCAGAAATTCCCCTTATTTTGAGGTAAAAAGGCTGAAATTCCCCTTATTTTGGGGCAAAAAGGCAGAAATTTCCCTTATTTTGGGGCAAAATTGCAAACATTTCACTTATTTCAGGGTAATAAGTCAGAAATTTTCCTTATTTTGGGGCAAAAAACACAGAAATTCCCTTTGTTTTGGAAGGAAAATACAGAAATTCCACTTCTTTAGAGGCAAAAAGGCAGAAATTCCCCTTATTTTGAAGCAAAAATGAAGAAATTCCCCTAATTGTTGGGCAAAAAGGCAGAAATTCCCTATATGTTGGGGCAAAAAGACAGAAATTCTCCTTATTTTGGGACAAAACTCAGAAATTCCACTTATTTTGGGGCAAAATTGCAGGAATTTTCCTTATTTTGAGGCAAAATTGCAGAAATTTCCCTTATTTGGGGCAAAATTGCAGAAATTTCACTTATTTTCAGGTAAAAAGGCTGAAATATCCTTTATTTTGGGGCAAAAAGGAAGAAATTCCCCTTATTTTGGGGCAAAATTGCAGAAATTTTCCTTATTTTGGGGCAAAAAAGCTGAAATTCTTATTTTGAGGTAAAATGCTGAAATTCCCCATATTTTGGGGCAAAAGGCAAAACTTCTTCTTATTTTGGGGCAAAGAGGCACAAATTTCCCTTATTTTCAGGCAAAATTGCAGAAATTTCATTTATTTCAGGGCAAAAAGTCAGAAATTCCTATTATTTTGGGGCAAAGAGCAGAAATTTCTTTTATTATGGTACAAAATTGAAGAAATTTATCTTATTTTGAAACAAAAAGGCAGAAAATTCCCCTTATTTTGAGGCAAAAGGCAGAAATTATTCTCAATTTGAGGTAAAATGCAGAAATTCCCTTTATTTTGGGGCTAAAAGGCAGAAATTCCCTGTATTTTGAAGCAAAATTGCAGAAATTCTCTTAATTCTCGGGCAAAAAGGCAGAAATTCTCCTTATTATGGGGCAAAAAGACAGAAAATCTCCTTTTTCGGGAGCAAACAGTCAGAAATTCCCCTTATTTTGGGGCAAAATTGCAGAAATTTCATTTACATTGGGGCAAAATTGCAGAATTTTCCCTTATTTTGGGGCAAAATTGCAGAAATTTCAGGTATTTGAGAAAAAAAAGGCAGAAATTTTTTTGGGGGGGCAAAAAGGCAGAAATTTTTTTTATTTTGGTACAAAATTGCAGAAATTTTTCTTATTTTGGGGCAAAAAGTCAGAAATTCCCCATATTTTGGAGCAAAAAGGCAGAAATTCCCCTTATTGTGAGGTAATAAGGCTGAAATTCCCCTTATTTTGGGGCAAAAAGGCAGAAATTTCGTTTATTTTGGGGAAAAGGCAGAAATTGCACTTATTTTGAGTCAAAAAGGTGGAAAATCCCCTTATTTTGGGGCAAAAATGAAGAAATTTGCTTTTTTATGGCAAAAAGGTATACATTCCCTTTATTTTCGGGCAAAAAGGCAGAAATTCTTTGTATTTTGGAGCAAAATTGCAGAAATTCCCCTAATTTTTGGGCAAAAAGGCAGAAATTTTCCTTATTTTGGGGTAAAACTGCAGAAATTTCACTTATTTTGCGGCAAAATGTCAGAAATTCCCCTTATTTTTGGCAAAAAATGCAGAAAATCCCCTTATTTTAGGGCAAAATTGCAGAAATTTCCCTTATTTGGGGACAAAAACAGAAATTCCCCTTATTTTGGGGCAAAATTGCAGAAATTTCCCTTATTATGGGGAAAAATTGCAGAAATTTCCCTTATTTTAGGGCAAAATTGCAGAAATTTCACTTATTTCAGAGAAAAAAAGCAAAAATTTTTCTTATTTTGGGGCAAAAAGGCAGAAATTCCCATTATTTTGGGGCAAAAAGGCAGAAATTCACCTTATTTTGGGGTAAAATTGCAGAAATTTCACATATTTCAGGGCAAAACGGCAGAAATTTCCCTTATTTTGGGGCAAAAAGGCAGAAATTTCCCTTATTTTGGGATAAAATTGCAGAAATTTCCCTTATTTGGGGGCAAAAAGGCAGAAAATCCACTTAATTTCGGGTAAAAAGGCAGAAATTTCTCGTATTTTGGAGCAAAATTGCAGAAACTCCCCTAATTTTGGGGCTAAAAGGCAGAATTTCCCTTTATTTTGTGGCAAAAATAGAGAAATTCTTTTTATTTTGGGGCAAAAATCAGAAATTTCCTTTATTTTGGGGCAAAATTTTAGAAATTTCTTTTATATTGTTACAGACTTGCAGAAATTTTTCTTATTTTGTGGCAAAAAGGCAGAAATTCCCCATATTTTGGTGCAAAAAGGCTGAAATTCCCCTTATTTTGAGGTAAAATCCTGAAATTCCCCATATTTTGGGGCAAAAAGGCAGAAATTCCCCTCATTTGGGGGCAAAAAGGCACAAATTTCCCTTATTTTCGGGCATAATTGCAGGAATTTCATTTATTTCAGGGCAAAAAGTCAGAAATTCCTTTTATTTTCGGGCAAAAACAGAAATTTCTTTTCTTTTGATACAAAATTGTAGAAATTTTCCTTATTTTGGAACAAAAAGGCAAAAATTACCCATATTTTGGGGAAAAAGGCAGAAATTCCCCTTATTTTGAGGTAAAAAGGCTGAAATTCCCGTTATTTTGGGGCAAAAAGGCAGAAATTCCCTTTACTTTGTGGCAAAAAGGCAGAAATTCCCGTTAATTGGGGCAGAAAAGCAGAAATTTTCCTTATTTAAGGGCAATAGGGCAGAAATTCCCCTTATTTTGTGGCAAAAAGGCAGAAATTCCCCTTATTTGAAGGTAAAATGCTGAAATTCCCCTTATTTTCGGCAAAAAGGCAGAAATTCCTATTATTTTGGGGCAAAAGTGCAGAAATTTCTCTTATTTTGGGGCAAAAAGGCAGAAATTTCTTTTATTTTGGTACAAAATTGCAGAAATTTTCTTTATTTTGGGGCAAAATTGCAGAAATTTCCCTTATTTTGGGGCAAAATTGCAGAAATTTCACTTATTTCAGGGAAAAAGTGCAGAAATTTCTCTTATTTTGGGGCAAAAAGGCAGAAATTTCTTTTATTTTGGTACAAAATTGCAGAAATTTTCTTTATTTTGGGGCAAAAATGAAGAAAATCCCCATATTTTGGGTCAAAAAGGCAGAGATTTGCCTTATTATGAGGTAAAATGCTGAAATTCCCCTTATTTTGGGGCAAAAATACAGAAATTCCCTTCATTTTGTGGCAAAAAGGCAGAAATTTCCCTTATTTTGGGGAAAATTTGCAGAAATTTCATTTATTTCAGGGCAAAATTCAAAAATTCCTTTTATTTTGGGGCAAAAAGAAAGAAATTCCGTTCATTTTTAGGTAAAAAGGCAGAAATTTCACTTATTTTGAGGGAAGAAGGCAGAAATTCCTCTTATTTTGGGGCAAAAATGAAGAAATTTCTCTTTTTTGTGGCAAAAGGTATACATTCCCCTTATTTTCGGGCAAAAAAGCAGAAATTCCCCCTATTTTGGAGCAGAATTGAAGAAAATCCCCTAATTGTGGGACAAAAAGGCAGAAATTCCCTATATGTTGGGGCAAAAAGACAGAAATTCTCCTTATTTTGGGGCAAAACTCAGAAATTCCACTTATTTTGGGGCAAAATTCCAGAAATTTCCCTTATTTTGGGGCAAAATTGCAGAAATTTCACTTATTTTGGGGCAAAATTGCAGAAATTTCACTTATTTCAGATAAAAAAAAGGCAGAAATTTTTCTTATTTTGGGGCAAAAAGGCAGAAATTCCTAATATTTTGTGGCAAAAATGCAGAAATTCCCCTTATTTTGAGGTAAAAAGGCTGAAATTCCCCTTATTTGGGGGCAAAAAGGCAGAAATTTCCCTTATTTTGGGGCAAAATTGCAAACATTTCACTTATTTCAGGGTAATAAGTCAGAAATTTTCCTTATTTTGGGGCAAAAAACACAGAAATTCCCTTTGTTTTGGAAGGAAAATACAGAAATTCCACTTCTTTAGAGGCAAAAAGGCAGAAATTCCCCTTATTTTGAAGCAAAAATGAAGAAATTCCCCTAATTGTTGGGCAAAAAGGCAGAAATTCCCTATATGTTGGGGCAAAAAGACAGAAATTCTCCTTATTTTGGGACAAAACTCAGAAATTCCACTTATTTTGGGGCAAAATTGCAGGAATTTTCCTTATTTTGAGGCAAAATTGCAGAAATTTCCCTTATTTGGGGCAAAATTGCAGAAATTTCACTTATTTTCAGGTAAAAAGGCTGAAATATCCTTTATTTTGGGGCAAAAAGGAAGAAATTCCCCTTATTTTGGGGCAAAATTGCAGAAATTTTCCTTATTTTGGGGCAAAAAGGCTGAAATTCTTATTTTGAGGTAAAATGCTGAAATTCCCCATATTTTGGGGCAAAAGGCAAAACTTCTTCTTATTTTGGGGCAAAGAGGCACAAATTTCTCTTATTTTCGGGCAAAATTGCAGAAATTTCATTTATTTCAGGGCAAAAAGTCAGAAATTCCTTTTATTTTGGGGCAAAGAGCAGAAATTTCTTTTATTATGGTACAAAATTGAAGAAATTTATCTTATTTTGAAACAAAAAGGCAGAAAATTCCCCTTATTTTGAGGCAAAAGGCAGAAATTATTCACAATTTGAGGTAAAATGCAGAAATTTCCTTTATTTTGGGGCTAAAATGCAGAAATTCCCTGTATTTTGAAGCAAAATTGCAGAAATTCTCTTAATTTTCGGGCAAAAAGGCAGAAATTCTCCTTATTTTGGGGCAAAAAGACAGAAAATCTCCTTTTTCGGGAGCAAACAGTCAGAAATTCCCCTTATTTTGGGGCAAAATTGCAGAAATTTCCTTTACATTGGGGCAAAATTGCAGAATTTTCCCTTATTTTGGGGCAAAATTGCAGAAATTTCAGGTATTTGAGAAAAAAAAGGCAGAAATTTTTTTGGGGGGGCAAAAAGGCAGAAATTTTTTTTATTTTGGTACAAAATTGCAGAAATTTTTCTTATTTTGGGGCAAAAAGTCAGAAATTCCCCATATTTTGGGGCAAAAAGGCAGAAATTCCCCTTATTTTGAGGTAATAAGGTTGAAATTCCCCTTATTTTGGGGCAAAAATGAAGAAATTTGCTTTTTTATGGCAAAAAGATATACATTCCCTTTATTTTCGGGCAAAAAGGCAGAAATTCTTTGTATTTTGGAGCAAAATTGCAGAAATTCCCCTAATTTTTGGGCAAAAAGGCAGAAATTTTCCTTATTTTGGGGTAAAACTGCAGAAATTTCACTTATTTTGCAGCAAAATGTCAGAAATTCCCCTTATTTTTGGCAAAAAATGCAGAAAATCCCCTTATTTTAGGGCAAAATTGCAGAAATTTCCCTTATTTGGGGACAAAAACAGAAATTCCCCTTATTTTGGGGCAAAAATGCAGAAATTTCCCTTATTATGGGGAAAAATTGCAGAAATTTCCCTTATTTTAGGGCAAAGTTGCAGAAATTTCACTTATTGCAGAGAAAAAAAGCAAAAATTTTTCTTATTTTGGGGCAAAAAGGCAGAAATTCCCATTATTTTGGGGCAAAAAGGCAGAAATTCACCTTATTTTGGGGTAAAATTGCAGAAATTTCACATATTTCAGGGCAAAACGGCAGAAATTCCCCTTATTTTGGGGCAAAAAGGCAGAAATTTCCCTTATTTTGGGATAAAATTGCAGAAATTTCCCTTATTTGGGGGCAAAAAGGCAGAAAATCCACTTAATTTCGGGTAAAAAGGCAGAAATTTCTCGTATTTTGGAGCAAAATTGCAGAAACTCCCCTAATTTTGGGGCTAAAAGGCAGAATTTCCCTTTATTTTGTGGCAAAAATAGAGAAATTCTTTTTATTTTGGGGCAAAAATCAGAAATTTCCTTTATTTTGGGGCAAAATTTTAGAAATTTCTTTTATATTGTTACAGACTTGCAGAAATTTTTCTTATTTTGTGGCAAAAAGGCAGAAATTCCCCATATTTTGGTGCAAAAAGGCTGAAATTCCCCTTATTTTGAGGTAAAATCCTGAAATTCCCCATATTTTGGGGCAAAAAGGCAGAAATTCCCCTCATTTGGGGGCAAAAAGGCACAAATTTCCCTTATTTTCGGGCATAATTGCAGGAATTTCATTTATTTCAGGGCAAAAAGTCAGAAATTCCTTTTATTTTCGGGCAAAAACAGAAATTTCTTTTCTTTTGATACAAAATTGTAGAAATTTTCCTTATTTTGGAACAAAAAGGCAAAAGTTACCCATATTTTGGGGAAAAAGGCAGAAATTCCTTTTATTTTGAGGTAAAAAGGCTGAAATTCCCGTTATTTTGGGGCATAAAGGCAGAAATTCCCTTTACTTTGGGGCAAAAAGGCAGAAATTCCCCTTATTTTGGGGTAAAATTGCAGAAATTTCAAATATTTCAGGGCAAAAAGGCAGAAATTCCACTTTATTTCGGACAATAACGCAGAAATTCCCCGTATTTTAAAGCTAAATTTCAGAAATTCCCCTTATATTGGTGCAAAAATGGAGAAATTCCCTTTATTTTTGTGCAATAAGGCAGATTTCCCCGTATTTTGAAGCAAAATTGCACATATTTCCCTAATTTTGAAGGAAAATGCAGAAATTCACATTATTTTGGAACAAAAAGACAGAAATTCTCCTTATTTCAGGGCAAAAAGTCAGAAATTTTCCTTATTTTGGGGTAAAATTGCAGAAATTTTCTTTATTTTGGGGCAAAATTGCAGAAATTTCCCTTATTTTGGGGCAAAATTGCAGAAATTTCACTTATTTCAGGGAAAAAGTGCAGAAATTTCTCTTATTTTGGGGCAAAAAGGCAGAAATTTCTTTTATTTTGGTACAAAATTGCAGAAATTTTCTTTATTTTGGGGCAAAATTGCAGAAATTTCCCTTATTTTGGGGCAAAATTGCAGAAATTTCACTTATTTCAGGGAAAAAGTGCAGAAATTTCTCTTATTTTGGGGCAAAAAGGCAGAAATTTCTTTTATTTTGGTACAAAATTGCAGAAATTTTCTTTATTTTGGGGCAAAAATGAAGAAATTCCCCATATTTTGGGGCAAAAAGGCAGAGATTCGCCTTATTATGAGGTAAAATGCTGAAATTCCCCTTATTTTGGGGCAAAAATACAGAAATTCCCTTTATTTTGTGGCAAAAAGGCAGAAATTTCCCTTATTTTGGGGCAAAATTGCAGAAATTTCACTTATTTCAGGGCAAAATTCAAAAGTTCCTTTTATTTTTGGGTAAAAAGACAGAAATTTTGTTTATTTTTGGGTAAAAAGGCAGAAATTTCACTTATTGTGAGGTAAGAAGGCAGAAATTCCTCTTATTTTGGGGCAAAAATGAAGAAATTTCCCTTTTTTGTGGCAAAAGGTATATATTCTCCTTATTTTCGGGCAAAAAAGCAGAAATATCCCGTTTTTTGGAGCACAATTGCAGAAAATCCCCTAATTGTGGGGCAAAAAGGCAGAAATTCCCTATATGTTGGGGCAAAAAGACAGAAATTCTCCTTATTTTGGGGCAAAACTCAGAAATTCCACTTATTTTGGGGCAAAATTCCAGAAATTTCCCTTATTTTGGGGCAAAATTGCAGAAATTTCACTTATTTTGGGGCAAAATTGCAGAAATTTCACTTATTTCAGATAAAAAAAAGGCAGAAATTTTTCTTATTTTGGGGCAAAAAGGCAGAAATTCCTAATATTTTGTGGCAAAAATGCAGAAATTCCCCTTATTTTGAGGTAAAAAGGCTGAAATTCCCCTTATTTTGGGGCAAAAATACAGAAATTCCCTTTATTTTGTGGCAAAAAGGCAGAAATTTCCCTAATTTTGGGGCAAAATTGCAGAAATTTCACTTATTTCAGGGCAAAATTCAAAAATTCCTTTTATTTTGGGGCAAAAAGACAGAAATTCCGTTCATTTTTAGGTAAAAAGGCAGAAATTTCACTTATTTTGAGGGAAGAAGGCAGAAATTCCTCTTATTTTGGGGCAAAAATGAAGAAATTTCTCTTTTTTGTGGCAAAAGGTATACATTCCCCTTATTTTCGGGCAAAAAAGCAGAAATTCCCCCTATTTTAGGGCAGAATTGAAGAAAATCCCCTAATTGTGGGGCAAAAAGGCAGAAATTCCCTATATGTTGGGGCAAAAAGACAGAAATTCTCCTTATTTTGGTACAAAACTCAGAAATTCCACTTATTTTGGGGCAAAATTGCAGGAATTTTCCTTATTTTGAGGCAAAATTGCAGAAATTTCCCTTATTTGGGGCAAAATTGCAGAAATTTCACTTATTTTCAGGTAAAAAGGCTGAAATATCCTTTATTTTGGGGCAAAAAGGAAGAAATTCCCCTTATTTTGGGGCAAAATTGCAGAAATTTTCCTTATTTTGGGGCAAAAAGGCTGAAATTCTTATTTTGAGGTAAAATGCTGAAATTCCCCATATTTTGGGGCAAAAGGCAAAACTTCTTCTTATTTTGGGGCAAAGAGGCACAAATTTCTCTTATTTTCGGGCAAAATTGCAGAAATTTCATTTATTTCAGGGCAAAAAGTCAGAAATTCCTTTTATTTTGGGGCAAAGAGCAGAAATTTCTTTTATTATGGTACAAAATTGAAGAAATTTATCTTATTTTGAAACAAAAAGGCAGAAAATTCCCCTTATTTTGAGGCAAAAGGCAGAAATTATTCACAATTTGAGGTAAAATGCAGAAATTTCCTTTATTTTGGGGCTAAAAGGCAGAAATTCCCTGTATTTTGAAGCAAAATTGCAGAAATTCTCTTAATTTTCGGGCAAAAAGGCAGAAATTCTCCTTATTTTGGGGCAAAAAGACAGAAAATCTCCTTTTTCGGGAGCAAACAGTCAGAAATTCCCCTTATTTTGGGGCAAAATTGCAGAAATTTCCTTTACATTGGGGCAAAATTGCAGAATTTTCCCTTATTTTGGGGCAAAATTGCAGAAATTTCAGGTATTTGAGAAAAAAAAGGCAGAAATTTTTTTGGGGGGGCAAAAAGGCAGAAATTTTTTTTATTTTGGTACAAAATTGCAGAAATTTTTCTTATTTTGGGGCAAAAAGTCAGAAATTCCCCATATTTTGGGGCAAAAAGGCAGAAATTCCCCTTATTTTGAGGTAATAAGGTTGAAATTCCCCTTATTTTGGGGCAAAAATGAAGAAATTTGCTTTTTTATGGCAAAAAGATATACATTCCCTTTATTTTCGGGCAAAAAGGCAGAAATTCTTTGTATTTTGGAGCAAAATTGCAGAAATTCCCCTAATTTTTGGGCAAAAAGGCAGAAATTTTCCTTATTTTGGGGTAAAACTGCAGAAATTTCACTTATTTTGCAGCAAAATGTCAGAAATTCCCCTTATTTTTGGCAAAAAATGCAGAAAATCCCCTTATTTTAGGGCAAAATTGCAGAAATTTCCCTTATTTGGGGACAAAAACAGAAATTCCCCTTATTTTGGGGCAAAAATGCAGAAATTTCCCTTATTATGGGGAAAAATTGCAGAAATTTCCCTTATTTTAGGGCAAAATTGCAGAAATTTCACTTATTGCAGAGAAAAAAAGCAAAAATTTTTCTTATTTTGGGGCAAAAAGGCAGAAATTCCCATTATTTTGGGGCAAAAAGGCAGAAATTCACCTTATTTTGGGGTAAAATTGCAGAAATTTCACATATTTCAGGGCAAAACGGCAGAAATTCCCCTTATTTTGGGGCAAAAAGGCAGAAATTTCCCTTATTTTGGGATAAAATTGCAGAAATTTCCCTTATTTGGGGGCAAAAAGGCAGAAAATCCACTTAATTTCGGGTAAAAAGGCAGAAATTTCTCGTATTTTGGAGCAAAATTGCAGAAACTCCCCTAATTTTGGGGCTAAAAGGCAGAATTTCCCTTTATTTTGTGGCAAAAATAGAGAAATTCTTTTTATTTTGGGGCAAAAATCAGAAATTTCCTTTATTTTGGGGCAAAATTTTAGAAATTTCTTTTATATTGTTACAGACTTGCAGAAATTTTTCTTATTTTGTGGCAAAAAGGCAGAAATTCCCCATATTTTGGTGCAAAAAGGCTGAAATTCCCCTTATTTTGAGGTAAAATCCTGAAATTCCCCATATTTTGGGGCAAAAAGGCAGAAATTCCCCTCATTTGGGGGCAAAAAGGCACAAATTTCCCTTATTTTCGGGCATAATTGCAGGAATTTCATTTATTTCAGGGCAAAAAGTCAGAAATTCCTTTTATTTTCGGGCAAAAACAGAAATTTCTTTTCTTTTGATACAAAATTGTAGAAATTTTCCTTATTTTGGAACAAAAAGGCAAAAGTTACCCATATTTTGGGGAAAAAGGCAGAAATTCCTTTTATTTTGAGGTAAAAAGGCTGAAATTCCCGTTATTTTGGGGCATAAAGGCAGAAATTCCCTTTACTTTGGGGCAAAAAGGCAGAAATTCCCCTTATTTTGGGGTAAAATTGCAGAAATTTCAAATATTTCAGGGCAAAAAGGCAGAAATTCCACTTTATTACGGACAATAACGCAGAAATTCCCCGTATTTTAAAGCTAAATTTCAGAAATTCCCCTTATATTGGTGCAAAAATGGAGAAATTCCCTTTATTTTGTGCAATAAGGCAGATTTCCCCGTATTTTGAAGCAAAATTGCACATATTTCCCTAATTTTGAAGGAAAATGCAGAAATTCACATTATTTTGGAACAAAAAGACAGAAATTCTCCTTATTTCAGGGCAAAAAGTCAGAAATTTTCCTTATTTTGGGGTAAAATTGCAGAAATTTTCTTTATTTTGGGGCAAAATTGCAGAAATTTCCCTTATTTTGGGGCAAAATTGCAGAAATTTCACTTATTTCAGGGAAAAAGTGCAGAAATTTCTCTTATTTTGGGGCAAAAAGGCAGAAATTTCTTTTATTTTGGTACAAAATTGCAGAAATTTTCTTTATTTTGGGGCAAAATTGCAGAAATTTCCCTTATTTTGGGGCAAAATTGCAGAAATTTCACTTATTTCAGGGAAAAAGTGCAGAAATTTCTCTTATTTTGGGGCAAAAAGGCAGAAATTTCTTTTATTTTGGTACAAAATTGCAGAAATTTTCTTTATTTTGGGGCAAAAATGAAGAAATTCCCCATATTTTGGGGCAAAAAGGCAGAGATTCGCCTTATTATGAGGTAAAATGCTGAAATTCCCCTTATTTTGGGGCAAAAATACAGAAATTCCCTTTATTTTGTGGCAAAAAGGCAGAAATTTCCCTTATTTTGGGGCAAAATTGCAGAAATTTCACTTATTTCAGGGCAAAATTCAAAAGTTCCTTTTATTTTTGGGTAAAAAGACAGAAATTTTGTTTATTTTTGGGTAAAAAGGCAGAAATTTCACTTATTGTGAGGTAAGAAGGCAGAAATTCCTCTTATTTTGGGGCAAAAATGAAGAAATTTCCCTTTTTTGTGGCAAAAGGTATATATTCTCCTTATTTTCGGGCAAAAAAGCAGAAATATCCCGTTTTTTGGAGCACAATTGCAGAAAATCCCCTAATTGTGGGGCAAAAAGGCAGAAATTCCCTATATGTTGGGGCAAAAAGACAGAAATTCTCCTTATTTTGGGGCAAAACTCAGAAATTCCACTTATTTTGGGGCAAAATTCCAGAAATTTCCCTTATTTTGGGGCAAAATTGCAGAAATTTCACTTATTTTGGGGCAAAATTGCAGAAATTTCACTTATTTCAGATAAAAAAAAGGCAGAAATTTTTCTTATTTTGGGGCAAAAAGGCAGAAATTCCTAATATTTTGTGGCAAAAATGCAGAAATTCCCCTTATTTTGAGGTAAAAAGGCTGAAATTCCCCTTATTTTGGGGCAAAAATACAGAAATTCCCTTTATTTTGTGGCAAAAAGGCAGAAATTTCCCTAATTTTGGGGCAAAATTGCAGAAATTTCACTTATTTCAGGGCAAAATTCAAAAATTCCTTTTATTTTGGGGCAAAAAGACAGAAATTCCGTTCATTTTTAGGTAAAAAGGCAGAAATTTCACTTATTTTGAGGGAAGAAGGCAGAAATTCCTCTTATTTTGGGGCAAAAATGAAGAAATTTCTCTTTTTTGTGGCAAAAGGTATACATTCCCCTTATTTTCGGGCAAAAAAGCAGAAATTCCCCCTATTTTGGGGCAGAATTGAAGAAAATCCCCTAATTGTGGGGCAAAAAGGCAGAAATTCCCTATATGTTGGGGCAAAAAGACAGAAATTCTCCTTATTTTGGGGCAAAACTCAGAAATTCCACTTATTTTGGGGCAAAATTCCAGAAATTTCCCTTATTTTGGGGCAAAATTGCAGAAATTTTACTTATTTTGGGGCACAATTGCAGAAATTTCACTTATTTCAGGTAAAAATGGCAGAAATTTTTCTTATTTTGGGGCAAAAAGGCAGAAATTCCTAATATTTTGTGGCAAAAATGCAGAAATTCCCCTTATTTTGAGGTAAAAAGGCTGAAATTCCCCTTATTTGGGGGCAAAAAGGCAGAAATTTCCCTTATTTTGGGGCAAAATTGCAAACATTTCACTTATTTCAGGCTAATAAGTCAGAAATTTTCATTTTTTTGGGGCAAAAAACACAGAAATTCCCTTTGTTTTGGAAGGAAAATAAAGAAATTCCACTTCTTTAGAGGCAAAAAGGCAGAAATTCCCCTTATTGTGAAGCAAAAATGAAGAAATTCCCCTAATTGTTGGGCAAAAAGGCAGAAATTCCCTATATGTTGGGGCAAAAAGACAGAAATTCTCCTTATTTTGGGACAAAACTCAGAAATTCCACTTATTTTGGGGCAAAATTGCAGGAATTTACCTTATTTTGAGGCAAAAAGGCAGAAATTCCACTTTATTTCGGACAATAACGCAGAAATTCCCCGTATTTTAAAGCTAAATTTCAGAAATTCCCCTTATATTGGTGCAAAAATGGAGAAATTCCCTTTATTTTTGTGCAATAAGGCAGATTTCCCCGTATTTTGAAGCAAAATTGCACATATTTCCCTAATTTTGAAGGAAAATGCAGAAATTCACATTATTTTGGAAAAAAAAAGACAGAAATTCTCCTTATTTCAGGGCAAAAAGTCAGAAATTCCCCTTATTATGGGGTAAAATTGCAGAAATTTTCTTTATTTTGGGGCAAAATTGCAGACATTTCTCTTATTTTGGGGCAAAATTGCAGAAATTTCACTTATTTCAGGGAGAAAGTGCAGAAATTTCTCTTCTTTTGGGGCAAAAAGGCAGAAATTTCTTTTATTTTGGTACAAAATTGCAGAAATTTTCTTTATTTTGGGGCAAAATTGCAGAAATTTCCCTTATTTTGGGGCAAAATTGCAGAAATTTCACTTATTTCAGGGAAAAAGTGCAGAAATTTCTCTTATTTTGGGGCAAAAAGGCAGAAATTTCTTTTATTTTGGTACAAAATTGCAGAAATTTTTTTTTATTTTGGGGCAAAAATGAAGAAATTCCCCATATTTTGGGGGAAAAAGGCAGAGATTTGCCATATTATGAGGTAAAATGCTGAAATTCCCCTTATTTTGGGGCAAAAATACAGAAATTCCCTTTATTTTGTGGCAAAAAGGCAGAAATTTCCCTTATTTTGGGGCAAAATTGCAGAAATTTCACTTATTTCAGGGCAAAATTCAAAAATTCCTTTTATTTTGGGGCAAAAAGACAGAAATTCGGTTCATTTTTAGGTAAAAAGGCAGAAATTTCACTTATTTTGAGGGAAGAAGGCAGAAATTCCTCTTATTTTGGGGCAAAAATGAAGAAAGTTCTCTTTTTTGTGGCAAAAGGTATACATTCCCCTTATTTTCGGGCAAAAAAGCAGAAATTCCCCCTATTTTGGAGCAGAATTGAAGAAAATCCCCTAATTGTGGGGCAAAAAGGCAGAAATTCCCTATATGTTGGGGCAAAAAGACAGAAATTCTCCTTATTTTGGGGCAAAACTCAGAAATTCCACTTATTTTGGGGCAAAATTCCAGAAATTTCCCTTATTTTGGGGCAAAATTGCAGAAATTTTACTTATTTTGGGGCACAATTGCAGAAATTTCACTTATTTCAGGTAAAAATGGCAGAAATTTTTCTTATTTTGGGGCAAAAAGGCAGAAATTCCTAATATTTTGTGGCAAAAATGCAGAAATTCCCCTTATTTTGAGGTAAAAAGGCTGAAATTCCCCTTATTTGGGGGCAAAAAGGCAGAAATTTCCCTTATTTTGGGGCAAAATTGCAAACATTTCACTTATTTCAGGCTAATAAGTCAGAAATTTTCATTATTTTGGGGCAAAAAACACAGAAATTCCCTTTGTTTTGGAAGGAAAATACAGAAATTCCACTTCTTTAGAGGCAAAAAAGCAGAAATTCCCCTTATTTTGAAGCAAAAATGAAGAAATTCCCCTCATTGTTGGGCAAAAAGGCAGAAATTCTTTATATGTTGGGGCAAAAAGACAGAAATTCTCCTTATTTTGGGACAAAACTCAGAAATTCCACTTATTTTGGGGCAAAATTGCAGGAATTTTCCTTATTTTGAGGCAAAATTGCAGAAATTTTCCTTATTTGGGGCAAAATTGCAGAAATTTCACTTATTTTCAGGTAAAAAGGCTGAAATATCCTTTATTTTGGGGCAAAAAGGAAGAAATTCCCCTTATTTTGGGGCAAAATTGCAGAAATTTTCCTTATTTTGGGGCAAAAAGGCTGAAATTCTTATTTTGAGGTAAAATGCTGAAATTCCCCATATTTTGGGGCAAAAGGCAAAACTTCTTTTTATTTTGGGGCAAAGAGGCACAAATTTCCCTTATTTTCGGGCAAAATTGCAGAAATTTCATTTATTTCAGGGCAAAAAGTCAGAAATTCCTTTTATTTTGGGGCAAAGAGCAGAAATTTCTTTTATTATGGTACAAAATTGAAGAAATTTATCTTATTTTGAAACAAAAAGGCAGAAAATTCCCCTTATTTTGAGGCAAAAGGCAGAAATTATTCTCAATTTGAGGTAAAATGCAGAAATTCCCTTTATTATGGGGCTAAAAGGCAGAAATTCCCTGTATTTTGAAGCAAAATTGCAGAAATTCTCATAATTTTCGGGCAAAAAGGCAGAAATTCTCCTTATTATGGGGCAAAAGGACAGAAAATCTCCTTTTTCGGGAGCAAACAGTCAGAAATTCCCCTTATTTTGGGGCAAAATTGCAGAAATTTCCTTTACATTGGGGCAAAATTGTAGAAATTTCCCTTATTTTGGGGCAAAATTGCAGAAATTTCACGTATTTCAGGGAAAAAAGGCAGAAATTTTTTTGGGGGGGCAAAAAGGCAGAAATTCCCTTTACTTTGGGGCAAAAAGGCAGAAATTCCCGTTAATTGGGGCAGAAAAGCAGAAATTTTCCTTATTTAAGGGCAATAGGGCAGAAATTCCCCTTGTTTTGTGGCAAAAAGTCAGAAATTCCTCTTATTTGAAGGTAAAATACTGAAATTCCCCTTATTTTCGGCAAAAAGGCAGAAATTCCTATTATTTTGGGGCAAAATTGCAGAAATTTCAATTATTTCTGGGCAAAAAGTCAGATATTTGCCTTATTTTGGGGCAAAAAGCAGAAATTCCCTTAATTTTGGGGCCAAAAACAGAAATTTCCCTTATTTTGGGGCAAAATTGCAGAAATGTCACTTATTTCAGGGCAAAATTCAAAAATTCCTTTTATTTTGGGGCAAAAAGACAGAAATTCCGTTCATTTTTAGGTAAAAAGGCAGAAATTTCACTTATTTTGAGGGAAGAAGGCAGAAATTCCTCTTATTTTGGGGCAAAAATGAAGAAAGTTCTCTTTTTTGTGGCAAAAGGTATACATTCCCCTTATTTTCGGGCAAAAAAGAAGAAATTCCCCCTATTTTGGAGCAGAATTGAAGAAAATCCCCTAATTGTGGGGCAAAAAGGCAGAAATTCCCTATATGTTGGGGCAAAAAGACAGAAATTCTCCTTATTTTGGGGCAAAACTCAGAAATTCCACTTATTTTGGGGCAAAATTCCAGAAATTTCCCTTATTTTGGGGCAAAATTGCAGAAATTTTACTTATTTTGGGGCACAATTGCAGAAATTTCACTTATTTCAGGTAAAAATGGCAGAAATTTTTCTTATTTTGGGGCAAAAAGGCAGAAATTCCTAATATTTTGTGGCAAAAATGCAGAAATTCCCCTTATTTTGAGGTAAAAAGGCTGAAATTCCCCTTATTTGGGGGCAAAAAGGCAGAAATTTCCCTTATTTTGGGGCAAAATTGCAAACATTTCACTTATTTCAGGGTAATAAGTCAGAAATTTTCCTTATTTTGGGGCAAAAAACACAGAAATTCCCTTTGTTTTGGAAGGAAAATACAGAAATTCCACTTCTTTAGAGGCAAAAAGGCAGAAATTCCCCTTATTTTGAAGCAAAAATGAAGAAATTCCCCTAATTGTTGGGCCAAAAGGCAGAAATTCCCTATATGTTGGGGCAAAAAGACAGAAATTCTCCTTATTTTGGGACAAAACTCAGAAATTCCACTTATTTTGGGGCAAAATTGCAGGAATTTACCTTATTTTGAGGCAAAATTGCAGAAATTTCCCTTATTTGGGGCAAAATTGCAGAAATTTCACTTATTTTCAGGTAAAAAGGCTGAAATATCCTTTATTTTGGGGCAAAAAGGAAGAAATTCCCCTTATTTTGGGGCAAAATTGCAGAAATTTTCCTTATTTTGGGGCAAAAAGGCTGAAATTCTTATTTTGAGGTAAAATGCTGAAATTCCCCATATTTTGGGGCAAAAGGCAAAACTTCTTCTTATTTTGGGGCAAAGAGGCACAAATTTCTCTTATTTTCGGGCAAAATTGCAGAAATTTCATTTATTTCAGGGCAAAAAGTCAGAAATTCCTTTTATTTTGGGGCAAAGAGCAGAAATTTCTTTTATTATGGTACAAAATTGAAGAAATTTATCTTATTTTGAAACAAAAAGGCAGAAAATTCCCCTTATTTTGAGGCAAAAGGCAGAAATTATTCTCAATTTGAGGTAAAATGCAGAAATTCCCTTTATTTTGGGGCTAAAAAACAGAAATTCCCTGTATTTTGAAGCAAAATTGCAGAAATTCTCATAATTTTTGGGCAAAAAGGCAGAAATTCTCCTTATTATGGGGCAAAAAGACAGAAAATCTCCTTTTTCGGGAGCAAACAGTCAGAAATTCCCCTTATTTTGGGGCAAAATTGCAGAAATTTCCTTTATATTGGGGCAAAATTGTAGAAATTTCCCTTATTTTGGGGCAAAATTGCAGAAATTTCATGTATTTCAGGGAAAAAAGGCAGAAATTTTTTTGGGGGGGCAAAAAGGCAGAAATTCCCTTTACTTTGGGGCAAAAAGGCAGAAATTCCCGTTAATTGGGGCAGAAAAGCAGAAATTTTCCTTATTTAAGGGCAATAGGCAGAAATTCCCCTTATTTTGTGGCAAAAAGTCAGAAATTCCTCTTATTTGAAGGTAAAATGCTGAAATTCCCCTTATTTTCGGCAAAAAGGCAGAAATTCCTATTATTTTGGGGCAAAATTGCAGAAATTTCAATTATTTCTGGGAAAAAAGTCAGATATTTGCCTTATTTTGGGGCAAAAAGCAGAAATTCCCTTAATTTTGGGGCCAAAAACAGAAATTCCCCTTATTTTGGGGTAAAATTGCAGAAATTTCAAATATTTCAGGGCAAAAAGGCAGAAATTCCACTTTATTTCGGACAATAACGCAGAAATTCCCCGTATTTTAAAGCTAAATTTCAGAAATTCCCCTTATATTGGTGCAAAAATGGAGAAATTCCCTTTATTTTTGTGCAATAAGGCAGATTTCCCCGTATTTTGAAGCAAAATTGCACATATTTCCCTAATTTTGAAGGAAAATGCAGAAATTCACATTATTTTGGAACAAAAAGACAGAAATTCTCCTTATTTCAGGGCAAAAAGTCAGAAATTCCCCTTATTATGGGGTAAAATTGCAGAAATTTTCTTTATTTTGGGGCAAAATTGCAGACATTTCTCTTATTTTGGGGCAAAATTGCAGAAATTTCACTTATTTCAGGGAAAAAGTGCAGAAATTTCTCTTATTTTGGGGCAAAAAGGCAGAAATTTCTTTTATTTTGGTACAAAATTGCAGAAATTTTCTTTATTTTGGGGCAAAATTGCAGAAATTTCCCTTATTTTGGGGCAAAATTGCAGAAATTTCACTTATTTCAGGGAAAAAGTGCAGAAATTTCTCTTATTTTGGGGCAAAAAGGCAGAAATTTCTTTTATTTTGGTACAAAATTGCAGAAATTTTTTTTATTTTGGGGCAAAAATGAAGAAATTCCCCATATTTTGGAGCAAAAAGGCAGAGATTTGCCTTATTATGAGGTAAAATGCTGAAATTCCCCTTATTTTGGGGCAAAAATACAGAAATTCCCTTTATTTTGTGGCAAAAAGGCAGAAATTTCCCTTATTTTGGGGCAAAATTGCAGAAATTTCACTTATTTCAGGGCAAAATTCAAAAATTCCTTTTATTTTGGGGCAAAAAGACAGAAATTCCATTCATTTTTAGGTAAAAAGGCAGAAATTTCACTTATTTTCAGGGAAGAAGGCAGAAATTCCTCTTATTTTGGGGCAAAAATGAAGAAAGTTCTCTTTTTTGTGGCAAAAGGTATACATTCCCCTTATTTTCGGGCAAAAAAGAAGAAATTCCCCCTATTTTGGGGCAGAATTGAAGAAAATCCCCTAATTGTGGGGCAAAAAGGCAGAAATTCCCTATATGTTGGGGCAAAAAGACAGAAATTCTCCTTATTTTGGGGCAAAACTCAGAAATTCCACTTATTTTGGGGCAAAATTCCAGAAATTTCCCTTATTTTGGGGCAAAATTGCAGAAATTTTACTTATTTTGGGGCACAATTGCAGAAATTTCACTTATTTCAGGTAAAAATGGCAGAAATTTTTCTTATTTTGGGGCAAAAAGGCAGAAATTCCTAATATTTTGTGGCAAAAATGCAGAAATTCCCCTTATTTTGAGGTAAAAAGGCTGAAATTCCCCTTATTTGGGGGCAAAAAGGCAGAAATTTCCCTTATTTTGGGGCAAAATTGCAAACATTTCACTTATTTCAGGGTAATAAGTCAGAAATTTTCCTTATTTTGGGGCAAAAAACACAGAAATTCCCTTTGTTTTGGAAGGAAAATACAGAAATTCCAATTCTTTAGAGGCAAAAAGGCAGAAATTCCCCTTATTTTGAAGCAAAAATGAAGAAATTCCCCTAATTGTTGGGCAAAAAGGCAGAAATTCCCTATATGTTGGGGCAAAAAGACAGAAATTCTCCTTATTTTGGGACAAAACTCAGAAATTCCACTTATTTTGGGGCAAAATTGCAGGAATTTACCTTATTTTGAGGCAAAATTGCAGAAATTTCCCTTATTTGGGGCAAAATTGCAGAAATTTCACTTATTTTCAGGTAAAAAGGCTGAAATATCCTTTATTTTGGGGCAAAAAGGAAGAAATTCCCCTTATTTTGGGGCAAAATTGCAGAAATTTTCCTTATTTTGGGGCAAAAAGGCTGAAATTCTTATTTTGAGGTAAAATGCTGAAATTCCCCATATTTTGGGGCAAAAGGCAAAACTTCTTCTTATTTTGGGGCAAAGAGGCACAAATTTCTCTTATTTTCGGGCAAAATTGCAGAAATTTCATTTATTTCAGGGCAAAAAGTCAGAAATTCCTTTTATTTTGGGGCAAAGAGCAGAAATTTCTTTTATTATGGTACAAAATTGAAGAAATTTATCTTATTTTGAAACAAAAAGGCAGAAAATTCCCCTTATTTTGAGGCAAAAGGCAGAAATTATTCTCAATTTGAGGTAAAATGCAGAAATTCCCTTTATTTTGGGGCTAAAAAACAGAAATTCCCCGTATTTTGAAGCAAAATTGCAGAAATTCTCATAATTTTTGGGCAAAAAGGCAGAAATTCTTCTTATTATGGGGCAAAAAGACAGAAAATCTCCTTTTTCGGGAGCAAACAGTCAGAAATTCCCCTTATTTTGGGGCAAAATTGCAGAAATTTCCTTTACATTGGGGCAAAATTGTAGAAATTTCCCTTATTTTGGGGCAAAATTGCAGAAATTTCACGTATTTCAGGGAAAAAAGGCAGAAATTTTTTTGGGGGGGCAAAAAGGCAGAAATTTTTTTTATTTTGGTACAAAATTGCAGAAATTTTTCTTATTTTGGGGCAAAAAGTCAGAAATTCCCCATATTTTGGGGCAAAAAGGCAGAAATTCCCCTTATTTTTAGGTAATAAGGCTGAAATTCCCCTTATTTTGGGGCAAAAAGACAGAAATTTCGTTTATTTTGGGGAAAAGGCAGAAATTGCACTTATTTTGAGTCAAAAAGGTGGAAATTCCCCTTATTTGGGGGCAAAAATGAAGAAATTTGCTTTTTTATGGCAAAAAGGTATACATTCCCTTTATTTTCGGGCAAAAAGGCAGAAATTCTTTGTATTTTGGAGCAAAATTGCAGAAATTCTCATAATTTTCGGGCAAAAAGGCAGAAATTCTCCTTATTTTGGGGCAAAAAGACAGAAAATCTCCTTTTTCGGGAGCAAACAGTCAGAAATTCCCCTTATTTTGGGGCAAAATTGCAGAAATTTCCTTTACATTGGGGCAATATTGCAGAAATTTCCCTTATTTTGGGGCAAAATTGCAGAAATTTCAGGTATTTGAGAAAAAAAGGCAGAAATTTTTTTGGGGGGGGCAAAAAGGCAGAAATTTTTTTTATTTTGGTACAAAATTGCAGAAATTTTTCTTATTTTGGGGCAAAAAGTCAGAAATTCCCCATATTTTGGGGCAAAAAGGCAGAAATTCCCCTTACTTTGAGGTAATAAGGCTGAAATTCCCCTTATTTTGGGGCAAAAAGGCAGAAATTTCGTTTATTTTGGGGAAAAGGCAGAAATTGCACTTATTTTGAGTCAAAAAGGTGGAAAATCCCCTTATTTTGGGGCAAAAATGAAGAAATTTGCTTTTTTATGGCAAAAAGGTATACATTCCCTTTATTTTCGGGCAAAAAGGAAGAAATTCTTTGTATTTTGGAGCAAAATTGCAGAAATTCCCCTAATTTTTGGGCAAAAAGGCAGAAATTTTCCTTATTTTCGGGTAAAACTGCAGAAATTTCACTTATTTTGCGGCAAAATGTCAGAAATTCCCCTTATTTTTGGCAAAAAATGCAGAAAATCCCCTTATTTTAGGGCAAAAATGCAGAAATTTCCCTTATTTGGGGACAAAAACAGAAATTCCCCTTATTTTGGGGCAAAATTGCAGAAATTTCCCTTATTATGGGGAAAAATTGCAGAAATTTCCCTTATTTTAGGGCAAAATTGCAGAAATTTCACTTATTTCAGGAAAAAAAGCAAAAATTTTTCTTATTTTGGGGCAAAAAGGCAGAAATTCCCATTATTTTGGGGCAAAAAGGCAGAAATTCACCTTATTTTGGGGTAAAATTGCAGAAATTTTACATATTTCAGGGCAAAACGGCAGAAATTCCCCTTATTTTGGGGCAAAAAGGCAGAAATTTCCCTTATTTTGGGATAAAATTGCAGAAATTTCCCTTATTTGGGGGCAAAAAGGCAGAAAATCCACTTAATTTCGGGTAAAAAGGCAGAAATTTCTCGTATTTTGGAGCAAAATTGCAGAAACTCCCCTAATTTTGGGGCTAAAAGGCAGAATTTCCCTTTATTTTGGGGCAAAAATAGAGAAATTCTTTTTATTTTGGGGCAAAAATCAGAAATTTCCTTTATTTTGGGGCAAAATTTTAGAAATTTCTTTTATATTGTTACAGACTTGCAGAAATTTTTCTTATTTTGTGGCAAAAAGGCAGAAATTCCCCATATTTTGGTGCAAAAAGGCTGAAATTCCCCTTATTTTGAGGTAAAATCCTGAAATTCCCCATATTTTGGGGCAAAAAGGCAGAAATTCCCCTCATTTGGGGGCAAAAAGGCACAAATTTCCCTTATTTTCCGGCATAATTGCAGGAATTTCATTTATTTCAGGGCAAAAAGTCAGAAATTCCTTTTATTTTCAGGCAAAAACAGAAATTTCTTTTATTTTGATACAAAATTGTAGAAATTTTCCTTATTTTGGAACAAAAAGGCAAAAATTACCCATATTTTGGGGAAAAAGGCAGAAATTCCTTTTATTTTGAGGTAAAAAGGCTGAAATTCCCGTTATTTTGGGGCATAAAGGCAGAAATTCCCTTTACTTTCTGGCAAAAGGGCAGAAATTCCCGTTAATTGGGGCAGAAAAGCAGAAATTTTCCTTATTTAAGGGCAATAGGGCAGAAATTCCCCTTATTTTGTGGCAAAAAGGCAGAAATTCCCCTTATTTGAAGGTAAAATGCTGAAATTCCCCTTATTTTCGGCAAAAAGGCAGAAATTCCTATTATTTTGGGGCAAAATTGCAGAAATTTCAATTATTTCTGGGCAAAAAGTCAGATATTTGCCTTATTTTGGGGCAAAAAGCAGAAATTCCCTTAATTTTGGGGCCAAAAACAGAAATTCCCCTTATTTTGGGGTAAAATTGCAGAAATTTCAAATATTTCAGGGCAAAAAGGCAGAAATTCCACTTTATTTCGGACAATAACGCAGAAATTCCCCGTATTTTAAAGCTAAATTTCAGAAATTCCCCTTATATTGGTGCAAAAATGGAGAAATTCCCTTTATTTTTGTGCAATAAGGCAGATTTCCCCGTATTTTGAAGCAAAATTGCACATATTTCCCTAATTTTGAAGGAAAATGCAGAAATTCACATTATTTTGGAACAAAAAGACAGAAATTCTCCTTATTTCAGGGCAAAAAGTCAGAAATTCCCCTTATTATGGGGTAAAATTGCAGAAATTTTCTTTATTTTGGGGCAAAATTGCAGACATTTCTCTTATTTTGGGGCAAAATTGCAGAAATTTCACTTATTTCAGGGAAAAAGTGCAGAAATTTCTCTTATTTTGGGGCAAAAAGGCAGAAATTTCTTTTATTTTGGTACAAAATTGCAGAAATTTTCTTTATTTTGGGGCAAAATTGCAGAAATTTCCCTTATTTTGGGGCAAAATTGCAGAAATTTCACTTATTTCAGAGAAAAAGTGCAGAAATTTCTCTTATTTTGGGGCAAAAAGGCAGAAATTTCTTTTATTTTGGTACAAAATTGCAGAAATTTTTTTTATTTTGGGGCAAAAATGAAGAAATTCCCCATATTTTGGAGCAAAAAGGCAGAGATTTGCCTTATTATGAGGTAAAATGCTGAAATTCCCCTTATTTTGGGGCAAAAATACAGAAATTCCCTTTATTTTGTGGCAAAAAGGCAGAAATTTCCCTTATTTTGGGGCAAAATTGCAGAAATTTCACTTATTTCAGGGCAAAATTCAAAAATTCCTTTTATTTTGGGGCAAAAAGACAGAAATTCCATTCATTTTTAGGTAAAAAGGCAGAAATTTCACTTATTTTGAGGGAAGAAGGCAGAAATTCCGCTTATTTTGGGGCAAAAATGAAGAAAGTTCTCTTTTCTGTGGCAAAAGGTATACATTCCCCTTATTTTCGGGCAAAAAAGAAGAAATTCCCCCTATTTTGGGGCAGAATTAAAGAAAATCCCCTAATTGTGGGGCAAAAAGGCAGAAATTCCCTATATGTTGGGGCAAAAAGACAGAAATTCTCCTTATTTTGGGGCAAAACTCAGAAATTCCACTTATTTTGGGGCAAAATTCCAGAAATTTCCCTTATTTTGGGGCAAAATTGCAGAAATTTTACTTATTTTGGGGCACAATTGCAGAAATTTCACTTATTTCAGGTAAAAATGGCAGAAATTTTTCTTATTTTGGGGCAAAAAGGCAGAAATTCCTAATATTTTGTGGCAAAAATGCAGAAATTCCCCCTTATTTTGAGGTAAAGAGGCTGAAATTCCCCTTATTTGGGGGCAAAAAGGCAGAAATTTCCCTTATTTTGGGGCAAAATTGCAAACATTTCACTTATTTCAGGGTAATAAGTCAGAAATTTTCCTTATTTTGGGGCAAAAAACACAGAAATTCCCTTTGTTTTTGAAGGAAAATACAGAAATTCCACTTCTTTAGAGGCAAAAAGGCAGAAATTCCCCTTATTTTGAAGCAAAAATGAAGAAATTCCCCTAATTGTTGGGCAAAAAGGCAGAAATTCCCTATATGTTGGGGCAAAAAGACAGAAATTCTCCTTATTTTGGGACAAAACTCAGAAATTCCACTTATTTTGGGGCAAAATTGCAGGAATTTACCTTATTTTGAGGCAAAATTGCAGAAATTTCCCTTATTTGGGGCAAAATTGCAGAAATTTCACTTATTTTCAGGTAAAAAGGCTGAAATATCCTTTATTTTGGGGCAAAAAGGAAGAAATTCCCCTTATTTGGGGGCAAAATTGCAGAAATTTTCCTTATTTTGGGGCAAAAAGGCTGAAATTCTTATTTTGAGGTAAAATGCTGAAATTCCCCATATTTTGGGGCAAAAGGCAAAACTTCTTCTTATTTTGGGGCAAAGAGGCACAAATTTCTCTTATTTTCGGGCAAAATTGCAGAAATTTCATTTATTTCAGGGCAAAAAGTCAGAAATTCCTTTTATTTTGGGGCAAAGAGCAGAAATTTCTTTTATTATGGTACAAAATTGAAGAAATTTATCTTATTTTGAAACAAAAAGGCAGAAAATTCCCCTTATTTTGAGGCAAAAGGCAGAAATTATTCTCAATTTGAGGTAAAATGCAGAAATTCCATTTATTTTGGGGCTAAAAAACAGAAATTCCCTGTATTTTGAAGCAAAATTGCAGAAATTCTCATAATTTTTGGGCAAAAAGGCAGAAATTCTCCTTATTATGGGGCAAAAAGACAGAAAATCTCCTTTTTCGGGAGCAAACAGTCAGAAATTCCCCTTATTTTGGGGCAAAATTGCAGAAATTTCCTTTACATTGGGGCAAAATTGTAGAAATTTCCCTTATTTTGGGGCAAAATTGCAGAAATTTCACGTATTTCAGGGAAAAAAGGCAGAAATTTTTTTGGGGGGGCAAAAAGGCAGAAATTTTTTATTTTGGTACAAAATTGCAGAAATTTTTCTTATTTTGGGGCAAAAAGTCAGAAATTCCCCATATTTTGGGGCAAAAAGGCAGAAATTCCTCTTATTTTGAGGTAAAAAGGCTGAAATTCCCCTTATTTTGGGGCAAAAAGACAGAAATTTCATTTATTTTGGGGAAAAGGCAGAAATTGCACTTATTTTGAGTCAAAAAGGTGGAAATTCCCCTTATTTTGGGGCAAAAATGACGAAATTTGCTTTTTTATGGCAAAAAGGTATACATTCCCTTTATTTTCGGGCAAAAAGGCAGAAATTCTTTGTATTTTGGAGCAAAATTGCAGAAATTCTCATAATTTTCGGGCAAAAAGGCAGAAATTCTCCTTATTTTGGGGCAAAAAGACAGAAAATCTCCTTTTTCGGGAGCAAACAGTCAGAAATTCCCCTTATTTTGGGGCAAAATTGCAGAAATTTCCTTTACATTGGGGCAAAATTGCAGAAATTTCCCTTATTTTGGGGCAAAATTGCAGAAATTTCAGGTATTTGAGAAAAAAAGGCAGAAATTTTTTTGGGGGGGCAAAAAGGCAGAAATTTTTTTTATTTTGGTACAAAATTGCAGAAATTTTTCTTATTTTGGGGCAAAAAGTCAGAAATTCCCCATATTTTGGGGCAAAAAGGCAGAAATTCCCCTTACTTTGAGGTAATAAGGCTGAAATTCCCCTTATTTTGGGGCAAAAAGGCAGAAATTTCGTTTATTTTGGGGAAAAGGCAGAAATTGCACTTATTTTGAGTCAAAAAGGTGGAAAATCCCCTTATTTTGGGGCAAAAATGAAGAAATTTGCTTTTTTATGGCAAAAAGGTATACATTCCCTTTATTTTCGGGCAAAAAGGAAGAAATTCTTTGTATTTTGGAGCAAAATTGCAGAAATTCCCCTAATTTTTGGGCAAAAAGGCAGAAATTTTCCTTATTTTGGGGTAAAACTGCAGAAATTTCACTTATTTTGCGGCAAAATGTCAGAAATTCCCCTTATTTTTGGCAAAAAATGCAGAAAATCTCCTTATTTTAGGGCAAAATTGCAGAAATTTCCCTTATTTGGGGACAAAAACAGAAATTCCCCTTATTTTGGGGCAAAATTGCAGAAATTTCCCTTATTATGGGGAAAAATTGCAGAAATTTTCTTTATTTTAGGGCAAAATTGCAGAAATTTCACTTATTTCAGAGAAAAAAAGCAAAAATTTTTCTTATTTTGGGGCAAAAAGGCAGAAATTCCCATTATTTTGGGGCAAAAAGGCAGAAATTCACCTTATTTTGGGGAAAAATTGCAGAAATTTTACATATTTCTGGGCAAAACGGCAGAAATTCCCCTTATTTTGGGGCAAAAAGGCAGAAATTTCCCTTATTTTGGGATAAAATTGCAGAAATTTCCCTTATTTGGGGGCAAAAAGGCAGAAAATCCACTTAATTTCGGGTAAAAAGGCAGAAATTTCTCGTATTTTGGAGCAAAATTGCAGAAACTCCCCTAATTTTGGGGCTAAAAGGCAGAATTTCCCTTTATTTTGGGGCAAAAATAGAGAAATTCTTTTTATTTTGGGGCAAAAATCAGAAATTTCCTTTATTTTGGGGCAAAATTTTAGAAATTTCTTTTATATTGTTACAGACTTGCAGAAATTTTTCTTATTTTGTGGCAAAAAGGCAGAAATTCCCCATATTTTGGTGCAAAAAGGCTGAAATTCCCCTTATTTTGAGGTAAAATCCTGAAATTCCCCATATTTTGGGGCAAAAAGGCAGAAATTCCCCTCATTTGGGGGCAAAAAGGCACAAATTTCCCTTATTTTCCGGCATAATTGCAGGAATTTCATTTATTTCAGGGCAAAAAGTCAGAAATTCCTTTTATTTTCAGGCAAAAACAGAAATTTCTTTTATTTTGATACAAAATTGTAGAAATTTTCCTTATTTTGGAACAAAAAGGCAAAAATTACCCATATTTTGGGGAAAAAGGCAGAAATTCCTTTTATTTTGAGGTAAAAAGGCTGAAATTCCCGTTATTTTGGGGCATAAAGGCAGAAATTCCCTTTACTTTCTGGCAAAAGGGCAGAAATTCCCGTTAATTGGGGCAGAAAAGCAGAAATTTTCCTTATTTAAGGGCAATAGGGCAGAAATTCCCCTTATTTTGTGGCAAAAAGGCAGAAATTCCCCTTATTTGAAGGTAAAATGCTGAAATTCCCCTTATTTTCAGCAAAAAGGCAGAAATTCCTATTATTTTGGGGCAAAATTGCAGAAATTTCAATTATTTCTGGGCAAAAAGTCAGATATTTGCCTTATTTTGGGGCAAAAAGCAGAAATTCCCTTAATTTTGGGGCCAAAAACAGAAATTCCCCTTATTTTGGGGTAAAATTGCAGAAATTTCAAATATTTCAGGGCAAAAAGGCAGAAATTCCACTTTATTTCGGACAATAACGCAGAAATTCCCCGTATTTTAAAGCTAAATTTCAGAAATTCCCCTTATATTGGTGCAAAAATGGAGAAATTCCCTTTATTTTTGTGCAATAAGGCAGATTTCCCCGTATTTTGAAGCAAAATTGCACATATTTCCCTAATTTTGAAGGAAAATGCAGAAATTCACATTATTTTGGAACAAAAAGACAGAAATTCTCCTTATTTCAGGGCAAAAAGTCAGAAATTCCCCTTATTATGGGGTAAAATTGCAGAAATTTTCTTTATTTTGGGGCAAAATTGCAGAAATTTCCCTTATTTTGGGGCAAAATTGCAGAAATTTCACTTATTTCAGGGAAAAAGTGCAGAAATTTCTCTTATTTTGGGGCAAAAAGGCAGAAATTTCTTTTATTTTGGTACAAAATTGCAGAAATTTTCTTTATTTTGGGGCAAAAATGAAGAAATTCCCCATATTTTGGGGCAAAAAGGCAGATATTCGCCTTATTATGAGGTAAAATGCTGAAATTCCCCTTATTTTGGGGCAAAATACAGAAATTCCCTTTATTTTGTGGCAAAAAGGCAGAAATTTCCCTTATTTTGGGGCAAAATTGCAGAAATTTCACTTATTTCAGGGCAAAATTCAAAAATTCCTTTTATTTTTGGGCAAAAAGACAGAAATTTTGTTTATTTTTGGGTAAAAAGGCAGAAATTTCACCTATTGTGAGGTAAGAAGGCAGAAATTGCTCTTATTTTGGGGCAAAAATGAAGAAATTTCCCCTTTTTTGTGGCAAAAGGTATATATTCTCCTTATTTTCGGGCAAAAAAGCAGAAATATCCCGTTTTTTGGAGCACAATTGCAGAAAATCCCCTAATTGTGGGGCAAAAAGGCAGAATTTCCCTATATGTTGGGGCAAAAAGACAGAAATTCTCCTTATTTTGGGGCAAAACTCAGAAATTCCACTTATTTTGGGGCAAAATTCCAGAAATTTCCCTTATTTTGGGGCAAAATTGCAGAAATTTCACTTATTTTGGGGCAAAATTGCAGAAATTTCACTTATTTCAGATAAAAAAAGGCAGAAATTTTTCTTATTTTGGGGCAAAAAGGCAGAAATTCCTAATATTTTGTGGCAAAAATGCAGAAATTCCCCTTATTTTGATGTAAAAAGGCTGAAATTCCCCTTATTTTGGGGCAAAAAGGCAGAAATTTCCCTTATTTTGGGGCAAAATTGCAAACATTTCACTTATTTCAGGGTAATAAGTCAGAAATTTTCCTTATTTTGGGGCAAAAAACACAGAAATTCCCTTTGTTTTGGAAGGAAAATACAGAAATTCCACTTCTTTAGAGGCAAAAAGGCAGAAATTCCCCTTATTTTGAAGCAAAAATGAAGAAATTCCCCTAATTGTTGGGCAAAAAGGCAGAAATTCCCTATATGTTGGGGCAAAAAGACAGAAATTCTCCTTATTTTGGGACAAAACTCAGAAATTCCACTTATTTTGGGGCAAAATTGCAGGAATTTACCTTATTTTGAGGAAAAATTGCAGAAATTTCCCTTATTTGGGGCAAAATTGCAGAAATTTCACTTATTTTCAGGTAAAAAGGCTGAAATATCCTTTATTTTGGGGCAAAAAGGAAGAAATTCCCCTTATTTTGGGGCAAAATTGCCGAAATTTTCCTTATTTTGGGGCAAAAAGGCTGAAATTCTTATTTTGAGGTAAAATGCTGAAATTCCCCATATTTTGGGGCAAAAGGCAAAACTTCTTCTTATTTTGGGGCAAAGAGGCACAAATTTCCCTTATTTTGGGCAAAATTGCAGAAATTTCATTTATTTCAGGGCAAAAAGTCAGAAATTCCTTTTATTTTGGGGCAAAGAGCAGAAATTTCTTTTATTATGGTACAAAATTGAAGAAATTTATCTTATTTTGAAACAAAAAGGCAGAAAATTCCCCTTATTTTGAGGCAAAAGGCAGAAATTATTCTCAATTTGAGGTAAAATGCAGAAATTCCCTTTATTTTGGGGCTAAAAGGCAGAAATTCTCTGCATTTTGAAGCAAAATTGCAGAAATTCTCTTAATTTTCGGGCAAAAAGGCAGAAATTCTCCTTATTTTGGGGCAAAAAGACAGAAAATCTCCTTTTTCAGGAGCAAACAGTCAGAAATTCCCCTTATTTTGGGGCAAAATTGCAGAAATTTCCTTTACATTGGGGCAAAATTGCAGAAATTTCCCTTATTTTGGGGCAAAATTGCAGAAATTTCAGGTATTTAAAAAAAAGGCAGAAATTTTTTTGGGGGGGCAAAAAGGCAGAAATTTTTTTTATTTTGGTACAAAATTGCAGAAATTTTTCTTATTTTGGGGCAAAAAGTCAGAAATTCCCCATATTTTGGGGCAAAAATGCAGAAATTCCTCTTATTTTGAGGTAATAAGGCTGAAATTCCCCTTATTTTGGGGCAAAAAGGCAGAAATTTCGTTTATTTTGGGGAAAAGGCAGAAATTGCACTTATTTTGAGTCAAAAAGGTGGAAAATCCCCTTATTTTGGGGCAAAAATGAAGAAATTTGCTTTTTTATGGCAAAAAGGTATACATTCCCTTTATTTTCGGGCAAAAAGGAAGAAATTCTTTGTATTTTGGAGCAAAATTGCAGAAATTCCCCTTTTTTTGGGCAAAAAGTCAGAAATTTTCCTTATTTTGGGGTAAAACTGCAGAAATTTCACTTATTTTGCGGCAAAATGTCAGAAATTCCCCTTATTTTTGGCAAAAAATGCAGAAAATCCCCTTATTTTAGGGCAAAATTGCAGAAATTTCCCTTATTTGGGGACAAAAACAGAAATTCCCCTTATTTTGGGGCAAAATTGCAGAAATTTCCCTTATTATGGGGAAAAATTGCAGAAATTTCACTTATTTCAGAGAAAAAAAAGCAAAAATTTTTCTTATTTTGGGGCAAAAAGGCAGAAATTCCCATTATTTTGGGGCAAAAAGACAGAAATTCACCTTATTTTGGGGTAAAATTGCAGAAATTTCACATATTTCAGGGCAAAACGGCAGAAATTCCCCTTATTTTGGGGCAAAAAGGCAGAAATTTCCCTTATTTTGGGATAAAATTGCAGAAATTTCCCTTATTTAGAGGCAAAAAGGCAGAAAATCCACTTAATTTCGGGTAAAAAGGCAGAAATTTCTCGTATTTTGGAGCAAAATTGCAGAAACTCCCCTAATTTGGGGGCTAAAAGGCAGAATTTCCCTTTATTTTGGGGCAAAAATAGAGAAATTCTTTTTATTTTGGGGCAAAAATCAGAAATTTCCTTTATTTTGGGGCAAAATTTTAGAAATTTCTTTTATATTGTTACAGACTTGCAGAAATTTTTCTTATTTTGTGGCAAAAAGGCAGAAATTCCCCATATTTTGGTGCAAAAAGGCTGAAATTCCCCTTATTTTGAGGTAAAATCCTGAAATTCCCCATATTTTGGGGCAAAAAGGCAGAAATTCCCCTCATTTGGGGGCAAAAAGGCACAAATTTCCCTTATTTTCGGGCATAATTGCAGGAATTTCATTTATTTCAGGGCAAAAAGTCAGAAATTCCTTTTATTTTCGGGCAAAAACAGAAATTTCTTTTATTTTGATACAAAATTGTAGAAATTTTCCTTATTTTGGAACAAAAAGGCAAAAATTACCCATATTTTGGGGAAAAAGGCAGAAATTCCCCTTATTTTGAGGTAAAAAGGCTGAAATTCCCGTTATTTTGGGGCAAAAAGGCAGAAATTCCCTTTACTTTGTGGCAAAAAGGCAGAAATTCCCGTTAATTGGGGCAGAAAAGCAGAAATTTTCCTTATTTAAGGGCAATAGGGCAGAAATTCCCCTTATTTTGTGGCAAAAAGGCAGAAATTCCCCTTATTTGAAGGTAAAATGCTGAAATTCCCCTTATTTTCGGCAAAAAGGCAGAAATTCCTATTATTTTGGGGCAAAATTGCAGAAATTTCAATTATTTCTGGGCAAAAAGTCAGATATTTGCCTTATTTTGGGGCAAAAAGCAGAAATTCCCTTAATTTTGGGGCCAAAAACAGAAATTCCCCTTATTTTGGGGTAAAATTGCAGAAATTTCAAATATTTTAGGGCAAAAAGGCAGAAATTCCACTTTATTTCGGACAATAACGCAGAAATTCCCCGTATTTTAAAGCTAAATTTCAGAAATTCCCCTTATATTGGTGCAAAAATGGAGAAATTCCCTTTATTTTTGTGCAATAAGGCAGATTTCCCCGTATTTTGAAGCAAAATTGCACATATTTCCCTAATTTTGAAGGAAAATGCAGAAATTCACATTATTTTGGAACAAAAAGACAGAAATTCTCCTTATTTCAGGGCAAAAAGTCAGAAATTCCCCTTCTTTTGGGGTAAAATTGCAGAAATTTCCCTTATTTTGGGGCAAAATTGCAGAAATTTCACTTATTTCAGGGAAAAAGTGCAGAAATTTCTCTTATTTTGGGGCAAAAAGGCAGAAATTTCTTTTATTTTGGTACAAAATTGCAGAAATTTTCTTTATTTTGGGGCAAAAATGAAGAAATTCCCCATATTTTGGGGCAAAAAGGCAGAGATTCGCCTTATTATGAGGTAAAATGCTGAAATTCCCCTTATTTTGGGGCAAAAATACAGAAATTCCCTTTATTTTGTGGCAAAAAGGCAGAAATTTCCCTTATTTTGGGGCAAAATTGCAGAAATTTCACTTATTTCTGGGCAAAATTCAAAAATTCCTTTTAATTTTGGGCAAAAAGACAGAAATTTTGTTTATTTTTGGGTAAAAAGGCAGAAATTTCACTTATTGTGAGGTAAGAAGGCAAAAATTCCTCTTATTTTGGGGCAAAAATGAAGAAATTTCTCTTTTTTTGTGGCAAAAGTTATATATTCTCCTTATTTTCGGGCAAAAAAGCAGAAATATCCCGTTTTTTGGAGCACAATTGCAGAAAATCCCCTAATTGTGGGGCAAAAAGGCAGAAATTCCCTATATGTTGGGGCAAAAAGACAGAAATTCTCCTTATTTTGGGGCAAAACTCAGAAATTCCACTTATTTTGGGGCAAAATTCCAGAAATTTCCCTTATTTTGGGGCAAATTTGCAGAAATTTCACTTATTTTGGGGCAAAATTGCAGAAATTTCACTTATTTCAGATAAAAAAAAGGCAGAAATTTTTCTTATTTTGGGGCAAAAAGGCAGAAATTCCCTTTATTTTGGTGCTAAAAAGCAGAAATTCCCCGTATTTTGAAGCAAAATTGCAGAAATTCTCATAATTTTCGGGCAAAAAGGCAGAAATTCTCCTTATTTTGGGGCAAAAAGACAGAAAATCTCCTTTTTCGGGAGCAAACAGTCAGAAATTCCCCTTATTTTGGGGCAAAAATGAAGAAATTTGCTTTTTTATGGCAAAAAGGTATACATTCCCTTTATTTTCGGGCAAAAAGGCAGAAATTCTTTGTATTTTGGAGCAAAATTGCAGAAATTCTCATAATTTTCGGGCAAAAAGGCAGAAATTCTCCTTATTTTGGGGCAAAAAGACAGAAAATCTCCTTTTTCGGGAGCAAACAGTGAGAAATTCCCCTTATTTTGGGGCAAAATTGCAGAAATTTCCTTTACATTGGGGCAAAATTGCAGAAATTTCCCTTATTTTGGGGCAAAATTGCAGAAATTTCAGGTATTTGAGAAAAAAAGGCAGAAATTTTTTTGGGGGGGCAAAAAGGCAGAAATTTTTTTTATTTTGGTACAAAATTGCAGAAATTTTTCTTATTTTGGGGCAAAAAGTCAGAAATTCCCCATATTTTGGGGCAAAAAGGCAGAAATTCCCCTTACTTTGAGGTAATAAGGCTGAAATTCCCCTTATTTTGGGGCAAAAAGGCAGAAATTTCGTTTATTTTGGGGAAAAGGCAGAAATTGCACTTATTTTGAGTCAAAAAGGTGGAAAATCCCCTTATTTTGGGGCAAAAATGAAGAAATTTGCTTTTTTATGGCAAAAAGGTATACATTCCCTTTATTTTCGGGCAAAAAGGAAGAAATTCTTTGTATTTTGGAGCAAAATTGCAGAAATTCCCCTAATTTTTGGGCAAAAAGGCAGAAATTTTCCTTATTTTGGGGTAAAACTGCAGAAATTTCACTTATTTTGCGGCAAAATGTCAGAAATTCCCCTTATTTTTGGCAAAAAATGCAGAAAATCCCCTTATTTTAGGGCAAAATTGCAGAAATTTCCCTTATTTGGGGACAAAAACAGAAATTCCCCTTATTTTGGGGCAAAATTGCAGAAATTTCCCTTATTATGGGGAAAAATTGCAGAAATTTTCTTTATTTTAGGGCAAAATTGCAGAAATTTCACTTATTTCAGAGAAAAAAAGCAAAAATTTTTCTTATTTTGGGGCAAAAAGGCAGAAATTCCCATTATTTTGGGGCAAAAAGGCAGAAATTCACCTTATTTTGGGGTAAAATTGCAGAAATTTTACATATTTCAGGGCAAAACGGCAGAAATTCCCCTTATTTTGGGGCAAAAAGGCAGAAATTTCCCTTATTTTGGGATAAAATTGCAGAAATTTCCCTTATTTGGGGGCAAAAAGGCAGAAAATCCACTTAATTTCGGGTAAAAAGGCAGAAATTTCTCGTATTTTGGAGCAAAATTGCAGAAACTCCCCTAATTTTGGGGCTAAAAGGCAGAATTTCCCTTTATTTTGGGGCAAAAATAGAGAAATTCTTTTTATTTTGGGGCAAAAATCAGAAATTTCCTTTATTTTGGGGCAAAATTTTAGAAATTTCTTTTATATTGTTACAGACTTGCAGAAATTTTTCTTATTTTGTGGCAAAAAGGCAGAAATTCCCCATATTTTGGTGCAAAAAGGCTGAAATTCCCCTTATTTTGAGGTAAAATCCTGAAATTCCCCATATTTTGGGGCAAAAAGGCAGAAATTCCCCTCATTTGGGGGCAAAAAGGCACAAATTTCCCTTATTTTCGGGCATAATTGCAGGAATTTCATTTATTTCAGGGCAAAAAGTCAGAAATTCCTTTTATTTTCGGGCAAAAACAGAAATTTCTTTTATTTTGATACAAAATTGTAGAAATTTTCCTTATTTTGGAACAAAAAGGCAAAAATTACCCATATTTTGGGGAAAAAGGCAGAAATTCCCCTTATTTTGAGGTAAAAAGGCTGAAATTCCCGTTATTTTGGGGCAAAAAGGCAGAAATTCCCTTTACTTTGTGGCAAAAAGGCAGAAATTCCCGTTAATTGGGGCAGAAAAGCAGAAATTTTCCTTATTTAAGGGCAATAGGGCAGAAATTCCCCTTATTTTGTGGCAAAAAGGCAGAAATTCCCCTTATTTGAAGGTAAAATGCTGAAATTCCCCTTATTTTCGGCAAAAAGGCAGAAATTCCTATTATTTTGGGGCAAAATTGCAGAAATTTCAATTATTTCTGGGCAAAAAGTCAGATATTTGCCTTATTTTGGGGCAAAAAGCAGAAATTCCCTTAATTTTGGGGCCAAAAACAGAAATTCCCCTTATTTTGGGGTAAAATTGCAGAAATTTCAAATATTTTAGGGCAAAAAGGCAGAAATTCCACTTTATTTCGGACAATAACGCAGAAATTCCCCGTATTTTAAAGCTAAATTTCAGAAATTCCCCTTATATTGGTGCAAAAATGGAGAAATTCCCTTTATTTTTGTGCAATAAGGCAGATTTCCCCGTATTTTGAAGCAAAATTGCACATATTTCCCTAATTTTGAAGGAAAATGCAGAAATTCACATTATTTTGGAAAAAAAAGACAGAAATTCTCCTTATTTCAGGGCAAAAAGTCAGAAATTCCCCTTCTTTTGGGGTAAAATTGCAGAAATTTCCCTTATTTTGGGGCAAAATTGCAGAAATTTCACTTATTTCAGGGAAAAAGTGCAGAAATTTCTCTTATTTTGGGGCAAAAAGGCAGAAATTTCTTTTATTTTGGTACAAAATTGCAGAAATTTTCTTTATTTTGGGGCAAAAATGAAGAAATTCCCGATATTTTGGGGCAAAAAGGCAGAGATTCGCCTTATTATGAGGTAAAATGCTGAAATTCCCCTTATTTTGGGGCAAAAATACAGAAATTCCCTTTATTTTGTGGCAAAAAGGCAGAAATTTCCCTTATTTTGGGGCAAAATTGCAGAAATTTCACTTATTTCTGGGCAAAATTCAAAAATTCCTTTTAATTTTGGGCAAAAAGACAGAAATTTTGTTTATTTTTGGGTAAAAAGGCAGAAATTTCACTTATTGTGAGGTAAGAAGGCAGAAATTCCTCTTATTTTGGGGCAAAAATGAAGAAATTTCTCTTTTTTTGTGGCAAAAGGTATATATTCTCCTTATTTTCGGGCAAAAAAGCAGAAATATCCCGTTTTTTGGAGCACAATTGCAGAAAATCCCCTAATTGTGGGGCAAAAAGGCAGAAATTCCCTATATGTTGGGGCAAAAAGACAGAAATTCTCCTTATTTTGGGGCAAAACTCAGAAATTCCACTTATTTTGGGGCAAAATTCCAGAAATTTCCCTTATTTTGGGGCAAATTTGCAGAAATTTCACTTATTTTGGGGCAAAATTGCAGAAATTTCACTTATTTCAGATAAAAAAAAGGCAGAAATTTTTCTTATTTTGGGGCAAAAAGGCAGAAATTCCCTTTATTTTGGTGCTAAAAAGCAGAAATTCCCCGTATTTTGAAGCAAAATTGCGGAAACTCTCAAAATTTTCGGGCAAAAAGGCAGAAATTCTCCTTATTTTGGGGCAAAAAGACAGAAAATCTCCTTTTTCGGGAGCAAACAGTCAGAAATTCCCCTTATTTTGGGGCAAAAATGAAGAAATTTGCTTTTTTATGGCAAAAAGGTATACATTCCCTTTATTTTCGGGCAAAAAGGCAGAAATTCTTTGTATTTTGGAGCAAAATTGCAGAAATTCTCATAATTTTCGGGCAAAAAGGCAGAAATTCTCCTTATTTTGGGGCAAAAAGACAGAAAATCTCCTTTTTCGGGAGCAAACAGTGAGAAATTCCCCTTATTTTGGGGCAAAATTGCAGAAATTTCCTTTACATTGGGGCAAAATTGCAGAAATTTCCCTTATTTTGGGGCAAAATTGCAGAAATTTCAGGTATTTGAGAAAAAAAGGCAGAAATTTTTTTGGGGGGGCAAAAAGGCAGAAATTTTTTTTATTTTGGTACAAAATTGCAGAAATTTTTCTTATTTTGGGGCAAAAAGTCAGAAATTCCCCATATTTTGGGGCAAAAAGGCAGAAATTCCCCTTACTTTGAGGTAATAAGGCTGAAATTCCCCTTATTTTGGGGCAAAAAGGCAGAAATTTCGTTTATTTTGGGGAAAAGGCAGAAATTGCACTTATTTTGAGTCAAAAAGGTGGAAAATCCCCTTATTTTGGGGCAAAAATGAAGAAATTTGCTTTTTTATGGCAAAAAGGTATACATTCCCTTTATTTTCGGGCAAAAAGGAAGAAATTCTTTGTATTTTGGAGCAAAATTGCAGAAATTCCCCTAATTTTTGGGCAAAAAGGCAGAAATTTTCCTTATTTTGGGGTAAAACTGCAGAAATTTCACTTATTTTGCGGCAAAATGTCAGAAATTCCCCTTATTTTTGGCAAAAAATGCAGAAAATCCCCTTATTTTAGGGCAAAATTGCAGAAATTTCCCTTATTTGGGGACAAAAACAGAAATTCCCCTTATTTTGGGGCAAAATTGCAGAAATTTCCCTTATTATGGGGAAAAATTGCAGAAATTTTCTTTATTTTAGGGCAAAATTGCAGAAATTTCACTTATTTCAGAGAAAAAAAGCAAAAATTTTTCTTATTTTGGGGCAAAAAGGCAGAAATTCCCATTATTTTGGGGCAAAAAGGCAGAAATTCACCTTATTTTGGGGTAAAATTGCAGAAATTTTACATATTTCAGGGCAAAACGGCAGAAATTCCCCTTATTTTGGGGCAAAAAGGCAGAAATTTCCCTTATTTTGGGATAAAATTGCAGAAATTTCCCTTATTTGGGGGCAAAAAGGCAGAAAATCCACTTAATTTCGGGTAAAAAGGCAGAAATTTCTCGTATTTTGGAGCAAAATTGCAGAAACTCCCCTAATTTTGGGGCTAAAAGGCAGAATTTCCCTTTATTTTGGGGCAAAAATAGAGAAATTCTTTTTATTTTGGGGCAAAAATCAGAAATTTCCTTTATTTTGGGGCAAAATTTTAGAAATTTCTTTTATATTGTTACAGACTTGCAGAAATTTTTCTTATTTTGTGGCAAAAAGGCAGAAATTCCCCATATTTTGGTGCAAAAAGGCTGAAATTCCCCTTATTTTGAGGTAAAATCCTGAAATTCCCCATATTTTGGGGCAAAAAGGCAGAAATTCCCCTCATTTGGGGGCAAAAAGGCACAAATTTCCCTTATTTTCGGGCATAATTGCAGGAATTTCATTTACTTCAGGGCAAAAAGTCAGAAATTCCTTTTATTTTCGGGCAAAAACAGAAATTTCTTTTATTTTGATACAAAATTGTAGAAATTTTCCTTATTTTGGAACAAAAAGGCAAAAATTACCCATATTTTGGGGAAAAAGGCAGAAATTCCCCTTATTTTGAGGTAAAAAGGCTGAAATTCCCGTTATTTTGGGGCAAAAAGGCAGAAATTCCCTTTACTTTGTGGCAAAAAGGCAGAAATTCCCGTTAATTGGGGCAGAAAAGCAGAAATTTTCCTTATTTAAGGGCAATAGGGCAGAAATTCCCCTTATTTTGTGGCAAAAAGGCAGAAATTCCCCTTATTTGAAGGTAAAATGCTGAAATTCCCCTTATTTTCGGCAAAAAGGCAGAAATTCCTATTATTTTGGGGCAAAATTGCAGAAATTTCAATTATTTCTGGGCAAAAAGTCAGATATTTGCCTTATTTTGGGGCAAAAAGCAGAAATTCCCTTAATTTTGGGGCCAAAAACAGAAATTCCCCTTATTTTGGGGTAAAATTGCAGAAATTTCAAATATTTTAGGGCAAAAAGGCAGAAATTCCACTTTATTTCGGACAATAACGCAGAAATTCCCCGTATTTTAAAGCTAAATTTCAGAAATTCCCCTTATATTGGTGCAAAAATGGAGAAATTCCCTTTATTTTTGTGCAATAAGGCAGATTTCCCCGTATTTTGAAGCAAAATTGCACATATTTCCCTAATTTTGAAGGAAAATGCAGAAATTCACATTATTTTGGAAAAAAAAGACAGAAATTCTCCTTATTTCAGGGCAAAAAGTCAGAAATTCCCCTTCTTTTGGGGTAAAATTGCAGAAATTTCCCTTATTTTGGGGCAAAATTGCAGAAATTTCACTTATTTCAGGGAAAAAGTGCAGAAATTTCTCTTATTTTGGGGCAAAAAGGCAGAAATTTCTTTTATTTTGGTACAAAATTGCAGAAATTTTCTTTATTTTGGGGCAAAAATGAAGAAATTCCCGATATTTTGGGGCAAAAAGGCAGAGATTCGCCTTATTATGAGGTAAAATGCTGAAATTCCCCTTATTTTGGGGCAAAAATACAGAAATTCCCTTTATTTTGTGGCAAAAAGGCAGAAATTTCCCTTATTTTGGGGCAAAATTGCAGAAATTTCACTTATTTCTGGGCAAAATTCAAAAATTCCTTTTAATTTTGGGCAAAAAGACAGAAATTTTGTTTATTTTTGGGTAAAAAGGCAGAAATTTCACTTATTGTGAGGTAAGAAGGCAGAAATTCCTCTTATTTTGGGGCAAAAATGAAGAAATTTCTCTTTTTTTGTGGCAAAAGGTATATATTCTCCTTATTTTCGGGCAAAAAAGCAGAAATATCCCGTTTTTTGGAGCACAATTGCAGAAAATCCCCTAATTGTGGGGCAAAAAGGCAGAAATTCCCTATATGTTGGGGCAAAAAGACAGAAATTCTCCTTATTTTGGGGCAAAACTCAGAAATTCCACTTATTTTGGGGCAAAATTCCAGAAATTTCCCTTATTTTGGGGCAAATTTGCAGAAATTTCACTTATTTTGGGGCAAAATTGCAGAAATTTCACTTATTTCAGATAAAAAAAAGGCAGAAATTTTTCTTATTTTGGGGCAAAAAGGCAGAAATTCCCTTTATTTTGGTGCTAAAAAGCAGAAATTCCCCGTATTTTGAAGCAAAATTGCGGAAACTCTCAAAATTTTCGGGCAAAAAGGCAGAAATTCTCCTTATTTTGGGGCAAAAAGACAGAAAATCTCCTTTTTCGGGAGCAAACAGTCAGAAATTCCCCTTATTTTGGGGCAAAATTGCAGAAATTTCCTTTACATTGGGGCAAAATTGTAGAAATTTCCCTTATTTTGGGGCAAAATTGCAGAAATTTCACGTATTTTAGGGAAAAAAGGCAGAAATTTTTTTGGGGGGGCAAAAAGGCAGAAATTTTTTTTATTTTGGTACAAAATTGCAGAAATTTTTCTTATTTTGGGGCAAAAAGTCAGAAATTCCCCATATTTTGGGGCAAAAAGGCAGAAATTCCTCTTATTTTGAGGTAAAAAGGCTGGAATTCCCCTTATTTTGGGGCAAAAAGACAGAAATTTCGTTTATTTTGGGGAAAAGGCAGAAATTGCACTTATTTTGAGTCAAAAAGGTGGAAATTCCCCTTATTTGGGGGCAAAAATGAAGAAATTTGCTTTTTTATGGCAAAAAGGTATACATTCCCTTAATTTTCGGGCAAAAAGGCAGAAATTCTTTGTATTTTGGAGCAAAATTGCAGAAATTCTCATAATTTTCGGGCAAAAAGGCAGAAATTCTCCTTATTTTGGGGCAAAAAGACAGAAAATCTCCTTTTTCGGGAGCAAACAGTCAGAAATTCCCCTTATTTTGGGGCAAAATTGCAGAAATTTCCTTTACATTGGGGCAAAATTGCAGAAATTTCCCTTATTTTGGGGCAAAATTGCAGAAATTTCAGGTATTTGAGAAAAAAAAAGGCAGAAATTTTTTTGGGGGGGCAAAAAGGCAGAAATTTTTTTTATTTTGGTACAAAATTGCAGAAATTTTTCTTATTTTGGGGCAAAAAGTCAGAAATTCCCCATATTTTGGGGCAAAAAGGCAGAAATTCCCCTTATTTTGAGGTAATAAGGCTGAAATTCCCCTTATTTTGGGGCAAAAAGGCAGAAATTTCGTTTATTTTGGGGAAAAGGCAGAAATTGCACTTATTTTGAGTCAAAAAGGTGGAAAATCCCCTTATTTTGGGGCAAAAATGAAGAAATTTGCTTTTTTATGGCAAAAAGGTATACATTCCCTTTATTTTCGGGCAAAAAGGCAGAAATTCTTTGTATTTTGAAGCAAAATTGCAGAAATTCCCCTAATTTTTGGGCAAAAAGGCAGAAATTTTCCTTATTTTGGGGTAAAACTGCAGAAATTTCACTTATTTTGCGGCAAAATGTCAGAAATTCCCCTTATTTTTGGCAAAAAATGCAGAAAATCCCCTTATTTTAGGGCAAAATTGCAGAAATTTCCCTTATTTGGGGGCAAAAACAGAAATTCCCCTTATTTTGGGGCAAAATTGCAGAAATTTCCCTTATTATGGGGAAAAATTGCAGAAATTTCCCTTATTTGGGGGCAAAAAGGCAGAAAATCCACTTAATTTCGGGTAAAAATGCAGAAATTTCTCGTATTTTGGAGCAAAATTGCAGAAACTCCCCTAATTTTCGGGCAAAAAGGCAGAATTTCCCTTTATTGTGGGGCAAAAATAGAGAAATTCTTTTTATTTTGGGGCAAAAATCAGAAATTTCCCTTATTTTGGGGCAAAATTTTAGAAATTTCTTTTATATTGTTACAGACTTGCAGAAATTTTTCTTATTTTGTGGCAAAAAGGCAGAAATTCCCCATACTTTGGTGCAAAAAGGCTGAAATTCCCCATATTTTGGGGAAAAAAGGCAGAAATTCCTCTCATTTGGGGGCAAAAAGGCACAAATTTCCCTTATTTTCGGGCATAATTGCAGGAATTTCATTTATTTCAGGGCAAAAAGTCAGAAATTCCATTTATTTTGGGGAAAAAAGGCTGAAATTTCTTTTATTTTGATACAAAATTGTAGAAATTTTCCTTATTTTGGAACAAAAAGCAAAAATTACCCATATTTTGGGCAAAAAGGCAGAAATTCCCCTTATTTTGAGGTAAAAAGGCTGAAATTTCTGTAATTTTGGGGAAAAAAAGGCAGAAATTCCCTTTACTTTGTGGCAAAAAGGCAGAAATTCCCATTAATTGGGGCAGAAAAGCAGAAATTTTCCTTATTTAAAGGCAATAGGGCAGAAATTCCCCATATTTTGTGGCAAAAAGGCAGAAATTCCCCTTATTTGGAGGTAAAATGCTGAATTTCCCCTTATTTTCGGCAAAAAGGCAGAAATTCCTATTATTTTGGGGCAAAATTGCAGAAATTTCAATTATTTCAGGGCAAAAAGTCAGAAATTAGCCTTATTTTGGGGCGAAAAACAGAAATTCCCTAATTTTGGGGCCAAAAACAGAAATTCCCCTTATTTTGGGGTAAAATTGCAGAAATTTCAAATATTTCAGGGCAAAAAGGCAGAAATTCCACTTTATTTCGGACAATAACGCAGAAATTCCCCGTATTTTAAAGCTAAATTTCAGAAATTCCCCTTATATTGGTGCAAAAATGCAGAAATTCCCTCTATTTTTGTGCAATAAGGCAGATTTCCCCGTATTTTGAAGCAAAATTGCACATTATCCCCTAATTTTGAGGGAAAATGCAGAAATTCACATTATTTTGGAACAAAAAGACAGAAATTCTCCTTATTTCAGGGCAAAAAGTCATAAATTCCCCTTATTTTGGGGCAAAATTGCAGAAATTTCCTTTATTTTGGGGCAAAATTGCAGAAATTTCCCTTATTTTGGGGCAAAATTGCAGAAATTTCACTTATTTCAGGGAAAAAGCACAGAAATTTCTCTTATTTTGGGGAAAAAAGGCAGAAATTTCTTTTATTTTGGTACAAAATTGCAGAAATTTTCTTTATTTTGGGGAAAATGCAGAAATTCCCCATATTTTGGGGCATAAAAGCAGAGATTCCCCTTATTATGAGGTAAAATGCTGAAATTCCCCTTATTTTGAGGCAAAAAGACAGAAATTCCCTTTATTTTGTGGCAAAAAGGCAGAAATTTCCCTTATTTTGGGGCAAAATTGCAGAAATTTCACTTATTTCAGGGCAAAATTCAAAAATTCCTTTTATTTTGGGGCAAAAAGACAGAAATTCCGTTTATTTTGGGTAAAAAGGCAGAAATTTCACTTATTTTGAGGTAAGAAGGCAGAAATTCCTCTTATTTTGGGGCAAAAATGAAGAAATTTCTCTTTTTTGTGGCAAAAGGTATACATTCCCCTTATTTTCGGGCAAAAAAGCAGAAATTCCCCCTATTTTGGAGCAGAATTGAAGAAAATCCCCTAATTGTGGGGCAAAAAGGCAGAAATTCCCTATATGTTGGGGCAAAAAGACAGAAATTCTCCTTATTTTGGGGCAAAACTCAGAAATTCCACTTATTTTGGGGCAAAATTCCAGAAATTTCCCTTATTTTGAAGAAAAAATTGCAGAAATTTTACTTATTTTGGGGCAAAATTGCAGAAATTTCACTTATTTCAGGTAAAAATGGCAGAAATTTTTCTTATTTTGGGGCAAAAAGGCAGAAATTCCTAATATTTTGTGGCAAAAATGCAGAAATTCTCCTTATTTTGAGGTAAAAAGGCTGAAATTTCCCTTATTTGGGGGAAAAAAGGCAGAAATTTCCCTTATTTTGGGGTAAAATTGCAAACATTTCACTTATTTTAGGGTAATAAGTCAGAAATTTTCCTTATTTTGGGGCAAAAAACACAGAAATTCCCTTTGTTTTGGAAGGAAAATACAGAAATTCCACTTCTTTAGAGACAAAAAGGCAGAAATTCCCCTTATTTTGAAGCAAAAATGAAGAAATTCCCCTAATTGTTGGGCCAAAAGGCAGAAATTCCCTATATGTTGGGGCAAAAAGACAGAAATTCTCCTTATTTTGGGACAAAACTCAGAAATTCCACTTATTTTGGGGCAAAATTGCAGGAATTTACCTTATTTTGGGGCAAAATTGCAGAAATTTCCCTTATTTGAGGGCAAAATTGCAGAAATTTCACTTATTTTCAGGTAAAAAGGCTGAAATATCCTTTATTTTGGGGCAAATAGGAAGAAATTCCCCTTATTTTGGGGCAAAATTGCAGAAATTTTCCTTATTTTGGGGCAAAAGGGCTGAAATTCTTATTTTGAGGTAAAATGCTGAAATTCCCCATATTTTGGGGCAAAAGGCAAAACTTCTTCTTATTTTGGGGCAAAGAAGCACAAATTTCCCTTATTTTCGGGCAAAATTGCAGAAATTTCATTTATTTCAGGGCAAAAAGTCAGAAATTCCTTTTATTTCGGGGCAAAGAGCAGAAATTTCTATTATTATGGTACAAAATTGAAGAAATTTTTCTTATTTTGAAACAAAAAGGCAGAAAATTCCCCTTATTTTGAGGCAAAAAGCAGAAATTATTCTCAATTTGAGGTAAAATGCAGAAATTCTCTTTATTTTGGGGCTAAAAGGCAGAAATTCCCTGTATTTTGAAGCAAAATTGCAGAAATTCTCATAATTTTCGGGCAAAAAGGCAGAAATTCTCCTTATTTTGGGGCAAAAAGACAGAAAATCTCCTTTTTCGGGAGCAAACAGTCAGAAATTCCCCTTATTTTGGGGCAAAATTGCAGAAATTTCCTTTACATTGGGGCAAAATTGCAGAAATTTCCCTTATTTTGGGGCAAAAATACAGAAATTCCCTTTATTTTGTGGCAAAAAGGCAGAAATTTCCCTTATTTTGGGGCAAAATTGCAGAAATTTCACTTATTTCTGGGCAAAATTCAAAAATTCCTTTTAATTTTGGGCAAAAAGACAGAAATTTTGTTTATTTTTGGGTAAAAAGGCAGAAATTTCACTTATTGTGAGGTAAGAAGGCAGAAATTCCTCTTATTTTGGGGCAAAAATGAAGAAATTTCTCTTTTTTTGTGGCAAAAGGTATATATTCTCCTTATTTTCGGGCAAAAAAGCAGAAATATCCCGTTTTTTGGAGCACAATTGCAGAAAATCCCCTAATTGTGGGGCAAAAAGGCAGAAATTCCCTATATGTTGGGGCAAAAAGACAGAAATTCTCCTTATTTTGGGGCAAAACTCAGAAATTCCACTTATTTTGGGGCAAAATTCCAGAAATTTCCCTTATTTTGGGGCAAATTTGCAGAAATTTCACTTATTTTGGGGCAAAATTGCAGAAATTTCACTTATTTCAGATAAAAAAAAGGCAGAAATTTTTCTTATTTTGGGGCAAAAAGGCAGAAATTCCCTTTATTTTGGTGCTAAAAAGCAGAAATTCCCCGTATTTTGAAGCAAAATTGCGGAAACTCTCAAAATTTTCGGGCAAAAAGGCAGAAATTCTCCTTATTTTGGGGCAAAAAGACAGAAAATCTCCTTTTTCGGGAGCAAACAGTCAGAAATTCCCCTTATTTTGGGGCAAAATTGCAGAAATTTCCTTTACATTGGGGCAAAATTGTAGAAATTTCCCTTATTTTGGGGCAAAATTGCAGAAATTTCACGTATTTTAGGGAAAAAAGGCAGAAATTTTTTTGGGGGGGCAAAAAGGCAGAAATTTTTTTTATTTTGGTACAAAATTGCAGAAATTTTTCTTATTTTGGGGCAAAAAGTCAGAAATTCCCCATATTTTGGGGCAAAAAGGCAGAAATTCCTCTTATTTTGAGGTAAAAAGGCTGGAATTCCCCTTATTTTGGGGCAAAAAGACAGAAATTTCGTTTATTTTGGGGAAAAGGCAGAAATTGCACTTATTTTGAGTCAAAAAGGTGGAAATTCCCCTTATTTGGGGGCAAAAATGAAGAAATTTGCTTTTTTATGGCAAAAAGGTATACATTCCCTTTATTTTCGGGCAAAAAGGCAGAAATTCTTTGTATTTTGGAGCAAAATTGCAGAAATTCTCATAATTTTTGGGCAAAAAGGCAGAAATTCTCCTTATTTTGGGGCAAAAAGACAGAAAATCTCCTTTTTCGGGAGCAAACAGTCAGAAATTCCCCTTATTTTGGGGCAAAATTGCAGAAATTTCCTTTACATTGGGGCAAAATTGCAGAAATTTCCCTTATTTTGGGGCAAAATTGCAGAAATTTCAGGTATTTGAGAAAAAAAAAGGCAGAAATTTTTTTGGGGGGGCAAAAAGGCAGAAATTTTTTTTATTTTGGTACAAAATTGCAGAAATTTTTCTTATTTTGGGGCAAAAAGTCAGAAATTCCCCATATTTTGGGGCAAAAAGGCAGAAATTCCCCTTATTTTGAGGTAATAAGGCTGAAATTCCCCTTATTTTGGGGCAAAAAGGCAGAAATTTCGTTTATTTTGGGGAAAAGGCAGAAATTGCACTTATTTTGAGTCAAAAAGGTGGAAAATCCCCTTATTTTGGGGCAAAAATGAAGAAATTTGCTTTTTTATGGCAAAAAGGTATACATTCCCTTTATTTTCGGGCAAAAAGGCAGAAATTCTTTGTATTTTGGAGCAAAATTGCAGAAATTCCCCTAATTTTTGGGCAAAAAGGCAGAAATTTTCCTTATTTTGGGGTAAAACTGCAGAAATTTCACTTATTTTGCGGCAAAATGTCAGAAATTCCCCTTATTTTTGGCAAAAAATGCAGAAAATCCCCTTATTTTAGGGCAAAATTGCAGAAATTTCCCTTATTTGGGGGCAAAAACAGAAATTCCCCTTATTTTGGGGCAAAATTGCAGAAATTTCCCTTATTATGGGGAAAAATTGCAGAAATTTCCCTTATTTGGGGGCAAAAAGGCAGAAAATCCACTTAATTTCGGGTAAAAATGCAGAAATTTCTCGTATTTTGGAGCAAAATTGCAGAAACTCCCCTAATTTTCGGGCAAAAAGGCAGAATTTCCCTTTATTGTGGGGCAAAAATAGAGAAATTCTTTTTATTTTGGGGCAAAAATCAGAAATTTCCCTTATTTTGGGGCAAAATTTTAGAAATTTCTTTTATATTGTTACAGACTTGCAGAAATTTTTCTTATTTTGTGGCAAAAAGGCAGAAATTCCCCATACTTTGGTGCAAAAAGGCTGAAATTCCCCATATTTTGGGGAAAAAAGGCAGAAATTCCTCTCATTTGGGGGCAAAAAGGCACAAATTTCCCTTATTTTCGGGCATAATTGCAGGAATTTCATTTATTTCAGGGCAAAAAGTCAGAAATTCCATTTATTTTGGGGAAAAAGGCTGAAATTTCTTTTATTTTGATACAAAATTGTAGAAATTTTCCTTATTTTGGAACAAAAAGCAAAAATTACCCATATTTTGGGCAAAAAGGCAGAAATTCCCCTTATTTTGAGGTAAAAAGGCTGAAATTTCTGTAATTTTGTGGAAAAAAGGCAGAAATTCCCTTTACTTTGTGGCAAAAAGGCAGAAATTCCCGTTAATTGGGGCAGAAAAGCAGAAATTTTCCTTATTTAAAGGCAATAGGGCAGAAATTCCCCATATTTTGTGGCAAAAAGGCAGAAATTCCCCTTATTTGGAGGAAAAATGCTGAATTTCCCCTTATTTTCGGCAAAAAGGCAGAAATTCCTATTATTTTGGGGCAAAATTGCAGAAATTTCAATTATTTCAGGGCAAAAAGTCAGAAATTAGCCTTATTTTGGGGCGAAAAACAGAAATTCCCTAATTTTGGGGCCAAAAACAGAAATTCCCCTTATTTTGGGGTAAAATTGCAGAAATTTCAAATATTTCAGGGCAAAAAGGCAGAAATTCCACTTTATTTCGGACAATAACGCAGAAATTCCCCGTATTTTAAAGCTAAATTTCAGAAATTCCCCTTATATTGGTGCAAAAATGCAGAAATTCCCTCTATTTTTGTGCAATAAGGCAGATTTCCCCGTATTTTGAAGCAAAATTGCACATTATCCCCTAATTTTGAGGGAAAATGCAGAAATTCACATTATTTTGGAACAAAAAGACAGAAATTCTCCTTATTTCAGGGCAAAAAGTCATAAATTCCCCTTATTTTGGGGCAAAATTGCAGAAATTTCCTTTATTTTGGGGCAAAATTGCAGAAATTTCCCTTATTTTGGGGCAAAATTGCAGAAATTTCACTTATTTCAGGGAAAAAGCACAGAAATTTCTCTTATTTTGGGGAAAAAAGGCAGAAATTTCTTTTATTTTGGTACAAAATTGCAGAAATTTTCTTTATTTTGGGGAAAATGCAGAAATTCCCCATATTTTGGGGCATAAAAGCAGAGATTCCCCTTATTATGACGTAAAATGCTGAAATTCCCCTTATTTTGAGGCAAAAAGACAGAAATTCCCTTTATTTTGTGGCAAAAAGGCAGAAATTTCCCTTATTTTGGGGCAAAATTGCAGAAATTTCACTTATTTCAGGGCAAAATTCAAAAATTCCTTTTATTTTGGGGCAAAAAGACAGAAATTCCGTTTATTTTGGGTAAAAAGGCAGAAATTTCACTTATTTTGAGGTAAGAAGGCAGAAATTCCTCTTATTTTGGGGCAAAAATGAAGAAATTTCTCTTTTTTGTGGCAAAAGGTATACATTCCCCTTATTTTCGGGCAAAAAAGCAGAAATTCCCCCTATTTTGGAGCAGAATTGAAGAAAATCCCCTAATTGTGGGGCAAAAAGGCAGAAATTCCCTATATGTTGGGGCAAAAAGACAGAAATTCTCCTTATTTTGGGGCAAAACTCAGAAATTCCACTTATTTTGGGGCAAAATTCCAGAAATTTCCCTTATTTTGAAGCAAAATTGCAGAAATTTTACTTATTTTGGGGCAAAATTGCAGAAATTTCACTTATTTCAGGTAAAAATGGCAGAAATTTTTCTTATTTTGGGGCAAAAAGGCAGAAATTCCTAATATTTTGTGGCAAAAATGCAGAAATTCTCCTTATTTTGAGGTAAAAAGGCTGAAATTTCCCTTATTTGGGGGCAAAAAGACAGAAATTTCCCTTATTTTGGGGTAAAATTGCAAACATTTCACTTATTTTATGGTAATAAGTCAGAAATTTTCCTTATTTTGGGGCAAAAAAGACAGAAATTCCCTTTGTTTTGGAAGGAAAATACAGAAATTCCACTTCTTTAGAGACAAAAAGGCAGAAATTCCCCTTATTTTGAAGCAAAAATGAAGAAATTCCCCTAATTGTTGGGCCAAAAGGCAGAAATTCCCTATATGTTGGGGCAAAAAGACAGAAATTCTCCTTATTTTGGGACAAAACTCAGAAATTCCACTTATTTTGGGGCAAAATTGCAGGAATTTACCTTATTTTGAGGCAAAATTGCAGAAATTTCCCTTATTTGAGGGCAAAATTGCAGAAATTTCACTTATTTTCAGGTAAAAAGGCTGAAATATCCTTTATTTTGGGGCAAATAGGAAGAAATTCCCCTTATTTTGGGGCAAAATTGCAGAAATTTTCCTTATTTTGGGGCAAAAGGGCTGAAATTCTTATTTTGAGGTAAAATGCTGAAATTCCCCTTATTTTGGGGCAAAAGGCAAAACTTCTTCTTATTTTGGGGCAAAGAGGCACAAATTTCCCTTATTTTCGGGCAAAATTGCAGAAATTTCATTTATTTCAGGGCAAAAAGTCAGAAATTCCTTTTATTTCGGGGCAAAGAGCAGAAATTTCTTTTATTATGGTACAAAATTGAAGAAATTTTTCTTATTTTGAAACAAAAAGGCAGAAAATTCCCCTTATTTTGAGGCAAAAAGCAGAAATTATTCTCAATTTGAGGTAAAATACAGAAATTCCCTTTATTTTGGGGCTAAAAGGCAGAAATTCCCTGTATTTTGAAGCAAAATTGCAGAAATTCTCATAATTTTCGGGCAAAAAGGCAGAAATTCTCCTTATTTTGGGGCAAAAAGACAGAAAATCTCCTTTTTCGGGAGCAAACAGTCAGAAATTCCCCTTATTTAGGGGCAAAATTGCAGAAATTTCCTTTACATTGGGGCAAAATTGCAGAAATTTCCCTTATTTTGGGGCAAAATTGCAGAAATTTCAGGTATTTGAGAAAAAAAAGGCAGAAATTTTTTTTGGGGGGGGGAAAAAGGCAGAATTTTTTTTTATTTTGGGGCAAAAAGTCAGAAATTCCCCATATTTTGGGGCAAAAAGGCAGAAATTCCCCTTATTTTGAGGTAATAAGGCTGAAATTCCCCTTATTTTGGGGCAAAATGCAGAAATTTCGTTTATTTTGGGGAAAAGGCAGAAATTGCACTTATTTTGAGTCAAAAAGGTGGAAAATCCCCTTATTTTGGGGCAAAAATGAAGAAATTTGCTTTTTTATGGCATAAAGGTATACATTCCCTTTATTTTCGGGCAAAAAGGCAGAAATTCTTTGTATTTTGGAGCAAAATTGCAGAAATTCCCCTAATTTTTGGGCAAAAAGGCAGAAATTTTCCTTATTTTGGGGTAAAACTGCAGAAATTTCACTTATTTTGCGGCAAAATGTCAGAAATTCCCCTTATTTTTGGCAAAAAATGCAGAAAATCCCCTTATTTTAGGGCAAAATTGCAGAAATTTCCCTTATTTGGGGACAAAAACAGAAATTCCCCTTATTTTGGGGCAAAATTGCAGAAATTTCCCTTATTATGGGGAAAAATTGCAGAAATTTCCCTTATTTTAGGGCAAAATTGCAGAAATTTCACTTATTTCAGAGAAAAAAAGCAAAAATTTTTCTTATTTTTGGGCAAAAAGGCAGAAATTCCCATTATATTGGGGCAAAAAGGCAGAAATTCACCTTATTTTGGGGTAAAATTGCAGAAATTTCACATATTTCAGGGCAAAACGGCAGAAATTCCCCTTATTTTGGGGCAAAAAGGCAGAAATTTCCCTTATTTTGGGATAAAATTGCAGAAATTTCCCTTATTTGGGGGCAAAAAGGCAGAAAATCCACTTAATTTCAGGTAAAAAGGCAGAAATTTCTCGTATTTTGGAGCAAAATTGCAGAAACTCCCCTAATTTTGGGGCAAAAAGGCAGAATTTCCCTTTATTTTGGGGCAAAAATAGAGAAATTCTTTTTATTTTGGGGCAAAAATCAGAAATTTCCTTTATTTTGGGGCAAAATTTTAGAAATTTCTTTTATATTGTTACAGACTTGCAGAAATTTTTCTTATTTTGTGGCAAAAAGGCAGAAATTCCCCATATTTTGGTGCAAAAAGGCTGAAATTCCCCTTATTTTGAGGTAAAATCCTGAAATTCCCCATATTTTGGGGCAAAAAGGCAGAAATTCCCCTCATTTGGGGGCAAAAAGGCCCAAATTTCCCTTATTTTCGGGCATAATTGAAGGAATTTTATTTATTTCAGGGCAAAAAGTCAGAAATTCCTTTTATTTTGGGGCAAAAACAGAAATTTCTTTTATTTTGATACAAAATTGTAGAAATTTTCCTTATTTTGGAACAAAAGGGCAAAAATTACCCATATTTTGGGGAAAAAGGCAGAAATTCCTTTTATTTTGAGGTAAAAAGGCTGAAATTCCCGTTATTTTGGGGCATAAAGGCAGAAATTCCCTTTACTTTGTGGCAAAAGGGCAGAAGTTCCCGTTAATTGGGGCAGAAAAGCAGAAATTTTCCTTATTTAAGGGCAATAGGGCAGAAATTCCCCTTATTTGAAGGTAAAATGCTGAAATTCCCCTTATTTTCGGCAAAAAGGCAGAAATTCCTATTATTTTGGGGCAAAATTGCAGAAATTTCAATTATTTCTGGGCAAAAAGTCAGATATTTGCCTTATTTTGGGGCAAAAAGCAGAAATTCCCTTAATTTTGGGGCCAAAAACAGAAATTCCCCTTATTTTGGGGTAAAATTGCAGAAATTTCAAATATTTCAGGGCAAAAAGGCAGAAATTCCACTTTATTTCGGACAATAACGCAGAAATTCCCCGTATTTTAAAACTAAATTTCAGAAATCCCCCTTATATTGGTGCAAAAATGGAGAAATTCCCTTTATTTTTGTGCAATAAGGCAGATTTCCCCGTATTTTGAAGCAAAATTGCACATATTTCCCTAATTTTGAAGGAAAATGCAGAAATTCACATTATTTTGGAACAAAAAGACAGAAATTCTCCTTATTTCAGGGCAAAAAGTCAGAAATTCCCCTTCTTTTGGGGTAAAATTGCAGAAATTTTCTTTATTTTGGGGCAAAATTGCAGAAATTTCTCTTATTTTGGGGCAAAATTGCAGAAATTTCACTTATTTCAGGGAAAAAGTGCAGAAATTTCTCTTATTTTGGGGCAAAAAGGCAGAAATTTCTTTTATTTTGGTACAAAATTGCAGAAATTTTCTTTATTTTGGGGCAAAATTGCAGAAATTTCCCTTATTTTGGGGCAAAATTGCAGAAATTTCACTTATTTCAGGGAAAAAGTGCAGAAATTTCTCTTATTTTGGGGCAAAAAGGCAGAAATTTCTTTTATTTTGGTACAAAATTGCAGAAATTTTTTTTATTTTGGGGCAAAAATGAAGAAATTCCCCATATTTTGGGGGAAAAAGGCAGAGATTTGCCTTATTATGAGGTAAAATGCTGAAATTCCCCTTATTTTGGGGCAAAAATACAGAAATTCCCTATATTTTGTGGCAAAAAGTCAGAAATTTCCCTTATTTTGGGGCAAAATTGCAGAAATTTCACTTATTTCAGGGCAAAATTCAAAAATTCCTTTTATTTTAGGGCAAAAAGACAGAAATTCCGTTCATTTTTAGGTAAAAAGGCAGAAATTTCACTTATTTTGAGGTAAGAAGGCAGAAATTCCTCTTATTTTGGGGCAAAAATGAAGAAATTTCTCTTTTTTGTGGCAAAAGGTATACATTCCCCTTATTTTCGGGCAAAAAAAGCAGAAATTCCCCGTATTTTGGAGCAGAATTGAAGAAAATCCCCTAATTGTGGGGCAAAAAGGCAGAAATTCCCTATATGTTGGGGCAAAAAGACAGAAATTCTCCTTATTTTGGGGCAAAACTCAGAAATTCCACTTATTTTGGGGCAAATTTCCAGAAATTTCCCTTATTTTGGGGCAAAATTGCAGAAATTTTACTTATTTTGGGGCAAAATTGCAGAAATTTCACTTATTTCAGGTAAAAATGGCAGAAATTTTTCTTATTTTGGGGCAAAAAGGCAGAAATTCCTAATATTTTGTGGCAAAAATGCAGAAATTCCCCTTATTTTGAGGTAAAAAGGCTGAAATTCCCCTTATTTGGGGGCAAAAAGGCAGAAATTTCCCTAATTTTGGGGCAAAAGTGCAAACATTTCACATATTTCAGGGTAATAAGTCAGAAATTTTCCTTATTTTGGGGCAAAAAAGACAGAAATTCCCTTTGTTTTGGAAGGAAAATACAGAAATTCCACTTCTTTAGAGACAAAAAGGCAGAAATTCCCCTTATTTTGAAGCAAAAATGAAGAAATTCCCCTAATTGTTGGGCCAAAAGGCAGAAATTCCCTATATGTTGGGGCAAAAAGAGAGAAATTCTCCTTATTTTGGGACAAAACTCAGAAATTCCACTTATTTTGGGGCAAAATTGCAGGAATTTACCTTATTTTGAGGCAAAATTGCAGAAATTTCCCTTATTTGAGGGCAAAATTGCAGAAATTTCACTTATTTTCAGGTAAAAAGGCTGAAATATCCTTTATTTTGGGGCAAATAGGAAGAAATTCCCCTTATTTTGGGGCAAAATTGCAGAAATTTTCCTTATTTTGGGGCAAAAGGGCTGAAATTCTTATTTTGAGGTAAAATGCTGAAATTCCCCTTATTTTGGGGCAAAAGGCAAAACTTCTTCTTATTTTGGGGCAAAGAGGCACAAATTTCCCTTATTTTCGGGCAAAATTGCAGAAATTTCATTTATTTCAGGGCAAAAAGTCAGAAATTCCTTTTATTTCGGGGCAAAGAGCAGAAATTTCTTTTATTATGGTACAAAATTGAAGAAATTTTTCTTATTTTGAAACAAAAAGGCAGAAAATTCCCCTTATTTTGAGGCAAAAAGCAGAAATTATTCTCAATTTGAGGTAAAATGCAGAAATTCCCTTTATTTTGGGGCTAAAAGGCAGAAATTCCCTGTATTTTGAAGCAAAATTGCAGAAATTCTCATAATTTTCGGGCAAAAAGGCAGAAATTCTCCTTATTTTGGGGCAAAAAGACAGAAAATCTCCTTTTTCGGGAGCAAACAGTCAGAAATTCCCCTTATTTTGGGGCAAAATTGCAGAAATTTCCTTTACATTGGGGCAAAATTGCAGAAATTTCCCTTATTTTGGGGCAAAATTGCAGAAATTTCAGGTATTTGAGAAAAAAAAGGCAGAAATTTTTTTTTGGGGGGGGAAAAAGGCAGAATTTTTTTTTATTTTGGGGCAAAAAGTCAGAAATTCCCCATATTTTGGGGCAAAAAGGCAGAAATTCCCCTTATTTTGAGGTAATAAGGCTGAAATTCCCCTTATTTTGGGGCAAAATGCAGAAATTTCGTTTATTTTGGGGAAAAGGCAGAAATTGCACTTATTTTGAGTCAAAAAGGTGGAAAATCCCCTTATTTTGGGGCAAAAATGAAGAAATTTGCTTTTTTATGGCATAAAGGTATACATTCCCTTTATTTTCGGGCAAAAAGGCAGAAATTCTTTGTATTTTGGAGCAAAATTGCAGAAATTCCCCTAATTTTTGGGCAAAAAGGCAGAAATTTTCCTTATTTTGGGGTAAAACTGCAGAAATTTCACTTATTTTGCGGCAAAATGTCAGAAATTCCCCTTATTTTTGGCAAAAAATGCAGAAAATCCCCTTATTTTAGGGCAAAATTGCAGAAATTTCCCTTATTTGGGGACAAAAACAGAAATTCCCCTTATTTTGGGGCAAAATTGCAGAAATTTCCCTTATTATGGGGAAAAATTGCAGAAATTTCCCTTATTTTAGGGCAAAATTGCAGAAATTTCACTTATTTCAGAGAAAAAAAGCAAAAATTTTTCTTATTTTGGGGCAAAAAGGCAGAAATTCCCATTATATTGGGGCAAAAAGGCAGAAATTCACCTTATTTTGGGGTAAAATTGCAGAAATTTCACATATTTCAGGGCAAAACGGCAGAAATTCCCCTTATTTTGGGGCAAAAAGGCAGAAATTTCCCTTATTTTGGGATAAAATTGCAGAAATTTCCCTTATTTGGGGGCAAAAAGGCAGAAAATCCACTTAATTTCAGGTAAAAAGGCAGAAATTTCTCGTATTTTGGAGCAAAATTGCAGAAACTCCCCTAATTTTGGGGCAAAAAGGCAGAATTTCCCTTTATTTTGGGGCAAAAATAGAGAAATTCTTTTTATTTTGGGGCAAAAATCAGAAATTTCCTTTATTTTGGGGCAAAATTTTAGAAATTTCTTTTATATTGTTACAGACTTGCAGAAATTTTTCTTATTTTGTGGCAAAAAGGCAGAAATTCCCCATATTTTGGTGCAAAAAGGCTGAAATTCCCCTTATTTTGAGGTAAAATCCTGAAATTCCCCATATTTTGCGGCAAAAAGGCAGAAATTCCCCTCATTTGGGGGCAAAAAGGCCCAAATTTCCCTTATTTTCGGGCATAATTGAAGGAATTTTATTTATTTCAGGGCAAAAAGTCAGAAATTCCTTTTATTTTGGGGCAAAAACAGAAATTTCTTTTATTTTGATACAAAATTGTAGAAATTTTCCTTATTTTGGAACAAAAAGGCAAAAATTACCCATATTTTGGGGAAAAAGGCAGAAATTCCTTTTATTTTGAGGTAAAAAGGCTGAAATTCCCGTTATTTTGGGGCATAAAGGCAGAAATTCCCTTTACTTTGTGGCAAAAGGGCAGAAGTTCCCGTTAATTGGGGCAGAAAAGCAGAAATTTTCCTTATTTAAGGGCAATAGGGCAGAAATTCCCCTTATTTGAAGGTAAAATGCTGAAATTCCCCTTATTTTCGGCAAAAAGGCAGAAATTCCTATTATTTTGGGGCAAAATTGCAGAAATTTCAATTATTTCTGGGCAAAAAGTCAGATATTTGCCTTATTTTGGGGCAAAAAGCAGAAATTCCCTTAATTTTGGGGCCAAAAACAGAAATTCCCCTTATTTTGGGGTAAAATTGCAGAAATTTCAAATATTTCAGGGCAAAAAGGCAGAAATTCCACTTTATTTCGGACAATAACGCAGAAATTCCCCGTATTTTAAAACTAAATTTCAGAAATCCCCCTTATATTGGTGCAAAAATGGAGAAATTCCCTTTATTTTTGTGCAATAAGGCAGATTTCCCCGTATTTTGAAGCAAAATTGCACATATTTCCCTAATTTTGAAGGAAAATGCAGAAATTCACATTATTTTGGAACAAAAAGACAGAAATTCTCCTTATTTCAGGGCAAAAAGTCAGAAATTCCCCTTCTTTTGGGGTAAAATTGCAGAAATTTTCTTTATTTTGGGGCAAAATTGCAGAAATTTCTCTTATTTTGGGGCAAATTTGCAGAAATTTCACTTATTTCAGGGAAAAAGTGCAGAAATTTCTATTATTTTGGGGCAAAAAGGCAGAAATTTCTTTTATTTTGGTACAAAATTGCAGAAATTTCCCTTATTTTGGGGCAAAATTGCAGAAATTTCCCTTATTTTGGGGCAAAATTGCAGAAATTTCACTTATTTCAGGGAAAAAGTGCAGAAATTTCTCTTATTTTGGGGCAAAAAGGCATAAATTTCTTTTATTTTAGTACAAAATTGCAGAAATTTTTTTTATTTTGGGGCAAAAATGAAGAAATTCCCCATATTTTGGGGGAAAAAGGCAGAGATTTGCCTTATTATGAGGTAAAATGCTGAAATTCCCCTTATTTTGGGGCAAAAATACAGAAATTCCCTTTATTTTGTGGCAAAAAGGCAGAAATTTCCCTTATTTTGGGGCAAAATTGCAGAAATTTCACTTATTTCAGGGCAAAATTCAAAAATTCCTTTTATTTTTGGGCAAAAAGACAGAAATTCCGTTCATTTTTAGGTAAAAAGGCAGAAATTTCACTTATTTTGAGGTAAGAAGGCAGAAATTCCTCTTATTTTGGGGCAAAAATGAAGAAATTTCTCTTTTTTGTGGCAAAAGGTATACATTCCCCTTATTTTCGGGCAAAAAAGCAGAAATTCCCCGTATTTTGGAGCAGAATTGAAGAAAATCCCCTAATTGTGGGGCAAAAAGGCAGAAATTCCCTATATGTTGGGGCAAAAAGACAGAAATTCTCTTTATTTTGGGGCAAAACTCAGAAATTCCACTTATTTTGGGGCAAATTTCCAGAAATTTCCCTTATTTTGGGGCAAAATTGCAGAAATTTTACTTATTTTGGGGCAAAATTGCAGAAATTTCACTTATTTCAGGTAAAAATGGCAGAAATTTTTCTTATTTTGGGGCAAAAAGGCAGAAATTCCTAATATTTTGTGGCAAAAATGCAGAAATTCCCCTTATTTTGAGGTAAAAAGGCTGAAATTCCCCTTATTTGGGGGCAAAAAGGCAGAAATTTCCCTAATTTTGGGGCAAAAGTGCAAACATTTCACTTATTTCAGGGTAATAAGTCAGAAATTTTCCTTATTTAGGGGCAAAAAAGACAGAAATTCCCTTTGTTTTGGAAGGAAAATACAGAAATTCCACTTCTTTAGAGACAAAAAGGCAGAAATTCCCCTTATTTTGAAGCAAAAATGAAATTCCCCTAATTGTTGGGCCAAAAGGCAGAAATTCCCTATATGTTGGGGAAAAAAGACAGAAATTCTCCTTATTTTGGGACAAAACTCAGAAATTCCACTTATCTTGGGGCAAAATTGCAGGAATTTACCTTATTTTGAGGCAAAATTGCAGAAATTTCCCTTATTTGGGGCAAAATTGCAGAAATTTCACTTATTTTCAGGTAAAAAGGCTGAAATATCCTTTATTTTGGGGCAAAAAAGAAGAAATTCCCCTTATTTTGGGGCAAAATTGCAGAAATTTTCCTTATTTTGGGGCAAAAGGGCTGAAATACTTATTTTGAGGTAAAATGCTGAAATTCCCCATATTTTGGGGCAAAAGGCAAAACTTCTTCTTATTTTGGGGCAAAGAAGCACAAATTTCCCTTATTTTCGGGCAAAATTGCAGAAATTTCATTTATTTCAGGGCAAAACGTCAGAAATTTTTTTATTTTGGGGCAAAGAGCAGAAATTTCTTTTATTATGGTACAAAATTGAAGAAATTTTTCTTATTTTGAAACAAAAAGGCAGAAAATTCCCCTTATTTTGAGGCAAAAGGCAGAAATTATTCTCAATTTGAGGTAAAATGCAGAAATTCCCTTTATTTTGGGGCAAAAAGGCAGAAATTCCCCTCATTTGGGGGCAAAAAGGCCCAAATTTCCCATATTTTCGGGCATAATTGCAGAAATTTCATTTACTTCAGGGCAAAAAGTCAGAAATTCCTTTTATTTTGGGGCAAAAACAGAAATTTCTTTTATTTTGATACAAAATTGTAGAAATTTTCCTTATTTTGGAACAAAAAGGCAAAAATTACCCATATTTTGGGGAAAAAGGCAGAAATTCCCCTTATTTTGAAGTAAAAAGGCTGAAATTCCCGTTATTTTGGGGCAAAAAGGCAGAAATTCCCTTTACTTTGTGGCAAAAAGGCAGAAATTCCCGTTAATTGGGGCAGAAAAGCAGAAATTTTCCTTATTTAAGGGCAATAGGGCAGAAATTCCCCTTATTTTGTGGCAAAAAGGCAGATTCCCCTTATTTGAAGGTAAAATGCTGAAATTCCCCTTATTTTCGGCAAAAAGGCAGAAATTCCTATTATTTTGGGGCAAAAATACAGAAATTCCCTTTATTTTGTGGCAAAAAGGCAGAAATTTCCCTTATTTTGGGGCAAAATTGCAGAAATTTCACTTATTTCAGGGCAAAATTCAAAAATTCCTTTTATTTTGGGGCAAAAAGACAGAAATTCCGTTCATTTTTAGGTAAAAAGGAAGAAATTTCACTTATTTTGAGGTAAGAAGGCAGAAATTCCTCTTATTTTGGGGCAAAAATGAAGAAATTTCTCTTTTTTGTGGCAAAAGGTATACATTCCCCTTATTTTCGGGCAAAAAATGCAGAAATTCCCCGTATTTTGGAGCAGAATTGAAGAAAATCCCCTAATTGTGGGGCAAAAAGGCAGAAATTCCCTATATGTTGGGGCAAAAAGACAGAAATTCTCCTTATTTTGGGGCAAAACTCAGAAATTCCACTTATTTTGGGGCAAATTTCCAGAAATTTCCCTTATTTTGGGGCAAAATTGCAGAAATTTTACATATTTTGGGGCAAAATTGCAGAAATTTCACTTATTTCAGGTAAAAATGGCAGAAATTTTTCTTATTTTGGGGCAAAAAAACAGAAATTCCTAATATTTTGTGGCAAAAATGCAGAAATTCCCCTTATTTTGAGGTAAAAGGCTGAAATTCCCCTTATTTGGGGACAAAAAGGCAGAAATTTCCCTAATTTTGGGGCAAAAGTGCAAACATTTCACTTATTTCAGGGTAATAAGTCAGAAATTTTCCTTATTTTGGGGCAAAAAAGACAGAAATTCCCTTTGTTTTGGAAGGAAAATACAGAAATTCCACTTCTTTAGAGACAAAAAGGCAGAAATTCCCCTTATTTTGAAGCAAAAATGAAGAAATTCCCCTAATTGTTGGGCCAAAAGGCAGAAATTCCCTATATGTTGGGGCAAAAAGACAGAAATTCTCCTTATTTTGGGACAAAACTCAGAAATTCCACTTATTTTGGGGCAAAATTGCAGGAATTTACCTTATTTTGAGGCAAAATTGCAGAAATTTCCCTTATTTGGGGCAAAATTGCAGAAATTTCACTTATTTTCAGGTAAAAAGGCTGAAATATCCTTTATTTTGGGGCAAAAAGGAAGAAATTCCCCTTATTTTGGGGCAAAATTGCAGAAATTTTCCTTATTTTGGGGCAAAAAGGCTGAAATTCTTATTTTGAGGTAAAATGCTGAAATTCCCCATATTTTGGGGCAAAAGGCAAAACTTCTTTTTATTTTGGGGCAAAGAGGCACAAATTTCCCTTATTTTCGGGCAAAATTGCAGAAATTATATTTATTTCAGGGCAAAAAGTCAGAAATTCCTTTTATTTTGGAGCAAAGAGCAGAAATTTCTTTTATTATGGTACAAAATTGAAGAAATTTTTCTTATTTTGAAACAAAAAGGCAGAAAATTCCCCTTATTTTGAGGCAAAAGGCAAAATTATTCTCAATTTGAGGTAAAATGCAGAAATTCCCTTTATTTTGGGGCTAAAAAACAGAAATTCCCTGTATTTTGAAGCAAAATTGCAGAAATTCTCATAATTTTCGGGCAAAAAGGCAGAAATTCTCCTTATTATGGGGCAAAAAGACAGAAAATCTCCTTTTTCGGGAGCAAACAGTCACAAATTCCCCTAATTTTGGGGCAAAATTGCTGAAATTTCCTTTACATTGGGGCAAAATTGTAGAAATTTCCCTTATTTTGGGGCAAAATTGCAGAAATTTCACGTATTTCAGGGAAAATAGGCAGAAATTTTTTTGGCGGGGCACAAAGGCAGAAATTTTTTTTATTTTGGTACAAAATTGCAGAAATTTTTCTTATTTTGGGGTAAAAAGTCAGAAATTCCCTATATTTTGGGGCAAAAAGGCAGAAATTCCCCTTATTTTGAGGTAAAAAGGCTGAAATTCCCCTTATTTTGGGGCAAAAAGACAGAAATTTTGTTTATTTTGGGGAAAAGGCAGAAATGGCACTTATTTTGAGTCAAAAACGTGGAAATTCCCCTTATTTTGGGGCAAAAATGAAGAAATTTGCTTTTTTATGGCAAAAAGGTATACATTCCCTTTATTTTCGGGCAAAAAGGCAGAAATTCTTTGTATTTTGGAGCAAAATTGCAGAAATTCCCCTAATTTTTGCGCAAAAAGGCAGAAATTTTCCTTATTTTGGGGTAAAACTGCAGAAATTTCACTTATTTTGCGGCAAAATGTCAGAAATTCCTTTTATTTTTGGCAAAAAATGCAGAAAATCCCCTTATTTTAGGGCAAAATTGCAGAAATTTCCCTTATTTGGGGGCAAAAACAGAAATTCCCCTTATTTTGGGGCAAAATTGCAGAAATTTCCCTTATTATGGGAAAAAATTGCAGAAATTTCCTTTTTTTAGGGCAAAATTGCAGAAATTTCACTTATTTCAGAGAAAAAAAAGCAAAAATTTTTCTTATTTTGGGGCAAAAAGGCAGAAATTCCCATTATTTTGGGGCAAAAAGGCAGAAATTCACCTTATTTTGGGGTAAATTGCAGAAATTTCACATATTTCGGGGCAAAACGGCAGAAATTCCCCTTATTTTGGGGCAAAAAGGCAGAAATTTCCCTTATTTTGGGATAAAATTGCAGAAATTTTTTCTTATTTGGGGGAAAAAAGGCAGAAAATCCACTTAATTTCGGGTAAAAAGCAGAAATTTCTCGTATTTTGGAGGAAAATTGCAGAAACTCCCCTACTTTTGGGGCTAAAAGGCAGAATTTCCCTTTATTTTGGGGCAAAAATAGAGAAATTCTTTTTATTTAGGGGCAAAAATCAGAAATTTCCTTTATTTTGGGGCAAAATTTTAGAAATTTCTTTTATATTGTTACAGACTTGCAGAAATTTTTCTTATTTTGTGGCAAAAAGGCAGAAATTCCCCATATTTTGGTGCAAAAAGGCTGAAATTCCCCTTATTTTGAGGTAAAATCCTGAAATTCCCCATATTTTGGGGCAAAAAGGCAGAAATTCCCCTCATTTGGGGGCAAAAAGGCCCAAATTTCCCTTATTTTCGGGCATAATTGCAGGAATTTCATTTATTTCAGGGCAAAAAGTCAGAAATTCCTTTTATTTTGGGGCAAAAACAGAAATTTCCTTTATTTTGATACAAAATTGTAGAAATTTTCCTTATTTTGGAACAAAAAGGCAAAAATTACCCATATTTTGGGGAAAAAGGCAGAAATTCCCCTTATTTTGAGGTAAAAAGGCTGAAATTCCCATTATTTTGGGGCAAAAAGGCATAAATTCCCTTTACTTTGTGGCAAAAAGGCAGAAATTCCCATTAATTGGGGCAGAAAAGCAGAAATTTTCCTTATTTAAGGGCAATAGGGCAGAAATTCCCCTTATTTTGTGGCAAAAAGGCAGAAATTCCCCTTATTTGAAGGTAAAATGCTGAAATTCCCCTTATTTTCGGCAAAAGGCAGAAATTCCTATTATTTTGGGGCAAAATTGCAGAAATTTCAATTATTTCTGGGCAAAAAGTCAGATATTTGCCTTATTTTGGGGCAAAAAGCAGAAATTCCCTTAATTTTGGGGCCAAAAACAGAAATTCCCCTTATTTTGGGGTAAAATTGCAGAAATTTCAAATATTTCAGGGCAAAAAGGCAGAAATTCCACTTTATTTCGGACAATAACGCAGAAATTCCCCGTATTTTAAAGCTAAATTTCAGAAATTCCCCTTATATTGGTGCAAAAATGGAGAAATTCCCTTTATTTTTGTGCAATAAGGCAGATTTCCCCGTATTTTGAAGCAAAATTGCACATATTTCCCTAATTTTGAAGGAAAATGCAGAAATTCACATTATTTTGGAACAAAAAGACAGAAATTCTCCTTATTTCAGGGCAAAAAGTCAGAAATTCCCCTTCTTTTGGGTAAAATTGCAGAAATTTTCTTTATTTTGGGGCAAAATTGCAGAAATTTCTCTTATTTTGGGGCAAAATTGCAGAAATTTCACTTATTTCAGGGAAAAAGTGCAGAAATTTCTCTTATTTTGGGGCAAAAAGGCAGAAATTTCTTTTATTTTGGTACAAAATTGCAGAAATTTTATTTTGGGGCAAAATTGCAGAAATTTCCCTTATTTTGGGGCAAAATTGCAGAAATTTCACTTATTTCAGGGAAAAAGTGCAGAAATTTCTCTTATTTTGGGGCAAAAAGGCAGAAATTTCTTTTATTTTGGTACAAAATTGCAGAAATTTTCTTTATTTTGGGGCAAAAATGAAGAAATTCCCCATATTTTGGGGCAAAAAGGCAGAGATTTGCCTTATTATGAGGTAAAATGCTGAAATTCCCCTTATTTTGGGGCAAAAATACAGAAATTCCCTATATTTTGTGGCAAAAAGGCAGAAATTTCCCTTATTTTGGGGCAAAATTGCAGAAATTTCACTTATTTCAGGGCAAAATTCAAAAATTCCTTTTATTTTAGGGCAAAAAGACAGAAATTCCGTTCATTTTTAGGTAAAAAGGCAGAAATTTCACTTATTTTGAGGTAAGAAGGCAGAAATTCCTCTTATTTTGGGGCAAAAATGAAGAAATTTCTCTTTTTTGTGGCAAAAGGTATACATTCCCCTTATTTTCGGGCAAAAAAAGCAGAAATTCCCCGTATTTTGGAGCAGAATTGAAGAAAATCCCCTAATTGTGGGGCAAAAAGGCAGAAATTCCCTATATGTTGGGGCAAAAAGACAGAAATTCTCCTTATTTTGGGGCAAAACTCAGAAATTCCACTTATTTTGGGGCAAATTTCCAGAAATTTCCCTTATTTTGGGGCAAAATTGCAGAAATTTTACTTATTTTGGGGCAAAATTGCAGAAATTTCACTTATTTCAGGTAAAAATGGCAGAAATTTTTCTTATTTTGGGGCAAAAAGGCAGAAATTCCTAATATTTTGTGGCAAAAATGCAGAAATTCCCCTTATTTTGAGGTAAAAAGGCTGAAATTCCCCTTATTTGGGGGCAAAAAGGCAGAAATTTCCCTAATTTTGGGGCAAAAGTGCAAACATTTCACTTATTTCAGGGTAATAAGTCAGAAATTTTCCTTATTTTGCGGCAAAAAAGACAGAAATTCCCTTTGTTTTGGAAGGAAAATACAGAAATTCCACTTCTTTAGAGACAAAAAGGCAGAAATTCCCCTTATTTTGAAGCAAAAATGAAGAAAATCCCCTAATTGTTGGGCCAAAAGGCAGAAATTCCCTATATGTTGGGGCAAAAAGACAGAAATTCTCCTTATTTTGGGACAAAACTCAGAAATTCCACTTATTTTGGGGCAAAATTGCAGGAATTTACCTTATTTTGAGGCAAAATTGCAGAAATTTCCCTTATTTGGGGCAAAATTGCAGAAATTTCACTTATTTTCAGGTAAAAAGGCTGAAATATCCTTTATTTTGGGGCAAAAAAGAAGAAATTCCCCTTATTTTGGGGCAAAATTGCAGAAATTTTCCTTATTTTGGGGCAAAAGGGCTGAAATTCTTATTTTGAGGTAAAATGCTGAAATTCCCCATATTTTGGGGCAAAAGGCAAAACTTCTTCTTATTTTGGGGCAAAGAGGCACAAATTTCCCTTATTTTCGGGCAAAATTGCAGAAATTTCATTTATTTCAGGGCAAAAAGTCAGAAATTTTTTTTATTTTGGGGCAAAGAGCAGAAATTTCTTTTATTATGGTACAAAATTGAAGAAATTTTTCTTATTTTGAAACAAAAAGGCAGAAAATTCCCCTTATTTTGAGGCAAAAGGCAGAAATTATTCTCAATTTGAGGTAAAATGCAGAAATTCCCTTTATTTTGGGGCTAAAAGGCAGAAATTCCCTGTATTTTGAAGCAAAATTGCAGAAATTCTCATAATTTTCGGGCAAAAAGGCAGAAATTCTCCTTATTTTGGGGCAAAAAGACAGAAAATCTCCTTTTTCGGGAGCAAACAGTCAGAAATTCCCCTTATTTTGGGGCAAAATTGCAGAAATTTCCCTTATTTTGGGGCAAAATTGCAGAAATTTCACGTATTTCAGGGAAAAAAGGCAGAAATTTTTTTTGGGGGGGCAAAAAGGCAGAAATTTTTTTTTATTTTGGTACAAAATGGCAGAAATTTTTCTTATTTTGGGGCAAAAAGTCAGAAATTCCCCATATTTTGGGGCAAAAAGGCAGAAATTCCCCTTATTTTGAGGTAATAAGGCTGAAATTCCCCTTATTTTGGGGCAAAAAGGCAGAAATTTCGTTTATTTTGGGGAAAAGGCAGAAATTGCACTTATTTTGAGTCAAAAAGGTGGAAAATCCCCTTATTTTGGGGCAAATATGAAGAAATTTGCTTTTTTATGGCAAAAAGGTATACATTCCCTTTATTTTCGGGCAAAAAGGCAGAAATTCTTTGTATTTTGGAGCAAAATTGCAGAAATTCCCCTAATTTTTGGGCAAAAAGGCAGAAATTTTGCTTATTTTGGGGTAAAACTGCAGAAAAATCACTTATTTTGCGGCAAAATGTCAGAAATTCCCCTTATTTTTGGCAAAAAATGCAGAAAATCCCCTTATTTTAGGGCAAAATTGCAGAAATTTCCCTTATTTGGGGACAAAAACAGAAATTCCCCTTATTTTGGGGCAAAATTGCAGAAATTTCCCTTATTATGGGGAAAAATTGCAGAAATTTCCCTAATTTTAGGGCAAAATTGCAGAAATTTCACTTATTTCAGAGAAAAAAAGCAAAAATTTTTCTTATTTTGGGGCAAAAAGGCAGAAATTCCCATTATTTTGGGGCAAAAAGGCAGAAATTCACCTTATTTTGGGGTAAAATTGCAGAAATTTCACATATTTCAGGGCAAAACGGCAGAAATTCCCCTTATTTTGTGGCAAAAAGGCAGAAATTTCCCTTATTTTGGGATAAAATTGCAGAAATTTCCCTTATTTGGAGGCAAAAAGGCAGAAAATCCACTTAATTTCGGGTAAAAAGGCAGAAATTTCTCGTATTTTGGAGCAAAATTGCAGAAACTCCCCTAATTTTGGGGCTAAAAGGCAGAATTTCCCTTTATTTTGGGGCAAAAATAGAGAAATTCTTTTTATTTTGGGGCAAAAATCAGAAATTTCCTTTATTTTGGGGCATAATTTTAGAAATTTCTTTTATATTGTTACAGACTTGCAGAAATTTTTCTTATTTTGTGGCAAAAAGGCAGAAATTCCCCATATTTTGGTGCAAAAAGGCTGAAATTCCCCTTATTTTGAGGTAAAATCCTGAAATTCCCCATATTTTGGGGCAAAAAGGCAGAAATTCCCCTCATTTGGGGGCAAAAAGGCACAAATTTCCCTTATTTTCGGGCATAATTGCAGGAATTTCATTTATTTCAGGGCAAAAAGTCAGAAATTCCTTTTATTTTGGGGCAAAAACAGAAATTTCTTTTATTTTGATACAAAATTGTAGAAATTTTTCTTATTTTGGAACAAAAAGGCAAAAATTACCCATATTTTGGGGAAAAAGACAGAAATTCCTTTTATTTTGAGGTAAAAAGGCTGAAATTCCCGTTATTTTGGGGCATAAAGGCAGAAATTCCCTTTACTTTGTGGCAAAAAGGCAGAAATTCCCGTTAATTGGGGCAGAAAAGCAGAAATTTTCCTTATTTAAGGGCAATAGGGCAGAAATTCCCCTTATTTGAAGGTAAAAAAGGCAGAAAATCCCCTTATTTTAGGGCAAAATTGCAGAAATCTCCCTTATTTGAGGGCAAAAACAGAAATTCCCTTTATTTTGGGGCAAAATTGCAGAAATTTCCCTTATTATGGGGAAAAATTGCAGAAATTTCCCTTATTTGGGGGCAAAAAGGCAGAAAATCCACTTAATTTCGGGTAAAAAGGCAGAAATTTCTCGTATTTTGGAGCAAAATTGCAGAAACTCCCCTAATTTTGGGGCAAAAAGGCAGAATTTCCCTTTATTGTGGGGCAAAAATAGAGAAATTCTTTTTATTTTGGGGCAAAAATCAGAAATTTCCCTTATTTTGGGGCAAAATTTTAGAAATTTCTTTTATATTGTTACAGACTTGCAGAAATTTTTCTTATTTTGTGGCAAAAAGGCAGAAATTCCCCATACTTTGGTGCAAAAAGGCTGAAATTCCCCATATTTTGGGGAAAAAAGGCAGAAATTCCTCTCATTTGGGGGCAAAAAGGCACAAATTTCCCTTATTTTCGGGCATAATTGCAGGAATTTCATTTATTTCAGGGCAAAAAGTCAGAAATTCCATTTATTTTGGGGAAAAAAGGCAGAAATTTCTTTTATTTTGATACAAAATTGTAGAAATTTTCCTTATTTTGGAACAAAAAGCAAAAATTACCCATATTTTGGGCAAAAAGGCAGAAATTCCCCTTATTTTGAGGTAAAAAGGCTGAAATTCCTGTAATTTTGGGGAAAAAAGGCAGAAATTCCCTTTACTTTGTGGCAAAAAGGCAGAAATTCCCATTAATTGGGGCAGAAAAGCAGAAATTTTCCTTATTTAAAGGCAATAGGGCAGAAATTCCCCATATTTTGTGGCAAAAAGGCAGAAATCCCCTTATTTGGAGGTAAAATGCTGAATTTCCCCTTATTTTCGGCAAAAAGGCAGAAATTCCTATTATTTTGGGGCAAAATTGCAGAAATTTCAATTATTTCAGGGCAAAAAGTCAGAAATTAGCCTTATTTTGGGGCGAAAAACAGAAATTCCCTAATTTTGGGGCCAAAAACAGAAATTCCCCTTATTTTGGGGTAAAATTGCAGAAATTTCAAATATTTCAGGGCAAAAAGGCAGAAATTCCACTTTATTTCGGACAATAACGCAGAAATTCCCCGTATTTTAAAGCTAAAATTCAGAAATTCCTCTTATATTGGTGCAAAAATGAAGAAATTCCCTCTATTTTTGTGCAATAAGGCAGATTTCCCGGTATTTTGAAGCAAAATTGCACATTATCCCGTAATTTTGAGGGAAAATGCAGAAATTCACATTATTTTGGAACAAAAAGACAGAAATTCTCCTTATTTCAGGGCAAAAAGTCATAAATTCCCCTTATTTTGGGGCAAAATTGCAGAAATGTCCTTTATTTTGGGGCAAAATTGCAGAAATTTCCCTTATTTTGGGGCAAAATTGCAGAAATTTTACTTATTTCAGGGAAAAAGCACAGAAATTTCTCTTATTTTGGGGCAAAAAGGCAGAAATTTCTTTTATTTTGGTACAAAATTGCAGAAATTTTCTTTATTTTGGGGAAAATGCAGAAATTCCCCATATTTTGGGGCAAAAAAGCAGAGATTCCCCTTATTATGAGGTAAAATGCTGAAATTCCCCTTATTTTGAGGCAAAAAGACAGAAATTCCCTTTATTTTGTGGCAAAAAGGCAGAAATTTCCCTTATTTTGGGGCAAATTGCAGAAATTTCACTTATTTCAGGGCAAAATTCAATAATTCCTTTTATTTTGGGGCAAAAAGACAGAAATTCCGTTTATTTTTGGGTAAAAAGGCAGAAATTTCACTTATTTTGAGGTAAGAAGGCAGAAATTCCTCTTATTTTGGGGCAAAAATGAAGAAATTTTTCTTTTTTGTGGCAAAAGGTATACATTCCCCTTATTTTCGGGCAAAAAAGCAGAAATTCCCCCTATTTTGGAGCAGAATTGAAGAAAATCCCCTAATTGTGGGGCTAAAAGGCAGAAATTCCCTATATGTTGGGGCAAAAAGACAGAAATTCTCCTTATTTTGGGGCAAAACTCAGAAATTCCACTTATTTTGGGGCAAAGTTCCAGAAATTTCCCTTATTTTGAAGCAAAATTGCAGAAATTTTACTTATTTTGGGGCAAAATTGCAGAAATTTCACTTATTTCAGGTAAAAATGGCAGAATTTTTTCTTATATTTGGGCAAAAAGCAGAAATTTCTAATATTTTGTGGCAAAAATGCAGAAATTCTCCTTATTTTGAGGTAAAAAGGCTGAAATTCCCCTTATTTGGGGGCAAAAAGGCAGAAATTTCCCTTATTTTGGGGTAAAATTGCAAACATTTCACTTATTTCAGGGTAATAAGTCAGAAATTTTCTTTATTTTGGGGCAAAAAAGACAGAAATTCCCTTTGTTTTGGATGGAAAATACAGAAATTCCACTTCTTTAGAGGCAAAATGGCAGAAATTCCCCTTATTTTGAAGCAAAAATGAAGAAATTCCCCTAATTGTTGGGCCAAAAGGCAGAAATTCCCTATATGTTGGGGCAAAAAGACAGAAATTCTCCTTATTTTGGGACAAAACTCAGAAATTCCACTTATTTTGGGGCAAAATTGCAGGAATTTACCTTATTTTGAGGCAAAATTGCAGAAATTTCCTTTATTTGGGGCAAAATTGCAGAAATTTCACTTATTTTCAGGTAAAAAGGCTGAAATATCCTTTATTTTGGGGCAAAAAGGAAGAAATTCCTTTTATTTTGGGGCAAACTTGCAGAAATTTTTCTTATTTTGGGGCAAAAGGGCTGAAATTCTTATTTTGAGGTAAAATGCTGAAATTCCCCTTATTTTGGGGCAAAAGGCAAAACTTCTTCTTATTTTGGGGCAAAGAGGCACAAATTTCCCTTATTTTCGGGCAAAATTGCAGAAATTTCATTTATTTCAGGGCAAAAAGTCAGAAATTCCTTTTATTTTGGGGCAAAGAGCAGAAATTTCTTTTATTATGGTACAAAATTGAAGAAATTTTTCTTATTTTGAAACAAAAAGGCAGAAAATTCCCCTTATTTTGAGGCAAAAGGCAGAAATTATTCTCAATTTGAGGTAAAATGCAGAAATTCCCTTTATTTTGGGGCTAAAAGGCAGAAATTCCCTGTATTTTGAAGCAAAATTGCAGAAATTCTCATAATTTTCGGGCAAAAAGGCAGAAATTCTCCTTATTTTGGGGCAAAAAGACAGAAAATCTCCTTTTTCGGGAGCAAACAGTCAGAAATTCCCCTTATTTTGGGGCAAAATTGCAGAAATTTCCCTTATTTTGGGGCAAAATTGCAGAAATTTCACGTATTTCAGGGAAAAAAGGCAGAAATTTTTTTTGGGGGGGCAAAAAGGCAGAAATTTTTTTTATTTTGGTACAAAATTGCAGAAATTTTTCTTATTTTGGGGCAAAAAGTCAGAAATTCCCCATATTTTGGGGCAAAAAGAAAGAAATTCCCCTTATTTTGAGGTAATAAGGCTGAAATTCCCCTTATTTGGGGGCAAAAATGCAGAAATTTCGTTTGTTTTGGGGAAAAGGCAGAAATTGCACTTATTTTGAGTCAAAAAGGTGGAAAATCCCCTTATTTTGGGGCAAAAATGAAGAAATTTGCTTTTTTATGGCAAAAAGGTATACATTCCCTTTATTTTCGGGCAAAAAGGCAGAAATTCTTTGTATTTTGGAGCAAAATTGCAGAAATTCCCCTAATTTTTGGGCAAAAAGGCAGAAATTTTTTTTATTTTGGGGTAAAACTGCAGAAATTTCACATATTTTGCGGCAAAATGTCAGAAATTCCCCTTATTTTTGGCAAAAAAGGCAGAAAATCCCCTTATTTTAGGGCAAAATTGCAGAAATTTCCCTTATTTGGGGGCAAAAACAGAAATTCCCCTTATTTTGGGGCAAAATTGCAGAAATTTCCCTTATTATGGGGAAAAATTGCAGAAATTTCCCTTATTTTAGGGCAAAATTGCAGAAATTTCACTTATTTCAGAGAAAAAAAGCAAAAATTTTTCTTATTTTGGGGCAAAAAGGCAGAAATTCCCATTATTTTGGGGCAAAAAGGCAGAAATTCACCTTATTTTGGGGTAAAATTGCAGAAATTTTACATATTTCAGGGCAAAACGGCAGAAATTCCCCTTATTTTGGGGCAAAAAGGCAGAAATTTCCCTTATTTTGGGATAAAATGCAGAAATTTCCCTTATTTGGGGGCAAAAAGGCAGAAAATCCACTTAATTTCGGGTAAAAAGGCAGAAATTTCTCGTATTTTGGAGCCAAATTGCAGAAACTCCCCTAATTTTGGGGCAAAAAGGCAGAATTTCCCTTTATTTTGGGGCAAAAATAGAGAAATTCTTTTTATTTTGGGGCAAAAATCAGAAATTTCCTTTATTTTGGGGCAAAATTTTAGAAATTTCTTTTATATTGTTACAGACTTGAGAAATTTTTCTTATTTTGTGGCAAAAAGGCAGAAATTCCCCATATTTTGGTGCAAAAAGGCTGAAATTCCCCTTATTTTGAGGTAAAATCCTGAAATTCTCCACATTTTGGGGCAAAAAGGCAGAAATTCCTAATATTTTGTGGCAAAAATGCAGAAATTCCCCTTATTTTGAGGTAAAAAGGCTGAAATTCCCCTTATTTGGGGGGCAAAAAGGCAGAAATTTTTTTTATTTTGGTACAAAATTGCAGAAATTTTTCTTATTTTGGGGCAAAAAGTCAGAAATTCCCAATATTTTGGGGCAAAAAGGCAGAAATTCCCCTTATTTTGAGGTAAAAAGTCTGAAATTCCCATTATTTTGGGGCAAAAAGACAGAAATTTCGTTTATTTTGGGGAAAAGGCAGAAATTGCACTTATTTTGAGTCAAAAAGGTGGAAAATCCCCTTATTTTGGGGCAAAAATGAAGAAATTTGCTTTTTTATGGCAAAAAGCTATACATTCCCTTTATTTTCGGGCAAAAAGGCAGAAATTCTTTGTATTTTGGAGCAAAATTGCAGAAATTCCCCTAATTTTTGGGCAAAAAGGCAGAAATTTTTTTTATTTTGGGGTAAAACTGCAGAAATTTCACATATTTTGCGGCAAAATATCAGAAATTCCCCTTATTTTTGGCAAAAAAGGCAGAAAATCCCCTTATTTTAGGGCAAAATTGCAGAAATTTCCCTTATTTGGGGGCAAAAACAGAAATTCCCCATATTTTGGGGCAAAATTGCAGAAATTTCCCTTATTATGGGGAAAAATTGCAGAAATTTCCCTTATTTTAGGGCAAAATTGCAGAAATTTCACTTATTTCAGAGAAAAAAAGCAAAAATTTTTCTTATTTTGGGGCAAAAAGGCAGAAATTCCCATTATTTTGGGGCAAAAAGGCAGAAATTCACCTTATTTTGGGGTAAAATTGCAGAAATTTTACATATTTCAGGGCAAAACGGCAGAAATTCCCCTTATTTTGGGGCAAAAAGGCAGAAATTTCCCTTATTTTGGGATAAAATGCAGAAATTTCCCTTATTTGGGGGCAAAAAGGCAGAAAATCCACTTAATTTCGGGTAAAAAGGCAGAAATTTCTCGTATTTTGGAGCCAAATTGCAGAAACTCCCCTAATTTTGGGGCAAAAAGGCAGAATTTCCCTTTATTTTGGGGCAAAAATAGAGAAATTCTTTTTATTTTGGGGCAAAAATCAGAAATTTCCTTTATTTTGGGGCAAAATTTTAGAAATTTCTTTTATATTGTTACAGACTTGAGAAATTTTTCTTATTTTGTGGCAAAAAGGCAGAAATTCCCCATATTTTGGTGCAAAAAGGCTGAAATTCCCCTTATTTTGAGGTAAAATCCTGAAATTCTCCACATTTTGGGGCAAAAAGGCAGAAAATCCTAATATTTTGTGGCAAAAATGCAGAAATTCCCCTTATTTTGAGGTAAAAAGGCTGAAATTCCCCTTATTTGGGGGGCAAAAAGGCAGAAATTTTTTTTATTTTGGTACAAAATTGCAGAAATTTTTCTTATTTTGGGGCAAAAAGTCAGAAATTCCCAATATTTTGGGGCAAAAAGGCAGAAATTCCCCTTATTTTGAGGTAAAAAGTCTGAAATTCCCATTATTTTGGGGCAAAAAGACAGAAATTTCGTTTATTTTGGGGAAAAGGCAGAAATTGCACTTATTTTGAGTCAAAAAGGTGGAAAATCCCCTTATTTTGGGGCAAAAATGAAGAAATTTGCTTTTTTATGGCAAAAAGGTATACATTCCCTTTATTTTCGGGCAAAAAGGCAGAAATTACCCGTATTTTGGAGCAAAATTGCAGAAATTCCCATAATTTTTGGGTAAAAAGGCAGAAATTCCCCTTATTTTGGGGTAAAACTGCAGAAATTACACTTATTTTGTGGCAAAATGTCAGAAATTCCTCTTATTTTCGGCAAAAAAGGCAGAAAATCCCCTTATTTTAGAGCAAAATTGCAGAAATCTCCCTTATTTGGGGGCAAAAACAGAAATTCCCTTTATTTTGGGGCAAAATTGCAGAAATTTCCCTTATTATGGGGAAAAATGGCAGAAATTTCCCTTATTTTAGGGCAAAATTGCACAAATTTCACTTATTTCAGAGAAAAAAAGCAAAAAATTTTCTTATTTTGGGGCAAAAAGGCAGAAATTCCCCTTATTTTGAGGTAATAAGGCTGAAATTCCCCTTATTTGGGGGCAAAAATACAGAAATTTTGTTTATTTTGGGGAAAAGGCAGAAATTGCACTTATTTTGAGTCAAAAAGGTGGAAAATTCCCTTATTTTGGGGCAAAAATGAAGAAATTTGCTTTTTTATGGCAAAAAGGTATACATTCCCTTTATTTTCGGGAAAAAAGGCAGAAATTCTTCATTTTGGAGCAAAATTGCAGAAATTCCCCTAATTTTTGGGCAAAAAGGCAGAAATTTTTTTTATTTTGGGGTAAAACTGCAGAAATTTCACTTATTTTGCGGCAAAATGTCAGAAATTCCCCTTATTTTTGGCAAAAAAGGCAGAAAATCCCCTTATTTTAGGGCAAAATTGCAGAAATTTCCCTTATTTGGGGGCAAAAACAGAAATTCCCCTTATTTTGGGGCAAAATTGCAGAAATTTCCCTTATTATGGGGAAAAATTGCAGAAATTTCCCTTATTTTAGGGCAAAATTGCAGAAATTTCACTTATTTCAGAGAAAAAAGCAAAAATTTTTCTTATTTTGGGGCAAAAAGGCAGAAATTCCCATTATTTTGGGGCAAAAAGGCAGAAATTCACCTTATTTTGGGGTAAAATTGCAGAAATTTTACATATTTCAGGGCAAAACGGCAGAAATTCCCCTTATTTTGAGGCAAAAAGGCAGAAATTTCCCTTATTTTGGGATAAAATTGCAGAAATTTCCCTTATTTGGGGGCAAAAAGGCAGAAAATCCACTTAATTTCGGGTAAAAAGGCAGAAATTTCTCGTATTTTGGAGCAAAATTGCAGAAACTCCCCTAATTTTGGGGCAAAAAGGCAGAATTTCCCTTTATTTTGGGGCAAAAATAGAGAAATTCTTTTTATTTTGGGGCAAAAATCAGAAATTTCCTTTATTTTGGGGCAAAATTTTAGAAATTTCTTTTATATTGTTACAGACTTGCAGAAATTTTTCTTATTTTGTGGCAAAAAGGCAGAAATTCCCCATATTTTGGTGCAAAAAGGCTGAAATTCCCCTTATTTTGAGGTAAAATCCTGAAATTCCCCATATTTTAGGGCAAAAAGGCAGAAATTCCTAATATTTTGTGGCAAAAATGCAGAAATTCCCCTTATTTTGAGGTAAAAAGGCTGAAATTCCCCTTATTTGGGGGCAAAAAGGCAGAAATTTTTTTTATTTTGGTACAAAATTGCAGAAATTTTTCCTATTTTGGGGCAAAAAGTCAGAAATTCCCAATATTTTGGGGCAAAAAGGCAGAAATTCCCCTTATTTTGAGGTAAAAATGCTGAAATTCCCCTTATTTTGGGGGCAAAAAGACAGAAATTTCGTTTATTTTGGGGAAAAGGCAGAAATTGCACTTATTTTGAGTCAAAAAGGTGGAAAATCCCCTTATTTTGGGGCAAAAATAAAGAAATTTGTTTTTTTAAGGCAAAAAGGTATACATTCCCTTTACTTTCGGGCAAAAAGGCAGAAATTACCCGTATTTTGGAGCAAAATTGCAGAAATTCCCCTAATTTTTGAGTAAAAAGGCAGAAATTCCCCTTATTTTGGGGTAAAACTGCAGAAATTACACTTATTTTGCGGCAAAATGTCAGAAATTCCCCTTATTTTTGGCAAAAAAGGCAGAAAATCCCCTTATTTTAGGGCAAAATTGCAGAAATCTCCCTTATTTAAGGGCAAAAACAGAAATTCCCTTTATTTTGGGGCAAAATTGCAGAAATTTCCCTTATTATGGGGAAAAATTGCAGAAATTTCCCTTATTTTAGGGCAAAATTGCAGAAATTTCACTTATTTCAGAGAAAAAAAGCAAAAAATTTTCTTATTTTGGGGCAAAAAGGCAGAAATTCCCATTATTTTGGGGCAAAAAGGCAGAAATTCACCTTATTTTGGGGTAAAATTGCAGAAATTTCACATATTTCAGGGCAAAACGCAGAAATTCCCCTTATTTTGGGGCAAAATGCAGAAATTCCCCTTATTTTGGGATAAAATTGCAGAAATTTCCCTTATTTTGGGGCAAAAAGGCAGAAAATCCACTTCATTTCGGGTAAAAAGGCAGAAATTTCTCGTATTTTGGAGCAAAATTGCAGAAACTCCCCTAATTTTGGGGCAAAAAGGCAGAATTTCCCTTTATTGTGAAGCAAAAATAGAGAAATTCTTTTTATTTTGGGGCAAAAATCAGAAATTTCCCTTATTTTGGGGCAAAATTTTAGAAATTTCTTTTATATTGTTACAGACTTGCAGAAATTTTTCTTATTTTGTGGCCAAAAGGCAAAAATTCCCCATACTTTGGTGCAAAAAGGCTGAAATTCCCCATATTTTGGGGAAAAAAGGCAGAAATTCCTCTCATTTGGAGGCAAAAAGGCACAAATTTCCCTTATTTTCGGGCATAATTGCAGGAATTTCATTTATTTCAGGGCAAAAAGTCAGAAATTCCATTTATTTTGGGGCAAAAAGGCAGAAATTTATTTTATTTTGATACAAAATTGTAAAAATTTTCCTTATTTTGGAACAAAAAACAAAAATTACCCATATTTTGGGGAAAAAGGCAAAAATTCCCCTCTTTTTGAGGTAAAAAGGCTGAAATTCCCCTTATTTGGGGGCAAAAAGGCAGAAATTCCCCTAATTGTGGGGCAAAAAGGCAGAAATTCCCTATATGTTAGGGCAAAAAGACAGAAATTCTCCTTATTTTGGGGCAAAACTCAGAAATTCCACTTATTTTGGGGCAAAATTCCAGAAATTTCCTTTATTTTGGGGCAAAATTGCAGAAATTTTCCTTATTTTGGGGCAAAAGGGCTGAAATTCTTATTTTGAGGTAAAATGCTGAAATTCCCCATATTTTGGGGCAAAAGGCAAAACTTCTTCTTATTTTGGGGCAAAGAGGCACAAATTTCCCTTATTTTCGGGCAAAATTGCAGAAATTTCATTTATTTCAGGGCAAAAAGTCAGAAATTTTTTTTATTTTGGGGCAAAGAGCAGAAATTTCTTTTATTATGGTACAAAATTGAAGAAATTTTTCTTATTTTGAAACAAAAAGGCAGAAAATTCCCCTTATTTTGAGGCAAAAGGCAGAAATTATTCTCAATTTGAGGTAAAATGCAGAAATTCCCTTTATTTTGGGGCTAAAAGGCAGAAATTCCCTGTATTTTGAAGCAAAATTGCAGAAATTCTCATAATTTTCGGGCAAAAAGGCAGAAATTCTCCTTATTTTGGGGCAAAAAGACAGAAAATCTCCTTTTTCGGGAGCAAACAGTCAGAAATTTCCCTTATTTTGGGGCAAAATTGCAGAAATTTCCTTTACATTGGGGCAAAATTGCAGAAATTTCCCTTATTTTGGGGCAAAATTGCAGAAATTTCACGTTTTTCAGGGAAAAAAGGCAGAAATTTTTTTTTGGGGGGGGGGAAAGGCAGAAATTTTTTTTATTTTGGTACAAAATTGCAGAAATTTTTCTTATTTTGGGGCAAAAAGTCAGAAATTCCCCATATTTTGGGGCAAAACGGCAGAAATTCCCCTTATTTTGAGGTAATAATGCTGAAATTCCCCTTATTTTGGGGAAAAAATACAGAAATTTCGTTTATATTGGGGAAAAGGCAGAAATTGCACTTATTTTGAGTCAAAAAGGTGGAAAGTCTCCTTATTTTGGGGCAAAAATGAAGAAATTTGCTTTTTTATGGCAAAAAGGTATACATTCCCTTTATTTTCGGGCAAAAAGGCAGAAATCCTTTGTATTTTGGAGCAATATTGCAGAAATTCCCCTTATTTGGGGGCAAAAACAGAAATTCCCCTTATTTTGGAGCAAAATTGCAGAAATTTCCCTTATTATGGGGAAAAATTGCAGAAATTTCCTTTATTTTAGGGCAAAATTGCAGAAATTTCACTTATTTCAGAGAAAAAAAGCAAAAATTTTTCTTATTTTGGGGCAAAATGCAGAAATTCCCATTATTTTGGGGCAAAAAGGCAGAAATTCACCTTATTTTGGGGTAAAATTGCAGAAATTTCACATATTTCAGGGCAAAACTGCAGAAATTCCCCTTATTTTGGGGCAAAAAGGCAGAAATTTCCCTTATTTTGGGATAAAATTGCAGAAATTTCCCTTATTTGGGGGCAAAAAGGCAGAAAATCCACTTAATTTCGGGTAAAAAGGCAGAAATTTCTCGTATTTTGGAGCAAAATTGCAGAAATTCCCCTAATTTTGGGGCAAAAAGGCAGAATTTCCCTTTATTTTGGGGCAAAAATAGAGAAATTCTTTTTATTTTGGGGCAAAAATCAGAAATTTCCTTTATTTTGGGGCAAAATTTTAGAAATTTCTTTTATATTGTTACAGACTTGCAGAAATTTTTCTTATTTTGTGGCAAAAAGGCAGAAATTCCCCATATTTTGGTGCAAAAAGGCTGAAATTCCCCTTATTTTGAGGTAAAATCCTGAAATTCCCCATATTTTGGGGCAAAAAGGCAGAAATTCCCCTCATTTGGGGGCAAAAAGGCACAAATTTCCCTTATTTTCGGGCATAATTGCAGGAATTTCATTTATTTCAGGGCAAAAAGTCAGAAATTCCTTTTATTTTGGGGCAAAAACAGAAATTTCCTTTATTTTGATACAAAATTGTAGAAATTTTCCTTATTTTGGAACAAAAAGGCAAAAATTACCCATATTTTGGGGAAAAAGGCAGAAATTCCCCTTATTTTGACGTAAAAAGGCTGAAATTCCCGTTATTTTGGGGCAAAAAGGCAGAAATTCCCTTTACTTTGTGGCAAAAAGGCAGAAATTCCCGTTAATTGGGGCAGAAAAGCAGAAATTTTCCTTATTTAAGGGCAATAGGGCAGAAATTCCCCTTATTTTGTGGCAAAAAGGCAGAAATTCCCCTTATTTGAAGGTAAAATGCTGAAATTCCCCTTATTTTTGGCAAAAAGGCAGAAATTCCTATTATTTTGGGGCAAAATTGCAGAAATTTCAATTATTTCTGGGCAAAAAGTCAGATATTTGCCTTATTTTGGGGCAAAAAGCAGAAATTCCCTTAATTTTGGGGCCAAAAACAGAAATTCCCCTTATTTTGGGGTAAAATTGCAGAAATTTCAAATATTTCAGGGCAAAAAGGCAGAAATTCCACTTTATTTCGGACAATAACGCAGAAATTCTCCGTATTTTAAAGCTAAATTTCAGAAATTCCCCTTATATTGGTGCAAAAATGGAGAAATTCCCTTTATTTTTGTGCAATAAGGCAGATTTCCCTGTATTTTGAAGCAAAATTGCACATATTTCCCTAATTTTGAAGGAAAATGCAGAAATTCACATTATTTTGGAACAAAAAGACAGAAATTCTCCTTATTTCAGGGCAAAAAGTCAGAAATTCCCCTTCTTTTGGGGTAAAATTGCAGAAATTTTCTTTATTTTGGGGCAAAATTGCAGAAATTTCCCTTATTTGGGGGCAAAATTGCAGAAATTTCACTTATTTCAGGGAAAAAGTGCAGAAATTTCTCTTATTTTGGGGCAAAAAGGCAGAAATTTCTTTTATTTTGGTACAAAATTGCAGAAATTTTCTTTATTTTGGGGCAAAATTGCAGAAATTTCCCTTATTTTGGGGCAAAATTGCAGAAATTTCACTTATATCAGGGAAAAAGTGCAGAAATTTCTCTTATTTTGGGGCAAAAAGGCAGAAATTTCTTTTATTTTGGTACAAAATTGCAGAAATTTTCTTTATTTTGGGGCAAAAATGAAGAAATTCCCCATATTTTGGGGCAAAAAGGCAGAGATTTGCCTTATTATGAGGTAAAATGCTGAAATTCCTTTTATTTTGGGGCAAAAATACAGAAATTCCCTTTATTTTGTGGCAAAAAGGCAGAAATTTCCCTTATTTTGGGGCAAAATTGCAGAAATTTCACTTATTTCAGGGCAAAATTCAAAAATTCCTTTTATTTTGGGGCAAAAAGACAGAAATTCCGTTCATTTTTAGGTAAAAAGGCAGAAATTTCACTTATTTTGAGGGAAGAAGGCAGAAATTCCTCTTATTTTGGGGCAAAAATGAAGAAATTTCTCTTTTTTGTGGCAAAAGGTATACATTCCCCTTATTTTCGGGCAAGAAAAGCAGAAATTCCCCGTATTTTGGAGCAGAATTTAAGAAAATCCCCTAATTGTGGGGCAAAAAGGCAGAAATTCCCTATATGTTGGGGCAAAAAGACAGAAATTCTCCTTATTTTGGGGCAAAACTCAGAAATTCCACTTATTTTGGGGCAAAATTCCAGAAATTTCCCTTATTTTGGGGCAAAATTGCAGAAGTTTCACTTATTTCAGGTAAAAATGGCAGAAATTTTTCTTATTTTGGGGCAAAAAGGCAGAAATTCCTAATATTTTGTGGCAAAAATGCAGAAATTCCCCTTATTTTGAGGTAAAAAGGCTGAAATTCCCCTTATTTGGGGGCAAAAAGGCAGAAATTTCCCTAATTTTGGGGCAAAAGTGCAAAAATTTCACTTATTTCAGGGTAATAAGTCAGAAATTTTCCTTATTTTTGGGCAAAAAAGACAGAATTTCCCTTTGTTTTGGAAGGAAAATACAGAAATTCCACTTCTTTAGAGACAAAAAGGCAGAAATTCCCCTTATTTTGAAGCAAAAATGAAGAAATTCCCCTAATTGTTGGGCCAAAAGGCAGAAATTCCTTATATGTTGGGGAAAAAAGACAGAAATTCTCCTTATTTTGGGACAAAACTCAGAAATTTTACTTATTTTGGGGCAAAATTGCAGGAATTTACCTTTTTTTGAGGCAAAATTGCAGAAATTTCCCTTATTTGGGGCAAAATTGCAGAAATTTCACTTATTTTCAGGTAAAAAGGCTGAAATATCCTTTATTTTGGGGCAAAAAAGAAGAAATTCCCCTTATTTTGGGGCAAAATTGCAGAAATTTTCCTTATTTTGGGGCAAAAGGGCTGAAATTCTTATTTTGAGGTAAAATGCTGAAATTCCCCATATTTTGGGGCAAAAGGCAAAACTTCTTCTTATTTTGGGGCAAAGAGGCACAAATTTCCCTTATTTTCGGGCAAAATTGCAGAAATTTCATTTATTTCAGGGCAAAAAGTCAGAAATTCCTTTTATTTTGGGGCAAAGAGCAGAAATTTCTTTTATTATGGTACAAAATTGAAGAAATTTATCTTATTTTGAAACAAAAAGGCAGAAAATTCCCCTTATTTTGAGGCAAAAGGCAGAAATTATTCTCAATTTGAGGTAAAATGCAGAAATTCCCTTTATTTTGGGCTAAAAGGCAGAAATTCCCTGTATTTTGAAGCAAAATTGCAGAAATTCTCATAATTTTTGGGCAAAAGGGCAGAAATTCTCCTTATTTTGGGGCAAAAAGACAGAAAATCTCCTTTTTCGGGAGCAAACAGTCAGAAATTCCCCTTATTTTGGGGCAAAATTGCAGAAATTTCCTTTACATTGGGGCAAAATTGCAGAAATTTCCTTTATTTTGGGGCAAAATTGCAGAAATTTCAAGTATTTGAGAAAAAAAAGGCAGAAATTTTTTTGGGGGGGCAAAAAGGCAGAAATTTTTTTTATTTTGGTACAAAATTGCAGAAATTTTTCTTATTTTGGGGCAAAAAGTCAGAAATTCCCCATATTTTGGGGCAAAAAGGCAGAAATTCCCCTTATTTTGAGGTAATAAGGCTGAAATTCCCCTTATTTTGGGGCAAAAAGGCAGAAATTTCGTTTATTTTGGGGAAAAGGCAGAAATTGCACTTATTTTGAGTCAAAAAGGTGGAAAATCCCCTTATTTTGGAACAAAAATGAAGAAATTTCCTTTTTTATGGCAAAAAGGTATACATTCCCTTTATTTTCAGGCAAAAAGGCAGAAATTCTTTGTATTTTGGAGCAAAATTGCAGAAATTCCCCTAATTTTTGGGCAAAAAGCAGAAATTTTCCTTATTTTGGGGTAAAACTGCAGAAATTTCACTTATTTTGCGGCAAAATGTCAGAAATTCCCCTTATTTTTGGCAAAAAATGCAGAAAATCCCCTTATTTTAGGGCAAAATTGCAGAAATTTCCCTTATTTGGGGACAAAAACAGAAATTCCCCTTATTTTGGGGCAAAATTGCAGAAATTTCCCTTATTATGGGGAAAAATTGCAGAAATTTCCCTTATTTTAGGGCAAAATTGCAGAAATTTCACTTATTTCAGAGAAAAAAAGCAAAAATTTTTCTTATTTTGGGGCAAAAAGGCAGAAATTCCCATTATTTTGGGGCAAAAAGGCAGAAATTCACCTTATTTTGGGGTAAAATTGCAGAAATTTCACATATTTCAGGGCAAAACGGCAGAAATTCCCCTTATTTTGGGGCAAAAAGGCAGAAATTTCCCTTATTTTGGGATAAAATTGCAGAAATTTCCCTTATTTGGGGGCAAAAAGGCAGAAAATCCACTTAATTTCGGGTAAAAAGGCAGAAATTTCTCGTATTTTGGAGCAAAATTGCAGAAATTCCCCTAATTTTGGGGCAAAAAGGCAGAATTTCCCTTTATTTTGGGGCAAAAATAGAGAAATTCTTTTTATTTTGGGGCAAAAATCAGAAATTTCCTTTATTTTGGGGCAAAATTTTAGAAATTTCTTTTATATTGTTACAGACTTGCAGAAATTTTTCTTATTTTGTGGCAAAAAGGCAGAAATTCCCCATATTTTGGTGCAAAAAGGCTGAAATTCCCCTTATTTTGAGGTAAAATCCTGAAATTCCCCATATTTTGGGGCAAAAAGGCAGAAATTCCCCTCATTTGGGGGCAAAAAGGCACAAATTTCCCTTATTTTCGGGCATAATTGCAGGAATTTCATTTATTTCAGGGCAAAAAGTCAGAAATTCCTTTTATTTTGGGGCAAAAACAGAAATTTCCTTTATTTTGATACAAAATTGTAGAAATTTTCCTTATTTTGGAACAAAAAGGCAAAAATTACCCATATTTTGGGGAAAAAGGCAGAAATTCCCCTTATTTTGAGGTAAAAAGGCTGAAATTCCCGTTATTTTGGGGCAAAAAGGCAGAAATTCCCTTTACTTTGTGGCAAAAAGGCAGAAATTCCCGTTAATTGGGGCAGAAAAGCAGAAATTTTCCTTATTTAAGGGCAATAGGGCAGAAATTCCCCTTATTTTGTGGCAAAAAGGCAGAAATTCCCCTTATTTGAAGGTAAAATGCTGAAATTCCCCTTATTTTTGGCAAAAAGGCAGAAATTCCTATTATTTTGGGGCAAAATTGCAGAAATTTCAATTATTTCTGGGCAAAAAGTCAGATATTTGCCTTATTTTGGGGCAAAAAGCAGAAATTCCCTTAATTTTGGGGCCAAAAACAGAAATTCCCCTTATTTTGGGGTAAAATTGCAGAAATTTCAAATATTTCAGGGCAAAAAGGCAGAAATTCCACTTTATTTCGGACAATAACGCAGAAATTCTCCGTATTTTAAAGCTAAATTTCAGAAATTCCCCTTATATTGGTGCAAAAATGGAGAAATTCCCTTTATTTTTGTGCAATAAGGCAGATTTCCCTGTATTTTGAAGCAAAATTGCACATATTTCCCTAATTTTGAAGGAAAATGCAGAAATTCACATTATTTTGGAACAAAAAGACAGAAATTCTCCTTATTTCAGGGCAAAAAGTCAGAAATTCCCCTTCTTTTGGGGTAAAATTGCAGAAATTTTCTTTATTTTGGGGCAAAATTGCAGAAATTTCCCTTATTTGGGGGCAAAATTGCAGAAATTTCACTTATTTCAGGGAAAAAGTGCAGAAATTTCTCTTATTTTGGGGCAAAAAGGCAGAAATTTCTTTTATTTTGGTACAAAATTGCAGAAATTTTCTTTATTTTGGGGCAAAATTGCAGAAATTTCCCTTATTTTGGGGCAAAATTGCAGAAATTTCACTTATATCAGGGAAAAAGTGCAGAAATTTCTCTTATTTTGGGGCAAAAAGGCAGAAATTTCTTTTATTTTGGTACAAAATTGCAGAAATTTTCTTTATTTTGGGGCAAAAATGAAGAAATTCCCCATATTTTGGGGCAAAAAGGCAGAGATTTGCCTTATTATGAGGTAAAATGCTGAAATTCCTTTTATTTTGGGGCAAAAATACAGAAATTCCCTTTATTTTGTGGCAAAAAGGCAGAAATTTCCCTTATTTTGGGGCAAAATTGCAGAAATTTCACTTATTTCAGGGCAAAATTCAAAAATTCCTTTTATTTTGGGGCAAAAAGACAGAAATTCCGTTCATTTTTAGGTAAAAAGGCAGAAATTTCACTTATTTTGAGGGAAGAAGGCAGAAATTCCTCTTATTTTGGGGCAAAAATGAAGAAATTTCTCTTTTTTGTGGCAAAAGGTATACATTCCCCTTATTTTCGGGCAAGAAAAGCAGAAATTCCCCATATTTTGGAGCAGAATTTAAGAAAATCCCCTAATTGTGGGGCAAAAAGGCAGAAATTCCCTATATGTTGGGGCAAAAAGACAGAAATTCTCCTTATTTTGGGGCAAAACTCAGAAATTCCACTTATTTTGGGGCAAAATTCCAGAAATTTCCCTTATTTTGGGGCAAAATTGCAGAAGTTTCACTTATTTCAGGTAAAAATGGCAGAAATTTTTCTTATTTTGGGGCAAAAAGGCAGAAATTCCTAATATTTTGTGGCAAAAATGCAGAAATTCCCCTTATTTTGAGGTAAAAAGGCTGAAATTCCCCTTATTTGGGGGCAAAAAGGCAGAAATTTCCCTAATTTTGGGGCAAAAGTGCAAAAATTTCACTTATTTCAGGGTAATAAGTCAGAAATTTTCCTTATTTTGGGGCAAAAAAGACAGAATTTCCCTTTGTTTTGGAAGGAAAATACAGAAATTCCACTTCTTTAGAGACAAAAAGGCAGAAATTCCCCTTATTTTGAAGCAAAAATGAAGAAATTCCCCTAATTGTTGGGCCAAAAGGCAGAAATTCCTTATATGTTGGGGAAAAAAGACAGAAATTCTCCTTATTTTGGGACAAAACTCAGAAATTTTACTTATTTTGGGGCAAAATTGCAGGAATTTACCTTTTTTTTGAGGCAAAATTGCAGAAATTTCCCTTATTTGGGGCAAAATTGCAGAAATTTCACTTATTTTCAGGTAAAAAGGCTGAAATATCCTTTATTTTGGGGCAAAAAAGAAGAAATTCCCCTTATTTTGGGGCAAAATTGCAGAAATTTTCCTTATTTTGGGGCAAAAGGGCTGAAATTCTTATTTTGAGGTAAAATGCTGAAATTCCCCATATTTTGGGGCAAAAGGCAAAACTTCTTCTTATTTTGGGGCAAAGAGGCACAAATTTCCCTTATTTTCGGGCAAAATTGCAGAAATTTCATTTATTTCAGGGCAAAAAGTCAGAAATTCCTTTTATTTTGGGGCAAAGAGCAGAAATTTCTTTTATTATGGTACAAAATTGAAGAAATTTATCTTATTTTGAAACAAAAAGGCAGAAAATTCCCCTTATTTTGAGGCAAAAGGCAGAAATTATTCTCAATTTGAGGTAAAATGCAGAAATTCCCTTTATTTTGGGCTAAAAGGCAGAAATTCCCTGTATTTTGAAGCAAAATTGCAGAAATTCTCATAATTTTTGGGCAAAAGGGCAGAAATTCTCCTTATTTTGGGGAAAAAGACAGAAAATCTCCTTTTTCGGGAGCAAACAGTCAGAAATTCCCCTTATTTTGGGGCAAAATTGCAGAAATTTCCTTTACATTGGGGCAAAATTGCAGAAATTTCCTTTATTTTGGGGCAAAATTGCAGAAATTTCAAGTATTTGAGAAAAAAAAGGCAGAAATTTTTTTGGGGGGGCAAAAAGGCAGAAATTTTTTTTATTTTGGTACAAAATTGCAGAAATTTTTCTTATTTTGGGGCAAAAAGTCAGAAATTCCCCATATTTTGGGGCAAAAAGGCAGAAATTCCCCTTATTTTGAGGTAATAAGGCTGAAATTCCCCTTATTTTGGGGCAAAAAGGCAGAAATTTCGTTTATTTTGGGGAAAAGGCAGAAATTGCACTTATTTTGAGTCAAAAAGGTGGGAAATCCCCTTATTTTGGAACAAAAATGAAGAAATTTCCTTTTTTATGGCAAAAAGGTATACATTCCCTTTATTTTCAGGCAAAAAGGCAGAAATTCTTTGTATTTTGGAGCAAAATTGCAGAAATTCCCCTAATTTTTGGGCAAAAAGCAGAAATTTTCCTTATTTTGCGGTAAAACTGCAGAAATTTCACTTATTTTGCGGCAAAATGTCAGAAATTCCCCTTATTTTTGGCAAAAAATGCAGAAAATCCCCTTATTTTAGGGCAAAATTGCAGAAATTTCCCTTATTTGGGGACAAAAACAGAAATTCCCCTTATTTTGGGGCAAAATTGCAGAAATTTCCCTTATTATGGGGAAAAATTGCAGAAATTTCCCTTATTTTAGGGCAAAATTGCAGAAATTTCACTTATTTCAGAGAAAAAAAGCAAAAATTTTTCTTATTTTGGGGCAAAAAGGCAGAAATTCCCATTATTTTGGGGCAAAAAGGCAGAAATTCACCTTATTTTGGGGTAAAATTGCAGAAATTTCACATATTTCAGGGCAAAACGGCAGAAATTCCCCTTATTTTGGGGCAAAAAGGCAGAAATTTCCCTTATTTTGGGATAAAATTGCAGAAATTTCCCTTATTTGGAAGCAAAAAGGCAGAAAATCCACTTAATTTCGGGTAAAAAGGCAGAAATTTCTCGTATTTTGGAGCAAAATTGCAGAAACTCCCCTACTTTTGGGGCTAAAAGGCAGAATTTCCCTTTATTTTGGGGCAAAAATAGAGAAATTCTTTTTATTTAGGGGCAAAAATCAGAAATTTCCTTTATTTTGGGGCAAAATTTTAGAAATTTCTTTTATATTGTTACAGACTTGCAGAAATTTTTCTTATTTTGTGGCAAAAAGGCAGAAATTCCCCATATTTTGGTGCAAAAAGGCTGAAATTCCCCTTATTTTGAGGTAAAATCCTGAAATTCCCCATATTTTCGGGCAAAAAGGCAGAAATTCCCCTCATTTGGGGGCAAAAAGGCACAAATTTCCCTTATTTTCGGGCATAATTGCAGGAATTTCATTTATTTCAGGGCAAAAAGTCAGAAATTCCTTTTATTTTCGGGCAAATACAGAAATTTCTTTTATTTTGATACAAAATTGTAGAAATTTTCCTTATTTTGGAACAAAAAGGCAAAAATTACCCATATTTTGGGGAAAAAGGCAGAAATTCCCCTTATTTTGAGGTTAAAAAGGCTGAAATTCCCGTTATTTTGGGGCAAAAAGGCAGAAATTCCCTTTACTTTGTGGCAAAAAGGCAGAAATTCCCGTTAATTGGGGCAGAAAAGCGAAATTTTCCTTATTTAAGGGCAATAGGGCAGAAATTCCCCTTATTTTGTGGCAAAAAGGCAGAAATTCCCCTTATTTGAAGGTAAAATGCTGAAATTCCCCTTATTTTCGGCAAAAAGGCAGAAATTCCTATTATTTTGGGGCAAAATTGCAGAAATTTCAATTATTTCTGGGCAAAAAGTCAGATATTTGCCTTATTTTGGGGCAAAAAGCAGAAATTCCCTTAATTTTGGGGCCAAAAACAGAAATTCCCCTTATTTTGGGGTAAAATTGCAGAAATTTCAAATATTTCAGGGCAAAAAGGCAGAAATTCCACTTTATTTCGGACAATAACGCAGAAATTCCCCGTATTTTAAAGCTAAATTTCAGAAATTCCCCTTATATTGGTGCAAAAATGGAGAAATTCCCTTTATTTTTGTGCAATAAGGCAGATTTCCCCGTATTTTGAAGCAAAATTGCACATATTTCCCTAATTTTGAAGGAAAATGCAGAAATTCACATTATTTTGGAACAAAAAGACAGAAATTCTCCTTATTTCAGGGCAAAAAGTCAGAAATTCCCCTTATTTTGGGGTAAAATTGCAGAAATTTTCTTTATTTTGGGGCAAAATTGCAGAAATTTCCCTTATTTGGGGGCAAAATTGCAGAAATTTCACTTATTTCAGGGAAAAAGTGCAGAAATTTCTCTTATTTTGGGGCAAAAAGGCAGAAATTTCTTTTATTTTGGTACAAAATTGCAGAAATTTTCTTTATTTTGGGGCAAAAATGAAGAAATTCCCCATATTTTGGGGCAAAAAGGCAGAGATTCACCTTATTATGAGGTAAAATGCTGAAATTCCCCTTATTTTGGGGCAAAAATACAGAAATTCCCTTTATTTTGTGGCTAAAAGGCAGAAATTTCCCTTATTTTGGGGCAAAATTGCAGAAATTTCACTTATTTCAGGGCAAAATTCAAAAATTCCTTTTATTTTGGGGCAAAAAGACAGAAATTTTGTTTATTTTTGGGTAAAAAGGCAGAAATTTCACTTATTGTGAGGTAAGAAGGCAGAAATTCCTCTTATTTTGGGGCAAAAATGAAGAAATTTCTCTTTTTTTGTGGCAAAAGGTATATATTCTCCTTATTTTCGGTCAAAAAAGCAGAAATATCCCGTTTTTTGGAGCACAATTGCAGAAAAATCCCCTAATTGTGGGGCAAAAAGGCAGAAATTCCCTATATGTTGGGGCAAAAAGACAGAAATTCTCCTTATTTTGGGGCAAAACTCAGAAATTCCACTTATTTTGAAGCAAAATTCCAGAAATTTCACTTATTTTGGGGCAAAATTGCAGAAATTTCACTTATTTCAGATATAAAAAAGGCAGAAATTTTTCTTATTTTGGGGCATAAAGGCAAAAATTTCTAATATTTTGTGGCAAAAATGCAGAAATTCCCCTTATTTTGAGGTAAAAAGGCTGAAATTCCCCTTTTTTGGGGGCAAAAAGGCAGAAATTTCCCTTATTTTGGGGCAAAATTGCAGAAATTTCACTTATTTCAGGGCAAAATTCAAAAATTCCTTTTATTTTGGGGCTAAAAGTCAGAAATTCCGTTTATTTTTGGGTAAAAAGGCAGAAATTTCACTTATTTTGAGGTAAGAAGGCAGAAATTCCTCTTATTTTGGGGCAAAAATGAAGAAATTTCCCTTTTTTGTGGCAAAAGGTATATATTCCCCTTATTTTCGGGCAAAAAAGCATAAATATCCCGTTTTTTGGAGCACAATTGCAGAAAATCTCCTAATTGTGGGGCAAAAAGGCAGAAATTCCCTATATGTTGGGGCAAAATACAGAAATTCTCCTTATTTTGGGGCAAAACTCAGAAATTCCACTTATTTTGGGGCAAAATTCCAGAAATTTCCCTTATTTTGGGGCAAAATTGCAGAAATTTTACTTATTTTGGGGCAAAATTGCAGAAATTTCACTTATTTCAGGTAAAAATGGCAGAAATTTTTCTTATTTTGGGGCAAAAAGGCAGAAATTCCTAATATTTTGTGGCAAAAATGCAGAAATTCCCCTTATTTTGAGGTAAAAAGGCTGAAATTCCCCTTATTTGGGGGCAAAAAGGCAGAAATTTCCCTTTTTTTGGGGCAAAATTGCAAACATTTCACTTATTTCAGGGTAATAAGTCAGAAATTTTCCTTATTTTGGGGCAAAAAACACAGAAATTCCCTTTGTTTTGGAAGGAAAATACAGAAATTCCACTTCTTTAGAGGAAAAAAGGCAGAAATTCCCCTTATTTTGAAGCAAAAATGAAGAAATTCCCCTAATTGTTGGGCAAAAAGGCAGAAATTCCCTATATGTTGGGGCAAAAAGACAGAAATTATCCTTATTTTGGGACAAAACTCAGAAATTCCACTTATTTTGGGGCAAAATTGCAGAAATTTACCTTATTTTGAGGCAAAATTGCAGAAATTTCCCTTATTTGGGGCAAAATTGCAGAAATTTCACTTATTTTCAGGTAAAAAGGCTGAAATATCCTTTATTTTGGCGCAAAAAAGAAGAAATTCCCCTTATTTTGGGGCAAAATTGCAGAAATTTTCCTTATTTTGGGGCAAAAAGGCTGAAATTCTTATTTTGAGGTAAAATGCTGAAATTCCCCATATTTTGGGGCAAAAGGCAAAACTTCTTTTTATTTTGGGGCAAAGAGGCACAAATTTCCCTTATTTTCGGGAAAAATTGCAGAAATTTCATTTATTTCAGGGCAAAAAGTCAGAAATCCTTTTATTTTGGGGCAAAGAGCAGAAATTTCTTTTATTATGGTACAAAATTGAAGAAATTTTTCTTATTTTGAAACAAAAAGGCAGAAAATTCCCCTTATTTTGAGGCAAAAGGCGGAAATTATTCTCAATTTGAGGTAAAATGCAGAAATTCCCTTTATTTTGGGGCTAAAAAACAGAAATTCCCTGTATTTTGAAGCAAAATTGCAGAAATTCTCATAATTTTTGGGCAAAAAGGCAGAAATTCTCCTTATTATGGGGCAAAAAGACAGAAAATCTCCTTTTTCGGGAGCAAACAGTCAGAAATTCCCCTTATTTTGGGGCAAAATTGCAGAAATTTCCTTTACATTGGGGCAAAATTGTAGAAATTTCCCTTATTTTGGGGCCAAATTGCAGAAATTTCACGTATTTCAGGGAAAAAAGGCAGAAATTTTTTTGGGGGGGCAAAAAGGCAGAAATTTTTTTTATTTTGGTACAAAATTGCAGAAATTTTTCTTATTTTGGGGCAAAAAGTCAGAAATTCCCCATATTTTGGGGCAAAAAGGCAGAAATTCCCCTTATTTTGAGGTAAAAAGGCTGAAATTCCCCTTATTTTGGGGCAAAAAGACAGAAATTTCATTTATTTTGGGGAAAAGGCAGAAATTGCACTTATTTTGAGTCAAAAAGGTGGAAATTCCTCTTATTTTGGGGCAAAAATGAAGAAATTTGCTTTTTTATGGCAAAAAGGTATACATTCCCTTTATTTTCGGGCAAAAAGGCAGAAATTCTTTGTATTTTGGAGCAAAATTGCAGAAATTCTCTTAATTTTCGGGCAAAAAGGCAGAAATTCTCCTTATTTTGGGGCAAAAAGACAGAAAATCTCCTTTTTCGGGAGCAAACAGTCAGAAATTCCCCTTATTTTGGGGCAAAATTGCAGAAATTTCCTTTACATTGGGGCAAAATTGCAGAAATTTCCCTTATTTGGGGGCAAAATTGCAGAAATTTCAGGTACTTGAGAAAAAAAAGGCAGAAATTTTTTTGGGGGGGCAAAAAGGCAGAAATTTTTTTTATTTTGGTACAAAATTGCAGAAATTTTTCTTATTTTGGGGCAAAAAGTCAGAAATTCCCCATATTTTGGGGCAAAAATGCAGAAATTCCCCTTATTTTGAGGTAATAAGGCTGAAATTCCCCTTATTTTGGGGCAAAAAGGCAGAAATTTCGTTTATTTTGGGGAAAAGGCAGAAATTGCACTTATTTTGTGTCAAAAAGGTGGAAAATCTCCTTATTTGGGGGCAAAAATGAAGAAATTTGCTTTTTTATGGCAAAAAGTTATACATTCCCTTTATTTTCGGGCAAAAAGGCAGAAATTCTTTGTATTTTGGAGCTAAATTGCAGAAATTCCCCTAATTTTTGGGCAAAAAGGCAGAAATTTTCCTTATTTTGGGGTAAAACTGCAGAAATTTCACTTATTTTGCGGCAAAATGTCAGAAATTCCCCTTATTTTTGGCAAAAAATGCAGAAAATCCCCTTATTTTGGGGCAAAATTGCAGAAATTTCCCTTATTATGGGGAAAAATTGCAGAAATTTCCCTTATTTTAGGGCAAAATTGCAGAAATTTCACTTATTTCAGAGAAAAAAAGCAAAAATTTTTCTTATTTTGGGGCAAAATGCAGAAATTCCCATTATTTTGGGGCAAAAAGGCAGAAATTCACCTTATTTTGGGGTAAAATTGCAGAAATTTCACATATTTCAGGGCAAAACTGCAGAAATTCCCCTTATTTTGGGGCAAAAAGGCAGAAATTTCCCTTATTTTGGGATAAAATTGCAGAAATTTCCCTTATTTGGGGGCAAAAATGCAGAAAATCCACTTAATTTCGGGTAAAAAGGCAGAAATTTCTCGTATTTTGGAGCAAAATTGCAGAAACTCCCCTAATTTTGGGGCTAAAAGGCAGAATTTCCCTTTATTTTGGGGCAAAAATAGAGAAATTCTTTTTATTTTGGGGCAAAAATCAGAAATTTCCTTTATTTTGGGGCAAAATTTTAGAAATTTCTTTTATATTGTTACAGACTTGCAGAAATTTTTCTTATTTTGTGGCAAAAAGGCAGAAATTCCCCATATTTTGGTGCAAAAAGGCTGAAATTCCCCTTATTTTGAGGTAAAATCCTGAAATTCCCCATATTTGGGGGCAAAAAGGCAGAAATTCCCCTCATTTGGGGGCAAAAAGGCCCAAATTTTTCTTATTTTCGGGCATAATTGCAGGAATTTCATTTATTTCAGGGCAAAAAGTCAGAAATTCCTTTTATTTTGGGGCAAAAACAGAAATTTCCTTTATTTTGATACAAAATTGTAGAAATTTTCCTTATTTTGGAACAAAAAGGCAAAAATTACCCATATTTTGGGGAAAAAGGCAGAAATTCCCCTTATTTTGAGGTAAAAAGGCTGAAATTCCCGTTATTTTGGGGCAAAAAGGCAGAAATTCCCTTTACTTTGTGGCAAAAAGGCAGAAATTCCCGTTAATTGGGGCAGAAAAGCAGAAATTTTCCTTATTTAAGGGCAATAGGGCAGAAATTCCCCTTATTTTGTGGCAAAAAGGCAGAAATTCCCCTTATTTGAAGGTAAAATGCTGAAATTCCCCTTATTTTCGGCAAAAAGGCAGAAATTCCTATTATTTTGGGGCAAAATTGCAGAAATTTCAATTATTTCTGGGCAAAAAGTCAGATATTTGCCTTATTTTGGGGCAAAAAGCAGAAATTCCCTTAATTTTGGGGCCAAAAACAGAAATTCCCCTTATTTTGGGGTAAAATTGCAGAAATTTCAAATATTTCAGGGCAAAAAGGCAGAAATTCCACTTTATTTCGGACAATAACGCAGAAATTCCCCGTATTTTAAAGCTAAATTTCAGAAATTCCCCTTATATTGGTGCAAAAATGGAGAAATTCCCTTTATTTTTGTGCAATAAGGCAGATTTCCCCGTATTTTGAAGCAAAATTGCACATATTTCCCTAATTTTGAAGGAAAATGCAGAAATTCACATTATTTTGGAACAAAAAGACAGAAATTCTCCTTATTTCAGGGCAAAAAGTCAGAAATTCCCCTTATTTTGGAGTAAAATTGCAGAAATTTTCTTTATTTTGGGGCAAAATTGCAGAAATTTCCCTTATTTGGGGGCAAAATTGCAGAAATTTCACTTATTTCAGGGAAAAAGTGCAGAAATTTCTCTTATTTTGGGGCAAAAAGGCAGAAATTTCTTTTATTTTGGTACAAAATTGCAGAAATTTTCTATATTTTGGGGCAAAATTGCAGAAATTTCCCTTATTTTGGGGCAAAATTGCAGAAATTTCACTTATTTCACGGAAAAAGTGCAGAAATTTCTCTTATTTTGGGGCAAAAAAGGCAGAAATTTCTTTTATTTTGGTACAAAATTGCAGAAATTTTCTTTATTTTGGGGCAAAAATGAAGAAATTCCCCATATTTTGGGGCAAAAAGGCAGAGATTTGCCTTATTATGAGCTAAAATGCTGAAATTCCCCTTATTTTGGGGCAAAAATACAGAAATTCCCTTTATTTTGTGGCAAAAAAGGCAGAAATTTCCCTTATTTTGGGACAAAATTGCAGAAATTTCACTTATTTCAGGGCAAAATTCAAAAATTCCTTTTATTTTGGGGCAAAAAGACAGAAATTCCGTTCATTTTTAGGTAAAAAGGCAGAAATTTCACTTATTTTGAGGTAAGAAGGCAGAAATTCCTCTTATTTTGCGGCAAAAATGAAGAAATTTCTCTTTTTTGTGGCAAAAGGTATACATTCCCCTTATTTTCGGGCAAAAAAGCAGAAATTCCCCGTATTTTGGAGCAGAATTTAAGAAGATCCCCTAATTGTGGGGCAAAAAGGCAGAAATTCCCTATATGTTGGGGCAAAAAGACAGAAATTCTCCTTATTTTGGGGCAAAACTCAGAAATTCCACTTATTTTGGGGCAAAATTCCAGAAATTTCCCTTATTTTGGGGCAAAATTGCAGAAATTTCACTTATTTCAGGTAAAAATGGCAGAAATTTTTCTTATTTTGGGGCAAAAAGGCAGAAATTCCTAATATTTTGTGGCAAAAATGCAGAAATTCCCCTTATTTTGAGGTAAAAAGGCTGAAATTCCCCTTATTTTGGGGCAAAAAGGCAGAAATTTCCCTTATTTTGGGGCAAAATTGCAAACATTTAACTTATTTCAGGGTAATAAGTCAGAAATTTTCCTTATTTTGGGGCAAAAAACACAGAAATTCCCTTTGTTTTGGAAGGAAAATACAGAAATTCCACTTCTTTAGAGGCAAAAAGGCAGAAATTCCCCTTATTTTGAAGCAAAAATGAAGAAATTCCCCTAATTGTTGGGCAAAAAGGCAGAAATTCCCTATATGTTGGGGCAAAAAGACAGAAATTCTCCTTATTTTGGGACAAAACTCAGAAATTCCACTTATTTTGGGGCAAAATTGCAGGAATTTACCTTATTTTGAGGCAAAATTGCAGAAATTTCCCTTATTTGGGGCAAAATTGCAGAAATTTTCCTTATTTTGGGGCAAAAAGGCTGAAATTCTTATTTTGAGGTAAAATGCTGAAATTCCCCATATTTTGGGGCAAAAGGCAAAACTTCTTCTTATTTTGGGGCAAAGAGGCACAAATTTCCCTTATTTTCGGGCAAAATTGCAGAAATTTCATTTATTTCAGGGCAAAAAGTCAGAAATTCCTTTTATTTTGGGGCAAAGAGCAGAAATTTATTTTGGTACAAAATTGAAGAAATTTATCTTATTTTGAAACAAAAAGGCAGAAAATTCCCCTTATTTTGAGGCAAAAGGCAGAAATTATTCTCAATTTGAGGTAAAATGCAGAAATTCCCTTTATTTTGGGGCTAAAAGGCAGAAATTCCCTGTATTTTGAAGCAAAATTGCAGAAATTCTCTTAATTTTCGGGCAAAAAGGCAGAAATTCTCCTTATTTTGGGGCAAAAAGACAGAAAATCTCCTTTTTCGGGAGCAAACAGTCAGAAATTCCCCTTATTTTGGGGCAAAATTGCAGAAATTTCCTTTACATTGGGGCAAAATTGCAGAAATTTCCCTTATTTTGGGGCAAAATTGCAGAAATTTCAGGTATTTGAGAAAAAAAAGGCAGAAATTTTTTTGGGGGGGCAAAAAGGCAGAAATTTTTTTTATTTTGGTACAAAATTGCAGAAATTTTTCTTATTTTGGGGAAAAAGTCAGAAATTCCCTATATTTTGGGGCAAAAAGGCAGAAATTCCCCTTATTTTGAGGTAATAAGGCTGAAATTCCCCTTATTTTGGGGCAAAAAGGCAGAAATTTCGTTTATTTTGGGGAAAAGGCAGAAATTGCACTTATTTTGAGTCAAAAAGGTGGAAAATCCCCTTATTTTGGGGCAAAAATGAAGAAATTTGCTTTTTTATGGCAAAAAGGTATACATTCCCTTTATTTTCGTGCAAAAAGGCAGAAATTCTTTGTATTTTGGAGCAAAATTGCAGAAATTCCCCTAATTTTTGGGCAAAAAGGCAGAAATTTTCATTATTTTGGGGTAAAACTGCAGAAATTTCACTTATTTTGCGGCAAAATGTCAGAAATTCTCCTTATTTTTGGCAAAAAATGCAGAAAATCCCCTTATTTTAGGGCAAAATTGCAGAAATTTCGGTAATTTGGGGACAAAAACAGAAATTCCCCTTATTTTGGGGCAAAATTGCAGAAATTTCCCTTATTATGGGGAAAAAATGCAGAAATTTCCCTTATTTAAGGCAAAATTGCAGAAATTTCACTTATTTCAGAGAAAAAAAGCAAAAATTTTTCTTATTTTGGGGCAAAAAGGCAGAAATTCCCATTATTTTGGGGCAAAAAGGCAGAAATTCACCTTATTTTGGGGTAAAATTGCAGAAATTTCACATATTTCAGGGCAAAACGGCAGAAATTCCCCTTATTTTGGGGCAAAAAGGCAGAAATTTCCCTTATTTTGGGATAAAATTGCAGAAATTTCCCTTATTTGGAGGCAAAAAGGCAGAAAATCCACTTAATTTCGGGTAAAAAGGCAGAAATTTCTCGTATTTTGGAGCAAAATTGCAGAAACTCCCCTAATTTTGGGGCTAAAAGGCAGAATTTCCCTTTATTTTGGGGCAAAAATAGAGAAATTCTTTTTATTTTGGGGCAAAAATCAGAAATTTCCTTTATTTTGGGGCAAAATTTTAGAAATTTCTTTTATATTGTTACAGACTTGCAGAAATTTTTCTTATTTTGTGGCAAAATGGCAGAAATTCCCCATATTTTGGTGCAAAAAGGCTGAAATTCCCCTTATTTTGAGGTAAAATCCTGAAATTCCCCATATTTTGGGGCAAAAAGGCAGAAATTCCCCTCATTTGGGGGCAAAAAGGCCCAAATTTCCCTTATTTTTGGGCATAATTGCAGGAATTTCATTTATTTCAGGGCAAAAAGTCAGAAATTCCTTTTATTTTGGGGCAAAAACAGAAATTTCCTTTATTTTGATACAAAATTGTAGAAATTTTCCTTATTTTGGAACAAAAAGGCAAAAATTACCCATATTTTGGGGAAAAAGGCAGAAATTCCCCTTATTTTGAGGTAAAAAGGCTGAAATTCCCGTTATTTTGGGGCAAAAAGGCAGAAATTCCCTTTACTTTGTGGCAAAAAGGCAGAAATTCCCGTTAATTGGGGCAGAAAAGCAGAAATTTTCCTTATTTAAGGGCAATAGGGCAGAAATTCCCCCTATTTTGTGGCAAAAAGGCAGAAATTCCCCTTATTTGAAGGTAAAATGCTGAAATTCCCCTTATTTTCGGCAAAAAGGCAGAAATTCCTATTATTTTGGGGTAAAATTGCAGAAATTTCAAATATTTCAGGGCAAAAAGGCAGAAATTCCACTTTATTTCGGACAATAACGCAGAAATTCCCCGTATTTTAAAGCTAAATTTCAGAAATTCCCCATATATTGGTGCAAAAATGGAGAAATTCCCTTTATTTTTGTGCAATAAGGCAGATTTCCCCGTATTTTGAAGCAAAATTGCACATATTTCCCTAATTTTGAAGGAAAATGCAGAAATTCACATTATTTTGGAACAAAAAGACAGAAATTCTCCTTATTTCAGGGCAAAAAGTCAGAAATTCCCCTTCTTTTGGGGTAAAATTGCAGAAATTTTCTTTATTTTGGGGTAAAATTGCAGAAATTTCTCTTATTTTGGGGCAAAATTGCAGAAATTTCACTTATTTCAGGGAAAAAGTGCAGAAATTTCTCTTATTTTGGGGCAAAAAGGAAGAAATTTCTTTTATTTTGGTACAGAATTGCAGAAATTTTCTTTATTTTGGGGCAAAATTGCAGAAATTTCCCTTATTTTGGGGCTAAATTGCAGAAATTTCACTTATTTCAGGGAAAAAGTGCAGAAATTTCTCTTATTTTGGGGCAAAAAGGCAGAAATTTCTTTTATTTTGGTACAAAATTGCAGAAATTTTCTTTATTTTGGGGCAAAAATGAAGAAATTCCCCATATTTTGGGGCAAAAAGGCAGAGATTTGCCTTATTATGAGGTAAAATGCTGAAATTCCCCTTATTTTGGGGCAAAAATACAGAAATTCCCTTTATTTTGTGGCAAAAAAGGCAGAAATTTCCCTTATTTTGGGACAAAATTGCAGAAATTTCACTTATTTCAGGGCAAAATTCAAAAATTCCTTTTATTTTGGGGCTAAAAGTCAGAAATTCCGTTTATTTTTGGGTAAAAAGGCAGAAATTTCACTTATTTTGAGGTAAGAAGGCAGAAATTCCTCTTATTTTGGGGCAAAAATGAAGAAATTTCCCTTTTTTGTGGCAAAAGGTATATATTCCCCTTATTTTCGGGCAAAAAAGCAGAAATTCCCCCTATTTTGGAGCAGAATTGCAGAAAATCCCCTAATTGTGGGGCAAAAAGGCAGAAATTCCCTATATGTTGGGGCAAAAAGACAGAAATTCTCCTTATTTTGGGGCAAAACTCAGAAATTCCACTTATTTTGGGGCAAAATTGCAGAAATTTCCCTTATTTTGGGGCAAAATTGCAGAAATTTTACTTATTTTGGGGCAAAATTGCAGAAATTTCACTTATTTCAGGTAAAAATGGCAGAAATTTTTCTTATTTTGGGGCAAAAAGGCAGAAATTCCTAATATTTTGTGGCAAAAATGCAGAAATTCCCCTTATTTTGAGGTAAAAAGGCTGAAATTCCCCTTATTTGGGGGCAAAAAGGCAGAAATTTCCCTTATTTTGGGGCAAAATTGCAAACATTTCACTAATTTCAGGGTAATAAGTCAGAAATTTTCCTTATTTTGGGGCAAAAAACACAGAAATTCCCTTTGTTTTGGAAGGAAAATACAGAAATTCCACTTCTTTAGAGGCAAAAAGGCAGAAATTCCCCTTATTTTGAAGCAAAAATGAAGAAATTCCCCTAATTGTTGGGCAAAAAGGCAGAAATTCCCTATATGTTGGGGCAAAAAGACAGAAATTCTCCTTATTTTGGGACAAAACTCAGAAATTCCACTTATTTTGGGGCAAAATTGAAGGAATTTACCTTATTTTGAGGCAAAATTGCAGAAATTTCCCTTATTTGGGGCAAAATTGCAGAAATTTCACTTATTTCAGGGCAAAATTCAAAAATTCCTTTTATTTTGGGGCAAAAAGACAGAAATTCCGTTCATTTTTAGGTAAAAAGGCAGAAATTTCACTTATTTTGAGGTAAGAAGGCAGAAATTCCTCTTATTTTGTGGCAAAAATGAAGAAATTTCTCTTTTTTGTGGCAAAAGGTATACATTCCCCTTATTTTCGGGCAAAAAAGCAGAAATTCCCCGTATTTTGGAGCAGAATTTAAGAAGATCCCCTAATTGTGGGGCAAAAAGGCAGAAATTCCCTATATGTTGGGGCAAAAAGACAGAAATTCTCCTTATTTTGGGGCAAAACTCAGAAATTCCACTTATTTTGGGGCAAAATTCCAGAAATTTCCCTTATTTTGGGGCAAAATTGCAGAAATTTCACTTATTTCAGGTAAAAATGGCAGAAATTTTTCTTATTTTGGGGCAAAAAGGCAGAAATTCCTAATATTTTGTGGCAAAAATGCAGAAATTCCCCTTATTTTGAGGTAAAAAGGCTGAAATTCCCCTTATTTTGGGGCAAAAAGGCAGAAATTTCCCTTATTTTGGGGCAAAATTGCAAACATTTAACTTATTTCAGGGTAATAAGTCAGAAATTTTCCTTATTTTGGGGCAAAAAACACAGAAATTCCCTTTGTTTTGGAAGGAAAATACAGAAATTCCACTTCTTTAGAGGCAAAAAGGCAGAAATTCCCCTTATTTTGAAGCAAAAATGAAGAAATTCCCCTAATTGTTGGGCAAAAAGGCAGAAATTCCCTATATGTTGGGGCAAAAAGACAGAAATTCTCCTTATTTTGGGACAAAACTCAGAAATTCCACTTATTTTGGGGCAAAATTGCAGGAATTTACCTTATTTTGAGGCAAAATTGCAGAAATTTCCCTTATTTGGGGCAAAATTGCAGAAATTTCACTTATTTTCAGGTAAAAAGGCTGAAATATCCTTTATTTTGGGGCAAAAAGGAAGAAATTCCCCTTATTTTGGGGCAAAATTGCAGAAATTTTCCTTATTTTGGGGCAAAAAGGCTGAAATTCTTATTTTGAGGTAAAATGCTGAAATTCCCCATATTTTGGGGCAAAAGGCAAAACTTCTTCTTATTTTGGGGCAAAGAGGCACAAATTTCCCTTATTTTCGGGCAAAATTGCAGAAATTTCATTTATTTCAGGGCAAAAAGTCAGAAATTCCTTTTATTTTGGGGCAAAGAGCAGAAATTTATTTTGGTACAAAATTGAAGAAATTTATCTTATTTTGAAACAAAAAGGCAGAAAATTCCCCTTATTTTGAGGCAAAAGGCAGAAATTATTCTCAATTTGAGGTAAAATGCAGAAATTCCCTTTATTTTGGGGCTAAAAGGCAGAAATTCCCTGTATTTTGAAGCAAAATTGCAGAAATTCTCTTAATTTTCGGGCAAAAAGGCAGAAATTCTCCTTATTTTGGGGCAAAAAGACAGAAAATCTCCTTTTTCGGGAGCAAACAGTCAGAAATTCCCCTTATTTTGGGGCAAAATTGCAGAAATTTCCTTTACATTGGGGCAAAATTGCAGAAATTTCCCTTATTTTGGGGCAAAATTGCAGAAATTTCAGGTATTTGAGAAAAAAAAGGCAGAAATTTTTTTGGGGGGGCAAAAAGGCAGAAATTTTTTTTATTTTGGTACAAAATTGCAGAAATTTTTCTTATTTTGGGGAAAAAGTCAGAAATTCCCTATATTTTGGGGCAAAAAGGCAGAAATTCCCCTTATTTTGAGGTAATAAGGCTGAAATTCCCCTTATTTTGGGGCAAAAAGGCAGAAATTTCGTTTATTTTGGGGAAAAGGCAGAAATTGCACTTATTTTGAGTCAAAAAGGTGGAAAATCCCCTTATTTTGGGGCAAAAATGAAGAAATTTGCTTTTTTATGGCAAAAAGGTATACATTCCCTTTATTTTCGGGCAAAAAGGCAGAAATTCTTTGTATTTTGGAGCAAAATTGCAGAAATTCCCCTAATTTTTGGGCAAAAAGGCAGAAATTTTCATTATTTTGGGGTAAAACTGCAGAAATTTCACTTATTTTGCGGCAAAATGTCAGAAATTCTCCTTATTTTTGGCAAAAAATGCAGAAAATCCCCTTATTTTAGGGCAAAATTGCAGAAATTTCCGTAATTTGGGGACAAAAACAGAAATTCCCCTTATTTTGGGGCAAAATTGCAGAAATTTCCCTTATTATGGGGAAAAATTGCAGAAATTTCCCTTATTTAAGGCAAAATTGCAGAAATTTCACTTATTTCAGAGAAAAAAAGCAAAAATTTTTCTTATTTTGGGGCAAAAAGGCAGAAATTCCCATTATTTTGGGGCAAAAAGGCAGAAATTCACCTTATTTTGGGGTAAAATTGCAGAAATTTCACATATTTCAGGGCAAAACGGCAGAAATTCCCCTTATTTTGGGGCAAAAAGGCAGAAATTTCCCTTATTTTGGGATAAAATTGCAGAAATTCCCCTTATTTGGAGGCAAAAAGGCAGAAAATCCACTTAATTTCGGGTAAAAAGGCAGAAATTTCTCGTATTTTGGAGCAAAATTGCAGAAACTCCCCTAATTTTGGGGCTAAAAGGCAGAATTTCCCTTTATTTTGGGGCAAAAATAGAGAAATTCTTTTTATTTTGGGGCAAAAATCAGAAATTTCCTTTATTTTGGGGCAAAATTTTAGAAATTTCTTTTATATTGTTACAGACTTGCAGAAATTTTTCTTATTTTGTGGCAAAAAGGCAGAAATTCCCCATATTTTGGTGCAAAAAGGCTGAAATTCCCCTTATTTTGAGGTAAAATCCTGAAATTCCCCATATTTTGGGGCAAAAAGGCAGAAATTCCCCTCATTTGGGGGCAAAAAGGCCCAAATTTCCCTTATTTTCGGGCATAATTGCAGGAATTTCATTTATTTCAGGGCAAAAAGTCAGAAATTCCTTTTATTTTTGGGCAAAAACATAAATTTCTTTTATTTTGATACAAAATTGCAGAAATTTTCCTTATTTTGGAACAAAAAGGCAAAAATTACCCATATTTTGGGGAAAAAGGCAGAAATTCCCCTTATTTTGAGGTAAAAAGGCTGAAATTCCCGTTATTTTGGGGCAAAAAGGCAGAAATTCCCTTTACTTTGTGGCAAAAAGGCAGAAATTCCCGTTAATTGGGGCAGAAAAGCGAAATTTTCCTTATTTAAGGGCAATAGGGCAGAAATTCCCCTTATTTTGTGGCAAAAAGGCAGAAATTCCCCTTATTTGAAGGTAAAATGCTGAAATTCCCCTTATTTTCGGCAAAAAGGCAGAAATTCCTATTATTTTGGGGCAAAATTGCAGAAATTTCAATTATTTCTGGGCAAAAAGTCAGATATTTGCCTTATTTTGGGGCAAAACGCAGAAATTCCCTTAATTTTGGGGCCAAAAACAGAAATTCCCCTTATTTTGGGGTAAAATTGCAGAAATTTCAAATATTTCAGGGCAAAAAGGCAGAAATTCCACTTTATTTCGGACAATAACGCAGAAATTCCCCGTATTTTAAAGCTAAATTTCAGAAATTCCCCTTATATTGGTGCAAAAATGGAGAAATTCCCTTTATTTTTGTGCAATAAGGCAGATTTCCCCGTATTTTGAAGCAAAATTGCACATATTTCCCTAATTTTGAAGGAAAATGCAAGAATTCACATTATTTTGGAACAAAAAGACAGAAATTCTCCTTATTTCAGGGCAAAAAGTCAGAAATTCCGTTTATTTTGGGGTAAAATTGCAGAAATTTTCTTTATTTTGTGGCAAAAATACAGAAATTCCCTTTATTTTGTGGCAAAAAGGCAGAAATTTCCCTTATTTTGGGGCAAAATTGCAGAAATTTCACTTATTTCAGGGAAAAAGTGCAGAAATTTCTCTTATTTTGGGGCAAAAAGGCAGAAATTTCTTTTATTTTGGTACAAAATTGCAGAAATTTTCTTTATTTTGGGCCAAAAATGAAGAAATTCCCCATATTTTGGGGCAAAAAGGCAGAGATTCGCCTTATTATGAGGTAAAATGCTGAAATTCCCCTTATTTTGGGGCAAAAATACAGAAATTCCCTTTATTTTGTGGCAAAAAGGCAGAAATATCCCTTATTTTGGGGCAAAATTGCAGAAATTTCACTTATTTCAGGGCAAAATTCAAAAATTCCTTTTATTTTTGGGCAAAAAGACAGAAATTTTGTTTATTTTTGGGTAAAAAGGCAGAAATTTCACTTATTGTGAGGTAAGAAGGCAGAAATTCCTCTTATTTTGGGGCAAAAATGAAGAAATTTCCCTTTTTTTGTGGCAAAAGGTATATATTCTCCTTATTTTCGGGCAAAAAAGCAGAAATATCCCGTTTTTTGGAGCACAATTGCAGAAAATCCCCTAATTGTGGGGCAAAAAGGCAGAAATTCCCTATATGTTAGAGCAAAAAGACAGAAATTCTCCTTATTTTGGGGAAAATCTCAGAAATTCCACTTATTTTGGGGCAAATTCCAGAAATTTCCCTTATTTTGGGGCAAATTTGCAGAAATTTCACTTATTTTGGGGCAAAATTGCAGAAATTTCACTTATTTCAGATAAAAAAAAGGCAGAAATTTTTCTTATTTTGGGACAAAAAGGCAGAAATTCCTAATATTTTGTGGCAAAAATGCAGAAATTCCCCTTATTTTGAGGTAAAAATGCTGAAATTCCCCTTATTTGGGGGCAAAAAGGGAGAAATTTCCCTTATTTTGGGGCAAAATTGCAGAAATTTCACTTATTTCAGGGCAAAATTCAAAAATTTCTTTTATTTTGGGGCTAAAAGTCAGAAATTCCGTTTATTTTTGGGTAAAAAGGCAGAAATTTCACTTATTTTGAGGTAAGAAGGCAGAAATTCCTCTTATTTTGGGGCAAAAATGAAGAAATTTCCCTTTTTTGTGGCAAAAGGTATATATTCCCCTTATTTTCGGGCAAAAAAGCAGAAATTCCCCCTATTTTGGAGCAGAATTGCAGAAAATCCCCTAATTGTGGGGCAAAAAGGCAGAAATTCCCTATATGTTGGGGCAAAAAGACAGAAATTCTCCTTATTTTGGGGCAAAACTCAGAAATTCCACTTATTTTGGGGCAAAATTGCAGAAATTTCCCTTATTTTGGGGCAAAATTGCAGAAATTTTACTTATTTTGGGGCAAAATTGCAGAAATTTCACTTATTTCAGGTAAAAATGGCAGAAATTTTTCTTATTTTGGGGCAAAAAGGCAGAAATTCCTAATATTTTGTGGCAAAAATGCAGAAATTCCCCTTATTTTGAGGTAAAAAGGCTGAAATTCCCCTTATTTGGGGGCAAAAAGGCAGAAATTTCCCTTATTTTGGGGCAAAATTGCAAACATTTCACTTATTTCAGGGTAATAAGTCAGAAATTTTCCTTATTTTGGGGCAAAAAACACAGAAATTCCCTTTGTTTTGGAAGGAAAATACAGAAATTCCACTTCTTTAGAGGCAAAAAGGCAGAAATTCCCCTTATTTTGAAGCAAAAATGAAGAAATTCCCCTAATTGTTGGGCAAAAAGGCAGAAATTCCCTATATGTTGGGGCAAAAAGACAGAAATTCTCCTTATTTTGGGACAAAACTCAGAAATTCCACTTATTTTGGGGCAAAATTGAAGGAATTTACCTTATTTTGAGGCAAAATTGCAGAAATTTCCCTTATTTGGGGCAAAATTGCAGAAATTTCACTTATTTCAGGGCAAAATTCAAAAATTCCTTTTATTTTGGGGCAAAAAGACAGAAATTCCGTTCATTTTTAGGTAAAAAGGCAGAAATTTCACTTATTTTGAGGTAAGAAGGCAGAAATTCCTCTTATTTTGTGGCAAAAATGAAGAAATTTCTCTTTTTTGTGGCAAAAGGTATACATTCCCCTTATTTTCGGGCAAAAAAGCAGAAATTCCCCGTATTTTGGAGCAGAATTTAAGAAGATCCCCTAATTGTGGGGCAAAAAGGCAGAAATTCCCTATATGTTGGGGCAAAAAGACAGAAATTCTCCTTATTTTGGGGCAAAACTCAGAAATTCCACTTATTTTGGGGCAAAATTCCAGAAATTTCCCTTATTTTGGGGCAAAATTGCAGAAATTTCACTTATTTCAGGTAAAAATGGCAGAAATTTTTCTTATTTTGGGGCAAAAAGGCAGAAATTCCTAATATTTTGTGGCAAAAATGCAGAAATTCCCCTTATTTTGAGGTAAAAAGGCTGAAATTCCCCTTATTTTGGGGCAAAAAGGCAGAAATTTCCCTTATTTTGGGGCAAAATTGCAAACATTTAACTTATTTCAGGGTAATAAGTCAGAAATTTTCCTTATTTTGGGGCAAAAAACACAGAAATTCCCTTTGTTTTGGAAGGAAAATACAGAAATTCCACTTCTTTAGAGGCAAAAAGGCAGAAATTCCCCTTATTTTGAAGCAAAAATGAAGAAATTCCCCTAATTGTTGGGCAAAAAGGCAGAAATTCCCTATATGTTGGGGCAAAAAGACAGAAATTCTCCTTATTTTGGGACAAAACTCAGAAATTCCACTTATTTTGGGGCAAAATTGCAGGAATTTACCTTATTTTGAGGCAAAATTGCAGAAATTTCCCTTATTTGGGGCAAAATTGCAGAAATTTCACTTATTTTCAGGTAAAAAGGCTGAAATATCCTTTATTTTGGGGCAAAAAGGAAGAAATTCCCCTTATTTTGGGGCAAAATTGCAGAAATTTTCCTTATTTTGGGGCAAAAAGGCTGAAATTCCTATTTTGAGGTAAAATGCTGAAATTCCCCATATTTTGGGGCAAAAGGCAAAACTTCTTCTTATTTTGGGGCAAAGAGGCACAAATTTCCCTTATTTTCGGGCAAAATTGCAGAAATTTCATTTATTTCAGGGCAAAAAGTCAGAAATTCCTTTTATTTTGGGGCAAAGAGCAGAAATTTATTTTGGTACAAAATTGAAGAAATTTATCTTATTTTGAAACAAAAAGGCAGAAAATTCCCCTTATTTTGAGGCAAAAGGCAGAAATTATTCTCAATTTGAGGTAAAATGCAGAAATTCCCTTTATTTTGGGGCTAAAAGGCAGAAATTATTTTGAAGCAAAATTGCAGAAATTCTCTTAATTTTCGGGCAAAAAGGCAGAAATTCTCCTTATTTTAAGGCAAAAAGACAGAAAATCTCCTTTTTCGGGAGCAAACAGTCAGAAATTCCCCTTATTTTGGGGCAAAATTGCAGAAATTTCCTTTACATTGGGGCAAAATTGCAGAAATTTCCCTTATTTTGGGGCAAAATTGCAGAAATTTTGGGTATTTGAGAAAAAAAAGCCAGAAATTTTTTTGGGGGGGCAAAAAGGCAGAAATTTTTTTTATTTTGGTACAAAATTGCAGAAATTTTTCTTATTTTGGGGAAAAAGTCAGAAATTCCCTATATTTTGGGGCAAAAAGGCAGAAATTCCCCTTATTTTGAGGTAATAAGGCTGAAATTCCCCTTATTTTGGGGCAAAAAGGCAGAAATTTCGTTTATTTTGGGGAAAAGGCAGAAATTGCACTTATTTTGAGTCAAAAAGGTGGAAAATCCCCTTATTTTGGGGCAAAAATGAAGAAATTTGCTTTTTTATGGCAAAAAGGTATACATTCCCTTTATTTTCGGGCAAAAAGGCAGAAATTCTTTGTATTTTGGAGCAAAATTGCAGAAATTCCCCTAATTTTTGGGCAAAAAGGCAGAAATTTTCATTATTTTGGGGTAAAACTGCAGAAATTTCACTTATTTTGCGGCAAAATGTCAGAAATTCTCCTTATTTTTGGCAAAAAATGCAGAAAATCCCCTTATTTTAGGGCAAAATTGCAGAAATTTCCGTAATTTGGGGACAAAAACAGAAATTCCCCTTATTTTGGGGCAAAATTGCAGAAATTTCCCTTATTATGGGGAAAAATTGCAGAAATTTCCCTTATTTAAGGCAAAATTGCAGAAATTTCACTTATTTCAGAGAAAAAAAGCAAAAATTTTTCTTATTTTGGGGCAAAAAGGCAGAAATTCACCTTATTTTGGGGTAAAATTGCAGAAATTTCACATATTTCAGGGCAAAACGGCAGAAATTCCCCTTATTTGGGGGCAAAAAGGCAGAAATTTCCCTTATTTTGGGATAAAATTGCAGAAATTCCCCTTATTTGGAGGCAAAAAGGCAGAAAATCCACTTAATTTCGGGTAAAAAGGCAGAAATTTCTCGTATTTTGGAGCAAAATTGCAGAAACTCCCCTAATTTTGGGGCTAAAAGGCAGAATTTCCCTTTATTTTGGGGCAAAAATAGAGAAATTCTTTTTATTTTGGGGCAAAAATCAGAAATTTCCTTTATTTTGGGGCAAAATTTTAGAAATTTCTTTTATATTGTTACAGACTTGCAGAAATTTTTCTTATTTTGTGGCAAAATGGCAGAAATTCCCCATATTTTGGTGCAAAAAGGCTGAAATTCCCCTTATTTTGAGGTAAAATCCTGAAATTCCCCATATTTTGGGGCAAAAAGGCAGAAATTCCCCTCATTTGGGGGCAAAAAGGCACAAATTTCCCTTATTTTCGGGCATAATTGCAGGAATTTCATTTATTTCAGGGCAAAAAGTCAGAAATTCCTTTTATTTTCGGGCAAAAACATAAATTTCTTTTATTTTGATACAAAATTGCAGAAATTTTCCTTATTTTGGAACAAAAAGGCAAAAATTACCCATATTTTGGGGAAAAAGGCAGAAATTCCCCTTATTTTGAGGTAAAAAGGCTGAAATTCCCGTTATTTTGGGGCAAAAAGGCAGAAATTCCCTTTACTTTGTGGCAAAAAGGCAGAAATTCCCGTTAATTGGGGCAGAAAAGCGAAATTTTCCTTATTTAAGGGCAATAGGGCAGAAATTCCCCTTATTTTGTGGCAAAAAGGCAGAAATTCCCCTTATTTGAAGGTAAAATGCTGAAATTCCCCTTATTTTCGGCAAAAAGGCAGAAATTCCTATTATTTTGGGGCAAAATTGCAGAAATTTCAATTATTTCTGGGCAAAAAGTCAGATATTTGCCTTATTTTGGGGCAAAACGCAGAAATTCCCTTAATTTTGGGGCCAAAAACAGAAATTCCCCTTATTTTGGGGTAAAATTGCAGAAATTTCAAATATTTCAGGGCAAAAAGGCAGAAATTCCACTTTATTTCGGACAATAACGCAGAAATTCCCCGTATTTTAAAGCTAAATTTCAGAAATTCCCCTTATATTGGGGCAAAAATGGAGAAATTCCCTTTATTTTTGTGCAATAAGGCAGATTTCCCCGTATTTTGAAGCAAAATTGCACATATTTCCCTAATTTTGAAGGAAAATGCAAGAATTCACATTATTTTGGAACAAAAAGACAGAAATTCTCCTTATTTCAGGGCAAAAAGTCAGAAATTCCGTTTATTTTGGGGTAAAATTGCAGAAATTTTCTTTATTTTGTGGCAAAAATACAGAAATTCCCTTTATTTTGTGGCAAAAAGGCAGAAATTTCCCTTATTTTGGGGCAAAATTGCAGAAATTTCACTTATTTCAGGGAAAAAGTGCAGAAATTTCTCTTATTTTGGGGCAAAAAGGCAGAAATTTCTTTTATTTTGGTACAAAATTGCAGAAATTTTCTTTATTTTGGGGCAAAAATGAAGAAATTCCCCATATTTTGGGGCAAAAAGGCAGAGATTCGCCTTATTATGAGGTAAAATGCTGAAATTCCCCTTATTTTGGGGCAAAAATACAGAAATTCCCTTTATTTTGTGGCAAAAAGGCAGAAATTTCCCTTATTTTGGGGCAAAATTGCAGAAATTTCACTTATTTCAGGGCAAAATTCAAAAATTCCTTTTATTTTGGGGCTAAAAGTCAGAAATTCCGTTTATTTTTGGGTAAAAAGGCAGAAATTTCACTTATTTTGAGGTAAGAAGGCAGAAATTCCTCTTATTTTGGGGCAAAAATGAAGAAATTTCCCTTTTTTGTGGCAAAAGGTATATATTCCCCTTATTTTCGGGCAAAAAAGCAGAAATTCCCCCTATTTTGGAGCAGAATTGCAGAAAATCCCCTAATTGTGGGGCAAAAAGGCAGAAATTCCCTATATGTTGGGGCAAAAAGACAGAAATTCTCCTTATTTTGGGGCAAAACTCAGAAATTCCACTTATTTTGGGGCAAAATTGCAGAAATTTCCCTTATTTTGGGGCAAAATTGCAGAAATTTTACTTATTTTGGGGCAAAATTGCAGAAATTTCACTTATTTCAGGTAAAAATGGCAGAAATTTTTCTTATTTTGGGGCAAAAAGGCAGAAATTCCTAATATTTTGTGGCAAAAATGCAGAAATTCCCCTTATTTTGAGGTAAAAAGGCTGAAATTCCCCTTATTTGGGGGCAAAAAGGCAGAAATTTCCCTTATTTTGGGGCAAAATTGCAAACATTTCACTAATTTCAGGGTAATAAGTCAGAAATTTTCCTTATTTTGGGGCAAAAAACACAGAAATTCCCTTTGTTTTGGAAGGAAAATACAGAAATTCCACTTCTTTAGAGGCAAAAAGGCAGAAATTCCCCTTATTTTGAAGCAAAAATGAAGAAATTCCCCTAATTGTTGGGCAAAAAGGCAGAAATTCCCTATATGTTGGGGCAAAAATACGGAAATTCTCCTTATTTTGGGACAAAACTCAGAAATTCCACTTATTTTGGGGCAAAATTGAAGGAATTTACCTTATTTTGAGGCAAAATTGCAGAAATTTCCCTTATTTGGGGCAAAATTGCAGAAATTTCACTTATTTCAGGGCAAAATTCAAAAATTCCTTTTATTTTGGGGCAAAAAGACAGAAATTCCGTTCATTTTTAGGTAAAAAGGCAGAAATTTCACTTATTTTGAGGTAAGAAGGCAGAAATTCCTCTTATTTTGCGGCAAAAATGAAGAAATTTCTCTTTTTTGTGGCAAAAGGTATACATTCCCCTTATTTTCGGGCAAAAAATCAGAAATTCCCCGTATTTTGGAGCAGAATTTAAGAAGATCCCCTAATTGTGGGGCAAAAAGGCAGAAATTCCCTATATGTTGGGGCAAAAAGACAGAAATTCTCCTTATTTTGGGGCAAAACTCAGAAATTCCACTTATTTTGGGGCAAAATTCCAGAAATTTCCCTTATTTTGGGGCAAAATTGCAGAAATTTCACTTATTTCAGGTAAAAATGGCAGAAATTTTTCTTATTTTGGGGCAAAAAGGCAGAAATTCCTAATATTTTGTGGCAAAAATGCAGAAATTCCCCTTATTTTGAGGTAAAAAGGCTGAAATTCCCCTTATTTTGGGGCAAAAAGGCAGAAATTTCCCTTATTTTGGGGCAAAATTGCAAACATTTAACTTATTTCAGGGTAATAAGTCAGAAATTTTCCTTATTTTGGGGCAAAAAACACAGAAATTCCCTTTGTTTTGGAAGGAAAATACAGAAATTCCACTTCTTTAGAGGCAAAAAGGCAGAAATTCCCCTTATTTTGAAGCAAAAATGAAGAAATTCCCCTAAATGTTGGGCAAAAAGGCAGAAATTCCCTATATGTTGGGGCAAAAAGACAGAAATTCTCCTTATTTTGGGACAAAACTCAGAAATTCCACTTATTTTGGGGCAAAATTGCAGGAATTTACCTTATTTTGAGGCAAAACTGCAGAAATTTCCCTTATTTGGGGCAAAATTGCAGAAATTTCACTTATTTTCAGGTAAAAAGGCTGAAATATCCTTTATTTTGGGGCAAAAAGGAAGAAATTCCCCTTATTTTGGGGCAAAATTGCAGAAATTTTCCTTATTTTGGGGCAAAAAGGCTGAAATTCCTATTTTGAGGTAAAATGCTGAAATTCCCCATATTTTGGGGCAAAAGGCAAAACTTCTTCTTATTTTGGGGCAAAGAGGCACAAATTTCCCTTATTTTCGGGCAAAATTGCAGAAATTTCATTTATTTCAGGGCAAAAAGTCAGAAATTCCTTTTATTTTGGGGCAAAGAGCAGAAATTTATTTTGGTACAAAATTGAAGAAATTTATCTTATTTTGAAACAAAAAGGCAGAAAATTCCCCTTATTTTGAGGCAAAAGGCAGAAATTATTCTCAATTTGAGGTAAAATGCAGAAATTCCCTTTATTTTGGGGCTAAAAGGCAGAAATTCCCTGTATTTTGAAGCAAAATTGCAGAAATTCTCTTAATTTTCGGGCAAAAAGGCAGAAATTCTCCTTATTTTGGGGCAAAAAGACAGAAAATCTCCTTTTTCGGGAGCAAACAGTCAGAAATTCCCCTTATTTTGGGGCAAAATTGCAGAAATTTCCTTTACATTGGGGCAAAATTGCAGAAATTTCCCTTATTTTGGGGCAAAATTGCAGAAATTTCAGGTATTTGAGAAAAAAAAGGCAGAAATTTTTTTGGGGGGGCAAAAAGGCAGAAATTTTTTTTATTTTGGTACAAAATTGCAGAAATTTTTCTTATTTTGGGGAAAAAGTCAGAAATTCCCTATATTTTGGGGCAAAGAGGCAGAAATTCCCCTTATTTTGAGGTAATAAGGCTGAAATTCCCCTTATTTTGGGGCAAAAAGGCAGAAATTTCGTTTATTTTGGGGAAAAGGCAGAAATTGCACTTATTTTGAGTCAAAAAGGTGGAAAATCCCCTTATTTTGGGGCAAAAATGAAGAAATTTGCTTTTTTATGGCAAAAAGGTATACATTCCCTTTATTTTCGGGCAAAAAGGCAGAAATTCTTTGTATTTTGGAGCAAAATTGCAGAAATTCCCCTAATTTTTGGGCAAAAAGGCAGAAATTTTCATTATTTTGGGGTAAAACTGCAGAAATTTCACTTATTTTGCGGCAAAATGTCAGAAATTCTCCTTATTTTTGGCAAAAAATGCAGAAAATCCCCTTATTTTAGGGCAAAATTGCAGAAATTTCCGTAATTTGGGGACAAAAACAGAAATTCCCCTTATTTTGGGGCAAAATTGCAGAAATTTCCCTTATTATGGGGAAAAATTGCAGAAATTTCCCTTATTTAAGGCAAAATTGCAAAAATTTCACTTATTTCAGAGAAAAAAAAGCAAAAATTTTTCTTATTTTGGGGCAAAAAGGCAGAAATTCCCATTATTTTGGGGCAAAAAGGCAGAAATTCACCTTATTTTGGGGTAAAATTGCAGAAATTTCACATATTTCAGGGCAAAACGGCAGAAATTCCCCTTATTTTGGGGCAAAAAGGCAGAAATTTCCCTTATTTTGGGATAAAATTGCAGAAATTCCCCTTATTTGGAGGCAAAAAGGCAGAAAATCCATTTAATTTCGGGTAAAAAGGCAGAAATTTCTCGTATTTTGGAGCAAAATTGCAGAAACTCCCCTAATTTTGGGGCTAAAAGGCAGAATTTCCCTTTATTTTGGGGCAAAAATAGAGAAATTCTTTTTATTTTGGGGCAAAAATCAGAAATTTCCTTTATTTTGGGGCAAAATTTTAGAAATTTCTTTTATATTGTTACAGACTTGCAGAAATTTTTCTTATTTTGTGGCAAAATGGCAGAAATTCCCCATATTTTGGTGCAAAAAGGCTGAAATTCCCCTTATTTTGAGGTAAAATCCTGAAATTCCCCATATTTTGGGGCAAAAAGGCAGAAATTCCCCTCATTTGGGGGCAAAAAGGCACAAATTTCCCTTATTTTCGGGCATAATTGCAGGAATTTCATTTATTTCAGGGCAAAAAGTCAGAAATTCCTTTTATTTTCGGGCAAAAACATAAATTTCTTTTATTTTGATACAAAATTGCAGAAATTTTCCTTATTTTGGAACAAAAAGGCAAAAATTACCCATATTTTGGGGAAAAAGGCAGAAATTCCCCTTATTTTGAGGTAAAAAGGCTGAAATTCCCGTTATTTTGGGGCAAAATTGCAGAAATTCCCTTTACTTTGTGGCAAAAAGGCAGAAATTCCCGTTAATTGGGGCAGAAAAGCGAAATTTTCCTTATTTAAGGGCAATAGGGCAGAAATTCCCCTTATTTTGTGGCAAAAAGGCAGAAATTCCCCTTATTTGAAGGTAAAATGCTGAAATTCCCCTTATTTTCGGCAAAAAGGCAGAAATTCCTATTATTTTGGGGCAAAATTGCAGAAATTTCAATTATTTCTGGGCAAAAAGTCAGATATTTGCCTTATTTTGGGGCAAAACGCAGAAATTCCCTTAATTTTGGGGCCAAAAACAGAAATTCCCCTTATTTTGGGGTAAAATTGCAGAAATTTCAAATATTTCAGGGCAAAAAGGCAGAAATTCCACTTTATTTCGGACAATAACGCAGAAATTCCCCGTATTTTAAAGCTAAATTTCAGAAATTCCCCTTATATTGGTGCAAAAATGGAGAAATTCCCTTTATTTTTGTGCAATAAGGCAGATTTCCCTGTATTTTGAAGCAAAATTGCACATATTTCCCTAATTTTGAAGGAAAATGCAAGAATTCACATTATTTTGGAACAAAAAGACAGAAATTCTCCTTTTTCCAGGGCAAAAAGTCAGAAATTCCGTTTATTTTGGGGTAAAATTGCAGAAATTTTCTTTATTTTGTGGCAAAAATACAGAAATTCCCTTTATTTTGTGGCAAAAAGGCAGAAATTTCCCTTATTTTGGGGCAAAATTGCAGAAATTTCACTTATTTCAGGGAAAAAGTGCAGAAATTTCTCTTATTTTGGGGCAAAAAGGCAGAAATTTCTTTTATTTTGGTACAAAATTGCAGAAATTTTCTTTATTTTGGGGCAAAAATGAAGAAATTCCCCATATTTTGGGGCAAAAAGGCAGAGATTCGCCTTATTATGAGGTAAAATGCTGAAATTCCCCTTATTTTGGGGCAAAAATACAGAAATTCCCTTTATTTTGTGGCAAAAAGGCAGAAATTTCCCTTATTTTGGGGCAAAATTGCAGAAATTTCACTTATTTCAGGGCAAAATTCAAAAATTCCTTTTATTTTTGGGCAAAAAGACAGAAATTTTGTTTATTTTTGGGTAAAAAGGCAGAAATTTCACTTATTGTGAGGTAAGAAGGCAGAAATTCCTCTTATTTTGGGGCAAAAATGAAGAAATTTCCCTTTTTTGTGGCAAAAGGTATATATTCTCCTTATTTTCGGGCAAAAAAGCAGAAATATCCCGTTTTTTGGAGCACAATTGCAGAAAATCCCCTAATTGTGGGGCAAAAAGGCAGAAATTCCCTATATGTTAGAGCAAAAAGACAGAAATTCTCCTTATTTTGGGGAAAAACTCAGAAATTCCACTTATTTTGGGGCAAATTCCAGAAATTTCCCTTATTTTGGGGCAAATTTGCAGAAATTTCACTTATTTTGGGGCAAAATTGCAGAAATTTCACTTATTTCAGATAAAAAAAAGGCAGAAATTTTTCTTATTTTGGGACAAAAAGGCAGAAATTCCTAATATTTTGTGGCAAAAATGCAGAAATTCCCCTTATTTTGAGGTAAAAATGCTGAAATTCCCCTTATTTGGGAACAAAAAGGGAGAAATTTCCCTTATTTTGGGGCAAAATTGCAGAAATTTCACTTATTTCAGGGCAAAATTCAAAAATTCCTTTTATTTTGGGGCTAAAATTCAGAAATTCCGTTTATTTTTGGGTAAAAAGGCAGAAATTTCACTTATTTTGAGGTAAGAAGGCAGAAATTCCTCTTATTTTGGGGCAAAAATGAAGAAATTTCCCTTTTTTGTGGCAAAAGGTATATATTCCCCTTATTTTCGGGCAAAAAAGCAGAAATTCCCCCTATTTTGGAGCAGAATTGCAGAAAATCCCCTAATTGTGGGGCAAAAAGGCAGAAATTCCCTATATGTTGGGGCAAAAAGACAGAAATTCTCCTTATTTTGGGGCAAAACTCAGAAATTCCACTTATTTTGGGGCAAAATTGCAGAAATTTCCCTTATTTTGGGGCAAAATTGCAGAAATTTTACTTATTTTGGGGCAAAATTGCAGAAATTTCACTCATTTCAGGTAAAAATGGCAGAAATTTTTCTTATTTTGGGGCAAAAAGGCAGAAATTCCTAATATTTTGTGGCAAAAATGCAGAAATTCCCCTTATTTTGAGGTAAAAAGGCTGAAATTCCCCTTATTTTGGGGCAAAAAGGCAGAAATTTCCCTTATTTTGGGGCAAAATTGCAAACATTTCACTTATTTCAGGGTAATAAGTCAGAAATTTTCCTTATTTTGGGGCAAAAAACACAGAAATTCCCTTTGTTTTGGAAGGAAAATACAGAAATTCCACTTCTTTAGAGGCAAAAAGGCAGAAATTCCCCTTATTTTGAAGCAAAAATGAAGAAATTCCCCTAAATGTTGGGCAAAAAGGCAGAAATTCCCTATATGTTGGGGCAAAAAGACAGAAATTCTCCTTATTTTGGGACAAAACTCAGAAATTCCACTTATTTTGGGGCAAAATTGCAGGAATTTACCTTATTTTGAGGCAAAACTGCAGAAATTTCCCTTATTTGGGGCAAAATTGCAGAAATTTCACTTATTTTCAGGTAAAAAGGCTGAAATATCCTTTATTTTGGGGCAAAAAGGAAGAAATTCCCCTTATTTTGGGGCAAAATTGCAGAAATTTTCCTTATTTTGGGGCAAAAAGGCTGAAATTCCTATTTTGAGGTAAAATGCTGAAATTCCCCATATTTTGGGGCAAAAGGCAAAACTTCTTCTTATTTTGGGGCAAAGAGGCACAAATTTCCCTTATTTTCGGGCAAAATTGCAGAAATTTCATTTATTTCAGGGCAAAAAGTCAGAAATTCCTTTTATTTTGGGGCAAAGAGCAGAAATTTATTTTGGTACAAAATTGAAGAAATTTATCTTATTTTGAAACAAAAAGGCAGAAAATTCCCCTTATTTTGAGGCAAAAGGCAGAAATTATTCTCAATTTGAGGTAAAATGCAGAAATTCCCTTTATTTTGGGGCTAAAAGGCAGAAATTCCCTGTATTTTGAAGCAAAATTGCAGAAATTCTCTTAATTTTCGGGCAAAAAGGCAGAAATTCTCCTTATTTTGGGGCAAAAAGACAGAAAATCTCCTTTTTCGGGAGCAAACAGTCAGAAATTCCCCTTATTTTGGGGCAAAATTGCAGAAATTTCCTTTACATTGGGGCAAAATTGCAGAAATTTCCCTTATTTTGGGGCAAAATTGCAGAAATTTCAGGTATTTGAGAAAAAAAAGGCAGAAATTTTTTTGGGGGGGCAAAAAGGCAGAAATTTTTTTTATTTTGGTACAAAATTGCAGAAATTTTTCTTATTTTGGGGAAAAAGTCAGAAATTCCCTATATTTTGGGGCAAAAAGGCAGAAATTCCCCTTATTTTGAGGTAATAAGGCTGAAATTCCCCTTATTTTGGGGCAAAAAGGCAGAAATTTCATTTATTTTGGGGAAAAGGCAGAAATTGCACTTATTTTGAGTCAAAAAGGTGGAAAATCCCCTTATTTTGGGGCAAAAATGAAGAAATTTGCTTTTTTATGGCAAAAAGGTATACATTCCCTTTATTTTCGGGCAAAAAGGCAGAAATTCTTTGTATTTTGGAGCAAAATTGCAGAAATTCCCCTAATTTTTGGGCAAAAAGGCAGAAATTTTCATTATTTTGGGGTAAAACTGCAGAAATTTCACTTATTTTGCGGCAAAATGTCAGAAATTCTCCTTATTTTTGGCAAAAAATGCAGAAAATCCCCTTATTTTAGGGCAAAATTGCAGAAATTTCCGTAATTTGGGGACAAAAACAGAAATTCCCCTTATTTTGGGGCAAAATTGCAGAAATTTCCCTTATTATGGGGAAAAATTGCAGAAATTTCCCTTATTTAAGGCAAAATTGCAGAAATTTCACTTATTTCAGAGAAAAAAAGCAAAAATTTTTCTTATTTTGGGGCAAAAAGGCAGAAATTCCCATTATTTTGGGGCAAAAAGGCAGAAATTCACCTTATTTTGGGGTAAAATTGCAGAAATTTCACATATTTCAGGGCAAAACGGCAGAAATTCCCCTTATTTTGGGGCAAAAAGGCAGAAATTTCCCTTATTTTGGGATAAAATTGCAGAAATTTCCCTTATTTGGAGGCAAAAAGGCAGAAAATCCACTTAATTTCGGGTAAAAAGGCAGAAATTTCTCGTATTTTGGAGCAAAATTGCAGAAACTCCCCTAATTTTGGGGCTAAAAGGCAGAATTTCCCTTTATTTTGGGGCAAAAATAGAGAAATTCTTTTTATTTTGGGGCAAAAATCAGAAATTTCCTTTATTTTGGGGCAAAATTTTAGAAATTTCTTTTATATTGTTACAGACTTGCAGAAATTTTTCTTATTTTGTGGCAAAATGGCAGAAATTCCCCATATTTTGGTGCAAAAAGGCTGAAATTCCCCTTATTTTGAGGTAAAATCCTGAAATTCCCCATATTTTGGGGCAAAAAGGCAGAAATTCCCCTCATTTGGGGGCAAAAAGGCACAAATTTCCCTTATTTTCGGGCATAATTGCAGGAATTTCATTTATTTCAGGGCAAAAAGTCAGAAATTCCTTTTATTTTCGGGCAAAAACATAAATTTCTTTTATTTTGATACAAAATTGCAGAAATTTTCCTTATTTTGGAACAAAAAGGCAAAAATTACCCATATTTTGGGGAAAAAGGCAGAAATTCCCCTTATTTTGAGGTAAAAAGGCTGAAATTCCCGTTATTTTGGGGCAAAAAGGCAGAAATTCCCTTTACTTTGTGGCAAAAAGGCAGAAATTCCCGTTAATTGGGGCAGAAAAGCGAAATTTTCCTTATTTAAGGGCAATAGGGCAGAAATTCCCCTTATTTTGTGGCAAAAAGGCAGAAATTCCCCTTATTTGAAGGTAAAATGCTGAAATTCCCCTTATTTTCGGCAAAAAGGCAGAAATTCCTATTATTTTGGGGCAAAATTGCAGAAATTTCAATTATTTCTGGGCAAAAAGTCAGATATTTGCCTTATTTTGGGGCAAAACGCAGAAATTCCCTTAATTTTGGGGCCAAAAACAGAAATTCCCCTTATTTTGGGGTAAAATTGCAGAAATTTCAAATATTTCAGGGCAAAAAGGCAGAAATTCCACTTTATTTCGGACAATAACGCAGAAATTCCCCGTATTTTAAAGCTAAATTTCAGAAATTCCCCTTATATTGGTGCAAAAATGGAGAAATTCCCTTTATTTTTGTGCAATAAGGCAGATTTCCCCGTATTTTGAAGCAAAATTGCACATATTTCCCTAATTTTGAAGGAAAATGCAAGAATTCACATTATTTTGGAACAAAAAGACAGAAATTCTCCTTTTTCCAGGGCAAAAAGTCAGAAATTCCGTTTATTTTGGGGTAAAATTGCAGAAATTTTCTTTATTTTGTGGCAAAAACACAGAAATTCCCTTTATTTTGTGGCAAAAAGGCAGAAATTTCCCTTATTTTGGGGCAAAATTGCAGAAATTTCACTTATTTCAGGGAAAAAGTGCAGAAATTTCTCTTATTTTGGGGCAAAAAGGCAGAAATTTCTTTTATTTTGGTACAAAATTGCAGAAATTTTCTTTATTTTGGGGCAAAAATGAAGAAATTCCCCATATTTTGGGGCAAAAAGGCAGAGATTCGCCTTATTATGAGGTAAAATGCTGAAATTCCCCTTATTTTGGGGCAAAAATACAGAAATTCCCTTTATTTTGTGGCAAAAAGGCAGAAATTTCCCTTATTTTGGGGCAAAATTGCAGAAATTTCACTTATTTCAGGGCAAAATTCAAAAATTCCTTTTATTTTTGGGCAAAAAGACAGAAATTTTGTTTATTTTTGGGTAAAAAGGCAGAAATTTCACTTATTGTGAGGTAAGAAGGCAGAAATTCCTCTTATTTTGGGGCAAAAATGAAGAAATTTCCCTTTTTTGTGGCAAAAGGTATATATTCTCCTTATTTTCGGGCAAAAAAGCAGAAATATCCCGTTTTTTGGAGCACAATTGCAGAAAATCCCCTAATTGTGGGGCAAAAAGGCAGAAATTCCCTATATGTTAGAGCAAAAAGACAGAAATTCTCCTTATTTTGGGGAAAAACTCAGAAATTCCACTTATTTTGGGGCAAATTCCAGAAATTTCCCTTATTTTGGGGCAAATTTGCAGAAATTTCACTTATTTTGGGGCAAAATTGCAGAAATTTCACTTATTTCAGATAAAAAAAAGGCAGAAATTTTTCTTATTTTGGGACAAAAAGGCAGAAATTCCTAATATTTTGTGGCAAAAATGCAGAAATTCCCCTTATTTTGAGGTAAAAATGCTGAAATTCCCCTTATTTGGGAACAAAAAGGGAGAAATTTCCCTTATTTTGGGGCAAAATTGCAGAAATTTCACTTATTTCAGGGCAAAATTCAAAAATTCCTTTTATTTTGGGGCTAAAAGTCAGAAATTCCTTTTATTTTTGGGTAAAAAGGCAGAAATTTCACTTATTTTGAGGTAAGAAGGCAGAAATTCCTCTTATTTTGGGGCAAAAATGAAGAAATTTCCCTTTTTTGTGGCAAAAGGTATATATTCCCCTTATTTTCGGGCAAAAAAGCAGAAATTCCCCCTATTTTGGAGCAGAATTGCAGAAAATCCCCTAATTGTGGGGCAAAAAGGCAGAAATTCCCTATATGTTGGGGCAAAAAGACAGAAATTCTCCTTATTTTGGGGCAAAACTCAGAAATTCCACTTATTTTGGGGCAAAATTGCAGAAATTTCCCTTATTTTGGGGCAAAATTGCAGAAATTTTACTTATTTTGGGGCAAAATTGCAGAAATTTCACTCATTTCAGGTAAAAATGGCAGAAATTTTTCTTATTTTGGGGCAAAAAGGCAGAAATTCCTAATATTTTGTGGCAAAAATGCAGAAATTCCCCTTATTTTGAGGTAAAAAGGCTGAAATTCCCCTTATTTTGGGGCAAAAAGGCAGAAATTTCCCTTATTTTGGGGCAAAATTGCAAACATTTCACTTATTTCAGGGTAATAAGTCAGAAATTTTCCTTATTTTGGGGCAAAAAACACAGAAATTCCCTTTGTTTTGGAAGGAAAATACAGAAATTCCACTTCTTTAGAGGCAAAAAGGCAGAAATTCCCCTTATTTTGAAGCAAAAATGAAGAAATTCCCCTAAATGTTGGGCAAAAAGGCAGAAATTCCCTATATGTTGGGGCAAAAAGACAGAAATTCTCCTTATTTTGGGACAAAACTCAGAAATTCCACTTATTTTGGGGCAAAATTGCAGGAATTTACCTTATTTTGAGGCAAAACTGCAGAAATTTCCCTTATTTGGGGCAAAATTGCAGAAATTTCACTTATTTTCAGGTAAAAAGGCTGAAATATCCTTTATTTTGGGGCAAAAAGGAAGAAATTCCCCTTATTTTGGGGCAAAATTGCAGAAATTTTCCTTATTTTGGGGCAAAAAGGCTGAAATTCCTATTTTGAGGTAAAATGCTGAAATTCCCCATATTTTGGGGCAAAAGGCAAAACTTCTTCTTATTTTGGGGCAAAGAGGCACAAATTTCCCTTATTTTCGGGCAAAATTGCAGAAATTTCATTTATTTCAGGGCAAAAAGTCAGAAATTCCTTTTATTTTGGGGCAAAGAGCAGAAATTTATTTTGGTACAAAATTGAAGAAATTTATCTTATTTTGAAACAAAAAGGCAGAAAATTCCCCTTATTTTGAGGCAAAAGGCAGAAATTATTCTCAATTTGAGGTAAAATGCAGAAATTCCCTTTATTTTGGGGCTAAAAGGCAGAAATTCCCTGTATTTTGAAGCAAAATTGCAGAAATTCTCTTAATTTTCGGGCAAAAAGGCAGAAATTCTCCTTATTTTGGGGCAAAAAGACAGAAAATCTCCTTTTTCGGGAGCAAACAGTCAGAAATTCCCCTTATTTTGGGGCAAAATTGCAGAAATTTCCTTTACATTGGGGCAAAATTGCAGAAATTTCCCTTATTTTGGGGCAAAATTGCAGAAATTTCAGGTATTTGAGAAAAAAAAGGCAGAAATTTTTTTGGGGGGGCAAAAAGGCAGAAATTTTTTTTATTTTGGTACAAAATTGCAGAAATTTTTCTTATTTTGGGGAAAAAGTCAGAAATTCCCTATATTTTGGGGCAAAAAGGCAGAAATTCCCCTTATTTTGAGGTAATAAGGCTGAAATTCCCCTTATTTTGGGGCAAAAAGGCAGAAATTTCATTTATTTTGGGGAAAAGGCAGAAATTGCACTTATTTTGAGTCAAAAAGGTGGAAAATCCCCTTATTTTGGGGCAAAAATGAAGAAATTTGCTTTTTTATGGCAAAAAGGTATACATTCCCTTTATTTTCGGGCAAAAAGGCAGAAATTCTTTGTATTTTGGAGCAAAATTGCAGAAATTCCCCTAATTTTTGGGCAAAAAGGCAGAAATTTTCATTATTTTGGGGTAAAACTGCAGAAATTTCACTTATTTTGCGGCAAAATGTCAGAAATTCTCCTTATTTTTGGCAAAAAATGCAGAAAATCCCCTTATTTTAGGGCAAAATTGCAGAAATTTCCGTAATTTGGGGACAAAAACAGAAATTCCCCTTATTTTGGGGCAAAATTGCAGAAATTTCCCTTATTATGGGGAAAAATTGCAGAAATTTCCCTTATTTAAGGCAAAATTGCAGAAATTTCACTTATTTCAGAGAAAAAAAGCAAAAATTTTTCTTATTTTGGGGCAAAAAGGCAGAAATTCCCATTATTTTGGGGCAAAAAGGCAGAAATTCACCTTATTTTGGGGTAAAATTGCAGAAATTTCACATATTTCAGGGCAAAACGGCAGAAATTCCCCTTATTTTGGGGCAAAAAGGCAGAAATTTCCCTTATTTTGGGATAAAATTGCAGAAATTTCCCTTATTTGGAGGCAAAAAGGCAGAAAATCCACTTAATTTCGGGTAAAAAGGCAGAAATTTCTCGTATTTTGGAGCAAAATTGCAGAAACTCCCCTAATTTTGGGGCTAAAAGGCAGAATTTCCCTTTATTTTGGGGCAAAAATAGAGAAATTCTTTTTATTTTGGGGCAAAAATCAGAAATTTCCTTTATTTTGGGGCAAAATTTTAGAAATTTCTTTTATATTGTTACAGACTTGCAGAAATTTTTCTTATTTTGTGGCAAAATGGCAGAAATTCCCCATATTTTGGTGCAAAAAGGCTGAAATTCCCCTTATTTTGAGGTAAAATCCTGAAATTCCCCATATTTTGGGGCAAAAAGGCAGAAATTCCCCTCATTTGGGGGCAAAAAGGCACAAATTTCCCTTATTTTCGGGCATAATTGCAGGAATTTCATTTATTTCAGGGCAAAAAGTCAGAAATTCCTTTTATTTTTGGGCAAAAACATAAATTTCTTTTATTTTGATACAAAATTGCAGAAATTTTCCTTATTTTGGAACAAAAAGGCAAAAATTACCCATATTTTGGGGAAAAAGGCAGAAATTCCCCTTATTTTGAGGTAAAAAGGCTGAAATTCCCGTTATTTTGGGGCAAAAAGGCAGAAATTCCCTTTACTTTGTGGCAAAAAGGCAGAAATTCCCGTTAATTGGGGCAGAAAAGCGAAATTTTCCTTATTTAAGGGCAATAGGGCAGAAATTCCCCTTATTTTGTGGCAAAAAGGCAGAAATTCCCCTTATTTGAAGGTAAAATGCTGAAATTCCCCTTATTTTCGGCAAAAAGGCAGAAATTCCTATTATTTTGGGGCAAAATTGCAGAAATTTCAATTATTTCTGGGCAAAAAGTCAGATATTTGCCTTATTTTGGGGCAAAAAGCAGAAATTCCCTTAATTTTGGGGCCAAAAACAGAAATTCCCCTTATTTTGGGGTAAAATTGCAGAAATTTCAAATATTTCAGGGCAAAAAGGCAGAAATTCCACTTTATTTCGGACAATAACGCAGAAATTCCCCGTATTTTAAAGCTAAATTTCAGAAATTCCCCTTATATTGGTGCAAAAATGGAGAAATTCCCTTTATTTTTGTGCAATAAGGCAGATTTCCCCGTATTTTGAAGCAAAATTGCACATATTTCCCTAATTTTGAAGGAAAATGCAAGAATTCACATTATTTTGGAACAAAAAGACAGAAATTCTCCTTATTTCAGGGCAAAAAGTCAGAAATTCCGTTTATTTTGGGGTAAAATTGCAGAAATTTTCTTTATTTTGTGGCAAAAATACAGAAATTCCCTTTATTTTGTGGCAAAAAGGCAGAAATTTCCCTTATTTTGGGGCAAAATTGCAGAAATTTCACTTATTTCAGGGAAAAAGTGCAGAAATTTCTCTTATTTTGGGGCAAAAAGGCAGAAATTTCTTTTATTTTGGTACAAAATTGCAGAAATTTTCTTTATTTTGGGGCAAAAATGAAGAAATTCCCCATATTTTGGGGCAAAAAGGCAGAGATTCGCCTTATTATGAGGTAAAATGCTGAAATTCCCCTTATTTTGGGGCAAAAATACAGAAATTCCCTTTATTTTGTGGCAAAAAGGCAGAAATTTCCCTTATTTTGGGGCAAAATTGCAGAAATTTCACTTATTTCAGGGCAAAATTCAAAAATTCCTTTTATTTTTGGGCAAAAAGACAGAAATTTTGTTTATTTTTGGGTAAAAAGGCAGAAATTTCACTTATTGTGAGGTAAGAAGGCAGAAATTCCTCTTATATTGGGGCAAAAATGAAGAAATTTCCCTTTTTTTGTGGCAAAAGGTATATATTCTCCTTATTTTCGGGCAAAAAAGCAGAAATATCCCGTTTTTTGGAGCACAATTGCAGAAAATCCCCTAATTGTGGGGCAAAAAGGCAGAAATTCCCTATATGTTAGAGCAAAAAGACAGAAATTCTCCTTATTTTGGGGAAAAACTCAGAAATTCCACTTATTTTGGGGCAAATTCCAGAAATTTCCCTTATTTTGGGGCAAATTTGCAGAAATTTCACTTATTTTGGGGCAAAATTGCAGAAATTTCACTTATTTCAGATAAAAAAAAGGCAGAAATTTTTCTTATTTTGGGACAAAAAGGCAGAAATTCCTAATATTTTGTAGCAAAAATGCAGAAATTCCCCTTATTTTGAGGTAAAAATGCTGAAATTCCCCTTATTTGGGGGCAAAAAGGGAGAAATTTCCCTTATTTTGGGGCAAAATTGCAGAAATTTCACTTATTTCAGGGCAAAATTCAAAAATTCCTTTTATTTTGGGGCTAAAAGTCAGAAATTCCGTTTATTTTTGGGTAAAAAGGCAGAAATTTCACTTATTTTGAGGTAAGAAGGCAGAAATTCCTCTTATTTTGGGGCAAAAATGAAGAAATTTCCCTTTTTTGTGGCAAAAGGTATATATTCCCCTTATTTTCGGGCAGAAAAGCAGAAATTCCCCCTATTTTGGAGCAGAATTGCAGAAAATCCCCTAATTGTGGGGCAAAAAGGCAGAAATTCCCTATATGTTGGGGCAAAAAGACAGAAATTCTCCTTATTTTGGGGCAAAACTCAGAAATTCCACTTATTTTGGGGCAAAATTGCAGAAATTTCCCTTATTTTGGGGCAAAATTGCAGAAATTTTACTTATTTTGGGGCAAAATTGCAGAAATTTCACTTATTTCAGGTAAAAATGGCAGAAATTTTTCTTATTTTGGGGCAAAAAGGCAGAAATTCCTAATATTTTGTGGCAAAAATGCAGAAATTCCCCTTATTTTGAGGTAAAAAGGCTGAAATTCCCCTTATTTGGGGGCAAAAAGGCAGAAATTTCCCTTATTTTGGGGCAAAATTGCAAACATTTCACTAATTTCAGGGTAATAAGTCAGAAATTTTCCTTATTTTGGGGCAAAAAACACAGAAATTCCCTTTGTTTTGGAAGGAAAATACAGAAATTCCACTTCTTTAGAGGCAAAAAGGCAGAAATTCCCCTTATTTTGAAGCAAAAATGAAGAAATTCCCCTAATTGTTGGGCAAAAAGGCAGAAATTCCCTATATGTTGTGGCAAAAAGACAGAAATTCTCCTTATTTTGGGACAAAACTCAGAAATTCCACTTATTTTGGGGCAAAATTGCAGGAATTTACCTTATTTTGAGGCAAAATTGCAGAAATTTCCCTTATTTGGGGCAAAATTGCAGAAATTTTACTTATTTTCAGGTAAAAAGGCTGAAATATCCTTTATTTTGGGGCAAAAAGGAAGAAATTCCCCTTATTTTGGGGCAAAATTGCAGAAATTTTCCTTATTTTGGGGCAAAAAGGCTGAAATTCTTATTTTGAGGTAAAATGCTGAAATTCCCCATATTTTGGGGCAAAAGGCAAAACTTCTTTTTATTTTGGGGCAAAGAGGCACAAATTTCCCTTATTTTCGGGCAAAATTGCAGAAATTTCATTTATTTCAGGGCAAAAAGTCAGAAATTCCTTTTATTTGGGGCAAAGAGCAGAAATTTCTTTTATTATGGTACAAAATTGAAGAAATTTTTCTTATTTTGAAACAAAAAGGCAGAAAATTCCCCTTATTTTGAGGCAAAAGGCAGAAATTATTCTCAATTTGAGGTAAAATGCAGAAATTCCCTTTATTTTGGGGCTAAAAAACAGAAATTCCCTGTATTTTGAAGCAAAATTGCAGAAATTCTCATAATTTTCGGGCAAAAAGGCAGAAATTCTCCTTATTATGGGGCAAAAAGACAGAAAACCTCTTTTTTCGGGAGCAAACAGTCACAAATTCCCCTAATTTTGGGGCAAAATTGCTGAAATTTCCTTTACATTGGGGCAAAATTGTAGAAATTTCCCTTATTTTGGGGCAAAATTGCAGAAATTTCACGTATTTCAGGGAAAATAGGCAGAAATTTTTTTGGGGGGGCAAAAAGGCAGAAATTTTTTTTATTTTGGTACAAAATTGCAGAAATTTTTCTTATTTTGGGGCAAAAAGTCAGAAATTCCCTATATTTTGGGGCAAAAAGGAAGAAATTCCCCTTATTTTGAGGTAAAAAGGCTGAAATTCCCCTTATTTTGGGGCAAAAAGACAGAAATTTCGTTTATTTTGGGGAAAAGGCAGAAATTGCACTTATTTTGAGTCAAAAAGGTGGAAATTCCCCTTATTTGGGGGCAAAAATGAAGAAATTTGCTTTTTTATGTCAAAAAGGTATACATTCCCTTTATTTTCGGGCAAAAAGGCAGAAATTCTTTGTATTTTGGAGCAAAATTGCAGAAATTCCCCTAATTTTTGCGCAAAAAGGCAGAAATTTTCCTTATTTTGGGGTAAAACTGCAGAAATTTCACTTATTTTGCGGCAAAATGTCAGAAATTCCTTTTATTTTTGGCAAAAAATGCAGAAAATCCACTTATTTTAGGGCAAAATTGCAGAAATTTACCTTATTTGGGGGCAAAAACAGAAATTCCCCTTATTTTGGGGCAAAATTGCAGAAATTTCCCTTATTATGGGAAAAAATTGCAGAAATTTCCTTTATTTTAGGGCAAAATTGCAGAAATTTCACTTATTTCAGAGAAAAAAAAGCAAAAATTTTTCTTGTTTTGGGGCAAAAAGGCAGAAATTCCCATTATTTTGGGGCAAAAAGGCAGAAATTCACCTTATTTTGGGGTAAAATTGCAGAAATTTCACATATTTCGGGGCAAAACGGCAGAAATTCCCCTTATTTTGGGGCAAAAAGGCAGAAATTTCCCTTATTTTGGGATAAAATTGCAGAAATTTTTTCTTATTTGGGGGCAAAAAGGCAGAAAATCCACTTAATTTCGGGTAAAAAGGCAGAAATTTCTCGTATTTTGGAGCAAAATTGCAGAAACTCCCCTAATTTTGGGGCAAAAAGGCAGAATTTCCCTTTATTTTGGGGCAAAAATAGAGAAATTCTTTTTATTTTGGGGCAAAAATCAGAAATTTCCTTTATTTTGGGGCAAAATTTTAGAAATTTCTTTTATATTGTTACAGACTTGCAGAAATTTTTCTTATTTTGTGGCAAAAAGGCAGAAATTCCCCATATTTTGGTGCAAAAAGGCTGAAATTCCCCTTATTTTGAGGTAAAATCCTGAAATTCCCCATATTTTGGGGCAAAAAGGCAGAAATTCCCCTCATTTGGGGGCAAAAAGGCCCAAATTTCCCTTATTTTCGGGCATAATTGCAGGAATTTCATTTATTTCAGGGCAAAAAGTCAGAAATTCCTTTTATTTTGGGGCAAAAACAGAAATTTCTTTTATTTTGATACAAAATTGTAGAAATTTTCCTTATTTTGGAACAAAAAGGCAAAAATTACCCATATTTTGGGGAAAAAGGCAGAAATTCCCCTTATTTTGAGGTAAAAAGGCTGAAATTCCCGTTATTTTGGGGCAAAAAGGCAGAAATTCCCTTTACTTTGTGGCAAAAAGGCAGAAATTCCCGTTAATTGGGGCAGAAAAGCAGAAATTTTCCTTATTTAAGGGCAATAGGGCAGAAATTCCCCTTATTTTGTGGCAAAAAGGCAGAAATTTCCCTTATTTGAAGGTAAAATGCTGAAATTCCCCTTATTTTCGGCAAAAAGGCAGAAATTCCTATTATTTTGGGGCAAAATTGCAGAAATTTCAATTATTTCTGGGCAAAAAGTCAGATATTTGCCTTATTTTGGGGCAAAAAGCAGAAATTCCCTTAATTTTGGGGCCAAAAACAGAAATTCCCCTTATTTTGGGGTAAAATTGCAGAAATTTCAAATATTTCAGGGCAAAAAGGCAGAAATTCCACTTTATTTCGGACAATAACGCAGAAATTCCCCGTATTTTAAAGCTAAATTTCAGAAATTCCCCTTATATTGGTGCAAAAATGGAGAAATTCCCTTTATTTTTGTGCAATAAGGCAGATTTCCCCGTATTTTGAAGCAAAATTGCACATATTTCCCTAATTTTGAAGGAAAATTCAGAAATTCACATTATTTTGGAACAAAAAGACAGAAATTCTCCTTATTTCAGGGCAAAAAGTCAGAAATTCCCCTTCTTTTGGGGTAAAATTGCAGAAATTTTCTTTATTTTGGGGCAAAATTGCAGAAATTTCTCTTATTTTGGGGCAAAATTGCAGAAATTTCACTTATTTCAGGGAAAAAGTGCAGAAATTTCTCTTATTTTGGGGCAAAAAGGCAGAAATTTCTTTTATTTTGGTACAAAATTGCAGAAATTTTCTTTATTTTGGGGCAAAATTGCAGAAATTTCCCTTATTTTGGGGCAAAATTGCAGAAATTTCACTTATTTCAGGGAAAAAGTGCAGAAATTTCTCTTATTTTGGGGCAAAAAGGCAGAAATTTCTTTTATTTTGGTACAAAATTGCAGAAATTTTCTTTATTTTGGGGCAAAAATGAAGAAATTCCCCATATTTTGGGGCAAAAAGGCAGAGATTCGCCTTATTATGAGGTAAAATGCTGAAATTCCCCTTATTTTGGGGCAAAAATACAGAAATTCCCTTTATTTTGTGGCAAAAAGGCAGAAATTTCCCTTATTTTGGGGCAAAATTGCAGAAATTTCACTTATTTCAGGGCAAAATTCAAAAATTCCTTTTATTTTGGGGCTAAAAGTCAGAAATTCCGTTTATTTTTGGGTAAAAAGGCAGAAATTTCACTTATTTTGAGGTAAGAAGGCAGAAATTCCTCTTATTTTGGGGCAAAAATGAAGAAATTTCCCTTTTTTGTGGCAAAAGGTATATATTCCCCTTATTTTCGGGCAAAAAAGCAGAAATTCCCCCTATTTTGGAGCAGAATTGCAGAAAATCCCCTAATTGTGGGGCAAAAAGGCAGAAATTCCCTATATGTTGGGGCAAAAAGACAGAAATTCTCCTTATTTTGGGGCAAAACTCAGAAATTCCACTTATTTTGGGGCAAAATTGCAGAAATTTCCCTTATTTTGGGGCAAAATTGCAGAAATTTTACTTATTTTGGGGCAAAATTGCAGAAATTTCACTTATTTCAGGTAAAAATGGCAGAAATTTTTCTTATTTTGGGGCAAAAAGGCAGAAATTCCTAATATTTTGTGGCAAAAATGCAGAAATTCCCCTTATTTTGAGGCAAAAAGGCAGAAATTTCCCTTATTTTGGGGCAAAATTGCAAACATTTCACTAATTTCAGGGTAATAAGTCAGAAATTTTCCTTATTTTGGGGCAAAAAACACAGAAATTCCCTTTGTTTTGGAAGGAAAATACAGAAATTCCACTTCTTTAGAGGCAAAAAGGCAGAAATTCCCCTTATTTTGAAGCAAAAATGAAGAAATTCCCCTAATTGTTGGGCAAAAAGGCAGAAATTCCCTATATGTTGGGGCAAAAAGACAGAAATTCTCCTTATTTTGGGACAAAACTCAGAAATTCCACTTATTTTGGGGCAAAATTGCAGGAATTTACCTTATTTTGAGGCAAAATTGCAGAAATTTCCCTTATTTGGGGCAAAATTGCAGAAATTTCACTTATTTTCAGGTAAAAAGGCTGAAATATCCTTTATTTTGGGGCAAAAAGGAAGAAATTCCCCTTATTTTGGGGCAAAATTGCAGAAATTTTCCTTATTTTGGGGCAAAAAGGCTGAAATTCTTATTTTGAGGTAAAATGCTGAAATTCCCCATATTTTGGGGCAAAAGGCAAAACTTCTTTTTATTTTGGTGCAAAGAGGCACAAATTTCTCTTATTTTCGGGCAAAATTGCAGAAATTTCATTTATTTCAGGGCAAAAAGTCAGAAATTCCTTTTATTTTGGGGCAAAGAGCAGAAATTTCTTTTATTATGGTACAAAATTGAAGAAATTTTTCTTATTTTGAAACAAAAAGGCAGAAAATTCCCCTTATTTTGAGGCAAAAGGCAGAAATTATTCTCAATTTGAGGTAAAATGCAGAAATTCCCTTTATTTTGGGGCTAAAAAACAGAAATTCCCTGTATTTTGAAGCAAAATTGCAGAAATTCTCATAATTTTCGGGCAAAAAGGCAGAAATTCTCCTTATTTTGGGGCAAAAAGACAGAAAATCTCCTTTTTCGGGAGCAAACAGTCACAAATTCCCCTAATTTTGGGGCAAAATTGCTGAAATTTCCTTTACATTGGGGCAAAATTGTAGAAATTTCCCTTATGTTGGGGCAAAATTGCAGAAATTTCACGTATTTCAGGGAAAATAGGCAGAAATTTTTTTGGGGGGGCAAAAAGGCAGAAATTTTTTTTATTTTGGTACAAAATTGCAGAAATTTTTCTTATTTTGGGGCAAAAAGTCAGAAATTCCCTATATTTTGGGGCAAAAAGGCAGAAATTCCCCTTATTTTGAGGTAAAAAGGCTGAAATTCCCCTTATTTTGGGGCAAAAAGACAGAAATTTTGTTTATTTTGGGGAAAAGGCAGAAATTGCACTTATTTTGAGTCAAAAAGGTGGAAATTCCTCTTATTTTGGGGCAAAAATGAAGAAATTTGCTTTTTTATGTCAAAAAGGTATACATTCCCTTTATTTTCGGGCAAAAAGGCAGAAATTCTTTGTATTTTGGAGCAAAATTGCAGAAATTCCCCTAATTTTTGCGCAAAAAGGCAGAAATTTTCCTTATTTTGGGGTAAAACTGCAATAATTTCACTTATTTTGCGGCAAAATGTCAGAAATTCCTTTTATTTTTGGCAAAAAATGCAGAAAATCCCCTTATTTTAGGGCAAAATTGCAGAAATTTCCCTTATTTGGGGGCAAAAACAGAAATTCCCCTTATTTTGGGGCAAAATTGCAGAAATTTCCCTTATTATGGGAAAAAATTGCAGAAATTTCCTTTATTTTAGGGCAAAATTGCAGAAATTTCACTTATTTCAGAGAAAAAAAAGCAAAAATTTTTCTTGTTTTGGGGCAAAAAGGCAGAAATTCCCATTATTTTGGGGCAAAAAGGCAGAAATTCACCTTATTTTGGGGTAAAATTGCAGAAATTTCACATATTTCGGGGCAAAACGGCAGAAATTCCCCTTATTTTGGGGCAAAAAGGCAGAAATTTCCCTTATTTTGGGATAAAATTGCAGAAATTTTTTCTTATTTGGGGGCAAAAAGGCAGAAAATCCACTTAATTTCGGGTAAAAAGGCAGAAATTTCTCGTATTTTGGAGCAAAATTGCAGAAACTCCCCTAATTTTGGGGCAAAAAGGCAGAAATTCCCTTTATTTTGGGGCAAAAATAGAGAAATTCTTTTTATTTTGGGGCAAAAATCAGAAATTTCCTTTATTTTGGGGCAAAATTTTAGAAATTTCTTTTATATTGTTACAGACTTGCAGAAATTTTTCTTATTTTGTGGCAAAAAGGCAGAAATTCCCCATATTTTGGTGCAAAAAGGCTGAAATTCCCCTTATTTTGAGGTAAAATCCTGAAATTCCCCATATTTTGGGGCAAAAAGGCAGAAATTCCCCTCATTTGGGGGCAAAAAGGCCCAAATTTCCCTTATTTTCGGGCATAATTGCAGGAATTTCATTTATTTCAGGGCAAAAAGTCAGAAATTCCTTTTATTTTGGGGCAAAAACAGAAATTTCTTTTATTTTGATACAAAATTGTAGAAATTTTCCTTATTTTGGAACAAAAAGGCAAAAATTACCCATATTTTGGGGAAAAAGGCAGAAATTCCCCTTATTTTGAGGTAAAAAGGCTGAAATTCCCGTTATTTTGGGGCAAAAAGGCAGAAATTCCCTTTACTTTGTGGCAAAAAGGCAGAAATTCCCATTAATTGGGGCAGAAAAGCAGAAATTTTCCTTATTTAAGGGCAATAGGGCAGAAATTCCCCTTATTTTGTGGCAAAAAGGCAGAAATTCCCCTTATTTGAAGGTAAAATGCTGAAATTCCCCTTATTTTCGGCAAAAAGGCAGAAATTCCTATTATTTTGGGGCAAAATTGCAGAAATTTCAATTATTTCTGGGCAAAAAGTCAGATATTTGCCTTATTTTGGGGCAAAAAGCAGAAATTCCCTTAATTTTGGGGCCAAAAACAGAAATTCCCCTTATTTTGGGGTAAAATTGCAGAAATTTCAAATATTTCAGGGCAAAAAGGCAGAAATTCCACTTTATTTCGGACAATAACGCAGAAATTCCCCGTATTTTAAAGCTAAATTTCAGAAATTCCCCTTATATTGGTGCAAAAATGGAGAAATTCCCTTTATTTTTGTGCAATAAGGCAGATTTCCCCGTATTTTGAAGCAAAATTGCACATATTTCCCTAATTTTGAAGGAAAATGCAGAAATTCACATTATTTTGGAACAAAAAGACAGAAATTCTCCTTATTTCAGGGCAAAAAGTCAGAAATTCCCCTTCTTTTGGGGTAAAATTGCAGAAATTTTCTTTATTTTGGGGCAAAATTGCAGAAATTTCACTTATTTCAGGGAAAAAGTGCAGAAATTTCACTTATTTCAGGGAAAAAGTGCAGAAATTTCTCTTATTTTGGGGCAAAAAGGCAGAAAATTCTTTTATTTTGGTACAAAATTGCAGAAATTTTCTTTATTTTGGGGCAAAATTGCAGAAATTTCCCTTATTTTGGGGCAAAATTGCAGAAATTTCACTTATTTCAGGGAAAAAGTGCAGAAATTTCTCTTATTTTGGGGCAAAAAGGCAGAAATTTCTTTTATTTTGGTACAAAATTGCAGAAATTTTCTTTATTTTGGGGCAAAAATGAAGAAATTCCCCATATTTTGGGGCAAAAAGGCAGAGATTTGCCTTATTATGAGGTAAAATGCTGAAATTCCCTTTATTTTGGGGCAAAAATACAGAAATTCCCTTTATTTTGTGGCAAAAAGGCAGAAATTTCCCTTATTTTGGGGCAAAATTGCAGAAATTTCACTTATTTCAGGTAAAAATGGCAGAAATTTTTCTTATTTTGGGGCAAAAAGGCAGAAATTCCTAATATTTTGTGGCAAAAATGCAGAAATTCCCCTTATTTTGAGGTAAAAAGGCTGAAATTCCCCTTATTTGGGGGCAAAAAGGCAGAAATTTCCCTTATTTTGGGGCAAAATTGCAAACATTTCACTAATTTCAGTGTAATAAGTCAGAAATTTTCCTTATTTTGGGGCAAAAAACACAGAAATTCCCTTTGTTTTGGAAGGAAAATACAGAAATTCCACTTCTTTAGAGGCAAAAAGGCAGAAATTCCCCTTATTTTGAAGCAAAAATGAAGAAATTCCCCTAATTGTTGGGCAAAAAGGCAGAAATTCCTTATATGTTGGGGCAAAAAGACAGAAATTCTCCTTATTTTGGGACAAAACTCAGAAATTCCACTTATTTTGGGGCAAAATTGCAGGAATTTACCTTATTTTGAGGCAAAATTGCAGAAATTTCCCTTATTTGGGGCAAAATTGCAGAAATTTCACTTATTTTCAGGTAAAAAGGCTGAAATATCCTTTATTTTGGGGCAAAAAGGGAGAAATTCCCCTTATTTTGGGGCAAAATTGCAGAAATTTTCCTTATTTTGGGGCAAAAAGGCTGAAATTCTTATTTTGAGGTAAAATGCTGAAATTCCCCATATTTTGGGGCAAAAGGCAAAACTTCTTTTTATTTTGGTGCAAAGAGGCACAAATTTCTCTTATTTTCGGGCAAAATTGCAGAAATTTCATTTATTTCAGGGCAAAAAGTCAGAAATTCCTTTTATTTTGGGGCAAAGAGCAGAAATTTCTTTTATTATGGTACAAAATTGAAGAAATTTTTCTTATTTTGAAACAAAAAGGCAGAAAATTCCCCTTATTTTGAGGCAAAAGGCAGAAATTATTCTCAATTTGAGGTAAAATGCAGAAATTCCCTTTATTTTGGGGCTAAAAAACAGAAATTCCCTGTATTTTGAAGCAAAATTGCAGAAATTCTCATAATTTTCGGGCAAAAAGGCAGAAATTCTCCTTATTATGGGGCAAAAAGACAGAAAATCTCCTTTTTCGGGAGCAAACAGTCACAAATTCCCCTAATTTTGGGGCAAAATTGCTGAAATTTCCTTTACATTGGGGCAAAATTGTAGAAATTTCCCTTATTTTGGGGCAAAATTGCAGAAATTTCACGTATTTCAGGGAAAATAGGCAGAAATTTTTTTGGGGGGGCAAAAAGGCAGAAATTTTTTTTATTTTGGTACAAAATTGCAGAAATTTTTCTTATTTTGGGGCAAAAAGTCAGAAATTCCCTATATTTTGGGGCAAAAAGGCAGAAATTCCCCTTATTTTGAGGTAAAAAGGCTGAAATTCCCCTTATTTTGGGGCAAAAAAACAGAAATTTTGTTTATTTTGGGGAAAAGGCAGAAATTGCACTTATTTTGAGTCAAAAAGGTGGAAATTCCCCTTATTTTGGGGCAAAAATAAAGAAATTTGCTTTTTTATGTCAAAAAGGTATACATTCCCTTTATTTTCGGGCAAAAAGGCAGAAATTCTTTGTATTTTGGAGCAAAATTGCAGAAATTCCCCTAATTTTTGCGCAAAAAGGCAGAAATTTTCCTTATTTTGGGGTAAAACTGCAGAAATTTCACTTATTTTGCGGCAAAATGTCAGAAATTCCTTTTATTTTTGGCAAAAAATGCAGAAAATCCCCTTATTTTAGGGCAAAATTGCAGAAATTTCCCTTATTTGGGGGCAAAAACAGAAATTCCCCTTATTTTGGGGCAAAATTGCAGAAATTTCCCTTATTATGGGAAAAAATTGCAGAAATTTCCTTTATTTTAGGGCAAAATTGCAGAAATTTCACTTATTTCAGAGAAAAAAAAGCAAAAATTTTTCTTGTTTTGGGGCAAAAAGGCAGAAATTCCCATTATTTTGGGGCAAAAAGGCAGAAATTCACCTTATTTTGGGGTAAAATTGCAGAAATTTCACATATTTCGGGGCAAAACGGCAGAAATTCCCCTTATTTTGGGGCAAAAAGGCAGAAATTTCCCTTATTTTGGGATAAAATTGCAGAAATTTTTTCTTATTTGGGGGCAAAAAGGCAGAAAATCCACTTAATTTCGGGTAAAAAGGCAGAAATTTCTCGTATTTTGGAGCAAAATTGCAGAAACTCCCCTAATTTTGGGGCAAAAAGGCAGAAATTCCCTTTATTTTGGGGCAAAAATAGAGAAATTTTTTTATTTTGGGGCAAAAATCAGAAATTTCCTTTATTTTGGGGCAAAATTTTAGAAATTTCTTTTATATTGTTACAGACTTGCAGAAATTTTTCTTATTTTGTGGCAAAAAGGCAGAAATTCCCCATATTTTGGTGCAAAAAGGCTGAAATTCCCCTTATTTTGAGGTAAAATCCTGAAATTCCCCATATTTTGGGGCAAAAAGGCAGAAATTCCCCTCATTTGGGGGCAAAAAGGCACAAATTTCCCTTATTTTCGGGCATAATTGCAGGAATTTCATTTATTTCAGGGCAAAAAGTCAGAAATTCCTTTTATTTTCGGGCAAAAACAGAAATTTCTTTTATTTTGATACAAAATTGTAGAAATTTTCCTTATTTTGGAACAAAAAGGCAAAAATTACCCATATTTTGGGGAAAAAGGCAGAAATTCCCCTTATTTTGAGGTAAAAAGGCTGAAATTCCCGTTATTTTGGGGCAAAAAGGCAGAAATTCCCTTTACTTTGTGGCAAAAAGGCAGAAATTCCCGTTAATTGGGGCAGAAAAGCAGAAATTTTCCTTATTTAAGGGCAATAGGGCAGAAATTCCCCTTATTTTGTGGCAAAAAGGCAGAAATTCCCCTTATTTGAAGGTAAAATGCTGAAATTCTCCTTATTTTCGGCAAAAAGGCAGAAATTCCTATTATTTTGGGGCAAAATTGCAGAAATTTCAATTATTTCTGGGCAAAAAGTCAGATATTTGCCTTATTTTGGGGCAAAAAGCAGAAATTCCCTTAATTTTGGGGCCAAAAACAGAAATTCCCCTTATTTTGGGGTAAAATTGCAGAAATTTCAAATATTTCAGGGCAAAAAGGCAGAAATTCCACTTTATTTCGGACAATAACGCAGAAATTCCCCGTATTTTAAAGCTAAATTTCAGAAATTCCCCTTATATTGGTGCAAAAATGGAGAAATTCCCTTTATTTTTGTGCAATAAGGCAGATTTCCCCGTATTTTGAAGCAAAATTGCACATATTTCCCTAATTTTGAAGGAAAATGCAGAAATTCACATTATTTTGGAACAAAAAGACAGAAATTCTCCTTATTTCAGGGCAAAAAGTCAGAAATTCCCCTTAATTTGGGGTAAAATTGCAGAAATTTTCTTTATTTTGGGGCAAAATTGCAGAAATTTCTCTTCTTTTGGGGCAAAATTGCAGAAATTTCACTTATTTCAGGGAAAAAGTGCAGAAATTTCTCTTATTTTGGGGCAAAAAGGCAGAAATTTCTTTTATTTTGGTACAAAATTGCAGAAATTTTCTTTATTTTGGGGCAAAATTGCAGAAATTTCCCTTATTTTGGGGCAAAATTGCAGAAATTTCACTTATTTCAGGGAAAAAGTGCAGAAATTTCTCTTATTTTCGGGCAAAAAGGCAGAAATTTCTTTTATTTTGGTACAAAATTGCAGAAATTTTCTTTATTTTGGGGCAAAAATGAAGAAATTCCCCATATTTTGGGGCAAAAAGGCAGAGATTTGCCTTATTATGAGGTAAAATGCTGAAATTCCCCTTATTTTGGGGCAAAAATACAGAAATTCCCTTCATTTTGTGGCAAAAAGGCAGAAATTTCCCTTATTTTGGGGCAAAATTGCAGAAATTTCACTTATTTCAGGGCAAAATTCAAAAATTCCTTTTATTTTGGGGCTAAAAGTCAGAAATTCCGTTTATTTTTGGGTAAAAAGGCAGAAATTTCACTTATTTTGAGGTAAGAAGGCAGAAATTCCTCTTATTTTGGGGCAAAAATGAAGAAATTTCCCTTTTTTGTGGCAAAAGGTATATATTCCCCTTATTTTCGGGCAAAAAAGCAGAAATTCCCCCTATTTTGGAGCAGAATTGCAGAAAATCCCCTAATTGTGGGGCAAAAAGGCAGAAATTCCCTATATGTTGGGGCAAAAAGACAGAAATTCTCCTTATTTTGGGGCAAAACTCAGAAATTCCACTTATTTTGGGGCAAAATTGCAGAAATTTCCCTTATTTTGGGGCAAAATTGCAGAAATTTTACTTATTTTGGGGCAAAATTGCAGAAATTTTACTTATTTCAGGTAAAAATGGCAGAAATTTTTCTTATTTTGGGGCAAAAAGGCAGAAAATCCTAATATTTTGGGGCAAAAAGGCAGAAATTCCCCTTATTTTGAGGTAAAAAGGCTGAAATTCCCCTTATTTTGGGGCAAAAAAACAGAAATTTTGTTTATTTTGGGGAAAAGGCAGAAATTGCACTTATTTTGAGTCAAAAAGGTGGAAATTCCCCTTATTTTGGGGCATAAATGAAGAAATTTGCTTTTTTATGTCAAAAAGGTATACATTCCCTTTATTTTCGGGCAAAAAGGCAGAAATTCTTTGTATTTTGGAGCAAAATTGCAGAAATTCCCCTAATTTTTGCGCAAAAAGGCAGAAATTTTCCTTATTTTGGGGTAAAACTGCAGAAATTTCACTTATTTTGCGGCAAAATGTCAGAAATTCCTTTTATTTTTGGCAAAAAATGCAGAAAATCCCCTTATTTTAGGGCAAAATTGCAGAAATTTCCCTTATTTGGGGGCAAAAACAGAAATTCCCCTTATTTTGGGGCAAAATTGCAGAAATTTCCCTTATTATGGGAAAAAATTGCAGAAATTTCCTTTATTTTAGGGCAAAATTGCAGAAATTTCACTTATTTCAGAGAAAAAAAAGCAAAAATTTTTCTTGTTTTGGGGCAAAAAGGCAGAAATTCCCATTATTTTGGGGCAAAAAGGCAGAAATTCACCTTATTTTGGGGTAAAATTGCAGAAATTTCACATATTTCGGGGCAAAACGGCAGAAATTCCCCTTATTTTGGGGCAAAAAGGCAGAAATTTCCCTTATTTTGGGATAAAATTGCAGAAATTTTTTCTTATTTGGGGGCAAAAAGGCAGAAAATCCACTTAATTTCGGGTAAAAAGGCAGAAATTTCTCGTATTTTGGAGCAAAATTGCAGAAACTCCCCTAATTTTGGGGCAAAAAGGCAGAAATTCCCTTTATTTTGGGGCAAAAATAGAGAAATTTTTTTTATTTTGGGGCAAAAATCAGAAATTTCCTTTATTTTGGGGCAAAATTTTAGAAATTTCTTTTATATTGTTACAGACTTGCAGAAATTTTTCTTATTTTGTGGCAAAAGGCAGAAATTCCCCATATTTTGGTGCAAAAAGGCTGAAATTCCCCTTATTTTGAGGTAAAATCCTGAAATTCCCCATATTTTGGGGCAAAAAGGCAGAAATTCCCCTCATTTGGGGGCAAAAAGGCCCAAATTTCCCTTATTTTCGGGCATAATTGCAGGAATTTCATTTATTTCAGGGCAAAAAGTCAGAAATTCCTTTTATTTTGGGGCAAAAACAGAAATTTCTTTTATTTTGATACAAAATTGTAGAAATTTTCCTTATTTTGGAACAAAAAGGCAAAAATTACCCATATTTTGGGGAAAAAGGCAGAAATTCCCCTTATTTTGAGGTAAAAAGGCTGAAATTCCCGTTATTTTGGGGCAAAAAGGCAGAAATTCCCTTTACTTTGTGGCAAAAAGGCAGAAATTCCCGTTAATTGGGGCAGAAAAGCAGAAATTTTCCTTATTTAAGGGCAATAGGGCAGAAATTCCCCTTATTTTGTGGCAAAAAGGCAGAAATTCCCCTTATTTGAAGGTAAAATGCTGAAATTCTCCTTATTTTCGGCAAAAAGGCAGAAATTCCTATTATTTTGGGGCAAAATTGCAGAAATTTCAATTATTTCTGGGCAAAAAGTCAGATATTTGCCTTATTTTGGGGCAAAAAGCAGAAATTCCCTTAATTTTGGGGCCAAAAACAGAAATTCCCCTTATTTTGGGGTAAAATTGCAGAAATTTCAAATATTTCAGGGCAAAAAGGCAGAAATTCCACTTTATTTCGGACAATAACGCAGAAATTCCCCGTATTTTAAAGCTAAATTTCAGAAATTCCCCTTATATTGGTGCAAAAATGGAGAAATTCCCTTTATTTTTGTGCAATAAGGCAGATTTCCCCGTATTTTGAAGCAAAATTGCACATATTTCCCTAATTTTGAAGGAAAATGCAGAAATTCACATTATTTTGGAACAAAAAGACAGAAATTCTCCTTATTTCAGGGCAAAAAGTCAGAAATTCCCCTTAATTTGGGGTAAAATTGCAGAAATTTTCTTTATTTTGGGGCAAAATTGCAGAAATTTCTCTTATTTTGGGGCAAAATTGCAGAAATTTCACTTATTTCAGGGAAAAAGTGCAGAAATTTCTCTTATTTTGGGGCAAAAAGGCAGAAATTTCTTTTATTTTGGTACAAAATTGCAGAAATTTTCTTTATTTTGGGGCAAAATTGCAGAAATTTCCCTTATTTTGGGGCAAAATTGCAGAAATTTCACTTATTTCAGGGAAAAAGTGCAGAAATTTCTCTTATTTTCGGGCAAAAAGGCAGAAATTTCTTTTATTTTGGTACAAAATTGCAGAAATTTTCTTTATTTTGGGGCAAAAATGAAGAAATTCCCCATATTTTGGGGCAAAAAGGCAGAGATTTGCCTTATTATGAGGTAAAATGCTGAAATTCCCCTTATTTTGGGGCAAAAATACAGAAATTCCCTTCATTTTGTGGCAAAAAGGCAGAAATTTCCCTTATTTTGGGGCAAAATTGCAGAAATTTCACTTATTTCAGGGCAAAATTCAAAAATTCCTTTTATTTTGGGGCTAAAAGTCAGAAATTCCGTTTATTTTTGGGTAAAAAGGCAGAAATTTCACTTATTTTGAGGTAAGAAGGCAGAAATTCCTCTTATTTTGGGGCAAAAATGAAGAAATTTCCCTTTTTTGTGGCAAAAGGTATATATTCCCCTTATTTTCGGGCAAAAAAGCAGAAATTCCCCCTATTTTGGAGCAGAATTGCAGAAAATCCCCTAATTGTGGGGCAAAAAGGCAGAAATTCCCTATATGTTGGGGCAAAAAGACAGAAATTCTCCTTATTTTGGGGCAAAACTCAGAAATTCCACTTATTTTGGGGCAAAATTGCAGAAATTTCCCTTATTTTGGGGCAAAATTGCAGAAATTTTACTTATTTTGGGGCAAAATTGCAGAAATTTTACTTATTTCAGGTAAAAATGGCAGAAATTTTTCTTATTTTGGGGCAAAAAGGCAGAAATTCCTAATATTTTGTGGCAAAAATGCAGAAATTCCCATTATTTTGAGGTAAAAAGGCTGAAATTCCCCTTATTTGGGGGCAAAAAGGCAGAAATTTCCCTTATTTTGGGGCAAAATTGCAAACATTTCACTAATTTCAGGGTAATAAGTCAGAAATTTTCCTTATTTTGGGGCAAAAAACACAGAAATTCCCTTTGTTTTGGAAGGAAAATACAGAAATTCCACTTCTTTAGAGGCAAAAAGGCAGAAATTCCCCTTATTTTGAGGTAAAAAGGCTGAAATTCCCCTTATTTTGGGGCAAAAAGACAGAAATTTCGTTTATTTTGGGGAAAAGGCAGAAATTGCACTTATTTTGAGTCAAAAAGGTGGAAATTCCCCTTATTTTGGGGCAAAAATGAAGAAATTTGCTTTTTTATGTCAAAAAGGTATACATTCCCTTTATTTTCGGGCAAAAAGGCAGAAATTCTTTGTATTTTGGAGCAAAATTGCAGAAATTACCCTAATTTTTGCGCAAAAAGGCAGAAATTTTCCTTATTTTGGGGTAAAACTGCAGAAATTTCACTTATTTTGCGGCAAAATGTCAGAAATTCCTTTTATTTTTGGCAAAAAATGCAGAAAATCCCCTTATTTTAGGGCAAAATTGCAGAAATTTCCCTTATTTGGGGGCAAAAACAGAAATTCCCCTTATTTTGGGGCAAAATTGCAGAAATTTCCCTTATTATGGGAAAAAATTGCAGAAATTTCCTTTATTTTAGGGCAAAATTGCAGAAATTTCACTTATTTCAGAGAAAAAAAAGCAAAAATTTTTCTTGTTTTGGGGCAAAAAGGCAGAAATTCCCATTATTTTGGGGCAAAAAGGCAGAAATTCACCTTATTTTGGGGTAAAATTGCAGAAATTTCACATATTTCGGGGCAAAACGGAAGAAATTCCCCTTATTTTGGGGCAAAAAGGCAGAAATTTCCCTTATTTTGGGATAAAATTGCAGAAATTTTTTCTTATTTGGGGGCAAAAAGGCAGAAAATCCACTTAATTTCGGGTAAAAAGGCAGAAATTTCTCGTATTTTGGAGCAAAATTGCAGAAACTCCCCTAATTTTGGGGCAAAAAGGCAGAAATTCCCTTTATTTTGGGGCAAAAATAGAGAAATTCTTTTTATTTTGGGGCAAAAATCAGAAATTTCCTTTATTTTGGGGCAAAATTTTAGAAATTTCTTTTATATTGTTACAGACTTGCAGAAATTTTTCTTATTTTGTGGCAAAAAGGCAGAAATTCCCCATATTTTGGTGCAAAAAGGCTGAAATTCCCCTTATTTTGAGGTAAAATCCTGAAATTCCCCATATTTTGGGGCAAAAAGGTAGAAATTCCCCTCATTTGGGGGCAAAAAGGCCCAAATTTCCCTTATTTTCGGGCATAATTGCAGGAATTTCATTTATTTCAGGGCAAAAAGTCAGAAATTCCTTTTATTTTGGGGCAAAAACAGAAATTTCTTTTATTTTGATACAAAATTGTAGAAATTTTCCTTATTTTGGAACAAAAAGGCAAAAATTACCCATATTTTGGGCAAAAAGGCAGAAATTCCCTTTACTTTGTGGCAAAAAGGCAGAAATTCCCGTTAATTGGGGCAGAAAAGCAGAAATTTTCCTTATTTAAGGGCAATAGGGCAGAAATTCCCCTTATTTTGTGGCAAAAAGGCAGAAATTCCCCTTATTTGAAGGTAAAATGCTGAAATTCCCCTTATTTTCAGCAAAAAGGCAGAAATTCTTATTATTTTGGGGCAAAATTGCAGAAATTTCAATTATTTCTGGGCAAAAAGTCAGATATTTGCCTTATTTTGGGGCAAAAAGCAGAAATTCCCTTAATTTTGGGGCCAAAAACAGAAATTCCCCTTATTTTGGGGTAAAATTGCAGAAATTTCAAATATTTCAGGGCAAAAAGGCAGAAATTCCACTTTATTTCGGACAATAACGCAGAAATTCCCCGTATTTTAAAGCTAAATTTCAGAAATTCCCCTTATATTGGTGCAAAAATGGAGAAATTCCCTTTATTTTTGTGCAATAAGGCAGATTTCCCCGTATTTTGAAGCAAAATTGCACATATTTCCCTAATTTTGAGGAAAATGCAGAAATTCACATTATTTTGGAACAAAAAGACAGAAATTCTCCTTATTTCAGGGCAAAAAGTCAGAAATTCCCCTTATTTTGGGGTAAAATTGCAGAAATTTTCTTTATTTTGGGGCAAAATTGCAGAAATTTCTCTTATTTTGGGGCAAAATTGCAGAAATTTCACATATTTCAGGGAAAAAGTGCAGAAATTTCTCTTATTTTGGGGCAAAAAGGCAGAAATTTCTTTTATTTTGGTACAAAATTGCAGAAATTTTCTTTATTTTGGGGCAAAATTGCAGAAATTTCCTTTATTTTGGGGCAAAATTGCAGAAATTTCACTTATTTCAGGGAAAAAGTGCAGAAATTTCTCTTATTTTGGGGCAAAAACGCAGAAATTTCTTTTATTTTGGTACATAATTGCAGAAATTTTCTTTATTTTGGGGCAAAAATGAAGAAATTCCCCATATTTTGGGGCAAAAAGGCAGAGATTTGCCTTATTATGAGGTAAAATGCTGAAATTCCCCTTATTTTGGGGCAAAAATACAGAAATTCCCTTCATTTTGTGGCAAAAAAGCAGAAATTTCCCTTATTTTGGGGCAAAATTGCAGAAATTTCACTTATTTCAGGGCAAAATTCAAAAATTCCTTTTATTTTGGGGCTAAAAGTCAGAAATTCCGTTTATTTTTGGGTAAAAAGGCAGAAATTTCACTTATTTTGAGGTAAGAAGGCAGAAATTCCTCTTATTTTGGGGCAAAAATGAAGAAATTTCCCTTTTTTGTGGCAAAAGGTATATATTCCCCTTATTTTCGGGCAAAAAAGCAGAAATTCCCCCTATTTTGGAGCAGAATTGCAGAAAATCCCCTAATTGTGGGGCAAAAAGGCAGAAATTCCCTATATGTTGGGGCAAAAAGACAGAAATTCTCCTTATTTTGGGGCAAAACTCAGAAATTCCACTTATTTTGGGGCAAAATTGCAGAAATTTCCCTTATTTTGGGGCAAAATTGCAGAAATTTTACTTATTTTGGGGCACAATTGCAGAAATTTCACTTATTTCAGGTAAAAATGGCAGAAATTTTTCTTATTTTGGGGCAAAAAGGCAGAAATTCCTAATATTTTGTGGCAAAAATGCAGAAATTCCCCTTATTTTGAGGTAAAAAGGCTGAAATTCCCCTTATTTGGGGGCAAAAAGGCAGAAATTTCCCTTATTTTGGGGCAAAATTGCAAACATTTCACTAATTTCAGGGTAATAAGTCAGAAATTTTCCTTATTTTGGGGCAAAAAACACAGAAATTCCCTTTGTTTTGGAAGGAAAATACAGAAATTCCACTTCTTTAGAGGCAAAAAGGCAGAAATTCCCCTTATTTTGAAGCAAAAATGAAGAAATTCCCCTAATTGTTGGGCAAAAAGGCAGAAATTCCCTATATGTTGGGGCAAAAAGACAGAAATTCTCCTTATTTTGGGACAAAACTCAGAAATTCCACTTATTTTGGGGCAAAATTGCAGGAATTTACCTTATTTTGAGGCAAAATTGCAGAAATTTCCCTTATTTGGGGCAAAATTGCAGAAATTTCACTTATTTTCAGGTAAAAAGGCTGAAATATCCTTTATTTTGGGGCAAAAAGGGAGAAATTCCCCTTATTTTGGGGCAAAATTGCAGAAATTTTCCTTATTTTGGGGCAAAAAGGCTGAAATTCTTATTTTGAGGTAAAATGCTGAAATTCCCCATATTTTGGGGCAAAAGGCAAAACTTCTTTTTATTTTGGTGCAAAGAGGCACAAATTTCTCTTATTTTCGGGCAAAATTGCAGAAATTTCATTTATTTCAGGGCAAAAAGTCAGAAATTCCTTTTATTTTGGGGCAAAGAGCAGAAATTTCTTTTATTATGGTACAAAATTGAAGAAATTTTTCTTATTTTGAAACAAAAAGGCAGAAAATTCCCCTTATTTTGAGGCAAAAGGCAGAAATTATTCTCAATTTGAGGTAAAATGCAGAAATTCCCTTTATTTTGGGGCTAAAAAACAGAAATTCCCTGTATTTTGAAGCAAAATTGCAGAAATTCTCATAATTTTCGGGCAAAAAGGCAGAAATTCTCCTTATTATGGGGCAAAAAGACAGAAAATCTCCTTTTTCGGGAGCAAAGAGTCACAAATTCCCCTAATTTTGGGGCAAAATTGCTGAAATTTCCTTTACATTGGGGCAAAATTGTAGAAATTTCCCTTATTTTGGGGCAAAATTGCAGAAATTTCACGTATTTCAGGGAAAATAGGCAGAAATTTTTTTGGGGGGGCAAAAAGGCAGAAATTTTTTTTATTTTGGTACAAAATTGCAGAAATTTTTCTTATTTTGGGGCAAAAAGTCAGAAATTCCCTATATTTTGGGGCAAAAAGGCAGAAATTCCCCTTATTTTGAGGTAAAAAGGCTGAAATTCCCCTTATTTTGGGGCAAAAAAACAGAAATTTTGTTTATTTTGGGGAAAAGGCAGAAATTGCACTTATTTTGAGTCAAAAAGGTGGAAATTCCCCTTATTTTGGGGCAAAAATAAAGAAATTTGCTTTTTTATGTCAAAAAGGTATACATTCCCTTTATTTTCGGGCAAAAAGGCAGAAATTCTTTGTATTTTGGAGCAAAATTGCAGAAATTCCCCTAATTTTTGCGCAAAAAGGCAGAAATTTTCCTTATTTTGGGGTAAAACTGCAGAAATTTCACTTATTTTGCGGCAAAATGTCAGAAATTCCTTTTATTTTTGGCAAAAAATGCAGAAAATCCCCTTATTTTAGGGCAAAATTGCAGAAATTTCCCTTATTTGGGGGCAAAAACAGAAATTCCCCTTATTTTGGGGCAAAATTGCAGAAATTTCCCTTATTATGGGAAAAAATTGCAGAAATTTCCTTTATTTTAGGGCAAAATTGCAGAAATTTCACTTATTTCAGAGAAAAAAAAGCAAAAATTTTTCTTGTTTTGGGGCAAAAAGGCAGAAATTCCCATTATTTTGGGGCAAAAAGGCAGAAATTCACCTTATTTTGGGGTAAAATTGCAGAAATTTCACATATTTCGGGGCAAAACGGCAGAAATTCCCCTTATTTTGGGGCAAAAAGGCAGAAATTTCCCTTATTTTGGGATAAAATTGCAGAAATTTTTTCTTATTTGGGGGCAAAAAGGCAGAAAATCCACTTAATTTCGGGTAAAAAGGCAGAAATTTCTCGTATTTTGGAGCAAAATTGCAGAAACTCCCCTAATTTTGGGGCAAAAAGGCAGAAATTCCCTTTATTTTGGGGCAAAAATAGAGAAATTTTTTTTATTTTGGGGCAAAAATCAGAAATTTCCTTTATTTTGGGGCAAAATTTTAGAAATTTCTTTTATATTGTTACAGACTTGCAGAAATTTTTCTTATTTTGTGGCAAAAAGGCAGAAATTCCCCATATTTTGGTGCAAAAAGGCTGAAATTCCCCTTATTTTGAGGTAAAATCCTGAAATTCCCTATATTTTGGGGCAAAAAGGCAGAAATTCCCCTCATTTGGGGGCAAAAAGGCCCAAATTTCCCTTATTTTCGGGCATAATTGCAGGAATTTCATTTATTTCAGGGCAAAAAGTCAGAAATTCCTTTTATTTTGGGGCAAAAACAGAAATTTCTTTTATTTTGATACAAAATTGTAGAAATTTTCCTTATTTTGGAACAAAAAGGCAAAAATTACCCATATTTTGGGGAAAAAGGCAGAAATTCCCCTTATTTTGAGGTAAAAAGGCTGAAATTCCCGTTATTTTGGGGCAAAAAGGCAGAAATTCCCTTTACTTTGTGGCAAAAAGGCAGAAATTCCCGTTAATTGGGGCAGAAAAGCAGAAATTTTCCTTATTTAAGGGCAATAGGGCAGAAATTCCCCTTATTTTGTGGCAAAAAGGCAGAAATTCCCCTTATTTGAAGGTAAAATGCTGAAATTCTCCTTATTTTCGGCAAAAAGGCAGAAATTCCTATTATTTTGGGGCAAAATTGCAGAAATTTCAATTATTTCTGGGCAAAAAGTCAGATATTTGCCTTATTTTGGGGCAAAAAGCAGAAATTCCCTTAATTTTGGGGCCAAAAACAGAAATTCCCCTTATTTTGGGGTAAAATTGCAGAAATTTCAAATATTTCAGGGCAAAAAGGCAGAAATTCCACTTTATTTCGGACAATAACGCAGAAATTCCCCGTATTTTAAAGCTAAATTTCAGAAATTCCCCTTATATTGGTGCAAAAATGGAGAAATTCCCTTTATTTTTGTGCAATAAGGCAGATTTCCCCGTATTTTGAAGCAAAATTGCACATATTTCCCTAATTTTGAAGGAAAATGCAGAAATTCACATTATTTTGGAACAAAAAGACAGAAATTCTCCTTATTTCAGGGCAAAAAGTCAGAAATTCCCCTTAATTTGGGGTAAAATTGCAGAAATTTTCTTTATTTTGGGGCAAAATTGCAGAAATTTCTCTTATTTTGGGGCAAAATTGCAGAAATTTCACTTATTTCAGGGAAAAAGTGCAGAAATTTCTCTTATTTTGGGGCAAAAAGGCAGAAATTTCTTTTATTTTGGTACAAAATTGCAGAAATTTTCTTTATTTTGGGGCAAAATTGCAGAAATTTCCCTTATTTTGGGGCAAAATTGCAGAAATTTCACTTATTTCAGGGAAAAAGTGCAGAAATTTCTCTTATTTTCGGGCAAAAAGGCAGAAATTTCTTTTATTTTGGTACAAAATTGCAGAAATTTTCTTTATTTTGGGGCAAAAATGAAGAAATTCCCCATATTTTGGGGCAAAAAGGCAGAGATTTGCCTTATTATGAGGTAAAATGCTGAAATTCCCCTTATTTTGGGGCAAAAATACAGAAATTCCCTTCATTTTGTGGCAAAAAGGCAGAAATTTCCCTTATTTTGGGGCAAAATTGCAGAAATTTCACTTATTTCAGGGCAAAATTCAAAAATTCCTTTTATTTTGGGGCTAAAAGTCAGAAATTCCGTTTATTTTTGGGTAAAAAGGCAGAAATTTCACTTATTTTGAGGTAAGAAGGCAGAAATTCCTCTTATTTTGGGGCAAAAATGAAGAAATTTCCCTTTTTTGTGGCAAAAGGTATATATTCCCCTTATTTTCGGGCAAAAAAGCAGAAATTCCCCCTATTTTGGAGCAGAATTGCAGAAAATCCCCTAATTGTGGGGCAAAAAGGCAGAAATTCCCTATATGTTGGGGCAAAAAGACAGAAATTCTCCTTATTTTGGGGCAAAACTCAGAAATTCCACTTATTTTGGGGCAAAATTGCAGAAATTTCCCTTATTTTGGGGCAAAATTGCAGAAATTTTACTTATTTTGGGGCAAAATTGCAGAAATTTTACTTATTTCAGGTAAAAATGGCAGAAATTTTTCTTATTTTGGGGCAAAAAGGCAGAAATTCCTAATATTTTGTGGCAAAAATGCAGAAATTCCCATTATTTTGAGGTAAAAAGGCTGAAATTCCCCTTATTTGGGGGCAAAAAGGCAGAAATTTCCCTTATTTTGGGGCAAAATTGCAAACATTTCACTAATTTCAGGGTAATAAGTCAGAAATTTTCCTTATTTTGGGGCAAAAAACACAGAAATTCCCTTTGTTTTGGAAGGAAAATACAGAAATTCCACTTCTTTAGAGGCAAAAAGGCAGAAATTCCCCTTATTTTGAGGTAAAAAGGCTGAAATTCCCCTTATTTTGGGGCAAAAAGACAGAAATTTCGTTTATTTTGGGGAAAAGGCAGAAATTGCACTTATTTTGAGTCAAAAAGGTGGAAATTCCCCTTATTTTGGGGCAAAAATGAAGAAATTTGCTTTTTTATGTCAAAAAGGTATACATTCCCTTTATTTTCGGGCAAAAAGGCAGAAATTCTTTGTATTTTGGAGCAAAATTGCAGAAATTACCCTAATTTTTGCGCAAAAAGGCAGAAATTTTCCTTATTTTGGGGTAAAACTGCAGAAATTTCACTTATTTTGCGGCAAAATGTCAGAAATTCCTTTTATTTTTGGCAAAAAATGCAGAAAATCCCCTTATTTTAGGGCAAAATTGCAGAAATTTCCCTTATTTGGGTGCAAAAACAGAAATTCCCCTTATTTTGGGGCAAAATTGCAGAAATTTCCCTTATTATGGGAAAAAATTGCAGAAATTTCCTTTATTTTAGGGCAAAATTGCAGAAATTTCACTTATTTCAGAGAAAAAAAAGCAAAAATTTTTCTTGTTTTGGGGCAAAAAGGCAGAAATTCCCATTATTTTGGGGCAAAAAGGCAGAAATTCACCTTATTTTGGGGTAAAATTGCAGAAATTTCACATATTTCGGGGCAAAACGGCAGAAATTCCCCTTATTTTGGGGCAAAAAGGCAGAAATTTCCCTTATTTTGGGATAAAATTGCAGAAATTTTTTCTTATTTGGGGGCAAAAAGGCAGAAAATCCACTTAATTTCGGGTAAAAAGGCAGAAATTTCTCGTATTTTGGAGCAAAATTGCAGAAACTCCCCTAATTTTGGGGCAAAAAGGCAGAAATTCCCTTTATTTTGGGGCAAAAATAGAGAAATTCTTTTTATTTTGGGGCAAAAATCAGAAATTTCCTTTATTTTGGGGCAAAATTTTAGAAATTTCTTTTATATTGTTACAGACTTGCAGAAATTTTTCTTATTTTGTGGCAAAAAGGCAGAAATTCCCCATATTTTGGTGCAAAAAGGCTGAAATTCCCCTTATTTTGAGGTAAAATCCTGAAATTCCCCATATTTTGGGGCAAAAAGGTAGAAATTCCCCTCATTTGGGGGCAAAAAGGCCCAAATTTCCCTTATTTTCGGGCATAATTGCAGGAATTTCATTTATTTCAGGGCAAAAAGTCAGAAATTCCTTTTATTTTGGGGCAAAAACAGAAATTTCTTTTATTTTGATACAAAATTGTAGAAATTTTCCTTATTTTGGAACAAAAAGGCAAAAATTACCCATATTTTGGGCAAAAAGGCAGAAATTCCCTTTACTTTGTGGCAAAAAGGCAGAAATTCCCGTTAATTGGGGCAGAAAAGCAGAAATTTTCCTTATTTAAGGGCAATAGGGCAGAAATTCCCCTTATTTTGTGGCAAAAAGGCAGAAATTCCCCTTATTTGAAGGTAAAATGCTGAAATTCCCCTTATTTTCAGCAAAAAGGCAGAAATTCTTATTATTTTGGGGCAAAATTGCAGAAATTTCAATTATTTCTGGGCAAAAAGTCAGATATTTGCCTTATTTTGGGGCAAAAAGCAGAAATTCCCTTAATTTTGGGGCCAAAAACAGAAATTCCCCTTATTTTGGGGTAAAATTGCAGAAATTTCAAATATTTCAGGGCAAAAAGGCAGAAATTCCACTTTATTTCGGACAATAACGCAGAAATTCCCCGTATTTTAAAGCTAAATTTCAGAAATTCCCCTTATATTGGTGCAAAAATGGAGAAATTCCCTTTATTTTTGTGCAATAAGGCAGATTTCCCCGTATTTTGAAGCAAAATTGCACATATTTCCCTAATTTTGAGGAAAATGCAGAAATTCACATTATTTTGGAACAAAAAGACAGAAATTCTCCTTATTTCAGGGCAAAAAGTCAGAAATTCCCCTTATTTTGGGGTAAAATTGCAGAAATTTTCTTTATTTTGGGGCAAAATTGCAGAAATTTCTCTTATTTTGGGGCAAAATTGCAGAAATTTCACATATTTCAGGGAAAAAGTGCAGAAATTTCTCTTATTTTGGGGCAAAAAGGCAGAAATTTCTTTTATTTTGGTACAAAATTGCAGAAATTTTCTTTATTTTGGGGCAAAATTGCAGAAATTTCCTTTATTTTGGGGCAAAATTGCAGAAATTTCACTTATTTCAGGGAAAAAGTGCAGAAATTTCTCTTATTTTGGGGCAAAAAGGCAGAAATTTCTTTTATTTTGGTACATAATTGCAGAAATTTTCTTTATTTTGGGGCAAAAATGAAGAAATTCCCCATATTTTGGGGCAAAAAGGCAGAGATTTGCCTTATTATGAGGTAAAATGCTGAAATTCCCCTTATTTTGGGGCAAAAATACAGAAATTCCCTTCATTTTGTGGCAAAAAAGCAGAAATTTCCCTTATTTTGGGGCAAAATTGCAGAAATTTCACTTATTTCAGGGCAAAATTCAAAAATTCCTTTTATTTTGGGGCTAAAAGTCAGAAATTCCGTTTATTTTTGGGTAAAAAGGCAGAAATTTCACTTATTTTGAGGTAAGAAGGCAGAAATTCCTCTTATTTTGGGGCAAAAATGAAGAAATTTCCCTTTTTTGTGGCAAAAGGTATATATTCCCCTTATTTTCGGGCAAAAAAGCAGAAATTCCCCCTATTTTGGAGCAGAATTGCAGAAAATCCCCTAATTGTGGGGCAAAAAGGCAGAAATTCCCTATATGTTGGGGCAAAAAGACAGAAATTCTCCTTATTTTGGGGCAAAACTCAGAAATTCCACTTATTTTGGGGCAAAATTGCAGAAATTTCCCTTATTTTGGGGCAAAATTGCAGAAATTTTACTTATTTTGGGGCACAATTGCAGAAATTTCACTTATTTCAGGTAAAAATGGCAGAAATTTTTCTTATTTTGGGGCAAAAAGGCAGAAATTCCTAATATTTTGTGGCAAAAATGCAGAAATTCCCCTTATTTTGAGGTAAAAAGGCTGAAATTCCCCTTATTTGGGGGCAAAAAGGCAGAAATTTCCCTTATTTTGGGGCAAAATTGCAAACATTTCACTAATTTCAGGGTAATAAGTCAGAAATTTTCCTTATTTTGGGGCAAAAAACACAGAAATTCCCTTTGTTTTGGAAGGAAAATACAGAAATTCCACTTCTTTAGAGGCAAAAAGGCAGAAATTCCCCTTATTTTGAAGCAAAAATGAAGAAATTCCCCTAATTGTTGGGCAAAAAGGCAGAAATTCCCTATATGTTGGGGCAAAAAGACAGAAATTCTCCTTATTTTGGGACAAAACTCAGAAATTCCACTTATTTTGGGGCAAAATTGCAGGAATTTACCTTATTTTGAGGCAAAATTGCAGAAATTTCCCTTATTTGGGGCAAAATTGCAGAAATTTCACTTATTTTCAGGTAAAAAGGCTGAAATATCCTTTATTTTGGGGCAAAAAGGAAGAAATTCCCCTTATTTTGGGGCAAAATTGCAGAAATTTTCCTTATTTTGGGGCAAAAAGGCTGAAATTCTTATTTTGAGGTAAAATGCTGAAATTCCCCATATTTTGGGGCAAAAGGCAAAACTTCTTTTTATTTTGGTGCAAAGAGGCACAAATTTCCCTTATTTTCGGACAAAATTGCAGAAATTTCATTTATTTCAGGGCAAAAAGTCAGAAATTCCTTTTATTTTGGGGCAAAGAGCAGAAATTTCTTTTATTATGGTACAAAATTGAAGAAATTTTTCTTATTTTGAAACAAAAAGGCAGAAAATTCCCCTTATTTTGAGGCAAAAGGCAGAAATTATTCTCAATTTGAGGTAAAATGCAGAAATTCCCTTTATTTTGGGGCTAAAAGGCAGAAATTCCCTGTATTTTGAAGCAAAATTGCAGAAATTCTCTTAATTTTCGGGCAAAAAGGCAGAAATTCTCCTTATTTTGGGGCAAAAAGACAGAAAATCTCCTTTTTCGGGAGCAAACAGTCAGAAATTCCCCTTATTTTGGGGCAAAATTGCAGAAATTTCCTTTACATTGGGGCAAAATTGCAGAAATTTCCCTTATTTTGGGGCAAAATTGCAGCAATTTCACGTATTTCAGGGAAAATAGGCAGAAATTTTTTTGGGGGGGCAAAAAGGCAGAAATTTTTTTTATTTTGGTACAAAATTGCAGAAATTTTTCTTATTTTGGGGCAAAAAGTCAGAAATTCCCCATATTTTGGGGCAAAAAGGCAGAAATTCCCCTTATTTTGAGGTAAAAAGGCTGAAATTCCCCTTATTTTGGGGCAAAAAGACAGAAATTTCGTTTATTTTGGGGAAAAGGCAGAAATTGCACTTATTTTGAGTCAAAAAGGTGGAAATTCCCCTTATTTTGGGGCAAAAATGAAGAAATTTGCTTTTTTATGTCAAAAAGGTATACATTCCCTATATTTTCGGGCAAAAAGGCAGAAATTCTTTGTATTTTGGAGCAAAATTGCAGAAATTCCCCTAATTTTTGCGCAAAAAGGCAGAAATTTTCCTTATTTTGGGGTAAAACTGCAGAAATTTCACTTATTTTACGGCAAAATGTCAGAAATTCCTTTTATTTTTGGCAAAAAATGCAGAAAATCCCCTTATTTTAGGGCAAAATTGCAGAAATTTCCCTTATTTGGGGGCAAAAACAGAAATTCCCCTTATTTTGGGGCAAAATTGCAGAAATTTCCCTTATTATGGGAAAAAATTGCAGAAATTTCCTTTATTTTAGGGCAAAATTGCAGAAATTTCACTTATTTCAGAGAAAAAAAAGCAAAAATTTTTCTTATTTTGGGGCAAAAAGGCAGGAATTCCCATTATTTTGGGGCAAAAAGGCAGAAATTCACCTTATTTTGGGGTAAAATTGCAGAAATTTCACATATTTCGGGGCAAAACGGCAGAAATTCCCCTTATTTTGGGGCAAAAAGGCAGAAATTTCCCTTATTTTGGGATAAAATTGCAGAAATTTTTTCTTATTTGGGGGCAAAAAGGCAGAAAATCCACTTAATTTCGGGTAAAAAGGCAGAAATTTCTCGTATTTTGGAGCAAAATTGCAGAAACTCCCCTAATTTTGGGGCAAAAAGGCAGAAATTCCCTTTATTTTGGGGCAAAAATAGAGAAATTCTTTTTATTTTGGGGCAAAAATCAGAAATTTCCTTTATTTTGGGGCAAAATTTTAGAAATTTCTTTTATATTGTTACAGACTTGCAGAAATTTTTCTTATTTTGTGGCAAAAAGGCAGAAATTCCCCATATTTTGGTGCAAAAAGGCTGAAATTCCCCTTATTTTGAGGTAAAATCCTGAAATTCCCCATATTTTGGGGCAAAAAGGCAGAAATTCCCCTCATTTGGGGGCAAAAAGGCCCAAATTTCCCTTATTTTTGGGCATAATTGCAGGAATTTCATTTATTTCAGGGCAAAAAGTCAGAAATTCCTTTTATTTTGGGGCAAAAACAGAAATTTCTTTTATTTTGATACAAAATTGTAGAAATTTTCCTTATTTTGGAACAAAAAGGCAAAAATTACCCATATTTTGGGGAAAAAGGCAGAAATTCCCCTTATTTTGAGGTAAAAAGGCTGAAATTTCCGTTATTTTGGGGCAAAAAGGCAGAAATTCCCTTTACTTTGTGGCAAAAAGGCAGAAATTCCCGTTAATTGGGGCAGAAAAGCAGAAATTTTCCTTATTTAAGGGCAATAGGGCAGAAATTCCCCTTATTTTGTGGCAAAAAAACAGAAATTCCCCTTATTTGAAGGTAAAATGCTGAAATTCCCCTTATTTTCGGCAAAAAGGCAGAAATTCCTATTATTTTGGGATAAAATTGCAGAAATTTCAATTATTTCTGGGCAAAAAGTCAGATATTTGCCTTATTTTGGGGCAAAAAGCAGAAATTCCCTTAATTTTGGGGCCAAAAACAGAAATTCCCCTTATTTTGGGGTAAAATTGCAGAAATTTCCCTTATTTGGGGGCAAAAAGGCAGAAAATCCACTTAATTTCGGGTAAAAAGGCAGAAATTTCTCGTATTTTGGAGCAAAATTGCAGAAACTCCCCTAATTTTGGGGCTAAAAGGCAGAATTTCCCTTTATTTTGGGGCAAAAATAGAGAAATTCTTTTTATTTTGGGGCAAAAATCAGAAATTTCCTTTATTTTGGGGCAAAATTTTAGAAATTTCTTTTATATTGTTACAGACTTGCAGAAATTTTTCTTATTTTGTGGCAAAAAGGCAGAAATTCCCCATATTTTGGTGCAAAAAGGCTGAAATTCCCCTTATTTTGAGGTAAAATCCTGAAATTCCCCATATTTTGGGGCAAAAAGGCAGAAATTCCCCTCATTTGGGGGCAAAAAGGCCCAAATTTCCCTTATTTTCGGGCATAATTGCAGGAATTTCATTTATTTCAGGGCAAAAAGTCAGAAATTCCTTTTATTTTCAGGCAAAAACAGAAATTTCTTTTATTTTGATACAAAATTGTAGAAATTTTCCTTATTTTGGAACAAAAAGGCAAAAATTACCCATATTTTGGGGAAAAAGGCAGAAATTCCTTTTATTTTGAGGTAAAAAGGCTGAAATTCCCGTTATTTTGGGGCATAAAGGCAGAAATTCCCTTTACTTTCTGGCAAAAGGGCAGAAATTCCCGTTAATTGGGGCAGAAAAGCAGAAATTTTCCTTATTTAAGGGCAATAGGGCAGAAATTCCCCTTATTTTGTGGCAAAAAGGCAGAAATTCCCCTTATTTGAAGGTAAAATGCTGAAATTCCCCTTATTTTCGGCAAAAAGGCAGAAATTCCTATTATTTTGGGGCAAAATTGTAGAAATTTCAATTATTTCTGGGCAAAAAGTCAGATATTTGCCTTATTTTGTGGCAAAAAGCAGAAATTCCCTTAATTTTGGGGCCAAAAACAGAAATTCCCCTTATTTTGGGGTAAAATTGCAGAAATTTCAAATATTTCAGGGCAAAAAGGCAGAAATTCCACTTTATTTCGGACAATAACGCAGAAATTCCCCGTATTTTAAAGCTAAATTTCAGAAATTCCCCTTATATTGGTGCAAAAATGGAGAAATTCCCTTTATTTTTGTGGAATAAGGCAGATTTCCCCGTATTTTGAAGCAAAATTGCACATATTTCCCTAATTTTGAAGGAAAATGCAGAAATTCACATTATTTTGGAACAAAAAGACAGAAATTCTCCTTATTTCAGGGCAAAAAGTCAGAAATTCCGTTTATTTTGGGGTAAAATTGCAGAAATTTTCTTTATTTTGGGGCAAAATTGCAGAAATTTCTCTTATTTTGGGGCAAAATTGCAGAAATTTCACTTATTTCAGGGAAAAAGTGCAGAAATTTCTCTTATTTTGGGGCAAAAAGGCAGAAATTTCTTTTATTTTGGTACAAAATTGCAGAAATTTTCTTTATTTTGGGGCAAAAATGAAGAAATTCCCCATATTTTGGGGCAAAAAGGCAGAGATTTGCCTTATTATGAGGTAAAATGCTGAAATTCCCCTTATTTTGGGGCAAAAATACAGAAATTCCCTTCATTTTGTGGCAAAAAGGCAGAAATTTCCCTTATTTTGGGGCAAAATTGCAGAAATTTCACTTATTTCAGGGCAAAATTCAAAAATTCCTTTTATTTTGGGGCAAAAAGACAGAAATTCCGTTCATTTTTAGGTAAAAAGGCAGAAATTTCACTTATTTTGAGGGAAGAAGGCAGAAATTCCTCTTATTTTGGGGCAAAAATGACGAAATTTCTCTTTTTTGTGGCAAAAGGTATACATTCTCCTTATTTTCGGGCAAAAAAGCAGAAATTCCCCCTATTTTGGAGCAGAATTGAAGAAAATCCCCTAATTGTGGGGCAAAAAGGCAGAAATTCCCTATATGTTGGGGCAAAAAGACAGAAATTCTCCTTATTTTGGGGCAAAACTCAGAAATTCCACTTATTTTGGGGCAAAATTCCAGAAATTTCCCTTATTTTGGGGCAAAATTGCAGAAATTTTACTTATTTTGGGGCACAATTGCAGAAATTTCACTTATTTCAGGTAAAAATGGCAGAAATTTTTCTTATTTTGGGGCAAAAAGGCAGAAATTCCTAATATTTTGTGGCAAAAATGCAGAAATTCCCCTTATTTTGAGGTAAAAATGCTGAAATTCCCATTATTTTGGGGCAAAAAGGCAGAAATTTCCCTTATTTTGGGGCAAAATTGCAAATATTTAACTTATTTCAGGGTAATAAGTCAGAAATTTTCCTTATTTTGGGGCAAAAAACACAGAAATTCCCTTTGTTTTGGAAGGAAAATACAGAAATTCCACTTCTTTAGAGGCAAAAAGGCAGAAATTCCCCTTATTTTGAAGCAAAAATGAAGAAATTCCCCTAATTGTTGGGCAAAAAGGCAGAAATTCCCTATATGTTGGGGCAAAAAGACAGAAATTCTCCTTATTTTGGGACAAAACTCAGAAATTCCACTTATTTTGGGGCAAAATTGCAGGAATTTACCTTATTTTGAGGCAAAATTGCAGAAATTTCCCTTATTTGGGGCAAAATTGCAGAAATTTCACTTATTTTCAGGTAAAAAGGCTGAAATATCCTTTATTTTGGGGCAAAAAGGAAGAAATTCCCCTTATTTTGGGGCAAAATTGCAGAAATTTTCCTTATTTTGGGGCAAAAAGGCTGAAATTCTTATTTTGAGGTAAAATGCTGAAATTCCCCATATTTTGGGGCAAAAGGCAAAACTTCTTATTTTGGGGCAAAGAGGCACAAATTTCCCTTATTTTCGGGCAAAATTGCAGAAATTTCATTTATTTCAGGGCAAAAAGTCAGAAATTCCTTTTATTTTGGGGCAAAGAGCAGAAATTTCTTTTATTATGGTACAAAATTGAAGAAATTTATCTTATTTTGAAACAAAAAGGCAGAAAATTCCCCTTATTTTGAGGCAAAAGGCAGAAATTATTCTCAATTTGAGGTAAAATGCAGAAATTCCCTTTATTTTGGGGCTAAAAGGCAGAAATTCCCTGTATTTTGAAGCAAAATTGCAGAAATTCTCTTAATTTTCGGGCAAAAAGGCAGAAATTCTCCTTATTTTAGGGCAAAAAGACAGAAAATCTCCTTTTTCGGGAGCAAACAGTCAGAAATTCCCCTTATTTTGGGGCAAAATTGCAGAAATTTCCTTTACATTGGGGCAAAATTGCAGAAATTTCCCTTATTTTGGGGCAAAATTGCAGAAATTCCAGGTATTTGAGAAAAAAAAGGCAGAAATTTTTTTGGGGGGGCAAAAAGGCAGAAATTTTTTTTATTTTGGTACAAAATTGCAGAAATTTTTCTTATTTTGGGGCAAAAAGTCAGAAATTCCCCATATTTTGGGGCAAAAATGCAGAAATTCCCCTTATTTTGAGGTAATAAGGCTGAAATTCACCTTATTTTGGGGAAAAACGGCAGAAATTTCGTTTATTTTGGGGAAAAGGCAGAAATTGCACTTATTTTGAGTCAAAAAGGTGGAAAATCCCCTTATTTTGGGGCAAAAATGAAGAAATTTGCTTTTTTATGGCAAAAAGGTATGCATTCCCTTTATTTTCGGGCAAAAAGGCAGAAATTCTTTGTATTTTGGAGCAAAGTTGCAGAAATTCCCCTAATTTTTGGGCAAAAATGCAGAAATTTTCCTTATTTTGGGGTAAAACTGCAGAAATTTAACTTATTTTGCGGCAAAATGTCAGAAATTCCCCTTATTTTTGGCAAAAAATGCAGAAAATCCCCTTATTTTAGGGCAAAATTGCAGAAATTTCCCTTATTTGGGGACAAAAACAGAAATTCCCCTTATTTTGGGGCAAAATTGCAGAAATTTCCCTTATTATGGGGAAAAATTGCAGAAATTTCCCTTATTTAAGGGCAAAATTGCAGAAATTTCACTTATTTCAGAGAAAAAGGGCAAAAATTTTTCTTATTTTGGGGCAAAAAGGCAGAAATTCCTATTATTTTGGGGCAAAATGCAGAAATTCACCTTATTTTGGGGTAAAATTGCAGAAATTTCACATATTTCAGGGCAAAACGGCAGAAATTCCCCTTATTTTGGGGCAAAAAGGCAGAAATTTCCCTTATTTTGGGATAAAATTGCAGAAATTTCCCTTATTTGGAGGCAAAAAGGCAGAAAATCCACTTAATTTCGGGTTAAAAGGCAGAAATTTCTCGTATTTTGGAGCAAAATTGCAGAAACTCCCCTAATTTTGGGGCTAAAAGGCAGAATTTCCCTTTATTTTGGGGCAAAAATAGAGAAATTCTTTTTATTTTGGGGCAAAAATCAGAAATTTCCTTTATTTTGGGGCAAAATTTTAGAAATTTCTTTTATATTGTTACAGACTTGCAGAAATTTTTCTTATTTTGTGGCAAAAAGGCAGAAATTCCCCATATTTTGGTGCAAAAAGGCTGAAATTCCCCTTATTTTGAGGTAAAATCCTGAAATTCCCCATATTTTGGGGCAAAAAGGCAGAAATTCCCCTTATTTGGGGGCAAAAAGGCCCAAATTTCCCTTATTTTCGGGCATAATTGCAGGAATTTCATTTATTTCAGGGCAAACAGTCAGAAATTCCTTTTATTTTCGGGCAAAAACAGAAATTTCTTTTATTTTGATACAAAATTGTAGAAATTTTCCTTATTTTGGAACAAAAAGGCAAAAATTACCCATATTTTGGGGAAAAAGGCAGAAATTCCCCTTATTTTGAGGTAAAAAGGCTGAAATTCCCGTTATTTTGGGGCAAAAAGGCAGAAATTCCCTTAACTTTGTGGCAAAAAGGCAGAAATTCCCGTTAATTGGGGCAGAAAAGCGAAATTTTCCTTATTTAAGGGCAATAGGGAAGAAATTCCCCTTATTTTGGTCAAAAAGGCAGAAATTCCCCTTATTTGAAGGTAAAATGCTGAAATTCCCCTTATTTTCGGCAAAAAGGCAGAAATTCCTATTATTTTGGGGCAAAATTGCAGAAATTTCAATTATTTCTGGGCAAAAAGTCAGATATTTGCCTTATTTTGGGGCAAAAAGCAGAAATTCCCTTAATTTTGGGGCCAAAAACAGAAATTCCCCTTATTTTGGGGTAAAATTGCAGAAATTTCAAATATTTCAGGGCAAAAAGGCAGAAATTCCACTTTATTTCGGACAATAACACAGAAATTCCCCTTATTTTAAAGCTAAATTTCAGAAATTCCCCTTATATTGGTGCAAAAATGGAGAAATTCCCTTTATTTTTGTGCAATAAGGCAGATTTCCCCGTATTTTGAAGCAAAATTGCACATATTTCCCTAATTTTGAAGGAAAATGCAGAAATTCACATTATTTTGGAACAAAAAGACAGAAATTCTCCTTATTTCAGGGCAAAAAGTCAGAAATTCCCCTTATTTTGGGGTAAAATTGCAGAAATTTTCTTTATTTTGGGGCAAAATTGCAGAAATTTCCCTTATTTTGGGGCAAAATTGCAGAAATTTCACTTATTTCAGGGAAAAAGTGCAGAAATTTCTCTTATTTTGGGGCAAAAAGGCAGAAATTTCTTTTATTTTGGTACAAAATTGCAGAAATTTTCTTTATTTTGGGGCAAAAATGAAGAAATTCCCCATATTTTGGGGCAAAAAGGCAGAGATTCGCCTTATTATGAGGTAAAATGCTGAAATTCCCCTTATTTTGGGGCAAAAATACAGAAATTCCCTTTATTTTGTGGCAAAAAGGCAGAAATTTCCCTTATTTTGGGGCAAAATTGCAGAAATTTCACTTATTTCAGGGCAAAATTCAAAAATTCCTTTTATTTTTGGGCAAAAAGACAGAAATTTTGATTATTTTTGGGTAAAAAGGCAGAAATTTCACTTATTGTGAGGTAAGAAGGCAGAAATTCCTCTTATTTTGGGGCAATAATGAAGAAATTTTCCTTTTTTTGTGGCAAAAGGTATGTATTCTCCTTATTTTCGGGCAAAAAAGCAGAAATATCCCGTTTTTTGGAGCACAATTGCAGAAAATCCCCTAATTGTGGGGCAAAAAGGCAGAAATTCCCTATATGTTGGGGCAAAAAGTCAGAAATTCTCCTTATTTTGGGGCAAAACTCAGAAATTCCACTTATTTTGGGGCAAAATTCCAGAAATTTCCCTTATTTTGGGGCAAAATTGCAGAAATTTCACTTATTTTGGGGCAAAATTGCAGAAATTTCACTTATTTCAGATAAAAAAAAGGCAGAAATTTTTCTTATTTTGGGGCAAAAAGGCAGAAATTCCTAATATTTTGTGGCAAAAATGCAGAAATTCCCCTTATTTTGAGGTAAAAAGGCTGAAATTCCCCTTATTTTGGGGCAAAAAGGCAGAAATTTCCCTTATTTTGGGGCAAAATTGCAAACATTTAACTTATTTCAGGGTAATAAGTCAGAAATTTTCCTTATTTTGGGGCAAAAAACACAGAAAATCCCTTTGTTTTGGAAGGAAAATACAGAAATTCCACTTCTTTAGAGGCAAAAAGGCAGAAATTCCCCTTATTTTGAAGCAAAAATGAAGAAATTCCCCTAATTGTTGGGCAAAAAGGCAGAAATTCCCTATATGTTGGGGCAAAAAGACAGAAATTCTCCTTATTTTGGGACAAAACTCAGAAATTCCACTTATTTTGGGGCAAAATTGCAGGAATTTACCTTATTTTGAGGCAAAATTGCAGAAATTTCCCTTATTTGGGGCAAAATTGCAGAAATTTCACTTATTTTCAGGTAAAAAGGCTGAAATATCCTTTATTTTGGGGCAAAAAGGAAGAAATTCCCCTTATTTTGGGGCAAAATTGCAGAAATTTTCCTTATTTTGGGGCAAAAAGGCTGAAATTCTTATTTTGAGGTAAAATGCTGAAATTCCCCATATTTTGGGGCAAAAGGCAAAACTTCTTCTTATTTTGGGGCAAAGAGGCACAAATTTCCCTTATTTTCGGGCAAAATTGCAGAAATTTCATTTATTTCAGGGCAAAAAGTCAGAAATTCCTTTTATTTTGGGGCAAAGAGCAGAAATTTCTCTTATTATGGTACAAAATTGAAGAAATTTATCTTATTTTGAAACAAAAAGGCAGAAAATTCCCCTTATTTTGAGGCAAAAGGCAGAAATTATTCTCAATTTGAGGTAAAATGCAGAAATTCCCTTTATTTTGGGGCTAAAAGGCAGAAATTCCCTGTATTTTGAAGCAAAATTGCAGAAATTCTCTTAATTTTCGGGCAAAAAGGCAGAAATTCTCCTTATTTTAGGGCAAAAAGACAGAAAATCTCCTTTTTCGGGAGCAAACAGTCAGAAATTCCCCTTATTTTGGGGCAAAATTGCAGAAATTTCCTTTACATTGGGGCAAAATTGCAGAAATTTCCCTTATTTTGGGGCAAAATTGCAGAAATTTCAGGTATTTGAGAAAAAAAAGGCAGAAATTTTTTGGGGGGGGCAAAAAGGCAGAAATTTTTTTTTATTTTGGTACAAAATTGCAGAAATTTTTCTTATTTTGGGGCAAAAAGTCAGAAATTCCCCATATTTTGGGGCAAAAATGCAGAAATTCCCCTTATTTTGAGGTAATAAGGCTGAAATTCCCCTTATTTTGGGGCAAAAAGACAGAAATTTCGTTTATTTTGGGGAAAAGGCAGAAATTGCACTTATTTTGAGTCAAAAACGTGGAAAATCCTCTTATTTTGGGGCAAAAATGAAGAAATTTGCTTTTTTATGGCAAAAAGGTATACATTCCCTTTATTTTCGGGCAAAAAGGCAGAAATTCTTTGTATTTTGGAGCAAAATTGCAGAAATTCCCCTAATTTTTGGGCAAAAAGGCAGAAATTTTCCTTATTTTGGGGTAAAACTGCAGAAATTTCACTTATTTTGCGGCAAAATGTCAGAAATTCCCCTTATTTTTGGCAAAAAATGCAGAAAATCCCCTTATTTTAGGGCAAAATTGCAGAAATTTCCCTTATTTGGGGACAAAAACAGAAATTCCCCTTATTTTGGGGCAAAATTGCAGAAATTTCCCTTATTATGGGGAAAAATTGCAGAAATTTCCCTTATTTTAGGGCAAAATTGCAGAAATTTCACTTATTTCAGAGAAAAAAAGCAAAAATTTTTCTTATTTTGGGGCAAAAAAGCAGAAATTCCCATTATTTTGGGGCAAAAAGGCAGAAATTCACCTTATTTTGGGGTAAAATTGCAGAAATTTTACATATTTCAGGGCAAAACGGCAGAAATTCCCCTTATTTTGGGGCAAAAAGGCAGAAATTTCCCTTATTTTGGGATAAAATTGCAGAAATTTCCCTTATTTGGGGGCAAAAAGGCAGAAAATCCACTTAATTTCGGGTAAAAAGGCAGAAATTACTCGTATTTTGGAGCAAAATTGCAGAAACTCCCCTAATTTTGGGGCTAAAAGGCGGAATTTCCCTTTATTTTGGGGCAAAAATAGAGAAATTCTTTTTATTTTGGGGCAAAAATCAGAAATTTCCTTTATTTTGGGGCAAAATTTTAGAAATTTCTTTTATATTGTTACAGACTTGCAGAAATTTTTCTTATTTTGTGGCAAAAAGGCAGAAATTCCCCATATTTTGGTGCAAAAAGGCTGAAATTCCCCTTATTTTGAGGTAAAATCCTGAAATTCCCCATATTTTGGGGCAAAAAGGCAGAAATTCCCCTCATTTGGGGGCAAAAAGGCACAAATTTCCCTTATTTTCGGGCATAATTGCAGGAATTTCATTTATTTCAGGGCAAAAAGTCAGAAATTCCTTTTATTTTCGGGCAAAAACAGAAATTTCTTTTATTTTGATACAAAATTGTAGAAATTTTCCTTATTTTGGAACAAAAAGGCAAAAATTACCCATATTTTGGGGAAAAAGGCAGAAATTCCCCTTATTTTGAGGTAAAAAGGCTGAAATTCCCGTTATTTTGGGGCATAAAGGCAGAAATTCCCTTTACTTTGTGGCAAAAAGGCAGAAATTCCCGTTAATAGGGGCAGAAAAGCGAAATTTTCCTTATTTAAGGGCAATAGGGCAGAAATTCCCCTTATTTTGTGGCAAAAAGGCAGAAATTCCCCTTATTTGAAGGTAAAATGCTGAAATTCCTCTTATTTTCGGCAAAAAGGCAGAAATTCCTATTATTTTGGGGCAAAATTGCAGAAATTTCAATTATTTCTGGGCAAAAAGTCAGATATTTGCCTTATTTTGGGGCAAAAAGCAGAAATTCCCTTAATTTTGGGGCCAAAAACAGAAATTCCCCTTATTTTGGGGTAAAATTGCAGAAATTTCAAATATTTCAGGGCAAAAAGGCAGAAATTCCACTTTATTTCGGACAATAACACAGAAATTCCCCGTATTTTAAAGCTAAATTTCAGAAATTCCCCTTATATTGGTGCAAAAATGGAGAAATTCCCTTTATTTTTGTGCAATAAGGCAGATTTCCCCGTATTTTGAAGCAAAATTGCACATATTTCCCTAATTTTGAAGGAAAATGCAGAAATTCACATTATTTTGGAACAAAAAGACAGAAATTCTCCTTATTTCAGGGCAAAAAGTCAGAAATTCCCCTTATTTTGGGGTAAAATTGCAGAAATTTTCTTTATTTTGGGGCAAAATTGCAGAAATTTCCCTTATTTTGGGGCAAAATTGCAGAAATTTCACTTATTTCAGGGAAAAAGTGCAGAAATTTCTCTTATTTTGGGGCAAAAAGGCAGAAATTTCTATTATTTTGGTACAAAATTGCAGAAATTTTCTTTATTTTGGGGCAAAAATGAAGAAATTCCCCATATTTTGGGGCAAAAAGGCAGAGATTCGCCTTATTATGAGGTAAAATGCTGAAATTACCCTTATTTTGGGGCAAAAATACAGAAATTCCCTTTATTTTGTGGCAAAAAGGCAGAAATTTCCCTTATTTTGGGGCAAAATTGGAGAAATTTCACTTATTTCAGGGCAAAATTCAAAAATTCCTTTTATTTTTGGGCCAAAAGACAGAAATTTTGATTATTTTTGGGTAAAAAGGCAGAAATTTCACTTATTGTGAGGTAAGAAGGCAGAAATTCCTCTTATTTTGGGGCAATAATGAAGAAATTTTCCTTTTTTTGTGGCAAAAGGTATATATTCTCCTTATTTTCGGGCAAAAAAGCAGAAATATCCCGTTTTTTGGAGCACAATTGCAGAAAATCCCCTAATTGTGGGGCAAAAAGGCAGAAATTCCCTATATGTTGGGGCAAAAAGTCAGAAATTCTCCTTATTTTGGGGCAAAACTCAGAAATTCCACTTATTTTGGGGCAAAATTCCAGAAATTTCCCTTATTTTGGGGCAAAATTGCAGAAATTTCACTTATTTTGGGGCAAAATTGCAGAAATTTCACTTATTTCAGATAAAAAAAAGGCAGAAATTTTTCTTATTTTGGGGCAAAAAGGCAGAAATTCCTAATATTTTGTGGCAAAAATGCAGAAATTCCCCTTATTTTGAGGTAAAAAGGCTGAAATTCCCCTTATTTTGGGGCAAAAAGGCAGAAATTTCCCTTATTTTGGGGCAAAATTGCAAACATTTAACTTATTTCAGGGTAATAAGTCAGAAATTTTCCTTATTTTGGGGCAAAAAACACAGAAAATCCCTTTGTTTTGGAAGGAAAATACAGAAATTCCACTTCTTTAGAGGCAAAAAGGCAGAAATTCCCCTTATTTTGAAACAAAAATGAAGAAATTCCCCTAATTGTTGGGCAAAAAGGCAGAAATTCCCTATATGTTGGGGCAAAAAGACAGAAATTCTCCTTATTTTGGGACAAAACTCAGAAATTCCACTTATTTTGGGGCAAAATTGCAGGAATTTACCTTATTTTGAGGCAAAATTGCAGAAATTTCCCTTATTTGGGGCAAAATTGCAGAAATTTCACTTATTTTCAGGTAAAAAGGCTGAAATATCCTTTATTTTGGGGCAAAAAGGAAGAAATTCCCCTTATTTTGGGGCAAAATTGCAGAAATTTTCCTTATTTTGGGGCAAAAAGGCTGAAATTCTTATTTTGAGGTAAAATGCTGAAATTCCCCATATTTTGGGGCAAAAGGCAAAACTTCTTCTTATTTTGGGGCAAAGAGGCACAAATTTCCCTTATTTTCGGGCAAAATTGCAGAAATTTCATTTATTTCAGGGCAAAAAATCAGAAATTCCTTTTATTTTGGGGCAAAGAGCAGAAATTTCTTTTATTATGGTACAAAATTGAAGAAATTTATCTTATTTTGAAACAAAAAGGCAGAAAATTCCCCTTATTTTGAGGCAAAAGGCAGAAATTATTCTCAATTTGAGGTAAAATGCAGAAATTCCCTTTATTTTGGGGCTAAAAGGCAGAAATTCCCTGCATTTTGAAGCAAAATTGCAGAAATTCTCTTAATTTTCGGGCAAAAAGGCAGAAATTCTCCTTATTTTGGGGCAAAAAGACAGAAAATCTCCTTTTTCGGGAGCAAACAGTCAGAAATTCCCCTTATTTTGGGGCAAAATTGCAGAAATTTCCTTTACATTGGGGCAAAATTGCAGAAATTTCCCTTATTATGGGGCAAAATTGCAGAAATTTCAGGTATTTGAGAAAAAAAAGGCAGAAATTTTTTTGGGGGGGCAAAAAGGCAGAAATTTTTTTTATTTTGGTACAAAATTGCAGAAATTTTTCTTATTTTGGGGCAAAAAGTCAGAAATTCCCCATATTTTGGGGCAAAAATGCAGAAATTCCCCTTATTTTGAGGTAATAAGGCTGAAATTCCCCTTATTTTAGGGCAAAAAGGCAGAAATTTCGTTTATTTTTGGGAAAAGGCAGAAATTGCACTTATTTTGAGTCAAAAAGGTGGAAAATCCTCTTATTTTGGGGCAAAAATGAAGAAATTTGCTTTTTTATGGCAAAAAGGTATACATTCCCTTTATTTTCGGGCAAAAAGGCAGAAATTCTTTGTATTTTGGAGCAAAATTGCAGAAATTCCCCTAATTTTTGGGCAAAAAGGCAGAAATTTTCCTTATTTTGGGGTAAAACTGCAGAAATTTCACTTATTTTGCGGCAAAATGTCAGAAATTCCCCTTATTTTTGGCAAAAAATGCAGAAAATCCCCTTATTTTAGGGCAAAATTGCAGAAATTTCCCTTATTTGGGGACAAAAACAGAAATTCCCCTTATTTTGGGGCAAAATTGCAGAAATTTCCCTTATTATGGGGAAAAATTGCAGAAATTTCCCTTATTTTAGGGCAAAATTGCAGAAATTTCACTTATTTCCGAGAAAAAAAGCAAAAATTTTTTTTATTTTGGGGCAAAAAAGCAGAAATTCCCATTATTTTGGGGCAAAAAGGCAGAAATTCACCTTATTTTGGGGTAAAATTGCAGAAATTTTACATATTTCAGGGCAAAACGGCAGAAATTCCCCTTATTTTGGGGCAAAAAGGCAGAAATTTCCCTTATTTTGGGATAAAATTGCAGAAATTTCCCTTATTTGGAGGCAAAAAGGCAGAAAATCCACTTAATTTCGGGTAAAAAGGCAGAAATTTCTCGTATTTTGGAGCAAAATTGCAGAAACTCCCCTAATTTTGGGGCTAAAAGGCAGAATTTCCCTTTATTTTGGGGCAAAAATAGAGAAATTCTTTTTATTTTGGGGCAAAAATCAGAAATTTCCTTTATTTTGGGGCAAAATTTTAGAAATTTCTTTTATATTGTTACAGACTTGCAGAAATTTTTCTTATTTTGTGGCAAAAAGGCAGAAATTCCCCATATTTTGGTGCAAAAAGGCTGAAATTCCCCTTATTTTGAGGTAAAATCCTAAAATTCCCCATATTTTGGGGCAAAAAGGCAGAGATTCGCCTTATTATGAGGTAAAATGCTGAAATTCCCCTTATTTTGGGGCAAAAATACAGAAATTCCCTTTATTTTGTGGCAAAAAGGCAGAAATTTCCCTTATTTTGGGGCAAAATTGCAGAAATTTCACTTATTTCAGGGCAAAATTCAAAAATTCCTTTTATTTTTGGGCAAAAAGACAGAAATTTTGTTTATTTTTGGGTAAAAAGGCAGAAATTTCACTTATTGTGAGGTAAGAAGGCAGAAATTCCTCTTATTTTGGGGCAAAAATGAAGAAATTTCCCTTTTTTTTGTGGCAAAAGGTATATATTCTCCTTATTTTCGGGCAAAAAAGCAGAAATATCCCGTTTTTTGGAGCACAATTGCAGAAAATCCCCTAATTGTGGGGCAAAAAGGCAGAAATTCCCTATATGTTGGGGCAAAAAGACAGAAATTCTCCTTATTTTGGGGCAAAACTCAGAAATTCCACTTATTTTGGGGCAAAATTCCAGAAATTTCCCTTATTTTGGGGCAAAATTGCAGAAATTTCACTTATTTTGGGGCAAAATTGCAGAAATTTCACTTATTTCAGATAAAAAAAAGGCAGAAATTTTTCTTATTTTGGGGCAAAAAGGCAGAAATTCCTAATATTTTGTGGCAAAAATGCAGAAATTCCCCTTATTTTGAGGTAAAAAGGCTGAAATTCCCCTTATTTTGGGGCAAAAAGGCAGAAATTTCCCTTATTTTGGGGCAAAATTGCAAACATTTAACTTATTTCAGGGTAATAAGTCAGAAATTTTCCTTATTTTGGGGCAAAAAACACAGAAATTCCCTTTGTTTTGGAAGGAAAATACAGAAATTCCACTTCTTTAGAGGCAAAAAGGCAGAAATTCCCCTTATTTTGAAGCAAAAATGAAGAAATTCCCCTAATTGTTGGGCAAAAAGGCAGAAATTCCCTATATGTTGGGGCAAAAAGACAGAAATTCTCCTTATTTTGGGACAAAACTCAGAAATTCCACTTATTTTGGGGCAAAATTGCAGGAATTTACCTTATTTTGAGGCAAAATTGCAGAAATTTCCCTTATTTGGGGCAAAATTGCAGAAATTTCACTTATTTTCAGGTAAAAAGGCTGAAATATCCTTTATTTTGGGGCAAAAAGGAAGAAATTCCCCTTATTTTGGGGCAAAATTGCAGAAATTTTCCTTATTTTGGGGCAAAAAGGCTGAAATTCTTATTTTGAGGTAAAATGCTGAAATTCCCCATATTTTGGGGCAAAAGGCAAAACTTCTTCTTATTTTGGGGCAAAGAGGCACAAATTTCCCTTATTTTCGGGCAAAATTGCAGAAATTTCATTTATTTCAGGGCAAAAAATCAGAAATTCCTTTTATTTTGGGGCAAAGAGCAGAAATTTCTTTTATTATGGTACAAAATTGAAGAAATTTATCTTATTTTGAAACAAAAAGGCAGAAAATTCCCCTTATTTTGAGGCAAAAGGCAGAAATTATTCTCAATTTGAGATAAAATGCAGAAATTCCCTTTATTTTGGGGCTAAAAGGCAGAAATTCCCTGCATTTTGAAGCAAAATTGCAGAAATTCTCTTAATTTTCGGGCAAAAAGGCAGAAATTCTCCTTATTTTGGGGCAAAAAGACAGAAAATCTCCTTTTTCGGGAGCAAACAGTCAGAAATTCCCCTTATTTTGGGGCAAAATTGCAGAAATTTCCTTTACATTGGGGCAAAATTGCAGAAATTTCCCTTATTTTGGGGCAAAATTGCAGAAATTTCAGGTATTTGAGAAAAAAAAGGCAGAAATTTTTTTGGGGGGGCAAAAAGGCAGAAATTTTTTTTATTTTTGTACAAAATTGCAGAAATTTTTCTTATTTTGGGGCAAAAAGTCAGAAATTCCCCATATTTTGGGGCAAAAATGCAGAAATTCCCCTTATTTTGAGGTAATAAGGCTGAAATTCCCCTTATTTTGGGGCAAAAAGGCAGAAATTTCGTTTATTTTGGGGAAAAGGCAGAAATTGCACTTATTTTGAGTCAAAAAGGTGGAAAATCCTCTTATTTTGGGGCAAAAATGAAGAAATTTGCTTTTTTATGGCAAAAAGGTATACATTCCCTTTATTTTCGGGCAAAAAGGCAGAAATTCTTTGTATTTTGGAGCAAAATTGCAGAAATTCCCCTAATTTTTGTGCAAAAAGGCAGAAATTTTCCTTATTTTGGGGTAAAACTGCAGAAATTTCACTTATTTTGCGACAAAATGTCAGAAATTCCCCTTATTTTTGGCAAAAAATGCAGAAAATCCCCTTATTTTAGGGCAAAATTGCAGAAATTTCCCTTATTTGGGGACAAAAACAGAAATTCCCCTTATTTTGGGGCAAAATTGCAGAAATTTCCCTTATTATGGGGAAAAATTGCAGAAATTTCCCTTATTTTAGGGCAAAATTGCAGAAATTTCACTTATTTCCGAGAAAAAAAGCAAAAATTTTTCTTATTTTGGGGCAAAAAAGCAGAAATTCCCATTATTTTGGGGCAAAAAGGCAGAAATTCACCTAATTTTGGGGTAAAATTGCAGAAATTTTACATATTTCAGGGCAAAACGGCAGAAATTCCCCTTATTTTGGGGCAAAAAGGCAGAAATTTCCCTTATTTTGGGATAAAATTGCAGAAATTTCCCTTATTTGGGGGCAAAAAGGCAGAAAATCCACTTAATTTCGGGTAAAAAGGCAGAAATTTCTCGTATTTTGGAGCAAAATTGCAGAAACTCCCCTAATTTGGGGGCTAAAAGGCAGAATTTCCCTTTATTTTGGGGAAAAAATAGAGAAATTCTTTTTATTTTGGGGCAAAAATCAGAAATTTCCTTTATTTTGGGGCAAAATTTTAGAAATTTCTTTTATATTGTTACAGACTTGCAGAAATTTTTCTTATTTTGTGGCAAAAAGGCAGAAATTCCCCATATTTTGGTGCAAAAAGGCTGAAATTCCCCTTATTTTGAGGTAAAATCCTGAAATTCCCCATATTTTGGGGCAAAAAGGCAGAAATTCCCCTCATTTGGGGGCAAAAAGGCCCAAATTTCCCTTATTTTCGGGCATAATTGCAGGAATTTCATTTATTTCAGGGCAAAAAGTCAGAAATTCCTTTTATTTTCGGGCAAAAACAGAAATTTCTTTTATTTTGATACAAAATTGTAGAAATTTTCCTTATTTTGGAACAAAAAGGCAAAAATTACCCATATTTTGGGGGAAAAGGCAGAAATTCCCCTTATTTTGAGGTAAAAAGGCTGAAATTCCCGTTATTTTGGGGCAAAAAGGCAGAAATTCCCTTTACTTTGTGGCAAAAAGGCAGAAATTCCCGTTAATTGAGGCAGAAAAGCGAAATTTTCCTTATTTACGGGCAATAGGGCAGAAATTCCCCTTATTTTGTGGCAAAAAGGCAGAAATTCCCCTTATTTGAAGGTAAAATGCTGAAATTCCTCTTATTTTCGGCAAAAAGGCAGAAATTCCTATTATTTTGGGCCAAAATTGCAGAAATTTCAATTATTTCTGGGCAAAAAGTCAGATATTTGCCTTATTTTGGGGCAAAAAGCAGAAATTCCCTTAATTTTGGGGCCAAAAACAGAAATTCCCCTTATTTTGGGGTAAAATTGCAGAAATTTCAAATATTTCAGGGCAAAGAGGCAGAAATTCCACTTTATTTCGGACAATAACGCAGAAATTCCCCGTATTTTAAAGCTAAATTTCAGAAATTCCCCTTATATTGGTGCAAAAATGGAGAAATTCCCTTTATTTTTGTGCAATAAGGCAGATTTACCCGTATTTTGAAGCAAAATTGCACATATTTCCCTAATTGAAGGAAAATGCAGAAATTCACATTATTTTGGAACAAAAAGACAAAAATTCTCCTTATTTCAGGGCAAAAAGTCAGAAATTCCCCTTATTTGGGGGTAAAATTGCAGAAATTTTCTTTATTTTGGGGCAAAATTGCAGAAATTTCCCTTATTTTGGGGCAAAATTGCAGAAATTTCACTTATTTCAGGGAAAAAGTGCAGAAATTTCTCTTATTTTGGGGCAAAAAGGCAGAAATTTCTTTTATTTTGGTACAAAATTGCAGAAATTTTCTTTATTTTGGGGCAAAAATGAAGAAATTCCCCATATTTTGGGGCAAAAAGGCAGAGATTCGCCTTATTATGAGGTAAAATGCTGAAATTCCCCTTATTTTGGGGCAAAAATACAGAAATTCCCTTTATTTTGTGGCAAAAAGGCAGAAATTTCCCTTATTTTGGGGCAAAATTGCAGAAATTTCACTTATTTCAGGGCAAAATTCAAAAATTCCTTTTATTTTTGGGCAAAAAGACAGAAATTTTGTTTATTTTTGGGTAAAAAGGCAGAAATTTCACTTATTGTGAGGTAAGAAGGCAGAAATTCCTCTTATTTTGGGGCAAAAATGAAGAAATTTCCCTTTTTTGTGGCAAAAGGTATATATTCTCCTTATTTTCGGGCAAAAAAGCAGAAATATCCCGTTTTTTGGAGCACAATTGCAGAAAATCCCCTAATTGTGGGGCAAAAAGGCAGAAATTCCCTATATGTTGGGGCAAAAAGACAGAAATTCTCCTTATTTTGGGGCAAAACTCAGAAATTCCACTTATTTTGGGGCAAAATTCCAGAAATTTCCCTTATTTTGGGGCAAAATTGCAGAAATTTCACTTATTTTGGGGCAAAATTGCAGAAATTTCACTTATTTCAGATAAAAAAAAGGCAGAAATTTTTCTTATTTTGGGGCAAAAAGGCAGAAATTCCTAATATTTTGTGGCAAAAATGCAGAAATTCCCCTTATTTTGAGGTTAAAAGGCTGAAATTCCCCTTATTTTGGGGCAAAAAGGCAGAAATTTCCCTTATTTTGGGGCAAAATTGCAAACATTTAACTTATTTCAGGGTAATAAGTCAGAAATTTTCTTTATTTTGGGGCAAAAAACACAGAAATTCCCTTTGTTTTGGAAGGAAAATACAGAAATTCCACTTCTTTAGAGGCAAAAAGGCAGAAATTCCCCTTATTTTGAAGCAAAAATGAAGAAATTCCCCTAATTGTTGGGCAAAAAGGCAGAAATTCCCTATATGTTTGGGCAAAAAGACAGAAATTCTCCTTATTTTGGGACAAAACTCAGAAATTCCACTTATTTTGGGGCAAAATTGCAGGAATTTACCTTATTTTGAGGCAAAATTGCAGAAATTTCCCTTATTTGGGGCAAAATTGCAGAAATTTCACTTATTTTCAGGTAAAAAGGCTGAAATATCCTTTATTTTGGGGCAAAAAGGAAGAAATTCCCCTTATTTTGGGGCAAAATTGCAGAAATTTTCCTTATTTTGGGGCAAAAAGGCTGAAATTCTTATTTTGAGGTAAAATGCTGAAATTCCCCATATTTTGGGGCAAAAGGCAAAACTTCTTCTTATTTTGGGGCAAAGAGGCACAAATTTCCCTTATTTTCGGGCAAAATTGCAGAAATTTCATTTATTTCAGGGCAAAAAGTCAGAAATTCCTTTTATTTCGGGGCAAAGAGCAGAAATTTCTTTTATTATGGTACAAAATTGAAGAAATTTTTCTTATTTTGAAACAAAAAGGCAGAAAATTCCCCTTATTTTGAGGCAAAAGGCAGAAATTATTCTCAATTTGAGGTAAAATGCAGAAATTCCCTTTATTTTGGGGCTAAAAGGCAGAAATTCCCTGCATTTTGAAGCAAAATTGCAGAAATTCTCTTAATTTTCGGGCAAAAAGTCAGAAATTCCCCATATTTTGGGGCAAAAATGCAGAAATTCCCCTTATTTTGAGGTAATAAGGCTGAAATTCCCCTTATTTTAAGGCAAAAAGGCAGAAATTTCGTTTATTTTGGGGAAAAGGCAGAAATTGCACTTATTTTGAGTCAAAAAGGTGGAAAATCCTCTTATTTTGGGGCAAAAATGAAGAAATTTGCTTTTTTATGGCAAAAAGGTATACATTCCCTTTATTTTCGGGCAAAAAGGCAGAAATTCTTTGTATTTTGGAGCAAAATTGCAGAAATTCCCCTAATTTTTGGGCAAAAAGGCAGAAATTTTCCTTATTTTGGGGTAAAACTGCAGAAATTTCACTTATTTTGCGGCAAAATGTCAGAAATTCCCCTTATTTTTGGCAAAAAATGCAGAAAATCTCCTTATTTTAGGGCAAAATTGCAGAAATTTCCCTTATTTGGGGACAAAAACAGAAATTCCCCTTATTTTGGGGCAAAATTGCAGAAATTTCCCTTATTATGGGGAAAAATTGCAGAAATTTCCCTTATTTTAGGGCAAAATTGCAGAAATTTCACTTATTTCCGAGAAAAAAAGCAAAAATTTTTCTTATTTTGGGGCAAAAAAGCAGAAATTCCCATTATTTTGGGGCAAAAAGGCAGAAATTCACCTTATTTTGGGGTAAAATTGCAGAAATTTTACATATTTCAGGGCAAAACGGCAGAAATTCCCCTTATTTTGGGGCAAAAAGGCAGAAATTTCCCTTATTTTGGGATAAAATTGCAGAAATTTCCCTTATTTGGGGGCAAAAAGGCAGAAAATCCACTTAATTTCGGGTAAAAAGGCAGAAATTTCTCGTATTTTGGAGCAAAATTGCAGAAACTCCCCTAATTTTGGGGCTAAAAGGCAGAATTTCCCTTTATTTTGGGGCAAAAATAGAGAAATTCTTTTTATTTTGGGGCAAAAATCAGAAATTTCCTTTATTTTGGGGCAAAATTTTAGAAATTTCTTTTATATTGTTACAGACTTGCAGAAATTTTTCTTATTTTGTGGCAAAAAGGCAGAAATTCCCCATATTTTGGTGCAAAAAGGCTGAAATTCCCCTTATTTTGAGGTAAAATCCTGAAATTCCCCATATTTTGGGGCAAAAAGGCAGAAATTCCCCTCATTTGGGGGCAAAAAGGCCCAAATTTCCCTTATTTTCGGGCATAATTGCAGGAATTTCATTTATTTCAGGGCAAAAAGTCAGAAATTCCTTTTATTTTCGGGCAAAAACAGAAATTTCTTTTATTTTGATACAAAATTGTAGAAATTTTCCTTATTTTGGAACAAAAAGGCAAAAATTACCCATATTTTGGGGAAAAAGGCAGAAATTCCCCTTATTTTGAGGTAAAAAGGCTGAAATTCCCGTTATTTTGGGGCAAAAAGGCAGAAATTCCCTTTACTTTGTGGCAAAAAGGCAGAAATTCCCGTTAATTGGGGCAGAAAAGCGAAATTTTCCTTATTTAAGGGCAATAGGGCAGAAATTCCCCTTATTTTGTCGCAAAAAGGCAGAAATTCCCCTTATTTGAAGGTAAAATGCTGAAATTCCTCTTATTTTCGGCAAAAAGGCAGAAATTCCTATTATTTTGGGGCAAAATTGCAGAAATTTCAATTATTTCTGGGCAAAAAGTCAGATATTTGCCTTATTTTGGGGCAAAAAGCAGAAATTCCCTTAATTTTGGGGCCAAAAACAGAAATTCCCCTTATTTTGGGGTAAAATTGCAGAAATTTCAAATATTTCAGGGCAAAAAGGCAGAAATTCCACTTTATTTCGGACAATAACGCAGAAATTCCCCGTATTTTAAAGCTAAATTTCAGAAATTCCCCTTATATTGGTGCAAAAATGGAGAAATTCCCTTTATTTTTGTGCAATAAGGCAGATTTCCCCGTATTTTGAAGCAAAATTGCACATATTTCCCTAATTTTGAAGGAAAATGCAGAAATTCACATTATTTTGGAATAAAAAGACAGAAATTCTCCTTATTTCAGGGCAAAAAGTCAGAAATTCCCCTTATTTTGGGGTAAAATTGCAGAAATTTTCTTTATTTTGGGGCAAAATTGCAGAAATTTCCCTTATTTTGGGGCAAAATTGCAGAAATTTCACTTATTTCAGGGAAAAAGCGCAGAAATTTCTCTTATTTTGGGGCAAAAAGGCAGAAATTTCTTTTATTTTGGTACAAAATTGCAGAAATTTTCTTTATTTTGGGGCAAAAATGAAGAAATTCCCCATATTTTGGGGCAAAAAGGCAGAGATTCGCCTTATTATGAGGTTAAATGCTGAAATTCCCCTTATTTTGGGGAAAAATACAGAAATTCCATTTATTTTGTGGCAAAAAGGCAGAAATTTCCCTTATTTTGGGGCAAAATTGCAGAAATTTCACTTATTTCAGGGCAAAATTCAAAAATTCCTTTTATTTTGGGGCAAAAATACAGAAATTTTGTTTATTTTTGGGTAAAAAAGCAGAAATTTTACTTATTGTGAGGTAAGAAGGCAGAAATTTTTCTTATTTTGGTGCAAAAATGAAGAAATTTCTCTTTTTTGTGGCAAAAAGTATATATTCTCCTTAATTTCGGGCAAAAAAGCAGAAATATCCCGTTTTTTGGAGCAGAATTGAAGAAAATCCCCTAATTGTGGGGCAAAAAGGCAGAAATTCCCTATATGTTGGGGCAAAAAGACAGAAATTCTCCTTATTTTGGGGCAAAACTCAGAAATTCCACTTATTTTGGGGCAAAATTCGAGAAATTTCCCTTATTTTGGGGCACAATTGCAGAAATTTCACTTATTTTGGGGCAAAATTGCAGAAATTTCACTTATTTCAGATAAAAAAAAGGCAGAAATTTTTCTTATTTTGGGGCAAAAAGGCAGAAATTCCTAATATTTTGTGGCAAAAATGCAGAAATTCCCCTTATTTTGAGGTAAAAAGGCTGAAATTCCCATTATTTGGGGACAATAAGGCAGAAATTTCCCTTATTTTGGGGCAAAATTGCAGAAATTTCACTTATTTCAGGGAAAAAGTGCAGAAATTTCTCTTATTTTGGGGCAAAAAGGCAGAAATTTCTTTTATTTTGGTACAAAATTGCAGAAAATTTTTTAATTTGGGGCAAAAATGAAGAAATTCCCCATATTTTGGGGCAAAAAGGCAGAGATTTGCCTTATTATGAGGTAAAATGCTGAAATTCCCCTTATTTTGGGGCAAAAATACAGAAATTCCCTTCATTTTGTGGCAAAAAGGCAGAAATTTCCCTTATTTTGGGGAAAAATTGCAGAAATTTCACTTATTTCAGGGCAAAATTCAAAAATTCCTTTTATTTTGGGGCAAAAAGAAAGAAATTCCGTTCATTTTTAGGTAAAAAGGCAGAAATTTCACTTATTTTGAGGGAAGAAGGCAGAAATTCCTCTTATTTTGGGGCAAAAATGAAGAAATTTCTCTTTTTTGTGGCAAAAGTTATACATTCCCCTTATTTTCGGGCAAAAAAGCAGAAATTCCCCCTATTTTGGAGCAGAATTGAAGAAAATCCCCTAATTGTGGGGCAAAAAGGCAGAAATTCCCTATATGTTGGGGCAAAAAGACAGAAATTCTCCTTATTTTGGGGCAAAACTCAGAAATTCCACTTATTTTGGGGCAAAATTCCAGAAATTTCCCTTATTTTGGGGCAAAATTGCAGAAATTTTACTTATTTTGGGGCACAATTGGAGAAATTTCACTTATTTCAGGTAAAAATGGCAGAAATTTTTCTTATTTTGGGGCAAAAAGGCAGAAATTCCTAATATTTTGTGGCAAAAATGCAGAAATTCCCCTTATTTTGAGGTAAAAAGGCTGAAATTCCCCTTATTTGGGGGCAAAAAGGCAGAAATTTCCCTTATTTTGGGGCAAAATTGCAAACATTTCACTTATTTCAGGGTAATAAGTCAGAAATTTTCCTTATTTTGGGGCAAAAAACACAGAAATTCCCTTTGTTTTGGAAGGAAAATACAGAAATTCCACTTCTTTAGAGGCAAAAAGGCAGAAATTCCCCTTATTTTGAAGCAAAAATGAAGAAATTCCCCTAATTGTTGGGCAAAAAGGCAGAAATTCCCTATATGTTGGGGCAAAAAGACAGAAATTCTCCTTATTTTGGGACAAAACTCAGAAATTCCACTTATTTTGGGGCAAAATTGCAGGAATTTACCTTATTTTGAGGCAAAATTGCAGAAATTTCCCTTATTTGGGGCAAAATTGCAGAAATTTCACTTATTTTCAGGTAAAAAGGCTGAAATATCCTTTATTTTGGGGCAAAAAGGAAGAAATTCCCCTTATTTTGGGGCAAAATAGCAGAAATTTTCCTTATTTTGGGGCAAAAAGGCTGAAATTCTTATTTTGAGGTAAAATGCTGAAATTCCCCATATTTTGGGGCAAAAGGCAAAACTTCTTCTTATTTTGGGGCAAAGAGGCACAAATTTCTCTTATTTTCGGGCAAAATTGCAGAAATTTCATTTATTTCAGGGCAAAAAGTCAGAAATTCCTTTTATTTTGGGGCAAAGAGCAGAAATTTCTTTTATTATGGTACAAAATTGAAGAAATTTTTCTTATTTTGAAACAAAAAGGCAGAAAATTCCCCTTATTTTGAGGCAAAAGGCAGAAATTATTCTCAATTTGAGGTAAAATGCAGAAATTCCCTTTATTTTGGGGCTAAAAGGCAGAAATTCCCTGTATTTTGAAGCAAAATTGCAGAAATTCTCTTAATTTTCGGGCAAAAAGGCAGAAATTCTCCTTATTTTGGGGCAAAAAGACAGAAAATCTCCTTTTTCGGGAGCAAACAGTCAGAAATTCCCCTTATTTTGGGGCAAAATTGCAGAAATTTCCTTTACATTGGGGCAAAATTGCAGAAATTTCCCTTATTTTGGGGCAAAATTGCAGAAATTTCAGGTATTTGAGAAAAAAAAGGCAGAAATTTTTGGGGGGGGGCAAAAAGGCAGAAATTTTTTTTCATTTTGGTACAAAATTGCAGAAATTTTTTTTTATTTTGGGGCAAAAAGTCAGAAATTCCCCATATTTTGGGGCAAAAATGCAGAAATTCCCCTTATTTTGAGGTAATAAGGCTGAAATTCCCCTTATTTTTGGGGCAAAAAGGCAGAAATTTTGTTTATTTTGGGGAAAAGGCAGAAATTGCACTTATTTTGAGTCAAAAAGTTGGAAAATCCCCTTATTTTGGGGCAAAAATGAAGAAATTTGCTTTTTTATGGCAAAAAGGTATACATTCCCTTTATTTTCGGGCAAAAAGGCAGAAATTCTTTGTATTTTGGAGCAAAATTGCAGAAATTCCCCTAATTTTTGGGCAAAAAGGCAGAAATTTTCCTTATTTTGGGGTAAAACTGCAGAAATTTCACTTATTTGGCGGCAAAATGTCAGAAATTCCCCTTATTTTTGGCAAAAAAATGCAGAAAATCCCCTTATTTTAGGGCAAAATTGCAGAAATTTCCCTTATTTGGGGACAAAAACAGAAATTCCCCTTATTTTGGGGCAAAATTGCAGAAATTTCCCTTATTATGGGGAAAAATTACAGAAATTTCCCTTATTTTAGGGGAAAAATGCAGAAATTTCACTTATTTCCGAGAAAAAAAGCAAAAATTTTTCTTATTTTGGGGCAAAAAGGCAGAAATTCCCATTATTTTGGGGCAAAAAGGCAGAAATTCACCTTATTTTGGGGTAAAATTGCAGAAATTTCACATATTTCAGGGCAAAACGGCAGAAATTCCCCTTATTTTGGGGCAAAAAGGCAGAAATTTCCCTTATTTTGGGATAAAATTGCAGAAATTTCCCTTATTTGGGGGCAAAAAGGCAGAAAATCCACTTAATTTCGGGTAAAAAGGCAGAAATTTCTCGTACTTTGGAGCAAAATTGCAGAAACTCCCCTAATTCTGGGGCTAAAAGGCAGAATTTCCCTTTATTTTGTGGCAAAAATAGAGAAATTCTTTTTATTTTGGGGCAAAAATCAGAAATTTCCTTTATTTTGGGGCAAAATTTTAGAAATTTCTTTTATATTGTTACAGACTTGCAGAAATTTTTCTTATTTTGTGGCAAAAAGGCAGAAATTCCCCATATTTTGGTGCAAAAAGGCTGAAATTCCCCTTATTTTGAGGTAAAATCCTGAAATTCCCCATATTTTGGGGCAAAAAGGCAGAAATTCCCCTCATTTGGGGGCAAAAAAGCACAAATTTCCCTTATTTTCGGGCATAATTGCAGGAATTTCATTTATTTCAGGGCAAAAAGTCAGAAATTCCTTTTATTTTCGGGCAAAAAGAGAAATTTCTTTTATTTTAATACAAAATTGTAGAAATTTTCCTTATTTTGGAACAAAAAGGCTAAAATTACCCATATTTTGGGGAAAAAGGCAGAAATTTCCCTTATTTTGAGGTAAAAAGGCTGAAATTCCCGTTATTTTGGGGCAAAAAGGCAGAAATACCCTTTACTTTGTGGCAAAAAGGCAGAAATTCCTATTATTTTGGGGCAAAATTGCAGAAATTTCAATTATTTCTGGGCAAAAAGTCAGATATTTGCCTTATTTTGGGGCAAAAAGCAGAAATTCCCTTAATTTTGGGGCCAAAAACAGAAATTCCCCTTATTTTGGGGTAAAATTGCAGAAATTTCAAATATTTCAGGGCAAAAAGGCAGAAATTCCACTTTATTTCGGACAATAACGCAGAAATTCCCCGTATTTTAAAGCTAAATTTCAGAAATTCCCCTTATATTGGTGCAAAAATGGAGAAATTCCCTTTATTTTTGTGCAATAAGGCAGATTTCCCTGTATTTTGAAGCAAAATTGCACATATTTCCCTAATTTTGAAGGAAAATGCAGAAATTCACATTATTTTGGAACAAAAAGACAGAAATTCTCCTTATTTCAGGGCAAAAAGTCAGAAATTCCCCTTATTTTGGGGTAAAATTGCAGAAATTTTCTTTATTTTGGGGCAAAATTGCAGAAATTTCTCTTATTTTGGGGCAAAATTGCAGATATTTCACTTATTTCAGGGAAAAAGTGCAGAAATTTCTCTTATTTTGGGGCAAAAAGGCAGAAATTTCTTTTATTTTGGTACAAAATTGCAGAAATTTTCTTTATTTTGGGGCAAAATTGCAGAAATTTCCCTTATTTTGGGGCAAAATTGCAGAAATTTCACTTATTTCAGGGAAAAAGTGCAGAAATTTCTCTTATTTTGGGGCAAAAAGGCAGAAATTTCTTTTATTTTGGTACAAAATTGCAGAAATTTTCTTTATTTTGGGGCAAAAATGAAGAAATTCCCCATATTTTGGGGCAAAAAGGCAGAGATTCGCCTTATTATGAGGTAAAATGCTGAAATTACCCTTATTTTGGGGCAAAAATACAGAAATTCCCTTTATTTTGTGGCAAAACGGCAGAAATTTCCCTTATTTTGGGGCAAAATTGCAGAAATTTCACTTATTTCAGGGCAAAATTCAAAAGTTCCTTTTATTTTTGGGCAAAAAGACAGAAATTTTGTTTATTTTTGGGTAAAAAGGCAGAAATTTCACTTATTGTGAGGTAAGAAGGCAGAAATTCCTCTTATTTTGGGGCAAAAATGAAGAAATTTCCCTTTTTTGTGGCAAAAGGTATATATTCTCCTTATTTTCGGGCAAAAAAGTAGAAATATCCCGTTTTTTGGAGCACAATTGCAGAAAATCCCCTAATTGTGGGGCAAAAAGGCAGAAATTCCCTATATGTTGGGGCAAAAAGACAGAAATTCTCCTTATTTTGGGGCAAAACTCAGAAATTCCACTTATTTTGGGGCAAAATTCCAGAAATTTCCCTTATTTTGGGGCAAAATTGCAGAAATTTCACTTATTTTGGGGCAAAATTGCAGAAATTTCACTTATTTCAGATAAAAAAAAGGCAGAAATTTTTCTTATTTTGGGGCAAAAAGGCAGATATTCCTAATATTTTGTGGCAAAAATGCAGAAATTCCCCTTATTTTGAGGTAAAAAGGCTGAAATTCCCCTTATTTTGGGGCAAAAATACAGAAATTCCCTTTATTTTGTGGCAAAAAGGCAGAAATTTCTCTTATTTTGGGGCAAAATTGCAGAAATTTCACTTATTTCAGGGCAAAATTCAAAAATTCCTTTTATTTTGGGGCAAAAAGACAGAAATTCCGTTCATTTTTAGATAAAAAGGCAGAAATTTCACTTATTTTAAGGGAAGAAGGCAGAAATTCCTCTTATTTTGGGGCAAAAATGAAGAAATTTCTCTTTTTTGGGGCAAAAGGTATACATTCCCCTTATTTTCGGGCAAAAAAGCAGAAATTCCCCCTATTTTGGAGCAGAATTGAAGAAAATCCCCTAATTGTGGGGCAAAAAGGCAGAAATTTCCCTTATTTTGGGGCAAAATTGCAAACATTTAACTTATTTCAGGGTAATAAGTCAGAAATTTTCCTTATTTTGGGGCAAAAAACACAGAAATTCCCTTTGTTTTGGAAGGAAAATACAGAAATTCCACTTCTTTAGAGGCAAAAAGGCAGAAATTCCCCTTATTTTGAAGCAAAAATGAAGAAATTCCCCTAATTGTTGGGCAAAAAGGCAGAAATTCCCTATATGTTGGGGCAAAAAGACAGAAATTCTCCTTATTTTGGGACAAAACTCAGAAATTCCACTTATTTTGGGGCAAAATTGCAGGAATTTACCTTATTTTGAGGCAAAATTGCAGAAATTTCCCTTATTTGGGGCAAAATTGCAGAAATTTCACTTATTTTCAGGTAAAAAGGCTGAAATATCCTTTATTTTGGGGCAAAAAGGAAGAAATTCCCCTTATTTTGGGGCAAAATTGCAGAAATTTTCCTTATTTTGGGGCAAAAAGGCTGAAATTCTTATTTTGAGGTAAAATGCTGAAATTCCCCATATTTTGGGGCAAAAGGCAAAACTTCTTCTTATTTTGGGGCAAAGAGGCACAAATTTCTCTTATTTTCGGGCAAAATTGCAGAAATTTCATTTATTTCAGGGCAAAAAGTCAGAAATTCCTTTTATTTTGGGGCAAAGAGCAGAAATTTCTTTTATTATGGTACAAAATTGAAGAAATTTATCTTATTTTGAAACAAAAAGGCAGAAAATTCCCCTTATTTTGAGGCAAAAGACAGAAATTATTCTCAATTTAAGGTAAAATGCAGAAATTCCCTTTATTTTGGGGCTAATAAACAGAAATTCCCTGTATTTTGAAGCAAAATTGCAGAAATTCTCATAATTTTCGGGCAAAAAGGCAGAAATTCTCCTTATTATGGGGCAAAAAGACAAAAAATCTCCTTTTGCGGGAGCAAACAGTCAGAAATTCCCCTTATTTTGGGGCAAAATTGCAGAAATTTCACTTATTTCAGATAAAAAAAAGGCAGAAATTTTTCTTATTTTGGGGCAAAAAGGCAGATATTCCTAATATTTTTTGGCAAAAATGCAGAAATTCCCCTTATTTTGAGGTAAAAAGGCTGAAATTCCCCTTATTTTGGGGCAAAAATACAGAAATTCCCTTTATTTTGTGGCAAAAAGGCAGAAATTTCTCTTATTTTGGGGCAAAATTGCAGAAATTTCACTTATTTCAGGGCAAAATTCAAAAATTCCTTTTATTTTGGGGCAAAAAGACAGAAATTCCGTTCATTTTTAGATAAAAAGGCAGAAATTTCACTTATTTTAAGGGAAGAAGGCAGAAATTCCTCTTATTTTGGGGCAAAAATGAAGAAATTTCTCTTTTTTGTGGCAAAAGGTATACATTGCCCTTATTTTCGGGCAAAAAAGCAGAAATTCCCCCTATTTTGGGGCAGAATTGAAGAAAATCCCCTAATTGTGGGGCAAAAAGGCAGAAATTCCCTATATGTTGGGGCAAAAAGACAGAAATTCTCCTTATTTTGGGGCAAAACTCAGAAATTCCACTTATTTTGGGGCAAAATTCCAGAAATGTCCCTTATTTTGGGGCAAAATTGCAGAAATTTTACTTATTTTGGGGCACAATTGCAGAAATTTCACTTATTTCAGGTAAAAATGGCAGAAATTTTTCTTATTTTGGGGCAAAAAGGCAGAAATTCCTAATATTTTGTGGCAAAAATGCAGAAATTCCCCTTATTTTGAGGTAAAAAGGCTGAAATTCCCCTTATTTGGGGGCAAAAAGGCAGAAATTTCCCTTATTTTGGGGCAAAATTGCAAACATTTCACTTATTTCAAGGTAATAAGTCAGAAATTTTCCTTATTTTGGGGCAAAAAACACAGAAATTCCCTTTGTTTTGAAAGGAAAATACAGAAATTCCACTTCTTTAGAGGCAAAAAGGCAGAAATTCCCATTATTTTGAAGCAAAAATGAAGAAATTCCCCTAATTGTTGGGCAAAAAGGCAGAAATTCGCTATATGTTGGGGCAAAAAGACAGAAATTCTCCTTATTTTGGGACAAAACTCAGAAATTCCACTTATTTTGGGGCAAAATTGCAGAAATTTACCTTATTTTGAGGCAAAAAGGCAGAAATTCCACTTTATTTCGGACAATAACGCAGAAATTCCCCGTATTTTAAAGCTAAATTTCAGAAATTCCCCTTATATTGGTGCAAAAATGGAGAAATTCCCTTTATTTTTGTGCAATAAGGCAGATTTCCCCGTATTTTGAAGCAAAATTGCACATATTTCCCTAATTTTGAAGGAAAATGCAGAAATTCACATTATTTTGGAACAAAAAGACAGAAATTCTCCTTATTTCAGTGCAAAAAGTCAGAAATTCCCCTTATTATGGGGTAAAATTGCAGAAATTTTCTTTATTTTGGGGCAAAATTGCAGACATTTCTCTTATTTTGGGGCAAAATTGCAGAAATTTCACTTATTTCAGGGAAAAAGTGCAGAAATTTCTCTTATTTTGGGGCAAAAAGGCAGAAATTTCTTTTATTTTGGTACAAAATTGCAGAAATTTTCTTTATTTTGGGGCAAAATTGCTGAAATTTCACTTATTTTGGGGCAAAATTGCAGAAATTTCACTTATTTTGGGGCAAAATTGCAGAAATTTCACTTATTTCAGATAAAAAAAAGGCAGAAATTTTTCTTATTTTGGGGCAAAAAGGCAGAAATTCCTAATATTTTGTGGAAAAATGCAGAAATTCCCTTCATTTTGAGGTAAAAAGGCTGAAATTCCCCTTATTTTGGGGCAAAATTGCAGAAATTTCACTTATTTCAGGGCAAAATTCAAAAATTCCTTTTATTTTGGGGCTAAAAGTCAGAAATTCCGTTTATTTTTGGGTAAAAAGGCAGAAATTTCACTTATTTTGAGGGAAGAAGGCAGAAATTCCTCTTATTTTGGGGCAAAAATGAAGAAATTTCTCTTTTTTGGGGCAAAAGGTATACATTCCCCTTATTTTCGGGCAAAAAAGCAGAAATTCCCCCTATTTTGGAGCAGAATTGAAGAAAATCCCCTAATTGTGGGGCAAAAAGGCAGAAATTTCCCTTATTTTGGGGCAAAATTGCAAACATTTAACTTATTTCAGGGTAATAAGTCAGAAATTTTCCTTATTTTGGGGCAAAAAACACAGAAATTCCCTTTGTTTTGGAAGGAAAATACAGAAATTCCACTTCTTTAGAGGCAAAAAGGCAGAAATTCCCCTTATTTTGAAGCAAAAATGAAGAAATTCCCCTAATTGTTGGGCAAAAAGGCAGAAATTCCCTATATGTTGGGGCAAAAAGACAGAAATTCTCCTTATTTTGGGACAAAACTCAGAAATTCCACTTATTTTGGGGCAAAATTGCAGGAATTTACCTTATTTTGAGGCAAAATTGCAGAAATTTCCCTTATTTGGGGCAAAATTGCAGAAATTTCACTTATTTTCAGGTAAAAAGGCTGAAATATCCTTTATTTTGGGGCAAAAAGGAAGAAATTCCCCTTATTTTGGGGCAAAATTGCAGAAATTTTCCTTATTTTGGGGCAAAAAGGCTGAAATTCTTATTTTGAGGTAAAATGCTGAAATTCCCCATATTTTGGGGCAAAAGGCAAAACTTCTTCTTATTTTGGGGCAAAGAGGCACAAATTTCTCTTATTTTCGGGCAAAATTGCAGAAATTTCATTTATTTCAGGGCAAAAAGTCAGAAATTCCTTTTATTTTGGGGCAAAGAGCAGAAATTTCTTTTATTATGGTACAAAATTGAAGAAATTTATCTTATTTTGAAACAAAAAGGCAGAAAATTCCCCTTATTTTGAGGCAAAAGACAGAAATTATTCTCAATTTAAGGTAAAATGCAGAAATTCCCTTTATTTTGGGGCTAATAAACAGAAATTCCCTGTATTTTGAAGCAAAATTGCAGAAATTCTCATAATTTTCGGGCAAAAAGGCAGAAATTCTCCTTATTATGGGGCAAAAAGACAAAAAATCTCCTTTTTCGGGAGCAAACAGTCAGAAATTCCCCTTATTTTGGGGCAAAATTGCAGAAATTTCCTTTACATTGGGGCAAAATTGTAGAAATTTCCCTTATTTTGGGGCAAAATTGCAGAAATTTCAGGTATTTGAGAAAAAAAAGGCAGAAATTTTTTTGGGGGGGCAAAAAGGCAGAAATTTTTTTTATTTTGGTACAAAATTGCAGAAATTTTTCTTATTTTGGGGCAAAAAGTCAGAAATTCCCCATATTTTGGGGCAAAAAGGCAGAAATTCCCCTTATTTTGAGGTAAAAAGGCTGAAATTCCCCTTATTTTGGGGCAAAAAGACAGAAATTTCGTTTATTTTGGGGAAAAGGCAGAAATTGCACTTATTTTGAGTCAAAAAGGTGGAAAATCCCCTTATTTTGGGGCAAAAATGAAGAAATTTGCTTTTTTATGGCAAAAAGGTATACATTCCCTTTATTTTCGGGCAAAAAGGCAGAAATTCTTTGTATTTTGGAGCAAAATTGCAGAAATTCTCATAATTTTTGGGCAAAAAGGCAGAAATTCTCCTTATTTTGGGGCAAAAAGACAGAAAATCTCCTTTTTCGGGAGCAAACAGTCAGAAATTCCCCTTATTTTGGGGCAAAATTGCAGAAATTTCCTTTACATTGGGGCAAAATTGCAGAAATTTCCCTTATTTTGGGGCAAAATTGCAGAAATTTCAGGTATTTGAGAAAAAAAAGGCAGAAATTTTTTTGGGGGGGCAAAAAGGCAGAAATTTTTTTTATTTTGGTACAAAATTGCAGAAATTTTTCTTATTTTGGGGCAAAAAGTCAGAAATTCCCCATATTTTGGGGCAAAAAGGCAGAAATTCCCCTTATTTTGAGGTAATAAGGCTGAAATTCCCCTTATTTTGGGGCAAAAAGGCAGAAATTTCGTTTATTTTGGGGAAAAGGCAGAAATTGCACTTATTTTGAGTCAAAAAGGTGGAAAATCCCCTTATTTTGGGGCAAAAATGAAGAAATTTGCTTTTTTATGGCAAAAAGGTATACATTCCCTTTATTTTCGGGCAAAAAGGAAGAAATTCTTTGTATTTTGGAGCAAAATTGCAGAAATTTCCCTAATTTTTGGGCAAAAAGGCAGAAATTTTCCTTATTTTGGGGTAAAACTGCAGAAATTTCACTTATTTTGCGGCAAAATGTCAGAAATTCCCCTTATTTTTGGCAAAAAATGCAGAAAATCCCCTTATTTTAGGGCAAAAATGCAGAAATTTCCCTTATTTGTGGACAAAAACAGAAATTCCCCTTATTTTGGGGCAAAATTGCAGAAATTTCCCTTAATATGGGGAAAAATTGCAGAAATTTCCCTTATTTTAGGGCAAAATTGCAGAAATTTCACTTATTTCAGAGAAAAAAAGCAAAAATTTTTCTTATTTTGGGGCAAAAAGGCAGAAATTCCCATTATTTTGGGGCAAAAAGGCAGAAATTCACCTTATTTTGGGGTAAAATTGCAGAAATTTTACATATTTCCGGGCAAAACGGCAGAAATTCCCCTTATTTTGGGGCAAAAAGGCAGAAATTTCCCTTATTTTGGGATAAAATTGCAGAAATTTCCCTTATTTGGGGGCAAAAAGGCAGAAAATCCACTTAATTTCGGGTAAAAAGGCAGAAATTTCTCGTATTTTGGAGCAAAATTGCAGAAACTCCCCTAATTTTGGGGCTAAAAGGCAGAATTTCCCTTTATTTTGGGGCAAAAATAGAGAAATTCTTTTTATTTTGGGGCAAAAATCAGAAATTTCCTTTATTTTGGGGCAAAATTTTAGAAATTTCTTTTATATTGTTACAGACTTGCAGAAATTTTTCTTATTTTGTGGCAAAAAGGCAGAAATTCCCCATATTTTGGTGCAAAAAGGCCGAAATTCCCCTTATTTTGAGGTAAAATCCTGAAATTCCCCATATTTTGGGGCAAAAAGGCAGAAATTCCCCTCATTTGGGGGCAAAAAGGCCCAAATTTCCCTTATTTTCGGGCATAATTGCAGGAATTTCATTTATTTCAGGGCAAAAAGTCAGAAATTCCTTTTATTTTCAGGCAAAAACAGAAATTTCTTTTATTTTGATACAAAATTGTAGAAATTTTCCTTATTTTGGAACAAAAAGGCAAAAATTACCCATATTTTGGGGAAAAAGGCAGAAATTCCTTTTATTTTGAGGTAAAAAGGCTGAAATTCCCGTTATTTTGGGGCATAAAGGCAGAAATTCCCTTTACTTTCTGGCAAAAGGGCAGAAATTCCCGTTAATTGGGGCAGAAAAGCAGAAATTTTCCTTATTTAAGGGCAATAGGGCAGAAATTCCCCTTATTTTGTGGCAAAAAGGCAGAAATTCCCCTTATTTGAAGGTAAAATGCTGAAATTCCCCTTATTTTCGGCAAAAAGGCAGAAATTCCTATTATTTTGGGGCAAAATTGTAGAAATTTCAATTATTTCTGGGCAAAAAGTCAGATATTTGCCTTATTTTGTGGCAAAAAGCAGAAATTCCCTTAATTTTGGGGCCAAAAACAGAAATTCCCCTTATTTTGGGGTAAAATTGCAGAAATTTCAAATATTTCAGGGCAAAAAGGCAGAAATTCCACTTTATTTCGGACAATAACGCAGAAATTCCCCGTATTTTAAAGCTAAATTTCAGAAATTCCCCTTATATTGGTGCAAAAATGGAGAAATTCCCTTTATTTTTGTGCAATAAGGCAGATTTCCCCGTATTTTGAAGCAAAATTGCACATATTTCCCTAATTTTGAAGGAAAATGCAGAAATTCACATTATTTTGGAACAAAAAGACAGAAATTCTCCTTATTTCTGGGCAAAAAGTCAGAAATTCCCCTTATTTTGGGGTAAAATTGCAGAAATTTTCTTTATTTTGGGGCAAAATTGCAAAAATTTCCCTTATTTTGGGGCAAAATTGCAGAAATTTCACTTATTTCAGGGAAAAAGTGCAGAAATTTCTCTTATTTTGGGGCAAAAAGGCAGAAATTTCTTTTATTTTGGTACAAAATTGCAGAAATTTTCTTTATTTTGGGGCAAAAATGAAGAAATTCCCCATATTTTGGGGCAAAAATGCAGAGATTCGCCTTATTATGAGGTAAAATGCTGAAATTCCCCTTATTTTGGGGCAAAAATACAGAAATTCCCTTTATTTTGTGGCAAAAAGGCAGAAATTTCCCTTATTTTGGGGCAAAATTGCAGAAATTTCACTTATTTCAGGGCAAAATTCAAAAATTCCTTTTCTTTTTGGGCAAAAAGACAGAAATTTTGTTTATTTTTGGGTAAAAAGGCAGAAATTTCACTTATTGTGAGGTAAGAAGGCAGAAATTGCTCTTATTTTCGGGCAAAAATGAAGAAATTTCCCTTTTTTGTGGCAAAAGGTATATATTCTCCTTATTTTCGGGCAAAAAAGCAGAAATATCCCGTTTTTTGGAGCACAATTGCAGAAAATCCCCTAATTGTTGGGCAAAAAGGCAGAATTTCCCTATATGTTGGGGCAAAAAGACAGAAATTCTCCTTATTTTGGGGCAAAACTCAGAAATTCCACTTATTTTGGGGCAAAATTCCAGAAATTTCCCTTATTTTGGGGCAAAATTGCAGAAATTTTACTTATTTTGGGGCACAATTGCAGAAATTTCACTTATTTCAGGTAAAAATGGCAGAAATTTTTCTTATTTTGGGGCAAAAAGGCAGAAATTCCTAATATTTTGTGGCAAAAATGCAGAAATTCCCCTTATTTTGAGGTAAAAAGGCTGAAATTCCCCTTATTTGGGGGCAAAAAGGCAGAAATTTCCCTTATTTTGGGGCAAAATTGCAAACATTTCACTTATTTCAGGGTAATAAGTCAGAAATTTTCCTTATTTTGGGGCAAAAAACACAGAAATTCCCTTTGTTTTGGAAGGAAAATACAGAAATTCCACTTCTTTAGAGGCAAAAAGGCAGAAATTCCCCTTATTTTGAAGCAAAAATGAAGAAATTCCCCTAATTGTTGGGCAAAAAGGCAGAAATTCCCTATATGTTGGGGCAAAAAGACAGAAATTCTCCTTATTTTGGGACAAAACTCAGAAATTCCACTTATTTTGGGGCAAAATTGCAGGAATTTACCTTATTTTGAGGCAAAATTGCAGAAATTTCCCTTATTTGGGGCAAAATTGCAGAAATTTCACTTATTTTCAGGTAAAAAGGCTGAAATATCCTTTATTTTGGGGCAAAAAGGAAGAAATTGCCCTTATTTTGGGGCAAAATTGCAGAAATTTTCCTTATTTTGGGGCAAAAAGGCTGAAATTCTTATTTTGAGGTAAAATGCTGAAATTCCCCATATTTTGGGGCAAAAGGCAAAACTTCTTATTTTGGGGCAAAGAGGCACAAATTTCCCTTATTTTCGGGCAAAATTGCAGAAATTTCATTTATTTCAGGGCAAAAAGTCAGAAATTCCTTTTATTTTGGGGCAAAGAGCAGAAATTTCTTTTATTATGTTACAAAATTGAAGAAATTTATCTTATTTTGAAACAAAAAGGCAGAAAATTCCCCTTATTTTGAGGCAAAAGGCAGAAATTATTCTCAATTTGAGGTAAAATGCAGAAATTCCCTTTATTTTGGGGCTAAAAGGCAGAAATTCCCTGTATTTTGAAGCAAAATTGCAGAAATTCTCTTAATTTTCGGGCAAAAAGGCAGAAATTCTCCTTATTTTGGGGCAAAAAGACAGAAAATCTCCTTTTTCGGGAGCAAACAGTCAGAAATTCCCCTTATTTTGGGGCAAAATTGCAGAAATTTCCTTTACATTGGGGCAAAATTGCAGAAATTTCCCTTATTTTGGGGCAAAATTGCAGAAATTTCAGGTATTTGAGAAAAAAAAGGCAGAAATTTTTTTGGGGGGGCAAAAAGGCAGAAATTTTTTTTATTTTGGTACAAAATTGCAGAAATTTTTCTTATTTTGGGGCAAAAAGTCAGAAATTCCCCATATTTTGGGGCAAAAAGGCAGAAATTCCCCTTATTTTGAGGTAATAAGGCTGAAATTCCCCTTATTTTGGGGCAAAAAGGCAGAAATTTCTTTTATTTTGGGGAAAAGGCAGAAATTGCACTTATTTTGAGTCAAAAAGGTGGAAAATCCCCTTATTTTGGGGCAAAAATGAAGAAATTTGCTTTTTTATGGCAAAAAGGTATACATTCCCTTTATTTTCGGGCAAAAAGGAAGAAATTCTTTGTATTTTGGAGCAAAATTGCAGAAATTTCCCTAATTTTTGGGCAAAAAGGCAGAAATTTTCCTTATTTTGGGGTAAAACTGCAGAAATTTCACTTATTTTGCGGCAAAATGTCAGAAATTCCCCTTATTTTTGGCAAAAAATGCAGAAAATCCCCTTATTTTAGGGCAAAAATGCAGAAATTTCCCTTATTTGTGGACAAAAACAGAAATTCCCCTTATTTTGGGGCAAAATTGCAGAAATTTCCCTTAATATGGGGAAAAATTGCAGAAATTTCCCTTATTTTAGGGCAAAATTGCAGAAATTTCACTTATTTCAGAGAAAAAAAGCAAAAATTTTTCTTATTTTGGGGCAAAAAGGCAGAAATTCCCATTATTTTGGGGCAAAAAGGCAGAAATTCACCTTATTTTGGGGTAAAATTGCAGAAATTTTACATATTTCCGGGCAAAACGGCAGAAATTCCCCTTATTTTGGGGCAAAAAGGCAGAAATTTCCCTTATTTTGGGATAAAATTGCAGAAATTTCCCTTATTTGGGGGCAAAAAGGCAGAAAATCCACTTAATTTCGGGTAAAAAGGCAGAAATTTCTCCTATTTTGGAGCAAAATTGCAGAAACTCCCCTAATTTTGGGGCTAAAAGGCAGAATTTCCCTTTATTTTGGGGCAAAAATAGAGAAATTCTTTTTATTTTGGGGCAAAAATCAGAAATTTCCTTTATTTTGGGGCAAAATTTTAGAAATTTCTTTTATATTGTTACAGACTTGCAGAAATTTTTCTTATTTTGTGGCAAAAAGGCAGAAATTCCCCATATTTTGGTGCAAAAAGGCCGAAATTCCCCTTATTTTGAGGTAAAATCCTGAAATCCCCCATATTTTGGGGCAAAAAGGCAGAAATTCCCCTCATTTGGGGGCAAAAAGGCCCAAATTTCCCTTATTTTCGGGCATAATTGCAGGAATTTCATTTATTTCAGGGCAAAAAGTCAGAAATTCCTTTTATTTTCAGGCAAAAACAGAAATTTCTTTTATTTTGATACAAAATTGTAGAAATTTTCCTTATTTTGGAACAAAAAGGCAAAAATTACCCATATTTTGGGGAAAAAGGCAGAAATTCCTTTTATTTTGAGGTAAAAAGGCTGAAATTCCCGTTATTTTGGGGCATAAAGGCAGAAATTCCCTTTACTTTCTGGCAAAAGGGCAGAAATTCCCGTTAATTGGGGCAGAAAAGCAGAAATTTTCCTTATTTAAGGGCAATAGGGCAGAAATTCCCCTTATTTTGTGGCAAAAAGGCAGAAATTCCCCTTATTTGAAGGTAAAATGCTGAAATTCCCCTTATTTTCGGCAAAAAGGCAGAAATTCCTATTATTTTGGGGCAAAATTGTAGAAATTTCAATTATTTCTGGGCAAAAAGTCAGATATTTGCCTTATTTTGTGGCAAAAAGCAGAAATTCCCTTAATTTTGGGGCCAAAAACAGAAATTCCCCTTATTTTGGGGTAAAATTGCAGAAATTTCAAATATTTCAGGGCAAAAAGGCAGAAATTCCACTTTATTTCGGACAATAACGCAGAAATTCCCCGTATTTTAAAGCTAAATTTCAGAAATTCCCCTTATATTGGTGCAAAAATGGAGAAATTCCCTTTATTTTTGTGCAATAAGGCAGATTTCCCCGTATTTTGAAGCAAAATTGCACATATTTCCCTAATTTTGAAGGAAAATGCAGAAATTCACATTATTTTGGAACAAAAAGACAGAAATTCTCCTTATTTCAGTGCAAAAAGTCAGAAATTCCCCTTATTATGGGGTAAAATTGCAGAAATTTTCTTTATTTTGGGGCAAAATTGCAGACATTTCTCTTATTTTGGGGCAAAATTGCAGAAATTTCACTTATTTCAGGGAAAAAGTGCAGAAATTTCTCTTATTTTGGGGCAAAAAGGCAGAAATTTCTTTTATTTTGGTACAAAATTGCAGAAATTTTCTTTATTTTGGGGCAAAATTGCTGAAATTTCACTTATTTTGGGGCAAAATTGCAGAAATTTCACTTATTTTGGGGCAAAATTGCAGAAATTTCACTTATTTCAGATAAAAAAAAGGCAGAAATTTTTCTTATTTTGGGGCAAAAAGGCAGAAATTCCTAATATTTTGTGGAAAAATGCAGAAATTCCCTTCATTTTGAGGTAAAAAGGCTGAAATTCCCCTTATTTTGGGGCAAAATTGCAGAAATTTCACTTATTTCAGGGCAAAATTCAAAAATTCCTTTTATTTTGGGGCTAAAAGTCAGAAATTCCGTTTATTTTTGGGTAAAAAGGCAGAAATTTCACTTATTTTGAGGGAAGAAGGCAGAAATTCCTCTTATTTTGGGGCAAAAATGAAGAAATTTCTCTTTTTTGGGGCAAAAGGTATACATTCCCCTTATTTTCGGGCAAAAAAGCAGAAATTCCCCCTATTTTGGAGCAGAATTGAAGAAAATCCCCTAATTGTGGGGCAAAAAGGCAGAAATTTCCCTTATTTTGGGGCAAAATTGCAAACATTTAACTTATTTCAGGGTAATAAGTCAGAAATTTTCCTTATTTTGGGGCAAAAAACACAGAAATTCCCTTTGTTTTGGAAGGAAAATACAGAAATTCCACTTCTTTAGAGGCAAAAAGGCAGAAATTCCCCTTATTTTGAAGCAAAAATGAAGAAATTCCCCTAATTGTTGGGCAAAAAGGCAGAAATTCCCTATATGTTGGGGCAAAAAGACAGAAATTCTCCTTATTTTGGGACAAAACTCAGAAATTCCACTTATTTTGGGGCAAAATTGCAGGAATTTACCTTATTTTGAGGCAAAATTGCAGAAATTTCCCTTATTTGGGGCAAAATTGCAGAAATTTCACTTATTTTCAGGTAAAAAGGCTGAAATATCCTTTATTTTGGGGCAAAAAGGAAGAAATTCCCCTTATTTTGGGGCAAAATTGCAGAAATTTTCCTTATTTTGGGGCAAAAAGGCTGAAATTCTTATTTTGAGGTAAAATGCTGAAATTCCCCATATTTTGGGGCAAAAGGCAAAACTTCTTCTTATTTTGGGGCAAAGAGGCACAAATTTCTCTTATTTTCGGGCAAAATTGCAGAAATTTCATTTATTTCAGGGCAAAAAGTCAGAAATTCCTTTTATTTTGGGGCAAAGAGCAGAAATTTCTTTTATTATGGTACAAAATTGAAGAAATTTATCTTATTTTGAAACAAAAAGGCAGAAAATTCCCCTTATTTTGAGGCAAAAGACAGAAATTATTCTCAATTTAAGGTAAAATGCAGAAATTCCCTTTATTTTGGGGCTAATAAACAGAAATTCCCTGTATTTTGAAGCAAAATTGCAGAAATTCTCATAATTTTCGGGCAAAAAGGCAGAAATTCTCCTTATTATGGGGCAAAAAGACAAAAAATCTCCTTTTTCGGGAGCAAACAGTCAGAAATTCCCCTTATTTTGGGGCAAAATTGCAGAAATTTCCTTTACATTGGGGCAAAATTGTAGAAATTTCCCTTATTTTGGGGCAAAATTGCAGAAATTTCAGGTATTTGAGAAAAAAAAGGCAGAAATTTTTTTGGGGGGGCAAAAAGGCAGAAATTTTTTTTATTTTGGTACAAAATTGCAGAAATTTTTCTTATTTTGGGGCAAAAAGTCAGAAATTTCCCATATTTTGGGGCAAAAAGGCAGAAATTCCCCTTATTTTGAGGTAAAAAGGCTGAAATTCCCCTTATTTTGGGGCAAAAAGACAGAAATTTCGTTTATTTTGGGGAAAAGGCAGAAATTGCACTTATTTTGAGTCAAAAAGGTGGAAAATCCCCTTATTTTGGGGCAAAAATGAAGAAATTTGCTTTTTTATGGCAAAAAGGTATACATTCCCTTTATTTTCGGGCAAAAAGGCAGAAATTCTTTGTATTTTGGAGCAAAATTGCAGAAATTCTCATAATTTTTGGGCAAAAAGGCAGAAATTCTCCTTATTTTGGGGCAAAAAGACAGAAAATCTCCTTTTTCGGGAGCAAACAGTCAGAAATTCCCCTTATTTTGGGGCAAAATTGCAGAAATTTCCTTTACATTGGGGCAAAATTGCAGAAATTTCCTTTATTTTGGGGCAAAATTGCAGAAATTTCAGGTATTTGAGAAAAAAAAGGCAGAAATTTTTTTGGGGGGGCAAAAAGGCAGAAATTTTTTTTATTTTGGTACAAAATTGCAGAAATTTTTCTTATTTTGGGGCAAAAAGTCAGAAATTCCCCATATTTTGGGGCAAAAAGGCAGAAATTCCCCTTATTTTGAGGTAATAAGGCTGAAATTCCCCTTATTTTGGGGCAAAAAGGCAGAAATTTCGTTTATTTTGGGGAAAAGGCAGAAATTGCACTTATTTTGAGTCAAAAAGGTGGAAAATCCCCTTATTTTGGGGCAAAAATGAAGAAATTTGCTTTTTTATGGCAAAAAGGTATACATTCCCTTTATTTTCGGGCAAAAAGGAAGAAATTCTTTGTATTTTGGAGCAAAATTGCAGAAATTTCCCTAATTTTTGGGCAAAAAGGCAGAAATTTTCCTTATTTTGGGGTAAAACTGCAGAAATTTCACTTATTTTGCGGCAAAATGTCAGAAATTCCCCTTATTTTTGGCAAAAAATGCAGAAAATCCCCTTATTTTAGGGCAAAAATGCAGAAATTTCCCTTATTTGTGGACAAAAACAGAAATTCCCCTTATTTTGGGGCAAAATTGCAGAAATTTCCCTTAATATGGGGAAAAATTGCAGAAATTTCCCTTATTTTAGGGCAAAATTGCAGAAATTTCACTTATTTCAGAGAAAAAAAGCAAAAATTTTTCTTATTTTGGGGCAAAAAGGCAGAAATTCCCATTATTTTGGGGCAAAAAGGCAGAAATTCACCTTATTTTGGGGTAAAATTGCAGAAATTTTACATATTTCCGGGCAAAACGGCAGAAATTCCCCTTATTTTGGGGCAAAAAGGCAGAAATTTCCCTTATTTTGGGATAAAATTGCAGAAATTTCCCTTATTTGGGGGCAAAAAGGCAGAAAATCCACTTAATTTCGGGTAAAAAGGCAGAAATTTCTCGTATTTTGGAGCAAAATTGCAGAAACTCCCCTAATTTTGGGGCTAAAAGGCAGAATTTCCCTTTATTTTGGGGCAAAAATAGAGAAATTCTTTTTATTTTGGGGCAAAAATCAGAAATTTCCTTTATTTTGGGGCAAAATTTTAGAAATTTCTTTTATATTGTTACAGACTTGCAGAAATTTTTCTTATTTTGTGGCAAAAAGGCAGAAATTCCCCATATTTTGGTGCAAAAAGGCCGAAATTCCCCTTATTTTGAGGTAAAATCCTGAAATTCCCCATATTTTGGGGCAAAAAGGCAGAAATTCCCCTCATTTGGGGGCAAAAAGGCCCAAATTTCCCTTATTTTCGGGCATAATTGCAGGAATTTCATTTATTTCAGGGCAAAAAGTCAGAAATTCCTTTTATTTTCAGGCAAAAACAGAAATTTCTTTTATTTTGATACAAAATTGTAGAAATTTTCCTTATTTTGGAACAAAAAGGCAAAAATTACCCATATTTTGGGGAAAAAGGCAGAAATTCCTTTTATTTTGAGGTAAAAAGGCTGAAATTCCCGTTATTTTGGGGCATAAAGGCAGAAATTCCCTTTACTTTCTGGCAAAAGGGCAGAAATTCCCGTTAATTGGGGCAGAAAAGCAGAAATTTTCCTTATTTAAGGGCAATAGGGCAGAAATTCCCCTTATTTTGTGGCAAAAAGGCAGAAATTCCCCTTATTTGAAGGTAAAATGCTGAAATTCCCCTTATTTTCGGCAAAAAGGCAGAAATTCCTATTATTTTGGGGCAAAATTGTAGAAATTTCAATTATTTCTGGGCAAAAAGTCAGATATTTGCCTTATTTTGTGGCAAAAAGCAGAAATTCCCTTAATTTTGGGGCCAAAAACAGAAATTCCCCTTATTTTGGGGTAAAATTGCAGAAATTTCAAATATTTCAGGGCAAAAAGGCAGAAATTCCACTTTATTTCGGACAATAACGCAGAAATTCCCCGTATTTTAAAGCTAAATTTCAGAAATTCCCCTTATATTGGTGCAAAAATGGAGAAATTCCCTTTATTTTTGTGCAATAAGGCAGATTTCCCCGTATTTTGAAGCAAAATTGCACATATTTCCCTAATTTTGAAGGAAAATGCAGAAATTCACATTATTTTGGAACAAAAAGACAGAAATTCTCCTTATTTCTGGGCAAAAAGTCAGAAATTCCCCTTATTTTGGGGTAAAATTGCAGAAATTTTCTTTATTTTGGGGCAAAATTGCAAAAATTTCCCTTATTTTGGGGCAAAATTGCAGAAATTTCACTTATTTCAGGGAAAAAGTGCAGAAATTTCTCTTATTTTGGGGCAAAAAGGCAGAAATTTCTTTTATTTTGGTACAAAATTGCAGAAATTTTCTTTATTTTGGGGCAAAAATGAAGAAATTCCCCATATTTTGGGGCAAAAAGGCAGAGATTCGCCTTATTATGAGGTAAAATGCTGAAATTCCCCTTATTTTGGGGCAAAAATACAGAAATTCCCTTTATTTTGTGGCAAAAAGGCAGAAATTTCCCTTATTTTGGGGCAAAATTGCAGAAATTTCACTTATTTCAGGGCAAAATTCAAAAATTCCTTTTCTTTTTGGGCAAAAAGACAGAAATTTTGTTTATTTTTGGGTAAAAAGGCAGAAATTTCACTTATTGTGAGGTAAGAAGGCAGAAATTGCTCTTATTTTCGGGCAAAAATGAAGAAATTTCCCTTTTTTGTGGCAAAAGGTATATATTCTCCTTATTTTCGGGCAAAAAAGCAGAAATATCCCGTTTTTTTGGAGCACAATTGCAGAAAATCCCCTAATTGTTGGGCAAAAAGGCAGAATTTCCCTATATGTTGGGGCAAAAAGACAGAAATTCTCCTTATTTTGGGGCAAAACTCAGAAATTCCACTTATTTTGGGGCAAAATTCCAGAAATTTCCCTTATTTTGGGGCAAAATTGCAGAAATTTTACTTATTTTGGGGCACAATTGCAGAAATTTCACTTATTTCAGGTAAAAATGGCAGAAATTTTTCTTATTTTGGGGCAAAAAGGCAGAAATTCCTAATATTTTGTGGCAAAAATGCAGAAATTCCCCTTATTTTGAGGTAAAAAGGCTGAAATTCCCCTTATTTGGGGGCAAAAAGGCAGAAATTTCCCTTATTTTGGGGCAAAATTGCAAACATTTCACTTATTTCAGGGTAATAAGTCAGAAATTTTCCTTATTTTGGGGCAAAAAACACAGAAATTCCCTTTGTTTTGGAAGGAAAATACAGAAATTCCACTTCTTTAGAGGCAAAAAGGCAGAAATTCCCCTTATTTTGAAGCAAAAATGAAGAAATTCCCCTAATTGTTGGGCAAAAAGGCAGAAATTCCCTATATGTTGGGGCAAAAAGACAGAAATTCTCCTTATTTTGGGACAAAACTCAGAAATTCCACTTATTTTGGGGCAAAATTGCAGGAATTTACCTTATTTTGAGGCAAAATTGCAGAAATTTCCCTTATTTGGGGCAAAATTGCAGAAATTTCACTTATTTTCAGGTAAAAAGGCTGAAATATCCTTTATTTTGGGGCAAAAAGGAAGAAATTGCCCTTATTTTGGGGCAAAATTGCAGAAATTTTCCTTATTTTGGGGCAAAAAGGCTGAAATTCTTATTTTGAGGTAAAATGCTGAAATTCCCCATATTTTGGGGCAAAAGGCAAAACTTCTTCTTATTTTGGGGCAAAGAGGCACAAATTTCTCTTATTTTCGGGCAAAATTGCAGAAATTTCATTTATTTCAGGGCAAAAAGTCAGAAATTCCTTTTATTTTGGGGCAAAGAGCAGAAATTTCTTTTATTATGGTACAAAATTGAAGAAATTTATCTTATTTTGAAACAAAAAGGCAGAAAATTCCCCTTATTTTGAGGCAAAAGACAGAAATTATTCTCAATTTAAGGTAAAATGCAGAAATTCCCTTTATTTTGGGGCTAATAAACAGAAATTCCCTGTATTTTGAAGCAAAATTGCAGAAATTCTCATAATTTTCGGGCAAAAAGGCAGAAATTCTCCTTATTATGGGGCAAAAAGACAAAAAATCTCCTTTTTCGGGAGCAAACAGTCAGAAATTCCCCTTATTTTGGGGCAAAATTGCAGAAATTTCCTTTACATTGGGGCAAAATTGTAGAAATTTCCCTTATTTTGGGGCAAAATTGCAGAAATTTCAGGTATTTGAGAAAAAAAAGGCAGAAATTTTTTTGGGGGGGCAAAAAGGCAGAAATTTTTTTTATTTTGGTACAAAATTGCAGAAATTTTTCTTATTTTGGGGCAAAAAGTCAGAAATTTCCCATATTTTGGGGCAAAAAGGCAGAAATTCCCCTTATTTTGAGGTAAAAAGGCTGAAATTCCCCTTATTTTGGGGCAAAAAGACAGAAATTTCGTTTATTTTGGGGAAAAGGCAGAAATTGCACTTATTTTGAGTCAAAAAGGTGGAAAATCCCCTTATTTTGGGGCAAAAATGAAGAAATTTGCTTTTTTATGGCAAAAAGGTATACATTCCCTTTATTTTCGGGCAAAAAGGCAGAAATTCTTTGTATTTTGGAGCAAAATTGCAGAAATTCTCATAATTTTTGGGCAAAAAGGCAGAAATTCTCCTTATTTTGGGGCAAAAAGACAGAAAATCTCCTTTTTCGGGAGCAAACAGTCAGAAATTCCCCTTATTTTGGGGCAAAATTGCAGAAATTTCCTTTACATTGGGGCAAAATTGCAGAAATTTCCTTTATTTTGGGGCAAAATTGCAGAAATTTCAGGTATTTGAGAAAAAAAAGGCAGAAATTTTTTTGGGGGGGCAAAAAGGCAGAAATTTTTTTTATTTTGGTACAAAATTGCAGAAATTTTTCTTATTTTGGGGCAAAAAGTCAGAAATTCCCCATATTTTGGGGCAAAAAGGCAGAAATTCCCCTTATTTTGAGGTAATAAGGCTGAAATTCCCCTTATTTTGGGGCAAAAAGGCAGAAATTTCGTTTATTTTGGGGAAAAGGCAGAAATTGCACTTATTTTGAGTCAAAAAGGTGGAAAATCCCCTTATTTTGGGGCAAAAATGAAGAAATTTGCTTTTTTATGGCAAAAAGGTATACATTCCCTTTATTTTCGGGCAAAAAGGAAGAAATTCTTTGTATTTTGGAGCAAAATTGCAGAAATTTCCCTAATTTTTGGGCAAAAAGGCAGAAATTTTCCTTATTTTGGGGTAAAACTGCAGAAATTTCACTTATTTTGCGGCAAAATGTCAGAAATTCCCCTTATTTTTGGCAAAAAATGCAGAAAATCCCCTTATTTTAGGGCAAAAATGCAGAAATTTCCCTTATTTGTGGACAAAAACAGAAATTCCCCTTATTTTGGGGCAAAATTGCAGAAATTTCCCTTAATATGGGGAAAAATTGCAGAAATTTCCCTTATTTTAGGGCAAAATTGCAGAAATTTCACTTATTTCAGAGAAAAAAAGCAAAAATTTTTCTTATTTTGGGGCAAAAAGGCAGAAATTCCCATTATTTTGGGGCAAAAAGGCAGAAATTCACCTTATTTTGGGGTAAAATTGCAGAAATTTTACATATTTCCGGGCAAAACGGCAGAAATTCCCCTTATTTTGGGGCAAAAAGGCAGAAATTTCCCTTATTTTGGGATAAAATTGCAGAAATTTCCCTTATTTGGGGGCAAAAAGGCAGAAAATCCACTTAATTTCGGGTAAAAAGGCAGAAATTTCTCGTATTTTGGAGCAAAATTGCAGAAACTCCCCTAATTTTGGGGCTAAAAGGCAGAATTTCCCTTTATTTTGGGGCAAAAATAGAGAAATTCTTTTTATTTTGGGGCAAAAATCAGAAATTTCCTTTATTTTGGGGCAAAATTTTAGAAATTTCTTTTATATTGTTACAGACTTGCAGAAATTTTTCTTATTTTGTGGCAAAAAGGCAGAAATTCCCCATATTTTGGTGCAAAAAGGCCGAAATTCCCCTTATTTTGAGGTAAAATCCTGAAATTCCCCATATTTTGGGGCAAAAAGGCAGAAATTCCCCTCATTTGGGGGCAAAAAGGCCCAAATTTCCCTTATTTTCGGGCATAATTGCAGGAATTTCATTTATTTCAGGGCAAAAAGTCAGAAATTCCTTTTATTTTCAGGCAAAAACAGAAATTTCTTTTATTTTGATACAAAATTGTAGAAATTTTCCTTATTTTGGAACAAAAAGGCAAAAATTACCCATATTTTGGGGAAAAAGGCAGAAATTCCTTTTATTTTGAGGTAAAAAGGCTGAAATTCCCGTTATTTTGGGGCATAAAGGCAGAAATTCCCTTTACTTTCTGGCAAAAGGGCAGAAATTCCCGTTAATTGGGGCAGAAAAGCAGAAATTTTCCTTATTTAAGGGCAATAGGGCAGAAATTCCCCTTATTTTGTGGCAAAAAGGCAGAAATTCCCCTTATTTGAAGGTAAAATGCTGAAATTCCCCTTATTTTCGGCAAAAAGGCAGAAATTCCTATTATTTTGGGGCAAAATTGTAGAAATTTCAATTATTTCTGGGCAAAAAGTCAGATATTTGCCTTATTTTGTGGCAAAAAGCAGAAATTCCCTTAATTTTGGGGCCAAAAACAGAAATTCCCCTTATTTTGGGGTAAAATTGCAGAAATTTCAAATATTTCAGGGCAAAAAGGCAGAAATTCCACTTTATTTCGGACAATAACGCAGAAATTCCCCGTATTTTAAAGCTAAATTTCAGAAATTCCCCTTATATTGGTGCAAAAATGGAGAAATTCCCTTTATTTTTGTGCAATAAGGCAGATTTCCCCGTATTTTGAAGCAAAATTGCACATATTTCCCTAATTTTGAAGGAAAATGCAGAAATTCACATTATTTTGGAACAAAAAGACAGAAATTCTCCTTATTTCAGTGCAAAAAGTCAGAAATTCCCCTTATTATGGGGTAAAATTGCAGAAATTTTCTTTATTTTGGGGCAAAATTGCAGACATTTCTCTTATTTTGGGGCAAAATTGCAGAAATTTCACTTATTTCAGGGAAAAAGTGCAGAAATTTCTCTTATTTTGGGGCAAAAAGGCAGAAATTTCTTTTATTTTGGTACAAAATTGCAGAAATTTTCTTTATTTTGGGGCAAAATTGCTGAAATTTCACTTATTTTGGGGCAAAATTGCAGAAATTTCACTTATTTTGGGGCAAAATTGCAGAAATTTCACTTATTTCAGATAAAAAAAAGGCAGAAATTTTTCTTATTTTGGGGCAAAAAGGCAGAAATTCCTAATATTTTGTGGAAAAATGCAGAAATTCCCTTCATTTTGAGGTAAAAAGGCTGAAATTCCCCTTATTTTGGGGCAAAATTGCAGAAATTTCACTTATTTCAGGGCAAAATTCAAAAATTCCTTTTATTTTGGGGCTAAAAGTCAGAAATTCCGTTTATTTTTGGGTAAAAAGGCAGAAATTTCACTTATTTTGAGGGAAGAAGGCAGAAATTCCTCTTATTTTGGGGCAAAAATGAAGAAATTTCTCTTTTTTGGGGCAAAAGGTATACATTCCCCTTATTTTCGGGCAAAAAAGCAGAAATTCCCCCTATTTTGGAGCAGAATTGAAGAAAATCCCCTAATTGTGGGGCAAAAAGGCAGAAATTTCCCTTATTTTGGGGCAAAATTGCAAACATTTAACTTATTTCAGGGTAATAAGTCAGAAATTTTCCTTATTTTGGGGCAAAAAACACAGAAATTCCCTTTGTTTTGGAAGGAAAATACAGAAATTCCACTTCTTTAGAGGCAAAAAGGCAGAAATTCCCCTTATTTTGAAGCAAAAATGAAGAAATTCCCCTAATTGTTGGGCAAAAAGGCAGAAATTCCCTATATGTTGGGGCAAAAAGACAGAAATTCTCCTTATTTTGGGACAAAACTCAGAAATTCCACTTATTTTGGGGCAAAATTGCAGGAATTTACCTTATTTTGAGGCAAAATTGCAGAAATTTCCCTTATTTGGGGCAAAATTGCAGAAATTTCACTTATTTTCAGGTAAAAAGGCTGAAATATCCTTTATTTTGGGGCAAAAAGGAAGAAATTCCCCTTATTTTGGGGCAAAATTGCAGAAATTTTCCTTATTTTGGGGCAAAAAGGCTGAAATTCTTATTTTGAGGTAAAATGCTGAAATTCCCCATATTTTGGGGCAAAAGGCAAAACTTCTTCTTATTTTGGGGCAAAGAGGCACAAATTTCTCTTATTTTCGGGCAAAATTGCAGAAATTTCATTTATTTCAGGGCAAAAAGTCAGAAATTCCTTTTATTTTGGGGCAAAGAGCAGAAATTTCTTTTATTATGGTACAAAATTGAAGAAATTTTTCTTATTTTGAAACAAAAAGGCAGAAAATTCCCCTTATTTTGAGGCAAAAGACAGAAATTATTCTCAATTTAAGGTAAAATGCAGAAATTCCCTTTATTTTGGGGCTAATAAACAGAAATTCCCTGTATTTTGAAGCAAAATTGCAGAAATTCTCATAATTTTCGGGCAAAAAGGCAGAAATTCTCCTTATTATGGGGCAAAAAGACAAAAAATCTCCTTTTTCGGGAGCAAACAGTCAGAAATTCCCCTTATTTTGGGGCAAAATTGCAGAAATTTCCTTTACATTGGGGCAAAATTGTAGAAATTTCCCTTATTTTGGGGCAAAATTGCAGAAATTTCAGGTATTTGAGAAAAAAAAGGCAGAAATTTTTTTGGGGGGGCAAAAAGGCAGAAATTTTTTTTATTTTGGTACAAAATTGCAGAAATTTTTCTTATTTTGGGGCAAAAAGTCAGAAATTTCCCATATTTTGGGGCAAAAAGGCAGAAATTCCCCTTATTTTGAGGTAAAAAGGCTGAAATTCCCCTTATTTTGGGGCAAAAAGACAGAAATTTCGTTTATTTTGGGGAAAAGGCAGAAATTGCACTTATTTTGAGTCAAAAAGGTGGAAAATCCCCTTATTTTGGGGCAAAAATGAAGAAATTTGCTTTTTTATGGCAAAAAGGTATACATTCCCTTTATTTTCGGGCAAAAAGGCAGAAATTCTTTGTATTTTGGAGCAAAATTGCAGAAATTCTCATAATTTTTGGGCAAAAAGGCAGAAATTCTCCTTATTTTGGGGCAAAAAGACAGAAAATCTCCTTTTTCGGGAGCAAACAGTCAGAAATTCCCCTTATTTTGGGGCAAAATTGCAGAAATTTCCTTTACATTGGGGCAAAATTGCAGAAATTTCCTTTATTTTGGGGCAAAATTGCAGAAATTTCAGGTATTTGAGAAAAAAAAGGCAGAAATTTTTTTGGGGGGGCAAAAAGGCAGAAATTTTTTTTATTTTGGTACAAAATTGCAGAAATTTTTCTTATTTTGGGGCAAAAAGTCAGAAATTCCCCATATTTTGGGGCAAAAAGGCAGAAATTCCCCTTATTTTGAGGTAATAAGGCTGAAATTCCCCTTATTTTGGGGCAAAAAGGCAGAAATTTCGTTTATTTTGGGGAAAAGGCAGAAATTGCACTTATTTTGAGTCAAAAAGGTGGAAAATCCCCTTATTTTGGGGCAAAAATGAAGAAATTTGCTTTTTTATGGCAAAAAGGTATACATTCCCTTTATTTTCGGGCAAAAAGGAAGAAATTCTTTGTATTTTGGAGCAAAATTGCAGAAATTTCCCTAATTTTTGGGCAAAAAGGCAGAAATTTTCCTTATTTTGGGGTAAAACTGCAGAAATTTCACTTATTTTGCGGCAAAATGTCAGAAATTCCCCTTATTTTTGGCAAAAAATGCAGAAAATCCCCTTATTTTAGGGCAAAAATGCAGAAATTTCCCTTATTTGTGGACAAAAACAGAAATTCCCCTTATTTTGGGGCAAAATTGCAGAAATTTCCCTTAATATGGGGAAAAATTGCAGAAATTTCCCTTATTTTAGGGCAAAATTGCAGAAATTTCACTTATTTCAGAGAAAAAAAGCAAAAATTTTTCTTATTTTGGGGCAAAAAGGCAGAAATTCCCATTATTTTGGGGCAAAAAGGCAGAAATTCACCTTATTTTGGGGTAAAATTGCAGAAATTTTACATATTTCCGGGCAAAACGGCAGAAATTCCCCTTATTTTGGGGCAAAAAGGCAGAAATTTCCCTTATTTTGGGATAAAATTGCAGAAATTTCCCTTATTTGGGGGCAAAAAGGCAGAAAATCCACTTAATTTCGGGTAAAAAGGCAGAAATTTCTCGTATTTTGGAGCAAAATTGCAGAAACTCCCCTAATTTTGGGGCTAAAAGGCAGAATTTCCCTTTATTTTGGGGCAAAAATAGAGAAATTCTTTTTATTTTGGGGCAAAAATCAGAAATTTCCTTTATTTTGGGGCAAAATTTTAGAAATTTCTTTTATATTGTTACAGACTTGCAGAAATTTTTCTTATTTTGTGGCAAAAAGGCAGAAATTCCCCATATTTTGGTGCAAAAAGGCCGAAATTCCCCTTATTTTGAGGTAAAATCCTGAAATTCCCCATATTTTGGGGCAAAAAGGCAGAAATTCCCCTCATTTGGGGGCAAAAAGGCCCAAATTTCCCTTATTTTCGGGCATAATTGCAGGAATTTCATTTATTTCAGGGCAAAAAGTCAGAAATTCCTTTTATTTTCAGGCAAAAACAGAAATTTCTTTTATTTTGATACAAAATTGTAGAAATTTTCCTTATTTTGGAACAAAAAGGCAAAAATTACCCATATTTTGGGGAAAAAGGCAGAAATTCCTTTTATTTTGAGGTAAAAAGGCTGAAATTCCCGTTATTTTGGGGCATAAAGGCAGAAATTCCCTTTACTTTCTGGCAAAAGGGCAGAAATTCCCGTTAATTGGGGCAGAAAAGCAGAAATTTTCCTTATTTAAGGGCAATAGGGCAGAAATTCCCCTTATTTTGTGGCAAAAAGGCAGAAATTCCCCTTATTTGAAGGTAAAATGCTGAAATTCCCCTTATTTTCGGCAAAAAGGCAGAAATTCCTATTATTTTGGGGCAAAATTGTAGAAATTTCAATTATTTCTGGGCAAAAAGTCAGATATTTGCCTTATTTTGTGGCAAAAAGCAGAAATTCCCTTAATTTTGGGGCCAAAAACAGAAATTCCCCTTATTTTGGGGTAAAATTGCAGAAATTTCAAATATTTCAGGGCAAAAAGGCAGAAATTCCACTTTATTTCGGACAATAACGCAGAAATTCCCCGTATTTTAAAGCTAAATTTCAGAAATTCCCCTTATATTGGTGCAAAAATGGAGAAATTCCCTTTATTTTTGTGCAATAAGGCAGATTTCCCCGTATTTTGAAGCAAAATTGCACATATTTCCCTAATTTTGAAGGAAAATGCAGAAATTCACATTATTTTGGAACAAAAAGACAGAAATTCTCCTTATTTCTGGGCAAAAAGTCAGAAATTCCCCTTATTTTGGGGTAAAATTGCAGAAATTTTCTTTATTTTGGGGCAAAATTGCAAAAATTTCCCTTATTTTGGGGCAAAATTGCAGAAATTTCACTTATTTCAGGGAAAAAGTGCAGAAATTTCTCTTATTTTGGGGCAAAAAGGCAGAAATTTCTTTTATTTTGGTACAAAATTGCAGAAATTTTCTTTATTTTGGGGCAAAAATGAAGAAATTCCCCATATTTTGGGGCAAAAAGGCAGAGATTCGCCTTATTATGAGGTAAAATGCTGAAATTCCCCTTATTTTGGGGCAAAAATACAGAAATTCCCTTTATTTTGTGGCAAAAAGGCAGAAATTTCCCTTATTTTGGGGCAAAATTGCAGAAATTTCACTTATTTCAGGGCAAAATTCAAAAATTCCTTTTCTTTTTGGGCAAAAAGACAGAAATTTTGTTTATTTTTGGGTAAAAAGGCAGAAATTTCACTTATTGTGAGGTAAGAAGGCAGAAATTGCTCTTATTTTCGGGCAAAAATGAAGAAATTTCCCTTTTTTGTGGCAAAAGGTATATATTCTCCTTATTTTCGGGCAAAAAAGCAGAAATATCCCGTTTTTTTGGAGCACAATTGCAGAAAATCCCCTAATTGTTGGGCAAAAAGGCAGAATTTCCCTATATGTTGGGGCAAAAAGACAGAAATTCTCCTTATTTTGGGGCAAAACTCAGAAATTCCACTTATTTTGGGGCAAAATTCCAGAAATTTCCCTTATTTTGGGGCAAAATTGCAGAAATTTTACTTATTTTGGGGCACAATTGCAGAAATTTCACTTATTTCAGGTAAAAATGGCAGAAATTTTTCTTATTTTGGGGCAAAAAGGCAGAAATTCCTAATATTTTGTGGCAAAAATGCAGAAATTCCCCTTATTTTGAGGTAAAAAGGCTGAAATTCCCCTTATTTGGGGGCAAAAAGGCAGAAATTTCCCTTATTTTGGGGCAAAATTGCAAACATTTCACTTATTTCAGGGTAATAAGTCAGAAATTTTCCTTATTTTGGGGCAAAAAACACAGAAATTCCCTTTGTTTTGGAAGGAAAATACAGAAATTCCACTTCTTTAGAGGCAAAAAGGCAGAAATTCCCCTTATTTTGAAGCAAAAATGAAGAAATTCCCCTAATTGTTGGGCAAAAAGGCAGAAATTCCCTATATGTTGGGGCAAAAAGACAGAAATTCTCCTTATTTTGGGACAAAACTCAGAAATTCCACTTATTTTGGGGCAAAATTGCAGGAATTTACCTTATTTTGAGGCAAAATTGCAGAAATTTCCCTTATTTGGGGCAAAATTGCAGAAATTTCACTTATTTTCAGGTAAAAAGGCTGAAATATCCTTTATTTTGGGGCAAAAAGGAAGAAATTGCCCTTATTTTGGGGCAAAATTGCAGAAATTTTCCTTATTTTGGGGCAAAAAGGCTGAAATTCTTATTTTGAGGTAAAATGCTGAAATTCCCCATATTTTGGGGCAAAAGGCAAAACTTCTTATTTTGGGGCAAAGAGGCACAAATTTCCCTTATTTTCGGGCAAAATTGCAGAAATTTCATTTATTTCAGGGCAAAAAGTCAGAAATTCCTTTTATTTTGGGGCAAAGAGCAGAAATTTCTTTTATTATGTTACAAAATTGAAGAAATTTATCTTATTTTGAAACAAAAAGGCAGAAAATTCCCCTTATTTTGAGGCAAAAGGCAGAAATTATTCTCAATTTGAGGTAAAATGCAGAAATTCCCTTTATTTTGGGGCTAAAAGGCAGAAATTCCCTGTATTTTGAAGCAAAATTGCAGAAATTCTCTTAATTTTCGGGCAAAAAGGCAGAAATTCTCCTTATTTTGGGGCAAAAAGACAGAAAATCTCCTTTTTCGGGAGCAAACAGTCAGAAATTCCCCTTATTTTGGGGCAAAATTGCAGAAATTTCCTTTACATTGGGGCAAAATTGCAGAAATTTCCCTTATTTTGGGGCAAAATTGCAGAAATTTCAGGTATTTGAGAAAAAAAAGGCAGAAATTTTTTTGGGGGGGCAAAAAGGCAGAAATTTTTTTTATTTTGGTACAAAATTGCAGAAATTTTTCTTATTTTGGGGCAAAAAGTCAGAAATTCCCCATATTTTGGGGCAAAAAGGCAGAAATTCCCCTTATTTTGAGGTAATAAGGCTGAAATTCCCCTTATTTTGGGGCAAAAAGGCAGAAATTTCTTTTATTTTGGGGAAAAGGCAGAAATTGCACTTATTTTGAGTCAAAAAGGTGGAAAATCCCCTTATTTTGGGGCAAAAATGAAGAAATTTGCTTTTTTATGGCAAAAAGGTATACATTCCCTTTATTTTCGGGCAAAAAGGAAGAAATTCTTTGTATTTTGGAGCAAAATTGCAGAAATTTCCCTAATTTTTGGGCAAAAAGGCAGAAATTTTCCTTATTTTGGGGTAAAACTGCAGAAATTTCACTTATTTTGCGGCAAAATGTCAGAAATTCCCCTTATTTTTGGCAAAAAATGCAGAAAATCCCCTTATTTTAGGGCAAAAATGCAGAAATTTCCCTTATTTGTGGACAAAAACAGAAATTCCCCTTATTTTGGGGCAAAATTGCAGAAATTTCCCTTAATATGGGGAAAAATTGCAGAAATTTCCCTTATTTTAGGGCAAAATTGCAGAAATTTCACTTATTTCAGAGAAAAAAAGCAAAAATTTTTCTTATTTTGGGGCAAAAAGGCAGAAATTCCCATTATTTTGGGGCAAAAAGGCAGAAATTCACCTTATTTTGGGGTAAAATTGCAGAAATTTTACATATTTCCGGGCAAAACGGCAGAAATTCCCCTTATTTTGGGGCAAAAAGGCAGAAATTTCCCTTATTTTGGGATAAAATTGCAGAAATTTCCCTTATTTGGGGGCAAAAAGGCAGAAAATCCACTTAATTTCGGGTAAAAAGGCAGAAATTTCTCGTATTTTGGAGCAAAATTGCAGAAACTCCCCTAATTTTGGGGCTAAAAGGCAGAATTTCCCTTTATTTTGGGGCAAAAATAGAGAAATTCTTTTTATTTTGGGGCAAAAATCAGAAATTTCCTTTATTTTGGGGCAAAATTTTAGAAATTTCTTTTATATTGTTACAGACTTGCAGAAATTTTTCTTATTTTGTGGCAAAAAGGCAGAAATTCCCCATATTTTGGTGCAAAAAGGCCGAAATTCCCCTTATTTTGAGGTAAAATCCTGAAATTCCCCATATTTTGGGGCAAAAAGGCAGAAATTCCCCTCATTTGGGGGCAAAAAGGCCCAAATTTCCCTTATTTTCGGGCATAATTGCAGGAATTTCATTTATTTCAGGGCAAAAAGTCAGAAATTCCTTTTATTTTCAGGCAAAAACAGAAATTTCTTTTATTTTGATACAAAATTGTAGAAATTTTCCTTATTTTGGAACAAAAAGGCAAAAATTACCCATATTTTGGGGAAAAAGGCAGAAATTCCTTTTATTTTGAGGTAAAAAGGCTGAAATTCCCGTTATTTTGGGGCATAAAGGCAGAAATTCCCTTTACTTTCTGGCAAAAGGGCAGAAATTCCCGTTAATTGGGGCAGAAAAGCAGAAATTTTCCTTATTTAAGGGCAATAGGGCAGAAATTCCCCTTATTTTGTGGCAAAAAGGCAGAAATTCCCCTTATTTGAAGGTAAAATGCTGAAATTCCCCTTATTTTCGGCAAAAAGGCAGAAATTCCTATTATTTTGGGGCAAAATTGTAGAAATTTCAATTATTTCTGGGCAAAAAGTCAGATATTTGCCTTATTTTGTGGCAAAAAGCAGAAATTCCCTTAATTTTGGGGCCAAAAACAGAAATTCCCCTTATTTTGGGGTAAAATTGCAGAAATTTCAAATATTTCAGGGCAAAAAGGCAGAAATTCCACTTTATTTCGGACAATAACGCAGAAATTCCCCGTATTTTAAAGCTAAATTTCAGAAATTCCCCTTATATTGGTGCAAAAATGGAGAAATTCCCTTTATTTTTGTGCAATAAGGCAGATTTCCCCGTATTTTGAAGCAAAATTGCACATATTTCCCTAATTTTGAAGGAAAATGCAGAAATTCACATTATTTTGGAAAAAAAAGACAGAAATTCTCCTTATTTCTGGGCAAAAAGTCAGAAATTCCCCTTATTTTGGGGTAAAATTGCAGAAATTTTCTTTATTTTGGGGCAAAATTGCAAAAATTTCCCTTATTTTGGGGCAAAATTGCAGAAATTTCACTTATTTCAGGGAAAAAGTGCAGAAATTTCTCTTATTTTGGGGCAAAAAGGCAGAAATTTCTTTTATTTTGGTACAAAATTGCAGAAATTTTCTTTATTTTGGGGCAAAAATGAAGAAATTCCCCATATTTTGGGGCAAAAAGGCAGAGATTCGCCTTATTATGAGGTAAAATGCTGAAATTCCCCTTATTTTGGGGCAAAAATACAGAAATTCCCTTTATTTTGTGGCAAAAAGGCAGAAATTTCCCTTATTTTGGGGCAAAATTGCAGAAATTTCACTTATTTCAGGGCAAAATTCAAAAATTCCTTTTCTTTTTGGGCAAAAAGACAGAAATTTTGTTTATTTTTGGGTAAAAAGGCAGAAATTTCACATATTGTGAGGTAAGAAGGCAGAAATTGCTCTTATTTTCGGGCAAAAATGAAGAAATTTCCCTTTTTTGTGGCAAAAGGTATATATTCTCCTTATTTTCGGGCAAAAAAGCAGAAATATCCCGTTTTTTGGAGCACAATTGCAGAAAATCCCCTAATTGTTGGGCAAAAAGGCAGAATTTCCCTATATGTTGGGGCAAAAAGACAGAAATTCTCCTTATTTTGGGGCAAAACTCAGAAATTCCACTTATTTTGGGGCAAAATTCCAGAAATTTCCCTTATTTTGGGGCAAAATTGCAGAAATTTTACTTATTTTGGGGCACAATTGCAGAAATTTCACTTATTTCAGGTAAAAATGGCAGAAATTTTTCTTATTTTGGGGCAAAAAGGCAGAAATTCCTAATATTTTGTGGCAAAAATGCAGAAATTCCCCTTATTTTGAGGTAAAAAGGCTGAAATTCCCCTTATTTGGGGGCAAAAAGGCAGAAAATTCCCCTTATTTTGAGGCAAAAGGCAGAAATTATTCTCAATTTGAGGTAAAATGCAGAAATTCCCTTTATTTTGGGGCTAAAAGGCAGAAATTCCCTGTATTTTGAAGCAAAATTGCAGAAATTCTCTTAATTTTCGGGCAAAAAGGCAGAAATTCTCCTTATTTTGGGGCAAAAAGACAGAAAATCTCCTTTTTCGGGAGCAAACAGTCAGAAATTCCCCTTATTTTGGGGCAAAATTGCAGAAATTTCCTTTACATTGGGGCAAAATTGCAGAAATTTCCCTTATTTTGGGGCAAAATTGCAGAAATTTCAGGTATTTGAGAAAAAAAAGGCAGAAATTTTTTTGGGGGGGCAAAAAGGCAGAAATTTTTTTTATTTTGGTACAAAATTGCAGAAATTTTTCTTATTTTGGGGCAAAAAGTCAGAAATTCCCCATATTTTGGGGCAAAAAGGCAGAAATTCCCCTTATTTTGAGGTAATAAGGCTGAAATTCCCCTTATTTTGGGGCAAAAAGGCAGAAATTTCGTTTATTTTGGGGAAAAGGCAGAAATTGCACTTATTTTGAGTCAAAAAGGTGGAAAATCCCCTTATTTTGGGGCAAAAATGAAGAAATTTGCTTTTTTATGGCAAAAAGGTATACATTCCCTTTATTTTCGGGCAAAAAGGAAGAAATTCTTTGTATTTTGGAGCAAAATTGCAGAAATTTCCCTAATTTTTGGGCAAAAAGGCAGAAATTTTCCTTATTTTGGGGTAAAACTGCAGAAATTTCACTTATTTTGCGGCAAAATGTCAGAAATTCCCCTTATTTTTGGCAAAAAATGCAGAAAATCCCCTTATTTTAGGGCAAAAATGCAGAAATTTCCCTTATTTGTGGACAAAAACAGAAATTCCCCTTATTTTGGGGCAAAATTGCAGAAATTTCCCTTAATATGGGGAAAAATTGCAGAAATTTCCCTTATTTTAGGGCAAAATTGCAGAAATTTCACTTATTTCAGAGAAAAAAAGCAAAAATTTTTCTTATTTTGGGGCAAAAAGGCAGAAATTCCCATTATTTTGGGGCAAAAAGGCAGAAATTCACCTTATTTTGGGGTAAAATTGCAGAAATTTTACATATTTCCGGGCAAAACGGCAGAAATTCCCCTTATTTTGGGGCAAAAAGGCAGAAATTTCCCTTATTTTGGGATAAAATTGCAGAAATTTCCCTTATTTGGGGGCAAAAAGGCAGAAAATCCACTTAATTTCGGGTAAAAAGGCAGAAATTTCTCGTATTTTGGAGCAAAATTGCAGAAACTCCCCTAATTTTGGGGCTAAAAGGCAGAATTTCCCTTTATTTTGGGGCAAAAATAGAGAAATTCTTTTTATTTTGGGGCAAAAATCAGAAATTTCCTTTATTTTGGGGCAAAATTTTAGAAATTTCTTTTATATTGTTACAGACTTGCAGAAATTTTTCTTATTTTGTGGCAAAAAGGCAGAAATTCCCCATATTTTGGTGCAAAAAGGCCGAAATTCCCCTTATTTTGAGGTAAAATCCTGAAATTCCCCATATTTTGGGGCAAAAAGGCAGAAATTCCCCTCATTTGGGGGCAAAAAGGCCCAAATTTCCCTTATTTTCGGGCATAATTGCAGGAATTTCATTTATTTCAGGGCAAAAAGTCAGAAATTCCTTTTATTTTCAGGCAAAAACAGAAATTTCTTTTATTTTGATACAAAATTGTAGAAATTTTCCTTATTTTGGAACAAAAAGGCAAAAATTACCCATATTTTGGGGAAAAAGGCAGAAATTCCTTTTATTTTGAGGTAAAAAGGCTGAAATTCCCGTTATTTTGGGGCATAAAGGCAGAAATTCCCTTTACTTTCTGGCAAAAGGGCAGAAATTCCCGTTAATTGGGGCAGAAAAGCAGAAATTTTCCTTATTTAAGGGCAATAGGGCAGAAATTCCCCTTATTTTGTGGCAAAAAGGCAGAAATTCCCCTTATTTGAAGGTAAAATGCTGAAATTCCCCTTATTTTCGGCAAAAAGGCAGAAATTCCTATTATTTTGGGGCAAAATTGTAGAAATTTCAATTATTTCTGGGCAAAAAGTCAGATATTTGCCTTATTTTGTGGCAAAAAGCAGAAATTCCCTTAATTTTGGGGCCAAAAACAGAAATTCCCCTTATTTTGGGGTAAAATTGCAGAAATTTCAAATATTTCAGGGCAAAAAGGCAGAAATTCCACTTTATTTCGGACAATAACGCAGAAATTCCCCGTATTTTAAAGCTAAATTTCAGAAATTCCCCTTATATTGGTGCAAAAATGGAGAAATTCCCTTTATTTTTGTGCAATAAGGCAGATTTCCCCGTATTTTGAAGCAAAATTGCACATATTTCCCTAATTTTGAAGGAAAATGCAGAAATTCACATTATTTTGGAACAAAAAGACAGAAATTCTCCTTATTTCTGGGCAAAAAGTCAGAAATTCCCCTTATTTTGGGGTAAAATTGCAGAAATTTTCTTTATTTTGGGGCAAAATTGCAAAAATTTCCCTTATTTTGGGGCAAAATTGCAGAAATTTCACTTATTTCAGGGAAAAAGTGCAGAAATTTCTCTTATTTTGGGGCAAAAAGGCAGAAATTTCTTTTATTTTGGTACAAAATTGCAGAAATTTTCTTTATTTTGGGGCAAAAATGAAGAAATTCCCCATATTTTGGGGCAAAAAGGCAGAGATTCGCCTTATTATGAGGTAAAATGCTGAAATTACCCTTATTTTGGGGCAAAAATACAGAAATTCCCTTTATTTTGTGGCAAAAAGGCAGAAATTTCCCTTATTTTGGGGCAAAATTGCAGAAATTTCACTTATTTCAGGGCAAAATTCAAAAATTCCTTTTCTTTTTGGGCAAAAAGACAGAAATTTTGTTTATTTTTGGGTAAAAAGGCAGAAATTTCACATATTGTGAGGTAAGAAGGCAGAAATTGCTCTTATTTTCGGGCAAAAATGAAGAAATTTCCCTTTTTTGTGGCAAAAGGTATATATTCTCCTTATTTTCGGGCAAAAAAGCAGAAATATCCCGTTTTTTGGAGCACAATTGCAGAAAATCCCCTAATTGTTGGGCAAAAAGGCAGAATTTCCCTATATGTTGGGGCAAAAAGACAGAAATTCTCCTTATTTTGGGGCAAAACTCAGAAATTCCACTTATTTTGGGGCAAAATTCCAGAAATTTCCCTTATTTTGGGGCAAAATTGCAGAAATTTTACTTATTTTGGGGCACAATTGCAGAAATTTCACTTATTTCAGGTAAAAATGGCAGAAATTTTTCTTATTTTGGGGCAAAAAGGCAGAAATTCCTAATATTTTGTGGCAAAAATGCAGAAATTCCCCTTATTTTGAGGTAAAAAGGCTGAAATTCCCCTTATTTGGGGGCAAAAAGGCAGAAAATTCCCCTTATTTTGAGGCAAAAGGCAGAAATTATTCTCAATTTGAGGTAAAATGCAGAAATTCCCTTTATTTTGGGGCTAAAAGGCAGAAATTCCCTGTATTTTGAAGCAAAATTGCAGAAATTCTCTTAATTTTCGGGCAAAAAGGCAGAAATTCTCCTTATTTTGGGGCAAAAAGACAGAAAATCTCCTTTTTCGGGAGCAAACAGTCAGAAATTCCCCTTATTTTGGGGCAAAATTGCAGAAATTTCCTTTACATTGGGGCAAAATTGCAGAAATTTCCCTTATTTTGGGGCAAAATTGCAGAAATTTCAGGTATTTGAGAAAAAAAAGGCAGAAATTTTTTTGGGGGGGCAAAAAGGCAGAAATTTTTTTTATTTTGGTACAAAATTGCAGAAATTTTTCTTATTTTGGGGCAAAAAGTCAGAAATTCCCCATATTTTGGGGCAAAAAGGCAGAAATTCCCCTTATTTTGAGGTAATAAGGCTGAAATTCCCCTTATTTTGGGGCAAAAAGGCAGAAATTTCGTTTATTTTGGGGAAAAGGCAGAAATTGCACTTATTTTGAGTCAAAAAGGTGGAAAATCCCCTTATTTTGGGGCAAAAATGAAGAAATTTGCTTTTTTATGGCAAAAAGGTATACATTCCCTTTATTTTCGGGCAAAAAGGAAGAAATTCTTTGTATTTTGGAGCAAAATTGCAGAAATTTCCCTAATTTTTGGGCAAAAAGGCAGAAATTTTCCTTATTTTGGGGTAAAACTGCAGAAATTTCACTTATTTTGCGGCAAAATGTCAGAAATTCCCCTTATTTTTGGCAAAAAATGCAGAAAATCCCCTTATTTTAGGGCAAAAATGCAGAAATTTCCCTTATTTGTGGACAAAAACAGAAATTCCCCTTATTTTGGGGCAAAATTGCAGAAATTTCCCTTAATATGGGGAAAAATTGCAGAAATTTCCCTTATTTTAGGGCAAAATTGCAGAAATTTCACTTATTTCAGAGAAAAAAAGCAAAAATTTTTCTTATTTTGGGGCAAAAAGGCAGAAATTCCCATTATTTTGGGGCAAAAAGGCAGAAATTCACCTTATTTTGGGGTAAAATTGCAGAAATTTTACATATTTCCGGGCAAAACGGCAGAAATTCCCCTTATTTTGGGGCAAAAAGGCAGAAATTTCCCTTATTTTGGGATAAAATTGCAGAAATTTCCCTTATTTGGGGGCAAAAAGGCAGAAAATCCACTTAATTTCGGGTAAAAAGGCAGAAATTTCTCGTATTTTGGAGCAAAATTGCAGAAACTCCCCTAATTTTGGGGCTAAAAGGCAGAATTTCCCTTTATTTTGGGGCAAAAATAGAGAAATTCTTTTTATTTTGGGGCAAAAATCAGAAATTTCCTTTATTTTGGGGCAAAATTTTAGAAATTTCTTTTATATTGTTACAGACTTGCAGAAATTTTTCTTATTTTGTGGCAAAAAGGCAGAAATTCCCCATATTTTGGTGCAAAAAGGCCGAAATTCCCCTTATTTTGAGGTAAAATCCTGAAATTCCCCATATTTTGGGGCAAAAAGGCAGAAATTCCCCTCATTTGGGGGCAAAAAGGCCCAAATTTCCCTTATTTTCGGGCATAATTGCAGGAATTTCATTTATTTCAGGGCAAAAAGTCAGAAATTCCTTTTATTTTCAGGCAAAAACAGAAATTTCTTTTATTTTGATACAAAATTGTAGAAATTTTCCTTATTTTGGAACAAAAAGGCAAAAATTACCCATATTTTGGGGAAAAAGGCAGAAATTCCTTTTATTTTGAGGTAAAAAGGCTGAAATTCCCGTTATTTTGGGGCATAAAGGCAGAAATTCCCTTTACTTTCTGGCAAAAGGGCAGAAATTCCCGTTAATTGGGGCAGAAAAGCAGAAATTTTCCTTATTTAAGGGCAATAGGGCAGAAATTCCCCTTATTTTGTGGCAAAAAGGCAGAAATTCCCCTTATTTGAAGGTAAAATGCTGAAATTCCCCTTATTTTCGGCAAAAAGGCAGAAATTCCTATTATTTTGGGGCAAAATTGTAGAAATTTCAATTATTTCTGGGCAAAAAGTCAGATATTTGCCTTATTTTGTGGCAAAAAGCAGAAATTCCCTTAATTTTGGGGCCACAAACAGAAATTCCCCTTATTTTGGGGTAAAATTGCAGAAATTTCAAATATTTCAGGGCAAAAAGGCAGAAATTCCACTTTATTTCGGACAATAACGCAGAAATTCCCCGTATTTTAAAGCTAAATTTCAGAAATTCCCCTTATATTGGTGCAAAAATGGAGAAATTCCCTTTATTTTTGTGCAATAAGGCAGATTTCCCCGTATTTTGAAGCAAAATTGCACATATTTCCCTAATTTTGAAGGAAAATGCAGAAATTCACATTATTTTGGAACAAAAAGACAGAAATTCTCCTTATTTCTGGGCAAAAAGTCAGAAATTCCCCTTATTTTGGGGTAAAATTGCAGAAATTTTCTTTATTTTGGGGCAAAATTGCAAAAATTTCCCTTATTTTGGGGCAAAATTGCAGAAATTTCACTTATTTCAGGGAAAAAGTGCAGAAATTTCTCTTATTTTGGGGCAAAAAGGCAGAAATTTCTTTTATTTTGGTACAAAATTGCAGAAATTTTCTTTATTTTGGGGCAAAAATGAAGAAATTCCCCATATTTTGGGGCAAAAAGGCAGAGATTCGCCTTATTATGAGGTAAAATGCTGAAATTCCCCTTATTTTGGGGCAAAAATACAGAAATTCCCTTTATTTTGTGGCAAAAAGGCAGAAATTTCCCTTATTTTGGGGCAAAATTGCAGAAATTTCACTTATTTCAGGGCAAAATTCAAAAATTCCTTTTCTTTTTGGGCAAAAAGACAGAAATTTTGTTTATTTTTGGGTAAAAAGGCAGAAATTTCACTTATTGTGAGGTAAGAAGGCAGAAATTGCTCTTATTTTCGGGCAAAAATGAAGAAATTTCCCTTTTTTGTGGCAAAAGGTATATATTCTCCTTATTTTCGGGCAAAAAAGCAGAAATATCCCGTTTTTTTGGAGCACAATTGCAGAAAATCCCCTAATTGTTGGGCAAAAAGGCAGAATTTCCCTATATGTTGGGGCAAAAAGACAGAAATTCTCCTTATTTTGGGGCAAAACTCAGAAATTCCACTTATTTTGGGGCAAAATTCCAGAAATTTCCCTTATTTTGGGGCAAAATTGCAGAAATTTTACTTATTTTGGGGCACAATTGCAGAAATTTCACTTATTTCAGGTAAAAATGGCAGAAATTTTTCTTATTTTGGGGCAAAAAGGCAGAAATTCCTAATATTTTGTGGCAAAAATGCAGAAATTCCCCTTATTTTGAGGTAAAAAGGCTGAAATTCCCCTTATTTGGGGGCAAAAAGGCAGAAATTTCCCTTATTTTGGGGCAAAATTGCAAACATTTCACTTATTTCAGGGTAATAAGTCAGAAATTTTCCTTATTTTGGGGCAAAAAACACAGAAATTCCCTTTGTTTTGGAAGGAAAATACAGAAATTCCACTTCTTTAGAGGCAAAAAGGCAGAAATTCCCCTTATTTTGAAGCAAAAATGAAGAAATTCCCCTAATTGTTGGGCAAAAAGGCAGAAATTCCCTATATGTTGGGGCAAAAAGACAGAAATTCTCCTTATTTTGGGACAAAACTCAGAAATTCCACTTATTTTGGGGCAAAATTGCAGGAATTTACCTTATTTTGAGGCAAAATTGCAGAAATTTCCCTTATTTGGGGCAAAATTGCAGAAATTTCACTTATTTTCAGGTAAAAAGGCTGAAATATCCTTTATTTTGGGGCAAAAAGGAAGAAATTGCCCTTATTTTGGGGCAAAATTGCAGAAATTTTCCTTATTTTGGGGCAAAAAGGCTGAAATTCTTATTTTGAGGTAAAATGCTGAAATTCCCCATATTTTGGGGCAAAAGGCAAAACTTCTTATTTTGGGGCAAAGAGGCACAAATTTCCCTTATTTTCGGGCAAAATTGCAGAAATTTCATTTATTTCAGGGCAAAAAGTCAGAAATTCCTTTTATTTTGGGGCAAAGAGCAGAAATTTCTTTTATTATGTTACAAAATTGAAGAAATTTATCTTATTTTGAAACAAAAAGGCAGAAAATTCCCCTTATTTTGAGGCAAAAGGCAGAAATTATTCTCAATTTGAGGTAAAATGCAGAAATTCCCTTTATTTTGGGGCTAAAAGGCAGAAATTCCCTGTATTTTGAAGCAAAATTGCAGAAATTCTCTTAATTTTCGGGCAAAAAGGCAGAAATTCTCCTTATTTTGGGGCAAAAAGACAGAAAATCTCCTTTTTCGGGAGCAAACAGTCAGAAATTCCCCTTATTTTGGGGCAAAATTGCAGAAATTTCCTTTACATTGGGGCAAAATTGCAGAAATTTCCCTTATTTTGGGGCAAAATTGCAGAAATTTCAGGTATTTGAGAAAAAAAAGGCAGAAATTTTTTTGGGGGGGCAAAAAGGCAGAAATTTTTTTTATTTTGGTACAAAATTGCAGAAATTTTTCTTATTTTGGGGCAAAAAGTCAGAAATTCCCCATATTTTGGGGCAAAAAGGCAGAAATTCCCCTTATTTTGAGGTAATAAGGCTGAAATTCCCCTTATTTTGGGGCAAAAAGGCAGAAATTTCGTTTATTTTGGGGAAAAGGCAGAAATTGCACTTATTTTGAGTCAAAAAGGTGGAAAATCCCCTTATTTTGGGGCAAAAATGAAGAAATTTGCTTTTTTATGGCAAAAAGGTATACATTCCCTTTATTTTCGGGCAAAAAGGAAGAAATTCTTTGTATTTTGGAGCAAAATTGCAGAAATTTCCCTAATTTTTGGGCAAAAAGGCAGAAATTTTCCTTATTTTGGGGTAAAACTGCAGAAATTTCACTTATTTTGCGGCAAAATGTCAGAAATTCCCCTTATTTTTGGCAAAAAATGCAGAAAATCCCCTTATTTTAGGGCAAAAATGCAGAAATTTCCCTTATTTGTGGACAAAAACAGAAATTCCCCTTATTTTGGGGCAAAATTGCAGAAATTTCCCTTAATATGGGGAAAAATTGCAGAAATTTCCCTTATTTTAGGGCAAAATTGCAGAAATTTCACTTATTTCAGAGAAAAAAAGCAAAAATTTTTCTTATTTTGGGGCAAAAAGGCAGAAATTCCCATTATTTTGGGGCAAAAAGGCAGAAATTCACCTTATTTTGGGGTAAAATTGCAGAAATTTTACATATTTCCGGGCAAAACGGCAGAAATTCCCCTTATTTTGGGGCAAAAAGGCAGAAATTTCCCTTATTTTGGGATAAAATTGCAGAAATTTCCCTTATTTGGGGGCAAAAAGGCAGAAAATCCACTTAATTTCGGGTAAAAAGGCAGAAATTTCTCGTATTTTGGAGCAAAATTGCAGAAACTCCCCTAATTTTGGGGCTAAAAGGCAGAATTTCCCTTTATTTTGGGGCAAAAATAGAGAAATTCTTTTTATTTTGGGGCAAAAATCAGAAATTTCCTTTATTTTGGGGCAAAATTTTAGAAATTTCTTTTATATTGTTACAGACTTGCAGAAATTTTTCTTATTTTGTGGCAAAAAGGCAGAAATTCCCCATATTTTGGTGCAAAAAGGCCGAAATTCCCCTTATTTTGAGGTAAAATCCTGAAATTCCCCATATTTTGGGGCAAAAAGGCAGAAATTCCCCTCATTTGGGGGCAAAAAGGCCCAAATTTCCCTTATTTTCGGGCATAATTGCAGGAATTTCATTTATTTCAGGGCAAAAAGTCAGAAATTCCTTTTATTTTCAGGCAAAAACAGAAATTTCTTTTATTTTGATACAAAATTGTAGAAATTTTCCTTATTTTGGAACAAAAAGGCAAAAATTACCCATATTTTGGGGAAAAAGGCAGAAATTCCTTTTATTTTGAGGTAAAAAGGCTGAAATTCCCGTTATTTTGGGGCATAAAGGCAGAAATTCCCTTTACTTTCTGGCAAAAGGGCAGAAATTCCCGTTAATTGGGGCAGAAAAGCAGAAATTTTCCTTATTTAAGGGCAATAGGGCAGAAATTCCCCTTATTTTGTGGCAAAAAGGCAGAAATTCCCCTTATTTGAAGGTAAAATGCTGAAATTCCCCTTATTTTCGGCAAAAAGGCAGAAATTCCTATTATTTTGGGGCAAAATTGTAGAAATTTCAATTATTTCTGGGCAAAAAGTCAGATATTTGCCTTATTTTGTGGCAAAAAGCAGAAATTCCCTTAATTTTGGGGCCACAAACAGAAATTCCCCTTATTTTGGGGTAAAATTGCAGAAATTTCAAATATTTCAGGGCAAAAAGGCAGAAATTCCACTTTATTTCGGACAATAACGCAGAAATTCCCCGTATTTTAAAGCTAAATTTCAGAAATTCCCCTTATATTGGTGCAAAAATGGAGAAATTCCCTTTATTTTTGTGCAATAAGGCAGATTTCCCCGTATTTTGAAGCAAAATTGCACATATTTCCCTAATTTTGAAGGAAAATGCAGAAATTCACATTATTTTGGAACAAAAAGACAGAAATTCTCCTTATTTCTGGGCAAAAAGTCAGAAATTCCCCTTATTTTGGGGTAAAATTGCAGAAATTTTCTTTATTTTGGGGCAAAATTGCAAAAATTTCCCTTATTTTGGGGCAAAATTGCAGAAATTTCACTTATTTCAGGGAAAAAGTGCAGAAATTTCTCTTATTTTGGGGCAAAAAGGCAGAAATTTCTTTTATTTTGGTACAAAATTGCAGAAATTTTCTTTATTTTGGGGCAAAAATGAAGAAATTCCCCATATTTTGGGGCAAAAAGGCAGAGATTCGCCTTATTATGAGGTAAAATGCTGAAATTCCCCTTATTTTGGGGCAAAAATACAGAAATTCCCTTTATTTTGTGGCAAAAAGGCAGAAATTTCCCTTATTTTGGGGCAAAATTGCAGAAATTTCACTTATTTCAGGGCAAAATTCAAAAATTCCTTTTCTTTTTGGGCAAAAAGACAGAAATTTTGTTTATTTTTGGGTAAAAAGGCAGAAATTTCACTTATTGTGAGGTAAGAAGGCAGAAATTGCTCTTATTTTCGGGCAAAAATGAAGAAATTTCCCTTTTTTGTGGCAAAAGGTATATATTCTCCTTATTTTCGGGCAAAAAAGCAGAAATATCCCGTTTTTTTGGAGCACAATTGCAGAAAATCCCCTAATTGTTGGGCAAAAAGGCAGAATTTCCCTATATGTTGGGGCAAAAAGACAGAAATTCTCCTTATTTTGGGGCAAAACTCAGAAATTCCACTTATTTTGGGGCAAAATTCCAGAAATTTCCCTTATTTTGGGGCAAAATTGCAGAAATTTTACTTATTTTGGGGCACAATTGCAGAAATTTCACTTATTTCAGGTAAAAATGGCAGAAATTTTTCTTATTTTGGGGCAAAAAGGCAGAAATTCCTAATATTTTGTGGCAAAAATGCAGAAATTCCCCTTATTTTGAGGTAAAAAGGCTGAAATTCCCCTTATTTGGGGGCAAAAAGGCAGAAATTTCCCTTATTTTGGGGCAAAATTGCAAACATTTCACTTATTTCAGGGTAATAAGTCAGAAATTTTCCTTATTTTGGGGCAAAAAACACAGAAATTCCCTTTGTTTTGGAAGGAAAATACAGAAATTCCACTTCTTTAGAGGCAAAAAGGCAGAAATTCCCCTTATTTTGAAGCAAAAATGAAGAAATTCCCCTAATTGTTGGGCAAAAAGGCAGAAATTCCCTATATGTTGGGGCAAAAAGACAGAAATTCTCCTTATTTTGGGACAAAACTCAGAAATTCCACTTATTTTGGGGCAAAATTGCAGGAATTTACCTTATTTTGAGGCAAAATTGCAGAAATTTCCCTTATTTGGGGCAAAATTGCAGAAATTTCACTTATTTTCAGGTAAAAAGGCTGAAATATCCTTTATTTTGGGGCAAAAAGGAAGAAATTGCCCTTATTTTGGGGCAAAATTGCAGAAATTTTCCTTATTTTGGGGCAAAAAGGCTGAAATTCTTATTTTGAGGTAAAATGCTGAAATTCCCCATATTTTGGGGCAAAAGGCAAAACTTCTTATTTTGGGGCAAAGAGGCACAAATTTCCCTTATTTTCGGGCAAAATTGCAGAAATTTCATTTATTTCAGGGCAAAAAGTCAGAAATTCCTTTTATTTTGGGGCAAAGAGCAGAAATTTCTTTTATTATGTTACAAAATTGAAGAAATTTATCTTATTTTGAAACAAAAAGGCAGAAAATTCCCCTTATTTTGAGGCAAAAGGCAGAAATTATTCTCAATTTGAGGTAAAATGCAGAAATTCCCTTTATTTTGGGGCTAAAAGGCAGAAATTCCCTGTATTTTGAAGCAAAATTGCAGAAATTCTCTTAATTTTCGGGCAAAAAGGCAGAAATTCTCCTTATTTTGGGGCAAAAAGACAGAAAATCTCCTTTTTCGGGAGCAAACAGTCAGAAATTCCCCTTATTTTGGGGCAAAATTGCAGAAATTTCCTTTACATTGGGGCAAAATTGCAGAAATTTCCCTTATTTTGGGGCAAAATTGCAGAAATTTCAGGTATTTGAGAAAAAAAAGGCAGAAATTTTTTTGGGGGGGCAAAAAGGCAGAAATTTTTTTTATTTTGGTACAAAATTGCAGAAATTTTTCTTATTTTGGGGCAAAAAGTCAGAAATTCCCCATATTTTGGGGCAAAAAGGCAGAAATTCCCCTTATTTTGAGGTAATAAGGCTGAAATTCCCCTTATTTTGGGGCAAAAAGGCAGAAATTTCTTTTATTTTGGGGAAAAGGCAGAAATTGCACTTATTTTGAGTCAAAAAGGTGGAAAATCCCCTTATTTTGGGGCAAAAATGAAGAAATTTGCTTTTTTATGGCAAAAAGGTATACATTCCCTTTATTTTCGGGCAAAAAGGAAGAAATTCTTTGTATTTTGGAGCAAAATTGCAGAAATTTCCCTAATTTTTGGGCAAAAAGGCAGAAATTTTCCTTATTTTGGGGTAAAACTGCAGAAATTTCACTTATTTTGCGGCAAAATGTCAGAAATTCCCCTTATTTTTGGCAAAAAATGCAGAAAATCCCCTTATTTTAGGGCAAAAATGCAGAAATTTCCCTTATTTGTGGACAAAAACAGAAATTCCCCTTATTTTGGGGCAAAATTGCAGAAATTTCCCTTAATATGGGGAAAAATTGCAGAAATTTCCCTTATTTTAGGGCAAAATTGCAGAAATTTCACTTATTTCAGAGAAAAAAAGCAAAAATTTTTCTTATTTTGGGGCAAAAAGGCAGAAATTCCCATTATTTTGGGGCAAAAAGGCAGAAATTCACCTTATTTTGGGGTAAAATTGCAGAAATTTTACATATTTCCGGGCAAAACGGCAGAAATTCCCCTTATTTTGGGGCAAAAAGGCAGAAATTTCCCTTATTTTGGGATAAAATTGCAGAAATTTCCCTTATTTGGGGGCAAAAAGGCAGAAAATCCACTTAATTTCGGGTAAAAAGGCAGAAATTTCTCGTATTTTGGAGCAAAATTGCAGAAACTCCCCTAATTTTGGGGCTAAAAGGCAGAATTTCCCTTTATTTTGGGGCAAAAATAGAGAAATTCTTTTTATTTTGGGGCAAAAATCAGAAATTTCCTTTATTTTGGGGCAAAATTTTAGAAATTTCTTTTATATTGTTACAGACTTGCAGAAATTTTTCTTATTTTGTGGCAAAAAGGCAGAAATTCCCCATATTTTGGTGCAAAAAGGCCGAAATTCCCCTTATTTTGAGGTAAAATCCTGAAATTCCCCATATTTTGGGGCAAAAAGGCAGAAATTCCCCTCATTTGGGGGCAAAAAGGCCCAAATTTCCCTTATTTTCGGGCATAATTGCAGGAATTTCATTTATTTCAGGGCAAAAAGTCAGAAATTCCTTTTATTTTCAGGCAAAAACAGAAATTTCTTTTATTTTGATACAAAATTGTAGAAATTTTCCTTATTTTGGAACAAAAAGGCAAAAATTACCCATATTTTGGGGAAAAAGGCAGAAATTCCTTTTATTTTGAGGTAAAAAGGCTGAAATTCCCGTTATTTTGGGGCATAAAGGCAGAAATTCCCTTTACTTTCTGGCAAAAGGGCAGAAATTCCCGTTAATTGGGGCAGAAAAGCAGAAATTTTCCTTATTTAAGGGCAATAGGGCAGAAATTCCCCTTATTTTGTGGCAAAAAGGCAGAAATTCCCCTTATTTGAAGGTAAAATGCTGAAATTCCCCTTATTTTCGGCAAAAAGGCAGAAATTCCTATTATTTTGGGGCAAAATTGTAGAAATTTCAATTATTTCTGGGCAAAAAGTCAGATATTTGCCTTATTTTGTGGCAAAAAGCAGAAATTCCCTTAATTTTGGGGCCAAAAACAGAAATTCCCCTTATTTTGGGGTAAAATTGCAGAAATTTCAAATATTTCAGGGCAAAAAGGCAGAAATTCCACTTTATTTCGGACAATAACGCAGAAATTCCCCGTATTTTAAAGCTAAATTTCAGAAATTCCCCTTATATTGGTGCAAAAATGGAGAAATTCCCTTTATTTTTGTGCAATAAGGCAGATTTCCCCGTATTTTGAAGCAAAATTGCACATATTTCCCTAATTTTGAAGGAAAATGCAGAAATTCACATTATTTTGGAACAAAAAGACAGAAATTCTCCTTATTTCTGGGCAAAAAGTCAGAAATTCCCCTTATTTTGGGGTAAAATTGCAGAAATTTTCTTTATTTTGGGGCAAAATTGCAAAAATTTCCCTTATTTTGGGGCAAAATTGCAGAAATTTCACTTATTTCAGGGAAAAAGTGCAGAAATTTCTCTTATTTTGGGGCAAAAAGGCAGAAATTTCTTTTATTTTGGTACAAAATTGCAGAAATTTTCTTTATTTTGGGGCAAAAATGAAGAAATTCCCCATATTTTGGGGCAAAAAGGCAGAGATTCGCCTTATTATGAGGTAAAATGCTGAAATTCCCCTTATTTTGGGGCAAAAATACAGAAATTCCCTTTATTTTGTGGCAAAAAGGCAGAAATTTCCCTTATTTTGGGGCAAAATTGCAGAAATTTCACTTATTTCAGGGCAAAATTCAAAAATTCCTTTTCTTTTTGGGCAAAAAGACAGAAATTTTGTTTATTTTTGGGTAAAAAGGCAGAAATTTCACATATTGTGAGGTAAGAAGGCAGAAATTGCTCTTATTTTCGGGCAAAAATGAAGAAATTTCCCTTTTTTGTGGCAAAAGGTATATATTCTCCTTATTTTCGGGCAAAAAAGCAGAAATATCCCGTTTTTTGGAGCACAATTGCAGAAAATCCCCTAATTGTTGGGCAAAAAGGCAGAATTTCCCTATATGTTGGGGCAAAAAGACAGAAATTCTCCTTATTTTGGGGCAAAACTCAGAAATTCCACTTATTTTGGGGCAAAATTCCAGAAATTTCCCTTATTTTGGGGCAAAATTGCAGAAATTTTACTTATTTTGGGGCACAATTGCAGAAATTTCACTTATTTCAGGTAAAAATGGCAGAAATTTTTCTTATTTTGGGGCAAAAAGGCAGAAATTCCTAATATTTTGTGGCAAAAATGCAGAAATTCCCCTTATTTTGAGGTAAAAAGGCTGAAATTCCCCTTATTTGGGGGCAAAAAGGCAGAAAATTCCCCTTATTTTGAGGCAAAAGGCAGAAATTATTCTCAATTTGAGGTAAAATGCAGAAATTCCCTTTATTTTGGGGCTAAAAGGCAGAAATTCCCTGTATTTTGAAGCAAAATTGCAGAAATTCTCTTAATTTTCGGGCAAAAAGGCAGAAATTCTCCTTATTTTGGGGCAAAAAGACAGAAAATCTCCTTTTTCGGGAGCAAACAGTCAGAAATTCCCCTTATTTTGGGGCAAAATTGCAGAAATTTCCTTTACATTGGGGCAAAATTGCAGAAATTTCCCTTATTTTGGGGCAAAATTGCAGAAATTTCAGGTATTTGAGAAAAAAAAGGCAGAAATTTTTTTGGGGGGGCAAAAAGGCAGAAATTTTTTTTATTTTGGTACAAAATTGCAGAAATTTTTCTTATTTTGGGGCAAAAAGTCAGAAATTCCCCATATTTTGGGGCAAAAAGGCAGAAATTCCCCTTATTTTGAGGTAATAAGGCTGAAATTCCCCTTATTTTGGGGCAAAAAGGCAGAAATTTCGTTTATTTTGGGGAAAAGGCAGAAATTGCACTTATTTTGAGTCAAAAAGGTGGAAAATCCCCTTATTTTGGGGCAAAAATGAAGAAATTTGCTTTTTTATGGCAAAAAGGTATACATTCCCTTTATTTTCGGGCAAAAAGGAAGAAATTCTTTGTATTTTGGAGCAAAATTGCAGAAATTTCCCTAATTTTTGGGCAAAAAGGCAGAAATTTTCCTTATTTTGGGGTAAAACTGCAGAAATTTCACTTATTTTGCGGCAAAATGTCAGAAATTCCCCTTATTTTTGGCAAAAAATGCAGAAAATCCCCTTATTTTAGGGCAAAAATGCAGAAATTTCCCTTATTTGTGGACAAAAACAGAAATTCCCCTTATTTTGGGGCAAAATTGCAGAAATTTCCCTTAATATGGGGAAAAATTGCAGAAATTTCCCTTATTTTAGGGCAAAATTGCAGAAATTTCACTTATTTCAGAGAAAAAAAGCAAAAATTTTTCTTATTTTGGGGCAAAAAGGCAGAAATTCCCATTATTTTGGGGCAAAAAGGCAGAAATTCACCTTATTTTGGGGTAAAATTGCAGAAATTTTACATATTTCCGGGCAAAACGGCAGAAATTCCCCTTATTTTGGGGCAAAAAGGCAGAAATTTCCCTTATTTTGGGATAAAATTGCAGAAATTTCCCTTATTTGGGGGCAAAAAGGCAGAAAATCCACTTAATTTCGGGTAAAAAGGCAGAAATTTCTCCTATTTTGGAGCAAAATTGCAGAAACTCCCCTAATTTTGGGGCTAAAAGGCAGAATTTCCCTTTATTTTGGGGCAAAAATAGAGAAATTCTTTTTATTTTGGGGCAAAAATCAGAAATTTCCTTTATTTTGGGGCAAAATTTTAGAAATTTCTTTTATATTGTTACAGACTTGCAGAAATTTTTCTTATTTTGTGGCAAAAAGGCAGAAATTCCCCATATTTTGGTGCAAAAAGGCTGAAATTCCCCTTATTTTGAGGTAAAATCCTGAAATTCCCCATATTTTGGGGCAAAAAGGCAGAAATTCCCCTCATTTGGGGGCAAAAAGGCCCAAATTTCCCTTATTTTCGGGCATAATTGCAGGAATTTCATTTATTTCAGGGCAAAAAGTCAGAAATTCCTTTTATTTTCAGGCAAAAACAGAAATTTCTTTTATTTTGATACAAAATTGTAGAAATTTTCCTTATTTTGGAACAAAAAGGCAAAAATTACCCATATTTTGGGGAAAAAGGCAGAAATTCCTTTTATTTTGAGGTAAAAAGGCTGAAATTCCCGTTATTTTGGGGCATAAAGGCAGAAATTTCCCTTATTTTGGGATAAAATTGCAGAAATTTCCCTTATTTGGGGGCAAAAAGGCAGAAAATCCACTTAATTTCGGGTAAAAAGGCAGAAATTTCTCGTATTTTGGAGCAAAATTGCAGAAACTCCCCTAATTTTGGGGCTAAAAGGCAGAATTTCCCTTTATTTTGGGGCAAAAATAGAGAAATTCTTTTTATTTTGGGGCAAAAATCAGAAATTTCCTTTATTTTGGGGCAAAATTTTAGAAATTTCTTTTATATTGTTACAGACTTGCAGAAATTTTTCTTATTTTGTGGCAAAAAGGCAGAAATTCCCCATATTTTGGTGCAAAAAGGCTGAAATTCCCCTTATTTTGAGGTAAAATCCTGAAATTCCCCATATTTTGGGGCAAAAAGGCAGAAATTCCCCTCATTTGGGGGCAAAAAGGCCCAAATTTCCCTTATTTTCGGGCATAATTGCAGGAATTTCATTTATTTCAGGGCAAAAAGTCAGAAATTCCTTTTATTTTCAGGCAAAAACAGAAATTTCTTTTATTTTGATACAAAATTGTAGAAATTTTCCTTATTTTGGAACAAAAAGGCAAAAATTACCCATATTTTGGGGAAAAAGGCAGAAATTCCTTTTATTTTGAGGTAAAAAGGCTGAAATTCCCGTTATTTTGGGGCATAAAGGCAGAAATTCCCTTTACTTTCTGGCAAAAGGGCAGAAATTCCCGTTAATTGGGGCAGAAAAGCAGAAATTTTCCTTATTTAAGGGCAATAGGGCAGAAATTCCCCTTATTTTGTGGCAAAAAGGCAGAAATTCCCCTTATTTGAAGGTAAAATGCTGAAATTCCCCTTATTTTCGGCAAAAAGGCAGAAATTCCTATTATTTTGGGGCAAAATTGTAGAAATTTCAATTATTTCTGGGCAAAAAGTCAGATATTTGCCTTATTTTGTGGCAAAAAGCAGAAATTCCCTTAATTTTGGGGCCAAAAACAGAAATTCCCCTTATTTTGGGGTAAAATTGCAGAAATTTCAAATATTTCAGGGCAAAAAGGCAGAAATTCCACTTTATTTCGGACAATAACGCAGAAATTCCCCGTATTTTAAAGCTAAATTTCAGACATTCCCCTTATATTGGTGCAAAAATGGAGAAATTCCCTTTATTTTTGTGCAATAAGGCAGATTTCCCCGTATTTTGAAGCAAAATTGCACATATTTCCCTAATTTTGAAGGAAAATGCAGAAATTCACATTATTTTGGAACAAAAAGACAGAAATTCTCCTTATTTCTGGGCAAAAAGTCAGAAATTCCCCTTATTTTGGGGTAAAATTGCAGAAATTTTCTTTATTTTGGGGCAAAATTGCAAAAATTTCCCTTATTTTGGGGCAAAATTGCAGAAATTTCACTTATTTCAGGGAAAAAGTGCAGAAATTTCTCTTATTTTGGGGCAAAAAGGCAGAAATTTCTTTTATTTTGGTACAAAATTGCAGAAATTTTCTTTATTTTGGGGCAAAAATGAAGAAATTCCCCATATTTTGGGGCAAAAAGGCAGAGATTCGCCTTATTATGAGGTAAAATGCTGAAATTCCCCTTATTTTGGGGCAAAAATACAGAAATTCCCTTTATTTTGTGGCAAAAAGGCAGAAATTTCCCTTATTTTGGGGCAAAATTGCAGAAATTTCACTTATTTCAGGGCAAAATTCAAAAATTCCTTTTCTTTTTGGGCAAAAAGACAGAAATTTTGTTTATTTTTGGGTAAAAAGGCAGAAATTTCACATATTGTGAGGTAAGAAGGCAGAAATTGCTCTTATTTTCGGGCAAAAATGAAGAAATTTCCCTTTTTTGTGGCAAAAGGTATATATTCTCCTTATTTTCGGGCAAAAAAGCAGAAATATCCCGTTTTTTGGAGCACAATTGCAGAAAATCCCCTAATTGTTGGGCAAAAAGGCAGAATTTCCCTATATGTTGGGGCAAAAAGACAGAAATTCTCCTTATTTTGGGGCAAAACTCAGAAATTCCACTTATTTTGGGGCAAAATTCCAGAAATTTCCCTTATTTTGGGGCAAAATTGCAGAAATTTTACTTATTTTGGGGCACAATTGCAGAAATTTCACTTATTTCAGGTAAAAATGGCAGAAATTTTTCTTATTTTGGGGCAAAAAGGCAGAAATTCCTAATATTTTGTGGCAAAAATGCAGAAATTCCCCTTATTTTGAGGTAAAAAGGCTGAAATTCCCCTTATTTGGGGGCAAAAAGGCAGAAATTTCCCTTATTTTGGGGCAAAATTGCAAACATTTCACTTATTTCAGGGTAATAAGTCAGAAATTTTCCTTATTTTGGGGCAAAAAACACAGAAATTCCCTTTGTTTTGGAAGGAAAATACAGAAATTCCACTTCTTTAGAGGCAAAAAGGCAGAAATTCCCCTTATTTTGAAGCAAAAATGAAGAAATTCCCCTAATTGTTGGGCAAAAAGGCAGAAATTCCCTATATGTTGGGGCAAAAAGACAGAAATTCTCCTTATTTTGGGACAAAACTCAGAAATTCCACTTATTTTGGGGCAAAATTGCAGGAATTTACCTTATTTTGAGGCAAAATTGCAGAAATTTCCCTTATTTGGGGCAAAATTGCAGAAATTTCACTTATTTTCAGGTAAAAAGGCTGAAATATCCTTTATTTTGGGGCAAAAAGGAAGAAATTCCCCTTATTTTGGGGCAAAATTGCAGAAATTTTCCTTATTTTGGGGCAAAAAGGCTGAAATTCTTATTTTGAGGTAAAATGCTGAAATTCCCCATATTTTGGGGCAAAAGGCAAAACTTCTTATTTTGGGGCAAAGAGGCACAAATTTCCCTTATTTTCGGGCAAAATTGCAGAAATTTCATTTATTTCAGGGCAAAAAGTCAGAAATTCCTTTTATTTTGGGGCAAAGAGCAGAAATTTCTTTTATTATGGTACAAAATTGAAGAAATTTATCTTATTTTGAAACAAAAAGGCAGAAAATTCCCCTTATTTTGAGGCAAAAGGCAGAAATTATTCTCAATTTGAGGTAAAATGCAGAAATTCCATTTATTTTGGGGCTAAAAGGCAGAAATTCCCTGTATTTTGAAGCAAAATTGCAGATATTCTCTTAATTTTCGGGCAAAAAGGCAGAAATTCTCCTTATTTTGGGGCAAAAAGACAGAAAATCTCCTTTTTCGGGAGCAAACAGTCAGAAATTCCCCTTATTTTGGGGCAAAATTGCAGAAATTTCCTTTACATTGGGGCAAAATTGCAGAAATTTCCCTTATTTTGGGGCAAAATTGCAGAAATTTCAGGTATTTGAGAAAAAAAAGGCAGAAATTTTTTTGGGGGGGCAAAAAGGCAGAAATTTTTTTTATTTTGGTACAAAATTGCAGAAATTTTTCTTATTTTGGGGCAAAAAGTCAGAAATTCCCCATATTTTGGGGCAAAAAGGCAGAAATTCCCCTTATTTTGAGGTAATAAGGCTGAAATTCCCCTTATTTTGGGGCAAAAAGGCAGAAATTTCGTTTATTTTGGGGAAAAGGCAGAAATTGCACTTATTTTGAGTCAAAAAGGTGGAAAATCCCCTTATTTTGGGGCAAAAATAAAGAAATTTGCTTTTTTATGGCAAAAAGGTATACATTCCCTTTATTTTCGGGCAAAAAGGAAGAAATTCTTTGTATTTTGGAGCAAAATTGCAGAAATTCCCCCAATTTTTCGGCAAAAAGGCAGAAATTTTCCTTATTTTGGGGTAAAACTGCAGAAATTTCACTTATTTTGCGGCAAAATGTCAGAAATTCCCCTTATTTTTGGCAAAAAATGCAGAAAATCCCCTTATTTTAGGGCAAAAATGCAGAAATTTCCCTTATTTGGGGACAAAAACAGAAATTCCCCTTATTTTGGGGCAAAATTGCAGAAATTTCCCTTATTATGGGGAAAAATTGCAGAAATTTCCCTTATTTTAGGGCAAAATTGCAGAAATTTCACTTATTTCAGAGAAAAAAAGCAAAAATTTTTCTTATTTTGGGGCAAAAAGGCAGAAATTCCCATTATTTTGGGGCAAAAAGGCAGAAATTCACCTTATTTTGGGGTAAAATTGCAGAAATTTTACATATTTCAGGGCAAAACGGCAGAAATTCCCCTTATTTTGGGGCAAAAATGCAGAAATTTCCCTTATTTTGGGATAAAATTGCAGAAATTTCCCTTATTTGGGGGCAAAAAGGCAGAAAATCCACTTAATTTCGGGTAAAAAGGCAGAAATTTCTCGTATTTTGGAGCAAAATTGCAGAAACTCCCCTAATTTTGGGGCTAAAAGGCAGAATTTCCCTTTATTTTGGGGCAAAAATAGAGAAATTCTTTTTATTTTGGGGCAAAAATCAGAAATTTCCTTTATTTTGGGGCAAAATTTTAGAAATTTCTTTTATATTGTTACAGACTTGCAGAAATTTTTCTTATTTTGTGGCAAAAAGGCAGAAATTCCCCATATTTTGGTGCAAAAAGGCTGAAATTCCCCTTATTTTGAGGTAAAATCCTGAAATTCCCCATATTTTGGGGCAAAAAGGCAGAAATTCCCCTCATTTGGGGGCAAAAAGGCCCAAATTTCCCTTATTTTCGGGCATAATTGCAGGAATTTCATTTATTTCAGGGCAAAAAGTCAGAAATTCCTTTTATTTTCAGGCAAAAACAGAAATTTCTTTTATTTTGATACAAAATTGTAGAAATTTTCCTTATTTTGGAACAAAAAGGCAAAAATTACCCATATTTTGGGGAAAAAGGCAGAAATTCCTTTTATTTTGAGGTAAAAAGGCTGAAATTCCCGTTATTTTGGGGCATAAAGGCAGAAATTCCCTTTACTTTCTGGCAAAAGGGCAGAAATTCCCGTTAATTGGGGCAGAAAAGCAGAAATTTTCCTTATTTAAGGGCAATAGGGCAGAAATTCCCCTTATTTTGTGGCAAAAAGGCAGAAATTCCCCTTATTTGAAGGTAAAATGCTGAAATTCCCCTTATTTTCGGCAAAAAGGCAGAAATTCCTATTATTTTGGGGCAAAATTGTAGAAATTTCAATTATTTCTGGGCAAAAAGTCAGATATTTGCCTTATTTTGTGGCAAAAAGCAGAAATTCCCTTAATTTTGGGGCCAAAAACAGAAATTCCCCTTATTTTGGGGTAAAATTGCAGAAATTTCAAATATTTCAGGGCAAAAAGGCAGAAATTCCACTTTATTTCGGACAATAACGCAGAAATTCCCCGTATTTTAAAGCTAAATTTCAGAAATTCCCCTTATATTGGTGCAAAAATGGAGAAATTCCCTTTATTTTTGTGCAATAAGGCAGATTTCCCCGTATTTTGAAGCAAAATTGCACATATTTCCCTAATTTTGAAGGAAAATGCAGAAATTCACATTATTTTGGAACAAATAGACAAAAATTCTCCTTATTTCTGGGCAAAAAGTCAGAAATTCCCCTTATTTTGGGGTAAAATTGCAGAAATTTTCTTTATTTTGGGGCAAAATTGCAAAAATTTCCCTTATTTTGGGGCAAAATTGCAGAAATTTCACTTATTTCAGGGAAAAAGTGCAGAAATTTCTCTTATTTTGGGGCAAAAAGGCAGAAATTTCTTTTATTTTGGTACAAAATTGCAGAAATTTTCTTTATTTTGGGGCAAAAATGAAGAAATTCCCCATATTTTGGGGCAAAAAGGCAGAGATTCGCCTTATTATGAGGTAAAATGCTGAAATTCCCCTTATTTTGGGGCAAAAATACAGAAATTCCCTTTATTTTGTGGCAAAAAGGCAGAAATTTCCCTTATTTTGGGGCAAAATTGCAGAAATTTCACTTATTTCAGGGCAAAATTCAAAAATTCCTTTTCTTTTTGGGCAAAAAGACAGAAATTTTGTTTATTTTTGGGTAAAAAGGCAGAAATTTCACTTATTGTGAGGTAAGAAGGCAGAAATTGCTCTTATTTTGGGGCAAAAATGAAGAAATTTCCTTTTTTGGGGCAAAAGGTATATATTCTCCTTATTTTCGGGCAAAAAAGCAGAAATATCCCGTTTTTTGGAGCACAATTGCAGAAAATTCCCTAATTGTGGGGCAAAAAGGCAGAATTTCCCTATATGTTGGGGCAAAAAGACAGAAATTCTCCTTATTTTGGGGCAAAATTCCAGAAATTTCCCTTATTTTGGGGCAAAATTGCAGAAATTTCACTTATTTTGGGGCAAAATTGCGGAAATTTCACTTATTTCAGATAAAAAAAAGGCAGAAATTTTCCTTATTTTGGGGCAAAAAGGCAGAAATTCCTAATATTTTGTGGCAATAATGCAGAAATTCCCCTTATTTTGAGGTAAAAAGGCTGAAATTCCCCTTATTTGGGGGCAAAAAGGCAGAAATTTCCCTTATTTTGGGGCAAAATTGCAACCATTTAACTTATTTCAGGGTAATAAGTCAGAAATTTTCCTTATTTTGGGGCAAAAAACACAGAAATTCCCTTTGTTTTGGAAGGAAAATACAGAAATTCCACTTCTTTAGAGGCAAAAAGGCAGAAATTCCCCTTATTTTGAAGCAAAAATGAAGAAATTCCCCTAATTGTTGGGCAAAAAGGCAGAAATTCCCTATATGTTGGGGCAAAAAGGCAGAAATTTCCCTTATTTTGGGGCAAAATTGCAGAAATTTCACTTATTTCAGGGCAAAATTCAAAAATTCCTTTTCTTTTTGGGCAAAAAGACAGAAATTTTGTTTATTTTTGGGTAAAAAGGCAGAAATTTCACATATTGTGAGGTAAGAAGGCAGAAATTGCTCTTATTTTCGGGCAAAAATGAAGAAATTTCCCTTTTTTGTGGCAAAAGGTATATATTCTCCTTATTTTCGGGCAAAAAAGCAGAAATATCCCGTTTTTTGGAGCACAATTGCAGAAAATCCCCTAATTGTTGGGCAAAAAGGCAGAATTTCCCTATATGTTGGGGCAAAAAGACAGAAATTCTCCTTATTTTGGGGCAAAACTCAGAAATTCCACTTATTTTGGGGCAAAATTCCAGAAATTTCCCTTATTTTGGGGCAAAATTGCAGAAATTTTACTTATTTTGGGGCACAATTGCAGAAATTTCACTTATTTCAGGTAAAAATGGCAGAAATTTTTCTTATTTTGGGGCAAAAAGGCAGAAATTCCTAATATTTTGTGGCAAAAATGCAGAAATTCCCCTTATTTTGAGGTAAAAAGGCTGAAATTCCCCTTATTTGGGGGCAAAAAGGCAGAAATTTCCCTTATTTTGGGGCAAAATTGCAAACATTTCACTTATTTCAGGGTAATAAGTCAGAAATTTTCCTTATTTTGGGGCAAAAAACACAGAAATTCCCTTTGTTTTGGAAGGAAAATACAGAAATTCCACTTCTTTAGAGGCAAAAAGGCAGAAATTCCCCTTATTTTGAAGCAAAAATGAAGAAATTCCCCTAATTGTTGGGCAAAAAGGCAGAAATTCCCTATATGTTGGGGCAAAAAGACAGAAATTCTCCTTATTTTGGGACAAAACTCAGAAATTCCACTTATTTTGGGGCAAAATTGCAGGAATTTACCTTATTTTGAGGCAAAATTGCAGAAATTTCCCTTATTTGGGGCAAAATTGCAGAAATTTCACTTATTTTCAGGTAAAAAGGCTGAAATATCCTTTATTTTGGGGCAAAAAGGAAGAAATTCCCCTTATTTTGGGGCAAAATTGCAGAAATTTTCCTTATTTTGGGGCAAAAAGGCTGAAATTCTTATTTTGAGGTAAAATGCTGAAATTCCCCATATTTTGGGGCAAAAGGCAAAACTTCTTATTTTGGGGCAAAGAGGCACAAATTTCCCTTATTTTCGGGCAAAATTGCAGAAATTTCATTTATTTCAGGGCAAAAAGTCAGAAATTCCTTTTATTTTGGGGCAAAGAGCAGAAATTTCTTTTATTATGGTACAAAATTGAAGAAATTTATCTTATTTTGAAACAAAAAGGCAGAAAATTCCCCTTATTTTGAGGCAAAAGGCAGAAATTATTCTCAATTTGAGGTAAAATGCAGAAATTCCCTTTATTTTGGGGCTAAAAGGCAGAAATTCCCTGTATTTTGAAGCAAAATTGCAGATATTCTCTTAATTTTCGGGCAAAAAGGCAGAAATTCTCCTTATTTTGGGGCAAAAAGACAGAAAATCTCCTTTTTCGGGAGCAAACAGTCAGAAATTCCCCTTATTTTGGGGCAAAATTGCAGAAATTTCCTTTACATTGGGGCAAAATTGCAGAAATTTCCCTTATTTTGGGGCAAAATTGCAGAAATTTCAGGTATTTGAGAAAAAAAAGGCAGAAATTTTTTTGGGGGGGCAAAAAGGCAGAAATTTTTTTTATTTTGGTACAAAATTGCAGAAATTTTTCTTATTTTGGGGCAAAAAGTCAGAAATTCCCCATATTTTGGGGCAAAAAGGCAGAAATTCCCCTTATTTTGAGGTAATAAGGCTGAAATTCCCCTTATTTTGGGGCAAAAAGGCAGAAATTTCGTTTATTTTGGGGAAAAGGCAGAAATTGCACTTATTTTGAGTCAAAAAGGTGGAAAATCCCCTTATTTTGGGGCAAAAATGAAGAAATTTGCTTTTTTATGGCAAAAAGGTATACATTCCCTATATTTTCGGGCAAAAAGGAAGAAATTCTTTGTATTTTGGAGCAAAATTGCAGAAATTCCCCCAATTTTTCGGCAAAAAGGCAGAAATTTTCCTTATTTTGGGGTAAAACTGCAGAAATTTCACTTATTTTGCGGCAAAATGTCAGAAATTCCCCTTATTTTTGGCAAAAAATGCAGAAAATCCCCTTATTTTAGGGCAAAAATGCAGAAATTTCCCTTATTTGGGGACAAAAACAGAAATTCCCCTTATTTTGGGGCAAAATTGCAGAAATTTCCCTTATTATGGGGAAAAATTGCAGAAATTTCCCTTATTTTAGGGCAAAATTGCAGAAATTTCACTTATTTCAGAGAAAAAAAGCAAAAATTTTTCTTATTTTGGGGCAAAAAGGCAGAAATTCCCATTATTTTGGGGCAAAAAGGCAGAAATTCACCTTATTTTGGGGTAAAATTGCAGAAATTTTACATATTTCAGGGCAAAACGGCAGAAATTCCCCTTATTTTGGGGCAAAAATGCAGAAATTTCCCTTATTTTGGGATAAAATTGCAGAAATTTCCCTTATTTGGGGGCAAAAAGGCAGAAAATCCACTTAATTTCGGGTAAAAAGGCAGAAATTTCTCGTATTTTGGAGCAAAATTGCAGAAACTCCCCTAATTTTGGGGCTAAAAGGCAGAATTTCCCTTTATTTTGGGGCAAAAATAGAGAAATTCTTTTTATTTTGGGGCAAAAATCAGAAATTTCCTTTATTTTGGGGCAAAATTTTAGAAATTTCTTTTATATTGTTACAGACTTGCAGAAATTTTTCTTATTTTGTGGCAAAAAGGCAGAAATTCCCCATATTTTGGTGCAAAAAGGCTGAAATTCCCCTTATTTTGAGGTAAAATCCTGAAATTCCCCATATTTTGGGGCAAAAAGGCAGAAATTCCCCTCATTTGGGGGCAAAAAGGCCCAAATTTCCCTTATTTTCGGGCATAATTGCAGGAATTTCATTTATTTCAGGGCAAAAAGTCAGAAATTCCTTTTATTTTCAGGCAAAAACAGAAATTTCTTTTATTTTGATACAAAATTGTAGAAATTTTCCTTATTTTGGAACAAAAAGGCAAAAATTACCCATATTTTGGGGAAAAAGGCAGAAATTCCTTTTATTTTGAGGTAAAAAGGCTGAAATTCCCGTTATTTTGGGGCATAAAGGCAGAAATTCCCTTTACTTTCTGGCAAAAGGGCAGAAATTCCCGTTAATTGGGGCAGAAAAGCAGAAATTTTCCTTATTTAAGGGCAATAGGGCAGAAATTCCCCTTATTTTGTGGCAAAAAGGCAGAAATTCCCCTTATTTGAAGGTAAAATGCTGAAATTCCCCTTATTTTCGGCAAAAAGGCAGAAATTCCTATTATTTTGGGGCAAAATTGTAGAAATTTCAATTATTTCTGGGCAAAAAGTCAGATATTTGCCTTATTTTGTGGCAAAAAGCAGAAATTCCCTTAATTTTGGGGCCAAAAACAGAAATTCCCCTTATTTTGGGGTAAAATTGCAGAAATTTCAAATATTTCAGGGCAAAAAGGCAGAAATTCCACTTTATTTCGGACAATAACGCAGAAATTCCCCGTATTTTAAAGCTAAATTTCAGAAATTCCCCTTATATTGGTGCAAAAATGGAGAAATTCCCTTTATTTTTGTGCAATAAGGCAGATTTCCCCGTATTTTGAAGCAAAATTGCACATATTTCCCTAATTTTGAAGGAAAATGCAGAAATTCACATTATTTTGGAACAAATAGACAAAAATTCTCCTTATTTCTGGGCAAAAAGTCAGAAATTCCCCTTATTTTGGGGTAAAATTGCAGAAATTTTCTTTATTTTGGGGCAAAATTGCAAAAATTTCCCTTATTTTGGGGCAAAATTGCAGAAATTTCACTTATTTCAGGGAAAAAGTGCAGAAATTTCTCTTATTTTGGGGCAAAAAGGCAGAAATTTCTTTTATTTTGGTACAAAATTGCAGAAATTTTCTTTATTTTGGGGCAAAAATGAAGAAATTCCCCATATTTTGGGGCAAAAAGGCAGAGATTCGCCTTATTATGAGGTAAAATGCTGAAATTCCCCTTATTTTGGGGCAAAAATACAGAAATTCCCTTTATTTTGTGGCAAAAAGGCAGAAATTTTCCTTATTTTGGGGCAAAATTGCAGAAATTTCACTTATTTCAGGGCAAAATTCAAAAATTCCTTTTCTTTTTGGGCAAAAAGACAGAAATTTTGTTTATTTTTGGGTAAAAAGGCAGAAATTTCACTTATTGTGAGGTAAGAAGGCAGAAATTGCTCTTATTTTGGGGCAAAAATGAAGAAATTTCCTTTTTTGGGGCAAAAGGTATATATTCTCCTTATTTTCGGGCAAAAAAGCAGAAATATCCCGTTTTTTGGAGCACAATTGCAGAAAATTCCCTAATTGTGGGGCAAAAAGGCAGAATTTCCCTATATGTTGGGGCAAAAAGACAGAAATTCTCCTTATTTTGGGGCAAAACTCAGAAATTCCACTTATTTTGGGGCAAAATTCCAGAAATTTCCCTTATTTTGGGGCAAAATTGCAGAAATTTCACTTATTTTGGGGCAAAATTGCAGAAATTTCACTTATTTCAGATAAAAAAAAGGCAGAAATTTTCCTTATTTTGGGGCAAAAAGGCAGAAATTCCTAATATTTTGTGGCAATAATGCAGAAATTCCCCTTATTTTGAGGTAAAAAGGCTGAAATTCCCCTTATTTGGGGGCAAAAAGGCAGAAATTTCCCTTATTTTGGGGCAAAATTGCAACCATTTAACTTATTTCAGGGTAATAAGTCAGAAATTTTCCTTATTTTGGGGCAAAAAACACAGAAATTCCCTTTGTTTTGGAAGGAAAATACAGAAATTCCACTTCTTTAGAGGCAAAAAGGCAGAAATTCCCCTTATTTTGAAGCAAAAATGAAGAAATTCCCCTAATTGTTGGGCAAAAAGGCAGAAATTCCCTATATGTTGGGGCAAAAAGACAGAAATTCTCCTTATTTTGGGACAAAACTCAGAAATTCCACTTATTTTGGGGCAAAATTGCAGGAATTTACCTTATTTTGAGGCAAAATTGCAGAAATTTCCCTTATTTGGGGCAAAATTGCAGAAATTTCACTTATTTTCAGGTAAAAAGGCTGAAATATCCTTTATTTTGGGGCAAAAAGGAAGAAATTCCCCTTATTTTGGGGCAAAATTGCAGAAATTTTCCTTATTTTGGGGCAAAAAGGCTGAAATTCTTATTTTGAGGTAAAATGCTGAAATTCCCCATATTTTGGGGCAAAAGGCAAAACTTCTTATTTTGGGGCAAAGAGGCACAAATTTCCCTTATTTTCGGGCAAAATTGCAGAAATTTCATTTATTTCAGGGCAAAAAGTCAGAAATTCCTTTTATTTTGGGGCAAAGAGCAGAAATTTCTTTTATTATGTTACAAAATTGAAGAAATTTATCTTATTTTGAAACAAAAAGGCAGAAAATTCCCCTTATTTTGAGGCAAAAGGCAGAAATTATTCTCAATTTGAGGTAAAATGCAGAAATTCCCTTTATTTTGGGGCTAAAAGGCAGAAATTCCCTGTATTTTGAAGCAAAATTGCAGATATTCTCTTAATTTTCGGGCAAAAAGGCAGAAATTCTCCTTATTTTGGGGCAAAAAGACAGAAAATCTCCTTTTTCGGGAGCAAACAGTCAGAAATTCCCTTTATTTTGGGGCAAAATTGCAGAAATTTCCTTTACATTGGGGCAAAATTGCAGAAATTTCCCTTATTTTGGGGCAAAATTGCAGAAATTTCAGGTATTTGAGAAAAAAAAGGCAGAAATTTTTTTGGGGGGGCAAAAAGGCAGAAATTTTTTTTATTTTGGTACAAAATTGCAGAAATTTTTCTTATTTTGGGGCAAAAAGTCAGAAATTCCCCATATTTTGGGGCAAAAAGGCAGAAATTCCCCTTATTTTGAGGTAATAAGGCTGAAATTCCCCTTATTTTGGGGCAAAAAGGCAGAAATTTCGTTTATTTTGGGGAAAAGGCAGAAATTGCACTTATTTTGAGTCAAAAAGGTGGAAAATCCCCTTATTTTGGGGCAAAAATGAAGAAATTTGCTTTTTTATGGCAAAAAGGTATACATTCCCTTTATTTTCGGGCAAAAAGGAAGAAATTCTTTGTATTTTGGAGCAAAATTGCAGAAATTCCCCTAATTTTTCGGCAAAAAGGCAGAAATTTTCCTTATTTTGGGGTAAAACTGCAGAAATTTCAATTATTTTGCGGCAAAATGTCAGAAATTCCCCTTATTTTTGGCAAAAAATGCAGAAAATCCCCTTATTTTAGGGCAAAAATGCAGAAATTTCCCTTATTTGGGGACAAAAACAGAAATTCCCCTTATTTTGGGGCAAAATTGCAGAAATTTCCCTTATTATGGGGAAAAATTGCAGAAATTTCCCTTATTTTAGGGCAAAATTGCAGAAATTTCACTTATTTCAGAGAAAAAAAGCAAAAATTTTTCTTATTTTGGGGCAAAAAGGCAGAAATTCCCATTATTTTGGGGCAAAAAGGCAGAAATTCACCTTATTTTGGGGTAAAATTGCAGAAATTTTACATATTTCAGGGCAAAACGGCAGAAATTCCCCTTATTTTGGGGCAAAAATGCAGAAATTTCCCTTATTTTGGGATAAAATTGCAGAAATTTCCCTTATTTGGGGGCAAAAAGGCAGAAAATCCACTTAATTTCGGGTAAAAAGGCAGAAATTTCTCGTATTTTGGAGCAAAATTGCAGAAACTCCCCTAATTTTGGGGCTAAAAGGCAGAATTTCCCTTTATTTTGGGGCAAAAATAGAGAAATTCTTTTTATTTTGGGGCAAAAATCAGAAATTTCCTTTATTTTGGGGCAAAATTTTAGAAATTTCTTTTATATTGTTACAGACTTGCAGAAATTTTTCTTATTTTGTGGCAAAAAGGCAGAAATTCCCCATATTTTGGTGCAAAAAGGCTGAAATTCCCCTTATTTTGAGGTAAAATCCTGAAATTCCCCATATTTTGGGGCAAAAAGGCAGAAATTCCCCTCATTTGGGGGCAAAAAGGCCCAAATTTCCCTTATTTTCGGGCATAATTGCAGGAATTTCATTTATTTCAGGGCAAAAAGTCAGAAATTCCTTTTATTTTCAGGCAAAAACAGAAATTTCTTTTATTTTGATACAAAATTGTAGAAATTTTCCTTATTTTGGAACAAAAAGGCAAAAATTACCCATATTTTGGGGAAAAAGGCAGAAATTCCTTTTATTTTGAGGTAAAAAGGCTGAAATTCCCGTTATTTTGGGGCATAAAGGCAGAAATTCCCTTTACTTTCTGGCAAAAGGGCAGAAATTCCCGTTAATTGGGGCAGAAAAGCAGAAATTTTCCTTATTTAAGGGCAATAGGGCAGAAATTCCCCTTATTTTGTGGCAAAAAGGCAGAAATTCCCCTTATTTGAAGGTAAAATGCTGAAATTCCCCTTATTTTCGGCAAAAAGGCAGAAATTCCTATTATTTTGGGGCAAAATTGTAGAAATTTCAATTATTTCTGGGCAAAAAGTCAGATATTTGCCTTATTTTGTGGCAAAAAGCAGAAATTCCCTTAATTTTGGGGCCAAAAACAGAAATTCCCCTTATTTTGGGGTAAAATTGCAGAAATTTCAAATATTTCAGGGCAAAAAGGCAGAAATTCCACTTTATTTCGGACAATAACGCAGAAATTCCCCGTATTTTAAAGCTAAATTTCAGAAATTCCCCTTATATTGGTGCAAAAATGGAGAAATTCCCTTTATTTTTGTGCAATAAGGCAGATTTCCCCGTATTTTGAAGCAAAATTGCACATATTTCCCTAATTTTGAAGGAAAATGCAGAAATTCACATTATTTTGGAACAAAAAGACAGAAATTCTCCTTATTTCTGGGCAAAAAGTCAGAAATTCCCCTTATTTTGGGGTAAAATTGCAGAAATTTTCTTTATTTTGGGGCAAAATTGCAAAAATTTCCCTTATTTTGGGGCAAAATTGCAGAAATTTCACTTATTTCAGGGAAAAAGTGCAGAAATTTCTCTTATTTTGGGGCAAAAAGGCAGAAATTTCTTTTATTTTGGTACAAAATTGCAGAAATTTTCTTTATTTTGGGGCAAAAATGAAGAAATTCCCCATATTTTGGGGCAAAAAGGCAGAGATTCGCCTTATTATGAGGTAAAATGCTGAAATTCCCCTTATTTTGGGGCAAAAATACAGAAATTCCCTTTATTTTGTGGCAAAAAGGCAGAAATTTCCCTTATTTTGGGGCAAAATTGCAGAAATTTCACTTATTTCAGGGCAAAATTCAAAAATTCCTTTTCTTTTTGGGCAAAAAGACAGAAATTTTGTTTATTTTTGGGTAAAAAGGCAGAAATTTCACATATTGTGAGGTAAGAAGGCAGAAATTGCTCTTATTTTCGGGCAAAAATGAAGAAATTTCCCTTTTTTGTGGCAAAAGGTATATATTCTCCTTATTTTCGGGCAAAAAAGCAGAAATATCCCGTTTTTTGGAGCACAATTGCAGAAAATCCCCTAATTGTTGGGCAAAAAGGCAGAATTTCCCTATATGTTGGGGCAAAAAGACAGAAATTCTCCTTATTTTGGGGCAAAACTCAGAAATTCCACTTATTTTGGGGCAAAATTCCAGAAATTTCCCTTATTTTGGGGCAAAATTGCAGAAATTTTACTTATTTTGGGGCACAATTGCAGAAATTTCACTTATTTCAGGTAAAAATGGCAGAAATTCCTAATATTTTGTGGCAAAAATGCAGAAATTCCCCTTATTTTGAGGTAAAAAGGCTGAAATTCCCCTTATTTGGGGGCAAAAAGGCAGAAATTTCCCTTATTTTGGGGCAAAATTGCAAACATTTCACTTATTTCAGGGTAATAAGTCAGAAATTTTCCTTATTTTGGGGCAAAAAACACAGAAATTCCCTTTGTTTTGGAAGGAAAATACAGAAATTCCACTTCTTTAGAGGCAAAAAGGCAGAAATTCCCCTTATTTTGAAGCAAAAATGAAGAAATTCCCCTAATTGTTGGGCAAAAAGGCAGAAATTCCCTATATGTTGGGGCAAAAAGACAGAAATTCTCCTTATTTTGGGACAAAACTCAGAAATTCCACTTATTTTGGGGCAAAATTGCAGGAATTTACCTTATTTTGAGGCAAAATTGCAGAAATTTCCCTTATTTGGGGCAAAATTGCAGAAATTTCACTTATTTTCAGGTAAAAAGGCTGAAATATCCTTTATTTTGGGGCAAAAAGGAAGAAATTCCCCTTATTTTGGGGCAAAATTGCAGAAATTTTCCTTATTTTGGGGCAAAAAGGCTGAAATTCTTATTTTGAGGTAAAATGCTGAAATTCCCCATATTTTGGGGCAAAAGGCAAAACTTCTTATTTTGGGGCAAAGAGGCACAAATTTCCCTTATTTTCGGGCAAAATTGCAGAAATTTCATTTATTTCAGGGCAAAAAGTCAGAAATTCCTTTTATTTTGGGGCAAAGAGCAGAAATTTCTTTTATTATGGTACAAAATTGAAGAAATTTATCTTATTTTGAAACAAAAAGGCAGAAAATTCCCCTTATTTTGAGGCAAAAGGCAGAAATTATTCTCAATTTGAGGTAAAATGCAGAAATTCCCTTTATTTTGGGGCTAAAAGGCAGAAATTCCCTGTATTTTGAAGCAAAATTGCAGATATTCTCTTAATTTTCGGGCAAAAAGGCAGAAATTCTCCTTATTTTGGGGCAAAAAGACAGAAAATCTCCTTTTTCGGGAGCAAACAGTCAGAAATTCCCTTTATTTTGGGGCAAAATTGCAGAAATTTCCTTTACATTGGGGCAAAATTGCAGAAATTTCCCTTATTTTGGGGCAAAATTGCAGAAATTTCAGGTATTTGAGAAAAAAAAGGCAGAAATTTTTTTGGGGGGGCAAAAAGGCAGAAATTTTTTTTATTTTGGTACAAAATTGCAGAAATTTTTCTTATTTTGGGGCAAAAAGTCAGAAATTCCCCATATTTTGGGGCAAAAACGCAGAAATTCCCCTTATTTTGAGGTAATAAGGCTGAAATTCCCCTTATTTTGGGGCAAAAAGGCAGAAATTTCGTTTATTTTGGGGAAAAGGCAGAAATTGCACTTATTTTGAGTCAAAAAGGTGGAAAATCCCCTTATTTTGGGGCAAAAATGAAGAAATTTGCTTTTTTATGGCAAAAAGGTATACATTCCCTTTATTTTCGGGCAAAAAGGAAGAAATTCTTTGTATTTTGGAGCAAAATTGCAGAAATTCCCCTAATTTTTCGGCAAAAAGGCAGAAATTTTCCTTATTTTGGGGTAAAACTGCAGAAATTTCAATTATTTTGCGGCAAAATGTCAGAAATTCCCCTTATTTTTGGCAAAAAATGCAGAAAATCCCCTTATTTTAGGGCAAAAATGCAGAAATTTCCCTTATTTGGGGACAAAAACAGAAATTCCCCTTATTTTGGGGCAAAATTGCAGAAATTTCCCTTATTATGGGGAAAAATTGCAGAAATTTCCCTTATTTTAGGGCAAAATTGCAGAAATTTCACTTATTTCAGAGAAAAAAAGCAAAAATTTTTCTTATTTTGGGGCAAAAAGGCAGAAATTCCCATTATTTTGGGGCAAAAAGGCAGAAATTCACCTTATTTTGGGGTAAAATTGCAGAAATTTTACATATTTCAGGGCAAAACGGCAGAAATTCCCCTTATTTTGGGGCAAAAATGCAGAAATTTCCCTTATTTTGGGATAAAATTGCAGAAATTTCCCTTATTTGGGGGCAAAAAGGCAGAAAATCCACTTAATTTCGGGTAAAAAGGCAGAAATTTCTCGTATTTTGGAGCAAAATTGCAGAAACTCCCCTAATTTTGGGGCTAAAAGGCAGAATTTCCCTTTATTTTGGGGCAAAAATAGAGAAATTCTTTTTATTTTGGGGCAAAAATCAGAAATTTCCTTTATTTTGGGGCAAAATTTTAGAAATTTCTTTTATATTGTTACAGACTTGCAGAAATTTTTCTTATTTTGTGGCAAAAAGGCAGAAATTCCCCATATTTTGGTGCAAAAAGGCTGAAATTCCCCTTATTTTGAGGTAAAATCCTGAAATTCCCCATATTTTGGGGCAAAAAGGCAGAAATTCCCCTCATTTGGGGGCAAAAAGGCACAAATTTCCCTTATTTTCGGGCATAATTGCAGGAATTTCATTTATTTCAGGGCAAAAAGTCAGAAATTCCTTTTATTTTCAGGCAAAAACAGAAATTTCTTTTATTTTGATACAAAATTGTAGAAATTTTCCTTATTTTGGAACAAAAAGGCAAAAATTACCCATATTTTGGGGAAAAAGGCAGAAATTCCTTTTATTTTGAGGTAAAAAGGCTGAAATTCCCGTTATTTTGGGGCATAAAGGCAGAAATTCCCTTTACTTTCTGGCAAAAGGGCAGAAATTCCCGTTAATTGGGGCAGAAAAGCAGAAATTTTCCTTATTTAAGGGCAATAGGGCAGAAATTCCCCTTATTTTGTGGCAAAAAGGCAGAAATTCCCCTTATTTGAAGGTAAAATGCTGAAATTCCCCTTATTTTCGGCAAAAAGGCAGAAATTCCTATTATTTTGGGGCAAAATTGTAGAAATTTCAATTATTTCTGGGCAAAAAGTCAGATATTTGCCTTATTTTGTGGCAAAAAGCAGAAATTCCCTTAATTTTGGGGCCAAAAACAGAAATTCCCCTTATTTTGGGGTAAAATTGCAGAAATTTCAAATATTTCAGGGCAAAAAGGCAGAAATTCCACTTTATTTCGGACAATAACGCAGAAATTCCCCGTATTTTAAAGCTAAATTTCAGAAATTCCCCTTATATTGGTGCAAAAATGGAGAAATTCCCTTTATTTTTGTGCAATAAGGCAGATTTCCCCGTATTTTGAAGCAAAATTGCACATATTTCCCTAATTTTGAAGGAAAATGCAGAAATTCACATTATTTTGGAACAAAAAGACAGAAATTCTCCTTATTTCTGGGCAAAAAGTCAGAAATTCCCCTTATTTTGGGGTAAAATTGCAGAAATTTTCTTTATTTTGGGGCAAAATTGCAAAAATTTCCCTTATTTTGGGGCAAAATTGCAGAAATTTCACTTATTTCAGGGAAAAAGTGCAGAAATTTCTCTTATTTTGGGGCAAAAAGGCAGAAATTTCTTTTATTTTGGTACAAAATTGCAGAAATTTTCTTTATTTTGGGGCAAAAATGAAGAAATTCCCCATATTTTGGGGCAAAAAGGCAGAGATTCGCCTTATTATGAGGTAAAATGCTGAAATTCCCCTTATTTTGGGGCAAAAATACAGAAATTCCCTTTATTTTGTGGCAAAAAGGCAGAAATTTCCCTTATTTTGGGGCAAAATTGCAGAAATTTCACTTATTTCAGGGCAAAATTCAAAAATTCCTTTTCTTTTTGGGCAAAAAGACAGAAATTTTGTTTATTTTTGGGTAAAAAGGCAGAAATTTCACATATTGTGAGGTAAGAAGGCAGAAATTGCTCTTATTTTCGGGCAAAAATGAAGAAATTTCCCTTTTTTGTGGCAAAAGGTATATATTCTCCTTATTTTCGGGCAAAAAAGCAGAAATATCCCGTTTTTTGGAGCACAATTGCAGAAAATCCCCTAATTGTTGGGCAAAAAGGCAGAATTTCCCTATATGTTGGGGCAAAAAGACAGAAATTCTCCTTATTTTGGGGCAAAACTCAGAAATTCCACTTATTTTGGGGCAAAATTCCAGAAATTTCCCTTATTTTGGGGCAAAATTGCAGAAATTTTACTTATTTTGGGGCACAATTGCAGAAATTTCACTTATTTCAGGTAAAAATGGCAGAAATTCCTAATATTTTGTGGCAAAAATGCAGAAATTCCCCTTATTTTGAGGTAAAAAGGCTGAAATTCCCCTTATTTGGGGGCAAAAAGGCAGAAATTTCCCTTATTTTGGGGCAAAATTGCAAACATTTCACTTATTTCAGGGTAATAAGTCAGAAATTTTCCTTATTTTGGGGCAAAAAACACAGAAATTCCCTTTGTTTTGGAAGGAAAATACAGAAATTCCACTTCTTTAGAGGCAAAAAGGCAGAAATTCCCCTTATTTTGAAGCAAAAATGAAGAAATTCCCCTAATTGTTGGGCAAAAAGGCAGAAATTCCCTATATGTTGGGGCAAAAAGACAGAAATTCTCCTTATTTTGGGACAAAACTCAGAAATTCCACTTATTTTGGGGCAAAATTGCAGGAATTTACCTTATTTTGAGGCAAAATTGCAGAAATTTCCCTTATTTGGGGCAAAATTGCAGAAATTTCACTTATTTTCAGGTAAAAAGGCTGAAATATCCTTTATTTTGGGGCAAAAAGGAAGAAATTCCCCTTATTTTGGGGCAAAATTGCAGAAATTTTCCTTATTTTGGGGCAAAAAGGCTGAAATTCTTATTTTGAGGTAAAATGCTGAAATTCCCCATATTTTGGGGCAAAAGGCAAAACTTCTTATTTTGGGGCAAAGAGGCACAAATTTCCCTTATTTTCGGGCAAAATTGCAGAAATTTCATTTATTTCAGGGCAAAAAGTCAGAAATTCCTTTTATTTTGGGGCAAAGAGCAGAAATTTCTTTTATTATGGTACAAAATTGAAGAAATTTATCTTATTTTGAAACAAAAAGGCAGAAAATTCCCCTTATTTTGAGGCAAAAGGCAGAAATTATTCTCAATTTGAGGTAAAATGCAGAAATTCCCTTTATTTTGGGGCTAAAAGGCAGAAATTCCCTGTATTTTGAAGCAAAATTGCAGAAATTCTCTTAATTTTCGGGCAAAAAGGCAGAAATTCTCCTTATTTTGGGGCAAAAAGACAGAAAATCTCCTTTTTCGGGAGCAAACAGTCAGAAATTCCCCTTATTTTGGGGCAAAATTGCAGAAATTTCCTTTACATTGGGGCAAAATTGCAGAAATTTCCCTTATTTTGGGGCAAAATTGCAGAAATTTCAGGTATTTGAGAAAAAAAAGGCAGAAATTTTTTTGGGGGGGCAAAAAGGCAGAAATTTTTTTTATTTTGGTACAAAATTGCAGAAATTTTTCTTATTTTGGGGCAAAAAGTCAGAAATTCCCCATATTTTGGGGCAAAAAGGCAGAAATTCCCCTTATTTTGAGGTAATAAGGCTGAAATTCCCCTTATTTTGGGGCAAAAAGGCAGAAATTTCGTTTATTTTGGGGAAAAGGCAGAAATTGCACTTATTTTGAGTCAAAAAGGTGGAAAATCCCCTTATTTTGGGGCAAAAATGAAGAAATTTGCTTTTTTATGGCAAAAAGGTATACATTCCCTTTATTTTCGGGCAAAAAGGAAGAAATTCTTTGTATTTTGGAGCAAAATTGCAGAAATTCCCCTAATTTTTCGGCAAAAAGGCAGAAATTTTCCTTATTTTGGGGTAAAACTGCAGAAATTTCACTTATTTTGCGGCAAAATGTCAGAAATTCCCCTTATTTTTGGCAAAAAATGCAGAAAATCCCCTTATTTTAGGGCAAAAATGCAGAAATTTCCCTTATTTGGGGACAAAAACAGAAATTCCCCTTATTTTGGGGCAAAATTGCAGAAATTTCCCTTATTATGGGGAAAAATTGCAGAAATTTCCCTTATTTTAGGGCAAAATTGCAGAAATTTCACTTATTTCAGAGAAAAAAAGCAAAAATTTTTCTTATTTTGGGGCAAAAAGGCAGAAATTCCCATTATTTTGGGGCAAAAAGGCAGAAATTCACCTTATTTTGGGGTAAAATTGCAGAAATTTTACATATTTCAGGGCAAAACGGCAGAAATTCCCCTTATTTTGGGGCAAAAATGCAGAAATTTCCCTTATTTTGGGATAAAATTGCAGAAATTTCCCTTATTTGGGGGCAAAAAGGCAGAAAATCCACTTAATTTCGGGTAAAAAGGCAGAAATTTCTCGTATTTTGGAGCAAAATTGCAGAAACTCCCCTAATTTTGGGGCTAAAAGGCAGAATTTCCCTTTATTTTGGGGCAAAAATAGAGAAATTCTTTTTATTTTGGGGCAAAAATCAGAAATTTCCTTTATTTTGGGGCAAAACTTTAGAAATTTCTTTTATATTGTTACAGACTTGCAGAAATTTTTCTTATTTTGTGGCAAAAAGGCAGAAATTCCCCATATTTTGGTGCAAAAAGGCTGAAATTCCCCTTATTTTGAGGTAAAATCCTGAAATTCCCCATATTTTGGGGCAAAAAGGCAGAAATTCCCCTCATTTGGGGGCAAAAAGGCACAAATTTCCCTTATTTTCGGGCATAATTGCAGGAATTTCATTTATTTCAGGGCAAAAAGTCAGAAATTCCTTTTATTTTCAGGCAAAAACAGAAATTTCTTTTATTTTGATACAAAATTGTAGAAATTTTCCTTATTTTGGAACAAAAAGGCAAAAATTACCCATATTTTGGGGAAAAAGGCAGAAATTCCTTTTATTTTGAGGTAAAAAGGCTGAAATTCCCGTTATTTTGGGGCATAAAGGCAGAAATTCCCTTTACTTTCTGGCAAAAGGGCAGAAATTCCCGTTAATTGGGGCAGAAAAGCAGAAATTTTCCTTATTTAAGGGCAATAGGGCAGAAATTCCCCTTATTTTGTGGCAAAAAGGCAGAAATTCCCCTTATTTGAAGGTAAAATGCTGAAATTCCCCTTATTTTCGGCAAAAAGGCAGAAATTCCTATTATTTTGGGGCAAAATTGCAGAAATTTCAATTATTTCTGGGCAAAAAGTCAGATATTTGCCTTATTTTGGGGCAAAAAGCAGAAATTCACTTAATTTTGGGGCCAAAAACAGAAATTCCCCTTATTTTGGGGTAAAATTGCAGAAATTTCAAATATTTCAGGGCAAAAAGGCAGAAATTCCACTTTATTTCGGACAATAACGCAGAAATTCCCCGTATTTTAAAGCTAAATTTCAGAAATTCCCCTTATATTGGTGCAAAAATGGAGAAATTCCCTTTATTTTTGTGCAATAAGGCAGATTTCCCCGTATTTTGAAGCAAAATTGCACATATTTCCCTAATTTTGAAGGAAAATGCAGAAATTCACATTATTTTGGAACAAAAAGACAGAAATTCTCCTTATTTCAGGGCAAAAAGTCAGAAATTCCCCTTATTTTGGGGTAAAATTGCAGAAATTTTCTTTATTTTGGGGCAAAATTGCAGAAATTTCCCTTATTTTGGGGCAAAATTGCAGAAATTTCACTTATTTCAGGTAAAAAGTGCAGAAATTTCTCTTATTTTGGGGCAAAAAGGCAGAAATTTCTTTTATTTTGGTACAAAATTGCAGAAATTTTCTTTATTTTGGGGCAAAAATGAAGAAATTCCCCATATTTTGGGGCAAAAAGGCAGAGATTCGCCTTATTATGAGGTAAAATGCTGAAATTCCCCTTATTTTGGGGCAAAAATACAGAAATTCCCTTTATTTTGTGGCAAAAAGGCAGAAATTTCCCTTATTTTGGGGCAAAATTGCAGAAATTTCACTTATTTCAGGGCAAAATTCAAAAATTCCTTTTCTTTTTGGGCAAAAAGACAGAAATTTTGTTTATTTTTGGGTAAAAAGGCAGAAATTTCACTTATTGTGAGGTAAGAAGGCAGAAATTGCTCTTATTTTGGGGCAAAAATGAAGAAATTTCCCTTTTTTGTGGCAAAAGGTATATATTCTCCTTATTTTCGGGCAAAAAAGCAGAAATATCCCGTTTTTTGGAGCACAATTGCAGAAAATCCCCTAATTGTGGGGCAAAAAGGCAGAATTTCCCTATATGTTGGGGCAAAAAGACAGAAATTCTCCTTATTTTGGGGCAAAACTCAGAAATTCCACTTATTTTGGGGCAAAATTCCAGAAATTTCCCTTATTTTGGGGCAAAATTGCAGAAATTTCACTTATTTTGGGGCAAAATTGCAGAAATTTCACTTATTTCAGATAAAAAAAAGGCAGAAATTTTCCTTATTTTGGGGCAAAAAGGCAGAAATTCCTAATATTTTGTGGCAATAATGCAGAAATTCCCCTTATTTTGAGGTAAAAAGGCTGAAATTCCCCTTATTTTGGGGCAAAAAGGCAGAAATTTCCCTTATTTTGGGGCAAAATTGCAACCATTTAACTTATTTCAGGGTAATAAGTCAGAAATTTTCCTTATTTTGGGGCAAAAAACACAGAAATTCCCTTTGTTTTGGAAGGAAAATACAGAAATTCCACTTCTTTAGAGGCAAAAAGGCAGAAATTCCCCTTATTTTGAAGCAAAAATGAAGAAATTCCCCTAATTGTTGGGCCAAAAGGCAGAAATTCCCTATATGTTGGGGAAAAAAGACAGAAATTCTCCTTATTTTGGGACAAAACTCAGAAATTCCACTTATTTTGGGGCAAAATTGCAGGAATTTACCTTATTTTGAGGCAAAATTGCAGAAATTTCCCTTATTTGGGGCAAAATTGCAGAAATTTCACTTATTTTCAGGTAAAAAGGCTGAAATATCCTTTATTTTGGGGCAAAAAGGAAGAAATTCCCCTTATTTTGGGGCAAAATTGCAGAAATTTTCCTTATTTTGGGGCAAAAAGGCTGAAATTCTTATTTTGAGGTAAAATGCTGAAATTCCCCATATTTTGGGGCAAAAGGCAAAACTTCTTCTTATTTTGGGGCAAAGAGGCACAAATTTCCCTTATTTTCGGGCAAAATTGCAGAAATTTCATTTATTTCAGGGCAAAAAGTCAGAAATTCCTTTTATTTTGGGGCAAAGAGCAGAAATTTCTTTTATTATGGTACAAAATTGAAGAAATTTATCTTATTTTGAAACAAAAAGGCAGAAAATTCCCCTTATTTTGATGCAAAAGGCAGAAATTATTCTCAATTTGAGGTAAAATGCAGAAATTCCCTTTATTTTGGGGCTAAAAGGCAGAAATTCCCTGCATTTTGAAGCAAAATTGCAGAAATTCTCTTAATTTTCGGGCAAAAAGGCAGAAATTCTCCTTATTTTGGGGCAAAAAGACAGAAAATCTCCTTTTTCGGGAGCAAACAGTCAGAAATTCCCCTTATTTTGGGGCAAAATTGCAGAAATTTCCTTTACATTGGGGCAAAATTGCAGAAATTTCCCTTATTTTGGGGCAAAATTGCAGAAATTTCAGGTATTTGAAAAAAAAAAAGGCAGAAATTTTTTTAGGGGGGCAAAAAGGCAGAAATTTTTTTATTTTGGTACAAAATTGCAGAAATTTTTCTTATTTTGGGGCAAAAAGTCAGAAATTCCCCATATTTTGGGGCAAAAATGCAGAAATTCCCCTTATTTTGAGGTAATAAGGCTGAAATTCCCCTTATTTTGGGGCAAAAAGGCAGAAATTTCGTTTATTTTGGGAAAAAGGCAGAAATTGCACTTATTTTGAGTCAAAAAGGTGGAAAATCCCCTTATTTTGGGGCAAAAATGAAGAAATTTGCTTTTTTATGGCAAAAAGGTATACATTCCCTTTATTTTCGGGCAAAAAGGCAGAAATTCTTTGTATTTTGGAGCAAAATTGCAGAAATTCCCCTAATTTTTGGGCAAAAAGGCAGAAATTTTCCTTATTTTGGGATAAAACTGCAGAAATTTCACTTATTTTGCGGCAAAATGTCAGAAATTCCCCTTATTTTTGGCAAAAAATGCAGAAAATCCCCTTATTTTAGGGCAAAATTGCAGAAATTTCCCTTATTTGGGGACAAAAACAGAAATTCCCCTTATTTTGGGGCAAAATTGCAGAAATTTCCCTTATTATGGGGAAAAATTGCAGAAATTTCCCTTATTTTAGGGCAAAATTGCAGAAATTTCACTTATTTCAGAGAAAAAAAGCAAAAATTTTTCTTATTTTGGGGCAAAAAGGCAGAAATTCCCATTATTTTGGGGCAAAAAGGCAGAAATTCACCTTATTTTCGGGTAAAATTGCAGAAATTTTACATATTTCAGGGCAAAACGGCAGAAATTCCCCTTATTTTGGTGCAAAAAGGCAGAAATTTCCCTTATTTTGGGATAAAATTGCAGAAATTTCACTTATTTGGGGGCAAAAAGGCAGAAAATCCACTTAATTTCGGGTAAAAAGGCAGAAATTTCTCGTATTTTGGAGCAAAATTGCAGAAACTCCCCTAATTTTGGGGCTAAAAGGCAGAATTTCCCTTTATTTTGGGGAAAAAATAGAGAAATTCTTTTTATTTTGGGGCAAAAATCAGAAATTTCCTTTATTTTGGGGCAAAATTTTAGAAATTTCTTTTATATTGTTACAGACTTGCAGAAATTTTTCTTATTTTGTGGCAAAAAGGCAGAAATTCCCCATATTTTGGTGCAAAAAGACTGAAATTCCCCTTATTTTGAGGTAAAATCCTGAAATTCCCCATATTTTGGGGCAAAAAGGCAGAAATTCCCCTCATTTGGGGGCAAAAAGGCACAAATTTCCCTTATTTTCGGGCATAATTGCAGGAATTTCATTTATTTCAGGGCAAAAAGTCAGAAATTCCTTTTATTTTCGGGCAAAAACAGAAATTTCTTTTATTTTGATACAAAATTGTAGAAATTTTCCTTATTTTGGAACAAAAAGGCAAAAATTACCCATATTTTGGGGAAAAAGGCAGAAATTCCCCTTATTTTGAGGTAAAAAGGCTGAAATTCCCGTTATTTTGGGGCATAAAGGCAGAAATTCCCTTTACTTTCTGGCAAAAGGGCAGAAATTCCCGTTGATTGGGGCAGAAAAGCAGAAATTTTCCTTATTTAAGGGCAATAGGGCAGAAATTCCCCTTATTTTGTGGCAAAAAGGCAGAAATTCCCCTTATTTGAAGGTAAAATGCTGAAATTCCCCTTATTTTCGGCAAAAAGGCAGAAATTCCTATTATTTTGGGGCAAAATTGCAGAAATTTCAATTATTTCTGGGCAAAAAGTCAGATATTTGCCTTATTTTGGGGCAAAAAGCAGAAATTCTCTTAATTTTGGGGCCAAAAACAGAAATTCCCCTTATTTTGGGGTAAAATTGCAGAAATTTCAAATATTTCAGGGCAAAAAGGCAGAAATTCCACTTTATTTCGGACAATAACGCAGAAATTCCCCGTATTTTAAAGCTAAATTTCAGAAATTCCCCTTATATTGGTGCAAAAATGGAGAAATTCCCTTTATTTTTGTGCAATAAGGCAGATTTCCCCGTATTTTGAAGCAAAATTGCACATATTTCCCTAATTTTGAAGGAAAATGCAGAAATTCACATTATTTTGGAACAAAAAGACAGAAATTCTCCTTATTTCTGGGCAAAAAGTCAGAAATTCCCCTTATTTTGGGGTAAAATTGCAGAAATTTTCTTTATTTTGGGGCAAAATTGCAGAAATTTCCCTTATTTGGGGGCAAAATTGCAGAAATTTCACTTATTTCAGGGAAAAAGTGCAGAAATTTCTCTTATTTTGGGGCAAAAAGGCAGAAATTTCTTTTATTTTGGTACAAAATTGCAGAAATTTTCTTTATTTTGGGGCAAAAATGAAGAAATTCCCCATATTTTGGGGCAAAAAGGCAGAGATTCGCCTTATTATGAGGTAAAATGCTGAAATTCCCCTTATTTTGGGGCAAAAATACAGAAATTCCCTTTATTTTGTGGCAAAAAGGCAGAAATTTCCCTTATTTTGGGGCAAAATTGCAGAAATTTCACTTATTTCAGGGCAAAATTCAAAAATTCCTTTTCTTTTTGGGCAAAAAGACAGAAATTTTGTTTATTTTTGGGTAAAAAGGCAGAAATTTCACTTATTGTGAGGTAAGAAGGCAGAAATTGCTCTTATTTTGGGGCAAAAATGAAGAAATTCCCTTTTTTGTGGCAAAAGGTATATATTCTCCTTATTTTCGGGCAAAAAAGCAGAAATATCCCGTTTTTTGGAGCACAATTGCAGAAAATCCCCTAATTGTGGGGCAAAAGGCAGAATTTCCCTATATGTTGGGGCAAAAAGACAGAAATTCTCCTTATTTTGGGGCAAAACTCAGAAATTCCACTTATTTTGGGGAAAATTCCAGAAATTTCCCTTATTTTGGGGCAAAATTGCAGAAATTTCACTTATTTTGGGGCAAAATTGCAGAAATTTCACTTATTTCAGATAAAAAAAAGGCAGAAATTTTTCTTATTTTGGGGCAAAAAGGCAGAAATTCCCCATATTTTGGTGCAAAAAGGCTGAAATTCCCCTTATTTTGAGGTAAAATCCTGAAATTCCCCATATTTTGGGGCAAAAAGGCAGAAATTCCCCTCATTTGGGGGCAAAAAGGCACAAATTTCCCTTATTTTCGGGCATAATTGCAGGAATTTCATTTATTTCAGGGCAAAAAGTCAGAAATTCCTTTTATTTTCGGGCAAAAACAGAAATTTCTTTTATTTTGATACAAAATTGTAGAAATTTTCCTTATTTTGGAACAAAAAGGCAAAAATTACCCATATTTTGGGGAAAAAGGCAGAAATTCCCCTTATTTTGAGGTAAAAAGGCTGAAATTCTCGTTATTTTGGGGCAAAAAGGCAGAAATTCTCTTTATTTTGTGGCAAAAAGGCAGAAATTCCCGTTAATTGGGGCAGAAAAGCTAAATTTTCCTTATTTAAGGGCAATAGGGCAGAAATTCCCCTTATTTTGTGACAAAAAGGCAGAAATTCCCCTTATTTGAAGGTAAAATGCTGAAATTCCCCTTATTTTCGGCAAAAAGGCAGAAATTCCTATTATTTTGGGGCAAAATTGCAGAAATTTCAATTATTTCTGGGCAAAAAGTCAGATATTTGCCTTATTTTGGGGCAAAAAGCAGAAATTCCCTTAATTTTTGGGCCAAAAACAGAAATTCCCCTTATTTTGGGGTAAAATTGCAGAAATTTCAAATATTTCAGGGCAAAAAGGCAGAAATTCCACTTTATTTCGGACAATAACGCAGAAATTCCCCGTATTTTAAAGCTAAATTTCAGAAATTCCCCTTATATTGGTGCAAAAATGGAGAAATTCCCTTTATTTTTGTGCAATAAGGCAGATTTCCCCGTATTTTGAAGCAAAATTGCACATATTTCCCTAATTTTGAAGCAAAATGCAGAAATTCACATTATTTTGGAACAAAAAGACAGAAATTCTCCTTATTTCTGGGCAAAAAGTCAGAAATTCCCCTTATTTTGGGGTAAAATTGCAGAAATTTTCTTTATTTTGGGGCAAAATTGCAGAAATTTCCCTTATTTGGGGGCAAAATTGCAGAAATTTCACTTATTTCAGGGAAAAAGTGCAGAAATTTCTCTTATTTTGGGGCAAAAAGGCAGAAATTTCTTTTATTTTGGTACAAAATTGCAGAAATTTTCTTTATTTTGGGGCAAAAATGAAGAAATTCCCCATATTTTGGGGCAAAAAGGCAGAGATTCGCCTTATTATGAGGTAAAATGCTGAAATTCCCCTTATTTTGGGGCAAAAATACAGAAATTCCCTTTATTTTGTGGCAAAAAGGCAGAAATTTCCCTTATTTTGGGGCAAAATTGCAGAAATTTCACTTATTTCAGGGCAAAATTCAAAAATTCCTTTTCTTTTTGGGCAAAAAGACAGAAATTTTGTTTATTTTTGGGTAAAAAGGCAGAAATTTCACTTATTGTGAGGTAAGAAGGCAGAAATTGCTCTTATTTTGGGGCAAAAATGAAGAAATTTCCCTTTTTTGTGGCAAAAGGTATATATTCTCCTTATTTTCGGGCAAAAAAGCAGAAATATCCCGTTTTTTGGAGCACAATTGCAGAAAATCCCCTAATTGTGGGGCAAAAAGGCAGAATTTCCCTATATGTTGGGGCAAAAAGACAGAAATTCTCCTTATTTTGGGGCAAAACTCAGAAATTCCACTTATTTTGGGGAAAATTCCAGAAATTTCCCTTATTTTGGGGCAAAATTGCAGAAATTTCACTTATTTTGGGGCAAAATTGCAGAAATTTCACTTATTTCAGATAAAAAAAAGGCAGAAATTTTTCTTATTTTGGGGCAAAAAGGCAGAAATTCCCCATATTTTGGTGCAAAAAGGCTGAAATTCCCCTTATTTTGAGGTAAAATCCTGAAATTCCCCATATTTTGGGGCAAAAAGGCAGAAATTCCCCTCATTTGGGGGCAAAAAGGCACAAATTTCCCTTATTTTCGGGCATAATTGCAGGAATTTCATTTATTTCAGGGCAAAAAGTCAGAAATTCCTTTTATTTTCGGGCAAAAACAGAAATTTCTTTTATTTTGATACAAAATTGTAGAAATTTTCCTTATTTTGGAACAAAAAGGCAAAAATTACCCATATTTTGGGGAAAAAGGCAGAAATTCCCCTTATTTTGAGGTAAAAAGGCTGAAATTCCCGTTATTTTGGGGCAAAAAGGCAGAAATTCTCTTTATTTTGTGGCAAAAAGGCAGAAATTCCCGTTAATTGGGGCAGAAAAGCTAAATTTTCCTTATTTAAGGGCAATAGGGCAGAAATTCCCCTTATTTTGTGACAAAAAGGCAGAAATTCCCCTTATTTGAAGGTAAAATGCTGAAATTCCCCTTATTTTCGGCAAAAAGGCAGAAATTCCTATTATTTTGGGGCAAAATTGCAGAAATTTCAATTATTTCTGGGCAAAAAGTCAGATATTTGCCTTATTTTGGGGCAAAAAGCAGAAATTCCCTTAATTTTTGGGCCAAAAACAGAAATTCCCCTTATTTTGGGGTAAAATTGCAGAAATTTCAAATATTTCAGGGCAAAAAGGCAGAAATTCCACTTTATTTCGGACAATAACGCAGAAATTCCCCGTATTTTAAAGCTAAATTTCAGAAATTCCCCTTATATTGGTGCAAAAATGGAGAAATTCCCTTTATTTTTGTGCAATAAGGCAGATTTCCCCGTATTTTGAAGCAAAATTGCACATATTTCCCTAATTTTGAAGCAAAATGCAGAAATTCACATTATTTTGGAACAAAAAGACAGAAATTCTCCTTATTTCAGGGCAAAAATTCAGAAATTCCCCTTATTTTGGGGTAAAATTGCAGAAATTTCCCTTATTTTGGGGCAAAATTGCAGAAATTTCACTTATTTCAGGGAAAAAGTGCAGAAATTTCTCTTATTTTGGGGCAAAAAGGCAGAAATTTCTTTTATTTTGGTACAAAATTGCAGAAATTTTCTTTATTTTGGGGCAAAAATAAAGAAATTCCCCATATTTTGGGGCAAAAAGGCAGAGATTCGCCTTATTATGAGGTAAAATGCTGAAATTCCCCTTATTTTGGGGCAAAAATACAGAAATTCCCTTTATTTTGTGGCAAAAAGGCAGAAATTTCCCTTATTTTGGGGCAAAATTGTAGAAATTTCACTTATTTCTGGGCAAAATTCAAAAATTCCTTTTATTTTTGGGCAAAAAGACAGAAATTTTGTTTATTTTTGGGTAAAAAGGCAGAAATTTCACTTATTGTGAGATAAGAAGGCAGAAATTCCTCTTATTTTGGGGCAAAAATGAAGAAATTTCTCTTTTTTTGTGGCAAAAGGTATATATTCTCCTTATTTTCGGGCAAAAAAGCAGAAATATCCCGTTTTTTGGAGCACAATTGCAGAAAATCCCCTAATTGTGGGGCAAAAGGGCAGAAATTCCCTATATGTTGGGGCAAAAAGACAGAAATTCTCCTTATTTTGGGGCAAAACTCAGAAATTCCACTTATTTTGGGGCAAAATTCCAGAAATTTCCCTTATTTTGGTGCAAATTTGCAGAAATTTCACTTATTTTGGGGCAAAATTGCAGAAATTTCACTTATTTCAGATAAAAAAAAGGCAGAAATTTTTCTTATTTTGGGGCAAAAAGGCAGAAATTCCTAATATTTTGTGGCAAAAATGCAGAAATTCCCATTATTTTGAGGTAAAAAGGCTGAAATTTCCATTATTTGGGGGCAATAAGGCAGAAATTTCCCTTATTTTGGGGCAAAATTGCAGAAATTTCACTTATTTCAGGGCAAAATTCAAAAATTCCTTTTATTTTGGGGCTAAAAGTCAGAAATTCCGTTTATTTTTGGGTAAAAAGGCAGAAATTTCACTTATTTTGAGGTAAGAAGGCAGAAATTCCTCTTATTTTGGGGCAAAAATGAAGAAATTTCCCTTTTTTGTGGCAAAAGTTATATATTCCCCTTATTTTCAGGCAAAAAAGCAGAAATATCCCGTTTTTTGGAGCACAATTGCAGAAAATCCCCTAATTGTGGGGCAAAAAGGCAGAAATTCCCTATATGTTGGGGCAAAAAGACAGAAATTCTCCTTATTTTGGGGCAAAACTCAGAAATTCCACTTATTTTGGGGCAAAATTCCAGAAATTTCCCTTATTTTGGGGCAAAATTGCAGAAATTTCACTTATTTTGGGGCAAAAAGTCAGAAATTCCTTTTATTTTGGGGCAAAAACAGAAATTTCTTTTATTTTGATACAAAATTGTAGAAATTTTCCTTATTTTGGAACAAAAAGGCAAAAATTACCCATATTTTGGGGAAAAAGGCAGAAATTCCTTTTATTTTGAGGTAAAAAGGCTGAAATTCCCGTTATTTTGGGGCATAAAGGCAGAAATTTCCTTTACTTTGTGGCAAAAGAGCAGAAATTCCCGTTAATTGGGGCAGAAAAGCAGAAATTTTCCTTATTTAAGGGCAATAGGGCAGAAATTCCCCTTATTTGAAGGTAAAATGCTGAAATTCCCCTTATTTTCGGCAAAAAGGCAGAAATTCCTATTATTTTGGGGCAAAATTGCAGAAATTTCAATTATTTCTGGGCAAAAAGTCAGATATTTGCCTTATTTTGGGGCAAAAAGCAGAAATTCCCTTAATTTTGGGGCCAAAAACAGAAATTCCCCTTATTTTGGGGTAAAATTGCAGAAATTTCAAATATTTCAGGGCAAAAAGGCAGAAATTCCACTTTATTTCGGACAATAACGCAGAAATTCCCTGTATTTTAAAACTAAATTTCAGAAATCCCCCTTATATTGGTGCAAAAATGGAGAAATTCCCTTTATTTTTGTGCAATAAGGCAGATTTCCCCGTATTTTGAAGCAAAATTGCACATATTTCCCTAATTTTAAAGGAAAATGCAGAAATTCACATTATTTTGGAACAAAAAGACAGAAATTCTCCTTATTTCAGGGCAAAAAGTCAGAAATTTTCCTTCTTTTGGGGTAAAATTGGAGAAATTTTCTTTATTTTGGGGCAAAATTGCAGAAATTTCTCTTATTTTGGGGCAAAAAGGCAGAAATTTCTTTTATTTTGGTACAAAATTGCAGAAATTTTCTTTATTTTGGGGGAAAATTGCAGAAATTTCCCTTATTTTGGGGCAAAATTGCAGAAATTTCACTTATTTCAGGGAAAAAGTGCAGAAATTTCTCTTATTTTGGGGCAAAAAGGCAGAAATTTCTTTTATTTTGGTACAAAATTGCAAAAATTTTCTTTATTTTGGGGCAAAAATGAAGAAATTCCCCATATTTTGGGGCAAAAAGGCAGAGATTTGCCTTATTATGAGGTAAAATGCTGAAATTCCCCTTATTTTGGGGCAAAAATACAGAAATTCCCTTTATTTTGTGGCAAAAAGGCAGAAATTTCCCTTATTTTGGGGCAAAATTGCAGAAATTTCACTTATTTCAGGGCAAAATTCAAAAATTCCTTTTATTTTAGGGCAAAAAGACAGAAATTCCGTTCATTTTTAGGTTAAAAAGGCAGAAATTTCACTTATTTTGAGGTAAGAAGGCAGAAATTCCTCTTATTTTGGGGCAAAAATGAAGAAATTTCTCTTTTTTGTGGCAAAAGGTATACATTCCCCTTATTTTCGGGCAAAAAAAGCAGAAATTCCCCGTATTTTGGAGCAGAATTGAAGAAAATCCCCTAATTGTGGGGCAAAAAGGCAGAAATTCCCTATATGTTGGGGCAAAAAGACAGAAATTCTCCTTATTTTGGGGCAAAACTCAGAAATTCCACTTATTTTGGGGCAAATTTTCAGAAATTTCACTTATTTTGGGCTAAAATTGCAGAAATTTTACTTATTTTGGGGCAAAATTGCAGAAATTTCACTTATTTCAGGTAAAAATGGCAGAAATTTTTCTTATTTTGGGGCAAAAAGGCAGAAATTCCTAATATTTTGTGGCAAAAATGCAGAAATTCCCCTTATTTTGAGGTAAAAAGGCTGAAATTCCCTTTATTTGGGGGCAAAAAGGCAGAAATTTCCCTAATGTTGGGGCAAAAGTGCAAACATTTTACTTATTTCAGGGTAATAAGTCAGAAATTTTCCTTATTTTGGGGCAAAAAAGACAGAAATTCCCTTTGTTTTGGAAGGAAAATACAGAAATTCCACTTCTTTAGAGACAAAAAGGCAGAAATTCCCCTTATTTTGAAGCAAAAATGAAGAAATTCCCCTAATTGTTGGGCCAAAAGGCAGAAATTCCCTATATGTTGGGGAAAAAAAGACAGAAATTCTCCTTATTTTGGGACAAAACTCAGAAATTCCACTTATTTTGGGGCAAAATTGCAGGAATTTACCTTATTTTGAGGCAAAATTGCAGAAATTTCCCTTATTTGAGGGCAAAATTGCAGAAATTTCACTTATTTTCAGGTAAAAAGGCTGAAATATCCTTTATTTTGGGGCAAAAAGGAAGAAATTCCCCTTATTTTGGGGCAAAATTGCAGAAATTTTCCTTATTTTGGGGCAAAAGGGCTGAAATTCTTATTTTGAGGTAAAATGCCGAAATTCCCCATATTTTGGGGCAAAAGGCAAAACTTCTTCTTATTTTGGGGCAAAGAGGCACAAATTTCCCTTATTTTCGGGCAAAATTGCAGAAATTTCATTTATTTCAGGGCAAAAAGTCAGAAATTCCTTTTATTTTGGGGCAAAGAGCAGAAATTTCTTTTATTATGGTACAAAATTGAAGAAATTTTTCTTATTTTGAAACAAAAAGGCAGAAAATTCCCCTTATTTTGAGGCAAAAGGCAGAAATTATTCTCAATTTGAGGTAAAATGCAGAAATTCCCTTTATTTTTGGGCAAAAAGGCAGAAATTCCCCTCATTTGGGGGCAAAAAGGCACAAATTTCCCTTATTTTCGGGCATAATTGCAGGAATTTCATTTATTTCAGGGCAAAAAGTCAGAAATTCCTTTTATTTTCGGGCAAAAACAGAAATTTCTTTTATTTTGATACAAAATTGTAGAAATTTTCCTTATTTTGGAACAAAAAGGCAAAAATTACCCATATTTTGGGGAAAAAGGCGGAAATTCCCCTTATTTTGAGGTAAAAAGGCTGAAATTCCCGTTATTTTGGGGCAAAAAGGCAGAAATTCCCTTTACTTTGTGGCAAAAAGGCAGAAATTCCCGTTAATTGGGGCAGAAAAGCAGAAATTTTCCTTATTTAAGGGCAATAGGGCAGAAATTCCCCTTATTTTGTGGCAAAAAGGCAGAAATTCCCCTTATTTGAAGGTAAAATGCTGAAATTCCCCTTATTTTCGGCAAAAAGGCAGAAATTCCTATTATTTTGGGGCAAAATTGCAGAAATTTCAATTATTTCTGGGCAAAAAGTCAGATATTTGCCTTATTTTGGGGCAAAAAGCAGAAATTCCCTTAATTTTGGGGCCAAAAACAGAAATTCCCCTTATTTTGGGGTAAAATTGCAGAAATTTCAAATATTTCAGGGCAAAAAGGCAGAAATTCCACTTTATTTCGGACAATAACGCAGAAATTCCCCGTATTTTAAAGCTAAATTTCAGAAATTCCCCTTATATTGGTGCAAAAATGGAGAAATTCCCTTTATTTTTGTGCAATAAGGCAGATTTCCCCGTATTTTGAAGCAAAATTGCACATATTTCCCTAATTTTGAAGGAAAATGCAGAAATTCACATTATTTTGGAACAAAAAGGCAGAAATTCTCCTTATTTCAGGGCAAAAAGTCAGAAATTCCCCTTATTTTGGGGTAAAATTGCAGAAATTTTCTTTATTTTGGGGCAAAATTGCAGAAATTTCTCTTATTTTGGGGCAAAATTGCAGAAATTTCACTTATTTCAGGGAAAAAGTGCCAAAATTTCTCTTATTTTGGGGCAAAAAGGCAGAAATTTCTTTTATTTTGGTACAAAATTGCAGAAATTTTCTTTATTTTGGGGCAAAATTGCAGAAATTTCCCTTATTTTGGGGCAAAATTGCAGAAATTTCACTTATTTCAGGGAAAAAGTGCAGAAATTTCTCTTATTTTGGGGCAAAAAGGCAGAAATTTCTTTTATTTTGGTACAAAATTGCAGAAATTTTCTTTATTTTGGGGCAAAAATGAAGAAATTCCCCATATTTTGGGGCAAAAATGCAGAGATTTGCCTTATTATGAGGTAAAATGCTGAAATTCCCCTTATTTTGGGGCAAAAATACAGAAATTCCCTTTATTTTGTGGCAAAAAGGCAGAAATTTCCCTTATTTTGGGGCAAAATTGCAGAAATTTCACTTATTTCAGGGCAAAATTCAAAAATTCCTTTTATTTTGGGGCAAAAAGACAGAAATTCCGTTCATTTTTAGGTAAAAAGGCAGAAATTTCACTTATTTTGAGGGAAGAAGGCAGAAATTCCTCTTATTTTGGGGCAAAAATGAAGAAATTTCTCTTTTTTGTGGCAAAAGGTATACATTCCCCTTATTTTCGGGCAAAAAAAGCAGAAATTCCCCGTATTTTGGAGCAGAATTGAAGAAAATCCCCTAATTGTGGGGCAAAAAGGCAGAAATTCCCTATATGTTGGGGCAAAAAGACAGAAATTCTCCTTATTTTGGGGCAAAACTCAGAAATTCCACTTATTTTGGGGCAAAATTCCAGAAATTTCCCTTATTTTGGGGCAAAATTGCAGAAATTTTACTTATTTTGGGGCAAAATTGCAGAAATTTCACTTATTTCAGATAAAATGGCAGAAATTTTTCTTATTTTAGGGCAAAAAGGCAGAAATTCCTTATATTTTGTGGCAAAAATGCAGAAATTCCCCTTATTTTGAGGTAAAAAGGTTGAAATTCCCCTTATTTGGGGGCAAAAAGGCAGAAATTTCCCTAATTTTGGGGCAAAATTGCAAACATTTCACTTATTTCAGGGTAATAAGTCAGAAATTTTCCTTATTTTGGGGCAAAAAAGACAGAAATTCCCTTTGTTTTGGAAGGAAAATACAGAAATTCCACATCTTTGGAGACAAAAAGGCAGAAATTCCCTTTATTTTGAAGCAAAAATGAAGAAAATCCCCTAATTTTTGGGCCAAAAGTCAGAAATTCTCTATATGTTGGGGCAAAAAGACAGAAATTCTCCTTATTTTGGGACAAAACTCAGAAATTCCACTTATTTTGGGGCAAAATTGCAGGAATTTACCTTATTTTGAGGCAAAATTGCAGAAATTTCCCTTATTTGGGGCAAAATTGCAGAAATTTCACTAATTTTCAGGTAAAAAGGCTGTAATATCCTTTATTTTGAGGCAAAAAAGAAGAAATTCCCCTTATTTTGGGGCAAAATTGCAGAAATTTTCCTTATTTTGGGGCAAAAGGGCTGAAATTCTTATTTTGAGGTAAAATGCTGAAATTCCCCATATTTTGGGGCAAAAGGCAAAACTTCTTCTTATTTTGGGGCAAAGAGGCACAAATTTCCCTTATTTTCGGCCAAAATTGCAGAAATTTCATTTATTTCAGGGCAAAAAGTCAGAAATTTTTTTTTATTTTGGGGCAAAGAGCAGAAATTTCTTTTATTATGGTACAAAATTGAAGAAATTTTTCTTATTTTGAAACAAAAAGGCAGAAAATTCCCCTTATTTTGAGGCAAAAGGCAGAAATTATTCTCAATTTGAGGTAAAATGCAGAAATTCCCTTTATTTTGGGGCTAAAAGGCAGAAATTCCCTGTATTTTGAAGCAAAATTGCAGAAATTCTCATAATTTTCGGGCAAAAAGGCAGAAATTCTCCTTATTTTGGGGCAAAAAGACAGAAAATCTCCTTTTTCGGGAGCAAACAGTCAGAAATTCCCCTTATTTTGGGGCAAAATTGCAGAAATTTCCCTTATTTTGGGGCAAAATTGCAGAAATTTCAGGTATTTGAGAAAAAAAGGCAGAAATTTTTTTGGGGGGGGCAAAAAGGCAGAAATTTTTTTTATTTTGGTACAAAATGGCAGAAATTTTTCTTATTTTGGGGCAAAAAGTCAGAAATTCCCCATATTTTGGGGCAAAAAGGCAGAAATTCCCCTTGTTTTGAGGTAATAAGGCTGAAATTCCCCTTATTTTGGGGCAAAAAGGCAGAAATTTCGTTTATTTTGGGGAAAAGGCAGAAATTGCACTTATTTTGAGTCAAAAAGGTGGAAAATCCCCTTATTTTGGGGCAAAAATGAAGAAATTTGCTTTTTTATGGCAAAAAGGTATACATTCCCTTTATTTTCGGGCAAAAAGGCAGAAATTCTTTGTATTTTGGAGCAAAATTGCAGAAATTCCCCTAATTTTTGGGCAAAAAGGCAGAAATTTTCCTTCTTTTGGGGTAAAATTGCAGAAATTTTCTTTATTTTGGGGCAAAATTGCAGAAATTTCTCTTATTTTGGGGCAAAAAGGCAGAAATTTCTTTTATTTTGGTACAAAATTGCAGAAATTTTCTTTATTTTGGGGCAAAATTGCAGAAATTTCCCTTATTTTGGGGCAAAATTGCAGAAATTTCACTTATTTCAGGGAAAAAGTGCAGAAATTTCTCTTATTTTTGGGCAAAAAGGCAGAAATTTCTTTTATTTTGGTACAAAATTGCAGAAATTTTCTTTATTTTGGGGCAAAAATGAAGAAATTCCCCATATTTTGGGGCAAAAAGGCAGAGATTTGCCTTATTATGAGGTAAAATGCTGAAATTCCCCTTATTTTGGGGCAAAAATACAGAAATTCCCTTTATTTTGTGGCAAAAAGGCAGAAATTTCCCTTATTTTGGGGCAAAATTGCAGAAATTTCACTTATTTCAGGGCAAAATTCAAAAATTCCTTTTATTTTGGGGCAAAAAGACAGAAATTCCGTTCATTTTTAGGTTAAAAAGGCAGAAATTTCACTTATTTTGAGGTAAGAAGGCAGAAATTCCTCTTATTTTGGGGCAAAAATGAAGAAATTTCTCTTTTTTGTGGCAAAAGGTATACATTCCCCTTATTTTCGGGCAAAAAAAGCAGAAATTCCCCGTATTTTGGAGCAGAATTGAAGAAAATCCCCTAATTGTGGGGCAAAAAGGCAGAAATTCCCTATATGTTGGGGCAAAAAGACAGAAATTCTCCTTATTTTGGGGCAAAACTCAGAAATTCCACTTATTTTGGGGCAAAATTCCAGAAATTTCCCTTATTTTGGGGCAAAATTGCAGAAATTTTACTTATTTTGGGGCAAAATTGCAGAAATTTCACTTATTTCAGGTAAAAATGGCAGAAATTTTTCTTATTTTAGGGCAAAAAGGCAGAAATTCCTTATATTTTGTGGCAAAAATGCAGAAATTCCCCTTATTTTGAGGTAAAAAGGTTGAAATTCCCCTTATTTGGGGGCAAAAAGGCAGAAATTTCCCTAATTTTGGGGCAAAATTGCAAACATTTCACTTATTTCAGGGTAATAAGTCAGAAATTTTCCTTATTTTGGGGCAAAAAAGACAGAAATTCCCTTTGTTTTGGAAGGAAAATACAGAAATTCCACATCTTTAGAGACAAAAAGGCAGAAATTCCCCTTATTTTGAAGCAAAAATGAAGAAAATCCCCTAATTTTTGGGCCAAAAGTCAGAAATTCTCTATATGTTGGGGCAAAAAGACAGAAATTCTCCTTATTTTGGGACAAAACTCAGAAATTCCACTTATTTTGGGGCAAAATTGCAGGAATTTACCTTATTTTGAGGCAAAATTGCAGAAATTTCCCTTATTTGGGGCAAAATTGCAGAAATTTCACTAATTTTCAGGTAAAAAGGCTGTAATATCCTTTATTTTGGGGCAAAAAAGAAGAAATTCCCCTTATTTTGGGGCAAAATTGCAGAAATTTTCCTTATTTTGGGGCAAAAGGGCTGAAATTCTTATTTTGAGGTAAAATGCTGAAATTCCCCATATTTTGGGGCAAAAGGCAAAACTTCTTCTTATTTTGGGGCAAAGAGGCACAAATTTCCCTTATTTTCGGCCAAAATTGCAGAAATTTCATTTATTTCAGGGCAAAAAGTCAGAAATTTTTTTTTATTTTGGGGCAAAGAGCAGAAATTTCTTTTATTATGGTACAAAATTGAAGAAATTTTTCTTATTTTGAAACAAAAAGGCAGAAAATTCCCCTTATTTTGAGGCAAAAGGCAGAAATTATTCTCAATTTGAGGTAAAATGCAGAAATTCCCTTTATTTTGGGGCTAAAAGGCAGAAATTCCCTGTATTTTGAAGCAAAATTGCAGAAATTCTCATAATTTTCGGGCAAAAAGGCAGAAATTCTCCTTATTTTGGGGCAAAAAGACAGAAAATCTCCTTTTTCGGGAGCAAACAGTCAGAAATTCCCCTTATTTTGGGGCAAAATTGCAGAAATTTCCCTTATTTTGGGGCAAAATTGCAGAAATTTCAGGTATTTGAGAAAAAAAGGCAGAAATTTTTTTGGGGGGGGCAAAAAGGCAGAAATTTTTTTTATTTTGGTACAAAATGGCAGAAATTTTTCTTATTTTGGGGCAAAAAGTCAGAAATTCCCCATATTTTGGGGCAAAAAGGCAGAAATTCCCCTTGTTTTGAGGTAATAAGGCTGAAATTCCCCTTATTTTGGGGCAAAAAGGCAGAAATTTCGTTTATTTTGGGGAAAAGGCAGAAATTGCACTTATTTTGAGTCAAAAAGGTGGAAAATCCCCTTATTTTGGGGCAAAAATGAAGAAATTTGCATTTTTATGGCAAAAAGGTATACATTCCCTTTATTTTCGGGCAAAAAGGCAGAAATTCTTTGTATTTTGGAGCAAAATTGCAGAAATTCCCCTAATTTTTGGGCAAAAAGGCAGAAATTTTCCTTATTTTGGGGTAAAACTGCAGAAATTTCACTTATTTTGCGGCAAAATATCAGAAATTCCCCTTATTTTTGGCAAAAAATGCAGAAAATCCCCTTATTTTAGGGCAAAATTGCAGAAATTTCTCTTATTTTGGGGCAAAATTGCAGAAATTTCACTTATTTCAGGGAAAAAGTGCCAAAATTTCTCTTATTTTGGGGCAAAAAGGCAGAAATTTCTTTTATTTTGGTACAAAATTGCAGAAATTTTCTTTATTTTGGGGCAAAATTGCAGAAATTTCCCTTATTTTGGGGCAAAATTGCAGAAATTTCACTTATTTCAGGGAAAAAGTGCAGAAATTTCTCTTATTTTGGGGCAAAAAGGCAGAAATTTCTTTTATTTTGGTACAAAATTGCAGAAATTTTCTTTATTTTGGGGCAAAAATGAAGAAATTCCCCATATTTTGGGGCAAAAATGCAGAGATTTGCCTTATTATGAGGTAAAATGCTGAAATTCCCCTTATTTTGGGGCAAAAATACAGAAATTCCCTTTATTTTGTGGCAAAAAGGCAGAAATTTCCCTTATTTTGGGGCAAAATTGCAGAAATTTCACTTATTTCAGGGCAAAATTCAAAAATTCCTTTTATTTTGGGGCAAAAAGACAGAAATTCCGTTCATTTTTAGGTAAAAAGGCAGAAATTTCACTTATTTTGAGGGAAGAAGGCAGAAATTCCTCTTATTTTGGGGCAAAAATGAAGAAATTTCTCTTTTTTGTGGCAAAAGGTATACATTCCCCTTATTTTCGGGCAAAAAAAGCAGAAATTCCCCGTATTTTGGAGCAGAATTGAAGAAAATCCCCTAATTGTGGGGCAAAAAGGCAGAAATTTCCTATATGGTGGGGCAAAAAGACAGAAATTCTCCTTATTTTGGGGCAAAACTCAGAAATTCCACTTATTTTGGGGCAAAATTCCAGAAATTTCCCTTATTTTGGGGCAAAATTGCAGAAATTTTACTTATTTTGGGGCAAAATTGCAGAAATTTCACTTATTTCAGATAAAATGGCAGAAATTTTTCTTATTTTAGGGCAAAAAGGCAGAAATTCCTTATATTTTGTGGCAAAAATGCAGAAATTCCCCTTATTTTGAGGTAAAAAGGTTGAAATTCCCCTTATTTGGGGGCAAAAAGGCAGAAATTTCCCTAATTTTGGGGCAAAATTGCAAACATTTCACTTATTTCAGGGTAATAAGTCAGAAATTTTCCTTATTTTGGGGCAAAAAAGACAGAAATTCCCTTTGTTTTGGAAGGAAAATACAGAAATTCCACATCTTTGGAGACAAAAAGGCAGAAATTCCCCTTATTTTGAAGCAAAAATGAAGAAAATCCCCTAATTTTTGGGCCAAAAGTCAGAAATTCTCTATATGTTGGGGCAAAAAGACAGAAATTCTCCTTATTTTGGGACAAAACTCAGAAATTCCACTTATTTTGGGGCAAAATTGCAGGAATTTACCTTATTTTGAGGCAAAATTGCAGAAATTTCCCTTATTTGGGGCAAAATTGCAGAAATTTCACTAATTTTCAGGTAAAAAGGCTGTAATATCCTTTATTTTGGGGCAAAAAAGAAGAAATTCCCCTTATTTTGGGGCAAAATTGCAGAAATTTTCCTTATTTTGGGGCAAAAGGGCTGAAATTCTTATTTTGAGGTAAAATGCTGAAATTCCCCATATTTTGGGGCAAAAGGCAAAACTTCTTCTTATTTTGGGGCAAAGAGGCACAAATTTCCCTTATTTTCGGGCAAAATTGCAGAAATTTCATTTATTTCAGGGCAAAAAGTCAGAAATTTTTTTTTATTTTGGGGCAAAGAGCAGAAATTTCTTTTATTATGGTACAAAATTGAAGAAATTTTTCTTATTTTGAAACAAAAAGGCAGAAAATTCCCCTTATTTTGAGGCAAAAGGCAGAAATTATTCTCAATTTGAGGTAAAATGCAGAAATTCCCTTTATTTTGGGGCTAAAAGGCAGAAATTCCCTGTATTTTGAAGCAAAATTGCAGAAATTCTCATAATTTTCGGGCAAAAAGGCAGAAATTCTCCTTATTTTGGGGCAAAAAGACAGAAAATCTCCTTTTTCGGGAGCAAACAGTCAGAAATTCCCCTTATTTTGGGGCAAAATTGCAGAAATTTCCCTTATTTTGGGGCAAAATTGCAGAAATTTCAGGTATTTGAGAAAAAAAGGCAGAAATTTTTTTGGGGGGGGGCAAAAAGGCAGAAATTTTTTTTATTTTGGTACAAAATGGCAGAAATTTTTCTTATTTTGGGGCAAAAAGTCAGAAATTCCCCATATTTTGGGGCAAAAAGGCAGAAATTCCCCTTGTTTTGAGGTAATAAGGCTGAAATTCCCCTTATTTTGGGGCAAAAAGGCAGAAATTTCGTTTATTTTGGGGAAAAGGCAGAAATTGCACTTATTTTGAGTCAAAAAGGTGGAAAATCCCCTTATTTTGGGGCAAAAATGAAGAAATTTGCTTTTTTATGGCAAAAAGGTATACATTCCCTTTATTTTCGGGCAAAAAGGCAGAAATTCTTTGTATTTTGGAGCAAAATTGCAGAAATTCCCCTAATTTTTGGGCAAAAAGGCAGAAATTTTCCTTATTTTGGGGTAAAACTGCAGAAATTTCACTTATTTTGCGGCAAAATGTCAGAAATTCCCCTTATTTTTGGCAAAAAATGCAGAAAATCCCCTTATTTTAGGGCAAAATTGCAGAAATTTCTCTTATTTTGGGGCAAAATTGCAGAAATTTCACTTATTTCAGGGAAAAAGTGCCAAAATTTCTCTTATTTTGGGGCAAAAAGGCAGAAATTTCTTTTATTTTGGTACAAAATTGCAGAAATTTTCTTTATTTTGGGGCAAAATTGCAGAAATTTCCCTTATTTTGGGGCAAAATTGCAGAAATTTCACTTATTTCAGGGAAAAAGTGCAGAAATTTCTCTTATTTTGGGGCAAAAAGGCAGAAATTTCTTTTATTTTGGTACAAAATTGCAGAAATTTTCTTTATTTTGGGGCAAAAATGAAGAAATTCCCCATATTTTGGGGCAAAAATGCAGAGATTTGCCTTATTATGAGGTAAAATGCTGAAATTCCCCTTATTTTGGGGCAAAAATACAGAAATTCCCTTTATTTTGTGGCAAAAAGGCAGAAATTTCCCTTATTTTGGGGCAAAATTGCAGAAATTTCACTTATTTCAGGGCAAAATTCAAAAATTCCTTTTATTTTGGGGCAAAAAGACAGAAATTCCGTTCATTTTTAGGTAAAAAGGCAGAAATTTCACTTATTTTGAGGGAAGAAGGCAGAAATTCCTCTTATTTTGGGGCAAAAATGAAGAAATTTCTCTTTTTTTGTGGCAAAAGGTATACATTCCCCTTATTTTCGGGCAAAAAAAGCAGAAATTCCCCGTATTTTGGAGCAGAATTGAAGAAAATCCCCTAATTGTGGGGCAAAAAGGCAGAAATTCCCTATATGTTGGGGCAAAAAGACAGAAATTCTCCTTATTTTGGGGCAAAACTCAGAAATTCCACTTATTTTGGGGCAAAATTCCAGAAATTTCCCTTATTTTGGGGCAAAATTGCAGAAATTTTACTTATTTTGGGGCAAAATTGCAGAAATTTCACTTATTTCAGATAAAATGGCAGAAATTTTTCTTATTTTAGGGCAAAAAGGCAGAAATTCCTTATATTTTGTGGCAAAAATGCAGAAATTCCCCTTATTTTGAGGTAAAAAGGTTGAAATTCCCCTTATTTGGGGGCAAAAAGGCAGAAATTTCCCTAATTTTGGGGCAAAATTGCAAACATTTCACTTATTTCAGGGTAATAAGTCAGAAATTTTCCTTATTTTGGGGCAAAAAAGACAGAAATTCCCTTTGTTTTGGAAGGAAAATACAGAAATTCCACATCTTTGGAGACAAAAAGGCAGAAATTCCCTTTATTTTGAAGCAAAAATGAAGAAAATCCCCTAATTTTTGGGCCAAAAGTCAGAAATTCTCTATATGTTGGGGCAAAAAGACAGAAATTCTCCTTATTTTGGGACAAAACTCAGAAATTCCACTTATTTTGGGGCAAAATTGCAGGAATTTACCTTATTTTGAGGCAAAATTGCAGAAATTTCCCTTATTTGGGGCAAAATTGCAGAAATTTCACTAATTTTCAGGTAAAAAGGCTGTAATATCCTTTATTTTGGGGCAAAAAAGAAGAAATTCCCCTTATTTTGGGGCAAAATTGCAGAAATTTTCCTTATTTTGGGGCAAAAGGGCTGAAATTCTTATTTTGAGGTAAAATGCTGAAATTCCCCATATTTTGGGGCAAAAGGCAAAACTTCTTCTTATTTTGGGGCAAAGAGGCACAAATTTCCCTTATTTTCGGGCAAAATTGCAGAAATTTCATTTATTTCAGGGCAAAAAGTCAGAAATTTTTTTTTATTTTGGGGCAAAGAGCAGAAATTTCTTTTATTATGGTACAAAATTGAAGAAATTTTTCTTATTTTGAAACAAAAAGGCAGAAAATTCCCCTTATTTTGAGGCAAAAGGCAGAAATTATTCTCAATTTGAGGTAAAATGCAGAAATTCCCTTTATTTTGGGGCTAAAAGGCAGAAATTCCCTGTATTTTGAAGCAAAATTGCAGAAATTCTCATAATTTTCGGGCAAAAAGGCAGAAATTCTCCTTATTTTGGGGCAAAAAGACAGAAAATCTCCTTTTTCGGGAGCAAACAGTCAGAAATTCCCCTTATTTTGGGGCAAAATTGCAGAAATTTCCCTTATTTTGGGGCAAAATTGCAGAAATTTCAGGTATTTGAGAAAAAAAGGCAGAAATTTTTTTGGGGGGGGCAAAAAGGCAGAAATTTTTTTTATTTTGGTACAAAATGGCAGAAATTTTTCTTATTTTGGGGCAAAAAGTCAGAAATTCCCCATATTTTGGGGCAAAAAGGCAGAAATTCCCCTTGTTTTGAGGTAATAAGGCTGAAATTCCCCTTATTTTGGGGCAAAAAGGCAGAAATTTCGTTTATTTTGGGGAAAAGGCAGAAATTGCACTTATTTTGAGTCAAAAAGGTGGAAAATCCCCTTATTTTGGGGCAAAAATGAAGAAATTTGCTTTTTTATGGCAAAAAGGTATACATTCCCTTTATTTTCGGGCAAAAAGGCAGAAATTCTTTGTATTTTGGAGCAAAATTGCAGAAATTCCCCTAATTTTTGGGCAAAAAGGCAGAAATTTTCCTTATTTTGGGGTAAAACTGCAGAAATTTCACTTATTTTGCGGCAAAATGTCAGAAATTCCCCTTATTTTTGGCAAAAAATGCAGAAAATCCCCTTATTTTAGGGCAAAATTGCAGAAATTTCCCTTATTTGGGGAAAAAAACAGAAATTCCCCTTATTTTGGGGCAAAATTGCAGAAATTTCACTTATTATGGGGAAAAATTGCAGAAATTTCCCTAATTTTAGGGCAAAATTGCAGAAATTTCACTTATTTCAGAGAAAAAAAGCAAAAATTTTTCTTATTTTGGGGCAAAAAGGCAGAAATTCCCATTATTTTGGGGCAAAAAGGCAGAAATTCACCTTATTTTGGGGTAAAATTGCAGAAATTTCACATATTTCAGGGCAAAACGGCAGAAATTCCCCTTATTTTGGGGCAAAAAGGCAGAAATTTCCCTTATTTTGGGATAAAATTGCAGAAATTTCCCTTATTTGGAGGCAAAAAGGCAGAAAATCCACTTAATTTCGGGTAAAAAGGCAGAAATTTCTCGTATTTTGGAGCAAAATTGCAGAAACTCCCCTAATTTTGGGGCTAAAAGGCAGAATTTCCCTTTATTTTGGGGCAAAAATAGAGAAATTCTTTTTATTTTGGGGCAAAAATCAGAAATTTCCTTTATTTTGGGGCAAAATTTTAGAAATTTCCTTTATATTGTTACAGACTTGCAGAAATTTTTCTTATTTTGTGGCAAAAAGGCAGAAATTCCCCATATTTTGGTGCAAAAAGGCTGAAATTCCCCTTATTTTGAGGTAAAATCCTGAAATTCCCCATATTTTGGGGCAAAAAGGCAGAAATTCCCCTCATTTGGGGGCAAAAAGGCACAAATTTCCCTTATTTTCGGGCATAATTGCAGGAATTTCATTTATTTCAGGGCAAAAAGTCAGAAATTCCTTTTATTTTCGGGCAAAAACAGAAATTTCTTTTCTTTTGATACAAAATTGTAGAAATTTTCCTTATTTTGGAACAAAAAGGCAAAAATTACCCATATTTTGGGGAAAAAGGCAGAAATTCCCCTTATTTTGAGGTAAAAAGGCTGAAATTCCCGTTATTTTGGGGCATAAAGGCAGAAATTCCCTTTACTTTGTGGCAAAAAGGCAGAAATTCCCGTTAATTGGGGCAGAAAAGCAGAAATTTTCCTTATTTAAGGGCAATAGGGCAGAAATTCCCCTTATTTGAAGGTAAAAAAGGCAGAAAATCCCCTTATTTTAGGGCAAAATTGCAGAAATCTCCCTTATTTGGGGGCAAAAACAGAAATTCCCTTTATTTTGGGGCAAAATTGCAGAAATTTCCCTTATTATGGGGAAAAATTGCAGAAATTTCCCTTATTTGGGGGCAAAAAGGAAGAAAATCCACTTAATTTCGGGTAAAAAGGCAGAAATTTCTCGTATTTTGGAGCAAAATTGCAGAAACTCCCCTAATTTTGGGGCAAAAAGGCAGAATTTCCCTTTATTGTGGGGCAAAAATAGAGAAATTCTTTTTATTTTGGGGCAAAAATCAGAAATTTCCCTTATTTTGGCGCAAAATTTTAGAAATTTCTTTTATATTGTTACAGACTTGCAGAAATTTTTCTTATTTTGTGGCAAAAAGGCAGAAATTCCCCATACTTTGGTGCAAAAAGGCTGAAATTCCCCATATTTTGGGGAAAAAAGGCAGAAATTCCTCTCATTTGGGGGCAAAAAGGCACAAATTTCCCTTATTTTCGGGCATAATTGCAGGAATTTCATTTATTTCAGGGCAAAAAGTCAGAAATTCCATTTATTTTGGGGAAAAAAGGCAGAAATTTCTTTTATTTTGATACAAAATTGTAGAAATTTTCCTTATTTTGGAACAAAAAGCAAAAATTACCCATATTTTGGGCAAAAAGGCAGAAATTCCCCTTATTTTGAGGTAAAAAGGCTGAAATTCCTGTAATTTTGGGGAAAAAAAGGCAGAAATTCCCTTTACTTTGTGGCAAAAAGGCAGAAATTCCCGTTAATTGGGGCAGAAAAGCAGAAATTTTCCTTATTTAAAGGCAATAGGGCAGAAATTCCCCATATTTTGTGGCAAAAAGGCAGAAATTCCCCTTATTTGGAGGTAAAATGCTGAATTTCCCCTTATTTTCGGCAAAAAGGCAGAAATTCCTATTATTTTGGGGCAATATTGCAGAAATTTCAATTATTTCAGGGCAAAAAGTCAGAAATTAGCCTTATTTTGGGGCGAAAAACAGAAATTCCCTAATTTTGGGGCCAAAAACAGAAATTCCCCTTATTTTGGGGTAAAATTGCAGAAATTTCAAATATTTCAGGGCAAAAAGGCAGAAATTCCACTTTATTTCGGACAATAACGCAGAAATTCCCCGTATTTTAAAGCTAAATTTCAGAAATTCCCCTTATATTGGTGCAAAAATGAAGAAATTCCCTCTATTTTTGTGCAATAAGGCAGATTTCCCCGTATTTTTAAGCAAAATTGCACATTATCCCGTAATTTTGAGGGAAAATGCAGAAATTCACATTATTTTGGAACAAAAAGACAGAAATTCTCCTTATTTCAGGGCAAAAAGTCATAAATTCCCCTTATTTTGGGGCAAAATTGCAGAAATTTCCTTTATTTTGGGGCAAAATTGCAGAAATTTCCCTTATTTTGGGGCAAAATTGCAGAAATTTCATTTATTTCAGGGAAAAAGCACAGAAATTTCTCTTATTTTGGGGAAAAAATGCAGAAATTTCTTTTATTTTGGTACAAAATTGCAGAAATTTTCTTTATTTTGGGGAAAATGCAGAAATTCCCCATATTTTGGGGCAAAAAAGCAGAGATTCCCCTTATTATGAGGTAAAATGCTGAAATTCCCCTTATTTTGAGGCAAAAAGACAGAAATTCCCTTTATTTTGTGGCAAAAAGGCAGAAATTTCCCTTATTTTGGGGCAAATTGCAGAAATTTCACTTATTTCAGGGCAAAATTCAAAAATTCCTTTTATTTTGGGGCAAAAGACAGAAATTCCGTTTATTTTTGGGTAAAAAGGCAGAAATTTCACTTATTTTGAGGTAAGAAGGCAGAAATTCCTCTTATTTTGGGGCAAAAATGAAGAAATTTCTCTTTTTTGTGGCAAAAGGTATACATTCCCCTTATTTTCGGGCAAAAAAGCAGAAATTCCCCCTATTTTGGAGCAGAATTGAAGAAAATCCCCTAATTGTGGGGCAAAAAGGCAGAAATTCCCTATATGTTGGGGCAAAAAGACAGAAATTCTCCTTATTTTGGGGCAAAACTCAGAAATTCCACTTATTTTGGGGCAAAATTCCAGAAATTTCCCTTATTGTGAAGCAAAATTGCAGAAATCTTACTTATTTTGGGGCAAAATTGCAGAAATTTCACTTATTTCAGGTAAAAATGGCAGAATTTTTTCTTATTTTGGGGCAAAAAGGCAGAAATTTCTAATATTTTGTAACAAAAATGCAGAAATTCTCCTTATTTTGAGGTAAAAAGGCTGAAATTCCCCTTATTTGGGGGGAAAAAGGCAGAAATTTCCCTTATTTTGGGGTAAAATTGCAAACATTTCACTTATTTCAGGGTAATAAGTCAGAAATTTTCTTTATTTTGGGGCAAAAAAGACAGAAATTCCCTTTGTTTTGGAAGGAAAATACAGAAATTCCACTTCTTTAGAGGCAAAATGGCAGAAATTCCCCTTATTTTGAAGCAAAAATGAAGAAATTCCCCTAATTGTTGGGCCAAAAGGCCGAAATTCCCTATATGTTGGGGCAAAAAGACAGAAATTCTCCTTATTTTGGGACAAAACTCAGAAATTCCACTTATTTTGGGGCAAAATTGCAGGAATTTACCTTATTTTGAGGCAAAATTGCAGAAATTTCCTTTATTTGGGGCAAAATTGCAGAAATTTCACTTATTTTCAGGTAAAAAGGCTGAAATATCCTTTATTTTGGGGCAAAAAGGAAGAAATTCCCCTTATTTTGGGGCAAACTTGCAGAAATTTTTCTTATTTTGGGGCAAAAGGGCTGAAATTCTTATTTTGAGGTAAAATGCTGAAATTCCCCATATTTTGGGGCAAAAGGCAAAACTTCTTCTTATTTTGGGGCAAAGAGGCACAAATTTCCCTTATTTTCGGGCAAAATTGCAGAAATTTCATTTATTTCAGGGCAAAAAGTCAGAAATTCCTTTTATTTTGGGGCAAAGAGCAGAAATTTCTTTTATTATGGTACAAAATTGAAGAAATTTTTCTTATTTTGAAACAAAAAGGCAGAAAATTCCCCTTATTTTGAGGCAAAAGGCAGAAATTATTCTCAATTTGAGGTAAAATGCAGAAATTCCCTTATTTTTGGGGCTAAAAGGCAGAAATTCCCTGTATTTTGAAGCAAAATTGCAAAAATTCTCATAATTTTCGGGCAAAAAGGCAGAAATTCTCCTTATTTTGGGGCAAAAAGACAGAAAATCTCCTTTTTCGGGAGCAAACAGTCAGAAATTCCCCTTATTTTGGGGCAAAATTGCAGAAATTTCCCTTATTTTGGGGCAAAATTGCAGAAATTTCACGTATTTCAGGGAAAAAAGGCAGAAATTTTTTTTGGGAAGGCAAAAAGGCAGAATTTTTTTTTATTTTGGTACAAAATTGCAGAAATTTTTCTTATTTTGGGGCAAAAAGTCAGAAATTCCCAATATTTTGGGGCAAAAAGGCAGAAATTCCCCTTATTTTGAGGTAAAAATGCTGAAATTCCCCTTATTTTGGGGGCAAAAAGACAGAAATTTCGTTTATTTTAGGGAAAAGGCAGAAATTGCACTTATTTTGAGTCAAAAAGGTGGAAAATCCCCTTATTTTGGGGCAAAAATGAAGAAATTTGTTTTTTTAAGGCAAAAAGGTATACATTCCCTTTACTTTCGGGCAAAAAGGCAGAAATTACCCGTATTTTGGAGCAAAATGGCAGAAATTCCCCTAATTTTTGGGTAAAAAGGCAGAAATTCCCCTTATTTTGGGGTAAAACTGCAGAAATTACACTTATTTTGCGGCAAAATGTCAGAAATTCCCCTTATTTTTGGCAAAAAAGGCAGAAAATCCCCTTATTTTAGGGCAAAATTGCAGAAATCTCCCTTATTTAAGGGCAAAAACAGAAATTCCCTTTATTTTGGGGCAAAATTGCAAAAATTTTCCTTATTATGGGGAAAAATTGCAGAAATTCCCCTTATTTTAGGGCAAAATTGCAGAAATTTCACTTATTTCAGAGAAAAAAAGCAAAAAATTTTCTTATTTTGGGGCAAAAAGGCAGAAATTTTCATTATTTTGGGGCAAAAAGGCAGAAATTCACCTTATTTTGGGGTAAAATTGCAGAAATTTCACATATTTCAGGGCAAAACGGCAGAAATTCCCCTTATTTTGGGGCAAAATGCAGAAATTCCCCTTATTTTGGGATAAAATTGCAGAAATTTCCTTTATTTTGGGGCAAAAAGGCAGAAAATGCACTTCATTTCGGGTAAAAAGGCAGAAATTTCTCGTATTTTGGAGCAAAATTGCAGAAACTCCCCTAATTTTGGGGCAAAAAGGCAGAATTTCCCTTTATTGTGAAGCAAAAATAGAGAAATTCTTTTTATTTTAGGGCAAAAATCAGAAATTTCCCTTATTTTGGGGCAAAATTTTAGAAATTTCTTTTATATTGTTACAGACTTGCAGAAATTTTTCTTATTTTGTGGCAAAAAGGCAAAAATTCCCCATACTTTGGTGCAAAAAGTCTGAAATTCCCCATATTTTGGGGAAAAAAGCAGAAATTCCTCTCATTTGGAGGCAAAAAGGCACAAATTTCCCTTATTTTCGGGCATAATTGCAGGAATGTCATTTATTTCAGGGCAAAAAGTCAGAAATTCCATTTATTTTGGGGCAAAAAGGCAGAAATTTATTTTATTTTGATACAAAATTGTAAAAATTTTCCTTATTTTGGAACAAAAAACAAAAATTACCCATATTTTGGGGAAAAAGGCAAAAATTCCCCTCTTTTTGAGGTAAAAAGGCTGAAATTCCCATTATTTGGGAGCAAAAAGGCAGAAATTCCCCTAATTGTGGGGCAAAAAGGCAGAAATTCCCTATATGTTAGGGCAAAAAGACAGAAATTCTCCTTATTTTGGGGCAAAACTCAGAAATTCCACTTATTTTGGGGCAAAATTCCAGAAATTTCCTTTATTTTGGGGCAAAATTGCAGAAATTTTACTTATTTTGGGGCAAAATTGCAGAAATTTCACTTATTTCAGGTAAAAATGGCAGAAATTGTTCTTATTTTGGGGCAAAAATGCAGAAATTCCTAATATTTTGTGGCAAAAATGCAGAAATTCCCCTTATTTTGAGGTAAAAAGGCTGAAATTCCCCTTATTTGGGGGCAAAAAGGCAGAAATTTCCCTAATTTTGGGGCAAAAGTGCAAACATGTCACTTATTTCAGGGTAATAAGTCAGAAATTTTCCTTATTTTGGGGCAAAAAAGACAGAAATTCCCTTTGTTTTGGAAGGAAAATACAGAAATTCCACTTCTTTAGAGACAAAAAGGCAGAAATTCCCCTTATTTTGAAGCAAAAATGAAGAAATTCCCCTAATTATTTGGCCAAAAGGCAGAAATTCCCTATATGTTGGGGAAAAAAGACAGAAATTCTCCTTATTTTGGGACAAAACTCAGAAATTCCACTTATTTTCGGGCAAAATTGCAGGAATTTACCTTATTTTTAGGCAAAATTGCAGAAATTTCCCTTATTTCGGGCAAAATTGCAGAAATTTCACTTATTTTCAGGTAAAAAGGCTGAAATATTTTTTATTTTGGGGCAAAAAAGAAGAAATTCCCCTTATTTTGGGGCAAAATTGCAGAAATTTTCCTTATTTTGGGGCAAAAGGGCTGAAATTCTTATTTTGAGGTAAAATGCTGAAATTCCCCATATTTTGGGGCAAAAGGCAAAACTTCTCCTTATTTTGGGGCAAAGAGGCACAAATTTCCCTTATTTTCGGGCAAAATTGCAGAAATTTCATTTATTTCAGGGCAAAAAGTCAGAAATTTTTTTTATTTTGGGGCAAAGAGCAGAAATTTCTTTTATTATGGTACAAAATTGAAGAAATTTTTCTTATTTTGAAACAAAAAGGCAGAAAATTCCCCTTATTTTGAGGCAAAAGGCAGAAATTATTCTCAATTTGAGGTAAAATGCAGAAATTCCCTTTATTTTGGGGCTAAAAGGCAGAAATTCCCTGTATTTTGAAGCAAAATTGCAGAAATTCTCATAATTTTCGGGCAAAAAGGCAGAAATTCTCCTTATTTTGGGGCAAAAAGACAGAAAATCTCCTTTTTCGGGAGCAAACAGTTAGAAATTTCCCTTATTTTGGGGCAAAATTGCAGAAATTTCACGTTTTTCAGGGAAAAAAGGCAGAAATTTTTTTTTGGGGGGGGGGAAAAGGCAGAAATTTTTTTTATTTTGGTACAAAATTGCAGAAATTTTTCTTATTTTGGGGCAAAAAGTCAGAAATTCCCCATATTTTGGGGCAAAACGGCAGAATTTCCCCTTATTTTGAGGTAATAAGGCTGAAATTCCCCTTATTTTGGGGCAAAAATACAGAAATTTCGTTTATATTGGGGAAAAGGCAGAAATTGCACTTTTTTTGAGTCAAAAAGGTGGAAAATCTCCTTATTTTGGGGCAAAAATGAAGAAATTTGCTTTTTTATGGCAAAAAGGTATACATTCCCTTTATTTTCGGGCAAAAATGCAGAAATCCTTTGTATTTTGGAGCAAAATTGCAGAAATTCCCCTTATTTGGGGGCAAAAACAGAAATTCCCCTTATTTTGGAGCAAAATTGCAGAAATTTCCCTTATTATGGGGAAAAATTGCAGAAATTTCCCTTATTTTAGGGCAAAATTGCAGAAATTTCACTTATTTCAGAGAAAAAAACAAAAATTTTTCTTATTTTGGGGCAAAAAGGCAGAAATTCCCATTATTTTGGGGCAAAAAGGCAGAAATTCACCTTATTTTGGGGTAAAATTGCAGAAATTTCACATATTTCCGGGCAAAACGGCAGAAATTCCCCTTATTTTGGGGCAAAAAGGCAGAAATTTCCCTTATTTTGGGATAAAATTGCAGAAATTTCCCTTATTTGGGGGCAAAAAGGCAGAAAATCCACTTAATTTCGGGTAAAAAGGCAGAAATTTCTCGTATTTTTGAGCAAAAGTGCAGAAATTCCCCTAATTTTGGGGCTAAAAGGCAGAATTTCCCTTTATTTTGGGGCAAAAATAGAGAAATTCTTTTTATTTTGGGGCAAAAATCAGAAATTTCCTTTATTTTGGGGCAAAATTTTAGAAATTTCTTTTATATTGTTACAGACTTGCAGAAATTTTTCTTATTTTGTGGCAAAAAGGCAGAAATTCCCCATATTTTGGTGCAAAAAGGCTGAAATTCCCCTTATTTTGAGGTAAAATCCTGAAATTCCCCATATTTTGGGGCAAAAAGGCAGAAATTCCCCTCATTTGGGGGCAAAAAGGCCCAAATTTCCCTTATTTTCGGGCATAATTGCAGGAATTTCATTTATTTCAGGGCAAAAAGTCAGAAATTCCTTTTATTTTCGGGCAAAAACAGAAATTTCTTTTCTTTTGATACAAAATTGTAGAAATTTTCCTTATTTTGGAACAAAAAGGCAAAAATTACCCATATTTTGGGGAAAAAGGCAGAAATTCCCCTTATTTTGAGGTAAAAAGGCTGAAATTCCCGTTATTTTGGGGCAAAAAGGCAGAAATTCCCTTTACTTTGTGGCAAAAAGGCAGAAATTCCCCTTAATTGGGGCAGAAAAGCAGAAATTTTCCTTATTTAAGGGCAATAGGGCAGAAATTCCCCTTATTTTGTGGCAAAAAGGCAGAAATTCCCCTTATTTGAAGGTAAAATGCTGAAATTCCCCTTATTTTCGGCAAAAAGGCAGAAATTCCTATTATTTTGGGGCAAAATTGCAGAAATTTCAAATATTTCAGGGCAAAAAGGCAGATATTTGCCTTATTTTGGGGCAAAAAGCAGAAATTCCCTTAATTTTGGGGCCACAAACAGAAATTCCCCTTATTTTGGGGTAAAATTGCAGAAATTTCAAATATTTCAGGGCAAAAAGGCAGAAATTCCACTTTATTTCGGACAATAACGCAGAAATTCCCCGTATTTTAAAGCTAAATTTCAGAAATTCCCCTTATATTGGTGCAAAAATGGAGAAATTCCCTTTATTTTTGTGCAATAAGGCAGATTTCCCCGTATTTTTAAGCAAAATTGCACATATTTCCCTAATTTTGAAGGAAAATGCAGAAATTCACATTATTTTGGAACAAAAAGACAGAAATTCTCCTTATTTCTGGGCAAAAAGTCAGAAATTCCCCTTATTTTGGGGTAAAATTGCAGAAATTTTCTTTATTTTGGGGCAAAATTGCAGAAATTTCCCTTATTTTGGGGCAAAATTGCAGAAATTTCACTTATTTCAGGGAAAAAGTGCAGAAATTTCTCTTATTTTGGGGCAAAAAGGCAGAAATTTCTTTTATTTTGGTACAAAATTGCAGAAATTTTCTTTATTTTGGGGCAAAAATGAAGAAATTCCCCATATTTTGGGGCAAAAAGGCAGAGATTCGCCTTATTATGAGGTAAAATGCTGAAATTCCCCTTATTTTGGGGCAAAAATACAGAAATTCCCTTTATTTTGTGGCAAAAAGGCAGAAATTTCCCTTATTTTGGGGCAAAATTGCAGAAATTTCACTTATTTCAGGGCAAAATTCAAAAATTCCTTTTCTTTTTGGGCAAAAAGACAGAAATTTTGTTTATTTTTGGGTAAAAAGGCAGAAATTTCACTTATTGTGAGGTAAGAAGGCAGAAATTGCTCTTATTTTCGGGCAAAAATGAAGAAATTTCCCTTTTTTGTGGCAAAAGGTATATATTCTCCTTATTTTCGGGCAAAAAAGCAGAAATATCCCGTTTTTTTGGAGCACAATTGCAGAAAATCCCCTAATTGTTGGGCAAAAAGGCAGAATTTCCCTATATGTTGGGGCAAAAAGACAGAAATTCTCCTTATTTTGGGGCAAAACTCAGAAATTCCACTTATTTTGGGGCAAAATTCCAGAAATTTCCCTTATTTTGGGGCAAAATTGCAGAAATTTTACTTATTTTGGGGCACAATTGCAGAAATTTCACTTATTTCAGGTAAAAATGGCAGAAATTTTTCTTATTTTGGGGCAAAAAGGCAGAAATTCCTAATATTTTGTGGCAAAAATGCAGAAATTCCCCTTATTTTGAGGTAAAAAGGCTGAAATTCCCCTTATTTGGGGGCAAAAAGGCAGAAATTTCCCTTATTTTGGGGCAAAATTGCAAACATTTCACTTATTTCAGGGTAATAAGTCAGAAATTTTCCTTATTTTGGGGCAAAAAACACAGAAATTCCCTTTGTTTTGGAAGGAAAATACAGAAATTCCACTTGTTTAGAGGCAAAAAAGGAGAAATTCCCCTTATTTTGAAGCAAAAATGAAGAAATTCCCCTAATTGTTGGGCAAAAAGGCAGAAATTCCCTATATGTTGGGGCAAAAAGACAGAAATTCTCCTTATTTTGGGACAAAACTCAGAAATTCCACTTATTTTGGGGCAAAATTGCAGGAATTTACCTTATTTTGAGGCAAAATTGCAGAAATTTCCCTTATTTGGGGCAAAATTGCAGAAATTTCACTTATTTTCAGGTAAAAAGGCTGAAATATCCTTTATTTTGGGGCAAAAAGGAAGAAATTCCCCTTATTTTGGGGCAAAATTGCAGAAATTTTCCTTATTTTGGGGCAAAAAGGCTGAAATTCTTATTTTGAGGTAAAATGCTGAAATTCCCCATATTTTGGGGCAAAAGGCAAAACTTCTTATTTTGGGGCAAAGAGGCACAAATTTCCCTTATTTTCGGGCAAAATTGCAGAAATTTCATTTATTTCAGGGCAAAAAGTCAGAAATTCCTTTTATTTTGGGGCAAAGAGCAGAAATTTCTTTTATTATGTTACAAAATTGAAGAAATTTATCTTATTTTGAAACAAAAAGGCAGAAAATTCCCCTTATTTTGAGGCAAAAGGCAGAAATTATTCTCAATTTGAGGTAAAATGCAGAAATTCCCTTTATTTTGGGGCTAAAAGGCAGAAATTCCCTGTATTTTGAAGCAAAATTGCAGAAATTCTCTTAATTTTCGGGCAAAAAGGCAGAAATTCTCCTTATTTTGGGGCAAAAAGACAGAAAATCTCCTTTTTCGGGAGCAAACAGTCAGAAATTCCCCTTATTTTGGGGCAAAATTGCAGAAATTTCCTTTACATTGGGGCAAAATTGCAGAAATTTCCCTTATTTTGGGGCAAAATTGCAGAAATTTCAGGTATTTGAGAAAAAAAAGGCAGAAATTTTTTTGGGGGGGCAAAAAGGCAGAAATTTTTTTTATTTTGGTACAAAATTGCAGAAATTTTTCTTATTTTGGGGCAAAAAGTCAGAAATTCCCCATATTTTGGGGCAAAAAGGCAGAAATTCCCCTTATTTTGAGGTAATAAGGCTGAAATTCCCCTTATTTTGGGGCAAAAAGGCAGAAATTTCTTTTATTTTGGGGAAAAGGCAGAAATTGCACTTATTTTGAGTCAAAAAGGTGGAAAATCCCCTTATTTTGGGGCAAAAATGAAGAAATTTGCTTTTTTATGGCAAAAAGGTATACATTCCCTTTATTTTCGGGCAAAAAGGAAGAAATTCTTTGTATTTTGGAGCAAAATTGCAGAAATTTCCCTAATTTTTGGGCAAAAAGGCAGAAATTTTCCTTATTTTGGGGTAAAACTGCAGAAATTTCACTTATTTTGCGGCAAAATGTCAGAAATTCCCCTTATTTTTGGCAAAAAATGCAGAAAATCCCCTTATTTTAGGGCAAAAATGCAGAAATTTCCCTTATTTGTGGACAAAAACAGAAATTCCCCTTATTTTGGGGCAAAATTGCAGAAATTTCCCTTAATATGGGGAAAAATTGCAGAAATTTCCCTTATTTTAGGGCAAAATTGCAGAAATTTCACTTATTTCAGAGAAAAAAAGCAAAAATTTTTCTTATTTTGGGGCAAAAAGGCAGAAATTCCCATTATTTTGGGGCAAAAAGGCAGAAATTCACCTTATTTTGGGGTAAAATTGCAGAAATTTTACATATTTCCGGGCAAAACGGCAGAAATTCCCCTTATTTTGGGGCAAAAAGGCAGAAATTTCCCTTATTTTGGGATAAAATTGCAGAAATTTCCCTTATTTGGGGGCAAAAAGGCAGAAAATCCACTTAATTTCGGGTAAAAAGGCAGAAATTTCTCGTATTTTGGAGCAAAATTGCAGAAACTCCCCTAATTTTGGGGCTAAAAGGCAGAATTTCCCTTTATTTTGGGGCAAAAATAGAGAAATTCTTTTTATTTTGGGGCAAAAATCAGAAATTTCCTTTATTTTGGGGCAAAATTTTAGAAATTTCTTTTATATTGTTACAGACTTGCAGAAATTTTTCTTATTTTGTGGCAAAAAGGCAGAAATTCCCCATATTTTGGTGCAAAAAGGCCGAAATTCCCCTTATTTTGAGGTAAAATCCTGAAATTCCCCATATTTTGGGGCAAAAAGGCAGAAATTCCCCTCATTTGGGGGCAAAAAGGCCCAAATTTCCCTTATTTTCGGGCATAATTGCAGGAATTTCATTTATTTCAGGGCAAAAAGTCAGAAATTCCTTTTATTTTCAGGCAAAAACAGAAATTTCTTTTATTTTGATACAAAATTGTAGAAATTTTCCTTATTTTGGAACAAAAAGGCAAAAATTACCCATATTTTGGGGAAAAAGGCAGAAATTCCTTTTATTTTGAGGTAAAAAGGCTGAAATTCCCGTTATTTTGGGGCATAAAGGCAGAAATTCCCTTTACTTTCTGGCAAAAGGGCAGAAATTCCCGTTAATTGGGGCAGAAAAGCAGAAATTTTCCTTATTTAAGGGCAATAGGGCAGAAATTCCCCTTATTTTGTGGCAAAAAGGCAGAAATTCCCCTTATTTGAAGGTAAAATGCTGAAATTCCCCTTATTTTCGGCAAAAAGGCAGAAATTCCTATTATTTTGGGGCAAAATTGTAGAAATTTCAATTATTTCTGGGCAAAAAGTCAGATATTTGCCTTATTTTGTGGCAAAAAGCAGAAATTCCCTTAATTTTGGGGCCAAAAACAGAAATTCCCCTTATTTTGGGGTAAAATTGCAGAAATTTCAAATATTTCAGGGCAAAAAGGCAGAAATTCCACTTTATTTCGGACAATAACGCAGAAATTCCCCGTATTTTAAAGCTAAATTTCAGAAATTCCCCTTATATTGGTGCAAAAATGGAGAAATTCCCTTTATTTTTGTGCAATAAGGCAGATTTCCCCGTATTTTGAAGCAAAATTGCACATATTTCCCTAATTTTGAAGGAAAATGCAGAAATTCACATTATTTTGGAACAAAAAGACAGAAATTCTCCTTATTTCTGGGCAAAAAGTCAGAAATTCCCCTTATTTTGGGGTAAAATTGCAGAAATTTTCTTTATTTTGGGGCAAAATTGCAAAAATTTCCCTTATTTTGGGGCAAAATTGCAGAAATTTCACTTATTTCAGGGAAAAAGTGCAGAAATTTCTCTTATTTTGGGGCAAAAAGGCAGAAATTTCTTTTATTTTGGTACAAAATTGCAGAAATTTTCTTTATTTTGGGGCAAAAATGAAGAAATTCCCCATATTTTGGGGCAAAAAGGCAGAGATTCGCCTTATTATGAGGTAAAATGCTGAAATTCCCCTTATTTTGGGGCAAAAATACAGAAATTCCCTTTATTTTGTGGCAAAAAGGCAGAAATTTCCCTTATTTTGGGGCAAAATTGCAGAAATTTCACTTATTTCAGGGCAAAATTCAAAAATTCCTTTTCTTTTTGGGCAAAAAGACAGAAATTTTGTTTATTTTTGGGTAAAAAGGCAGAAATTTCACATATTGTGAGGTAAGAAGGCAGAAATTGCTCTTATTTTCGGGCAAAAATGAAGAAATTTCCCTTTTTTGTGGCAAAAGGTATATATTCTCCTTATTTTCGGGCAAAAAAGCAGAAATATCCCGTTTTTTGGAGCACAATTGCAGAAAATCCCCTAATTGTTGGGCAAAAAGGCAGAATTTCCCTATATGTTGGGGCAAAAAGACAGAAATTCTCCTTATTTTGGGGCAAAACTCAGAAATTCCACTTATTTTGGGGCAAAATTCCAGAAATTTCCCTTATTTTGGGGCAAAATTGCAGAAATTTTACTTATTTTGGGGCACAATTGCAGAAATTTCACTTATTTCAGGTAAAAATGGCAGAAATTTTTCTTATTTTGGGGCAAAAAGGCAGAAATTCCTAATATTTTGTGGCAAAAATGCAGAAATTCCCCTTATTTTGAGGTAAAAAGGCTGAAATTCCCCTTATTTGGGGGCAAAAAGGCAGAAAATTCCCCTTATTTTGAGGCAAAAGGCAGAAATTATTCTCAATTTGAGGTAAAATGCAGAAATTCCCTTTATTTTGGGGCTAAAAGGCAGAAATTCCCTGTATTTTGAAGCAAAATTGCAGAAATTCTCTTAATTTTCGGGCAAAAAGGCAGAAATTCTCCTTATTTTGGGGCAAAAAGACAGAAAATCTCCTTTTTCGGGAGCAAACAGTCAGAAATTCCCCTTATTTTGGGGCAAAATTGCAGAAATTTCCTTTACATTGGGGCAAAATTGCAGAAATTTCCCTTATTTTGGGGCAAAATTGCAGAAATTTCAGGTATTTGAGAAAAAAAAGGCAGAAATTTTTTTGGGGGGGCAAAAAGGCAGAAATTTTTTTTATTTTGGTACAAAATTGCAGAAATTTTTCTTATTTTGGGGCAAAAAGTCAGAAATTCCCCATATTTTGGGGCAAAAAGGCAGAAATTCCCCTTATTTTGAGGTAATAAGGCTGAAATTCCCCTTATTTTGGGGCAAAAAGGCAGAAATTTCGTTTATTTTGGGGAAAAGGCAGAAATTGCACTTATTTTGAGTCAAAAAGGTGGAAAATCCCCTTATTTTGGGGCAAAAATGAAGAAATTTGCTTTTTTATGGCAAAAAGGTATACATTCCCTTTATTTTCGGGCAAAAAGGAAGAAATTCTTTGTATTTTGGAGCAAAATTGCAGAAATTTCCCTAATTTTTGGGCAAAAAGGCAGAAATTTTCCTTATTTTGGGGTAAAACTGCAGAAATTTCACTTATTTTGCGGCAAAATGTCAGAAATTCCCCTTATTTTTGGCAAAAAATGCAGAAAATCCCCTTATTTTAGGGCAAAAATGCAGAAATTTCCCTTATTTGTGGACAAAAACAGAAATTCCCCTTATTTTGGGGCAAAATTGCAGAAATTTCCCTTAATATGGGGAAAAATTGCAGAAATTTCCCTTATTTTAGGGCAAAATTGCAGAAATTTCACTTATTTCAGAGAAAAAAAGCAAAAATTTTTCTTATTTTGGGGCAAAAAGGCAGAAATTCCCATTATTTTGGGGCAAAAAGGCAGAAATTCACCTTATTTTGGGGTAAAATTGCAGAAATTTTACATATTTCCGGGCAAAACGGCAGAAATTCCCCTTATTTTGGGGCAAAAAGGCAGAAATTTCCCTTATTTTGGGATAAAATTGCAGAAATTTCCCTTATTTGGGGGCAAAAAGGCAGAAAATCCACTTAATTTCGGGTAAAAAGGCAGAAATTTCTCGTATTTTGGAGCAAAATTGCAGAAACTCCCCTAATTTTGGGGCTAAAAGGCAGAATTTCCCTTTATTTTGGGGCAAAAATAGAAAAATTCTTTTTATTTTGGGGCAAAAATCAGAAATTTCCTTTATTTTGGGGCAAAATTTTAGAAATTTCTTTTATATTGTTACAGACTTGCAGAAATTTTTCTTATTTTGTGGCAAAAAGGCAGAAATTCCCCATATTTTGGTGCAAAAAGGCCGAAATTCCCCTTATTTTGAGGTAAAATCCTGAAATTCCCCATATTTTGGGGCAAAAAGGCAGAAATTCCCCTCATTTGGGGGCAAAAAGGCCCAAATTTCCCTTATTTTCGGGCATAATTGCAGGAATTTCATTTATTTCAGGGCAAAAAGTCAGAAATTCCTTTTATTTTCAGGCAAAAACAGAAATTTCTTTTATTTTGATACAAAATTGTAGAAATTTTCCTTATTTTGGAACAAAAAGGCAAAAATTACCCATATTTTGGGGAAAAAGGCAGAAATTCCTTTTATTTTGAGGTAAAAAGGCTGAAATTCCCGTTATTTTGGGGCATAAAGGCAGAAATTCCCTTTACTTTCTGGCAAAAGGGCAGAAATTCCCGTTAATTGGGGCAGAAAAGCAGAAATTTTCCTTATTTAAGGGCAATAGGGCAGAAATTCCCCTTATTTTGTGGCAAAAAGGCAGAAATTCCCCTTATTTGAAGGTAAAATGCTGAAATTCCCCTTATTTTCGGCAAAAAGGCAGAAATTCCTATTATTTTGGGGCAAAATTGTAGAAATTTCAATTATTTCTGGGCAAAAAGTCAGATATTTGCCTTATTTTGTGGCAAAAAGCAGAAATTCCCTTAATTTTGGGGCCACAAACAGAAATTCCCCTTATTTTGGGGTAAAATTGCAGAAATTTCAAATATTTCAGGGCAAAAAGGCAGAAATTCCACTTTATTTCGGACAATAACGCAGAAATTCCCCGTATTTTAAAGCTAAATTTCAGAAATTCCCCTTATATTGGTGCAAAAATGGAGAAATTCCCTTTATTTTTGTGCAATAAGGCAGATTTCCCCGTATTTTGAAGCAAAATTGCACATATTTCCCTAATTTTGAAGGAAAATGCAGAAATTCACATTATTTTGGAACAAAAAGACAGAAATTCTCCTTATTTCTGGGCAAAAAGTCAGAAATTCCCCTTATTTTGGGGTAAAATTGCAGAAATTTTCTTTATTTTGGGGCAAAATTGCAAAAATTTCCCTTATTTTGGGGCAAAATTGCAGAAATTTCACTTATTTCAGGGAAAAAGTGCAGAAATTTCTCTTATTTTGGGGCAAAAAGGCAGAAATTTCTTTTATTTTGGTACAAAATTGCAGAAATTTTCTTTATTTTGGGGCAAAAATGAAGAAATTCCCCATATTTTGGGGCAAAAAGGCAGAGATTCGCCTTATTATGAGGTAAAATGCTGAAATTCCCCTTATTTTGGGGCAAAAATACAGAAATTCCCTTTATTTTGTGGCAAAAAGGCAGAAATTTCCCTTATTTTGGGGCAAAATTGCAGAAATTTCACTTATTTCAGGGCAAAATTCAAAAATTCCTTTTCTTTTTGGGCAAAAAGACAGAAATTTTGTTTATTTTTGGGTAAAAAGGCAGAAATTTCACTTATTGTGAGGTAAGAAGGCAGAAATTGCTCTTATTTTCGGGCAAAAATGAAGAAATTTCCCTTTTTTGTGGCAAAAGGTATATATTCTCCTTATTTTCGGGCAAAAAAGCAGAAATATCCCGTTTTTTTGGAGCACAATTGCAGAAAATCCCCTAATTGTTGGGCAAAAAGGCAGAATTTCCCTATATGTTGGGGCAAAAAGACAGAAATTCTCCTTATTTTGGGGCAAAACTCAGAAATTCCACTTATTTTGGGGCAAAATTCCAGAAATTTCCCTTATTTTGGGGCAAAATTGCAGAAATTTTACTTATTTTGGGGCACAATTGCAGAAATTTCACTTATTTCAGGTAAAAATGGCAGAAATTTTTCTTATTTTGGGGCAAAAAGGCAGAAATTCCTAATATTTTGTGGCAAAAATGCAGAAATTCCCCTTATTTTGAGGTAAAAAGGCTGAAATTCCCCTTATTTGGGGGCAAAAAGGCAGAAATTTCCCTTATTTTGGGGCAAAATTGCAAACATTTCACTTATTTCAGGGTAATAAGTCAGAAATTTTCCTTATTTTGGGGCAAAAAACACAGAAATTCCCTTTGTTTTGGAAGGAAAATACAGAAATTCCACTTCTTTAGAGGCAAAAAGGCAGAAATTCCCCTTATTTTGAAGCAAAAATGAAGAAATTCCCCTAATTGTTGGGCAAAAAGGCAGAAATTCCCTATATGTTGGGGCAAAAAGACAGAAATTCTCCTTATTTTGGGACAAAACTCAGAAATTCCACTTATTTTGGGGCAAAATTGCAGGAATTTACCTTATTTTGAGGCAAAATTGCAGAAATTTCCCTTATTTGGGGCAAAATTGCAGAAATTTCACTTATTTTCAGGTAAAAAGGCTGAAATATCCTTTATTTTGGGGCAAAAAGGAAGAAATTGCCCTTATTTTGGGGCAAAATTGCAGAAATTTTCCTTATTTTGGGGCAAAAAGGCTGAAATTCTTATTTTGAGGTAAAATGCTGAAATTCCCCATATTTTGGGGCAAAAGGCAAAACTTCTTATTTTGGGGCAAAGAGGCACAAATTTCCCTTATTTTCGGGCAAAATTGCAGAAATTTCATTTATTTCAGGGCAAAAAGTCAGAAATTCCTTTTATTTTGGGGCAAAGAGCAGAAATTTCTTTTATTATGTTACAAAATTGAAGAAATTTATCTTATTTTGAAACAAAAAGGCAGAAAATTCCCCTTATTTTGAGGCAAAAGGCAGAAATTATTCTCAATTTGAGGTAAAATGCAGAAATTCCCTTTATTTTGGGGCTAAAAGGCAGAAATTCCCTGTATTTTGAAGCAAAATTGCAGAAATTCTCTTAATTTTCGGGCAAAAAGGCAGAAATTCTCCTTATTTTGGGGCAAAAAGACAGAAAATCTCCTTTTTCGGGAGCAAACAGTCAGAAATTCCCCTTATTTTGGGGCAAAATTGCAGAAATTTCCTTTACATTGGGGCAAAATTGCAGAAATTTCCCTTATTTTGGGGCAAAATTGCAGAAATTTCAGGTATTTGAGAAAAAAAAGGCAGAAATTTTTTTGGGGGGGCAAAAAGGCAGAAATTTTTTTTATTTTGGTACAAAATTGCAGAAATTTTTCTTATTTTGGGGCAAAAAGTCAGAAATTCCCCATATTTTGGGGCAAAAAGGCAGAAATTCCCCTTATTTTGAGGTAATAAGGCTGAAATTCCCCTTATTTTGGGGCAAAAAGGCAGAAATTTCGTTTATTTTGGGGAAAAGGCAGAAATTGCACTTATTTTGAGTCAAAAAGGTGGAAAATCCCCTTATTTTGGGGCAAAAATGAAGAAATTTGCTTTTTTATGGCAAAAAGGTATACATTCCCTTTATTTTCGGGCAAAAAGGAAGAAATTCTTTGTATTTTGGAGCAAAATTGCAGAAATTTCCCTAATTTTTGGGCAAAAAGGCAGAAATTTTCCTTATTTTGGGGTAAAACTGCAGAAATTTCACTTATTTTGCGGCAAAATGTCAGAAATTCCCCTTATTTTTGGCAAAAAATGCAGAAAATCCCCTTATTTTAGGGCAAAAATGCAGAAATTTCCCTTATTTGTGGACAAAAACAGAAATTCCCCTTATTTTGGGGCAAAATTGCAGAAATTTCCCTTAATATGGGGAAAAATTGCAGAAATTTCCCTTATTTTAGGGCAAAATTGCAGAAATTTCACTTATTTCAGAGAAAAAAAGCAAAAATTTTTCTTATTTTGGGGCAAAAAGGCAGAAATTCCCATTATTTTGGGGCAAAAAGGCAGAAATTCACCTTATTTTGGGGTAAAATTGCAGAAATTTTACATATTTCCGGGCAAAACGGCAGAAATTCCCCTTATTTTGGGGCAAAAAGGCAGAAATTTCCCTTATTTTGGGATAAAATTGCAGAAATTTCCCTTATTTGGGGGCAAAAAGGCAGAAAATCCACTTAATTTCGGGTAAAAAGGCAGAAATTTCTCGTATTTTGGAGCAAAATTGCAGAAACTCCCCTAATTTTGGGGCTAAAAGGCAGAATTTCCCTTTATTTTGGGGCAAAAATAGAGAAATTCTTTTTATTTTGGGGCAAAAATCAGAAATTTCCTTTATTTTGGGGCAAAATTTTAGAAATTTCTTTTATATTGTTACAGACTTGCAGAAATTTTTCTTATTTTGTGGCAAAAAGGCAGAAATTCCCCATATTTTGGTGCAAAAAGGCCGAAATTCCCCTTATTTTGAGGTAAAATCCTGAAATTCCCCATATTTTGGGGCAAAAAGGCAGAAATTCCCCTCATTTGGGGGCAAAAAGGCCCAAATTTCCCTTATTTTCGGGCATAATTGCAGGAATTTCATTTATTTCAGGGCAAAAAGTCAGAAATTCCTTTTATTTTCAGGCAAAAACAGAAATTTCTTTTATTTTGATACAAAATTGTAGAAATTTTCCTTATTTTGGAACAAAAAGGCAAAAATTACCCATATTTTGGGGAAAAAGGCAGAAATTCCTTTTATTTTGAGGTAAAAAGGCTGAAATTCCCGTTATTTTGGGGCATAAAGGCAGAAATTCCCTTTACTTTCTGGCAAAAGGGCAGAAATTCCCGTTAATTGGGGCAGAAAAGCAGAAATTTTCCTTATTTAAGGGCAATAGGGCAGAAATTCCCCTTATTTTGTGGCAAAAAGGCAGAAATTCCCCTTATTTGAAGGTAAAATGCTGAAATTCCCCTTATTTTCGGCAAAAAGGCAGAAATTCCTATTATTTTGGGGCAAAATTGTAGAAATTTCAATTATTTCTGGGCAAAAAGTCAGATATTTGCCTTATTTTGTGGCAAAAAGCAGAAATTCCCTTAATTTTGGGGCCACAAACAGAAATTCCCCTTATTTTGGGGTAAAATTGCAGAAATTTCAAATATTTCAGGGCAAAAAGGCAGAAATTCCACTTTATTTCGGACAATAACGCAGAAATTCCCCGTATTTTAAAGCTAAATTTCAGAAATTCCCCTTATATTGGTGCAAAAATGGAGAAATTCCCTTTATTTTTGTGCAATAAGGCAGATTTCCCCGTATTTTGAAGCAAAATTGCACATATTTCCCTAATTTTGAAGGAAAATGCAGAAATTCACATTATTTTGGAACAAAAAGACAGAAATTCTCCTTATTTCTGGGCAAAAAGTCAGAAATTCCCCTTATTTTGGGGTAAAATTGCAGAAATTTTCTTTATTTTGGGGCAAAATTGCAAAAATTTCCCTTATTTTGGGGCAAAATTGCAGAAATTTCACTTATTTCAGGGAAAAAGTGCAGAAATTTCTCTTATTTTGGGGCAAAAAGGCAGAAATTTCTTTTATTTTGGTACAAAATTGCAGAAATTTTCTTTATTTTGGGGCAAAAATGAAGAAATTCCCCATATTTTGGGGCAAAAAGGCAGAGATTCGCCTTATTATGAGGTAAAATGCTGAAATTCCCCTTATTTTGGGGCAAAAATACAGAAATTCCCTTTATTTTGTGGCAAAAAGGCAGAAATTTCCCTTATTTTGGGGCAAAATTGCAGAAATTTCACTTATTTCAGGGCAAAATTCAAAAATTCCTTTTCTTTTTGGGCAAAAAGACAGAAATTTTGTTTATTTTTGGGTAAAAAGGCAGAAATTTCACTTATTGTGAGGTAAGAAGGCAGAAATTGCTCTTATTTTCGGGCAAAAATGAAGAAATTTCCCTTTTTTGTGGCAAAAGGTATATATTCTCCTTATTTTCGGGCAAAAAAGCAGAAATATCCCGTTTTTTTGGAGCACAATTGCAGAAAATCCCCTAATTGTTGGGCAAAAAGGCAGAATTTCCCTATATGTTGGGGCAAAAAGACAGAAATTCTCCTTATTTTGGGGCAAAACTCAGAAATTCCACTTATTTTGGGGCAAAATTCCAGAAATTTCCCTTATTTTGGGGCAAAATTGCAGAAATTTTACTTATTTTGGGGCACAATTGCAGAAATTTCACTTATTTCAGGTAAAAATGGCAGAAATTTTTCTTATTTTGGGGCAAAAAGGCAGAAATTCCTAATATTTTGTGGCAAAAATGCAGAAATTCCCCTTATTTTGAGGTAAAAAGGCTGAAATTCCCCTTATTTGGGGGCAAAAAGGCAGAAATTTCCCTTATTTTGGGGCAAAATTGCAAACATTTCACTTATTTCAGGGTAATAAGTCAGAAATTTTCCTTATTTTGGGGCAAAAAACACAGAAATTCCCTTTGTTTTGGAAGGAAAATACAGAAATTCCACTTCTTTAGAGGCAAAAAGGCAGAAATTCCCCTTATTTTGAAGCAAAAATGAAGAAATTCCCCTAATTGTTGGGCAAAAAGGCAGAAATTCCCTATATGTTGGGGCAAAAAGACAGAAATTCTCCTTATTTTGGGACAAAACTCAGAAATTCCACTTATTTTGGGGCAAAATTGCAGGAATTTACCTTATTTTGAGGCAAAATTGCAGAAATTTCCCTTATTTGGGGCAAAATTGCAGAAATTTCACTTATTTTCAGGTAAAAAGGCTGAAATATCCTTTATTTTGGGGCAAAAAGGAAGAAATTGCCCTTATTTTGGGGCAAAATTGCAGAAATTTTCCTTATTTTGGGGCAAAAAGGCTGAAATTCTTATTTTGAGGTAAAATGCTGAAATTCCCCATATTTTGGGGCAAAAGGCAAAACTTCTTATTTTGGGGCAAAGAGGCACAAATTTCCCTTATTTTCGGGCAAAATTGCAGAAATTTCATTTATTTCAGGGCAAAAAGTCAGAAATTCCTTTTATTTTGGGGCAAAGAGCAGAAATTTCTTTTATTATGTTACAAAATTGAAGAAATTTATCTTATTTTGAAACAAAAAGGCAGAAAATTCCCCTTATTTTGAGGCAAAAGGCAGAAATTATTCTCAATTTGAGGTAAAATGCAGAAATTCCCTTTATTTTGGGGCTAAAAGGCAGAAATTCCCTGTATTTTGAAGCAAAATTGCAGAAATTCTCTTAATTTTCGGGCAAAAAGGCAGAAATTCTCCTTATTTTGGGGCAAAAAGACAGAAAATCTCCTTTTTCGGGAGCAAACAGTCAGAAATTCCCCTTATTTTGGGGCAAAATTGCAGAAATTTCCTTTACATTGGGGCAAAATTGCAGAAATTTCCCTTATTTTGGGGCAAAATTGCAGAAATTTCAGGTATTTGAGAAAAAAAAGGCAGAAATTTTTTTGGGGGGGCAAAAAGGCAGAAATTTTTTTTATTTTGGTACAAAATTGCAGAAATTTTTCTTATTTTGGGGCAAAAAGTCAGAAATTCCCCATATTTTGGGGCAAAAAGGCAGAAATTCCCCTTATTTTGAGGTAATAAGGCTGAAATTCCCCTTATTTTGGGGCAAAAAGGCAGAAATTTCGTTTATTTTGGGGAAAAGGCAGAAATTGCACTTATTTTGAGTCAAAAAGGTGGAAAATCCCCTTATTTTGGGGCAAAAATGAAGAAATTTGCTTTTTTATGGCAAAAAGGTATACATTCCCTTTATTTTCGGGCAAAAAGGAAGAAATTCTTTGTATTTTGGAGCAAAATTGCAGAAATTTCCCTAATTTTTGGGCAAAAAGGCAGAAATTTTCCTTATTTTGGGGTAAAACTGCAGAAATTTCACTTATTTTGCGGCAAAATGTCAGAAATTCCCCTTATTTTTGGCAAAAAATGCAGAAAATCCCCTTATTTTAGGGCAAAAATGCAGAAATTTCCCTTATTTGTGGACAAAAACAGAAATTCCCCTTATTTTGGGGCAAAATTGCAGAAATTTCCCTTAATATGGGGAAAAATTGCAGAAATTTCCCTTATTTTAGGGCAAAATTGCAGAAATTTCACTTATTTCAGAGAAAAAAAGCAAAAATTTTTCTTATTTTGGGGCAAAAAGGCAGAAATTCCCATTATTTTGGGGCAAAAAGGCAGAAATTCACCTTATTTTGGGGTAAAATTGCAGAAATTTTACATATTTCCGGGCAAAACGGCAGAAATTCCCCTTATTTTGGGGCAAAAAGGCAGAAATTTCCCTTATTTTGGGATAAAATTGCAGAAATTTCCCTTATTTGGGGGCAAAAAGGCAGAAAATCCACTTAATTTCGGGTAAAAAGGCAGAAATTTCTCGTATTTTGGAGCAAAATTGCAGAAACTCCCCTAATTTTGGGGCTAAAAGGCAGAATTTCCCTTTATTTTGGGGCAAAAATAGAGAAATTCTTTTTATTTTGGGGCAAAAATCAGAAATTTCCTTTATTTTGGGGCAAAATTTTAGAAATTTCTTTTATATTGTTACAGACTTGCAGAAATTTTTCTTATTTTGTGGCAAAAAGGCAGAAATTCCCCATATTTTGGTGCAAAAAGGCCGAAATTCCCCTTATTTTGAGGTAAAATCCTGAAATTCCCCATATTTTGGGGCAAAAAGGCAGAAATTCCCCTCATTTGGGGGCAAAAAGGCCCAAATTTCCCTTATTTTCGGGCATAATTGCAGGAATTTCATTTATTTCAGGGCAAAAAGTCAGAAATTCCTTTTATTTTCAGGCAAAAACAGAAATTTCTTTTATTTTGATACAAAATTGTAGAAATTTTCCTTATTTTGGAACAAAAAGGCAAAAATTACCCATATTTTGGGGAAAAAGGCAGAAATTCCTTTTATTTTGAGGTAAAAAGGCTGAAATTCCCGTTATTTTGGGGCATAAAGGCAGAAATTCCCTTTACTTTCTGGCAAAAGGGCAGAAATTCCCGTTAATTGGGGCAGAAAAGCAGAAATTTTCCTTATTTAAGGGCAATAGGGCAGAAATTCCCCTTATTTTGTGGCAAAAAGGCAGAAATTCCCCTTATTTGAAGGTAAAATGCTGAAATTCCCCTTATTTTCGGCAAAAAGGCAGAAATTCCTATTATTTTGGGGCAAAATTGTAGAAATTTCAATTATTTCTGGGCAAAAAGTCAGATATTTGCCTTATTTTGTGGCAAAAAGCAGAAATTCCCTTAATTTTGGGGCCACAAACAGAAATTCCCCTTATTTTGGGGTAAAATTGCAGAAATTTCAAATATTTCAGGGCAAAAAGGCAGAAATTCCACTTTATTTCGGACAATAACGCAGAAATTCCCCGTATTTTAAAGCTAAATTTCAGAAATTCCCCTTATATTGGTGCAAAAATGGAGAAATTCCCTTTATTTTTGTGCAATAAGGCAGATTTCCCCGTATTTTGAAGCAAAATTGCACATATTTCCCTAATTTTGAAGGAAAATGCAGAAATTCACATTATTTTGGAACAAAAAGACAGAAATTCTCCTTATTTCTGGGCAAAAAGTCAGAAATTCCCCTTATTTTGGGGTAAAATTGCAGAAATTTTCTTTATTTTGGGGCAAAATTGCAAAAATTTCCCTTATTTTGGGGCAAAATTGCAGAAATTTCACTTATTTCAGGGAAAAAGTGCAGAAATTTCTCTTATTTTGGGGCAAAAAGGCAGAAATTTCTTTTATTTTGGTACAAAATTGCAGAAATTTTCTTTATTTTGGGGCAAAAATGAAGAAATTCCCCATATTTTGGGGCAAAAAGGCAGAGATTCGCCTTATTATGAGGTAAAATGCTGAAATTCCCCTTATTTTGGGGCAAAAATACAGAAATTCCCTTTATTTTGTGGCAAAAAGGCAGAAATTTCCCTTATTTTGGGGCAAAATTACAGAAATTTCACTTATTTCAGGGCAAAATTCAAAAATTCCTTTTCTTTTTGGGCAAAAAGACAGAAATTTTGTTTATTTTTGGGTAAAAAGGCAGAAATTTCACATATTGTGAGGTAAGAAGGCAGAAATTGCTCTTATTTTCGGGCAAAAATGAAGAAATTTCCCTTTTTTGTGGCAAAAGGTATATATTCTCCTTATTTTCGGGCAAAAAAGCAGAAATATCCCGTTTTTTGGAGCACAATTGCAGAAAATCCCCTAATTGTTGGGCAAAAAGGCAGAATTTCCCTATATGTTGGGGCAAAAAGACAGAAATTCTCCTTATTTTGGGGCAAAACTCAGAAATTCCACTTATTTTGGGGCAAAATTCCAGAAATTTCCCTTATTTTGGGGCAAAATTGCAGAAATTTTACTTATTTTGGGGCACAATTGCAGAAATTTCACTTATTTCAGGTAAAAATGGCAGAAATTTTTCTTATTTTGGGGCAAAAAGGCAGAAATTCCTAATATTTTGTGGCAAAAATGCAGAAATTCCCCTTATTTTGAGGTAAAAAGGCTGAAATTCCCCTTATTTGGGGGCAAAAAGGCAGAAAATTCCCCTTATTTTGAGGCAAAAGGCAGAAATTATTCTCAATTTGAGGTAAAATGCAGAAATTCCCTTTATTTTGGGGCTAAAAGGCAGAAATTCCCTGTATTTTGAAGCAAAATTGCAGAAATTCTCTTAATTTTCGGGCAAAAAGGCAGAAATTCTCCTTATTTTGGGGCAAAAAGACAGAAAATCTCCTTTTTCGGGAGCAAACAGTCAGAAATTCCCCTTATTTTGGGGCAAAATTGCAGAAATTTCCTTTACATTGGGGCAAAATTGCAGAAATTTCCCTTATTTTGGGGCAAAATTGCAGAAATTTCAGGTATTTGAGAAAAAAAAGGCAGAAATTTTTTTGGGGGGGCAAAAAGGCAGAAATTTTTTTTATTTTGGTACAAAATTGCAGAAATTTTTCTTATTTTGGGGCAAAAAGTCAGAAATTCCCCATATTTTGGGGCAAAAAGGCAGAAATTCCCCTTATTTTGAGGTAATAAGGCTGAAATTCCCCTTATTTTGGGGCAAAAAGGCAGAAATTTCGTTTATTTTGGGGAAAAGGCAGAAATTGCACTTATTTTGAGTCAAAAAGGTGGAAAATCCCCTTATTTTGGGGCAAAAATGAAGAAATTTGCTTTTTTATGGCAAAAAGGTATACATTCCCTTTATTTTCGGGCAAAAAGGAAGAAATTCTTTGTATTTTGGAGCAAAATTGCAGAAATTTCCCTAATTTTTGGGCAAAAAGGCAGAAATTTTCCTTATTTTGGGGTAAAACTGCAGAAATTTCACTTATTTTGCGGCAAAATGTCAGAAATTCCCCTTATTTTTGGCAAAAAATGCAGAAAATCCCCTTATTTTAGGGCAAAAATGCAGAAATTTCCCTTATTTGTGGACAAAAACAGAAATTCCCCTTATTTTGGGGCAAAATTGCAGAAATTTCCCTTAATATGGGGAAAAATTGCAGAAATTTCCCTTATTTTAGGGCAAAATTGCAGAAATTTCACTTATTTCAGAGAAAAAAAGCAAAAATTTTTCTTATTTTGGGGCAAAAAGGCAGAAATTCCCATTATTTTGGGGCAAAAAGGCAGAAATTCACCTTATTTTGGGGTAAAATTGCAGAAATTTTACATATTTCCGGGCAAAACGGCAGAAATTCCCCTTATTTTGGGGCAAAAAGGCAGAAATTTCCCTTATTTTGGGATAAAATTGCAGAAATTTCCCTTATTTGGGGGCAAAAAGGCAGAAAATCCACTTAATTTCGGGTAAAAAGGCAGAAATTTCTCGTATTTTGGAGCAAAATTGCAGAAACTCCCCTAATTTTGGGGCTAAAAGGCAGAATTTCCCTTTATTTTGGGGCAAAAATAGAGAAATTCTTTTTATTTTGGGGCAAAAATCAGAAATTTCCTTTATTTTGGGGCAAAATTTTAGAAATTTCTTTTATATTGTTACAGACTTGCAGAAATTTTTCTTATTTTGTGGCAAAAAGGCAGAAATTCCCCATATTTTGGTGCAAAAAGGCCGAAATTCCCCTTATTTTGAGGTAAAATCCTGAAATTCCCCATATTTTGGGGCAAAAAGGCAGAAATTCCCCTCATTTGGGGGCAAAAAGGCCCAAATTTCCCTTATTTTCGGGCATAATTGCAGGAATTTCATTTATTTCAGGGCAAAAAGTCAGAAATTCCTTTTATTTTCAGGCAAAAACAGAAATTTCTTTTATTTTGATACAAAATTGTAGAAATTTTCCTTATTTTGGAACAAAAAGGCAAAAATTACCCATATTTTGGGGAAAAAGGCAGAAATTCCTTTTATTTTGAGGTAAAAAGGCTGAAATTCCCGTTATTTTGGGGCATAAAGGCAGAAATTCCCTTTACTTTCTGGCAAAAGGGCAGAAATTCCCGTTAATTGGGGCAGAAAAGCAGAAATTTTCCTTATTTAAGGGCAATAGGGCAGAAATTCCCCTTATTTTGTGGCAAAAAGGCAGAAATTCCCCTTATTTGAAGGTAAAATGCTGAAATTCCCCTTATTTTCGGCAAAAAGGCAGAAATTCCTATTATTTTGGGGCAAAATTGTAGAAATTTCAATTATTTCTGGGCAAAAAGTCAGATATTTGCCTTATTTTGTGGCAAAAAGCAGAAATTCCCTTAATTTTGGGGCCAAAAACAGAAATTCCCCTTATTTTGGGGTAAAATTGCAGAAATTTCAAATATTTCAGGGCAAAAAGGCAGAAATTCCACTTTATTTCGGACAATAACGCAGAAATTCCCCGTATTTTAAAGCTAAATTTCAGACATTCCCCTTATATTGGTGCAAAAATGGAGAAATTCCCTTTATTTTTGTGCAATAAGGCAGATTTCCCCGTATTTTGAAGCAAAATTGCACATATTTCCCTAATTTTGAAGGAAAATGCAGAAATTCACATTATTTTGGAACAAAAAGACAGAAATTCTCCTTATTTCTGGGCAAAAAGTCAGAAATTCCCCTTATTTTGGGGTAAAATTGCAGAAATTTTCTTTATTTTGGGGCAAAATTGCAAAAATTTCCCTTATTTTGGGGCAAAATTGCAGAAATTTCACTTATTTCAGGGAAAAAGTGCAGAAATTTCTCTTATTTTGGGGCAAAAAGGCAGAAATTCCTAATATTTTGTGGCAAAAATGCAGAAATTCCCCTTATTTTGAGGTAAAAAGGCTGAAATTCCCCTTATTTGGGGGCAAAAAGGCAGAAAATTCCCCTTATTTTGAGGCAAAAGGCAGAAATTATTCTCAATTTGAGGTAAAATGCAGAAATTCCCTTTATTTTGGGGCTAAAAGGCAGAAATTCCCTGTATTTTGAAGCAAAATTGCAGAAATTCTCTTAATTTTCGGGCAAAAAGGCAGAAATTCTCCTTATTTTGGGGCAAAAAGACAGAAAATCTCCTTTTTCGGGAGCAAACAGTCAGAAATTCCCCTTATTTTGGGGCAAAATTGCAGAAATTTCCTTTACATTGGGGCAAAATTGCAGAAATTTCCCTTATTTTGGGGCAAAATTGCAGAAATTTCAGGTATTTGAGAAAAAAAAGGCAGAAATTTTTTTGGGGGGGCAAAAAGGCAGAAATTTTTTTTATTTTGGTACAAAATTGCAGAAATTTTTCTTATTTTGGGGCAAAAAGTCAGAAATTCCCCATATTTTGGGGCAAAAAGGCAGAAATTCCCCTTATTTTGAGGTAATAAGGCTGAAATTCCCCTTATTTTGGGGCAAAAAGGCAGAAATTTCGTTTATTTTGGGGAAAAGGCAGAAATTGCACTTATTTTGAGTCAAAAAGGTGGAAAATCCCCTTATTTTGGGGCAAAAATGAAGAAATTTGCTTTTTTATGGCAAAAAGGTATACATTCCCTTTATTTTCGGGCAAAAAGGAAGAAATTCTTTGTATTTTGGAGCAAAATTGCAGAAATTTCCCTAATTTTTGGGCAAAAAGGCAGAAATTTTCCTTATTTTGGGGTAAAACTGCAGAAATTTCACTTATTTTGCGGCAAAATGTCAGAAATTCCCCTTATTTTTGGCAAAAAATGCAGAAAATCCCCTTATTTTAGGGCAAAAATGCAGAAATTTCCCTTATTTGTGGACAAAAACAGAAATTCCCCTTATTTTGGGGCAAAATTGCAGAAATTTCCCTTAATATGGGGAAAAATTGCAGAAATTTCCCTTATTTTAGGGCAAAATTGCAGAAATTTCACTTATTTCAGAGAAAAAAAGCAAAAATTTTTCTTATTTTGGGGCAAAAAGGCAGAAATTCCCATTATTTTGGGGCAAAAAGGCAGAAATTCACCTTATTTTGGGGTAAAATTGCAGAAATTTTACATATTTCCGGGCAAAACGGCAGAAATTCCCCTTATTTTGGGGCAAAAAGGCAGAAATTTCCCTTATTTTGGGATAAAATTGCAGAAATTTCCCTTATTTGGGGGCAAAAAGGCAGAAAATCCACTTAATTTCGGGTAAAAAGGCAGAAATTTCTCGTATTTTGGAGCAAAATTGCAGAAACTCCCCTAATTTTGGGGCTAAAAGGCAGAATTTCCCTTTATTTTGGGGCAAAAATAGAAAAATTCTTTTTATTTTGGGGCAAAAATCAGAAATTTCCTTTATTTTGGGGCAAAATTTTAGAAATTTCTTTTATATTGTTACAGACTTGCAGAAATTTTTCTTATTTTGTGGCAAAAAGGCAGAAATTCCCCATATTTTGGTGCAAAAAGGCCGAAATTCCCCTTATTTTGAGGTAAAATCCTGAAATTCCCCATATTTTGGGGCAAAAAGGCAGAAATTCCCCTCATTTGGGGGCAAAAAGGCCCAAATTTCCCTTATTTTCGGGCATAATTGCAGGAATTTCATTTATTTCAGGGCAAAAAGTCAGAAATTCCTTTTATTTTCAGGCAAAAACAGAAATTTCTTTTATTTTGATACAAAATTGTAGAAATTTTCCTTATTTTGGAACAAAAAGGCAAAAATTACCCATATTTTGGGGAAAAAGGCAGAAATTCCTTTTATTTTGAGGTAAAAAGGCTGAAATTCCCGTTATTTTGGGGCATAAAGGCAGAAATTCCCTTTACTTTCTGGCAAAAGGGCAGAAATTCCCGTTAATTGGGGCAGAAAAGCAGAAATTTTCCTTATTTAAGGGCAATAGGGCAGAAATTCCCCTTATTTTGTGGCAAAAAGGCAGAAATTCCCCTTATTTGAAGGTAAAATGCTGAAATTCCCCTTATTTTCGGCAAAAAGGCAGAAATTCCTATTATTTTGGGGCAAAATTGTAGAAATTTCAATTATTTCTGGGCAAAAAGTCAGATATTTGCCTTATTTTGTGGCAAAAAGCAGAAATTCCCTTAATTTTGGGGCCACAAACAGAAATTCCCCTTATTTTGGGGTAAAATTGCAGAAATTTCAAATATTTCAGGGCAAAAAGGCAGAAATTCCACTTTATTTCGGACAATAACGCAGAAATTCCCCGTATTTTAAAGCTAAATTTCAGAAATTCCCCTTATATTGGTGCAAAAATGGAGAAATTCCCTTTATTTTTGTGCAATAAGGCAGATTTCCCCGTATTTTGAAGCAAAATTGCACATATTTCCCTAATTTTGAAGGAAAATGCAGAAATTCACATTATTTTGGAACAAAAAGACAGAAATTCTCCTTATTTCTGGGCAAAAAGTCAGAAATTCCCCTTATTTTGGGGTAAAATTGCAGAAATTTTCTTTATTTTGGGGCAAAATTGCAAAAATTTCCCTTATTTTGGGGCAAAATTGCAGAAATTTCACTTATTTCAGGGAAAAAGTGCAGAAATTTCTCTTATTTTGGGGCAAAAAGGCAGAAATTTCTTTTATTTTGGTACAAAATTGCAGAAATTTTCTTTATTTTGGGGCAAAAATGAAGAAATTCCCCATATTTTGGGGCAAAAAGGCAGAGATTCGCCTTATTATGAGGTAAAATGCTGAAATTCCCCTTATTTTGGGGCAAAAATACAGAAATTCCCTTTATTTTGTGGCAAAAAGGCAGAAATTTCCCTTATTTTGGGGCAAAATTGCAGAAATTTCACTTATTTCAGGGCAAAATTCAAAAATTCCTTTTCTTTTTGGGCAAAAAGACAGAAATTTTGTTTATTTTTGGGTAAAAAGGCAGAAATTTCACTTATTGTGAGGTAAGAAGGCAGAAATTGCTCTTATTTTCGGGCAAAAATGAAGAAATTTCCCTTTTTTGTGGCAAAAGGTATATATTCTCCTTATTTTCGGGCAAAAAAGCAGAAATATCCCGTTTTTTTGGAGCACAATTGCAGAAAATCCCCTAATTGTTGGGCAAAAAGGCAGAATTTCCCTATATGTTGGGGCAAAAAGACAGAAATTCTCCTTATTTTGGGGCAAAACTCAGAAATTCCACTTATTTTGGGGCAAAATTCCAGAAATTTCCCTTATTTTGGGGCAAAATTGCAGAAATTTTACTTATTTTGGGGCACAATTGCAGAAATTTCACTTATTTCAGGTAAAAATGGCAGAAATTTTTCTTATTTTGGGGCAAAAAGGCAGAAATTCCTAATATTTTGTGGCAAAAATGCAGAAATTCCCCTTATTTTGAGGTAAAAAGGCTGAAATTCCCCTTATTTGGGGGCAAAAAGGCAGAAATTTCCCTTATTTTGGGGCAAAATTGCAAACATTTCACTTATTTCAGGGTAATAAGTCAGAAATTTTCCTTATTTTGGGGCAAAAAACACAGAAATTCCCTTTGTTTTGGAAGGAAAATACAGAAATTCCACTTCTTTAGAGGCAAAAAGGCAGAAATTCCCCTTATTTTGAAGCAAAAATGAAGAAATTCCCCTAATTGTTGGGCAAAAAGGCAGAAATTCCCTATATGTTGGGGCAAAAAGACAGAAATTCTCCTTATTTTGGGACAAAACTCAGAAATTCCACTTATTTTGGGGCAAAATTGCAGGAATTTACCTTATTTTGAGGCAAAATTGCAGAAATTTCCCTTATTTGGGGCAAAATTGCAGAAATTTCACTTATTTTCAGGTAAAAAGGCTGAAATATCCTTTATTTTGGGGCAAAAAGGAAGAAATTGCCCTTATTTTGGGGCAAAATTGCAGAAATTTTCCTTATTTTGGGGCAAAAAGGCTGAAATTCTTATTTTGAGGTAAAATGCTGAAATTCCCCATATTTTGGGGCAAAAGGCAAAACTTCTTATTTTGGGGCAAAGAGGCACAAATTTCCCTTATTTTCGGGCAAAATTGCAGAAATTTCATTTATTTCAGGGCAAAAAGTCAGAAATTCCTTTTATTTTGGGGCAAAGAGCAGAAATTTCTTTTATTATGTTACAAAATTGAAGAAATTTATCTTATTTTGAAACAAAAAGGCAGAAAATTCCCCTTATTTTGAGGCAAAAGGCAGAAATTATTCTCAATTTGAGGTAAAATGCAGAAATTCCCTTTATTTTGGGGCTAAAAGGCAGAAATTCCCTGTATTTTGAAGCAAAATTGCAGAAATTCTCTTAATTTTCGGGCAAAAAGGCAGAAATTCTCCTTATTTTGGGGCAAAAAGACAGAAAATCTCCTTTTTCGGGAGCAAACAGTCAGAAATTCCCCTTATTTTGGGGCAAAATTGCAGAAATTTCCTTTACATTGGGGCAAAATTGCAGAAATTTCCCTTATTTTGGGGCAAAATTGCAGAAATTTCAGGTATTTGAGAAAAAAAAGGCAGAAATTTTTTTGGGGGGGCAAAAAGGCAGAAATTTTTTTTATTTTGGTACAAAATTGCAGAAATTTTTCTTATTTTGGGGCAAAAAGTCAGAAATTCCCCATATTTTGGGGCAAAAAGGCAGAAATTCCCCTTATTTTGAGGTAATAAGGCTGAAATTCCCCTTATTTTGGGGCAAAAAGGCAGAAATTTCGTTTATTTTGGGGAAAAGGCAGAAATTGCACTTATTTTGAGTCAAAAAGGTGGAAAATCCCCTTATTTTGGGGCAAAAATGAAGAAATTTGCTTTTTTATGGCAAAAAGGTATACATTCCCTTTATTTTCGGGCAAAAAGGAAGAAATTCTTTGTATTTTGGAGCAAAATTGCAGAAATTTCCCTAATTTTTGGGCAAAAAGGCAGAAATTTTCCTTATTTTGGGGTAAAACTGCAGAAATTTCACTTATTTTGCGGCAAAATGTCAGAAATTCCCCTTATTTTTGGCAAAAAATGCAGAAAATCCCCTTATTTTAGGGCAAAAATGCAGAAATTTCCCTTATTTGTGGACAAAAACAGAAATTCCCCTTATTTTGGGGCAAAATTGCAGAAATTTCCCTTAATATGGGGAAAAATTGCAGAAATTTCCCTTATTTTAGGGCAAAATTGCAGAAATTTCACTTATTTCAGAGAAAAAAAGCAAAAATTTTTCTTATTTTGGGGCAAAAAGGCAGAAATTCCCATTATTTTGGGGCAAAAAGGCAGAAATTCACCTTATTTTGGGGTAAAATTGCAGAAATTTTACATATTTCCGGGCAAAACGGCAGAAATTCCCCTTATTTTGGGGCAAAAAGGCAGAAATTTCCCTTATTTTGGGATAAAATTGCAGAAATTTCCCTTATTTGGGGGCAAAAAGGCAGAAAATCCACTTAATTTCGGGTAAAAAGGCAGAAATTTCTCGTATTTTGGAGCAAAATTGCAGAAACTCCCCTAATTTTGGGGCTAAAAGGCAGAATTTCCCTTTATTTTGGGGCAAAAATAGAGAAATTCTTTTTATTTTGGGGCAAAAATCAGAAATTTCCTTTATTTTGGGGCAAAATTTTAGAAATTTCTTTTATATTGTTACAGACTTGCAGAAATTTTTCTTATTTTGTGGCAAAAAGGCAGAAATTCCCCATATTTTGGTGCAAAAAGGCCGAAATTCCCCTTATTTTGAGGTAAAATCCTGAAATTCCCCATATTTTGGGGCAAAAAGGCAGAAATTCCCCTCATTTGGGGGCAAAAAGGCCCAAATTTCCCTTATTTTCGGGCATAATTGCAGGAATTTCATTTATTTCAGGGCAAAAAGTCAGAAATTCCTTTTATTTTCAGGCAAAAACAGAAATTTCTTTTATTTTGATACAAAATTGTAGAAATTTTCCTTATTTTGGAACAAAAAGGCAAAAATTACCCATATTTTGGGGAAAAAGGCAGAAATTCCTTTTATTTTGAGGTAAAAAGGCTGAAATTCCCGTTATTTTGGGGCATAAAGGCAGAAATTCCCTTTACTTTCTGGCAAAAGGGCAGAAATTCCCGTTAATTGGGGCAGAAAAGCAGAAATTTTCCTTATTTAAGGGCAATAGGGCAGAAATTCCCCTTATTTTGTGGCAAAAAGGCAGAAATTCCCCTTATTTGAAGGTAAAATGCTGAAATTCCCCTTATTTTCGGCAAAAAGGCAGAAATTCCTATTATTTTGGGGCAAAATTGTAGAAATTTCAATTATTTCTGGGCAAAAAGTCAGATATTTGCCTTATTTTGTGGCAAAAAGCAGAAATTCCCTTAATTTTGGGGCCACAAACAGAAATTCCCCTTATTTTGGGGTAAAATTGCAGAAATTTCAAATATTTCAGGGCAAAAAGGCAGAAATTCCACTTTATTTCGGACAATAACGCAGAAATTCCCCGTATTTTAAAGCTAAATTTCAGAAATTCCCCTTATATTGGTGCAAAAATGGAGAAATTCCCTTTATTTTTGTGCAATAAGGCAGATTTCCCCGTATTTTGAAGCAAAATTGCACATATTTCCCTAATTTTGAAGGAAAATGCAGAAATTCACATTATTTTGGAACAAAAAGACAGAAATTCTCCTTATTTCTGGGCAAAAAGTCAGAAATTCCCCTTATTTTGGGGTAAAATTGCAGAAATTTTCTTTATTTTGGGGCAAAATTGCAAAAATTTCCCTTATTTTGGGGCAAAATTGCAGAAATTTCACTTATTTCAGGGAAAAAGTGCAGAAATTTCTCTTATTTTGGGGCAAAAAGGCAGAAATTTCTTTTATTTTGGTACAAAATTGCAGAAATTTTCTTTATTTTGGGGCAAAAATGAAGAAATTCCCCATATTTTGGGGCAAAAAGGCAGAGATTCGCCTTATTATGAGGTAAAATGCTGAAATTCCCCTTATTTTGGGGCAAAAATACAGAAATTCCCTTTATTTTGTGGCAAAAAGGCAGAAATTTCCCTTATTTTGGGGCAAAATTGCAGAAATTTCACTTATTTCAGGGCAAAATTCAAAAATTCCTTTTCTTTTTGGGCAAAAAGACAGAAATTTTGTTTATTTTTGGGTAAAAAGGCAGAAATTTCACTTATTGTGAGGTAAGAAGGCAGAAATTGCTCTTATTTTCGGGCAAAAATGAAGAAATTTCCCTTTTTTGTGGCAAAAGGTATATATTCTCCTTATTTTCGGGCAAAAAAGCAGAAATATCCCGTTTTTTTGGAGCACAATTGCAGAAAATCCCCTAATTGTTGGGCAAAAAGGCAGAATTTCCCTATATGTTGGGGCAAAAAGACAGAAATTCTCCTTATTTTGGGGCAAAACTCAGAAATTCCACTTATTTTGGGGCAAAATTCCAGAAATTTCCCTTATTTTGGGGCAAAATTGCAGAAATTTTACTTATTTTGGGGCACAATTGCAGAAATTTCACTTATTTCAGGTAAAAATGGCAGAAATTTTTCTTATTTTGGGGCAAAAAGGCAGAAATTCCTAATATTTTGTGGCAAAAATGCAGAAATTCCCCTTATTTTGAGGTAAAAAGGCTGAAATTCCCCTTATTTGGGGGCAAAAAGGCAGAAATTTCCCTTATTTTGGGGCAAAATTGCAAACATTTCACTTATTTCAGGGTAATAAGTCAGAAATTTTCCTTATTTTGGGGCAAAAAACACAGAAATTCCCTTTGTTTTGGAAGGAAAATACAGAAATTCCACTTCTTTAGAGGCAAAAAGGCAGAAATTCCCCTTATTTTGAAGCAAAAATGAAGAAATTCCCCTAATTGTTGGGCAAAAAGGCAGAAATTCCCTATATGTTGGGGCAAAAAGACAGAAATTCTCCTTATTTTGGGACAAAACTCAGAAATTCCACTTATTTTGGGGCAAAATTGCAGGAATTTACCTTATTTTGAGGCAAAATTGCAGAAATTTCCCTTATTTGGGGCAAAATTGCAGAAATTTCACTTATTTTCAGGTAAAAAGGCTGAAATATCCTTTATTTTGGGGCAAAAAGGAAGAAATTGCCCTTATTTTGGGGCAAAATTGCAGAAATTTTCCTTATTTTGGGGCAAAAAGGCTGAAATTCTTATTTTGAGGTAAAATGCTGAAATTCCCCATATTTTGGGGCAAAAGGCAAAACTTCTTATTTTGGGGCAAAGAGGCACAAATTTCCCTTATTTTCGGGCAAAATTGCAGAAATTTCATTTATTTCAGGGCAAAAAGTCAGAAATTCCTTTTATTTTGGGGCAAAGAGCAGAAATTTCTTTTATTATGTTACAAAATTGAAGAAATTTATCTTATTTTGAAACAAAAAGGCAGAAAATTCCCCTTATTTTGAGGCAAAAGGCAGAAATTATTCTCAATTTGAGGTAAAATGCAGAAATTCCCTTTATTTTGGGGCTAAAAGGCAGAAATTCCCTGTATTTTGAAGCAAAATTGCAGAAATTCTCTTAATTTTCGGGCAAAAAGGCAGAAATTCTCCTTATTTTGGGGCAAAAAGACAGAAAATCTCCTTTTTCGGGAGCAAACAGTCAGAAATTCCCCTTATTTTGGGGCAAAATTGCAGAAATTTCCTTTACATTGGGGCAAAATTGCAGAAATTTCCCTTATTTTGGGGCAAAATTGCAGAAATTTCAGGTATTTGAGAAAAAAAAGGCAGAAATTTTTTTGGGGGGGCAAAAAGGCAGAAATTTTTTTTATTTTGGTACAAAATTGCAGAAATTTTTCTTATTTTGGGGCAAAAAGTCAGAAATTCCCCATATTTTGGGGCAAAAAGGCAGAAATTCCCCTTATTTTGAGGTAATAAGGCTGAAATTCCCCTTATTTTGGGGCAAAAAGGCAGAAATTTCGTTTATTTTGGGGAAAAGGCAGAAATTGCACTTATTTTGAGTCAAAAAGGTGGAAAATCCCCTTATTTTGGGGCAAAAATGAAGAAATTTGCTTTTTTATGGCAAAAAGGTATACATTCCCTTTATTTTCGGGCAAAAAGGAAGAAATTCTTTGTATTTTGGAGCAAAATTGCAGAAATTTCCCTAATTTTTGGGCAAAAAGGCAGAAATTTTCCTTATTTTGGGGTAAAACTGCAGAAATTTCACTTATTTTGCGGCAAAATGTCAGAAATTCCCCTTATTTTTGGCAAAAAATGCAGAAAATCCCCTTATTTTAGGGCAAAAATGCAGAAATTTCCCTTATTTGTGGACAAAAACAGAAATTCCCCTTATTTTGGGGCAAAATTGCAGAAATTTCCCTTAATATGGGGAAAAATTGCAGAAATTTCCCTTATTTTAGGGCAAAATTGCAGAAATTTCACTTATTTCAGAGAAAAAAAGCAAAAATTTTTCTTATTTTGGGGCAAAAAGGCAGAAATTCCCATTATTTTGGGGCAAAAAGGCAGAAATTCACCTTATTTTGGGGTAAAATTGCAGAAATTTTACATATTTCCGGGCAAAACGGCAGAAATTCCCCTTATTTTGGGGCAAAAAGGCAGAAATTTCCCTTATTTTGGGATAAAATTGCAGAAATTTCCCTTATTTGGGGGCAAAAAGGCAGAAAATCCACTTAATTTCGGGTAAAAAGGCAGAAATTTCTCGTATTTTGGAGCAAAATTGCAGAAACTCCCCTAATTTTGGGGCTAAAAGGCAGAATTTCCCTTTATTTTGGGGCAAAAATAGAGAAATTCTTTTTATTTTGGGGCAAAAATCAGAAATTTCCTTTATTTTGGGGCAAAATTTTAGAAATTTCTTTTATATTGTTACAGACTTGCAGAAATTTTTCTTATTTTGTGGCAAAAAGGCAGAAATTCCCCATATTTTGGTGCAAAAAGGCCGAAATTCCCCTTATTTTGAGGTAAAATCCTGAAATTCCCCATATTTTGGGGCAAAAAGGCAGAAATTCCCCTCATTTGGGGGCAAAAAGGCCCAAATTTCCCTTATTTTCGGGCATAATTGCAGGAATTTCATTTATTTCAGGGCAAAAAGTCAGAAATTCCTTTTATTTTCAGGCAAAAACAGAAATTTCTTTTATTTTGATACAAAATTGTAGAAATTTTCCTTATTTTGGAACAAAAAGGCAAAAATTACCCATATTTTGGGGAAAAAGGCAGAAATTCCTTTTATTTTGAGGTAAAAAGGCTGAAATTCCCGTTATTTTGGGGCATAAAGGCAGAAATTCCCTTTACTTTCTGGCAAAAGGGCAGAAATTCCCGTTAATTGGGGCAGAAAAGCAGAAATTTTCCTTATTTAAGGGCAATAGGGCAGAAATTCCCCTTATTTTGTGGCAAAAAGGCAGAAATTCCCCTTATTTGAAGGTAAAATGCTGAAATTCCCCTTATTTTCGGCAAAAAGGCAGAAATTCCTATTATTTTGGGGCAAAATTGTAGAAATTTCAATTATTTCTGGGCAAAAAGTCAGATATTTGCCTTATTTTGTGGCAAAAAGCAGAAATTCCCTTAATTTTGGGGCCACAAACAGAAATTCCCCTTATTTTGGGGTAAAATTGCAGAAATTTCAAATATTTCAGGGCAAAAAGGCAGAAATTCCACTTTATTTCGGACAATAACGCAGAAATTCCCCGTATTTTAAAGCTAAATTTCAGAAATTCCCCTTATATTGGTGCAAAAATGGAGAAATTCCCTTTATTTTTGTGCAATAAGGCAGATTTCCCCGTATTTTGAAGCAAAATTGCACATATTTCCCTAATTTTGAAGGAAAATGCAGAAATTCACATTATTTTGGAACAAAAAGACAGAAATTCTCCTTATTTCTGGGCAAAAAGTCAGAAATTCCCCTTATTTTGGGGTAAAATTGCAGAAATTTTCTTTATTTTGGGGCAAAATTGCAAAAATTTCCCTTATTTTGGGGCAAAATTGCAGAAATTTCACTTATTTCAGGGAAAAAGTGCAGAAATTTCTCTTATTTTGGGGCAAAAAGGCAGAAATTTCTTTTATTTTGGTACAAAATTGCAGAAATTTTCTTTATTTTGGGGCAAAAATGAAGAAATTCCCCATATTTTGGGGCAAAAAGGCAGAGATTCGCCTTATTATGAGGTAAAATGCTGAAATTCCCCTTATTTTGGGGCAAAAATACAGAAATTCCCTTTATTTTGTGGCAAAAAGGCAGAAATTTCCCTTATTTTGGGGCAAAATTACAGAAATTTCACTTATTTCAGGGCAAAATTCAAAAATTCCTTTTCTTTTTGGGCAAAAAGACAGAAATTTTGTTTATTTTTGGGTAAAAAGGCAGAAATTTCACATATTGTGAGGTAAGAAGGCAGAAATTGCTCTTATTTTCGGGCAAAAATGAAGAAATTTCCCTTTTTTGTGGCAAAAGGTATATATTCTCCTTATTTTCGGGCAAAAAAGCAGAAATATCCCGTTTTTTGGAGCACAATTGCAGAAAATCCCCTAATTGTTGGGCAAAAAGGCAGAATTTCCCTATATGTTGGGGCAAAAAGACAGAAATTCTCCTTATTTTGGGGCAAAACTCAGAAATTCCACTTATTTTGGGGCAAAATTCCAGAAATTTCCCTTATTTTGGGGCAAAATTGCAGAAATTTTACTTATTTTGGGGCACAATTGCAGAAATTTCACTTATTTCAGGTAAAAATGGCAGAAATTTTTCTTATTTTGGGGCAAAAAGGCAGAAATTCCTAATATTTTGTGGCAAAAATGCAGAAATTCCCCTTATTTTGAGGTAAAAAGGCTGAAATTCCCCTTATTTGGGGGCAAAAAGGCAGAAAATTCCCCTTATTTTGAGGCAAAAGGCAGAAATTATTCTCAATTTGAGGTAAAATGCAGAAATTCCCTTTATTTTGGGGCTAAAAGGCAGAAATTCCCTGTATTTTGAAGCAAAATTGCAGAAATTCTCTTAATTTTCGGGCAAAAAGGCAGAAATTCTCCTTATTTTGGGGCAAAAAGACAGAAAATCTCCTTTTTCGGGAGCAAACAGTCAGAAATTCCCCTTATTTTGGGGCAAAATTGCAGAAATTTCCTTTACATTGGGGCAAAATTGCAGAAATTTCCCTTATTTTGGGGCAAAATTGCAGAAATTTCAGGTATTTGAGAAAAAAAAGGCAGAAATTTTTTTGGGGGGGCAAAAAGGCAGAAATTTTTTTTATTTTGGTACAAAATTGCAGAAATTTTTCTTATTTTGGGGCAAAAAGTCAGAAATTCCCCATATTTTGGGGCAAAAAGGCAGAAATTCCCCTTATTTTGAGGTAATAAGGCTGAAATTCCCCTTATTTTGGGGCAAAAAGGCAGAAATTTCGTTTATTTTGGGGAAAAGGCAGAAATTGCACTTATTTTGAGTCAAAAAGGTGGAAAATCCCCTTATTTTGGGGCAAAAATGAAGAAATTTGCTTTTTTATGGCAAAAAGGTATACATTCCCTTTATTTTCGGGCAAAAAGGAAGAAATTCTTTGTATTTTGGAGCAAAATTGCAGAAATTTCCCTAATTTTTGGGCAAAAAGGCAGAAATTTTCCTTATTTTGGGGTAAAACTGCAGAAATTTCACTTATTTTGCGGCAAAATGTCAGAAATTCCCCTTATTTTTGGCAAAAAATGCAGAAAATCCCCTTATTTTAGGGCAAAAATGCAGAAATTTCCCTTATTTGTGGACAAAAACAGAAATTCCCCTTATTTTGGGGCAAAATTGCAGAAATTTCCCTTAATATGGGGAAAAATTGCAGAAATTTCCCTTATTTTAGGGCAAAATTGCAGAAATTTCACTTATTTCAGAGAAAAAAAGCAAAAATTTTTCTTATTTTGGGGCAAAAAGGCAGAAATTCCCATTATTTTGGGGCAAAAAGGCAGAAATTCACCTTATTTTGGGGTAAAATTGCAGAAATTTTACATATTTCCGGGCAAAACGGCAGAAATTCCCCTTATTTTGGGGCAAAAAGGCAGAAATTTCCCTTATTTTGGGATAAAATTGCAGAAATTTCCCTTATTTGGGGGCAAAAAGGCAGAAAATCCACTTAATTTCGGGTAAAAAGGCAGAAATTTCTCGTATTTTGGAGCAAAATTGCAGAAACTCCCCTAATTTTGGGGCTAAAAGGCAGAATTTCCCTTTATTTTGGGGCAAAAATAGAGAAATTCTTTTTATTTTGGGGCAAAAATCAGAAATTTCCTTTATTTTGGGGCAAAATTTTAGAAATTTCTTTTATATTGTTACAGACTTGCAGAAATTTTTCTTATTTTGTGGCAAAAAGGCAGAAATTCCCCATATTTTGGTGCAAAAAGGCCGAAATTCCCCTTATTTTGAGGTAAAATCCTGAAATTCCCCATATTTTGGGGCAAAAAGGCAGAAATTCCCCTCATTTGGGGGCAAAAAGGCCCAAATTTCCCTTATTTTCGGGCATAATTGCAGGAATTTCATTTATTTCAGGGCAAAAAGTCAGAAATTCCTTTTATTTTCAGGCAAAAACAGAAATTTCTTTTATTTTGATACAAAATTGTAGAAATTTTCCTTATTTTGGAACAAAAAGGCAAAAATTACCCATATTTTGGGGAAAAAGGCAGAAATTCCTTTTATTTTGAGGTAAAAAGGCTGAAATTCCCGTTATTTTGGGGCATAAAGGCAGAAATTCCCTTTACTTTCTGGCAAAAGGGCAGAAATTCCCGTTAATTGGGGCAGAAAAGCAGAAATTTTCCTTATTTAAGGGCAATAGGGCAGAAATTCCCCTTATTTTGTGGCAAAAAGGCAGAAATTCCCCTTATTTGAAGGTAAAATGCTGAAATTCCCCTTATTTTCGGCAAAAAGGCAGAAATTCCTATTATTTTGGGGCAAAATTGTAGAAATTTCAATTATTTCTGGGCAAAAAGTCAGATATTTGCCTTATTTTGTGGCAAAAAGCAGAAATTCCCTTAATTTTGGGGCCAAAAACAGAAATTCCCCTTATTTTGGGGTAAAATTGCAGAAATTTCAAATATTTCAGGGCAAAAAGGCAGAAATTCCACTTTATTTCGGACAATAACGCAGAAATTCCCCGTATTTTAAAGCTAAATTTCAGACATTCCCCTTATATTGGTGCAAAAATGGAGAAATTCCCTTTATTTTTGTGCAATAAGGCAGATTTCCCCGTATTTTGAAGCAAAATTGCACATATTTCCCTAATTTTGAAGGAAAATGCAGAAATTCACATTATTTTGGAACAAAAAGACAGAAATTCTCCTTATTTCTGGGCAAAAAGTCAGAAATTCCCCTTATTTTGGGGTAAAATTGCAGAAATTTTCTTTATTTTGGGGCAAAATTGCAAAAATTTCCCTTATTTTGGGGCAAAATTGCAGAAATTTCACTTATTTCAGGGAAAAAGTGCAGAAATTTCTCTTATTTTGGGGCAAAAAGGCAGAAATTTCTTTTATTTTGGTACAAAATTGCAGAAATTTTCTTTATTTTGGGGCAAAAATGAAGAAATTCCCCATATTTTGGGGCAAAAAGGCAGAGATTCGCCTTATTATGAGGTAAAATGCTGAAATTCCCCTTATTTTGGGGCAAAAATACAGAAATTCCCTTTATTTTGTGGCAAAAAGGCAGAAATTTCCCTTATTTTGGGGCAAAATTGCAGAAATTTCACTTATTTCAGGGCAAAATTCAAAAATTCCTTTTCTTTTTGGGCAAAAAGACAGAAATTTTGTTTATTTTTGGGTAAAAAGGCAGAAATTTCACATATTGTGAGGTAAGAAGGCAGAAATTGCTCTTATTTTCGGGCAAAAATGAAGAAATTTCCCTTTTTTGTGGCAAAAGGTATATATTCTCCTTATTTTCGGGCAAAAAAGCAGAAATATCCCGTTTTTTGGAGCACAATTGCAGAAAATCCCCTAATTGTTGGGCAAAAAGGCAGAATTTCCCTATATGTTGGGGCAAAAAGACAGAAATTCTCCTTATTTTGGGGCAAAACTCAGAAATTCCACTTATTTTGGGGCAAAATTCCAGAAATTTCCCTTATTTTGGGGCAAAATTGCAGAAATTTTACTTATTTTGGGGCACAATTGCAGAAATTTCACTTATTTCAGGTAAAAATGGCAGAAATTTTTCTTATTTTGGGGCAAAAAGGCAGAAATTCCTAATATTTTGTGGCAAAAATGCAGAAATTCCCCTTATTTTGAGGTAAAAAGGCTGAAATTCCCCTTATTTGGGGGCAAAAAGGCAGAAATTTCCCTTATTTTGGGGCAAAATTGCAAACATTTCACTTATTTCAGGGTAATAAGTCAGAAATTTTCCTTATTTTGGGGCAAAAAACACAGAAATTCCCTTTGTTTTGGAAGGAAAATACAGAAATTCCACTTCTTTAGAGGCAAAAAGGCAGAAATTCCCCTTATTTTGAAGCAAAAATGAAGAAATTCCCCTAATTGTTGGGCAAAAAGGCAGAAATTCCCTATATGTTGGGGCAAAAAGACAGAAATTCTCCTTATTTTGGGACAAAACTCAGAAATTCCACTTATTTTGGGGCAAAATTGCAGGAATTTACCTTATTTTGAGGCAAAATTGCAGAAATTTCCCTTATTTGGGGCAAAATTGCAGAAATTTCACTTATTTTCAGGTAAAAAGGCTGAAATATCCTTTATTTTGGGGCAAAAAGGAAGAAATTCCCCTTATTTTGGGGCAAAATTGCAGAAATTTTCCTTATTTTGGGGCAAAAAGGCTGAAATTCTTATTTTGAGGTAAAATGCTGAAATTCCCCATATTTTGGGGCAAAAGGCAAAACTTCTTATTTTGGGGCAAAGAGGCACAAATTTCCCTTATTTTCGGGCAAAATTGCAGAAATTTCATTTATTTCAGGGCAAAAAGTCAGAAATTCCTTTTATTTTGGGGCAAAGAGCAGAAATTTCTTTTATTATGGTACAAAATTGAAGAAATTTATCTTATTTTGAAACAAAAAGGCAGAAAATTCCCCTTATTTTGAGGCAAAAGGCAGAAATTATTCTCAATTTGAGGTAAAATGCAGAAATTCCATTTATTTTGGGGCTAAAAGGCAGAAATTCCCTGTATTTTGAAGCAAAATTGCAGATATTCTCTTAATTTTCGGGCAAAAAGGCAGAAATTCTCCTTATTTTGGGGCAAAAAGACAGAAAATCTCCTTTTTCGGGAGCAAACAGTCAGAAATTCCCCTTATTTTGGGGCAAAATTGCAGAAATTTCCTTTACATTGGGGCAAAATTGCAGAAATTTCCCTTATTTTGGGGCAAAATTGCAGAAATTTCAGGTATTTGAGAAAAAAAAGGCAGAAATTTTTTTGGGAGGGCAAAAAGGCAGAAATTTTTTTTATTTTGGTACAAAATTGCAGAAATTTTTCTTATTTTGGGGCAAAAAGTCAGAAATTCCCCATATTTTGGGGCAAAAAGGCAGAAATTCCCCTTATTTTGAGGTAATAAGGCTGAAATTCCCCTTATTTTGGGGCAAAAAGGCAGAAATTTCGTTTATTTTGGGGAAAAGGCAGAAATTGCACTTATTTTGAGTCAAAAAGGTGGAAAATCCCCTTATTTTGGGGCAAAAATAAAGAAATTTGCTTTTTTATGGCAAAAAGGTATACATTCCCTTTATTTTCGGGCAAAAAGGAAGAAATTCTTTGTATTTTGGAGCAAAATTGCAGAAATTCCCCCAATTTTTCGGCAAAAAGGCAGAAATTTTCCTTATTTTGGGGTAAAACTGCAGAAATTTCACTTATTTTGCGGCAAAATGTCAGAAATTCCCCTTATTTTTGGCAAAAAATGCAGAAAATCCCCTTATTTTAGGGCAAAAATGCAGAAATTTCCCTTATTTGGGGACAAAAACAGAAATTCCCCTTATTTTGGGGCAAAATTGCAGAAATTTCCCTTATTATGGGGAAAAATTGCAGAAATTTCCCTTATTTTAGGGCAAAATTGCAGAAATTTCACTTATTTCAGAGAAAAAAAGCAAAAATTTTTCTTATTTTGGGGCAAAAAGGCAGAAATTCCCATTATTTTGGGGCAAAAAGGCAGAAATTCACCTTATTTTGGGGTAAAATTGCAGAAATTTTACATATTTCAGGGCAAAACGGCAGAAATTCCCCTTATTTTGGGGCAAAAATGCAGAAATTTCCCTTATTTTGGGATAAAATTGCAGAAATTTCCCTTATTTGGGGGCAAAAAGGCAGAAAATCCACTTAATTTCGGGTAAAAAGGCAGAAATTTCTCGTATTTTGGAGCAAAATTGCAGAAACTCCCCTAATTTTGGGGCTAAAAGGCAGAATTTCCCTTTATTTTGGGGCAAAAATAGAGAAATTCTTTTTATTTTGGGGCAAAAATCAGAAATTTCCTTTATTTTGGGGCAAAATTTTAGAAATTTCTTTTATATTGTTACAGACTTGCAGAAATTTTTCTTATTTTGTGGCAAAAAGGCAGAAATTCCCCATATTTTGGTGCAAAAAGGCTGAAATTCCCCTTATTTTGAGGTAAAATCCTGAAATTCCCCATATTTTGGGGCAAAAAGGCAGAAATTCCCCTCATTTGGGGGCAAAAAGGCCCAAATTTCCCTTATTTTCGGGCATAATTGCAGGAATTTCATTTATTTCAGGGCAAAAAGTCAGAAATTCCTTTTATTTTCAGGCAAAAACAGAAATTTCTTTTATTTTGATACAAAATTGTAGAAATTTTCCTTATTTTGGAACAAAAAGGCAAAAATTACCCATATTTTGGGGAAAAAGGCAGAAATTCCTTTTATTTTGAGGTAAAAAGGCTGAAATTCCCGTTATTTTGGGGCATAAAGGCAGAAATTCCCTTTACTTTCTGGCAAAAGGGCAGAAATTCCCGTTAATTGGGGCAGAAAAGCAGAAATTTTCCTTATTTAAGGGCAATAGGGCAGAAATTCCCCTTATTTTGTGGCAAAAAGGCAGAAATTCCCCTTATTTGAAGGTAAAATGCTGAAATTCCCCTTATTTTCGGCAAAAAGGCAGAAATTCCTATTATTTTGGGGCAAAATTGTAGAAATTTCAATTATTTCTGGGCAAAAAGTCAGATATTTGCCTTATTTTGTGGCAAAAAGCAGAAATTCCCTTAATTTTGGGGCCAAAAACAGAAATTCCCCTTATTTTGGGGTAAAATTGCAGAAATTTCAAATATTTCAGGGCAAAAAGGCAGAAATTCCACTTTATTTCGGACAATAACGCAGAAATTCCCCGTATTTTAAAGCTAAATTTCAGAAATTCCCCTTATATTGGTGCAAAAATGGAGAAATTCCCTTTATTTTTGTGCAATAAGGCAGATTTCCCCGTATTTTGAAGCAAAATTGCACATATTTCCCTAATTTTGAAGGAAAATGCAGAAATTCACATTATTTTGGAACAAATAGACAAAAATTCTCCTTATTTCTGGGCAAAAAGTCAGAAATTCCCCTTATTTTGGGGTAAAATTGCAGAAATTTTCTTTATTTTGGGGCAAAATTGCAAAAATTTCCCTTATTTTGGGGCAAAATTGCAGAAATTTCACTTATTTCAGGGAAAAAGTGCAGAAATTTCTCTTATTTTGGGGCAAAAAGGCAGAAATTTCTTTTATTTTGGTACAAAATTGCAGAAATTTTCTTTATTTTGGGGCAAAAATGAAGAAATTCCCCATATTTTGGGGCAAAAAGGCAGAGATTCGCCTTATTATGAGGTAAAATGCTGAAATTCCCCTTATTTTGGGGCAAAAATACAGAAATTCCCTTTATTTTGTGGCAAAAAGGCAGAAATTTCCCTTATTTTGGGGCAAAATTGCAGAAATTTCACTTATTTCAGGGCAAAATTCAAAAATTCCTTTTCTTTTTGGGCAAAAAGACAGAAATTTTGTTTATTTTTGGGTAAAAAGGCAGAAATTTCACTTATTGTGAGGTAAGAAGGCAGAAATTGCTCTTATTTTGGGGCAAAAATGAAGAAATTTCCTTTTTTGGGGCAAAAGGTATATATTCTCCTTATTTTCGGGCAAAAAAGCAGAAATATCCCGTTTTTTGGAGCACAATTGCAGAAAATTCCCTAATTGTGGGGCAAAAAGGCAGAATTTCCCTATATGTTGGGGCAAAAAGACAGAAATTCTCCTTATTTTGGGGCAAAATTCCAGAAATTTCCCTTATTTTGGGGCAAAATTGCAGAAATTTCACTTATTTTGGGGCAAAATTGCGGAAATTTCACTTATTTCAGATAAAAAAAAGGCAGAAATTTTCCTTATTTTGGGGCAAAAAGGCAGAAATTCCTAATATTTTGTGGCAATAATGCAGAAATTCCCCTTATTTTGAGGTAAAAAGGCTGAAATTCCCCTTATTTGGGGGCAAAAAGGCAGAAATTTCCCTTATTTTGGGGCAAAATTGCAACCATTTAACTTATTTCAGGGTAATAAGTCAGAAATTTTCCTTATTTTGGGGCAAAAAACACAGAAATTCCCTTTGTTTTGGAAGGAAAATACAGAAATTCCACTTCTTTAGAGGCAAAAAGGCAGAAATTCCCCTTATTTTGAAGCAAAAATGAAGAAATTCCCCTAATTGTTGGGCAAAAAGGCAGAAATTCCCTATATGTTGGGGCAAAAAGGCAGAAATTTCCCTTATTTTGGGGCAAAATTGCAGAAATTTCACTTATTTCAGGGCAAAATTCAAAAATTCCTTTTCTTTTTGGGCAAAAAGACAGAAATTTTGTTTATTTTTGGGTAAAAAGGCAGAAATTTCACATATTGTGAGGTAAGAAGGCAGAAATTGCTCTTATTTTCGGGCAAAAATGAAGAAATTTCCCTTTTTTGTGGCAAAAGGTATATATTCTCCTTATTTTCGGGCAAAAAAGCAGAAATATCCCGTTTTTTGGAGCACAATTGCAGAAAATCCCCTAATTGTTGGGCAAAAAGGCAGAATTTCCCTATATGTTGGGGCAAAAAGACAGAAATTCTCCTTATTTTGGGGCAAAACTCAGAAATTCCACTTATTTTGGGGCAAAATTCCAGAAATTTCCCTTATTTTGGGGCAAAATTGCAGAAATTTTACTTATTTTGGGGCACAATTGCAGAAATTTCACTTATTTCAGGTAAAAATGGCAGAAATTTTTCTTATTTTGGGGCAAAAAGGCAGAAATTCCTAATATTTTGTGGCAAAAATGCAGAAATTCCCCTTATTTTGAGGTAAAAAGGCTGAAATTCCCCTTATTTGGGGGCAAAAAGGCAGAAATTTCCCTTATTTTGGGGCAAAATTGCAAACATTTCACTTATTTCAGGGTAATAAGTCAGAAATTTTCCTTATTTTGGGGCAAAAAACACAGAAATTCCCTTTGTTTTGGAAGGAAAATACAGAAATTCCACTTCTTTAGAGGCAAAAAGGCAGAAATTCCCCTTATTTTGAAGCAAAAATGAAGAAATTCCCCTAATTGTTGGGCAAAAAGGCAGAAATTCCCTATATGTTGGGGCAAAAAGACAGAAATTCTCCTTATTTTGGGACAAAACTCAGAAATTCCACTTATTTTGGGGCAAAATTGCAGGAATTTACCTTATTTTGAGGCAAAATTGCAGAAATTTCCCTTATTTGGGGCAAAATTGCAGAAATTTCACTTATTTTCAGGTAAAAAGGCTGAAATATCCTTTATTTTGGGGCAAAAAGGAAGAAATTCCCCTTATTTTGGGGCAAAATTGCAGAAATTTTCCTTATTTTGGGGCAAAAAGGCTGAAATTCTTATTTTGAGGTAAAATGCTGAAATTCCCCATATTTTGGGGCAAAAGGCAAAACTTCTTATTTTGGGGCAAAGAGGCACAAATTTCCCTTATTTTCGGGCAAAATTGCAGAAATTTCATTTATTTCAGGGCAAAAAGTCAGAAATTCCTTTTATTTTGGGGCAAAGAGCAGAAATTTCTTTTATTATGGTACAAAATTGAAGAAATTTATCTTATTTTGAAACAAAAAGGCAGAAAATTCCCCTTATTTTGAGGCAAAAGGCAGAAATTATTCTCAATTTGAGGTAAAATGCAGAAATTCCCTTTATTTTGGGGCTAAAAGGCAGAAATTCCCTGTATTTTGAAGCAAAATTGCAGATATTCTCTTAATTTTCGGGCAAAAAGGCAGAAATTCTCCTTATTTTGGGGCAAAAAGACAGAAAATCTCCTTTTTCGGGAGCAAACAGTCAGAAATTCCCCTTATTTTGGGGCAAAATTGCAGAAATTTCCTTTACATTGGGGCAAAATTGCAGAAATTTCCCTTATTTTGGGGCAAAATTGCAGAAATTTCAGGTATTTGAGAAAAAAAAGGCAGAAATTTTTTTGGGGGGGCAAAAAGGCAGAAATTTTTTTTATTTTGGTACAAAATTGCAGAAATTTTTCTTATTTTGGGGCAAAAAGTCAGAAATTCCCCATATTTTGGGGCAAAAAGGCAGAAATTCCCCTTATTTTGAGGTAATAAGGCTGAAATTCCCCTTATTTTGGGGCAAAAAGGCAGAAATTTCGTTTATTTTGGGGAAAAGGCAGAAATTGCACTTATTTTGAGTCAAAAAGGTGGAAAATCCCCTTATTTTGGGGCAAAAATGAAGAAATTTGCTTTTTTATGGCAAAAAGGTATACATTCCCTATATTTTCGGGCAAAAAGGAAGAAATTCTTTGTATTTTGGAGCAAAATTGCAGAAATTCCCCTAATTTTTCGGCAAAAAGGCAGAAATTTTCCTTATTTTGGGGTAAAACTGCAGAAATTTCACTTATTTTGCGGCAAAATGTCAGAAATTCCCCTTATTTTTGGCAAAAAATGCAGAAAATCCCCTTATTTTAGGGCAAAAATGCAGAAATTTCCCTTATTTGGGGACAAAAACAGAAATTCCCCTTATTTTGGGGCAAAATTGCAGAAATTTCCCTTATTATGGGGAAAAATTGCAGAAATTTCCCTTATTTTAGGGCAAAATTGCAGAAATTTCACTTATTTCAGAGAAAAAAAGCAAAAATTTTTCTTATTTTGGGGCAAAAAGGCAGAAATTCCCATTATTTTGGGGCAAAAAGGCAGAAATTCACCTTATTTTGGGGTAAAATTGCAGAAATTTTACATATTTCAGGGCAAAACGGCAGAAATTCCCCTTATTTTGGGGCAAAAATGCAGAAATTTCCCTTATTTTGGGATAAAATTGCAGAAATTTCCCTTATTTGGGGGCAAAAAGGCAGAAAATCCACTTAATTTCGGGTAAAAAGGCAGAAATTTCTCGTATTTTGGAGCAAAATTGCAGAAACTCCCCTAATTTTGGGGCTAAAAGGCAGAATTTCCCTTTATTTTGGGGCAAAAATAGAGAAATTCTTTTTATTTTGGGGCAAAAATCAGAAATTTCCTTTATTTTGGGGCAAAATTTTAGAAATTTCTTTTATATTGTTACAGACTTGCAGAAATTTTTCTTATTTTGTGGCAAAAAGGCAGAAATTCCCCATATTTTGGTGCAAAAAGGCTGAAATTCCCCTTATTTTGAGGTAAAATCCTGAAATTCCCCATATTTTGGGGCAAAAAGGCAGAAATTCCCCTCATTTGGGGGCAAAAAGGCCCAAATTTCCCTTATTTTCGGGCATAATTGCAGGAATTTCATTTATTTCAGGGCAAAAAGTCAGAAATTCCTTTTATTTTCAGGCAAAAACAGAAATTTCTTTTATTTTGATACAAAATTGTAGAAATTTTCCTTATTTTGGAACAAAAAGGCAAAAATTACCCATATTTTGGGGAAAAAGGCAGAAATTCCTTTTATTTTGAGGTAAAAAGGCTGAAATTCCCGTTATTTTGGGGCATAAAGGCAGAAATTCCCTTTACTTTCTGGCAAAAGGGCAGAAATTCCCGTTAATTGGGGCAGAAAAGCAGAAATTTTCCTTATTTAAGGGCAATAGGGCAGAAATTCCCCTTATTTTGTGGCAAAAAGGCAGAAATTCCCCTTATTTGAAGGTAAAATGCTGAAATTCCCCTTATTTTCGGCAAAAAGGCAGAAATTCCTATTATTTTGGGGCAAAATTGTAGAAATTTCAATTATTTCTGGGCAAAAAGTCAGATATTTGCCTTATTTTGTGGCAAAAAGCAGAAATTCCCTTAATTTTGGGGCCAAAAACAGAAATTCCCCTTATTTTGGGGTAAAATTGCAGAAATTTCAAATATTTCAGGGCAAAAAGGCAGAAATTCCACTTTATTTCGGACAATAACGCAGAAATTCCCCGTATTTTAAAGCTAAATTTCAGAAATTCCCCTTATATTGGTGCAAAAATGGAGAAATTCCCTTTATTTTTGTGCAATAAGGCAGATTTCCCCGTATTTTGAAGCAAAATTGCACATATTTCCCTAATTTTGAAGGAAAATGCAGAAATTCACATTATTTTGGAACAAATAGACAAAAATTCTCCTTATTTCTGGGCAAAAAGTCAGAAATTCCCCTTATTTTGGGGTAAAATTGCAGAAATTTTCTTTATTTTGGGGCAAAATTGCAAAAATTTCCCTTATTTTGGGGCAAAATTGCAGAAATTTCACTTATTTCAGGGAAAAAGTGCAGAAATTTCTCTTATTTTGGGGCAAAAAGGCAGAAATTTCTTTTATTTTGGTACAAAATTGCAGAAATTTTCTTTATTTTGGGGCAAAAATGAAGAAATTCCCCATATTTTGGGGCAAAAAGGCAGAGATTCGCCTTATTATGAGGTAAAATGCTGAAATTCCCCTTATTTTGGGGCAAAAATACAGAAATTCCCTTTATTTTGTGGCAAAAAGGCAGAAATTTTCCTTATTTTGGGGCAAAATTGCAGAAATTTCACTTATTTCAGGGCAAAATTCAAAAATTCCTTTTCTTTTTGGGCAAAAAGACAGAAATTTTGTTTATTTTTGGGTAAAAAGGCAGAAATTTCACTTATTGTGAGGTAAGAAGGCAGAAATTGCTCTTATTTTGGGGCAAAAATGAAGAAATTTCCTTTTTTGGGGCAAAAGGTATATATTCTCCTTATTTTCGGGCAAAAAAGCAGAAATATCCCGTTTTTTGGAGCACAATTGCAGAAAATTCCCTAATTGTGGGGCAAAAAGGCAGAATTTCCCTATATGTTGGGGCAAAAAGACAGAAATTCTCCTTATTTTGGGGCAAAACTCAGAAATTCCACTTATTTTGGGGCAAAATTCCAGAAATTTCCCTTATTTTGGGGCAAAATTGCAGAAATTTCACTTATTTTGGGGCAAAATTGCAGAAATTTCACTTATTTCAGATAAAAAAAAGGCAGAAATTTTCCTTATTTTGGGGCAAAAAGGCAGAAATTCCTAATATTTTGTGGCAATAATGCAGAAATTCCCCTTATTTTGAGGTAAAAAGGCTGAAATTCCCCTTATTTGGGGGCAAAAAGGCAGAAATTTCCCTTATTTTGGGGCAAAATTGCAACCATTTAACTTATTTCAGGGTAATAAGTCAGAAATTTTCCTTATTTTGGGGCAAAAAACACAGAAATTCCCTTTGTTTTGGAAGGAAAATACAGAAATTCCACTTCTTTAGAGGCAAAAAGGCAGAAATTCCCCTTATTTTGAAGCAAAAATGAAGAAATTCCCCTAATTGTTGGGCAAAAAGGCAGAAATTCCCTATATGTTGGGGCAAAAAGACAGAAATTCTCCTTATTTTGGGACAAAACTCAGAAATTCCACTTATTTTGGGGCAAAATTGCAGGAATTTACCTTATTTTGAGGCAAAATTGCAGAAATTTCCCTTATTTGGGGCAAAATTGCAGAAATTTCACTTATTTTCAGGTAAAAAGGCTGAAATATCCTTTATTTTGGGGCAAAAAGGAAGAAATTCCCCTTATTTTGGGGCAAAATTGCAGAAATTTTCCTTATTTTGGGGCAAAAAGGCTGAAATTCTTATTTTGAGGTAAAATGCTGAAATTCCCCATATTTTGGGGCAAAAGGCAAAACTTCTTATTTTGGGGCAAAGAGGCACAAATTTCCCTTATTTTCGGGCAAAATTGCAGAAATTTCATTTATTTCAGGGCAAAAAGTCAGAAATTCCTTTTATTTTGGGGCAAAGAGCAGAAATTTCTTTTATTATGGTACAAAATTGAAGAAATTTATCTTATTTTGAAACAAAAAGGCAGAAAATTCCCCTTATTTTGAGGCAAAAGGCAGAAATTATTCTCAATTTGAGGTAAAATGCAGAAATTCCCTTTATTTTGGGGCTAAAAGGCAGAAATTCCCTGTATTTTGAAGCAAAATTGCAGATATTCTCTTAATTTTCGGGCAAAAAGGCAGAAATTCTCCTTATTTTGGGGCAAAAAGACAGAAAATCTCCTTTTTCGGGAGCAAACAGTCAGAAATTCCCTTTATTTTGGGGCAAAATTGCAGAAATTTCCTTTACATTGGGGCAAAATTGCAGAAATTTCCCTTATTTTGGGGCAAAATTGCAGAAATTTCAGGTATTTGAGAAAAAAAAGGCAGAAATTTTTTTGGGGGGGCAAAAAGGCAGAAATTTTTTTTATTTTGGTACAAAATTGCAGAAATTTTTCTTATTTTGGGGCAAAAAGTCAGAAATTCCCCATATTTTGGGGCAAAAAGGCAGAAATTCCCCTTATTTTGAGGTAATAAGGCTGAAATTCCCCTTATTTTGGGGCAAAAAGGCAGAAATTTCGTTTATTTTGGGGAAAAGGCAGAAATTGCACTTATTTTGAGTCAAAAAGGTGGAAAATCCCCTTATTTTGGGGCAAAAATGAAGAAATTTGCTTTTTTATGGCAAAAAGGTATACATTCCCTTTATTTTCGGGCAAAAAGGAAGAAATTCTTTGTATTTTGGAGCAAAATTGCAGAAATTCCCCTAATTTTTCGGCAAAAAGGCAGAAATTTTCCTTATTTTGGGGTAAAACTGCAGAAATTTCAATTATTTTGCGGCAAAATGTCAGAAATTCCCCTTATTTTTGGCAAAAAATGCAGAAAATCCCCTTATTTTAGGGCAAAAATGCAGAAATTTCCCTTATTTGGGGACAAAAACAGAAATTCCCCTTATTTTGGGGCAAAATTGCAGAAATTTCCCTTATTATGGGGAAAAATTGCAGAAATTTCCCTTATTTTAGGGCAAAATTGCAGAAATTTCACTTATTTCAGAGAAAAAAAGCAAAAATTTTTCTTATTTTGGGGCAAAAAGGCAGAAATTCCCATTATTTTGGGGCAAAAAGGCAGAAATTCACCTTATTTTGGGGTAAAATTGCAGAAATTTTACATATTTCAGGGCAAAACGGCAGAAATTCCCCTTATTTTGGGGCAAAAATGCAGAAATTTCCCTTATTTTGGGATAAAATTGCAGAAATTTCCCTTATTTGGGGGCAAAAAGGCAGAAAATCCACTTAATTTCGGGTAAAAAGGCAGAAATTTCTCGTATTTTGGAGCAAAATTGCAGAAACTCCCCTAATTTTGGGGCTAAAAGGCAGAATTTCCCTTTATTTTGGGGCAAAAATAGAGAAATTCTTTTTATTTTGGGGCAAAAATCAGAAATTTCCTTTATTTTGGGGCAAAATTTTAGAAATTTCTTTTATATTGTTACAGACTTGCAGAAATTTTTCTTATTTTGTGGCAAAAAGGCAGAAATTCCCCATATTTTGGTGCAAAAAGGCTGAAATTCCCCTTATTTTGAGGTAAAATCCTGAAATTCCCCATATTTTGGGGCAAAAAGGCAGAAATTCCCCTCATTTGGGGGCAAAAAGGCACAAATTTCCCTTATTTTCGGGCATAATTGCAGGAATTTCATTTATTTCAGGGCAAAAAGTCAGAAATTCCTTTTATTTTCAGGCAAAAACAGAAATTTCTTTTATTTTGATACAAAATTGTAGAAATTTTCCTTATTTTGGAACAAAAAGGCAAAAATTACCCATATTTTGGGGAAAAAGGCAGAAATTCCTTTTATTTTGAGGTAAAAAGGCTGAAATTCCCGTTATTTTGGGGCATAAAGGCAGAAATTCCCTTTACTTTCTGGCAAAAGGGCAGAAATTCCCGTTAATTGGGGCAGAAAAGCAGAAATTTTCCTTATTTAAGGGCAATAGGGCAGAAATTCCCCTTATTTTGTGGCAAAAAGGCAGAAATTCCCCTTATTTGAAGGTAAAATGCTGAAATTCCCCTTATTTTCGGCAAAAAGGCAGAAATTCCTATTATTTTGGGGCAAAATTGTAGAAATTTCAATTATTTCTGGGCAAAAAGTCAGATATTTGCCTTATTTTGTGGCAAAAAGCAGAAATTCCCTTAATTTTGGGGCCAAAAACAGAAATTCCCCTTATTTTGGGGTAAAATTGCAGAAATTTCAAATATTTCAGGGCAAAAAGGCAGAAATTCCACTTTATTTCGGACAATAACGCAGAAATTCCCCGTATTTTAAAGCTAAATTTCAGAAATTCCCCTTATATTGGTGCAAAAATGGAGAAATTCCCTTTATTTTTGTGCAATAAGGCAGATTTCCCCGTATTTTGAAGCAAAATTGCACATATTTCCCTAATTTTGAAGGAAAATGCAGAAATTCACATTATTTTGGAACAAAAAGACAGAAATTCTCCTTATTTCTGGGCAAAAAGTCAGAAATTCCCCTTATTTTGGGGTAAAATTGCAGAAATTTTCTTTATTTTGGGGCAAAATTGCAAAAATTTCCCTTATTTTGGGGCAAAATTGCAGAAATTTCACTTATTTCAGGGAAAAAGTGCAGAAATTTCTCTTATTTTGGGGCAAAAAGGCAGAAATTTCTTTTATTTTGGTACAAAATTGCAGAAATTTTCTTTATTTTGGGGCAAAAATGAAGAAATTCCCCATATTTTGGGGCAAAAAGGCAGAGATTCGCCTTATTATGAGGTAAAATGCTGAAATTCCCCTTATTTTGGGGCAAAAATACAGAAATTCCCTTTATTTTGTGGCAAAAAGGCAGAAATTTCCCTTATTTTGGGGCAAAATTGCAGAAATTTCACTTATTTCAGGGCAAAATTCAAAAATTCCTTTTCTTTTTGGGCAAAAAGACAGAAATTTTGTTTATTTTTGGGTAAAAAGGCAGAAATTTCACATATTGTGAGGTAAGAAGGCAGAAATTGCTCTTATTTTCGGGCAAAAATGAAGAAATTTCCCTTTTTTGTGGCAAAAGGTATATATTCTCCTTATTTTCGGGCAAAAAAGCAGAAATATCCCGTTTTTTGGAGCACAATTGCAGAAAATCCCCTAATTGTTGGGCAAAAAGGCAGAATTTCCCTATATGTTGGGGCAAAAAGACAGAAATTCTCCTTATTTTGGGGCAAAACTCAGAAATTCCACTTATTTTGGGGCAAAATTCCAGAAATTTCCCTTATTTTGGGGCAAAATTGCAGAAATTTTACTTATTTTGGGGCACAATTGCAGAAATTTCACTTATTTCAGGTAAAAATGGCAGAAATTCCTAATATTTTGTGGCAAAAATGCAGAAATTCCCCTTATTTTGAGGTAAAAAGGCTGAAATTCCCCTTATTTGGGGGCAAAAAGGCAGAAATTTCCCTTATTTTGGGGCAAAATTGCAAACATTTCACTTATTTCAGGGTAATAAGTCAGAAATTTTCCTTATTTTGGGGCAAAAAACACAGAAATTCCCTTTGTTTTGGAAGGAAAATACAGAAATTCCACTTCTTTAGAGGCAAAAAGGCAGAAATTCCCCTTATTTTGAAGCAAAAATGAAGAAATTCCCCTAATTGTTGGGCAAAAAGGCAGAAATTCCCTATATGTTGGGGCAAAAAGACAGAAATTCTCCTTATTTTGGGACAAAACTCAGAAATTCCACTTATTTTGGGGCAAAATTGCAGGAATTTACCTTATTTTGAGGCAAAATTGCAGAAATTTCCCTTATTTGGGGCAAAATTGCAGAAATTTCACTTATTTTCAGGTAAAAAGGCTGAAATATCCTTTATTTTGGGGCAAAAAGGAAGAAATTCCCCTTATTTTGGGGCAAAATTGCAGAAATTTTCCTTATTTTGGGGCAAAAAGGCTGAAATTCTTATTTTGAGGTAAAATGCTGAAATTCCCCATATTTTGGGGCAAAAGGCAAAACTTCTTATTTTGGGGCAAAGAGGCACAAATTTCCCTTATTTTCGGGCAAAATTGCAGAAATTTCATTTATTTCAGGGCAAAAAGTCAGAAATTCCTTTTATTTTGGGGCAAAGAGCAGAAATTTCTTTTATTATGGTACAAAATTGAAGAAATTTATCTTATTTTGAAACAAAAAGGCAGAAAATTCCCCTTATTTTGAGGCAAAAGGCAGAAATTATTCTCAATTTGAGGTAAAATGCAGAAATTCCCTTTATTTTGGGGCTAAAAGGCAGAAATTCCCTGTATTTTGAAGCAAAATTGCAGATATTCTCTTAATTTTCGGGCAAAAAGGCAGAAATTCTCCTTATTTTGGGGCAAAAAGACAGAAAATCTCCTTTTTCGGGAGCAAACAGTCAGAAATTCCCTTTATTTTGGGGCAAAATTGCAGAAATTTCCTTTACATTGGGGCAAAATTGCAGAAATTTCCCTTATTTTGGGGCAAAATTGCAGAAATTTCAGGTATTTGAGAAAAAAAAGGCAGAAATTTTTTTGGGGGGGCAAAAAGGCAGAAATTTTTTTTATTTTGGTACAAAATTGCAGAAATTTTTCTTATTTTGGGGCAAAAAGTCAGAAATTCCCCATATTTTGGGGCAAAAAGGCAGAAATTCCCCTTATTTTGAGGTAATAAGGCTGAAATTCCCCTTATTTTGGGGCAAAAAGGCAGAAATTTCGTTTATTTTGGGGAAAAGGCAGAAATTGCACTTATTTTGAGTCAAAAAGGTGGAAAATCCCCTTATTTTGGGGCAAAAATGAAGAAATTTGCTTTTTTATGGCAAAAAGGTATACATTCCCTTTATTTTCGGGCAAAAAGGAAGAAATTCTTTGTATTTTGGAGCAAAATTGCAGAAATTCCCCTAATTTTTCGGCAAAAAGGCAGAAATTTTCCTTATTTTGGGGTAAAACTGCAGAAATTTCAATTATTTTGCGGCAAAATGTCAGAAATTCCCCTTATTTTTGGCAAAAAATGCAGAAAATCCCCTTATTTTAGGGCAAAAATGCAGAAATTTCCCTTATTTGGGGACAAAAACAGAAATTCCCCTTATTTTGGGGCAAAATTGCAGAAATTTCCCTTATTATGGGGAAAAATTGCAGAAATTTCCCTTATTTTAGGGCAAAATTGCAGAAATTTCACTTATTTCAGAGAAAAAAAGCAAAAATTTTTCTTATTTTGGGGCAAAAAGGCAGAAATTCCCATTATTTTGGGGCAAAAAGGCAGAAATTCACCTTATTTTGGGGTAAAATTGCAGAAATTTTACATATTTCAGGGCAAAACGGCAGAAATTCCCCTTATTTTGGGGCAAAAATGCAGAAATTTCCCTTATTTTGGGATAAAATTGCAGAAATTTCCCTTATTTGGGGGCAAAAAGGCAGAAAATCCACTTAATTTCGGGTAAAAAGGCAGAAATTTCTCGTATTTTGGAGCAAAATTGCAGAAACTCCCCTAATTTTGGGGCTAAAAGGCAGAATTTCCCTTTATTTTGGGGCAAAAATAGAGAAATTCTTTTTATTTTGGGGCAAAAATCAGAAATTTCCTTTATTTTGGGGCAAAATTTTAGAAATTTCTTTTATATTGTTACAGACTTGCAGAAATTTTTCTTATTTTGTGGCAAAAAGGCAGAAATTCCCCATATTTTGGTGCAAAAAGGCTGAAATTCCCCTTATTTTGAGGTAAAATCCTGAAATTCCCCATATTTTGGGGCAAAAAGGCAGAAATTCCCCTCATTTGGGGGCAAAAAGGCACAAATTTCCCTTATTTTCGGGCATAATTGCAGGAATTTCATTTATTTCAGGGCAAAAAGTCAGAAATTCCTTTTATTTTCAGGCAAAAACAGAAATTTCTTTTATTTTGATACAAAATTGTAGAAATTTTCCTTATTTTGGAACAAAAAGGCAAAAATTACCCATATTTTGGGGAAAAAGGCAGAAATTCCTTTTATTTTGAGGTAAAAAGGCTGAAATTCCCGTTATTTTGGGGCATAAAGGCAGAAATTCCCTTTACTTTCTGGCAAAAGGGCAGAAATTCCCGTTAATTGGGGCAGAAAAGCAGAAATTTTCCTTATTTAAGGGCAATAGGGCAGAAATTCCCCTTATTTTGTGGCAAAAAGGCAGAAATTCCCCTTATTTGAAGGTAAAATGCTGAAATTCCCCTTATTTTCGGCAAAAAGGCAGAAATTCCTATTATTTTGGGGCAAAATTGTAGAAATTTCAATTATTTCTGGGCAAAAAGTCAGATATTTGCCTTATTTTGTGGCAAAAAGCAGAAATTCCCTTAATTTTGGGGCCAAAAACAGAAATTCCCCTTATTTTGGGGTAAAATTGCAGAAATTTCAAATATTTCAGGGCAAAAAGGCAGAAATTCCACTTTATTTCGGACAATAACGCAGAAATTCCCCGTATTTTAAAGCTAAATTTCAGAAATTCCCCTTATATTGGTGCAAAAATGGAGAAATTCCCTTTATTTTTGTGCAATAAGGCAGATTTCCCCGTATTTTGAAGCAAAATTGCACATATTTCCCTAATTTTGAAGGAAAATGCAGAAATTCACATTATTTTGGAACAAAAAGACAGAAATTCTCCTTATTTCTGGGCAAAAAGTCAGAAATTCCCCTTATTTTGGGGTAAAATTGCAGAAATTTTCTTTATTTTGGGGCAAAATTGCAAAAATTTCCCTTATTTTGGGGCAAAATTGCAGAAATTTCACTTATTTCAGGGAAAAAGTGCAGAAATTTCTCTTATTTTGGGGCAAAAAGGCAGAAATTTCTTTTATTTTGGTACAAAATTGCAGAAATTTTCTTTATTTTGGGGCAAAAATGAAGAAATTCCCCATATTTTGGGGCAAAAAGGCAGAGATTCGCCTTATTATGAGGTAAAATGCTGAAATTCCCCTTATTTTGGGGCAAAAATACAGAAATTCCCTTTATTTTGTGGCAAAAAGGCAGAAATTTCCCTTATTTTGGGGCAAAATTGCAGAAATTTCACTTATTTCAGGGCAAAATTCAAAAATTCCTTTTCTTTTTGGGCAAAAAGACAGAAATTTTGTTTATTTTTGGGTAAAAAGGCAGAAATTTCACATATTGTGAGGTAAGAAGGCAGAAATTGCTCTTATTTTCGGGCAAAAATGAAGAAATTTCCCTTTTTTGTGGCAAAAGGTATATATTCTCCTTATTTTCGGGCAAAAAAGCAGAAATATCCCGTTTTTTGGAGCACAATTGCAGAAAATCCCCTAATTGTTGGGCAAAAAGGCAGAATTTCCCTATATGTTGGGGCAAAAAGACAGAAATTCTCCTTATTTTGGGGCAAAACTCAGAAATTCCACTTATTTTGGGGCAAAATTCCAGAAATTTCCCTTATTTTGGGGCAAAATTGCAGAAATTTTACTTATTTTGGGGCACAATTGCAGAAATTTCACTTATTTCAGGTAAAAATGGCAGAAATTCCTAATATTTTGTGGCAAAAATGCAGAAATTCCCCTTATTTTGAGGTAAAAAGGCTGAAATTCCCCTTATTTGGGGGCAAAAAGGCAGAAATTTCCCTTATTTTGGGGCAAAATTGCAAACATTTCACTTATTTCAGGGTAATAAGTCAGAAATTTTCCTTATTTTGGGGCAAAAAACACAGAAATTCCCTTTGTTTTGGAAGGAAAATACAGAAATTCCACTTCTTTAGAGGCAAAAAGGCAGAAATTCCCCTTATTTTGAAGCAAAAATGAAGAAATTCCCCTAATTGTTGGGCAAAAAGGCAGAAATTCCCTATATGTTGGGGCAAAAAGACAGAAATTCTCCTTATTTTGGGACAAAACTCAGAAATTCCACTTATTTTGGGGCAAAATTGCAGGAATTTACCTTATTTTGAGGCAAAATTGCAGAAATTTCCCTTATTTGGGGCAAAATTGCAGAAATTTCACTTATTTTCAGGTAAAAAGGCTGAAATATCCTTTATTTTGGGGCAAAAAGGAAGAAATTCCCCTTATTTTGGGGCAAAATTGCAGAAATTTTCCTTATTTTGGGGCAAAAAGGCTGAAATTCTTATTTTGAGGTAAAATGCTGAAATTCCCCATATTTTGGGGCAAAAGGCAAAACTTCTTATTTTGGGGCAAAGAGGCACAAATTTCCCTTATTTTCGGGCAAAATTGCAGAAATTTCATTTATTTCAGGGCAAAAAGTCAGAAATTCCTTTTATTTTGGGGCAAAGAGCAGAAATTTCTTTTATTATGGTACAAAATTGAAGAAATTTATCTTATTTTGAAACAAAAAGGCAGAAAATTCCCCTTATTTTGAGGCAAAAGGCAGAAATTATTCTCAATTTGAGGTAAAATGCAGAAATTCCCTTTATTTTGGGGCTAAAAGGCAGAAATTCCCTGTATTTTGAAGCAAAATTGCAGAAATTCTCTTAATTTTCGGGCAAAAAGGCAGAAATTCTCCTTATTTTGGGGCAAAAAGACAGAAAATCTCCTTTTTCGGGAGCAAACAGTCAGAAATTCCCCTTATTTTGGGGCAAAATTGCAGAAATTTCCTTTACATTGGGGCAAAATTGCAGAAATTTCCCTTATTTTGGGGCAAAATTGCAGAAATTTCAGGTATTTGAGAAAAAAAGGCAGAAATTTTTTTGGGGGGGCAAAAAGGCAGAAATTTTTTTTATTTTGGTACAAAATTGCAGAAATTTTTCTTATTTTGGGGCAAAAAGTCAGAAATTCCCCATATTTTGGGGCAAAAAGGCAGAAATTCCCCTTATTTTGAGGTAATAAGGCTGAAATTCCCCTTATTTTGGGGCAAAAAGGCAGAAATTTCGTTTATTTTGGGGAAAAGGCAGAAATTGCACTTATTTTGAGTCAAAAAGGTGGAAAATCCCCTTATTTTGGGGCAAAAATGAAGAAATTTGCTTTTTTATGGCAAAAAGGTATACATTCCCTTTATTTTCGGGCAAAAAGGAAGAAATTCTTTGTATTTTGGAGCAAAATTGCAGAAATTCCCCTAATTTTTCGGCAAAAAGGCAGAAATTTTCCTTATTTTGGGGTAAAACTGCAGAAATTTCACTTATTTTGCGGCAAAATGTCAGAAATTCCCCTTATTTTTGGCAAAAAATGCAGAAAATCCCCTTATTTTAGGGCAAAAATGCAGAAATTTCCCTTATTTGGGGACAAAAACAGAAATTCCCCTTATTTTGGGGCAAAATTGCAGAAATTTCCCTTATTATGGGGAAAAATTGCAGAAATTTCCCTTATTTTAGGGCAAAATTGCAGAAATTTCACTTATTTCAGAGAAAAAAAGCAAAAATTTTTCTTATTTTGGGGCAAAAAGGCAGAAATTCCCATTATTTTGGGGCAAAAAGGCAGAAATTCACCTTATTTTGGGGTAAAATTGCAGAAATTTTACATATTTCAGGGCAAAACGGCAGAAATTCCCCTTATTTTGGGGCAAAAATGCAGAAATTTCCCTTATTTTGGGATAAAATTGCAGAAATTTCCCTTATTTGGGGGCAAAAAGGCAGAAAATCCACTTAATTTCGGGTAAAAAGGCAGAAATTTCTCGTATTTTGGAGCAAAATTGCAGAAACTCCCCTAATTTTGGGGCTAAAAGGCAGAATTTCCCTTTATTTTGGGGCAAAAATAGAGAAATTCTTTTTATTTTGGGGCAAAAATCAGAAATTTCCTTTATTTTGGGGCAAAACTTTAGAAATTTCTTTTATATTGTTACAGACTTGCAGAAATTTTTCTTATTTTGTGGCAAAAAGGCAGAAATTCCCCATATTTTGGTGCAAAAAGGCTGAAATTCCCCTTATTTTGAGGTAAAATCCTGAAATTCCCCATATTTTGGGGCAAAAAGGCAGAAATTCCCCTCATTTGGGGGCAAAAAGGCACAAATTTCCCTTATTTTCGGGCATAATTGCAGGAATTTCATTTATTTCAGGGCAAAAAGTCAGAAATTCCTTTTATTTTCAGGCAAAAACAGAAATTTCTTTTATTTTGATACAAAATTGTAGAAATTTTCCTTATTTTGGAACAAAAAGGCAAAAATTACCCATATTTTGGGGAAAAAGGCAGAAATTCCTTTTATTTTGAGGTAAAAAGGCTGAAATTCCCGTTATTTTGGGGCATAAAGGCAGAAATTCCCTTTACTTTCTGGCAAAAGGGCAGAAATTCCCGTTAATTGGGGCAGAAAAGCAGAAATTTTCCTTATTTAAGGGCAATAGGGCAGAAATTCCCCTTATTTTGTGGCAAAAAGGCAGAAATTCCCCTTATTTGAAGGTAAAATGCTGAAATTCCCCTTATTTTCGGCAAAAAGGCAGAAATTCCTATTATTTTGGGGCAAAATTGCAGAAATTTCAATTATTTCTGGGCAAAAAGTCAGATATTTGCCTTATTTTGGGGCAAAAAGCAGAAATTCACTTAATTTTGGGGCCAAAAACAGAAATTCCCCTTATTTTGGGGTAAAATTGCAGAAATTTCAAATATTTCAGGGCAAAAAGGCAGAAATTCCACTTTATTTCGGACAATAACGCAGAAATTCCCCGTATTTTAAAGCTAAATTTCAGAAATTCCCCTTATATTGGTGCAAAAATGGAGAAATTCCCTTTATTTTTGTGCAATAAGGCAGATTTCCCCGTATTTTGAAGCAAAATTGCACATATTTCCCTAATTTTGAAGGAAAATGCAGAAATTCACATTATTTTGGAACAAAAAGACAGAAATTCTCCTTATTTCAGGGCAAAAAGTCAGAAATTCCCCTTATTTTGGGGTAAAATTGCAGAAATTTTCTTTATTTTGGGGCAAAATTGCAGAAATTTCCCTTATTTTGGGGCAAAATTGCAGAAATTTCACTTATTTCAGGGAAAAAGTGCAGAAATTTCTCTTATTTTGGGGCAAAAAGGCAGAAATTTCTTTTATTTTGGTACAAAATTGCAGAAATTTTCTTTATTTTGGGGCAAAAATGAAGAAATTCCCCATATTTTGGGGCAAAAAGGCAGAGATTCGCCTTATTATGAGGTAAAATGCTGAAATTCCCCTTATTTTGGGGCAAAAATACAGAAATTCCCTTTATTTTGTGGCAAAAAGGCAGAAATTTCCCTTATTTTGGGGCAAAATTGCAGAAATTTCACTTATTTCAGGGCAAAATTCAAAAATTCCTTTTCTTTTTGGGCAAAAAGACAGAAATTTTGTTTATTTTTGGGTAAAAAGGCAGAAATTTCACTTATTGTGAGGTAAGAAGGCAGAAATTGCTCTTATTTTGGGGCAAAAATGAAGAAATTTCCCTTTTTTGTGGCAAAAGGTATATATTCTCCTTATTTTCGGGCAAAAAAGCAGAAATATCCCGTTTTTTGGAGCACAATTGCAGAAAATCCCCTAATTGTGGGGCAAAAAGGCAGAATTTCCCTATATGTTGGGGCAAAAAGACAGAAATTCTCCTTATTTTGGGGCAAAACTCAGAAATTCCACTTATTTTGGGGCAAAATTCCAGAAATTTCCCTTATTTTGGGGCAAAATTGCAGAAATTTCACTTATTTTGGGGCAAAATTGCAGAAATTTCACTTATTTCAGATAAAAAAAAGGCAGAAATTTTCCTTATTTTGGGGCAAAAAGGCAGAAATTCCTAATATTTTGTGGCAATAATGCAGAAATTCCCCTTATTTTGAGGTAAAAAGGCTGAAATTCCCCTTATTTTGGGGCAAAAAGGCAGAAATTTCCCTTATTTTGGGGCAAAATTGCAACCATTTAACTTATTTCAGGGTAATAAGTCAGAAATTTTTTTTATTTTGGGGCAAAAAACACAGAAATTCCCTTTGTTTTGGAAGGAAAATACAGAAATTCCACTTCTTTAGAGGCAAAAATGCAGAAATTCCCCTTATTTTGAAGCAAAAATGAAGAAATTCCCCTAATTGTTGGGCCAAAAGGCAGAAATTCCCTATATGTTGGGGAAAAAAGACAGAAATTCTCCTTATTTTGGGACAAAACTCAGAAATTCCACTTATTTTGGGGCAAAATTGCAGGAATTTACCTTATTTTGAGGCAAAATTGCAGAAATTTCCCTTATTTGGGGCAAAATTGCAGAAATTTCACTTATTTTCAGGTAAAAAGGCTGAAATATCCTTTATTTTGGGGCAAAAAGGAAGAAATTCCCCTTATTTTGGGGCAAAATTGCAGAAATTTTCCTTATTTTGGGGCAAAAAGGCTGAAATTCTTATTTTGAGGTAAAATGCTGAAATTCCCCATATTTTGGGGCAAAAGGCAAAACTTCTTCTTATTTTGGGGCAAAGAGGCACAAATTTCCCTTATTTTCGGGCAAAATTGCAGAAATTTCATTTATTTCAGGGCAAAAAGTCAGAAATTCCTTTTATTTTGGGGCAAAGAGCAGAAATTTCTTTTATTATGGTACAAAATTGAAGAAATTTATCTTATTTTGAAACAAAAAGGCAGAAAATTCCCCTTATTTTGATGCAAAAGGCAGAAATTATTCTCAATTTGAGGTAAAATGCAGAAATTCCCTTTATTTTGGGGCTAAAAGGCAGAAATTCCCTGCATTTTGAAGCAAAATTGCAGAAATTCTCTTAATTTTCGGGCAAAAAGGCAGAAATTCTCCTTATTTTGGGGCAAAAAGACAGAAAATCTCCTTTTTCGGGAGCAAACAGTCAGAAATTCCCCTTATTTTGGGGCAAAATTGCAGAAATTTCCTTTACATTGGGGCAAAATTGCAGAAATTTCCCTTATTTTGGGGCAAAATTGCAGAAATTTCAGGTATTTGAAAAAAAAAAAGGCAGAAATTTTTTTAGGGGGGCAAAAAGGCAGAAATTTTTTTATTTTGGTACAAAATTGCAGAAATTTTTCTTATTTTGGGGCAAAAAGTCAGAAATTCCCCATATTTTGGGGCAAAAATGCAGAAATTCCCCTTATTTTGAGGTAATAAGGCTGAAATTCCCCTTATTTTGGGGCAAAAAGGCAGAAATTTCGTTTATTTTGGGAAAAAGGCAGAAATTGCACTTATTTTGAGTCAAAAAGGTGGAAAATCCCCTTATTTTGGGGCAAAAATGAAGAAATTTGCTTTTTTATGGCAAAAAGGTATACATTCCCTTTATTTTCGGGCAAAAAGGCAGAAATTCTTTGTATTTTGGAGCAAAATTGCAGAAATTCCCCTAATTTTTGGGCAAAAAGGCAGAAATTTTCCTTATTTTGGGATAAAACTGCAGAAATTTCACTTATTTTGCGGCAAAATGTCAGAAATTCCCCTTATTTTTGGCAAAAAATGCAGAAAATCCCCTTATTTTAGGGCAAAATTGCAGAAATTTCCCTTATTTGGGGACAAAAACAGAAATTCCCCTTATTTTGGGGCAAAATTGCAGAAATTTCCCTTATTATGGGGAAAAATTGCAGAAATTTCCCTTATTTTAGGGCAAAATTGCAGAAATTTCACTTATTTCAGAGAAAAAAAGCAAAAATTTTTCTTATTTTGGGGCAAAAAGGCAGAAATTCCCATTATTTTGGGGCAAAAAGGCAGAAATTCACCTTATTTTCGGGTAAAATTGCAGAAATTTTACATATTTCAGGGCAAAACGGCAGAAATTCCCCTTATTTTGGTGCAAAAAGGCAGAAATTTCCCTTATTTTGGGATAAAATTGCAGAAATTTCACTTATTTGGGGGCAAAAAGGCAGAAAATCCACTTAATTTCGGGTAAAAAGGCAGAAATTTCTCGTATTTTGGAGCAAAATTGCAGAAACTCCCCTAATTTTGGGGCTAAAAGGCAGAATTTCCCTTTATTTTGGGGAAAAAATAGAGAAATTCTTTTTATTTTGGGGCAAAAATCAGAAATTTCCTTTATTTTGGGGCAAAATTTTAGAAATTTCTTTTATATTGTTACAGACTTGCAGAAATTTTTCTTATTTTGTGGCAAAAAGGCAGAAATTCCCCATATTTTGGTGCAAAAAGACTGAAATTCCCCTTATTTTGAGGTAAAATCCTGAAATTCCCCATATTTTGGGGCAAAAAGGCAGAAATTCCCCTCATTTGGGGGCAAAAAGGCACAAATTTCCCTTATTTTCGGGCATAATTGCAGGAATTTCATTTATTTCAGGGCAAAAAGTCAGAAATTCCTTTTATTTTCGGGCAAAAACAGAAATTTCTTTTATTTTGATACAAAATTGTAGAAATTTTCCTTATTTTGGAACAAAAAGGCAAAAATTACCCATATTTTGGGGAAAAAGGCAGAAATTCCCCTTATTTTGAGGTAAAAAGGCTGAAATTCCCGTTATTTTGGGGCATAAAGGCAGAAATTCCCTTTACTTTCTGGCAAAAGGGCAGAAATTCCCGTTGATTGGGGCAGAAAAGCAGAAATTTTCCTTATTTAAGGGCAATAGGGCAGAAATTCCCCTTATTTTGTGGCAAAAAGGCAGAAATTCCCCTTATTTGAAGGTAAAATGCTGAAATTCCCCTTATTTTCGGCAAAAAGGCAGAAATTCCTATTATTTTGGGGCAAAATTGCAGAAATTTCAATTATTTCTGGGCAAAAAGTCAGATATTTGCCTTATTTTGGGGCAAAAAGCAGAAATTCTCTTAATTTTGGGGCCAAAAACAGAAATTCCCCTTATTTTGGGGTAAAATTGCAGAAATTTCAAATATTTCAGGGCAAAAAGGCAGAAATTCCACTTTATTTCGGACAATAACGCAGAAATTCCCCGTATTTTAAAGCTAAATTTCAGAAATTCCCCTTATATTGGTGCAAAAATGGAGAAATTCCCTTTATTTTTGTGCAATAAGGCAGATTTCCCCGTATTTTGAAGCAAAATTGCACATATTTCCCTAATTTTGAAGGAAAATGCAGAAATTCACATTATTTTGGAACAAAAAGACAGAAATTCTCCTTATTTCTGGGCAAAAAGTCAGAAATTCCCCTTATTTTGGGGTAAAATTGCAGAAATTTTCTTTATTTTGGGGCAAAATTGCAGAAATTTCCCTTATTTGGGGGCAAAATTGCAGAAATTTCACTTATTTCAGGGAAAAAGTGCAGAAATTTCTCTTATTTTGGGGCAAAAAGGCAGAAATTTCTTTTATTTTGGTACAAAATTGCAGAAATTTTCTTTATTTTGGGGCAAAAATGAAGAAATTCCCCATATTTTGGGGCAAAAAGGCAGAGATTCGCCTTATTATGAGGTAAAATGCTGAAATTCCCCTTATTTTGGGGCAAAAATACAGAAATTCCCTTTATTTTGTGGCAAAAAGGCAGAAATTTCCCTTATTTTGGGGCAAAATTGCAGAAATTTCACTTATTTCAGGGCAAAATTCAAAAATTCCTTTTCTTTTTGGGCAAAAAGACAGAAATTTTGTTTATTTTTGGGTAAAAAGGCAGAAATTTCACTTATTGTGAGGTAAGAAGGCAGAAATTGCTCTTATTTTGGGGCAAAAATGAAGAAATTTCCCTTTTTTGTGGCAAAAGGTATATATTCTCCTTATTTTCGGGCAAAAAAGCAGAAATATCCCGTTTTTTGGAGCACAATTGCAGAAAATCCCCTAATTGTGGGGCAAAAAGGCAGAATTTCCCTATATGTTGGGGCAAAAAGACAGAAATTCTCCTTATTTTGGGGCAAAACTCAGAAATTCCACTTATTTTGGGGAAAATTCCAGAAATTTCCCTTATTTTGGGGCAAAATTGCAGAAATTTCACTTATTTTGGGGCAAAATTGCAGAAATTTCACTTATTTCAGATAAAAAAAAGGCAGAAATTTTTCTTATTTTGGGGCAAAAAGGCAGAAATTCCCCATATTTTGGTGCAAAAAGGCTGAAATTCCCCTTATTTTGAGGTAAAATCCTGAAATTCCCCATATTTTGGGGCAAAAAGGCAGAAATTCCCCTCATTTGGGGGCAAAAAGGCACAAATTTCCCTTATTTTCGGGCATAATTGCAGGAATTTCATTTATTTCAGGGCAAAAAGTCAGAAATTCCTTTTATTTTCGGGCAAAAACAGAAATTTCTTTTATTTTGATACAAAATTGTAGAAATTTTCCTTATTTTGGAACAAAAAGGCAAAAATTACCCATATTTTGGGGAAAAAGGCAGAAATTCCCCTTATTTTGAGGTAAAAAGGCTGAAATTCTCGTTATTTTGGGGCAAAAAGGCAGAAATTCTCTTTATTTTGTGGCAAAAAGGCAGAAATTCCCGTTAATTGGGGCAGAAAAGCTAAATTTTCCTTATTTAAGGGCAATAGGGCAGAAATTCCCCTTATTTTGTGACAAAAAGGCAGAAATTCCCCTTATTTGAAGGTAAAATGCTGAAATTCCCCTTATTTTCGGCAAAAAGGCAGAAATTCCTATTATTTTGGGGCAAAATTGCAGAAATTTCAATTATTTCTGGGCAAAAAGTCAGATATTTGCCTTATTTTGGGGCAAAAAGCAGAAATTCCCTTAATTTTTGGGCCAAAAACAGAAATTCCCCTTATTTTGGGGTAAAATTGCAGAAATTTCAAATATTTCAGGGCAAAAAGGCAGAAATTCCACTTTATTTCGGACAATAACGCAGAAATTCCCCGTATTTTAAAGCTAAATTTCAGAAATTCCCCTTATATTGGTGCAAAAATGGAGAAATTCCCTTTATTTTTGTGCAATAAGGCAGATTTCCCCGTATTTTGAAGCAAAATTGCACATATTTCCCTAATTTTGAAGGAAAATGCAGAAATTCACATTATTTTGGAACAAAAAGACAGAAATTCTCCTTATTTCTGGGCAAAAAGTCAGAAATTCCCCTTATTTTGGGGTAAAATTGCAGAAATTTTCTTTATTTTGGGGCAAAATTGCAGAAATTTCCCTTATTTGGGGGCAAAATTGCAGAAATTTCACTTATTTCAGGGAAAAAGTGCAGAAATTTCTCTTATTTTGGGGCAAAAAGGCAGAAATTTCTTTTATTTTGGTACAAAATTGCAGAAATTTTCTTTATTTTGGGGCAAAAATGAAGAAATTCCCCATATTTTGGGGCAAAAAGGCAGAGATTCGCCTTATTATGAGGTAAAATGCTGAAATTCCCCTTATTTTGGGGCAAAAATACAGAAATTCCCTTTATTTTGTGGCAAAAAGGCAGAAATTTCCCTTATTTTGGGGCAAAATTGCAGAAATTTCACTTATTTCAGGGCAAAATTCAAAAATTCCTTTTCTTTTTGGGCAAAAAGACAGAAATTTTGTTTATTTTTGGGTAAAAAGGCAGAAATTTCACTTATTGTGAGGTAAGAAGGCAGAAATTGCTCTTATTTTGGGGCAAAAATGAAGAAATTTCCCTTTTTTGTGGCAAAAGGTATATATTCTCCTTATTTTCGGGCAAAAAAGCAGAAATATCCCGTTTTTTGGAGCACAATTGCAGAAAATCCCCTAATTGTGGGGCAAAAAGGCAGAATTTCCCTATATGTTGGGGCAAAAAGACAGAAATTCTCCTTATTTTGGGGCAAAACTCAGAAATTCCACTTATTTTGGGGAAAATTCCAGAAATTTCCCTTATTTTGGGGCAAAATTGCAGAAATTTCACTTATTTTGGGGCAAAATTGCAGAAATTTCACTTATTTCAGATAAAAAAAAGGCAGAAATTTTTCTTATTTTGGGGCAAAAAGGCAGAAATTCCCCATATTTTGGTGCAAAAAGGCTGAAATTCCCCTTATTTTGAGGTAAAATCCTGAAATTCCCCATATTTTGGGGCAAAAAGGCAGAAATTCCCCTCATTTGGGGGCAAAAAGGCACAAATTTCCCTTATTTTCGGGCATAATTGCAGGAATTTCATTTATTTCAGGGCAAAAAGTCAGAAATTCCTTTTATTTTCGGGCAAAAACAGAAATTTCTTTTATTTTGATACAAAATTGTAGAAATTTTCCTTATTTTGGAACAAAAAGGCAAAAATTACCCATATTTTGGGGAAAAAGGCAGAAATTCCCCTTATTTTGAGGTAAAAAGGCTGAAATTCCCGTTATTTTGGGGCAAAAAGGCAGAAATTCTCTTTATTTTGTGGCAAAAAGGCAGAAATTCCCGTTAATTGGGGCAGAAAAGCTAAATTTTCCTTATTTAAGGGCAATAGGGCAGAAATTCCCCTTATTTTGTGACAAAAAGGCAGAAATTCCCCTTATTTGAAGGTAAAATGCTGAAATTCCCCTTATTTTCGGCAAAAAGGCAGAAATTCCTATTATTTTGGGGCAAAATTGCAGAAATTTCAATTATTTCTGGGCAAAAAGTCAGATATTTGCCTTATTTTGGGGCAAAAAGCAGAAATTCCCTTAATTTTTGGGCCAAAAACAGAAATTCCCCTTATTTTGGGGTAAAATTGCAGAAATTTCAAATATTTCAGGGCAAAAAGGCAGAAATTCCACTTTATTTCGGACAATAACGCAGAAATTCCCCGTATTTTAAAGCTAAATTTCAGAAATTCCCCTTATATTGGTGCAAAAATGGAGAAATTCCCTTTATTTTTGTGCAATAAGGCAGATTTCCCCGTATTTTGAAGCAAAATTGCACATATTTCCCTAATTTTGAAGCAAAATGCAGAAATTCACATTATTTTGGAACAAAAAGACAGAAATTCTCCTTATTTCAGGGCAAAAATTCAGAAATTCCCCTTATTTTGGGGTAAAATTGCAGAAATTTCCCTTATTTTGGGGCAAAATTGCAGAAATTTCACTTATTTCAGGGAAAAAGTGCAGAAATTTCTCTTATTTTGGGGCAAAAAGGCAGAAATTTCTTTTATTTTGGTACAAAATTGCAGAAATTTTCTTTATTTTGGGGCAAAAATAAAGAAATTCCCCATATTTTGGGGCAAAAAGGCAGAGATTCGCCTTATTATGAGGTAAAATGCTGAAATTCCCCTTATTTTGGGGCAAAAATACAGAAATTCCCTTTATTTTGTGGCAAAAAGGCAGAAATTTCCCTTATTTTGGGGCAAAATTGTAGAAATTTCACTTATTTCTGGGCAAAATTCAAAAATTCCTTTTATTTTTGGGCAAAAAGACAGAAATTTTGTTTATTTTTGGGTAAAAAGGCAGAAATTTCACTTATTGTGAGGTAAGAAGGCAGAAATTCCTCTTATTTTGGGGCAAAAATGAAGAAATTTCTCTTTTTTTGTGGCAAAAGGTATATATTCTCCTTATTTTCGGGCAAAAAAGCAGAAATATCCCGTTTTTTGGAGCACAATTGCAGAAAATCCCCTAATTGTGGGGCAAAAGGGCAGAAATTCCCTATATGTTGGGGCAAAAAGACAGAAATTCTCCTTATTTTGGGGCAAAACTCAGAAATTCCACTTATTTTGGGGCAAAATTCCAGAAATTTCCCTTATTTTGGTGCAAATTTGCAGAAATTTCACTTATTTTGGGGCAAAATTGCAGAAATTTCACTTATTTCAGATAAAAAAAAGGCAGAAATTTTTCTTATTTTGGGGCAAAAAGGCAGAAATTCCTAATATTTTGTGGCAAAAATGCAGAAATTCCCATTATTTTGAGGTAAAAAGGCTGAAATTTCCATTATTTGGGGGCAATAAGGCAGAAATTTCCCTTATTTTGGGGCAAAATTGCAGAAATTTCACTTATTTCAGGGCAAAATTCAAAAATTCCTTTTATTTTGGGGCTAAAAGTCAGAAATTCCGTTTATTTTTGGGTAAAAAGGCAGAAATTTCACTTATTTTGAGGTAAGAAGGCAGAAATTCCTCTTATTTTGGGGCAAAAATGAAGAAATTTCCCTTTTTTGTGGCAAAAGTTATATATTCCCCTTATTTTCGGGCAAAAAAGCAGAAATATCCCGTTTTTTGGAGCACAATTGCAGAAAATCCCCTAATTGTGGGGCAAAAAGGCAGAAATTCCCTATATGTTGGGGCAAAAAGACAGAAATTCTCCTTATTTTGGGGCAAAACTCAGAAATTCCACTTATTTTGGGGCAAAATTCCAGAAATTTCCCTTATTTTGGGGCAAAATTGCAGAAATTTCACTTATTTTGGGGCAAAAAGTCAGAAATTCCTTTTATTTTGGGGCAAAAACAGAAATTTCTTTTATTTTGATACAAAATTGTAGAAATTTTCCTTATTTTGGAACAAAAAGGCAAAAATTACCCATATTTTGGGGAAAAAGGCAGAAATTCCTTTTATTTTGAGGTAAAAAGGCTGAAATTCCCGTTATTTTGGGGCATAAAGGCAGAAATTTCCTTTACTTTGTGGCAAAAGAGCAGAAATTCCCGTTAATTGGGGCAGAAAAGCAGAAATTTTCCTTATTTAAGGGCAATAGGGCAGAAATTCCCCTTATTTGAAGGTAAAATGCTGAAATTCCCCTTATTTTCGGCAAAAAGGCAGAAATTCCTATTATTTTGGGGCAAAATTGCAGAAATTTCAATTATTTCTGGGCAAAAAGTCAGATATTTGCCTTATTTTGGGGCAAAAAGCAGAAATTCCCTTAATTTTGGGGCCAAAAACAGAAATTCCCCTTATTTTGGGGTAAAATTGCAGAAATTTCAAATATTTCAGGGCAAAAAGGCAGAAATTCCACTTTATTTCGGACAATAACGCAGAAATTCCCTGTATTTTAAAACTAAATTTCAGAAATCCCCCTTATATTGGTGCAAAAATGGAGAAATTCCCTTTATTTTTGTGCAATAAGGCAGATTTCCCCGTATTTTGAAGCAAAATTGCACATATTTCCCTAATTTTAAAGGAAAATGCAGAAATTCACATTATTTTGGAACAAAAAGACAGAAATTCTCCTTATTTCAGGGCAAAAAGTCAGAAATTTTCCTTCTTTTGGGGTAAAATTGCAGAAATTTTCTTTATTTTGGGGCAAAATTGCAGAAATTTCTCTTATTTTGGGGCAAAAAGGCAGAAATTTCTTTTATTTTGGTACAAAATTGCAGAAATTTTCTTTATTTTGGGGGAAAATTGCAGAAATTTCCCTTATTTTGGGGCAAAATTGCAGAAATTTCACTTATTTCAGGGAAAAAGTGCAGAAATTTCTCTTATTTTGGGGCAAAAAGGCAGAAATTTCTTTTATTTTGGTACAAAATTGCAAAAATTTTTTTTATTTTGGGGCAAAAATGAAGAAATTCCCCATATTTTGGGGCAAAAAGGCAGAGATTTGCCTTATTATGAGGTAAAATGCTGAAATTCCCCTTATTTTGGGGCAAAAATACAGAAATTCCCTTTATTTTGTGGCAAAAAGGCAGAAATTTCCCTTATTTTGGGGCAAAATTGCAGAAATTTCACTTATTTCAGGGCAAAATTCAAAAATTCCTTTTATTTTAGGGCAAAAAGACAGAAATTCCGTTCATTTTTAGGTTAAAAAGGCAGAAATTTCACTTATTTTGAGGTAAGAAGGCAGAAATTCCTCTTATTTTGGGGCAAAAATGAAGAAATTTCTCTTTTTTGTGGCAAAAGGTATACATTCCCCTTATTTTCGGGCAAAAAAAGCAGAAATTCCCCGTATTTTGGAGCAGAATTGAAGAAAATCCCCTAATTGTGGGGCAAAAAGGCAGAAATTCCCTATATGTTGGGGCAAAAAGACAGAAATTCTCCTTATTTTGGGGCAAAACTCAGAAATTCCACTTATTTTGGGGCAAATTTTCAGAAATTTCACTTATTTTGGGCTAAAATTGCAGAAATTTTACTTATTTTGGGGCAAAATTGCAGAAATTTCACTTATTTCAGGTAAAAATGGCAGAAATTTTTCTTATTTTGGGGCAAAAAGGCAGAAATTCCTAATATTTTGTGGCAAAAATGCAGAAATTCCCCTTATTTTGAGGTAAAAAGGCTGAAATTCCCTTTATTTGGGGGCAAAAAGGCAGAAATTTCCCTAATGTTGGGGCAAAAGTGCAAACATTTTACTTATTTCAGGGTAATAAGTCAGAAATTTTCCTTATTTTGGGGCAAAAAAGACAGAAATTCCCTTTGTTTTGGAAGAAAAATACAGAAATTCCACTTCTTTAGAGACAAAAAGGCAGAAATTCCCCTTATTTTGAAGCAAAAATGAAGAAATTCCCCTAATTGTTGGGCCAAAAGGCAGAAATTCCCTATATGTTGGGGAAAAAAAGACAGAAATTCTCCTTATTTTGGGACAAAACTCAGAAATTCCACTTATTTTGGGGCAAAATTGCAGGAATTTACCTTATTTTGAGGCAAAATTGCAGAAATTTCCCTTATTTGAGGGCAAAATTGCAGAAATTTCACTTATTTTCAGGTAAAAAGGCTGAAATATCCTTTATTTTGGGGCAAAAAGGAAGAAATTCCCCTTATTTTGGGGCAAAATTGCAGAAATTTTCCTTATTTTGGGGCAAAAGGGCTGAAATTCTTATTTTGAGGTAAAATGCCGAAATTCCCCATATTTTGGGGCAAAAGGCAAAACTTCTTCTTATTTTGGGGCAAAGAGGCACAAATTTCCCTTATTTTCGGGCAAAATTGCAGAAATTTCATTTATTTCAGGGCAAAAAGTCAGAAATTCCTTTTATTTTGGGGCAAAGAGCAGAAATTTCTTTTATTATGGTACAAAATTGAAGAAATTTTTCTTATTTTGAAACAAAAAGGCAGAAAATTCCCCTTATTTTGAGGCAAAAGGCAGAAATTATTCTCAATTTGAGGTAAAATGCAGAAATTCCCTTTATTTTTGGGCAAAAAGGCAGAAATTCCCCTCATTTGGGGGCAAAAAGGCACAAATTTCCCTTATTTTCGGGCATAATTGCAGGAATTTCATTTATTTCAGGGCAAAAAGTCAGAAATTCCTTTTATTTTCGGGCAAAAACAGAAATTTCTTTTATTTTGATACAAAATTGTAGAAATTTTCCTTATTTTGGAACAAAAAGGCAAAAATTACCCATATTTTGGGGAAAAAGGCGGAAATTCCCCTTATTTTGAGGTAAAAAGGCTGAAATTCCCGTTATTTTGGGGCAAAAAGGCAGAAATTCCCTTTACTTTGTGGCAAAAAGGCAGAAATTCCCGTTAATTGGGGCAGAAAAGCAGAAATTTTCCTTATTTAAGGGCAATAGGGCAGAAATTCCCCTTATTTTGTGGCAAAAAGGCAGAAATTCCCCTTATTTGAAGGTAAAATGCTGAAATTCCCCTTATTTTCGGCAAAAAGGCAGAAATTCCTATTATTTTGGGGCAAAATTGCAGAAATTTCAATTATTTCTGGGCAAAAAGTCAGATATTTGCCTTATTTTGGGGCAAAAAGCAGAAATTCCCTTAATTTTGGGGCCAAAAACAGAAATTCCCCTTATTTTGGGGTAAAATTGCAGAAATTTCAAATATTTCAGGGCAAAAAGGCAGAAATTCCACTTTATTTCGGACAATAACGCAGAAATTCCCCGTATTTTAAAGCTAAATTTCAGAAATTCCCCTTATATTGGTGCAAAAATGGAGAAATTCCCTTTATTTTTGTGCAATAAGGCAGATTTCCCCGTATTTTGAAGCAAAATTGCACATATTTCCCTAATTTTGAAGGAAAATGCAGAAATTCACATTATTTTGGAACAAAAAGGCAGAAATTCTCCTTATTTCAGGGCAAAAAGTCAGAAATTTTCCTTATTTTGGGGTAAAATTGCAGAAATTTTCTTTATTTTGGGGCAAAATTGCAGAAATTTCTCTTATTTTGGGGCAAAATTGCAGAAATTTCACTTATTTCAGGGAAAAAGTGCCAAAATTTCTCTTATTTTGGGGCAAAAAGGCAGAAATTTCTTTTATTTTGGTACAAAATTGCAGAAATTTTCTTTATTTTGGGGCAAAATTGCAGAAATTTCCCTTATTTTGGGGCAAAATTGCAGAAATTTCACTTATTTCAGGGAAAAAGTGCAGAAATTTCTCTTATTTTGGGGCAAAAAGGCAGAAATTTCTTTTATTTTGGTACAAAATTGCAGAAATTTTCTTTATTTTGGGGCAAAAATGAAGAAATTCCCCATATTTTGGGGCAAAAATGCAGAGATTTGCCTTATTATGAGGTAAAATGCTGAAATTCCCCTTATTTTGGGGCAAAAATACAGAAATTCCCTTTATTTTGTGGCAAAAAGGCAGAAATTTCCCTTATTTTGGGGCAAAATTGCAGAAATTTCACTTATTTCAGGGCAAAATTCAAAAATTCCTTTTATTTTGGGGCAAAAAGACAGAAATTCCGTTCATTTTTAGGTAAAAAGGCAGAAATTTCACTTATTTTGAGGGAAGAAGGCAGAAATTCCTCTTATTTTGGGGCAAAAATGAAGAAATTTCTCTTTTTTGTGGCAAAAGGTATACATTCCCCTTATTTTCGGGCAAAAAAAGCAGAAATTCCCCGTATTTTGGAGCAGAATTGAAGAAAATCCCCTAATTGTGGGGCAAAAAGGCAGAAATTCCCTATATGTTGGGGCAAAAAGACAGAAATTCTCCTTATTTTGGGGCAAAACTCAGAAATTCCACTTATTTTGGGGCAAAATTCCAGAAATTTCCCTTATTTTGGGGCAAAATTGCAGAAATTTTACTTATTTTGGGGCAAAATTGCAGAAATTTCACTTATTTCAGATAAAATGGCAGAAATTTTTCTTATTTTAGGGCAAAAAGGCAGAAATTCCTTATATTTTGTGGCAAAAATGCAGAAATTCCCCTTATTTTGAGGTAAAAAGGTTGAAATTCCCCTTATTTGGGGGCAAAAAGGCAGAAATTTCCCTAATTTTGGGGCAAAATTGCAAACATTTCACTTATTTCAGGGTAATAAGTCAGAAATTTTCCTTATTTTGGGGCAAAAAAGACAGAAATTCCCTTTGTTTTGGAAGGAAAATACAGAAATTCCACATCTTTGGAGACAAAAAGGCAGAAATTCCCCTTATTTTGAAGCAAAAATGAAGAAAATCCCCTAATTTTTGGGCCAAAAGTCAGAAATTCTCTATATGTTGGGGCAAAAAGACAGAAATTCTCCTTATTTTGGGACAAAACTCAGAAATTCCACTTATTTTGGGGCAAAATTGCAGGAATTTACCTTATTTTGAGGCAAAATTGCAGAAATTTCCCTTATTTGGGGCAAAATTGCAGAAATTTCACTAATTTTCAGGTAAAAAGGCTGTAATATCCTTTATTTTGAGGCAAAAAAGAAGAAATTCCCCTTATTTTGGGGCAAAATTGCAGAAATTTTCCTTATTTTGGGGCAAAAGGGCTGAAATTCTTATTTTGAGGTAAAATGCTGAAATTCCCCATATTTTGGGGCAAAAGGCAAAACTTCTTCTTATTTTGGGGCAAAGAGGCACAAATTTCCCTTATTTTCGGCCAAAATTGCAGAAATTTCATTTATTTCAGGGCAAAAAGTCAGAAATTTTTTTTTATTTTGGGGCAAAGAGCAGAAATTTCTTTTATTATGGTACAAAATTGAAGAAATTTTTCTTATTTTGAAACAAAAAGGCAGAAAATTCCCCTTATTTTGAGGCAAAAGGCAGAAATTATTCTCAATTTGAGGTAAAATGCAGAAATTCCCTTTATTTTGGGGCTAAAAGGCAGAAATTCCCTGTATTTTGAAGCAAAATTGCAGAAATTCTCATAATTTTCGGGCAAAAAGGCAGAAATTCTCCTTATTTTGGGGCAAAAAGACAGAAAATCTCCTTTTTCGGGAGCAAACAGTCAGAAATTCCCCTTATTTTGGGGCAAAATTGCAGAAATTTCCCTTATTTTGGGGCAAAATTGCAGAAATTTCAGGTATTTGAGAAAAAAAGGCAGAAATTTTTTTGGGGGGGGCAAAAAGGCAGAAATTTTTTTTATTTTGGTACAAAATGGCAGAAATTTTTCTTATTTTGGGGCAAAAAGTCAGAAATTCCCCATATTTTGGGGCAAAAAGGCAGAAATTCCCCTTGTTTTGAGGTAATAAGGCTGAAATTCCCCTTATTTTGGGGCAAAAAGGCAGAAATTTCGTTTATTTTGGGGAAAAGGCAGAAATTGCACTTATTTTGAGTCAAAAAGGTGGAAAATCCCCTTATTTTGGGGCAAAAATGAAGAAATTTGCTTTTTTATGGCAAAAAGGTATACATTCCCTTTATTTTCGGGCAAAAAGGCAGAAATTCTTTGTATTTTGGAGCAAAATTGCAGAAATTCCCCTAATTTTTGGGCAAAAAGGCAGAAATTTTCCTTCTTTTGGGGTAAAATTGCAGAAATTTTCTTTATTTTGGGGCAAAATTGCAGAAATTTCTCTTATTTTGGGGCAAAAAGGCAGAAATTTCTTTTATTTTGGTACAAAATTGCAGAAATTTTCTTTATTTTGGGGCAAAATTGCAGAAATTTCCCTTATTTTGGGGCAAAATTGCAGAAATTTCACTTATTTCAGGGAAAAAGTGCAGAAATTTCTCTTATTTTTGGGCAAAAAGGCAGAAATTTCTTTTATTTTGGTACAAAATTGCAGAAATTTTCTTTATTTTGGGGCAAAAATGAAGAAATTCCCCATATTTTGGGGCAAAAAGGCAGAGATTTGCCTTATTATGAGGTAAAATGCTGAAATTCCCCTTATTTTGGGGCAAAAATACAGAAATTCCCTTTATTTTGTGGCAAAAAGGCAGAAATTTCCCTTATTTTGGGGCAAAATTGCAGAAATTTCACTTATTTCAGGGCAAAATTCAAAAATTCCTTTTATTTTGGGGCAAAAAGACAGAAATTCCGTTCATTTTTAGGTTAAAAAGGCAGAAATTTCACTTATTTTGAGGTAAGAAGGCAGAAATTCCTCTTATTTTGGGGCAAAAATGAAGAAATTTCTCTTTTTTGTGGCAAAAGGTATACATTCCCCTTATTTTCGGGCAAAAAAAGCAGAAATTCCCCGTATTTTGGAGCAGAATTGAAGAAAATCCCCTAATTGTGGGGCAAAAAGGCAGAAATTCCCTATATGTTGGGGCAAAAAGACAGAAATTCTCCTTATTTTGGGGCAAAACTCAGAAATTCCACTTATTTTGGGGCAAAATTCCAGAAATTTCCCTTATTTTGGGGCAAAATTGCAGAAATTTTACTTATTTTGGGGCAAAATTGCAGAAATTTCACTTATTTCAGGTAAAAATGGCAGAAATTTTTCTTATTTTAGGGCAAAAAGGCAGAAATTCCTTATATTTTGTGGCAAAAATGCAGAAATTCCCCTTATTTTGAGGTAAAAAGGTTGAAATTCCCCTTATTTGGGGGCAAAAAGGCAGAAATTTCTTTAATTTTGGGGCAAAATTGCAAACATTTCACTTATTTCAGGGTAATAAGTCAGAAATTTTCCTTATTTTGGGGCAAAAAAGACAGAAATTCCCTTTGTTTTGGAAGGAAAATACAGAAATTCCACATCTTTAGAGACAAAAAGGCAGAAATTCCCCTTATTTTGAAGCAAAAATGAAGAAAATCCCCTAATTTTTGGGCCAAAAGTCAGAAATTCTCTATATGTTGGGGCAAAAAGACAGAAATTCTCCTTATTTTGGGACAAAACTCAGAAATTCCACTTATTTTGGGGCAAAATTGCAGGAATTTACCTTATTTTGAGGCAAAATTGCAGAAATTTCCCTTATTTGGGGCAAAATTGCAGAAATTTCACTAATTTTCAGGTAAAAAGGCTGTAATATCCTTTATTTTGGGGCAAAAAAGAAGAAATTCCCCTTATTTTGGGGCAAAATTGCAGAAATTTTCCTTATTTTGGGGCAAAAGGGCTGAAATTCTTATTTTGAGGTAAAATGCTGAAATTCCCCATATTTTGGGGCAAAAGGCAAAACTTCTTCTTATTTTGGGGCAAAGAGGCACAAATTTCCCTTATTTTCGGCCAAAATTGCAGAAATTTCATTTATTTCAGGGCAAAAAGTCAGAAATTTTTTTTTATTTTGGGGCAAAGAGCAGAAATTTCTTTTATTATGGTACAAAATTGAAGAAATTTTTCTTATTTTGAAACAAAAAGGCAGAAAATTCCCCTTATTTTGAGGCAAAAGGCAGAAATTATTCTCAATTTGAGGTAAAATGCAGAAATTCCCTTTATTTTTGGGCAAAAAGGCAGAAATTCCCCTCATTTGGGGGCAAAAAGGCACAAATTTCCCTTATTTTCGGGCATAATTGCAGGAATTTCATTTATTTCAGGGCAAAAAGTCAGAAATTCCTTTTATTTTCGGGCAAAAACAGAAATTTCTTTTATTTTGATACAAAATTGTAGAAATTTTCCTTATTTTGGAACAAAAAGGCAAAAATTACCCATATTTTGGGGAAAAAGGCGGAAATTCCCCTTATTTTGAGGTAAAAAGGCTGAAATTCCCGTTATTTTGGGGCAAAAAGGCAGAAATTCCCTTTACTTTGTGGCAAAAAGGCAGAAATTCCCGTTAATTGGGGCAGAAAAGCAGAAATTTTCCTTATTTAAGGGCAATAGGGCAGAAATTCCCCTTATTTTGTGGCAAAAAGGCAGAAATTCCCCTTATTTGAAGGTAAAATGCTGAAATTCCCCTTATTTTCGGCAAAAAGGCAGAAATTCCTATTATTTTGGGGCAAAATTGCAGAAATTTCAATTATTTCTGGGCAAAAAGTCAGATATTTGCCTTATTTTGGGGCAAAAAGCAGAAATTCACTTAATTTTGGGGCCAAAAACAGAAATTCCCCTTATTTTGGGGTAAAATTGCAGAAATTTCAAATATTTCAGGGCAAAAAGGCAGAAATTCCACTTTATTTCGGACAATAACGCAGAAATTCCCCGTATTTTAAAGCTAAATTTCAGAAATTCCCCTTATATTGGTGCAAAAATGGAGAAATTCCCTTTATTTTTGTGCAATAAGGCAGATTTCCCCGTATTTTGAAGCAAAATTGCACATATTTCCCTAATTTTGAAGGAAAATGCAGAAATTCACATTATTTTGGAACAAAAAGGCAGAAATTCTCCTTATTTCAGGGCAAAAAGTCAGAAATTTTCCTTATTTTGGGGTAAAATTGCAGAAATTTTCTTTATTTTGGGGCAAAATTGCAGAAATTTCTCTTATTTTGGGGCAAAATTGCAGAAATTTCACTTATTTCAGGGAAAAAGTGCCAAAATTTCTCTTATTTTGGGGCAAAAAGGCAGAAATTTCTTTTATTTTGGTACAAAATTGCAGAAATTTTCTTTATTTTGGGGCAAAATTGCAGAAATTTCCCTTATTTTGGGGCAAAATTGCAGAAATTTCACTTATTTCAGGGAAAAAGTGCAGAAATTTCTCTTATTTTGGGGCAAAAAGGCAGAAATTTCTTTTATTTTGGTACAAAATTGCAGAAATTTTCTTTATTTTGGGGCAAAAATGAAGAAATTCCCCATATTTTGGGGCAAAAATGCAGAGATTTGCCTTATTATGAGGTAAAATGCTGAAATTCCCCTTATTTTGGGGCAAAAATACAGAAATTCCCTTTATTTTGTGGCAAAAAGGCAGAAATTTCCCTTATTTTGGGGCAAAATTGCAGAAATTTCACTTATTTCAGGGCAAAATTCAAAAATTCCTTTTATTTTGGGGCAAAAAGACAGAAATTCCGTTCATTTTTAGGTAAAAAGGCAGAAATTTCACTTATTTTGAGGGAAGAAGGCAGAAATTCCTCTTATTTTGGGGCAAAAATGAAGAAATTTCTCTTTTTTGTGGCAAAAGGTATACATTCCCCTTATTTTCGGGCAAAAAAAGCAGAAATTCCCCGTATTTTGGAGCAGAATTGAAGAAAATCCCCTAATTGTGGGGCAAAAAGGCAGAAATTCCCTATATGTTGGGGCAAAAAGACAGAAATTCTCCTTATTTTGGGGCAAAACTCAGAAATTCCACTTATTTTGGGGCAAAATTCCAGAAATTTCCCTTATTTTGGGGCAAAATTGCAGAAATTTTACTTATTTTGGGGCAAAATTGCAGAAATTTCACTTATTTCAGATAAAATGGCAGAAATTTTTCTTATTTTAGGGCAAAAAGGCAGAAATTCCTTATATTTTGTGGCAAAAATGCAGAAATTCCCCTTATTTTGAGGTAAAAAGGTTGAAATTCCCCTTATTTGGGGGCAAAAAGGCAGAAATTTCCCTAATTTTGGGGCAAAATTGCAAACACTTCACTTATTTCAGGGTAATAAGTCAGAAATTTTCCTTATTTTGGGGCAAAAAAGACAGAAATTCCCTTTGTTTTGGAAGGAAAATACAGAAATTCCACATCTTTGGAGACAAAAAGGCAGAAATTCCCCTTATTTTGAAGCAAAAATGAAGAAAATCCCCTAATTTTTGGGCCAAAAGTCAGAAATTCTCTATATGTTGGGGCAAAAAGACAGAAATTCTCCTTATTTTGGGACAAAACTCAGAAATTCCACTTATTTTGGGGCAAAATTGCAGGAATTTACCTTATTTTGAGGCAAAATTGCAGAAATTTCCCTTATTTGGGGCAAAATTGCAGAAATTTCACTAATTTTCAGGTAAAAAGGCTGTAATATCCTTTATTTTGAGGCAAAAAAGAAGAAATTCCCCTTATTTTGGGGCAAAATTGCAGAAATTTTCCTTATTTTGGGGCAAAAGGGCTGAAATTCTTATTTTGAGGTAAAATGCTGAAATTCCCCATATTTTGGGGCAAAAGGCAAAACTTCTTCTTATTTTGGGGCAAAGAGGCACAAATTTCCCTTATTTTCGGCCAAAATTGCAGAAATTTCATTTATTTCAGGGCAAAAAGTCAGAAATTTTTTTTTATTTTGGGGCAAAGAGCAGAAATTTCTTTTATTATGGTACAAAATTGAAGAAATTTTTCTTATTTTGAAACAAAAAGGCAGAAAATTCCCCTTATTTTGAGGCAAAAGGCAGAAATTATTCTCAATTTGAGGTAAAATGCAGAAATTCCCTTTATTTTGGGGCTAAAAGGCAGAAATTCCCTGTATTTTGAAGCAAAATTGCAGAAATTCTCATAATTTTCGGGCAAAAAGGCAGAAATTCTCCTTATTTTGGGGCAAAAAGACAGAAAATCTCCTTTTTCGGGAGCAAACAGTCAGAAATTCCCCTTATTTTGGGGCAAAATTGCAGAAATTTCCCTTATTTTGGGGCAAAATTGCAGAAATTTCAGGTATTTGAGAAAAAAAGGCAGAAATTTTTTTGGGGGGGGCAAAAAGGCAGAAATTTTTTTTATTTTGGTACAAAATGGCAGAAATTTTTCTTATTTTGGGGCAAAAAGTCAGAAATTCCCCATATTTTGGGGCAAAAAGGCAGAAATTCCCCTTGTTTTGAGGTAATAAGGCTGAAATTCCCCTTATTTTGGGGCAAAAAGGCAGAAATTTCGTTTATTTTGGGGAAAAGGCAGAAATTGCACTTATTTTGAGTCAAAAAGGTGGAAAATCCCCTTATTTTGGGGCAAAAATGAAGAAATTTGCTTTTTTATGGCAAAAAGGTATACATTCCCTTTATTTTCGGGCAAAAAGGCAGAAATTCTTTGTATTTTGGAGCAAAATTGCAGAAATTCCCCTAATTTTTGGGCAAAAAGGCAGAAATTTTCCTTCTTTTGGGGTAAAATTGCAGAAATTTTCTTTATTTTGGGGCAAAATTGCAGAAATTTCTCTTATTTTGGGGCAAAAAGGCAGAAATTTCTTTTATTTTGGTACAAAATTGCAGAAATTTTCTTTATTTTGGGGCAAAATTGCAGAAATTTCCCTTATTTTGGGGCAAAATTGCAGAAATTTCACTTATTTCAGGGAAAAAGTGCAGAAATTTCTCTTATTTTTGGGCAAAAAGGCAGAAATTTCTTTTATTTTGGTACAAAATTGCAGAAATTTTCTTTATTTTGGGGCAAAAATGAAGAAATTCCCCATATTTTGGGGCAAAAAGGCAGAGATTTGCCTTATTATGAGGTAAAATGCTGAAATTCCCCTTATTTTGGGGCAAAAATACAGAAATTCCCTTTATTTTGTGGCAAAAAGGCAGAAATTTCCCTTATTTTGGGGCAAAATTGCAGAAATTTCACTTATTTCAGGGCAAAATTCAAAAATTCCTTTTATTTTGGGGCAAAAAGACAGAAATTCCGTTCATTTTTAGGTTAAAAAGGCAGAAATTTCACTTATTTTGAGGTAAGAAGGCAGAAATTCCTCTTATTTTGGGGCAAAAATGAAGAAATTTCTCTTTTTTGTGGCAAAAGGTATACATTCCCCTTATTTTCGGGCAAAAAAAGCAGAAATTCCCCGTATTTTGGAGCAGAATTGAAGAAAATCCCCTAATTGTGGGGCAAAAAGGCAGAAATTCCCTATATGTTGGGGCAAAAAGACAGAAATTCTCCTTATTTTGGGGCAAAACTCAGAAATTCCACTTATTTTGGGGCAAAATTCCAGAAATTTCCCTTATTTTGGGGCAAAATTGCAGAAATTTTACTTATTTTGGGGCAAAATTGCAGAAATTTCACTTATTTCAGGTAAAAATGGCAGAAATTTTTCTTATTTTAGGGCAAAAAGGCAGAAATTCCTTATATTTTGTGGCAAAAATGCAGAAATTCCCCTTATTTTGAGGTAAAAAGGTTGAAATTCCCCTTATTTGGGGGCAAAAAGGCAGAAATTTCTTTAATTTTGGGGCAAAATTGCAAACATTTCACTTATTTCAGGGTAATAAGTCAGAAATTTTCCTTATTTTGGGGCAAAAAAGACAGAAATTCCCTTTGTTTTGGAAGGAAAATACAGAAATTCCACATCTTTAGAGACAAAAAGGCAGAAATTCCCCTTATTTTGAAGCAAAAATGAAGAAAATCCCCTAATTTTTGGGCCAAAAGTCAGAAATTCTCTATATGTTGGGGCAAAAAGACAGAAATTCTCCTTATTTTGGGACAAAACTCAGAAATTCCACTTATTTTGGGGCAAAATTGCAGGAATTTACCTTATTTTGAGGCAAAATTGCAGAAATTTCCCTTATTTGGGGCAAAATTGCAGAAATTTCACTAATTTTCAGGTAAAAAGGCTGTAATATCCTTTATTTTGGGGCAAAAAAGAAGAAATTCCCCTTATTTTGGGGCAAAATTGCAGAAATTTTCCTTATTTTGGGGCAAAAGGGCTGAAATTCTTATTTTGAGGTAAAATGCTGAAATTCCCCATATTTTGGGGCAAAAGGCAAAACTTCTTCTTATTTTGGGGCAAAGAGGCACAAATTTCCCTTATTTTCGGCCAAAATTGCAGAAATTTCATTTATTTCAGGGCAAAAAGTCAGAAATTTTTTTTTATTTTGGGGCAAAGAGCAGAAATTTCTTTTATTATGGTACAAAATTGAAGAAATTTTTCTTATTTTGAAACAAAAAGGCAGAAAATTCCCCTTATTTTGAGGCAAAAGGCAGAAATTATTCTCAATTTGAGGTAAAATGCAGAAATTCCCTTTATTTTGGGGCTAAAAGGCAGAAATTCCCTGTATTTTGAAGCAAAATTGCAGAAATTCTCATAATTTTCGGGCAAAAAGGCAGAAATTCTCCTTATTTTGGGGCAAAAAGACAGAAAATCTCCTTTTTCGGGAGCAAACAGTCAGAAATTCCCCTTATTTTGGGGCAAAATTGCAGAAATTTCCCTTATTTTGGGGCAAAATTGCAGAAATTTCAGGTATTTGAGAAAAAAAGGCAGAAATTTTTTTGGGGGGGGCAAAAAGGCAGAAATTTTTTTTATTTTGGTACAAAATGGCAGAAATTTTTCTTATTTTGGGGCAAAAAGTCAGAAATTCCCCATATTTTGGGGCAAAAAGGCAGAAATTCCCCTTGTTTTGAGGTAATAAGGCTGAAATTCCCCTTATTTTGGGGCAAAAAGGCAGAAATTTCGTTTATTTTGGGGAAAAGGCAGAAATTGCACTTATTTTGAGTCAAAAAGGTGGAAAATCCCCTTATTTTGGGGCAAAAATGAAGAAATTTGCATTTTTATGGCAAAAAGGTATACATTCCCTTTATTTTCGGGCAAAAAGGCAGAAATTCTTTGTATTTTGGAGCAAAATTGCAGAAATTCCCCTAATTTTTGGGCAAAAAGGCAGAAATTTTCCTTATTTTGGGGTAAAACTGCAGAAATTTCACTTATTTTGCGGCAAAATATCAGAAATTCCCCTTATTTTTGGCAAAAAATGCAGAAAATCCCCTTATTTTAGGGCAAAATTGCAGAAATTTCTCTTATTTTGGGGCAAAATTGCAGAAATTTCACTTATTTCAGGGAAAAAGTGCCAAAATTTCTCTTATTTTGGGGCAAAAAGGCAGAAATTTCTTTTATTTTGGTACAAAATTGCAGAAATTTTCTTTATTTTGGGGCAAAATTGCAGAAATTTCCCTTATTTTGGGGCAAAATTGCAGAAATTTCACTTATTTCAGGGAAAAAGTGCAGAAATTTCTCTTATTTTGGGGCAAAAAGGCAGAAATTTCTTTTATTTTGGTACAAAATTGCAGAAATTTTCTTTATTTTGGGGCAAAAATGAAGAAATTCCCCATATTTTGGGGCAAAAATGCAGAGATTTGCCTTATTATGAGGTAAAATGCTGAAATTCCCCTTATTTTGGGGCAAAAATACAGAAATTCCCTTTATTTTGTGGCAAAAAGGCAGAAATTTCCCTTATTTTGGGGCAAAATTGCAGAAATTTCACTTATTTCAGGGCAAAATTCAAAAATTCCTTTTATTTTGGGGCAAAAAGACAGAAATTCCGTTCATTTTTAGGTAAAAAGGCAGAAATTTCACTTATTTTGAGGGAAGAAGGCAGAAATTCCTCTTATTTTGGGGCAAAAATGAAGAAATTTCTCTTTTTTGTGGCAAAAGGTATACATTCCCCTTATTTTCGGGCAAAAAAAGCAGAAATTCCCCGTATTTTGGAGCAGAATTGAAGAAAATCCCCTAATTGTGGGGCAAAAAGGCAGAAATTCCCTATATGTTGGGGCAAAAAGACAGAAATTCTCCTTATTTTGGGGCAAAACTCAGAAATTCCACTTATTTTGGGGCAAAATTCCAGAAATTTCCCTTATTTTGGGGCAAAATTGCAGAAATTTTACTTATTTTGGGGCAAAATTGCAGAAATTTCACTTATTTCAGATAAAATGGCAGAAATTTTTCTTATTTTAGGGCAAAAAGGCAGAAATTCCTTATATTTTGTGGCAAAAATGCAGAAATTCCCCTTATTTTGAGGTAAAAAGGTTGAAATTCCCCTTATTTGGGGGCAAAAAGGCAGAAATTTCCCTAATTTTGGGGCAAAATTGCAAACATTTCACTTATTTCAGGGTAATAAGTCAGAAATTTTCCTTATTTTGGGGCAAAAAAGACAGAAATTCCCTTTGTTTTGGAAGGAAAATACAGAAATTCCACATCTTTGGAGACAAAAAGGCAGAAATTCCCTTTATTTTGAAGCAAAAATGAAGAAAATCCCCTAATTTTTGGGCCAAAAGTCAGAAATTCTCTATATGTTGGGGCAAAAAGACAGAAATTCTCCTTATTTTGGGACAAAACTCAGAAATTCCACTTATTTTGGGGCAAAATTGCAGGAATTTACCTTATTTTGAGGCAAAATTGCAGAAATTTCCCTTATTTGGGGCAAAATTGCAGAAATTTCACTAATTTTCAGGTAAAAAGGCTGTAATATCCTTTATTTTGGGGCAAAAAAGAAGAAATTCCCCTTATTTTGGGGCAAAATTGCAGAAATTTTCCTTATTTTGGGGCAAAAGGGCTGAAATTCTTATTTTGAGGTAAAATGCTGAAATTCCCCATATTTTGGGGCAAAAGGCAAAACTTCTTCTTATTTTGGGGCAAAGAGGCACAAATTTCCCTTATTTTCGGGCAAAATTGCAGAAATTTCATTTATTTCAGGGCAAAAAGTCAGAAATTTTTTTTTATTTTGGGGCAAAGAGCAGAAATTTCTTTTATTATGGTACAAAATTGAAGAAATTTTTCTTATTTTGAAACAAAAAGGCAGAAAATTCCCCTTATTTTGAGGCAAAAGGCAGAAATTATTCTCAATTTGAGGTAAAATGCAGAAATTCCCTTTATTTTGGGGCTAAAAGGCAGAAATTCCCTGTATTTTGAAGCAAAATTGCAGAAATTCTCATAATTTTCGGGCAAAAAGGCAGAAATTCTCCTTATTTTGGGGCAAAAAGACAGAAAATCTCCTTTTTCGGGAGCAAACAGTCAGAAATTCCCCTTATTTTGGGGCAAAATTGCAGAAATTTCCCTTATTTTGGGGCAAAATTGCAGAAATTTCAGGTATTTGAGAAAAAAAGGCAGAAATTTTTTTGGGGGGGGCAAAAAGGCAGAAATTTTTTTTATTTTGGTACAAAATGGCAGAAATTTTTCTTATTTTGGGGCAAAAAGTCAGAAATTCCCCATATTTTGGGGCAAAAAGGCAGAAATTCCCCTTGTTTTGAGGTAATAAGGCTGAAATTCCCCTTATTTTGGGGCAAAAAGGCAGAAATTTCGTTTATTTTGGGGAAAAGGCAGAAATTGCACTTATTTTGAGTCAAAAAGGTGGAAAATCCCCTTATTTTGGGGCAAAAATGAAGAAATTTGCTTTTTTATGGCAAAAAGGTATACATTCCCTTTATTTTCGGGCAAAAAGGCAGAAATTCTTTGTATTTTGGAGCAAAATTGCAGAAATTCCCCTAATTTTTGGGCAAAAAGGCAGAAATTTTCCTTATTTTGGGGTAAAACTGCAGAAATTTCACTTATTTTGCGGCAAAATGTCAGAAATTCCCCTTATTTTTGGCAAAAAATGCAGAAAATCCCCTTATTTTAGGGCAAAATTGCAGAAATTTCCCTTATTTGGGGAAAAAAACAGAAATTCCCCTTATTTTGGGGCAAAATTGCAGAAATTTCACTTATTATGGGGAAAAATTGCAGAAATTTCCCTAATTTTAGGGCAAAATTGCAGAAATTTCACTTATTTCAGAGAAAAAAAGCAAAAATTTTTCTTATTTTGGGGCAAAAAGGCAGAAATTCCCATTATTTTGGGGCAAAAAGGCAGAAATTCACCTTATTTTGGGGTAAAATTGCAGAAATTTCACATATTTCAGGGCAAAACGGCAGAAATTCCCCTTATTTTGGGGCAAAAAGGCAGAAATTTCCCTTATTTTGGGATAAAATTGCAGAAATTTCCCTTATTTGGAGGCAAAAAGGCAGAAAATCCACTTAATTTCGGGTAAAAAGGCAGAAATTTCTCGTATTTTGGAGCAAAATTGCAGAAACTCCCCTAATTTTGGGGCTAAAAGGCAGAATTTCCCTTTATTTTGGGGCAAAAATAGAGAAATTCTTTTTATTTTGGGGCAAAAATCAGAAATTTCCTTTATTTTGGGGCAAAATTTTAGAAATTTCCTTTATATTGTTACAGACTTGCAGAAATTTTTCTTATTTTGTGGCAAAAAGGCAGAAATTCCCCATATTTTGGTGCAAAAAGGCTGAAATTCCCCTTATTTTGAGGTAAAATCCTGAAATTCCCCATATTTTGGGGCAAAAAGGCAGAAATTCCCCTCATTTGGGGGCAAAAAGGCACAAATTTCCCTTATTTTCGGGCATAATTGCAGGAATTTCATTTATTTCAGGGCAAAAAGTCAGAAATTCCTTTTATTTTCGGGCAAAAACAGAAATTTCTTTTCTTTTGATACAAAATTGTAGAAATTTTCCTTATTTTGGAACAAAAAGGCAAAAATTACCCATATTTTGGGGAAAAAGGCAGAAATTCCCCTTATTTTGAGGTAAAAAGGCTGAAATTCCCGTTATTTTGGGGCATAAAGGCAGAAATTCCCTTTACTTTGTGGCAAAAAGGCAGAAATTCCCGTTAATTGGGGCAGAAAAGCAGAAATTTTCCTTATTTAAGGGCAATAGGGCAGAAATTCCCCTTATTTGAAGGTAAAAAAGGCAGAAAATCCCCTTATTTTAGGGCAAAATTGCAGAAATCTCCCTTATTTGGGGGCAAAAACAGAAATTCCCTTTATTTTGGGGCAAAATTGCAGAAATTTCCCTTATTATGGGGAAAAATTGCAGAAATTTCCCTTATTTGGGGGCAAAAAGGAAGAAAATCCACTTAATTTCGGGTAAAAAGGCAGAAATTTCTCGTATTTTGGAGCAAAATTGCAGAAACTCCCCTAATTTTGGGGCAAAAAGGCAGAATTTCCCTTTATTGTGGGGCAAAAATAGAGAAATTCTTTTTATTTTGGGGCAAAAATCAGAAATTTCCCTTATTTTGGCGCAAAATTTTAGAAATTTCTTTTATATTGTTACAGACTTGCAGAAATTTTTCTTATTTTGTGGCAAAAAGGCAGAAATTCCCCATACTTTGGTGCAAAAAGGCTGAAATTCCCCATATTTTGGGGAAAAAAGGCAGAAATTCCTCTCATTTGGGGGCAAAAAGGCACAAATTTCCCTTATTTTCGGGCATAATTGCAGGAATTTCATTTATTTCAGGGCAAAAAGTCAGAAATTCCATTTATTTTGGGGAAAAAAGGCAGAAATTTCTTTTATTTTGATACAAAATTGTAGAAATTTTCCTTATTTTGGAACAAAAAGCAAAAATTACCCATATTTTGGGCAAAAAGGCAGAAATTCCCCTTATTTTGAGGTAAAAAGGCTGAAATTCCTGTAATTTTGGGGAAAAAAAGGCAGAAATTCCCTTTACTTTGTGGCAAAAAGGCAGAAATTCCCGTTAATTGGGGCAGAAAAGCAGAAATTTTCCTTATTTAAAGGCAATAGGGCAGAAATTCCCCATATTTTGTGGCAAAAAGGCAGAAATTCCCCTTATTTGGAGGTAAAATGCTGAATTTCCCCTTATTTTCGGCAAAAAGGCAGAAATTCCTATTATTTTGGGGCAATATTGCAGAAATTTCAATTATTTCAGGGCAAAAAGTCAGAAATTAGCCTTATTTTGGGGCGAAAAACAGAAATTCCCTAATTTTGGGGCCAAAAACAGAAATTCCCCTTATTTTGGGGTAAAATTGCAGAAATTTCAAATATTTCAGGGCAAAAAGGCAGAAATTCCACTTTATTTCGGACAATAACGCAGAAATTCCCCGTATTTTAAAGCTAAATTTCAGAAATTCCCCTTATATTGGTGCAAAAATGAAGAAATTCCCTCTATTTTTGTGCAATAAGGCAGATTTCCCCGTATTTTTAAGCAAAATTGCACATTATCCCGTAATTTTGAGGGAAAATGCAGAAATTCACATTATTTTGGAACAAAAAGACAGAAATTCTCCTTATTTCAGGGCAAAAAGTCATAAATTCCCCTTATTTTGGGGCAAAATTGCAGAAATTTCCTTTATTTTGGGGCAAAATTGCAGAAATTTCCCTTATTTTGGGGCAAAATTGCAGAAATTTCATTTATTTCAGGGAAAAAGCACAGAAATTTCTCTTATTTTGGGGAAAAAATGCAGAAATTTCTTTTATTTTGGTACAAAATTGCAGAAATTTTCTTTATTTTGGGGAAAATGCAGAAATTCCCCATATTTTGGGGCAAAAAAGCAGAGATTCCCCTTATTATGAGGTAAAATGCTGAAATTCCCCTTATTTTGAGGCAAAAAGACAGAAATTCCCTTTATTTTGTGGCAAAAAGGCAGAAATTTCCCTTATTTTGGGGCAAATTGCAGAAATTTCACTTATTTCAGGGCAAAATTCAAAAATTCCTTTTATTTTGGGGCAAAAGACAGAAATTCCGTTTATTTTTGGGTAAAAAGGCAGAAATTTCACTTATTTTGAGGTAAGAAGGCAGAAATTCCTCTTATTTTGGGGCAAAAATGAAGAAATTTCTCTTTTTTGTGGCAAAAGGTATACATTCCCCTTATTTTCGGGCAAAAAAGCAGAAATTCCCCCTATTTTGGAGCAGAATTGAAGAAAATCCCCTAATTGTGGGGCAAAAAGGCAGAAATTCCCTATATGTTGGGGCAAAAAGACAGAAATTCTCCTTATTTTGGGGCAAAACTCAGAAATTCCACTTATTTTGGGGCAAAATTCCAGAAATTTCCCTTATTGTGAAGCAAAATTGCAGAAATCTTACTTATTTTGGGGCAAAATTGCAGAAATTTCACTTATTTCAGGTAAAAATGGCAGAATTTTTTCTTATTTTGGGGCAAAAAGGCAGAAATTTCTAATATTTTGTAACAAAAATGCAGAAATTCTCCTTATTTTGAGGTAAAAAGGCTGAAATTCCCCTTATTTGGGGGGAAAAAGGCAGAAATTTCCCTTATTTTGGGGTAAAATTGCAAACATTTCACTTATTTCAGGGTAATAAGTCAGAAATTTTCTTTATTTTGGGGCAAAAAAGACAGAAATTCCCTTTGTTTTGGAAGGAAAATACAGAAATTCCACTTCTTTAGAGGCAAAATGGCAGAAATTCCCCTTATTTTGAAGCAAAAATGAAGAAATTCCCCTAATTGTTGGGCCAAAAGGCCGAAATTCCCTATATGTTGGGGCAAAAAGACAGAAATTCTCCTTATTTTGGGACAAAACTCAGAAATTCCACTTATTTTGGGGCAAAATTGCAGGAATTTACCTTATTTTGAGGCAAAATTGCAGAAATTTCCTTTATTTGGGGCAAAATTGCAGAAATTTCACTTATTTTCAGGTAAAAAGGCTGAAATATCCTTTATTTTGGGGCAAAAAGGAAGAAATTCCCCTTATTTTGGGGCAAACTTGCAGAAATTTTTCTTATTTTGGGGCAAAAGGGCTGAAATTCTTATTTTGAGGTAAAATGCTGAAATTCCCCATATTTTGGGGCAAAAGGCAAAACTTCTTCTTATTTTGGGGCAAAGAGGCACAAATTTCCCTTATTTTCGGGCAAAATTGCAGAAATTTCATTTATTTCAGGGCAAAAAGTCAGAAATTCCTTTTATTTTGGGGCAAAGAGCAGAAATTTCTTTTATTATGGTACAAAATTGAAGAAATTTTTCTTATTTTGAAACAAAAAGGCAGAAAATTCCCCTTATTTTGAGGCAAAAGGCAGAAATTATTCTCAATTTGAGGTAAAATGCAGAAATTCCCTTATTTTTGGGGCTAAAAGGCAGAAATTCCCTGTATTTTGAAGCAAAATTGCAAAAATTCTCATAATTTTCGGGCAAAAAGGCAGAAATTCTCCTTATTTTGGGGCAAAAAGACAGAAAATCTCCTTTTTCGGGAGCAAACAGTCAGAAATTCCCCTTATTTTGGGGCAAAATTGCAGAAATTTCCCTTATTTTGGGGCAAAATTGCAGAAATTTCACGTATTTCAGGGAAAAAAGGCAGAAATTTTTTTTGGGAAGGCAAAAAGGCAGAAATTTTTTTTATTTTGGTACAAAATTGCAGAAATTTTTCTTATTTTGGGGCAAAAAGTCAGAAATTCCCAATATTTTGGGGCAAAAAGGCAGAAATTCCCCTTGTTTTGAGGTAAAAATGCTGAAATTCCCCTTATTTTGGGGGCAAAAAGACAGAAATTTCGTTTATTTTAGGGAAAAGGCAGAAATTGCACTTATTTTGAGTCAAAAAGGTGGAAAATCCCCTTATTTTGGGGCAAAAATGAAGAAATTTGTTTTTTTAAGGCAAAAAGGTATACATTCCCTTTACTTTCGGGCAAAAAGGCAGAAATTACCCGTATTTTGGAGCAAAATGGCAGAAATTCCCCTAATTTTTGGGTAAAAAGGCAGAAATTCCCCTTATTTTGGGGTAAAACTGCAGAAATTACACTTATTTTGCGGCAAAATGTCAGAAATTCCCCTTATTTTTGGCAAAAAAGGCAGAAAATCCCCTTATTTTAGGGCAAAATTGCAGAAATCTCCCTTATTTAAGGGCAAAAACAGAAATTCCCTTTATTTTGGGGCAAAATTGCAGAAATTTTCCTTATTATGGGGAAAAATTGCAGAAATTCCCCTTATTTTAGGGCAAAATTGCAGAAATTTCACTTATTTCAGAGAAAAAAAGCAAAAAATTTTCTTATTTTGGGGCAAAAAGGCAGAAATTTTCATTATTTTGGGGCAAAAAGGCAGAAATTCACCTTATTTTGGGGTAAAATTGCAGAAATTTCACATATTTCAGGGCAAAACGGCAGAAATTCCCCTTATTTTGGGGCAAAATGCAGAAATTCCCCTTATTTTGGGATAAAATTGCAGAAATTTCCCTTATTTTGGGGCAAAAAGGCAGAAAATGCACTTCATTTCGGGTAAAAAGGCAGAAATTTCTCGTATTTTGGAGCAAAATTGCAGAAACTCCCCTAATTTTGGGGCAAAAAGGCAGAATTTCCCTTTATTGTGAAGCAAAAATAGAGAAATTCTTTTTATTTTAGGGCAAAAATCAGAAATTTCCCTTATTTTGGGGCAAAATTTTAGAAATTTCTTTTATATTGTTACAGACTTGCAGAAATTTTTCTTATTTTGTGGCAAAAAGGCAAAAATTCCCCATACTTTGGTGCAAAAAGTCTGAAATTCCCCATATTTTGGGGAAAAAAGCAGAAATTCCTCTCATTTGGAGGCAAAAAGGCACAAATTTCCCTTATTTTCGGGCATAATTGCAGGAATGTCATTTATTTCAGGGCAAAAAGTCAGAAATTCCATTTATTTTGGGGCAAAAAGGCAGAAATTTATTTTATTTTGATACAAAATTGTAAAAATTTTCCTTATTTTGGAACAAAAAACAAAAATTACCCATATTTTGGGGAAAAAGGCAAAAATTCCCCTCTTTTTGAGGTAAAAAGGCTGAAATTCCCATTATTTGGGAGCAAAAAGGCAGAAATTCCCCTAATTGTGGGGCAAAAAGGCAGAAATTCCCTATATGTTAGGGCAAAAAGACAGAAATTCTCCTTATTTTGGGGCAAAACTCAGAAATTCCACTTATTTTGGGGCAAAATTCCAGAAATTTCCTTTATTTTGGGGCAAAATTGCAGAAATTTTACTTATTTTGGGGCAAAATTGCAGAAATTTCACTTATTTCAGGTAAAAATGGCAGAAATTGTTCTTATTTTGGGGCAAAAATGCAGAAATTCCTAATATTTTGTGGCAAAAATGCAGAAATTCCCCTTATTTTGAGGTAAAAAGGCTGAAATTCCCCTTATTTGGGGGCAAAAAGGCAGAAATTTCCCTAATTTTGGGGCAAAAGTGCAAACATGTCACTTATTTCAGGGTAATAAGTCAGAAATTTTCCTTATTTTGGGGCAAAAAAGACAGAAATTCCCTTTGTTTTGGAAGGAAAATACAGAAATTCCACTTCTTTAGAGACAAAAAGGCAGAAATTCCCCTTATTTTGAAGCAAAAATGAAGAAATTCCCCTAATTATTTGGCCAAAAGGCAGAAATTCCCTATATGTTGGGGAAAAAAGACAGAAATTCTCCTTATTTTGGGACAAAACTCAGAAATTCCACTTATTTTCGGGCAAAATTGCAGGAATTTACCTTATTTTTAGGCAAAATTGCAGAAATTTCCCTTATTTCGGGCAAAATTGCAGAAATTTCACTTATTTTCAGGTAAAAAGGCTGAAATATTTTTTATTTTGGGGCAAAAAAGAAGAAATTCCCCTTATTTTGGGGCAAAATTGCAGAAATTTTCCTTATTTTGGGGCAAAAGGGCTGAAATTCTTATTTTGAGGTAAAATGCTGAAATTCCCCATATTTTGGGGCAAAAGGCAAAACTTCTCCTTATTTTGGGGCAAAGAGGCACAAATTTCCCTTATTTTCGGGCAAAATTGCAGAAATTTCATTTATTTCAGGGCAAAAAGTCAGAAATTTTTTTTATTTTGGGGCAAAGAGCAGAAATTTCTTTTATTATGGTACAAAATTGAAGAAATTTTTCTTATTTTGAAACAAAAAGGCAGAAAATTCCCCTTATTTTGAGGCAAAAGGCAGAAATTATTCTCAATTTGAGGTAAAATGCAGAAATTCCCTTTATTTTGGGGCTAAAAGGCAGAAATTCCCTGTATTTTGAAGCAAAATTGCAGAAATTCTCATAATTTTCGGGCAAAAAGGCAGAAATTCTCCTTATTTTGGGGCAAAAAGACAGAAAATCTCCTTTTTCGGGAGCAAACAGTTAGAAATTTCCCTTATTTTGGGGCAAAATTGCAGAAATTTCACGTTTTTCAGGGAAAAAAGGCAGAAATTTTTTTTTGGGGGGGGGGAAAAGGCAGAAATTTTTTTTATTTTGGTACAAAATTGCAGAAATTTTTCTTATTTTGGGGCAAAAAGTCAGAAATTCCCCATATTTTGGGGCAAAACGGCAGAATTTCCCCTTATTTTGAGGTAATAAGGCTGAAATTCCCCTTATTTTGGGGCAAAAATACAGAAATTTCGTTTATATTGGGGAAAAGGCAGAAATTGCACTTTTTTTGAGTCAAAAAGGTGGAAAATCTCCTTATTTTGGGGCAAAAATGAAGAAATTTGCTTTTTTATGGCAAAAAGGTATACATTCCCTTTATTTTCGGGCAAAAATGCAGAAATCCTTTGTATTTTGGAGCAAAATTGCAGAAATTCCCCTTATTTGGGGGCAAAAACAGAAATTCCCCTTATTTTGGAGCAAAATTGCAGAAATTTCCCTTATTATGGGGAAAAATTGCAGAAATTTCCCTTATTTTAGGGCAAAATTGCAGAAATTTCACTTATTTCAGAGAAAAAAACAAAAATTTTTCTTATTTTGGGGCAAAAAGGCAGAAATTCCCATTATTTTGGGGCAAAAAGGCAGAAATTCACCTTATTTTGGGGTAAAATTGCAGAAATTTCACATATTTCCGGGCAAAACGGCAGAAATTCCCCTTATTTTGGGGCAAAAAGGCAGAAATTTCCCTTATTTTGGGATAAAATTGCAGAAATTTCCCTTATTTGGGGGCAAAAAGGCAGAAAATCCACTTAATTTCGGGTAAAAAGGCAGAAATTTCTCGTATTTTTGAGCAAAAGTGCAGAAATTCCCCTAATTTTGGGGCTAAAAGGCAGAATTTCCCTTTATTTTGGGGCAAAAATAGAGAAATTCTTTTTATTTTGGGGCAAAAATCAGAAATTTCCTTTATTTTGGGGCAAAATTTTAGAAATTTCTTTTATATTGTTACAGACTTGCAGAAATTTTTCTTATTTTGTGGCAAAAAGGCAGAAATTCCCCATATTTTGGTGCAAAAAGGCTGAAATTCCCCTTATTTTGAGGTAAAATCCTGAAATTCCCCATATTTTGGGGCAAAAAGGCAGAAATTCCCCTCATTTGGGGGCAAAAAGGCCCAAATTTCCCTTATTTTCGGGCATAATTGCAGGAATTTCATTTATTTCAGGGCAAAAAGTCAGAAATTCCTTTTATTTTCGGGCAAAAACAGAAATTTCTTTTCTTTTGATACAAAATTGTAGAAATTTTCCTTATTTTGGAACAAAAAGGCAAAAATTACCCATATTTTGGGGAAAAAGGCAGAAATTCCCCTTATTTTGAGGTAAAAAGGCTGAAATTCCCGTTATTTTGGGGCAAAAAGGCAGAAATTCCCTTTACTTTGTGGCAAAAAGGCAGAAATTCCCCTTAATTGGGGCAGAAAAGCAGAAATTTTCCTTATTTAAGGGCAATAGGGCAGAAATTCCCCTTATTTTGTGGCAAAAAGGCAGAAATTCCCCTTATTTGAAGGTAAAATGCTGAAATTCCCCTTATTTTCGGCAAAAAGGCAGAAATTCCTATTATTTTGGGGCAAAATTGCAGAAATTTCAAATATTTCAGGGCAAAAAGGCAGATATTTGCCTTATTTTGGGGCAAAAAGCAGAAATTCCCTTAATTTTGGGGCCAAAAACAGAAATTCCCCTTATTTTGGGGTAAAATTGCAGAAATTTCAAATATTTCAGGGCAAAAAGGCAGAAATTCCACTTTATTTCGGACAATAACGCAGAAATTCCCCGTATTTTAAAGCTAAATTTCAGAAATTCCCCTTATATTGGTGCAAAAATGGAGAAATTCCCTTTATTTTTGTGCAATAAGGCAGATTTCCCCGTATTTTTAAGCAAAATTGCACATTATCCCGTAATTTTGAAGGAAAATGCAGAAATTCACATTATTTTGGAACAAAAAGACAGAAATTCTCCTTATTTCAGGGCAAAAAGTCAGAAATTCCCCTTATTTTGGGGTAAAATTGCAGAAATTTTCTTTATTTTGGGGCAAAATTGCAGAAATTTCCCTTATTTTGGGGCAAAATTGCAGAAATTTCACTTATTTCAGGGAAAAAGTGCAGAAATTTCTCTTATTTTGGGGCAAAAAGGCAGAAATTTCTTTTATTTTGGTACAAAATTGCAGAAATTTTCTTTATTTTGGGGCAAAAATGAAGAAATTCCCCATATTTTGGGGCAAAAAGGCAGAGATTTGCCTTATTATGAGGTAAAATGCTGAAATTCCCCTTATTTTGGGGCAAAAATACAGAAATTCCCTTCATTTTGTGGCAAAAAGGCAGAAATTTCCCTTATTTTGGGGCAAAATTGCAGAAATTTCACTTATTTCAGGGCAAAATTCAAAAATTCCTTTTATTTTGGGGCAAAAAGATAGAAATTCCGTTCATTTTTAGGTAAAAAGGCAGAAATTTCACTTATTTTGAGGGAAGAAGGCAGAAATTCCTCTTATTTTGGGGCAAAAATGAAGAAATTTCTCTTTTTTGTGGCAAAAGGTATACATTCCCCTTATTTTCGGGCAAAAAAAGCAGAAATTCCCCGTATTTTGGAGCAGAATTGAAGAAAATCCACTAATTGTGGGGCAAAAAGGCAGAAATTCCCTATATGTTGGGGCAAAAAGACAGAAATTCTCCTTATTTTGGGGCAAAACTCAGAAATTCCACTTATTTTGGGGCAAAATTCCAGAAATTTCCCTTATTTTGGGGCAAAATTGCAGAAATTTTACTTATTTTGGGGCAAAATTGCAGAAATTTCACTTATTTCAGGTAAAAATGGCAGAAATTTTTCTTATTTTGGGGCAAAAAGGCAGAAATTCCTAATATTTTGTGGCAAAAATGCAGAAATTCCCCTTATTTTGAGGTAAAAAGGCTGAAATTCCCCTTATTTGGGGGCAAAAAGGCAGAAATTTCCCTAATTTTGGGGCAAAAGTGCAAACATTTCACTTATTTCAGGGTAATAAGTCAGAAATTTTCCTTATTTTGGGGTAAAAAAGACAGAAATTCCCTTTGTTTTGGAAGGAAAATACAGAAATTCCAATTTTTTAGAGACAAAAAGGCAGAAATTCCCCTTATTTTGAAGCAAAAATGAAGAAATTCCCCTAATTGTTGGGCCAAAAGGCAGAAATTCCCTATATGTTGGGGAAAAAAGACAGAAATTCTCATTATTTTGGGACAAAACTCAGAAATTTTACTTATTTTGGGGCAAAATTGCAGGAATTTACCTTATTTTGAGGCAAAATTGCAGAAATTTCCCTTATTTGGGGCAAAATTGCAGAAATTTCACTTATTTTCAGGTAAAAAGGCTGAAATATCCTTTATTTTGGGGCAAAAAAGAAGAAATTCCCCTTATTTTGGGGCAAAATTGCAGAAATTTTCCTTATTTTGGGGCAAAAGGGCTGAAATTCTTATTTTGAGGTAAAATGCTGAAATTCCCCATATTTTGGGGCAAAAGGCAAAACTTCTTCTTATTTTGGGGCAAAAAGGCACAAATTTCCCTTATTTTCGGGCAAAATTGCAGAAATTTCATTTATTTCAGGGCAAAAAGTCAGAAATTCCTTTTATTTTGGGGCAAAGAACAGAAATTTCTTTTTATTATGGTACAAAATTGAAGAAATTTATCTTATTTTGAAACAAAAAGGCAGAAAATTCCCATTATTTTGAGGCAAAAGGCAGAAATTATTCTCAATTTGAGGTAATAAGGCTGAAATTCCCCTTATTTTGGGGCAAAAAGGCAGAAATTTCGTTTATTTTGGGGAAAAGGCAGAAATTGCACTTATTTTGAGTCAAAAAGGTGGAAAATCCCCTTATTTTGGGGCAAAAATGAAGAAATTTGCTTTTTTATGGCAAAAAGGTATACATTCCCTTTATTTTCGGGCAAAAAGGCAGAAATTCTTTGTATTTTGGAGCAAAATTGCAGAAATTCCCCTAATTTTTGGGCAAAAAGCAGAAATTTTCCTTATTTTGGGGTAAAACTGCAGATATTTCACTTATTTTGCGGCAAAATGTCAGAAATTCCCCTTATTTTTGGCAAAAAATGCAGAAAATCCCCTTATTTTAGGGCAAAATTGCAGAAATTTCCCTTATTTGGGGACAAAAAAAGAAATTCCCCTTATTTTGGGGCAAAATTGCAGAAATTTCCCTTATTATGGGGAAAAATTGCAGAAATTTCCCTTATTTTAGGGCAAAATTGCAGAAATTTCACTTATTTCAGAGAAAAAAAGCAAAAATTTTTCTTATTTTGGGGCAAAAAGGCAGAAATTCCCATTATTTTGGGGCAAAAAGGCAGAAATTCACCTTATTTTGGGGTAAAATTGCAGAAATTTCACATATTTCAGGGCAAAACGGCAGAAATTCCCCTTATTTTGGGGCAAAAAGGCAGAAATTTCCCTTATTTTGGGATAAAATTGCAGAAATTTCCCTTATTTGGAGGCAAAAAGGCAGAAAATCCACTTAATTTCGGGTAAAAAGGCAGAAATTTCTCGTATTTTGGAGCAAAATTGCAGAAACTCCCCTACTTTTGGGGCTAAAAGGCAGAATTTCCCTTTATTTTGGGGCCAAAATAGAGAAATTCTTTTTATTTTGGGGCAAAAATCAGAAATTTCCTTTATTTTGGGGCAAAATTTTAGAAATTTCTTTTATATTGTTACAGATTTGCAGAAATTTTTCTTATTTTGTGGCAAAAAGGCAGTAATTCCCCATATTTTGGTGCAAAAAGGCTGAAATTCCCCTTCTTTTGAGGTAAAATCCTGAAATTCCCCATATTTTCGGGCAAAAAGGCAGAAATTCCCCTCATTTGGGGGCAAAAAGGCACAAATTTCCCTTATTTTCGGGCATAATTGCAGGAATTTCATTTATTTCAGGGCAAAAAGTCAGAAATTCCTTTTATTTTCAGGCAAAAACAGAAATTTCTTTTATTTTGATACAAAATTGTAGAAATTTTCCTTATTTTGGAACAAAAAGGCAAAAATTACCCATATTTTGGGGAAAAAGGCAGAAATTCCTTTTATTTTGAGGTAAAAAGGCTGAAATTCCCGTTATTTTGGGGCATAAAGGCAGAAATTCCCTTTACTTTCTGGCAAAAGGGCAGAAATTCCCGTTAATTGGGGCAGAAAAGCAGAAATTTTCCTTATTTAAGGGCAATAGGGCAGAAATTCCCCTTATTTTGTGGCAAAAAGGCAGAAATTCCCCTTATTTGAAGGTAAAATGCTGAAATTCCCCTTATTTTCGGCAAAAAGGCAGAAATTCCTATTATTTTGGGGCAAAATTGTAGAAATTTCAATTATTTCTGGGCAAAAAGTCAGATATTTGCCTTATTTTGTGGCAAAAAGCAGAAATTCCCTTAATTTTGGGGCCAAAAACAGAAATTCCCCTTATTTTGGGGTAAAATTGCAGAAATTTCAAATATTTCAGGGCAAAAAGGCAGAAATTCCACTTTATTTCGGACAATAACGCAGAAATTCCCCGTATTTTAAAGCTAAATTTCAGAAATTCCCCTTATATTGGTGCAAAAATGGAGAAATTCCCTTTATTTTTGTGCAATAAGGCAGATTTCCCCGTATTTTGAAGCAAAATTGCACATATTTCCCTAATTTTGAAGGAAAATGCAGAAATTCACATTATTTTGGAACAAAAAGACAGAAATTCTCCTTATTTCTGGGCAAAAAGTCAGAAATTCCCCTTATTTTGGGGTAAAATTGCAGAAATTTTCTTTATTTTGGGGCAAAATTGCAAAAATTTCCCTTATTTTGGGGCAAAATTGCAGAAATTTCACTTATTTCAGGGAAAAAGTGCAGAAATTTCTCTTATTTTGGGGCAAAAAGGCAGAAATTTCTTTTATTTTGGTACAAAATTGCAGAAATTTTCTTTATTTTGGGGCAAAAATGAAGAAATTCCCCATATTTTGGGGCAAAAAGGCAGAGATTCGCCTTATTATGAGGTAAAATGCTGAAATTCCCCTTATTTTGGGGCAAAAATACAGAAATTCCCTTTATTTTGTGGCAAAAAGGCAGAAATTTCCCTTATTTTGGGGCAAAATTGCAGAAATTTCACTTATTTCAGGGCAAAATTCAAAAATTCCTTTTCTTTTTGGGCAAAAAGACAGAAATTTTGTTTATTTTTGGGTAAAAAGGCAGAAATTTCACTTATTGTGAGGTAAGAAGGCAGAAATTGCTCTTATTTTCGGGCAAAAATGAAGAAATTTCCCTTTTTTGTGGCAAAAGGTATATATTCTCCTTATTTTCGGGCAAAAAAGCAGAAATATCCCGTTTTTTTGGAGCACAATTGCAGAAAATCCCCTAATTGTTGGGCAAAAAGGCAGAATTTCCCTATATGTTGGGGCAAAAAGACAGAAATTCTCCTTATTTTGGGGCAAAACTCAGAAATTCCACTTATTTTGGGGCAAAATTCCAGAAATTTCCCTTATTTTGGGGCAAAATTGCAGAAATTTTACTTATTTTGGGGCACAATTGCAGAAATTTCACTTATTTCAGGTAAAAATGGCAGAAATTTTTCTTATTTTGGGGCAAAAAGGCAGAAATTCCTAATATTTTGTGGCAAAAATGCAGAAATTCCCCTTATTTTGAGGTAAAAAGGCTGAAATTCCCCTTATTTGGGGGCAAAAAGGCAGAAATTTCCCTTATTTTGGGGCAAAATTGCAAACATTTCACTTATTTCAGGGTAATAAGTCAGAAATTTTCCTTATTTTGGGGCAAAAAACACAGAAATTCCCTTTGTTTTGGAAGGAAAATACAGAAATTCCACTTCTTTAGAGGCAAAAAGGCAGAAATTCCCCTTATTTTGAAGCAAAAATGAAGAAATTCCCCTAATTGTTGGGCAAAAAGGCAGAAATTCCCTATATGTTGGGGCAAAAAGACAGAAATTCTCCTTATTTTGGGACAAAACTCAGAAATTCCACTTATTTTGGGGCAAAATTGCAGGAATTTACCTTATTTTGAGGCAAAACTGCAGAAATTTCCCTTATTTGGGGCAAAATTGCAGAAATTTCACTTATTTTCAGGTAAAAAGGCTGAAATATCCTTTATTTTGGGGCAAAAAAGAAGAAATTCCCCTTATTTTGGGGCAAAATTGCAGAAATTTTCCTTATTTTGGGGCAAAAAGGCTGAAATTCTTATTTTGAGGTAAAATGCTGAAATTCCCCATATTTTGGGGCAAAAGGCAAAACTTCTTTTTATTTTGGGGCAAAGAGGCACAAATTTCCCTTATTTTCGGGAAAAATTGCAGAAATTTCATTTATTTCAGGGCAAAAAGTCAGAAATTCCTTTTATTTTGGGGCAAAGAGCAGAAATTTCTTTTATTATGGTACAAAATTGAAGAAATTTTTCTTATTTTGAAACAAAAAGGCAGAAAATTCCCCTTATTTTGAGGCAAAAGGCAGAAATTATTCTCAATTTGAGGTAAAATGCAGAAATTCCCTTTATTTTGGGGCTAAAAAACAGAAATTCCCTGTATTTTGAAGCAAAATTGCAGAAATTCTCATAATTTTTGGGCAAAAAGGCAGAAATTCTCCTTATTATGGGGCAAAAAGACAGAAAATCTCCTTTTTCGGGAGCAAACAGTCAGAAATTCCCCTTATTTTGGGGCAAAATTGCAGAAATTTCCTTTACATTGGGGCAAAATTGTAGAAATTTCCCTTATTTTGGGGCAAAATTGCAGAAATTTCACGTATTTCAGGGAAAAAAGGCAGAAATTTTTTTGGGGGGGCAAAAAGGCAGAAATTTTTTTATTTTGGTACAAAATTGCAGAAATTTTTCTTATTTTGGGGCAAAAAGTCAGAAATTCCCCATATTTTGGGGCAAAAAGGCAGAAATTCCCCTTATTTTGAGGTAAAAAGGCTGAAATTCCCCTTATTTTGGGGCAAAAAGACAGAAATTTCGTTTATTTTGGGGAAAAGGCAGAAATTGCACTTATTTTGAGTCAAAAAGGTGGAAATTCCTCTTATTTTGGGGCAAAAATGAAGAAATTTGCTTTTTTATGGCAAAAAGATATACATTCCCTTTATTTTCGGGCAAAAAGGCAGAAATTCTTTGTATTTTGGAGCAAAATTGCAGAAATTCTCATAATTTTCGGGCAAAAAGGCAGAAATTCTCCTTATTTTGGGGCAAAAAGACAGAAAATCTCCTTTTTCGGGAGCAAACAGTCAGAAATTCCCCTTATTTTGGGGCAAAATTGCAGAAATTTCCTTTACATTGGGGCAAAATTGCAGAAATTTCCCTTATTTGGGGGCAAAATTGCAGAAATTTCAGGTATTTGAAAAAAAAAGGCAGAAATTTTTTTGAGGGGGCAAAAAGGCAGAAATTTTTTTTATTTTGGTACAAAATTGCAGAAATTTTTCTTATTTTGGGGCAAAAAGTCAGAAATTCCCCATATTTTGGGGCAAAAAGGCAGAAATTCCCCTTATTTTGAGGTAATAAGGCTGAAATTCCCCTTATTTTGGGGCAAAAAGGCAGAAATTTCGTTTATTTTGGGGAAAAGGCAGAAATTGCACTTATTTTGAGTCAAAAAGGTGGAAAATCTCCTTATTTGGGGGCAAAAATGAAGAAATTTGCTTTTTTATGGCAAAAAGGTATACATTCCCTTTATTTTCGGGCAAAAGGCAGAAATTCTTTGTATTTTGGAGCAAAATTGCAGAAATTCCCCTAATTTTTGGGCAAAAAGCAGAAATTTTCCTTATTTTGGGGTAAAACTGCAGAAATTTCACTTATTTTGCGGCAAAATGTCAGAAATTCCCCTTATTTTTGGCAAAAAATGCAGAAAATCCCCTTATTTTAGGGCAAAATTGCAGAAATTTCCCTTATTTGGGGACAAAAACAGAAATTCCCCTTATTTTGGGGCAAAATTGCAGAAATTTCCCTTATTATGGGGAAAAATTGCAGAAATTTCCCTTATTTTAGGGCAAAATTGCAGAAATTTCACTTATTTCAGAGAAAAAAAGCAAAAATTTTTCTTATTTTGGGGCAAAAAGGCAGAAATTCCCATTATTTTGGGGCAAAAAGGCAGAAATTCACCTTATTTTGGGGTAAAATTGCAGAAATTTCACATATTTCAGGGCAAAACGGCAGAAATTCCCCTTATTTGGGGCAAAAAGGCAGAAATTTCCCTTATTTTGGGATAAAATTGCAGAAATTTCCCTTATTTGGAGGCAAAAAGGCAGAAAATCCACTTAATTTCGGGTAAAAAGGCAGAAATTTCTCGTATTTTGGAGCAAAATTGCAGAAACTCCCCTACTTTTGGGGCTAAAAGGCAGAATTACCCTTTATTTTGGGGCAAAAATTGAGAAATTCTTTTTATTTTGGGGCAAAAATCAGAAATTTCCTTTATTTTGGGGCAAAATTTTAGAAATTTCTTTTATATTGTTACAGACTTGCAGAAATTTTTCTTATTTTGTGGCAAAAAGGCAGAAATTCCCCATACTTTGGTGCAAAAAGGCTGAAATTCCCCTTATTTTGAGGTAAAATCCTGAAATTCCCCATATTTTCGGGCAAAAAGGCAGAAATTCCCCTCATTTGGGGGCAAAAAGGCACAAATTTCCCTTATTTTTGGGCATAATTGCAGGAATTTCATTTATTTCAGGGCAAAAAGTCAGAAATTCCTTTTATTTTCGGGCAAAAACAGAAATTTCTTTTATTTTGATACAAAATTGTAGAAATTTTCCTTATTTTGGAACAAAAAGGCAAAAATTACCCATATTTTGGGGAAAAAGGCAGAAATTCCCCTTATTTTGAGGTAAAAAGGCTGAAATTCCCGTTATTTTGGGGCAAAAAGGCAGAAATTCCCTTTACTTTGTGGCAAAAAGGCAGAAATTCCCGTTAATTGGGGCAGAAAAGCGAAATTTTCCTTATTTAAGGGCAATAGGGCAGAAATTTCCCTTATTTTGTGGCAAAAAGGCAGAAATTCCCCTTATTTGAAGGTAAAATGCTGAAATTCCCCTTATTTTCGGCAAAAAGGCAGAAATTCCTATTATTTTGGGGCAAAATTGCAGAAATTTCAATTATTTCTGGGCAAAAAGTCAGATATTTGCCTTATTTTGGGGCAAAAAGCAGAAATTCCCTTAATTTTGGGGCCAAAAACAGAAATTCCCCTTATTTTGGGGTAAAATTGCAGAAATTTCAAATATTTCAGGGCAAAAAGGCAGAAATTCCACTTTATTTCGGACAATAACGCAGAAATTCCCCATATTTTAAAGCTAAATTTCAGAAATTCCCCTTATATTGGTGCAAAAATGGAGAAATTCCCTTTATTTTTGTGCAATAAGGCAGATTTCCCCGTATTTTGAAGCAAAATTGCACATATTTCCCTAATTTTGAAGGAAAATGCAAGAATTCACATTATTTTGGAACAAAAAGACAGAAATTCTCCTTATTTCAGGGCAAAAAGTCAGAAATTCCCCTTATTTTGGGGTAAAATTGCAGAAATTTTCTTTATTTTGGGGCAAAATTGCAGAAATTTCCCTTATTTTGGGGCAAAATTGCAGAAATTTCACTTATTTCAGGGAAAAAGTGCAGAAATTTCTCTTATTTTGGGGCAAAAAGGCAGAAATTTCTTTTATTTTGGTACAAAATTGCAGAAATTTTCTTTATTTTGGGGCAAAAATAAAGAAATTCCCCATATTTTGGGGCAAAAAGGCAGAGATTTGCCTTATTATGAGGTAAAATGCTGAAATTCCCCTTATTTTGGGGAAAAAATACAGAAATTCCCTTTATTTTGTGGCAAAAAGGCAGAAATTTCCCTTATTTTGGGGCAAAATTGCAGAAATTTCACTTATTTCAGGGCAAAATTCAAAAATTCCTCTTATTTTTGGGCAAAAAGACAGAAATTTTGTTTATTTTTGGGTAAAAAGGCAGAAATTTCACTTATTGTGAGGTAAGAAGGCAGAAATTCCTCTTATTTTGGGGCAAAAATGAAGAAATTTCTCTTTCTTTGTGGCAAAAGGTATATATTCTCCTTATTTTCGGGCAAAAAAGCAGAAATATCCCGTTTTTTGGAGCACAATTGCAGAAAATCCCCTAATTGTGGGGCAAAAAGGCAGAAATTCCCTATATGTTGGGGCAAAAAGACAGAAATTCTCCTTATTTTGGGGCAAAACTCAGAAATTCCACTTATTTTGAAGCAAAATTCCAGAAATTTCCCTTATTTTGGGGCAAAATTGCAGAAATTTCACTTATTTTGGGGCAAAATTGCAGAAATTTCACTTATTTCAGATAAAAAAAAGGCAGAAATTTTTCTTATTTTGGGGCAAAAAGGCAAAAATTCCTAATATTTTGTGGCAAAAATGCAGAAATTCCCCTTATTTTGAGGTAAAAAGGCTGAAATTCCCCTTATTTGGGGGCAAAAAGGCAGAAATTTCCCTTATTTTGGGGCAAAATTGCAGAAATTTCACTTATTTCAGGGCAAAATTCAAAAATTCCTTTTATTTTGGGGCTAAAAGTCAGAAATTCCGTTTATTTTTGGGTAAAAAGGCAGAAATTTCACTTATTTTGAGGTAAGAAGGCAGAAATTCCTCTTATTTTGGGGCAAAAATGAAGAAATTTCCCTTTTTTGTGGCAAAAGGTATATATTCCCCTTATTTTCGGGCAAAAAAGCATAAATATCCCGTTTTTTGGAGCACAATTGCAGAAAATCCCCTAATTGTGGGGCAAAAAGGCAGAAATTCCCTATATGTTGGGGCAAAAAGACAGAAATTCTCCTTATTTTGGGGCAAAACTCAGAAATTCCACTTATTTTGGGGCAAAATTCCAGAAATTTCCCTTATTTTGGGGCAAAATTGCAGAAATTTTACTTATTTTGGGGCACAATTGGAGAAATTTCACTTATTTTAGGTAAAAATGGCAGAAATTTTTCTTATTTTGGGGCAAAAAGGCAGAAATTCCTAATATTTTGTGGCAAAAATGCAGAAATTCCCCTTATTTTGAGGTAAAAAGGCTGAAATTCCCCTTATTTGGGGGCAAAAAGGCAGAAATTTCCCTTTTTTTGGGGCAAAATTGCAAACATTTCACTTATTTCAGGGTAATAAGTCAGAAATTTTCCTTATTTTGGGGCAAAAAACACAGAAATTCCCTTTGTTTTGGAAGGAAAATACAGAAATTCCACTTCTTTAGAGGCAAAAAGGCAGAAATTCCCCTTATTTTGAAGCAAAAATGAAGAAATTCCCCTAATTGTTGGGCAAAAAGGCAGAAATTCCCTATATGTTGGGGCAAAAAGACAGAAATTCTCCTTATTTTGGGACAAAACTCAGAAATTCCACTTATTTTGGGGCAAAATTGCAGGAATTTACCTTATTTTGAGGCAAAATTGCAGAAATTTCCCTTATTTGGGGCAAAATTGCAGAAATTTCACTTATTTTCAGGTAAAAAGGCTGAAATATCCTTTATTTTGGCGCAAAAAAGAAGAAATTCCCCTTATTTTGGGGCAAAATTGCAGAAATTTTCCTTATTTTGGGGCAAAAAGGCTGAAATTCTTATTTTGAGGTAAAATGCTGAAATTCCCCATATTTTGGGGCAAAAGGCAAAACTTCTTTTTATTTTGGGGCAAAGAGGCACAAATTTCCCTTATTTTCGGGAAAAATTGCAAAATTTCATTTATTTCAGGGAAAAAAGTCAGAAATTCCTTTTATTTTGGGGCAAAGAGCAGAAATTTCTTTTATTATGGTACAAAATTGAAGAAATTTTTCTTATTTTGAAACAAAAAGGCAGAAAATTCCCCTTATTTTGAGGCAAAAGGCAGAAATTATTCTCAATTTGAGGTAAAATGCAGAAATTCCCTTTATTTTGGGGCTAAAAAACAGAAATTCCCTGTATTTTGAAGCAAAATTGCAGAAATTCTCATAATTTTTGGGCAAAAAGGCAGAAATTCTCCTTATTATGGGGCAAAAAGACAGAAAATCTCCTTTTTCGGGAGCAAACAGTCAGAAATTCCCCTTATTTTGGGGCAAAATTGCAGAAATTTCCTTTACATTGGGGCAAAATTGTAGAAATTTCCCTTATTTTGGGGCAAAATTGCAGAAATTTCACGTATTTCAGGGAAAAAAGGCAGAAATTTTTTTGGGGGGGCAAAAAGGGAGAAATTTTTTTTATTTTGGTACAAAATTGCAGAAATTTTTCTTATTTTGGGGCAAAAAGTCAGAAATTCCCCATATTTTGGGGCAAAAAGACAGAAATTCCCCTTATTTTGAGGTAAAAAGGCTGAAATTCCCCTTATTTTGGGGCAAAAAACAGAAATTTCGTTTATTTTGGGGAAAAGGCAGAAATTGCACTTATTTTGAGTCAAAAAGGTGGAAATTCCTCTTATTTTGGGGCAAAAATGAAGAAATTTGCTTTTTTATGGCAAAAAGATATACATTCCCTTTATTTTCGGGCAAAAAGGCAGAAATTCTTTGTATTTTGGAGCAAAATTGCAGAAATTCTCATAATTTTCGGGCAAAAAGGCAGAAATTCTCCTTATTTTGGGGCAAAAAGACAGAAAATCTCCTTTTTCGGGAGCAAACAGTCAGAAATTCCCCTTATTTTGGGGCAAAATTGCAGAAATTTCCTTTACATTGGGGCAAAATTGCAGAAATTTCCCTTATTTGGGGGCAAAATTGCAGAAATTTCAGGTATTTGGAAAAAAAAAGGCAGAAATTTTTTTGGGGGGGCAAAAAGGCAGAAATTTTTTTTATTTTGGTACAAAATTGCAGAAATTTTTCTTATTTTGGGGCAAAAAGTCAGAAATTCCCCATATTTTGGGGCAAAAAGGCAGAAATTCCCCTTATTTTGTGGTAATAAGGCTGAAATTCCCCTTATTTTGGTGCAAAAAGGCAGAAATTTCGTTTATTTTGGGGAAAAGGCAGAAATTGCACTTATTTTGAGTCAAAAAGGTGGAAAATCTCCTTATTGGGGGCAAAAATGAAGAAATTTGCTTTTTTATGGCAAAAAGGTATACATTCCCTTTATTTTCGGGCAAAAAGGCAGAAATTCTTTGTATTTTGGAGCAAAATTGCAGAAATTCCCCTAATTTTTGGGCAAAAAGCAGAAATTTTCCTTATTTTGGGGTAAAACTGCAGAAATTTCACTTATTTTGCGGCAAAATGTCAGAAATTCCCCTTATTTTTGGCAAAAAATGCAGAAAATCCCCTTATTTTAGGGCAAAATTGCAGAAATTTCCCTTATTTGAGGACAAAAACAGAAATTCCCCTTATTTTGGGGCAAAATTGCAGAAATTTCCCTTATTATGGGGAAAAATTGCAGAAATTTCCCTTATTTTAGGGCAAAATTGCAGAAATTTCACTTATTTCAGAGAAAAAAAGCAAAAATTTTTCTTATTTTGGGGCAAAAAGGCAGAAATTCCCATTATTTTGGGGCAAAAAGGCAGAAATTCACCTTATTTTGGGGTAAAATTGCAGAAATTTCACATATTTCAGGGCAAAACGGCAGAAATTCCCCTTATTTGGGGCAAAAAGGCAGAAATTTCCCTTATTTTGGGATAAAATTGCAGAAATTTTCCTTATTTGGAGGCAAAAAGGCAGAAAATCCACTTAATTTCGGGTAAAAAGGCAGAAATTTCTCGTATTTTGGAGCAAAATTGCAGAAACTCCCCTACTTTTGGGGCTAAAAGGCAGAATTTCCCTTTATTTTGGGGCAAAAATAGAGAAATTCTTTTTATTTTGGGGCAAAAATCAGAAATTTCCTTTATTTTGGGGCAAAATTTTAGAAATTTCTTTTATATTGTTACAGACTTGCAGAAATTTTTCTTATTTTGTGGCAAAAAGGCAGAAATTCCCCATACTTTGGTGCAAAAAGCCTGAAATTCCCCTTATTTTGAGGTAAAATCCTGAAATTCCCCATATTTTCGGGCAAAAAGGCAGAAATTCCCCTCATTTGGGGGCAAAAAGGCACAAATTTCCCTTATTTTTGGGCATAATTGCAGGAATTTCATTTATTTCAGGGCAAAAAGTCAGAAATTCCTTTTATTTTCAGGCAAAAACAGAAATTTCTTTTATTTTGATACAAAATTGTAGAAATTTTCCTTATTTTGGAACAAAAAGGCAAAAATTGCCCATATTTTGGGGAAAAAGGCAGAAATTCCCCTTATTTTGAGGTAAAAAGGCTGAAATTCCCGTTATTTTGGGGCAAAAAGGCAGAAATTCCCTTTACTTTGTGGCAAAAAGGCAGAAATTCCCGTTAATTGGGGCAGAAAAGCGAAATTTTCCTTATTTAAGGGCAATAGGGCAGAAATTCCCCTTATTTTGTGGCAAAAAGGCAGAAATTCCCCTTATTTGAAGGTAAAATGCTGAAATTCCCCTTATTTTCGGCAAAAAGGCAGAAATTCCTATTATTTTGGGGCAAAATTGCAGAAATTTCAATTATTTCTGGGCAAAAAGTCAGATATTTGCCTTATTTTGGGGCAAAAAGCAGAAATTCCCTTAATTTTGGGGCCAAAAACAGAAATTCCCCTTATTTTGGGGTAAAATTGCAGAAATTTCAAATATTTCAGGGCAAAAAGGCAGAAATTCCACTTTATTTCGGACAATAACGCAGAAATTCCCCGTATTTTAAAGCTAAATTTCAGAAATTCCCCTTATATTGGTGCAAAAATGGAGAAATTCCCTTTATTTTTGTGCAATAAGGCAGATTTCCCCGTATTTTGAAGCAAAATTGCACATATTTCCCTAATTTTGAAGGAAAATGCAAGAATTCACATTATTTTGGAACAAAAAGACAGAAATTCTCCTTATTTCAGGGCAAAAAGTCAGAAATTCCCCTTATTTTGGGGTAAAATTGCAGAAATTTTCTTTATTTTGGGGCAAAATTGCAGAAATTGCCCTTATTTGGGGGCAAAATTGCAGAAATTTCACTTATTTCAGGGAAAAAGTGCAGAAATTTCTCTTATTTTGGGGCAAAAAGGCAGAAATTTCTTTTATTTTGGTACAAAATTGCAGAAATTTTCTTTATTTTGGGGCAAAAATAAAGAAATTCCCCATATTTTGGGGCAAAAAGGCAGAGATTCGCCTTATTATGAGGTAAAATGCTGAAATTCCCCTTATTTTGGGGCAAAAATACAGAAATTCCCTTTATTTTGTGGCAAAAAGGCAGAAATTTCCCTTATTTTGGGGCAAAATTGCAGAAATTTCACTTATTTCAGGGCAAAATTCAAAAATTCCTCTTATTTTTGGGCAAAAAGACAGAAATTTTGTTTATTTTTGGGTAAAAAGGCAGAAATTTCACTTATTGTGAGGTAAGAAGGCAGAAATTCCTCTTATTTTGGGGCAAAAATGAAGAAATTTCTCTTTCTTTGTGGCAAAAGGTATATATTCTCCTTATTTTCGGGCAAAAAAGCAGAAATATCCCGTTTTTTGGAGCACAATTGCAGAAAATCCCCTAATTGTGGGGCAAAAAGGCAGAAATTCCCTATATGTTGGGGCAAAAAGACAGAAATTCTCCTTATTTTGGGGCAAAACTCAGAAATTCCACTTATTTTGAAGCAAAATTCCAGAAATTTCCCTTATTTTGGGGCAAAATTGCAGAAATTTCACTTATTTTGGGGCAAAATTGCAGAAATTTCACTTATTTCAGATAAAAAAAAGGCAGAAATTTTTCTTATTTTGGGGCAAAAAGGCAAAAATTCCTAATATTTTGTGGCAAAAATGCAGAAATTCCCCTTATTTTGAGGTAAAAAGGCTGAAATTCCCCTTATTTGGGGGCAAAAAGGCAGAAATTTCCCTTATTTTGGGGCAAAATTGCAGAAATTTCACTTATTTCAGGGCAAAATTCAAAAATTCCTTTTATTTTGGGGCTAAAAGTCAGAAATTCCGTTTATTTTTGGGTAAAAAGGCAGAAATTTCACTTATTTTGAGGTAAGAAGGCAGAAATTCCTCTTATTTTGGGGCAAAAATGAAGAAATTTCCCTTTTTTGTGGCAAAAGGTATATATTCCCCTTATTTTCGGGCAAAAAAGCATAAATATCCCGTTTTTTGGAGCACAATTGCAGAAAATCCCCTAATTGTGGGGCAAAAAGGCAGAAATTCCCTATATGTTGGGGCAAAAAGACAGAAATTCTCCTTATTTTGGGGCAAAACTCAGAAATTCCACTTATTTTGGGGCAAAATTCCAGAAATTTCCCTTATTTTGGGGCAAAATTGCAGAAATTTTACTTATTTTGGGGCACAATTGGAGAAATTTCACTTATTTCAGGTAAAAATGGCAGAAATTTTTCTTATTTTGGGGCAAAAAGGCAGAAATTCCTAATATTTTGTGGCAAAAATGCAGAAATTCCCCTTATTTTGAGGTAAAAAGGCTGAAATTCCCCTTATTTGGGGGCAAAAAGGCAGAAATTTCCCTTTTTTTGGGGCAAAATTGCAAACATTTCACTTATTTCAGGGTAATAAGTCAGAAATTTTCCTTATTTTGGGGCAAAAAACACAGAAATTCCCTTTGTTTTGGAAGGAAAATACAGAAATTCCACTTCTTTAGAGGCAAAGAGGCAGAAATTCCCCTTATTTTGAAGCAAAAATGAAGAAATTCCCCTAATTGTTGGGCAAAAAGGCAGAAATTCCCTATATGTTGGGGCAAAAAGACAGAAATTCTCCTTATTTTGGGACAAAACTCAGAAATTCCACTTATTTTGGGGCAAAATTGCAGGAATTTACCTTATTTTGAGGCAAAATTGCAGAAATTTCCCTTATTTGGGGCAAAATTGCAGAAATTTCACTTATTTTCAGGTAAAAAGGCTGAAATATCCTTTATTTTGGCGCAAAAAAGAAGAAATTCCCCTTATTTTGGGGCAAAATTGCAGAAATTTTCCTTATTTTGGGGCAAAAAGGCTGAAATTCTTATTTTGAGGTAAAATGCTGAAATTCCCCATATTTTGGGGCAAAAGGCAAAACTTCTTTTTATTTTGGGGCAAAGAGGCACAAATTTCCCTTATTTTCGGGAAAAATTGCAGAAATTTCATTTATTTCAGGGCAAAAAGTCAGAAATTCCTTTTATTTTGGGGCAAAGAGCAGAAATTTCTTTTATTATGGTACAAAATTGAAGAAATTTTTCTTATTTTGAAACAAAAAGGCAGAAAATTCCCCTTATTTTGAGGCAAAAGGCAGAAATTATTCTCAATTTGAGGTAAAATGCAGAAATTCCCTTTATTTTGGGGCTAAAAAACAGAAATTCCCTGTATTTTGAAGCAAAATTGCAGAAATTCTCATAATTTTTGGGCAAAAAGGCAGAAATTCTCCTTATTATGGGGCAAAAAGACAGAAAATCTCCTTTTTCGGGAGCAAACAGTCAGAAATTCCCCTTATTTTGGGGCAAAATTGCAGAAATTTCCTTTACATTGGGGCAAAATTGTAGAAATTTCCCTTATTTTGGGGCAAAATTGCAGAAATTTCACGTATTTCAGGGAAAAAAGGCAGAAATTTTTTTGGGGAGGCAAAAAGGCAGAAATTTTTTTTATTTTGGTACAAAATTGCAGAAATTTTTCTTATTTTGGGGCAAAAAGTCAGAAATTCCCCATATTTTGGGGCAAAAAGGCAGAAATTCCCCTTATTTTGAGGTAAAAAGGCTGAAATTCCCCTTATTTTGGGGCAAAAAGACAGAAATTTCGTTTATTTTGGGGAAAAGGCAGAAATTGCACTTATTTTGAGTCAAAAAGGTGGAAATTCCTCTTATTTTGGGGCAAAAATGAAGAAATTTTCTTTTTTATGGCAAAAAGGTATACATTCCCTTTATTTTCGGGCAAAAAGGCAGAAATTCTTTGTATTTTGGAGCAAAATTGCAGAAATTCTCATAATTTTCGGGCAAAAAGGCAGAAATTCTCCTTATTTTGGGGCAAAAAGACAGAAAATCTCCTTTTTCGGGAGCAAACAGTCAGAAATTCCCCTTATTTTGGGGCAAAATTGCAGAAATTTCCTTTACATTGGGGCAAAATTGCAGAAATTTCCCTTATTTGGGGGCAAAATTGCAGAAATTTCAGGTATTTGAAAAAAAAAAGGCAGATATTTTTTTGGGGGGGCAAAAAGGCAGAAATTTTTTTTATTTTGGTACAAAATTGCAGAAATTTTTCTTATTTTGGGGCAAAAAGTCAGAAATTCCCCATATTTTGGGGCAAAAAGGCAGAAATTCCCCTTATTTTGAGGTAAAAAGGCTGAAATTCCCCTTATTTTGGGGCAAAAAGACAGAAATTTCGTTTATTTTGGGGAAAAGGCAGAAATTGCACTTATTTTGAGTCAAAAAGGTGGAAATTCCTCTTATTTTGGGGCAAAAATGAAGAAATTTTCTTTTTTATGGCAAAAAGGTATACATTCCCTTTATTTTCGGGCAAAAAGGCAGAAATTCTTTGTATTTTGGAGCAAAATTGCAGAAATTCTCATAATTTTCAGGCAAAAAGGCAGAAATTCTCCTTATTTTGGGGCAAAAAGACAGAAAATCTCCTTTTTCGGGAGCAAACAGTCAGAAATTCCCCTTATTTTGGGGCAAAATTGCAGAAATTTCCTTTACATTGGGGCAAAATTGCAGAAATTTCCCTTATTTGGGGGCAAAATTGCAGAAATTTCAGGTATTTGAAAAAAAAAAGGCAGATATTTTTTTGGGGGGGCAAAAAGGCAGAAATTTTTTTTATTTTGGTACAAAATTGCAGAAATTTTTCTTATTTTGGGGCAAAAAGTCAGAAATTCCCCATATTTTGGGGCAAAAAGGCAGAAATTCCCCTTATTTTGAGGTAATAAGGCTGAAATTCCCCTTATTTGGGGGCAAAAAGGCAGAAATTTCGTTTATTTTGGGGAAAAGGCAGAAATTGCACTTATTTTGAGTCAAAAAGGTGGAAAATCTCCTTATTTGGGGGCAAAAATGAAGAAATTTGCTTTTTTATGGCAAAAAGTTATACATTCCGTTTATTTTCGGGCAAAAAGGCAGAAATTCTTTGTATTTTGGAGCAAAATTGCAGAAATTCCCCTAATTTTTGGGCAAAAGGCAGAAATTTTCCTTATTTTGGGATAAAACTGCAGAAATTTCACTTATTTTGCGGCAAAATGTCAGAAATTCCCCTTATTTTTGGCAAAAAATACAGAAAATCCCCTTATTTTAGGGCAAAATTGCAGAAATTTCCCTTATTTGGGGACAAAAACAGAAATTCCCCTTATTTTGGGGCAAAATTGCAGAAATTTCCCTTATTATGGGGAAAAATTGCAGAAATTTCCCTTATTTTAGGGCAAAATTGCAGAAATTTCACTTATTTCAGAGAAAAAAAGCAAAAATTTTTCTTATTTTGGGGCAAAAAGGCAGAAATTCCCATTATTTTGGGGCAAAAAGGCAGAAATTCACCTTATTTTGGGGTAAAATTGCAGAAATTTCACATATTTCAGGGCAAAACGGCAGAAATTCCCCTTATTTTGGGGCAAAAAGGCAGAAATTTCCCTTATTTTGGGATAAAATTGCAGAAATTTCCCTTATTTGGGGGCAAAAAGGCAGAAAATCCACTTAATTTCGGGTAAAAAGGCAGAAATTTCTCGTATTTTGGAGCAAAATTGCAGAAACTCCCCTAATTTTGGGGCTAAAAGGCAGAATTTCCCTTTATTTTGGGGCAAAAATAGAGAAATTCTTTTTATTTTGGGGCAAAAATCAGAAATTTCCTTTATTTTGGGGCAAAATTTTAGAAATTTCTTTTATATTGTTACAGACTTGCAGAAATTTTTCTTATTTTGTGGCAAAAAGGCAGAAATTCCCCATATTTTGGTGCAAAAAGGCTGAAATTCCCCTTATTTTGAGGTAAAATCCTGAAATTCCCCATATTTTCGGGCAAAAAGGCAGAAATTCCCCTCATTTGGGGGCAAAAAGTCACAAATTTCCCTTATTTTCGGGCATAATTGCAGGAATTTCATTTATTTCAGGGCAAAAAGTCAGAAATTCCTTTTATTTTGGGGCAAAAACAGAAATTTCTTTTATTTTGATACAAAATTGTAGAAATTTTCCTTATTTTGGAACAAAAAGGCAAAAATTACCCATATTTTGGGGAAAAAGGCAGAAATTCCCCTTATTTTGAGGTAAAAAGGCTGAAATTCCCGTTATTTTGGGGCAAAAAGGCAGAAATTCCCTTTACTTTGTGGCAAAAAGGCAGAAATTCCCGTTAATTGGGGCAGAAAAGCAGAAATTTTCCTTATGTAAGGGCAATAGGGCAGAAATTCCTCCTTATTTTGTGGCAAAAAGGCAGAAATTCCCCTTATTTAAGGGCAAAAAGTCAGAAATTCCCCTTCTTTTGGGGTAAAATTGCAGAAATTTTGTTTATTTTGGGGCAAAATTGCAGAAATTTCTCTTATTTTTGGCAAAATTGCAGAAATTTCACTTATTTCAGGGGAAAAGTGCAGAAATTTCTCTTATTTTGGCGCAAAAAGGCAGAAATTTCTTTTATTTTGGTACAAAATTGCAGAAATTTTCTTTATTTTGGGGCAAAATTGCAGAAATTTCCCTTATTTTGGGGCAAAATTGCAGAAATTTCACTTATTTCAGGGAAAAAGTGCAGAAATTTCTCTTATTTTGGGGCAAAAAGGCAGAAATTTCTTTTATTTTGGTACAAAATTGCAGAAATTTTCTTTATTTTGGGGCAAAAATGAAGAAATTCCCCATATTTTGGGGCAAAAAGGCAGAGATTTGCCTTATTATGAGGTAAAATGCTGAAATTCCCCTTATTTTGGGGCAAAAATACAGAAATTCCCTTTATTTTGTGGCAAAAAGGCAGAAATTTCCCTTATTTTGGGGCAAAATTGCAGAAATTTCACTTATTTCAGGGCAAAATTCAAAAATTCCTTTTATTTTGGGGCAAAAAGACAGAAATTCCGTTCATTTTTAGGTAAAAAGGCAGAAATTTCACTTATTTTGAGGTAAGAAGGCAGAAATTCCTCTTATTTTGGGGCAAAAATGAAGAAATTTCTCCTTTTTGTGGCAAAAGGTATACATTCCCCTTATTTTCGGGCAAAAAAGCAGAAATTCCCCCTATTTTGGAGCAGAATTGAAGAAAAATCCCCTAATTGCGGGGCAAAAAGGCAGAAATTCCCTATATGTTGGGGCAAAAAGACAGAAATTCTCCTTATTTTGGGGCAAAACTCAGAAATTCCACTTATTTTGGGGCAAAATTCCAGAAATTTCCCTTATTTTGGGGCAAAATTGCAGAAATTTAACTTATTTTGGGGCAAAATTGCAGAAATTTCACTTATTTCAGAAAAAAATTCAGAACTTTTCCTATTTTAGTGCAAAAAGGCAGAAATTTCTTTTATTTTGGTATAAAATTGCAGAAAATTTTCTTATTTTGGGGCAAAATGCAGAAATCTCCCATATTTAGGGGAAAAATGCAGAAATTCCTCTTATTCTGAGGTAAAAAGCCTGAAATTTCTCTTATTTGGGGGAAAAAAGCAAAAATTTCCCTTATTTTGAGGCAAAATTGCAGAAATTTCACTTATTTCATTGTAATAAGTCAGAAATTTTCCTTATTTTGGGGCAAAAAAGACCGAAATTCCCTTTGTTTTGGGGGAAAAACACAGAAATTCCACTTTTTTAGAGGCAAAAAAGCAGAAATTCCTTTTATTTTGGAGTAAAAATGAAGAAATTTCCCTTTTTTGTGGCAAAAGGTATACATTCCACTTATTTTTGGGCTAAAAAACAGAAATTCCTTGTATTATGGAGCAAAATTGCAGAAATTCTCCTAATTGTGGGGCAAAAAAGCAGAAATTCCCTATATGTTAGGGCAAAAAGACAGAAATTCTCCTTATTTTGGGGCAAAACACAGAAATTCCACTTATTTTGGGGCAAACTTCCAGAAATTTCCCTTATTTTGTGGCAAAATTGCAGAAATTTCACTTATTTTGGGGCAAAATTGCAGAAATTTCACTTATGTCAGGGAAAAAATGCAGAAATTTTCCTTATTTTGGGGCAAAAAAACAGAAATTTCTTTTATTTTGTGGCAAAAATGCAGAAATTCCCCTTATTTTGAGGTAAAAAGGCTGAAATTTCCCTTATTTGGGGGCAAAAAAGCAGAAATTTTCCTTATTTTCGGGCAAAATTGGAGAAATTTCACTTATTTCAGGGTAATAAGTCAGAAATTTACCTTATTTTGGGGCAAAAAAGACAGAAATTCCCTTTGTTTTGGGGGAAAAGGACAGAAATTCCACTTATTTAGAGGCAAAAAAGCAGAAATTCCCATTATTTTGAAGCAAAAATGAAGAAATTTCGCTATTTTATGGCAAAAAGTTATGCATTCTTCTTATTTTCGGGCAAAAAAGCAGAAATTCCCAGTATTTTGGAGCAAAATTGCAGAAATTCCCCTTATTTTGAGGTAAAAAGGCTGAAATTCCCCTTATTTGGGGGCAAAAAGGCAGAAATTTCCCTAATTTTGGGGCAAAAGTGCAAACATTTCACTTATTTCAGGGTAATAAGTCAGAAATTTTCCTTATTTTGGGGCAAAAAAGACAGAAATTCCCTTTGTTTTGGAAGGAAAATACAGAAATTCCACTTCTTTAGAGACAAAAAGGCAGAAATTCCCCTTATTTTGAAGCAAAAATGAAGAAATTCCCCTAATTGTTGGGCCAAAAGGCAGAAATTCCCTATATGTTGGGGAAAAAAGACAGAAATTCTCCTTATTTTGGGACAAAACTCAGAAATTCCACCTATTTTGGGGCAAAATTGCAGGAATTTACGTTATTTTGAGGCAAAATTGCAGAAATTTCCCTTATTTGGGGCAAAATTGCAGAAATTTCACTTATTTTCAGGTAAAAAGGCTGAAATATCCTTTATTTTGGGGCAAAAAAGAAGAAATTCCCCTTATTTTGGGGCAAAATTGCAGAAATTTTCCTTATTTTGGGGCAAAAAGGCTGAAATTCTTATTTTGAGGTAAAATGCTGAAATTCCCCATATTTTGGGGCAAAAGGCAAAACTTCTTTTTATTTTGGGGCAAAGAGGCACAAATTTCCCTTATTTTCGGGCAAAATTGCAGAAATTTCATTTATTTCAGGGCAAAAAGTCAGAAATTTTTTTTATTTTGGGGCAAAGAGCAGAAATTTCTTTTATTATGGTACAAAATTGAAGAAATTTTTCTTATTTTGAAACAAAAAGGCAGAAAATTCCCCTTATTTTGAGGCAAAAGGCAGAAATTATTCTCAATTTGAGGTAAAATGCAGAAATTCCCTTTATTTTGGGGCTAAAAGGCAGAAATTCCCTGTATTTTGAAGCAAAATTGCAGAAATTCTCATAATTTTCGGGCAAAAAGGCAGAAATTCTCCTTATTTTGGGGCAAAAAGACAGAAAATCTCCTTTTTCGGGAGCAAACAGTCAGAAATTCCCCTTATTTTGGCGCAAAATTGCAGAAATTTCCTTTACATTAGGGCAAAATTGCAGAAATTTCCCTTATTTTGGGGCAAAATTGCAGAAATTTCAGGTATTTGAGAAAAAAAAGGCAGAAATTTTTTTGGGGGGGGGCAAAAAGGCAGAAATTTTTTTTTATTTTGGTACAAAATTGCAGAAATTTTTCTTATTTTGGGGCAAAAAGTCAGAAATTCCCCATATTTTGGGGCAAAAAGGCAGAAATTCCCCTTATTTTGAGGTAATAAGGCTGAAATTCCCCTTATTTTGGGGCAAAAAGGCAGAAATTTCGTTTATTTTGGGGAAAAGGCAGAAATTGCACTTATTTTGAGTCAAAAAGGTGGAAAATCCCCTTATTTTGGGGCAAAAATGAAGAAATTTGCTTTTTTATGGCAAAAAGGTATACATTCCCTTTATTTTCGGGCAAAAAGGCAGAAATTCTTTGTATTTTGGAGCAAAATTGCAGAAATTCCCCTAATTTTTGGGCAAAGGGGCAGAAATTTTCCTTATTTTGGGGTAAAACTGCAGAAATTTCACTTATTTTGCGGCAAAATGTCAGAAATTCCCCTTATTTTTGGCAAAAAATGCAGAAAATCCCCTTATTTTAGGGCAAAATTGCAGAAATTTCCCTTATTTGGGGACAAAAACAGAAATTCCCCTTATTTTGGGGCAAAATTGCAGAAATTTCCCTTATTATGGGGAAAAATTGCAGAAATTTCCCTTATTTTAGGGCAAAATTGCAGAAATTTCACTTATTTCATAGAAAAAAAGCAAAAATTTTTCTTATTTTGGGGCAAAAAGGCAGAAATTCCCATTATTTTGGGGCAAAAAGGCAGAAATTCACCTTATTTTGGGGTAAAATTGCAGAAATTTCACATATTTCAGGGCAAAACGGCAGAAATTCCCCTATTTTGGGGCAAAAAGGCAGAAATTTCCCTTATTTTGGGATAAAATTGCAGAAATTTCCCTTATTTGGGGGCAAAAAGGCAGAAAATCCACTTAATTTCGGGTAAAAAGGCAGAAATTTCTCGTATTTTGGAGCAAAATTGCAGAAACTCCCCTAATTTTGGGGCTAAAAGGCAGAATTTCCCTTTATTTTGTGGCAAAAATAGAGAAATTCTTTTTATTTTGGGGCAAAAATCAGAAATTTCCTTTATTTTGGGGCAAAATTTTAGAAATTTCTTTTATATTGTTACAGACTTGCAGAAATTTTTCTTATTTTGTGGCAAAAAGGCAGAAATTCCCCATATTTTGGTGCAAAAAGGCTGAAATTCCCCTTATTTTGAGGTAAAATCCTGAAATTCCCCATATTTTGGGGCAAAAAGGCAGAAATTCCCCTCATTTGGGGGCAAAAAGGCCCAAATTTCCCTTATTTTCGGGCATAATTGCAGGAATTTCATTTATTTCAGGGCAAAAAGTCAGAAATTCCTTTTATTTTGGGGCAAAAACAGAAATTTCCTTTATTTTGATACAAAATTGTAGAAATTTTCCTTATTTTGGAACAAAAAGGCAAAAATTACCCATATTTTGGGGAAAAAGGCAGAAATTCCTTTTATTTTGAGGTAAAAAGGCTGAAATTCCCGTTATTTTGAGGCATAAAGGCAGAAATTCCCTTTACTTTGTGGCAAAAGGGCAGAAATTCCCGTTAATTGGGGCAGAAAAGCAGAAATTTTCCTTATTTAAGGGCAATAGGGCAGAAATTCCCCTTATTTTGTGGCAAAAAGGCATAAATTCCCCTTATTTGAAGGTAAAATGCTGAAATTCCCCTTATTTTCGGCAAAAAGGCAGAAATTCCTATTATTTTGGGGCAAAATTGCAGAAATTTCAATTATTTCTGGGCAAAAAGTCAGATATTTGCCTTATTTTGGGGCAAAAAGCAGAAATTCCCTTAATTTTGGGGCCAAAAACAGAAATTCCCCTTATTTTGGGGTAAAATTGCAGAAATTTCAAATATTTCAGGGCAAAAAGGCAGAAATTCCACTTTATTTCGGACAATAACGCAGAAATTCCCCGTATTTTAAAGCTAAATTTCAGAAATTCCCCTTATATTGGTGCAAAAATGGAGAAATTCCCTTTATTTTTGTGCAATAAGGCAGATTTCCCCGTATTTTGAAGCAAAATTGCACATATTTCCCTAATTTTGAAGGAAAATGCAGAAATTCACATTATTTTGGAACAAAAAGACAGAAATTCTCCTTATTTCAGGGCAAAAAGTCAGAAATTCCCCTTCTTTTGGGGTAAAATTGCAGAAATTTTCTTTATTTTGGGGCAAAATTGCAGAAATTTCTCTTATTTTGGGGCAAAATTGCAGAAATTTCACTTATTTCAGGGAAAAAGTGCAGAAATTTCTCTTATTTTGGGGCAAAAAGGCAGAAATTTCTTTTATTTTGGTACAAAATTGCAGAAATTTTCTTTATTTTGGGGCAAAATTGCAGAAATTTCCCTTATTTTGGGGCAAAATTGCAGAAATTTCACTTATATCAGGGAAAAAGTGCAGAAATTTCTCTTATTTTGGGGCAAAAAGGCAGAAATTTCTTTTATTTTGGTACAAAATTGCAGAAATTTTCTTTATTTTGGGGCAAAAATGAAGAAATTCCCCATATTTTGGGGCAAAAAGGAAGAGATTTGCCTTATTATGAGGTAAAATGCTGAAATTCCCCTTATTTTGGGGCAAAAATACAGAAATTCCCTATATTTTGTGGCAAAAAGGAAGAAATTTCCCTTATTTTGGGGCAAAATTGCAGAAATTTCACTTATTTCAGGGCAAAATTCAAAAATTCCTTTTATTTTAGGGCAAAAAGACAGAAATTCCGTACATTTTTAGGTAAAAAGGCAGAAATTTCACTTATTTTGAGGTAAGAAGGCAGAAATTCCTCTTATTTTGCGGCAAAAATGAAGAAATTTCTCTTTTTTGTGGCAAAAGGTATACATTCCCCTTATTTTCGGGCAAAAAAAGCAGAAATTCCCCGTATTTTGGAGCAGAATTGAAGAAAATCCCCTAATTGTGGGGCAAAAAGGCAGAAATTCCCTATATGTTGGGGCAAAAAGACAGAAATTCTCCTTATTTTGGGGCAAAACTCAGAAATTCCACTTATTTTGGAGCAAAATTCCAGAAATTTCCCTTATTTTGGGGCAAAATTGCAGAAATTTTACTTATTTTGGGGCAAAATTGCAGAAATTTCACTTATTTCAGGTAAAAATGGCAGAAATTTTTCTTATTTTTGGGCAAAAAGGCAGAAATTCCTAATATTTTGTGGCAAAAATGCAGAAATTCCCCTTATTTTGAGGTAAAAAGGCTGAAATTCCCCTTATTTGGGGGCAAAAAGGCAGAAATTTCCCTAATTTTGGGGCAAAAGTGCAAACATGTCACTTATTTCAGGGTAATAAGTCAGAAATTTTCCTTATTTTGGGGCAAAAAAGACAGAAATTCCCTTTGTTTTGGAAGGAAAATACAGAAATTCCACTTCTTTAGAGACAAAAAGGCAGAAATTCCCCTTATTTTGAAGCAAAAATGAAGAAATTCCCCTAATTGTTGGGCCAAAAGGCAGAAATTCCCTATATGTTGGGGAAAAAAGACAGAAATTCTCCTTATTTTGGGACAAAACTCAGAAATTCCACTTATTTTGGGGCAAAATTGCAGGAATTTACCTTATTTTGAGGCAAAATTGCAGAAATTTTCCTTATTTGGGGTAAAATTGCAGAAATTTCACTTATTTTCAGGTAAAAAGGCTGAAATATCCTTTATTTTGGGGCAAAAAAGAAGAAATTCCCCTTATTTTGGGGCAAAATTGCAGAAATTTTCCTTATTTTGGGGCAAAAGGGCTGAAATTCTTATTTTGAGGTAAAATGCTGAAATTCCCCATATTTTGGGGCAAAAGGCAAAACTTCTTCTTATTTTGGGGCAAAGAGGCACAAATTTCCCTTATTTTCGGGCAAAATTGCAGAAATTTCATTTATTTCAGGGCAAAAGGTCAGAAATTTTTTTTATTTTGGGGCAAAGAGCAGAAATTTCTTTTATTATGGTACAAAATTGAAGAAATTTTTCTTATTTTGAAACAAAAAGGCAGAAAATTCCCCTTATTTTGAGGCAAAAGGCAGAAATTATTCTCAATTTGAGGTAAAATGCAGAAATTCCCTTTATTTTGGGGCTAAAAGGCAGAAATTCCCTGTATTTTGAAGCAAAATTGCAGAAATACTCATAATTTTCGGGCAAAAAGGCAGAAATTCTTTTTATTTTGGGGCAAAAAGACAGAAAATCTCCTTTTTCGGGAGCAAACAGTCAGAAATTCCCCTTATTTTGGGGCAAAATTGCAGAAATTTCCTTTACATTGGGGCAAAATTGCAGAAATTTCCCTTATTTTGGGGCAAAATTGCAGAAATTTCACGTATTTCAGGGAAAAAAGGTAGAAATTTTTTTTGGTGGGGGGGCAAAAGGCAGAAATTTTTTTTATTTTGGTACAAAATTGCAGAAATTTTTCTTATTTTGGGGCAAAAAGTCAGAAATTCCCCATATTTTGGGGCAAAAAGGCAGAAATTCCCCTGATTTTGAGGTAATAAGGCTGAAATTCCCCTTATTTTGGGGCAAAAATACAGAAATTTCGTTTATATTGGGGAAAAGGCAGAAATTGCACTTATTTTGAGTCAAAAAGGTGGAAAATCCCCTTATTTTGGGGCAAAAATGAAGCAATTTGCTTTTTTATGGCAAAAAGGTATACATTCCCTTTATTTTCGGGCAAAAGGCAGAAATTCTTTGTATTTTGGAGCAAAATTGCAGAAATTTCCCTAATTTTTGGGCAAAAAGGCAGAAATTTTCCTTATTTTGGGGTAAAACTGCAGAAATTTCACTTATTTGGCGGCAAAATGTCAGAAATTCCCCTTATTTTCGCAAAAAATGCAGAAAATCCCCTTATTTTAGGGCAAAATTGCAGAAATTTCCCTTATTTGGGGGCAAAAACAGAAATTCCCCTTATTTTGGGGCAAAATTGCAGAAATTTCCCTTATTATGGGAAAAAATTGCAGAAATTTCCTTTATTTTAATGCAAAATTGCAGAAATTTCACTTATTTCAGAGAAAAAAAAGCAAAAATTCCCCTTATTTTGGGTCAAAAAGGCAGAAATTTCCCTTATTTTGGGATAAAATTGCAGAAATTTTTTCTTATTTGGGGGCAAAAAGGCAGAAAATCCACCTAATTTCGGGTAAAAAGGCAGAAATTTCTCGTATTTTGGAGCAAAATTGCAGAAACTCCCCTAATTTTGGGGCAAAAAGGCAGAATTTCCCTTTATTTTGGGGCAAAAATAGAGAAATTCTTTTTATTTTGGGGCAAAAATCAGAAATTTCCTTTATTTTGGGGCAAAATTTTAGAAATTTCTTTTATATTGTTACAGACTTGCAGAAATTTTTCTTATTTTGTGGCAAAATGGCAGAAATTCCCCATATTTTGGTGCAAAAAGGCTGAAATTCCCCTTATTTTGAGGTAAAATCCTGAAATTCCCCATATTTTGGGGCAAAAAGGCAGAAATTCCCCTCATTTGGGGGCAAAAAGGCACAAATTTCCCTTATTTTCGGGCATAATTGCAGGAATTTCATTTATTTCAGGGCAAAAAGTCAGAAATTCCTTTTATTTTCGGGCAAAAACAGAAATTTCTTTTATTTTGATACAAAATTGTAGAAATTTTCCTTATTTTGGAACAAAAAGGCAAAAATTACCCATATTTTGGGGAAAAAGGCAGAAATTCCCCTTATTTTGAGGTAAAAAGGCTGAAATTCCCGTTATTTTGGGGCAAAAAGGCAGAAATTCCCTTTACTTTGTGGCAAAAAGGCAGAAATTCCCGTTAATTGGGGCAGAAAAGCAGAAATTTTCCTTATTTAAGGGCAATAGGGCAGAAATTCCCCTTATTTTGTGGCAAAAAGGCAGAAATTCCCCTTATTTGAAGGTAAAATGCTGAAATTCCCCTTATTTTCGGCAAAAAGGCAGAAATTCCTATTATTTTGGGGCAAAATTGCAGAAATTTCAATTATTTCTGGGCAAAAAGTCAGATATTTGCCTTATTTTGGGGCAAAAAGCAGAAATTCCCTTAATTTTGGGGCCAAAAACAGAAATTCCCCTTATTTTGGGGTAAAATTGCAGAAATTTCAAATATTTCAGGGCAAAAAGGCAGAAATTCCACTTTATTTCGGACAATAACGCAGAAATTCCCCGTATTTTAAAGCTAAATTTCAGAAATTCCCCTTATATTGGTGCAAAAATGGAGAAATTCCCTTTATTTTTGTGCAATAAGGCAGATTTCCCCGTATTTTGAAGGAAAATTGCACATATTTCCCTAATTTTAAAGGAAAATGCAGAAATTCACATTATTTTGGAACAAAAAGACAGAAATTCTCCTTATTTCAGGGCAAAAAGTCAGAAATTCCCCTTATTTTGGGGTAAAATTGCAGAAATTTTCTTTATTTTGGGGCAAAATTGCAGAAATTTCTCTTATTTTGGGGCAAAATTGCAGAAATTTCACTTATTTCAGGGAAAAAGTGCAGAAATTTCTCTTATTTTGGGGCAAAAAGGCAGAAATTTCTTTTATTTTGGTACAAAATTGCAAAAATTTTCTTTATTTTGGGGCAAAATTGCAGAAATTTCCCTTATTTTGGGGCAAAATTGCAGAAATTTCACTTATTTCAGGGAAAAAGTGCAGAAATTTCTCTTATTTTGGGGCAAAAAGGCAGAAATTTCTTTTATTTTGGTACAAAATTGCAGAAATTTTCTTTATTTTGGGGCAAAAATGAAGAAATTCCCCATATTTTGGGGCAAAAATGCAGAGATTTGCCTTATTATGAGGTAAAATGCTGAAATTCCCCTTATTTTGGGGCAAAAATACAGAAATTCCCTTTATTTTGTGGCAAAAAAGTCAGAAATTTCCCTTATTTTGGGACAAAATTGCAGAAATTTCACTTATTTTAGGGCAAAATTCAAAAATTCCTTTTATTTTGGGGCAAAAAGACAGAAATTCCGTTCATTTTTAGGTAAAAAGGCAGAAATTTCACTTATTTTGAGGTAAGAAGGCAGAAATTCCTCTTATTTTGGGGCAAAAATGAAGAAATTTCTCTTTTTTGTGGCAAAAGGTATACATTCCCCTTATTTTCGGGCAAAAAAGCAGAAATTCCCCCTATTTTGGAGCAGAATTGAAGAAGATCCCCTAATTGTGGGGCAAAAAGGCAGAAATTCCCTATATGTTGGGGCAAAAAGACAGAAATTCTCCTTATTTTGGGGCAAAACTCAGATATTCCACTTATTTTGGGGCAAAATTCCAGAAATTTCCCTTATTTTGGGGCAAAATTGCAGAAATTTTACTTATTTTGGGGCACAATTGGAGAAATTTCACTTATTTCAGATAAAAATGGCAGAAATTTTTCTTATTTTGGGGCAAAAAGGCAGAAATTCCTAATATTTTGTGGCAAAAATGCAGAAATTCCCCTTATTTTGAGGTAAAAAGGCTGAAATTCCCCTTATTTTAGGGCAAAAAGGCAGAAATTTCCCTTATTTTGGGGCAAAATTGCAAACATTTAACTTATTTCAGGGTAATAAGTCAGAAATTTTTCTTATTTTGGGGCAAAAAACACAGAAATTCCCTTTGTTTTGGAAGGAAAATACAGAAATTCCACTTCTTTAGAGGCAAAAAGGCAAAAATTCCCCTTATTTTGAAGCAAAAATGAAGAAATTCCCCTAATTGTTGGGCAAAAAGGCAGAAATTCCCTATATGTTGGGGCAAAAAGACAGAAATTCTCCTTATTTTGGGACAAAACTCAGAAATTCCAGTTATTTTGGGGCAAAATTGCAGGAATTTACCTTATTTTGAGGCAAAATTGCAGAAATTTCCCTTATTTGAGGCAAAATTGCAGAAATTTCACTTATTTTCAGGTAAAAAGGCTGAAATATCCTTTATTTTGGGGCAAAAAGGAAGAAATTCCCTTTATTTTGGGGCAAAATTGCAGAAATTTTCCTTATATTGGGGCAAAAGGGCTGAAATTCTTATTTGGAGGTAAAATGCTGAAATTCCCCATATTTTGGGGCAAAAGGCAAAACTTCTTCTTATTTTGGGGCAAAGAGGCACAAATTTCCCTTATTTTCGGGCAAAATTGCAGAAATTTCATTTATTTCAGGGCAAAAAGTCAGAAATTCCTTTTATTTTGGGGCAAAGAGCAGAAATTTCTTTTATTATGGTACAAAATTGAAGAAATTTTTCTTATTTTGAAACAAAAAGGCAGAAAATTCCCCTTATTTTGAGGCAAAAGGCAGAAATTATTCTCAATTTGAGGTAAAATGCAGAAATTCCCTTTATTTTGGGGCTAAAAAACAGAAATTCCCTGTATTTTGAAGCAAAATTGCAGAAATTCTCATAATTTTCAGGCAAAAAGGCAGAAATTCTCCTTATTATGGGGCAAAAAGACAGAAAATCTCCTTTTTCGGGAGCAAACAGTCAGAAATTCCCCTTATTTTGGGGCAAAATTGCAGAAATTTCCTTTACATTGGGGCAAAATGGTAGAAATTTCCTTTATTTTGGGGCAAAATTGCAGAAATTTCACGTATTTCAGGGAAAATAGGCAGAAATTTTTTTTGGGGGGCAAAAAGGCAGAAATTTTTTTTATTTTGGTACAAAATTGCAGAAATTTTTCTTATTTTGGGGCAAAAAGTCAGAAATTCCCTATATTTTGGGGCAAAAAGGCAGAAATTCCCCTTATTTTGAGGTAAAAAGGCTGAAATTCCCCTTATTTTGGGGCAAAAAGACAGAAATTTCGTTTATTTTGGGGAAAAGGCAGAAATTGCACTTATTTTGAGTCAAAAAGGTGGAAATTCCCCTTATTTTGGGGCAAAAATGAAGAAATTTGCTTTTTTATGTCAAAAAGGTATACATTCCCTTTATTTTCGGGCAAAAAGGCAGAAATTCTTTGTATTTTGGAGCAAAATTGCAGAAATTCCCCTAATTTTTGCGCAAAAAGGCAGAAATTTTCCTTATTTTGGGGTAAAACTGCAGAAATTTCACTTATTTTGCAGCAAAATGTCAGAAATTCCTTTTATTTTTGGCAAAAAATGCAGAAAATCCCCTTATTTTAGGGCAAAATTGCAGAAATTTCCCTTATTTGGGGGCAAAAACAGAAATTCCCCTTATTTTGGGGCAAAATTGCAGAAATTTCCCTTATTATGGGAAAAAATTGCAGAAATTTCCTTTATTTTAGGGCAAAATTGCAGAAATTTCACTTATTTCAGAGAAAAAAAAGCAAAAATTCCCCTTATTTTGGGGCAAATAGGCAGAAATTTCCCTTATTTTGGGATAAAATTGCAGAAATTTTTTCTTATTTGGGGGCAAAAAGGCAGAAAATCCACTTAATTTCGGGTAAAAAGGCAGAAATTTCTCGTATTTTCGAGCAAAATTGCAGAAACTCCCCTAATTTTGGGGCAAAAAGGCAGAAATTCCCTTTATTTTGGGGCAAAAATAGAGAAATTCTTTTTATTTTGGGGCAAAAATCAGAAATTTCCTTTATTTTGGGGCAAAATTTTAGAAATTTCTTTTATATTGTTACAGACTTGCAGAAATTTTTCTTATTTTGTGGCAAAAAGGCAGAAATTCCCCATATTTTGGTGCAAAAAGGCTGAAATTCCCCTTATTTTGAGGTAAAATCCTGAAATTCCCCATATTTTGGGGCAAAAAGGCAGAAATTCCCCTCATTTGGGGGCAAAAAGGCACAAATTTCCCTTATTTTCGTGCATAATTGCAGGAATTTCATTTATTTCAGGGCAAAAAGTCAGAAATTCCTTTTATTTTCAGGCAAAAACAGAAATTTCTTTTATTTTGATACAAAATTGTAGAAATTTTCCTTATTTTGGAACAAAAAGGCAAAAATTACCCATATTTTGGGGAAAAAGGCAGAAATTCCCCTTATTTTGAGGTAAAAAGGCTGAAATTCCCGTTATTTTGGGGCAAAAAGGCAGAAATTCCCTTTACTTTGTGGCAAAAAGGCAGAAATTCCCGTTAATTGGGGCAGAAAAGCAGAAATTTTCCTTATTTAAGGGCAATAGGGCAGAAATTCCCCTTATTTTGTGGCAAAAAGGCAGAAATTCCCCTTATTTGAAGGTAAAATGCTGAAATTCCCCTTATTTTCGGCAAAAAGGCAGAAATTCCTATTATTTTGGGGCAAAATTGCAGAAATTTCAATTATTTCTGGGCAAAAAGTCAGATATTTGCCTTATTTTGGGGCAAAAAGCAGAAATTCCCTTAATTTTGGGGCCAAAAACAGAAATTCCCCTTATTTTGGGGTAAAATTGCAGAAATTTCAAATATTTCAGGGCAAAAAGGCAGAAATTCCACTTTATTTCGGACAATAACGCAGAAATTCCCTGTATTTTAAAGCTAAATTTCAGAAATTCCCCTTATATTGGTGCAAAAATGGAGAAATTCCCTTTATTTTTGTGCAATAAGGCAGATTTCCCCGTATTTTGAAGCAAAATTGCACATATTTCCCTAATTTTGAAGGAAAATGCAGAAATTCACATTATTTTGGAACAAAAAGACAGAAATTCTCCTTATTTCAGGGCAAAAAGTCAGAAATTCCCCTTCTTTTGGGGTAAAATTGCAGAAATTTTCTTTATTTTGGGGCAAAATTGCAGAAATTTCTCTTATTTTGGGGCAAAATTGCAGAAATTTCACTTATTTCAGGGAAAAAGTGCAGAAATTTCTCTTATTTTGGGGCAAAAAGGCAGAAATTTCTTTTATTTTGGTACAAAATTGCAGAAATTTTCTTTATTTTGGGGCAAAATTGCAGAAATTTCCCTTATTTTGGGGCAAAATTGCAGAAATTTCACTTATTTCAGGGAAAAAGTGCAGAAATTTCTCTTATTTTGGGGCAAAAAGGCAGAAATTTCTTTTATTTTGGTACAAAATTGCAAAACTTTTCTTTATTTTGGGGCAAAATTGCAGAAATTTCCCTTATTTTGGGGCAAAATTGCAGAAATTTCACTTATTTCAGGGAAAAAGTGCAGAAATTTCTCTTATTTTGGGGCAAAAAGGCAGAAATTTCTTTTATTTTGGTACAAAATTGCAGAAATTTTCTTTATTTTGGGGCAAAAATGAAGAAATTTCCCATATTTTGGGGCAAAAAGGCAGAGATTTGCCTTATTATGAGGTAAAATGCTGAAATTCCCCTTATTTTGGGGCAAAAATACAGAAATTCCCTTCATTTTGTGGCAAAAAGGCAGAAATTTCCCTTATTTTGGGGCAAAATTGCAGAAATTTCACTTATTTCAGGGCAAAATTCAAAAATTCCTTTTATTTTGGGGCAAAAAGACAGAAATTCCGTTCATTTTTAGGTAAAAAGGCAGAAATTTCACTTATTTTGAGGGAAGAAGGCAGAAATTCCTCTTATTTTGGGGCAAAAATGACGAAATTTCTCTTTTTTGTGGCAAAAGGTATACATTCCCCTTATTTTCGGGCAAAAAAGCAGAAATTCCCCCTATTTTGGAGCAGAATTGAAGAAAATCCCCTAATTGTGGGGCAAAAAGGCAGAAATTCCCTATATGTTGGGGCAAAAAGACAGAAATTCTCCTTATTTTGGGGCAAAACTCAGAAATTCCACTTATTTTGGGGCAAAATTCCAGAAATTTCCCTTATTTTGGGGCAAAATTGCAGAAATTTTACTTATTTTGGGGCACAATTGGAGAAATTTCACTTATTTCAGGTAAAAATGGCAGAAATTTTTTTTATTTTGGGGCAAAAAGGCAGAAATTCCTAATATTTTGTGGCAAAAATGCAGAAATTCCCCTTATTTTGAGGTTAAAATGCTGAAATTTTCCTTATTTTGGGGCAAAAAGGCAGAAATTTCCCTTATTTTGGGGCAAAATTGCAAACATTTCACTAATTTCAGGGTAATAAGTCAGAAATTTTCCTTATTTTGGGGAAAAAAACACAGAAATTCCCTTTGTTTTGGAAGGAAAATACAGAAATTCCACTTCTTTAGAGGCAAAAAGGCAGAAATTCCCCTTATTTTGAAGCAAAAATGAAGAAATTCCCCTAATTGTTGGGCAAAAAGGCAGAAATTCCCTATATGTTGGGGCAAAAAGACAGAAATTATCCTTATTTTGGGACAAAACTCAGAAATTCCACTTATTTTGGGGCAAAATTGCAGGAATTTACCTTATTTTGAGGCAAAATTGCAGAAATTTCCCTTATTTGGGGCAAAATTGCAGAAATTTTCCTTATTTTGGGGCAAAAAGGCTGAAATTCTTATTTTGAGGTAAAATGCTGAAATTCCCCATATTCTGGGGCAAAAGGCAAAACTTCTTCTTATTTTGGGGCAAAGAGGCACAAATTTCCCTTATTTTCGGGCAAAATTGCAGAAATTTCATTTATTTCAGGGCAAAAAGTCAGAAATTCCTTTTATTTTGGGGCAAAGAGCAGAAATTTCTTTTATTATGGTACAAAATTGAAGAAATTTATCTTATTTTGAAACAAAAAGGCAGAAAATTCCCCTTATTTTGAGGCAAAAGGCAGAAATTATTCTCAATTTGAGGTAAAATGCAGAAATTCCCTTTATTTGGGGGCTAAAAGGCAGAAATTCCCTGTATTTTGAAGCAAAATTGCAGAAATTCTCTTAATTTTCGGGCAAAAAGGCAGAAATTCTCCTTATTTTGGGGCAAAAAGACAGAAAATCTCCTTTTTCGGGAGCAAACAGTCAGAAATTCCCCTTATTTTGGGGCAAAATTGCAGAAATTTCCTTTACATTGGGGCAAAATTGCAGAAATTTCCCTTATTTTGGGGCAAAATTGCAGAAATTTCAGGTATTTGAGAAAAAAAGGCAGAAATTTTTTTTGGGGGGGCAAAAAGGCAGAAATTTTTTTTATTTTGGTACAAATTTGCAGAAATTTTTCTTATTTTGGGGCAAAAAGTCAGAAATTCCCCATATTTTGGGGCAAAAATGCAGAAATTCCCCTTATTTTGAGGTAATAAGGCTGAAATTCCCCTTATTTTGGGGCAAAAAGGCAGAAATTTCGTTTATTTTGGGGAAAAGGCAGAAATTGCACTTATTTTGAGTCAAAAAGGTGGAAAATCCCCTTATTTTGGGGCAAAAATGAAGAAATTTGCTTTTTTATGGCAAAAAGTTATACATTCCCTTTATTTTCGGGCAAAAAGGCAGAAATTCTTTGTATTTTGGAGCAAAATTGCAGAAATTCCCCTAATTTTTGGGCAAAAAGGCAAAAATTTTCCTTATTTTGGGGTAAAACTGCAGAAATTTCACTTATTTTGCGGCAAAATGTCAGAAATTCCCCTTATTTTTGGCAAAAAATGCAGAAAATCCCCTTATTTTAGGGCAAAATTGCAGAAATTTCCCTTATTTGGGGACAAAAACAGAAATTCCCCTTATTTTGGGGCAAAATTGCAGAAATTTCCCTTATTATGGGGAAAAATTGCAGAAATTTCCCTAATTTTAGGGCAAAATTGCAGAAATTTCACTTATTTCAGAGAAAAAAAGCAAAATTTTTTCTTATTTTGGGGCAAAAAGGCAGAAATTCCCATTATTTTGGGGCAATAAGGCAGAAATTCACCTTATTTTGGGGTAAAATTGCAGAAATTTCACATATTTCGGAGCAAAATTGCAGAAATTCCCCTTATTTTGGGGCAAAAAGGCAGAAATTTCCCTTATTTTGGGATAAAATTGCAGAAATTTCCCTTATTTGGAGGCAAAAAGGCAGAAAATCCACTTAATTTCGGGTAAAAAGGCAGAAATTTCTCGTATTTTGGAGCAAAATTGCAGAAACTCCCCTAATTTTGGGGCTAAAAGGCAGAATTTCCCTTTATTTTGGGGCAAAAATAGAGAAATTCTTTTTATTTTGGGGCAAAAATCAGAAATTTCCTTTATTTTGGGGCAAAATTTTAGAAATTTCTTTTATATTGTTACAGACTTGCAGAAATTTTTCTTATTTTGTGGCAAAAAGGCAGAAATTCCCCATATTTTGGTGCAAAAAGGCTGAAATTCCCCTTATTTTGAGGTAAAATCCTGAAATTCCCCATATTTTGGGGCAAAAAGGCAGAAATTCCCCTCATTTGGGGGCAAAAAGGTACAAATTTCCCTTATTTTCGGGCATAATTGCAGGAATTTCATTTATTTCAGGGCAAAAAGTCAGAAATTCCTTTTATTTTCGGGCAAAAACAGAAATTTCTTTTATTTTGATACAAAATTGTAGAAATTTTCCTTATTTTGGAACAAAAAGGCAAAAATTACCCATATTTTGGGGAAAAAGGCAGAAATTCCCCTTATTTTGAGGTAAAAAGGCTGAAATTCCCGTTATTTTGGGGCAAAAAGGCAGAAATTCCCTTTACTTTGTGGCAAAAAGGCAGAAATTCCCGTTAATTGGGGCAGAAAAGCAGAAATTTTCCTTATTTAAGGGCAATAGGGCAGAAATTCCCCTTATTTTGTGGCAAAAAGGCAGAAATTCCCCTTATTTGAAGGTAAAATGCTGAAATTCCCCTTATTTTCGGCAAAAAGGCAGAAATTCCTATTATTTTGGGGCAAAATTGCAGAAATTTCAATTATTTCTGGACAAAAAGTCAGATATTTGCCTTATTTTGGGGCAAAAAGCAGAAATTCCCTTAATTTTGGGGCCAAAAACAGAAATTCCCCTTATTTTGGGGTAAAATTGCAGAAATTTCAAATATTTCAGGGCAAAGAGGCAGAAATTCCACTTTATTTCGGACAATAACGCAGAAATTCCCCGTATTTTAAAGCTAAATTTCAGAAATTCCCCTTATATTGGTGCAAAAATGGAGAAATTCCCATTATTTTTGTGCAATAAGGCAGATTTCCCCGTATTTTGAAGCAAAATTGCACATATTTCCCTAATTTTGAAGGAAAATGCAGAAATTCACATTATTTTGGAACAAAAAGACAGAAATTCTCCTTATTTCAGGGCAAAAAGTCAGAAATTCCCCTTATTTTGGGGTAAAATTGCAGAAATTTTCTTTATTTTGGGGCAAAATTGCAGAAATTTCTCTTATTTTGGGGCAAAATTGCAGAAATTTCACTTATTTCAGGGAAAAAGTGCAGAAATTTCTCTTATTTTGGGGCAAAAAGGCAGAAATTTCTTTTATTTTGGTACAAAATTGCAGAAATTTTCTTTATTTTGGGGCAAAATTGCAGAAATTTCCCTTATTTTGGGGCAAAATTGCAGAAATTTCACTTATTTCAGGGAAAAAGTGCAGAAATTTCTCTTATTTTGGGGCAAAAAGGCAGAAATTTCTTTTATTTTGGTACAAAATTGCAGAAATTTTCTTTATTTTGGGGCAAAAATGAAGAAATTCCCCATATTTTGGGGCAAAAAGGCAGAGATTTGCCTTATTATGAGGTAAAATGCTGAAATTCCCCTTATTTTGGGGCAAAAATACAGAAATTCCCTTTATTTTGTGGCAAAAAAGGAAGAAATTTCCCTTATTTTGGGACAAAATTGCAGAAATTTCACTTATTTTAGGGCAAAATTCAAAAATTCCTTTTATTTTGGGGCAAAAAGACAGAAATTCCGTTCATTTTTAGGTAAAAAGGCAGAAATTTCACTTATTTTGAGGTAAGAAGGCAGAAATTCCTCTTATTTTGCGGCAAAAATGAAGAAATTTCTCTTTTTTGTGGCAAAAGGTATACATTCCCCTTATTTTCGGGCAAAAAAGCAGAAATTCCCCGTATTTTGGAGCAGAATTGAAGAAGATCCCCTAATTGTGGGGCAAAAAGGCAGAAATTCCCTATATGTTGGGGCAAAAAGACAGAAATTCTCCTTATTTTGGGGCAAAACTCAGAAATCCCACTTATTTTGGGGCAAAATTCCAGAAATTTCCCTTATTTTGGGGCAAAATTGCAGAAATTTTACTTATTTTGGGGCACAATTGGAGAAATTTCACTTATTTCAGGTAAAAATGGCAGAAATTTTTCTTATTTTGGGGCAAAAAGGCAGAAATTCCTAATATTTTGTGGCAAAAATGCAGAAATTCCCCTTATTTTGAGGTAAAAAGGCTGAAATTCCCCTTATTTTAGGCCAAAAAGGCAGAAATTTCCCTTATTTTGGGGCAAAATTGCAAACATTTAACTTATTTCAGGGTAATAAGTCAGAAATTTTCCTTATTTTGGGGCAAAAAACACAGAAATTCCCTTTGTTTTGGAAGGAAAATACAGAAATTCCACTTCTTTAGAGGCAAAAAGGCAAAAATTCCCCTTATTTTGAAGCAAAAATGAAGAAATTCCCCTAATTGTTGGGCAAAAAGGCAGAAATTCCCTATATGTTGGGGCAAAAAGACAGAAATTCTCCTTATTTTGGGACAAAACTCAGAAATTCCACTTATTTTGGGGCAAAATTGCAGGAATTTACCTTATTTTGAGGCAAAATTGCAGAAATTTCCCTTATTTGGGGCAAAATTGCAGAAATTTCACTTATTTTCAGGTAAAAAGGCTGAAATATCCTTTATTTTGGGGCAAAAAGGAAGAAATTCCCCTTATTTTGGGGCAAAATTGCAGAAATTTTCCTTATTTTGGGGCAAAAGGGCTGAAATTCTTATTTTGAGGTAAAATGCTGAAATTCCCCATATTTTGGGGCAAAAGGCAAAACTTCTTTTTATTTTGGGGCAAAGAGGCACAAATTTCCCTTATTTTCGGGCAAAATTGCAGAAATTTCATTTATTTCAGGGCAAAAAGTCAGAAATTCCTTTTATTTTGGGGCAAAGAGCAGAAATTTCTTTTATTATGGTACAAAATTGAAGAAATTTTTCTTATTTTGAAACAGAAAGGCAGAAAATTCCCTTTATTTTGAGGCAAAAGGCAGAAATTATTCTCAATTTGAGGTAAAATGCAGAAATTCCCTTTATTTTGGGGCTAAAAAACAGAAATTCCCTGTATTTTGAAGCAAAATTGCAGAAATTCTCATAATTTAGGGGCAAAAAGGCAGAAATTCTCCTTATTATGGGGCAAAAAGACAGAAAATCTCCTTTTTCGGGAGCAAACATTCAGAAATTCCTTTTATTTTGGGGCAAAATTGCAGAAATTTCCTTTACATTGGGGCAAAATTGTAGAAATTTCCCTTATTTTGGGGCAAAATTGCAGAAATTTCACGTATTTCAGGGAAAATAGGCAGAAATTTTTTTTGGGGTCAAAAAGGCAGAAATTTTTTTTAATTTGGTACAAAATTGCAGAAATTTTTCTTATTTTGGGGCAAAAAGTCAGAAATTCCCCATATTTTGGGGCAAAAAGGCAGAAATTCCCCTTATTTTGAGGTAAAAATGCTGAAATTCCCCTTATTTTGGGGCAAAAAGACAGAAATTTCGTTTATTTTGGGGAAAAGGCAGAAATTGCACTTATTTTGAGTCAAAAAGGTGGAAATTCCCCTTATTTTGGGGCAAAAATGAAGAAATTTGCTTTTTTATGGCAAAAAGGTATACATTCCCTTTATTTTCGGGCAAAAAGGCAGAAATTCTTTGTATTTTGGAGCAAAATTGCAGAAATTCCCCTAATTTTTGGGCAAAAAGTCAGAAATTTTTCTTATTTTGGGGTAAAACTGCAGAAATTTCACTTATTTTGCGGCAAAATGTCAGAAATTCCTTTTATTTTTGGCAAAAAATGCAGAAAATCCCCTTATTTTAGGGCAAAATTGCAGAAATTTCCATTATTTGGGGGCAAAAACAGAAATTCCCCTTATTTTGGGGCAAAATTGCAGAAATTTCCCTTATTATGGGAAAAAATTGCAGAAATTTCCTTTATTTTAGGGCAAAATTGCAGAAATTTCACTTATTTCAGAGAAAAAAAAGCAAAAATTTTTCTTATTTTGGGGCAAAAAGGCAGAAATTCCCATTATTTTGGGGCAAAAATGCAGAAATTCACCTTATTTTGGGGTAAAATTGCAGAAAGTTCACATATTTCGGGGCAAAACGGCAGAAATTCCCCTTATTTTGGGGCAAAAAGGCAGAAATTTCCCTTATTTTGGGATAAAATTGCAGAAATTTTTTCTTATTTGGGGGCAAAAAGGCAGAAAATCCACTTAATTTCGGGTAAAAAGGCAGAAATTTCTCGTATTTTGGAGCAAAATTGCAGAAACTACCCTAATTTTGGGGCAAAAAGGCAGAAATTCCCTTTATTTTGGGGCAAAAATAGAGAAATTTTTTTTATTTTGGGGCAAAAATCAGAAATTTCCTTTATTTTGGGGCAAAATTTTAGAAATTTCTTTTATATTGTTACAGACTTGCAGAAATTTTTCTTATTTTGTGGCAAAATGGCAGAAATTCCCCATATTTTGGTGCAAAAAGGCTGAAATTCCCCTTATTTTGAGGTAAAATCCTGAAATTAACCATATTTTGGGGCAAAAAGGCAGAAATTCCCCTCATTTGGGGGCAAAAAGGCACAAATTTCCCTGATTTTCGGGCATAATTGCAGGAATTTCATTTATTTCAGGGCAAAATTCAGAAATTCCTTTTATTTTCGGGCAAAAAGAGAAATTTCTTTTATTTTGATACAAAATTGTAGAAATTTTCCTTATTTTGGAACAAAAAGGCAAAAATTACCCATATTTTGGGGAAAAAGGCAGAAATTCCCCTTATTTTGAGGTAAAAAGGCTGAAATTCCTGTTATTTTGGGGCAAAAAGGCATAAATTCCCTTTACTTTGTGGCAAAAAGGCAGAAATTCCCGTTAATTGGGGCAGAAAAGCAGAAATTTTCCTTATTTAAGGGCAATAGGGCAGAAATTCCCCTTATTTTGTGGCAAAAAGGAAGAAATTCCCCTTATTTGAAGGTAAAATGCTGAAATTCCCCTTATTTTCGGCAAAAAGGCAGAAATTCCTATTATTTTGGGGCAAAATTGCAGAAATTTCAATTATTTCTGGGCAAAAAGTCAGATATTTGCCTTATTTTGGGGCAAAAAGCAGAAATTCCCTTAATTTTGGGGCCAAAAACAGAAATTCCCCTTATTTTGGGGTAAAATTGCAGAAATTTCAAATATTTCAGGGCAAAAAGGCAGAAATTCCACTTTATTTCGGACAATAACGCAGAAATTCCCCGTATTTTAAAGCTAAATTTCAGAAATTCCCCTTATATTGGTGCAAAAATGGAGAAATTCCCTTTATTTTTGTGCAATAAGGCAGATTTCCCCGTATTTTGAAGCAAAATTGCACATATTTCCCTAATTTTGAAGGAAAATGCAGAAATTCACATTATTTTGGAACAAAAAGACAGAAATTCTCCTTATTTCAGGGCAAAAAGTCAGAAATTCCCCTTATTTTGGGGTAAAATTGCAGAAATTTTCTTTATTTTGGGGCAAAATTGCAGAAATTTCTCTTATTTTGGGGCAAAATTGCAGAAATTTCACTTATTTCAGGGAAAAAGTGCAGAAATTTCTCTTATTTTGGGGCAAAAAGGCAGAAATTTCTTTTATTTTGGTACAAAATTGCAGAAATTTTCTTTATTTTGGGGCAAAATTGCAGAAATTTCCCTTATTTTGGGGCAAAATTGCAGAAATTTCACTTATTTCAGGGAAAAAGTGCAGAAATTTCTCTTATTTTGGGGCAAAAAGGCAGAAATTTCTTTTATTTTGGTACAAAATTGCAGAAATTTTCTTTATTTTGGGGCAAAAATGAAGAAATTCCCCATATTTTGGGGCAAAAAGGCAGAGATTTGCCTTATTATGAGGTAAAATGCTGAAATTCCCCTTATTTTGGGGCAAAAATTCAAAAATTCCTTTTATTTTGGGGCAAAAAGACAGAAATTCCGTTCATTTTTAGGTAAAAAGGCAGAAATTTCACTTATTTTGAGGGAAGAAGGCAGAAATTCCTCTTATTTTGGGGCAAAAATGACGAAATTTCTCTTTTTTGTGGCAAAAGGTATACATTCCCCTTATTTTCGGGCAAAAAAGCAGAAATTCCCCGTATTTTGGAGCACAATTGCAGAAAATCCCCTAATTGTGGGGCAAAAAGGCAGAAATTCCCATTATTTTGATGGCAAAAAGGCAGGAATTCACCTTATTTTGGGCTAAAATTGCAGAAATTTCACATTTTTCAGGGCAAAAAGGCAGAAATTTCCCTTCATTTGGGGCAAAAATGAAGAAATTTCCCTTTTTTATGGCAAAAAGTTATGCATTCCCCTTATTTTCGGCAAAAAGGCAGAAATTCCCCGTATTTTGGAGCAAAATTTCAGAAATTCCCCTAATTGTGGGGCAAAGGTAGAAATTCTCATTATTTTGGGGCAAAACTCAGAAATTCCACTTATTTTGGGGCAAAATTCCAGAAATTTCCCTTATTTTGGGGCAAAATTGCAGAAATTTCACTTATTTTGGGGCAAAATTGCAGAAATTTCACTTATTTCAGGTAAAAATGGCAGAAATTTTTCTTATTTTGGGGCAAAAAGGCAGAATTTCCTAATATTTTGTGGCAAAAATGCAGAAATTCCCCTTATTTTGAGATAAAAAGGCTTAAATTCCCCTTATTTGGGGGCAAAAAGGCAGAAATTTTTCTTATTTTGGGGCAAAATTGCAGACATTTCACTTATTTCAGGGTAATAAGTCAGAAATTTTCCTTATTTTGGGGCAAAAAAGACAGAAATTCCCTTTGTTTTGGGGGGAAAATACAGAAATTCCACTTCTTTGAAGGCAAAAAGGCAGAAATTCCCCTTATTTTGGAGCAAAAATGAAGAAATTCCCCTAATTGTTGGGCAAAAAGGCAGAAATTCTCCTTGTTTTGGGGCAAAACTCAGAAATTCCACTTATTTTGGGGCAAAATTCCAGAAATTTCCCTTATTTTGGGTCAAAATTGCAGAAATTTCACTTATTTCAGGTAAAAATGGCAGAAATTTTTCTTATTTTGGGGCAAAAAGGCAGAAATTCCTAATATTTTGTGGCAAAAATGCAGAAATTCCCCTTATTTTGAGGTAAAAAGGCTGAAATTCCCCTTATTTTGGGGCAAAAAGGCAGAAATTTCCCTTATTTTGGGGCAAAATTGCAAACATTTAACTTATTTCAGGGTAATAAGTCAGAAATTTTCCTTATTTTGGGGCAAAAAACACAGAAATTCCCTTTGTTTTGGAAGGAAAATACAGAAATTCCACTTCTTTAGAGGCAAAAAGGCAGAAATTCCCCTTATTTTGAAGCAAAAATGAAGAAATTCCCCTAATTGTTGGGCAAAAAGGCAGAAATTCCCTATATGTTGGGGCAAAAAGACAGAAATTCTCCTTATTTTGGGACAAAACTCAGAAATTCCACTTATTTTGGGGCAAAATTGCAGGAATTTACCTTATTTTGAGGCAAAATTGCAGAAATTTCCCTTATTTGGGGCAAAATTGCAGAAATTTCACTTATTTTCAGGTAAAAAGGCTGAAATATCCTTTATTTTGGGGCAAAAAGGAAGAAATTCCCCTTATTTTGGGGCAAAATTGCAGAAATTTTCCTTATTTTGGGGCAAAAAGGCTGAAATTCTTATTTTGAGGTAAAATGCTGAAATTCCCCATATTTTGGGGCAAAAGGCAAAACTTCTTCTTATTTTGGGGCAAAGAGGCACAAATTTCCCTTATTTTCGGGCAAAATTGCAGAAATTTCATTTATTTCAGGGCAAAAAGTCAGAAATTCCTTTTATTTTGGGGCAAAGAGCAGAAATTTATTTTGGTACAAAATTGAAGAAATTTATCTTATTTTGAAACAAAAAGGCAGAAAATTCCCCTTATTTTGAGGCAAAAGGCAGAAATTATTCTCAATTTGAGGTAAAATGCAGAAATTCCCTTTATTTTGGGGCTAAAAGGCAGAAATTCCCTGTATTTTGAAGCAAAATTGCAGAAATTCTCTTAATTTTCAGGCAAAAAGGCAGAAATTCTCCTTATTTTGGGGCAAAAAGACAGAAAATCTCCTTTTTCGGGAGCAAACAGTCAGAAATTCCCCTTATTTTGGGGCAAAATTGCAGAAATTTCCTTTACATTGGGGCAAAATTGCAGAAATTCCCCTAATTTTTGGGCAAAAAGGCAGAAATTTTCCTTATTTTGGGGTAAAACTGCAGAAATTTCACTTATTTTGCGGCAAAATGTCAGAAATTCTCCTTATTTTTGGCAAAAAATGCAGAAAATCCCCTTATTTTAGGGCAAAATTGCAGAAATTTCCCTTATTTGGGGACAAAAACAGAAATTCCCCTTATTTTGGGGCAAAATTGCAGAAATTTCCCTTATTATGGGGAAAAATTGCAGAAATTTCCCTTATTTTAGGGCAAAATTGCAGAAATTTTACTTATTTCAGAGAAAAAAAGCAAAAATTTTTCTTATTTTGGGGCAAAAAGGCAGAAATTCCCATTATTTTGGGGCAAAAATGCAGAAATTCACCTAATTTTGGGGTAAAATTGCAGAAAATTCACATATTTCAGGGCAAAACGGCAGAAATTCCCCTTATTTTGGGGCAAAAAGGCAGAAATTTCCCTTATTTTGGGATAAAATTGCAGAAATTTCCCTTATTTGGAGGCAAAAAGGCAGAAAATCCACTTAATTTCGGGTAAAAAGGCAGAAATTTCTCGTATTTTGGAGCAAAATTGCAGAAACTCCCCTAATTTTGGGGCTAAAAGGCAGAATTTCCCTTTATTTTGGGGCAAAAATAGAGAAATTCTTTTTATTTTGGGGCAAAAATCAGAAATTTCCTTTATTTTGGGGCAAAATTTTAGAAATTTCTTTTATATTGTTACAGACTTGCAGAAATTTTTCTTATTTTGTGGCAAAATGGCAGAAATTCCCCATATTTTGGTGCAAAAAGGCTGAAATTCCCCTTATTTTGAGGTAAAATCCTGAAATTCCCCATATTTTGGGGCAAAAAGGCAGAAATTCCCCTCATTTGGGGGCAAAAAGGCACAAATTTCCCTTATTTTCGGGCATAATTGCAGCAATTTCATTTATTTCAGGGCAAAAAGTCAGAAATTCCTTTTATTTTCGGGCAAAAACAGAAATTTCTTTTATTTTGATACAAAATTGTAGAAATTTTCCTTATTTTGGAACAAAAAGGCAAAAATTACCCATATTTTGGGGAAAAAGGCAGAAATTCCCCTTATTTTGAGGTAAAAAGGCTGAAATTCCCGTTATTTTGGGGCAAAAAGGCAGAAATTCCCTTTACTTTGTGGCAAAAAGGCAGAAATTCCCGTTAATTGGGGCAGAAAAGCGAAATTTTCCTTATTTAAGGGCAATAGGGCAGAAATTCCCCTTATTTTGTGGCAAAAAGGCATAAATTCCCCTTATTTGAAGGTAAAATGCTGAAATTCCCCTTATTTTCGGCAAAAAGGCAGAAATTCCTATTATTTTGGGGCAAAATTGCAGAAATTTCAATTATTTCTGGGCAAAAAGTCAGATATTTGCCTTATTTTAGGGCAAAAAGCAGAAATTCCCTTAATTTTGGGGCCAAAAACAGAAATTCCCCTTATTTTGGGGTAAAATTGCAGAAATTTCAAATATTTCAGGGCAAAAAGGCAGAAATTCCACTTTATTTCGGACAATAACGCAGAAATTCCCCGTATTTTAAAGCTAAATTTCAGAAATTTTCCTTATATTGGTGCAAAAATGGAGAAATTCCCTTTATTTTTGTGCAATAAGGCAGATTTCCCCGTATTTTGAAGCAAAATTGCACATATTTCCCTAATTTTGAAGGAAAATGCAAGAATTCACATTATTTTGGAACAAAAAGACAGAAATTCTCCTTATTTCAGGGCAAAAAGTCAGAAATTCCCCTTATTTTGGGGTAAAATTGCAGAAATTTTCTTTATTTTGGGGTAAAATTTCAGAAATTTCCCTTATTTTGGGGCAAAATTGCAGAAATTTCACTTATTTCAGGGAAAAAGTGCAGAAATTTCTCTTATTTTGGGGCAAAAAGGCAGAAATTTCTTTTATTTTGGTACAAAATTGCAGAAATTTTCTTTATTTTGGGGCAAAAATGAAGAAATTCCCCATATTTTGGGGCAAAAAGGCAGAGATTCGCCTTATTATGAGGTAAAATGCTGAAATTCCCCTTATTTTGGGGCAAAAATACAGAAATTCCCTTTATTTTGTGGCAAAAAGGCAGAAATTTCCCTTATTTTGGGGCAAAATTGCAGAAATTTCACTTATTTCAGGGCAAAATTCAAAAATTCCTTTTATTTTTGGGCAAAAAGACAGAAATTTTGTTTATTTTTGGGTAAAAAGGCAGAAATTTCACTTATTGTGAGGTAAGAAGGCAGAAATTCCTCTTATTTTGGGGCAAAAATGAAGAAATTTCCCTTTTTTTGTGGCAAAAGGTATATATTCTCCTTATTTTCGGGCAAAAAAGCAGAAATATCCCGTTTTTTGGAGCACAATTGCAGAAAATCCCCTAATTGTGGGGCAAAAAGGCAGAAATTCCCTATATGTTAGAGCAAAAAGACAGAAATTCTCCTTATTTTGGGGAAAAACTCAGAAATTCCACTTATTTTGGGGCAAATTCCAGAAATTTCCCTTATTTTGGGGCAAAATTGCAGAAATTTCACTTATTTTGGGGCAAAATTGCAGAAATTTCACTTATTTCAGATAAAAAAAAGGCAGAAATTTTTCTTATTTTGGGGCAAAAAGGCAGAAATTCCTAATATTTTGTGGCAAAAATGCAGAAATTCCCCTTATTTTGAGGTAAAAAGGCTGAAATTCCCCTTATTTTGGGGCAAAAATACAGAAATTCCCTTTATTTTGTGGCAAAAAGGCAGAAATTTCCCTAATTTTGGGGCAAAATTGCAGAAATTTCACTTATTTCAGGGCAAAATTCAAAAATTCCTTTTATTTTGGGGCAAAAAGACAGAAATTCCGTTCATTTTTAGGTAAAAAGGCAGAAATTTCACTTATTTTGAGGGAAGAAGGCAGAAATTCCTCTTATTTTGGGGTAAAAATGAAGAAAGTTCTCTTTTTTGTGGCAAAAGGTATACATTCCCCTTATTTTCGGGCAAAAAAGCAGAAATTCCCCCTATTTTGGAGCAGAATTGAAGAAAATCCCCTAATTGTGGGGCAAAAAGGCAGAAATTCCCTATATGTTGGGGCAAAAAGACAGAAATTCTCCTTATTTTGGGGCAAAACTCAGAAATTCCACTTATTTTGGGGCAAAATTCCAGAAATTTCCCTTATTTTGGGGCAAAATTGCAGAAATTTTACTTATTTTGGGGCACAATTGCAGAAATTTCACTTATTTCAGGTAAAAATGGCAGAAATTTTTCTTATTTTGGGGCAAAAAGGCAGAAATTCCTAATATTTTGTGGCAAAAATGCAGAAATTCCCCTTATTTTGAGGTAAAAAGGCTGAAATTCCCCTTATTTGGGGGCAAAAAGGCAGAAATTTCCCTTATTTTGGGGCAAAATTGCAAACATTTCACTTATTTCAGGGTAATAAGTCAGAAATTTTCCTTATTTTGGGGCAAAAAACACAGAAATTCCCTTTGTTTTGAAAGGAAAATACAGAAATTCCACTTCTTTAGAGGCAAAAAGGCAGAAATTCCCCTTATTTTGAAGCAAAAATGAAGAAATTCCCCTAATTGTTGGGCAAAAAGGCAGAAATTCCCTATATGTTGGGGCAAAAAGACAGAAATTCTCCTTATTTTGGGACAAAACTCAGAAATTCCACTTATTTTGGGGCAAAATTGCAGGAATTTACCTTATTTTGAGGCAAAATTGCAGAAATTTTCCTTATTTGGGGCATAATTGCAGAAATTTCACTTATTTTCAGGTAAAAAGGCTGAAATATCCTTTATTTTGGGGCAAAAAGGAAGAAATTCCCCTTATTTTGGGGCAAAATTGCAGAAATTTTCCTTATTTTGGGGCAAAAAGGCTGAAATTCTTATTTTGAGGTAAAATGCTGAAATTCCCCATATTTTGGGGCAAAAGGCAAAACTTCTTTTTATTTTGGGGCAAAGAGGCACAAATTTCCCTTATTTTCGGGCAAAATTGCAGAAATTTCATTTATTTCAGGGCAAAAAGTCAGAAATTCCTTTTATTTTGGGGCAAAGAGCAGAAATTTCTTTTATTATGGTACAAAATTGAAGAAATTTATCTTATTTTGAAACAAAAAGGCAGAAAATTCCCCTTATTTTGAGGCAAAAGGCAGAAATTATTCTCAATTTGAGGTAAAATGCAGAAATTCCCTTTATTTTGGGGCTAAAAGGCAGAAATTCCCTGTATTTTGAAGCAAAATTGCAGAAATTCTCATAATTTTCGGGCAAAAAGGCAGAAATTCTCCTTATTATGGGGCAAAAAGACAGAAAATCTCCTTTTTCGGAAGCAAACAGTCAGAAATTCCCCTTATTTTGGGGCAAAATTGCAGAAATTTCCTTTACATTGGGGCAAAATTGTAGAAATTTCCCTTATTTTGGGGCAAAATTGCAGAAATTTCAGGTATTTGAGAAAAAAAAGGCAGAAATTTTTCTGGGGGGGCAAAAAGGCAGAAATATTTTTTATTTTGGTACAAAATTGCAGAAATTTTTTTTATTTTAAGGCAAAAAGTCAGAAATTCCCCATATTTTGGGGCAAAAATGCAGAAATTCCCCTTATTTTGAGGTAATAAGGCTGAAATTCCCCTTATTTTGGGGCAAAAAGGCAGAAATTTCGTTTATTTTGGGGAAAAGGCAGAAATTGCACTTATTTTGAGTCAAAAAGGTGGAAAATCCCCTTATTTTGGGGCAAAAATGAAGAAATTTGCTTTTTTATGGCAAAAAGGTATACATTCCCTTTATTTTCGGGCAAAAAGGCAGAAATTCTTTGTATTTTGGAGCAAAATTGCAGAAATTCCCCTAATTTTTGGGCAAAAAGGCAGAAATTTTCCTTATTTTGGGATAAAACTGCAGAAATTTCACTTATTTTGCGGCAAAATGTCAGAAATTCCCCTTATTTTTGGCAAAAAATGCAGAAAATCCCCTTATTTTAGGGCAAAATTGCAGAAATTTCCCTTATTTCGGGACAAAAACAGAAATTCCCCTTATTTTGGGGCAAAATTGCAGAAATTTCCCTTATTATGGGGAAAAATTGCAGAAATTTCCCTTATTTTAGGGCAAAATTGCAGAAATTTCACTTATTTCAGAGAAAAAAAGCAAAAATTTTTCTTATTTTGGGGCAAAAAAGCAGAAATTCCCATTATTTTGGGGCAAAAAGGCAGAAATTCACCTTATTTTGGGGTAAAATTGCAGAAATTTCACATATTTCAGGGCAAAACGGCAGAAATTCCCCTTATTTTGGGGCAAAAAGGCAGAAATTTCCCTTATTTTTGGATAAAATTGCAGAAATTTCCCTTATTTGGAGGCAAAAAGGCAGAAAATCCACTTAATTTCGGGTAAAAAGGCAGAAATTTCTCGTATTTTGGAGCAAAATTGCAGAAACTCCCCTAATTTTAAGGCTAAAAGGCAGAATTTCCCTTTATTTTGGGGCAAATATAGAGAAATTCTTTTTATTTTGGGGCAAAAATCAGAAATTTCCTTTATTTTGGGGCAAAATTTTAGAAATTTCTTTTATATTGTTACAGACTTGCAGAAATTTTTCTTATTTTGTGGCAAACAGGCTGAAATTCCCCTTATTTTGAGGTAAAATCCTGAAATTCCCCATATTTTGGGGCAAAAAGGCAGAAATTCCCCTCATTTGGGGGCAAAAAGGCACAAATTTCCCTTATTTTCGGGCATAATTGCAGGAATTTCATTTATTTCAGGGCAAAAAGTCAGAAATTCCTTTTATTTTGGGGCAAAAACAGAAATTTCTTTTATTTTGATACAAAATTGTAGAAATTTTCCTTATTTTGGAACAAAAAGGCAAAAATTACCCATATTTTGGGGAAAAAGGCAGAAATTCCCCTTATTTTGAGGTAAAAAGGCTGAAATTCCCGTTATTTTGGGGCAAAAAGGCAGAAATTCCCTTTACTTTGTGGCAAAAAGGCAGAAATTCCCGTTAATTGGGGCAGAAAAGCGAAATTTTCCTTATTTAAGGGCAATAGGGCAGAAATTCCCCTTATTTTGTGGCAAAAAGGCAGAAATTCCCCTTATTTGAAAGTAAAATGCTGAAATTCCCCTTATTTTCGGCAAAAAGGCAGAAATTCCTATTATTTTGGGGCAAAATTGCAGAAATTTCAATTATTTCTGGGCAAAAAGTCAGATATTTGCCTTATTTTGGGGCAAAAAGCAGAAATTCCCTTAATTTTGGGGCCAAAAACAGAAATTCCCCTTATTTTGGGGTAAAATTGCAGAAATTTCAAATATTTCAGGGCAAAAAGGCAGAAATTCCACTTTATTTCGGACAATAACGCAGAAATTCCCCGTATTTTAAAGCTAAATTTCAGAAATTCCCCATATATTGGTGCAAAAATGGAGAAATTCCCTTTATTTTTGTGCAATAAGGCAGATTTCCCCGTATTTTGAAGCAAAATTGCACATATTTCCCTAATTTTGAAGGAAAATGCAGAAATTCACATTATTTTGGAACAAAAAGACAGAAATTCTCCTTATTTCAGGGCAAAAAGTCAGAAATTCCCCTTATTTTGGGGTAAAATTGCAGAAATTTTCTTTATTTTGGGGCAAAATTGCAGAAATTTCCCTTATTTTGGGGCAAAATTGCAGAAATTTCACTTATTTCAGGGAAAAAGTGCAGAAATTTCTCTTATTTTGGGGCAAAAAGGCAGAAATTTCTTTTATTTTGGTACAAAATTGCAGAAATTTTTTTTATTTTGGGGCAAAAATGAAGAAATTCCCCATATTTTGGGGCAAAAAGGCAGAGATTCGCCTTATTATGAGGTAAAATGCTGAAATTCCCCTTATTTTGGGGCAAAAATACAGAAATTCCCTTTATTTTGTGGCAAAAAGGCAGAAATTTCTTTTATTTTGGGGCAAAATTGCAGAAATTTCACTTATTTCAGGGCAAAATTCAAAAATTCCTTTTATTTTTGGGCAAAAAGACAGAAATTTTGTTTATTTTTGGGTAAAAAGGCAGAAATTTCACTTATTGTGAGGTAAGAAGGCAGAAATTCCTCTTATTTAGGGGCAAAAATGAAGAAATTTCCCTTTTTTTGTGGCAAAAGGTATATATTCTCCTTATTTTCGAGCAAAAAAGCAGAAATATCCCGTTTTTTTTAGCACAATTGCAGAAAATCCCCTAATTGTGGGGCAAAAAGGCAGAAATTCCCTATATGTTGGAGCAAAAAGACAGAAATTCTCCTTATTTTGGGGCAAAACTCAGAAATTCCACTTATTTTGGGGCAAATTCCAGAAATTTCCCTTATTTTGGGGCAAATTTGCAGAAATTTCACTTATTTTGGGGCAAAATTGCAGAAATTTCACTTATTTCAGATAAAAAAAGGCAGAAATTTTTCTTATTTTGGGGCAAAAAGGCAGAAATTCCTAATATTTTGTGGCAAAAATGCAGAAATTCCCCTTATTTTGAGGTAAAGATGCTGAAATGCCCTTATTTGGGGGCAAAAAGGCAGAAATTTCCCTTATTTTGGGGCAAAATTGCAGAAATTTCACTTATTTCAGGGCAAAATTCAAAAATTCCTTTTATTTTGGGGCTAAAAGTCAGAAATTCCGTTTATTTTTGGGTAAAAAGGCAGAAATTTCACTTATTTTGAGGTAAGAAGGCAGAAATTCCTCTTATTTTGGGGCAAAAATGAAGAAATTTCCCTTTTTTGTGGCAAAAGGTATATATTCCCCTTATTTTCGGGCAAAAAAGCAGAAATATCCCGTTTTTTGGAGCACAATTGCAGAAAATCCCCTTATTGTGGGGCAAAAAGGCAGAAATTCCCTATATGTTTTCGGCAAAAAGACAGAAATTCTCCTTATTTTGGGGCAAAACTCAGAAATTCCACTTATTTTGGGGCAAAATTCCAGAAATTTCCCTTATTTCGGGGCAAAATTGCAGAAATTTTACTTATTTTGGGGCAAAATTGCAGAAATTTCACTTATTTCACGTAAAAATGGCAGAAATTTTTCTTATTTTGGGGCAAAAAGGCAGAAATTCCTAATATTTTGTGGCAAAAATGCAGAAATTCCCCTTATTTTGAGGTAAAAAGGCTGAAATTCCCCTTATTTGGGGGCAAAAAGGCAGAAATTTCCCTTATTTTGGGGCAAAATTGCAAACATTTCACTAATTTCAGGGTAATAAGTCGGAAATTTTCCTTATTTTGGGGCAAAAAACACAGAAATTCCCTTTGTTTTGGAAGGAAAATACAGAAATTCCACTTCTTTAGAGGCAAAAAGGCAGAAATTCCCCTTATTTTGAAGCAAAAATGAAGAAATTCCTCTAATTGTTGGGCAAAAAGGCAGAAATTCCCTATATGTTGGGGCAAAAAGACAGAAATTCTCCTTATTTTGGGACAAAACTCAGAAATTCCACTTATTTTGGGGCAAAATTGCAGGAATTTACCTTATTTTGTGGCAAAATTGCAGAAATTTCCCTTATTTGGGGCAAAATTGCAGAAATTTCACTTATTTTCAGGTAAAAAGGCTGAAATATTTTTTATTTTGGGGCAAAAAGGAAGAAATTCCCCTTATTTTGGGGCAAAATTGCAGAAATTTTTCTTATTTTGGGGCAAAAAGGCTGAAATTCTTATTTTGAGGTAAAATGCTGAAATTCCCCATATTTTGGGTCAAAAGGCAAAACTTCTTTTTATTTTGGGGCAAAGAGGCACAAATTTCCCTTATTTTCGGGCAAAATTGCAGAAATTTCATTTATTTCAGGGCAAAAAGTCAGAAATTCCTTTTATTTTGGGGCAAAGAGCAGAAATTTCTTTTATTATGGTACAAAATTGAAGAAATTTATCTTATTTTGAAACAAAAAGGCAGAAAATTCCCCTTATTTTGAGGCAAAAGGCAGAAATTATTCTCAATTTGAGGTAAAATGCAGAAATTCCCTTTATTTTGGGGCTAAAAAACAGAAATTCCCTGTATTTTGAAGCAAAATTGCAGAAATTCTCATAATTTTTGGGCAAAAAGGCAGAAATTCTCCTTATTATGGGGCAAAAAGACAGAAAATCTCCTTTTTCGGGAGCAAACAGTCAGAAATTCCCCTTATTTTGGGGCAAAATTGCAGAAATTTCCTTTACATTGGGGCAAAATTGTAGAAATTTCCCTTATTTTGGGGCAAAATTGGAGATATGTCACGTATTTCAGGGAAAAAAGGCAGAAATTTTTTTGGAGGGGCAAAAAGGCAGAAATTTTTTTTCTTTTGGTACAAAATTGCAGAAATTTTTCTTATTTTGGGGCAAAAAGTCAGAAATTCCCCATATTTTGAGGTAAAAAGGCTGAAATTCCCCTTATTTTGGGGCAAAAAGACAGAAATTTCGTTTATTTTGGGGAAAAGGCAGAAATTGCACTTATTTTGAGTCAAAAAGGTGGAAATTCTCCTTATTTTGGGGCAAAAATGAAGAAATTTGCTTTTTTATGGCAAAAAGGTATACATTCCCTTTATTTTCGGGCAAAAAGGCAGAAATTCTTTGTATTTTGGAGCAAAATTGCAGAAATTCTCATAATTTTCGGGCAAAAAGGCAGAAATTCTCCTTATTTTGGGGCAAAAAGACAGAAAATCTCCTTTTTCGGGAGCAAACAGTCAGAAATTCCCCTTATTTTGGGGCAAAATTGCAGAAATTTCCTTTACATTGGGGCAAAATTGCAGAAATTTCCCTTATTTTGGGGCAAAATTGCAGAAATTTCAGGTATTTGAGAAAAAAAAGGCAGAAATTTTTTTGGGGGGGCAAAAAGGCAGAAATATTTTTTATTTTGGTACAAAATTGCAGAAATTTTTCTTATTTTGGGGCAAAAAGTCAGAAATTCCCCATATTTTGGGGCAAAAAGGCAGAAATTCCCCTTATTTTGAGGTAATCAGGCTGAAATTCCCCTTATTTTGGGGCAAAAAGGCAGAAATTTCGTTTATTTTGGGGAAAAGGCAGAAATTGCACTTATTTTGAGTCAAAAAGTTGGAAAATCCCCTTATTTTGGGGCAAAAATGAAGAAATTTGCTTTTTTATGGCAAAAAGGTATACATTCCCTTTATTTTCGGGCAAAAAGTCAGAAATTCTTTGTATTTTGGAGCAAAATTGCAGAAATTCCCCTAATTTTTGGGCAAAAAGGCAGAAATTTTCCTTATTTTGGGGTAAAACTGCAGAAATTTCACTTATTTTGCGGCAAAATGTCAGAAATTCCCCTTATTTTTGGCAAAAAATGCAGAAAATCCCCTTATTTTAGGGCAAAATTGCAGAAATTTCCCTTATTTGGGGACAAAAAGAGAAATTCACCTTATTTTGGGGCAAAATTGCAGAAATTTCCCTTATTATGGGGAAAAATTGCAGAAATTTCCCTTATTTTAGGGCAAAATTGCAGAAATTTCACTTATTTCAGAGAAAAAAAGCAAAAATTTTTCTTATTTTGGGGCAAAAAGGCAGAAATTCCCATTATTTTAGGGCAAAAAGGCAGAAATTCACCTTATTTTGGGGTAAAATTGCAGAAATTTCTCATATTTCAGGGCAAAACGGCAGAAATTCCCCTTATTTTGGGGCAAAAAGGCAGAAATTTCCCTTATTTTGGGATAAAATTGCAGAAATTTCCCTTATTTGGGGGCAAAAAGGCAGAAAATCCACTTAATTTCGGGTAAAAAGGCAGAAATTTCTCGTATTTTGGAGCAAAATTGCAGAAACTCCCCTAATTTTGGGGCTAAAAGGCAGAATTTCCCTTTATTTTGGGGCAAAAATAGAGAAATTCTTTTTATTTTGGGGCAAAAATCAGAAATTTCCTTTATTTTGGGGCAAAATTTTAGAAATTTCTTTTATATTGTTACAGACTTGCAGAAATTTTTCTTATTTTGTGGCAAAAAGGCAGAAATTCCCCATATTTTGGTGCAAAAAGGCTGAAATTCCTCTTATTTTGAGGTAAAATCCTGAAATTCCCCATATTTAGGGGCAAAAAGTCAGAAATTCCCCTCATTTGGGGGCAAAAAGGCACAAATTTCCCTTATTTTTGGGCATAATTGCAGGAATTTCATTTATTTCAGGGCAAAAAGTCAGAAATTCCTTTTATTTTCGGGCAAAAACAGAAATTTCTTTTATTTTGATACAAAATTGTAGAAATTTTCCTTATTTTGGAACAAAAAGGCAAAAATTACCCATATTTTGGGGAAAAAGGCAGAAATTCCCCTTATTTTGAGGTAAAAAGGCTGAAATTCCCGTTATTTTGGGGCAAAAAGGCAGAAATTCCCTTTACTTTGTGGCAAAAAGGCAGAAATTCCCGTTAATTGGGGCAGAAAAGCGAAATTTTCCTTATTTAAGGGCAATAGGGCAGAAATTCCCCTTATTTTGTGGCAAAAAGGCAGAAATTCCCCTTATTTGAAGGTAAAATGCTGAAATTCCCCTTATTTTCGGCAAAAAGGCAGAAATTCCTATTATTTTGAGGCAAAATTGCAGAAATTTCAATTATTTCTGGGCAAAAAGTCAGATATTTGCCTTATTTTGGGGCAAAAAGCAGAAATTCCCTTAATTTTGGGGCCAAAAACAGAAATTCCCCTTATTTTGGGGTAAAATTGCAGAAATTTCAAATATTTCAGGGCAAAAAGGCAGAAATTCCACTTTATTTCGGACAATAACGCAGAAATTCCCCGTATTTTAAAGCTAAATTTCAGAAATTCCCCTTATATTGGTGCAAAAATGGAGAAATTCCCTTTATTTTTGTGCAATAAGGCAGATTTCTCCGTATTTTGAAGCAAAATTGCACATATTTCCCTAATTTTGAAGGAAAATGCAGAAATTCACATTATTTTGGAACAAAAAGACAGAAATTCTCCTTATTTCAGGGCAAAAAGTCAGAAATTCCCCTTATTTTGGGGTAAAATTGCAGAAATTTTCTTTATTTTGGGGCAAAATTGCAGAAATTTCCCTTATTTTGGGGCAAAATTGCAGAAATTTCACTTATTTCAGGGAAAAAGTGCAGAAATTTCTCTTATTTTGGGGCAAAAAGGCAGAAATTTCTTTTATTTTGGTACAAAATTGCAGAAATTTTCTTTATTTTGGGGCAAAAATGAAGAAATTCCCCATATTTTGGGGCAAAAAGGCAGAGATTCGCCTTATTATGAGGTAAAATGCTGAAATTCCCCTTATTTTGGGGCAAAAATACAGAAATTCCCTTTATTTTGTGGCAAAAAGGCAGAAATTTCCCTTATTTTGGGGCAAAATTGCAGAAATTTCACTTATTTCAGGGCAAAATTCAAAAATTCCTTTTATTTTTGGGCAAAAAGACAGAAATTTTTTTTATTTTTGGGTAAAAAGGCAGAAATTTCACTTATTGTGAGGTAAGAAGGCAGAAATTCCTCTTATTTTAGGGCAAAAATGAAGAAATTTCCCTTTTTTTGTGGCAAAAGGTATATATTCTCCTTATTTTCGGGCAAAAAAGCAGAAATATCCCGTTTTTTGAAGCACAATTGCAGAAAATCCCCTAATTGTGGGGCAAAAAGGCAGAAATTCCCTATATGTTGGAGCAAAAAGACAGAAATTCTCCTTATTTTGGGGCAAAACTCAGAAATTCCACTTATTTTGGGGCAAATTCCAGAAATTTCCCTTATTTTGGGGCAAATTTGCAGAAATTTCACTTATTTTGGGGCAAAATTGCAGAAATTTCACTTATTTCAGATAAAAAAAAGGCAGAAATTTTTCTTATTTTGGGGCAAAAAGGCAAAAATTCCTAATATTTTGTGGCAAAAATGCAGAAATTCCCCTTATTTTGAGGTAAAAAGGCTGAAATTCCCCTTATTTTGGGGCAAAAAGGCAGAAATTTCCCTTATTTTGGGGCAAAATTGCAGAAATTTCACTTATTTCAGGGCAAAATTCAAAAATTCCTTTTATTTTGGGGCTAAAAGTCAGAAATTCCGTTTATTTTTGGGTAAAAAGGCAGAAATTTCACTTATTTTGAGGTAAGAAGGCAGAAATTCCTCTTATTTTGGGGCAAAAATGAAGAAATTTCCCTTTTTTGTGGCAAAAGGTATATATTCCCCTTATTTTCGGGCAAAAAAGCAGAAATATCCCGTTTTTTGGAGCACAATTGCAGAAAATCCCCTAATTGTGGGGCAAAAAGGCAGAAATTCCCTATATGTTGGGGCAAAAAGACAGAAATTCTCCTTATTTTGGGGCAAAACTCAGAAATTCCACTTATTTTGGGGCAAAATTCCAGAAATTTCCCTTATTTTGGGGCAAAATTGCAGAAATTTTACTTATTTTGGGGCAAAATTGCAGAAATTTCACTTATTTCACATAAAAATGGCAGAAATTTTTCTTATTTTGGGGCAAAAAGGCAGAAATTCCTAATATTTTGTGGCAAAAATGCAGAAATTCCCCTTATTTTGAGGTAAAAAGGCTGAAATTCCCCTTATTTGGGGGCAAAAAGGCAGAAATTTCCCTTTTTGGGGGGCAAAATTGCAAACATTTCACTTATTTCAGGGTAATAAGTCAGAAATTTTCCTTATTTTGGGGCAAAAAACACAGAAATTCCCTTTGTTTTGGAGGGAAAATAAAGAAATTCCACTTCTTTAGAGGCAAAAAGGCAGAAATTCCCCTTATTTTGAAGCAAAAATGAAGAAATTCCCCTAATTGTTGGGCAAAAAGGCAGAAATTCCCTATATGTTGGGGCAAAAAGACAGAAATTCTCCTTATTTTGGGACAAAACTCAGAAATTCCACTTATTTTGGGGCAAAATTGCAGGAATTTACCTTATTTTGAGGCAAAATTGCAGAAATTTCCCTTATTTGGCGCAAAATTGCAGAAATTTCACTTATTTTCAGGTAAAAAGGCTGAAATATCCTTTATTTTGGCGCAAAAAAGAAGAAATTCCCCTTATTTTGGGGCAAAATTGCAGAAATTTTCCTTATTTTGGGGCAAAAAGGCTGAAATTCTTATTTTGAGGTAAAATGCTGAAATTCCCCATATTTTGGGGCAAAAGGCAAAACTTCTTTTTATTTTGGGGCAAAGAGGCACAAATTTCCCTTATTTTCGGGCAAAATTGCAGAAATTTCATTTATTTCAGGGCAAAAAGTCAGAAATTCCTTTTATTTTGGGGCAAAGAGCAGAAATTTCTTTTATTATGGTACAAAATTGAAGAAATTTTTCTTATTTTGAAACAAAAAGGCAGAAAATTCCCCTTATTTTGAGGCAAAAGGCAGAAATTATTCTCAATTTGAGGTAAAATGCAGAAATTCCCTTTATTTTGGGGCTAAAAAACAGAAATTCCCTGTATTTTGAAGCAAAATTGCAGAAATTCTCATAATTTTTGGGCAAAAAGGCAGAAATTCTCCTTATTATGGGGCAAAAAGACAGAAAATCTCCTTTTTCGGGAGCAAACAGTCAGAAATTCCCCTTATTTTGGGGCAAAATTGCAGAAATTTCCTTTACATTGGGGCAAAATTGTAGAAATTTCCCTTATTTTGGGGCAAAATTGCAGAAATTTCACGTATTTCAGGGAAAAAAGGCAGAAATTTTTTTGGGGGGGCAAAAAGGCAGAAATTTTTTTTATTTTGGTACAAAATTGCAGAAATTTTTCTTATTTTGGGGCAAAAAGTCAGAAATTCCCCATATTTTGGGGCAAAAAGGCAGAAATTCCCCTTATTTTGAGGTAATCAGGCTGAAATTCCCCTTATTTTGGGGCAAAAAGGCAGAAATTTCGTTTATTTTGGGGAAAAGGCAGAAATTGCACTTATTTTGAGTCAAAAAGGTGGAAATTCCCCTTATTTTGGGGCAAAAATGAAGAAATTTGCTTTTTTATGGCAAAAAGGTATACATTCCCTTTATTTTCGGGCAAAAAGGCAGAAATTCTTTGTATTTTGGAGCAAAATTGCAGAAATTCTCATAATTTTCGGGCAAAAAGGCAGAAATTCTCCTTATTTTGGGGCAAAAAGACAGAAAATCTCCTTTTCGGGAGCAAACAGTCAGAAATTCCCCTTATTTTGGGGCAAAATTGCAGAAATTTCCTTTACATTGGGGCAAAATTGAATAAATTTCCCTTATTTTGGGGCAAAATTGCAGAAATTTCAGGTATTTGAGAAAAAAAAGGCAGAAATTTTTTTGGGGGGGCAAAAAGGCAGAAATTTTTTTTATTTTGGTACAAAATTGCAGAAATTTTTCTTATTTTGGGGCAAAAAGTCAGAAATTCCCCATATTTTGGGGCAAAAAGGCAGAAATTCCCCTTATTTTCAGGTAATCAGGCTGAAATTCCCCTTATTTTGGGGCAAAAAAGCAGAAATTTCGTTTATTTTGGGGAAAAGGCAGAAATTGCACTTATTTTGAGTCAAAAAGGTGGAAAATCCCCTTATTTTGTGGCAAAAATGAAGAAATTTGCTTTTTTATGGCAAAGAGGTATACATTCACTTTATTTTCGGGCAAAAAGGCAGAAATTCTTTGTATTTTGGAGCAAAATTGCAGAAATTCCCCTAATTTTTGGGCAAAAAGGCAGAAATTTTCCTTATTTTGGGGTAAAACTGCAGAAATTTCACTTATTTTGCGGCAAAATGTCAGAAATTCCCCTTATTTTTGGCAAAAAATGCAGAAAATCCTCTTATTTTAGGGCAAAATTGCAGAAATTTTCCTTATTTGGGGACAAAAACAGAAATTCCCCTTATTTTGAGGCAAAATTGCAGAAATTTCCCTTATTATGGGGAAAATTGCAGAAATTTCCCTTATTTTAGGGCAAAATTGCAGAAATTTCACTTATTTCAGAGAAAAAAAGCAAAAATTTTTCTTATTTTGGGGCAAAAAGGCAGAAATTCCCATTATTTTGGGGCAAAAAGGCAGAAATTCACCTTATTTTGGGGTAAAATTGCAGAAATTTCACATATTTCAGGGCAAAAAGGCAGAAATTCCACTTTATTTCGGACAATAACGCAGAAATTCCCCGTAATTTAAAGCTAAATTTCAGAAATTCCCCTTATATTGGTGCAAAAATGGAGAAATTCCCTTTATTTTTGTGCAATAAGGCAGATTTCCCCGTATTTTGAAGCAAAATTGCACATATTTCCCTAATTTTGAAGGAAAATGCAGAAATTCACATTATTTTGGAACAAAAAGACAGAAATTCTCCTTATTTCAGGGCAAAAAGTCAGAAATTCCCCTTATTTTGGGGTAAAATTGCAGAAATTTTCTTTATTTTGGGGCAAAATTGCAGAAATTTCTCTTATTTTGGAGCAAAATTGCAGAAATTTCACTTATTTCAGGGAAAAAGTGCAGAAATTTCTATTATTTTGGGGCAAAAAGGCAGAAATTTCTTTTATTTTGGTACAAAATTGCAGAAATTTTCTTTATTTTGGGGCAAAATTGCAGAAATTTCCCCTATTTTGGGGCAAAATTGCAAAAATTTCACTTATTTCAGGGAAAAAGTGCAGAAATTTCTCTTATTTTGGGGCAAAAAGGCAGAAATTTCTTTTATTTTGGTACAAAATTGCCGAAATTTTCTTTATTTTGGGGCAAAAATGAAGAAATTCCCCATATTTTGGGGCAAAAAGGCAGAGATTCGCCTTATTATGAGGTAAAATGCTGAAATTCCCCTTATTTTGGGGCAAAAATACAGAAATTCCCTTTATTTTGTGGCAAAAAGGCAGAAATTTCCCTTATTTTGGGGCAAAATTGCAGAAATTTCACTTATTTCAGGGCAAAATTCAAAAATTCCTCTTATTTTTGGGCAAAAAGACAGAAATTTTGTTTATTTTTGGGTAAAAAGGCAGAAATTTCACTTATTGTGAGGTAAGAAGGCAGAAATTCCTCTTATTTTGGGGCAAAAATGAAGAAATTACCCTTTTTTTGTGGCAAAAGGTATATATTCTCCTTATTTTCGGGCAAAAAAGCAGAAATATCCCGTTTTTTGGAGCACAATTGCAGAAAATCCCCTAACTGTGGAGCAAAACGGCAGAAATTCCCTATATGTTGGGGCAAAAAGACAGAAATTCTCCTTATTTTGGGGCAAAACTCAGAAATTCCACTTATTTTGGGGCAAAATTCCAGAAATTTCCCTTATTTTGGGGCAAAATTGCAGAAATTTCACTTATTTTGGGGCAAAATTGCAGAAATTTCACTTATTTCAGATAAAAAAAAGGCAGAAATTTTTCTTATTTTGGGGCAAAAAGGCAGATATTCCTAATATTTTGTGGCAAAAATGCAGAAATCCCCCTTATTTTGAGGTAAAATGCTGAAAATCCCCTTATTTTGGGGCAAAAATACAGAAATTCCCTTTATTTTGTGGCAAAAAGGCAGAAATTTCTCTTATTTTGGGGCAAAATTGCAGAAATTTCACTTATTTCAGGGCAAAATTCAAAAATTCCTTTTATTTTGGGGCAAAAAGACAGAAATTCTGTTCATTTTTAGATAAAAAGGCAGAAATTTCACTTATTTTGAGGGAAGAAGGCAGAAATTCCTCTTATTTTGGGGCAAAAATGAAGAAATTTCTCTTTTTTGTGGCAAAAGGTATACATTGCCCTTATTTTCGGGCAAAAAAGCAGAAATTCCCCCTATTTTGGGGCAGAATTGAAGAAAATCCCCTAATTGTGGGGCAAAAAGGCAGAAATTCCCTATATGTTGGGGCAAAAAGACAGAAATTCTCCTTATTTTGGGGCAAAACTCAGAAATTCCACTTATATTGGGGCAAAATTCCAGAAATGTCCCTTATTTTGGGGCAAAATTGCAGAAATTTTACTTATTTTGGGGCACAATTGCAGAAATTTCACTTATTTCAGGTAAAAATGGCAGAAATTTTTCTTATTTTGGGGCAAAAAGGCACAAATTCCTAATATTTTGTGGCAAAAATGCAGAAATTCCCCTTATTTTGAGGTAAAAAGGCTGAAATTCCCCTTATTTGGGGGCAAAAAGGCAGAAATTTCCCTTATTTTGGGGCAAAATTGCAAACATTTCACTTATTTCAGGGTAATAAGTCAGAAATTTTCCTTATTTTGGGGCAAAAAACACAGAAATTCCCTTTGTTTTGAAAGGAAAATACAGAAATTCCACTTCTTTAGAGGCAAAAAGGCAGAAATTCCCATTATTTTGAAGCAAAAATGAAGAAATTCCCCTAATTGTTGGGCAAAAAGGCAGAAATTCCCTATATGTTGGGGCAAAAAGACAGAAATTCTCCTTATTTTGGGACAAAACTCAGAAATTCCACTTATTTTGGGGCAAAATTGCAGGAATTTACCTTATTTTGAGGCAAAAAGGCAGAAATTCCACTTTATTTCGGACAATAACGCAGAAATTCCCCGTATTTTAAAGCTAAATTTCAGAAATTCCCCTTATATTGGTGCAAAAATGGAGAAATTTCCTTTATTTTTGTGCAATAAGGCAGATTTCCCCGTATTTTGAAGCAAAATTGCACATATTTCCCTAATTTTGAAGGAAAATGCAGAAATTCACATTATTTTGGAACAAAAAGACAGAAATTCTCCTTATTTCAGTGCAAAAAGTCAGAAATTCCCCTTATTATGGGGTAAAATTGCAGAAATTTTCTTTATTTTGGGGCAAAATTGCAGACATTTCTCTTATTTTGGGGCAAAATTGCAGAAATTTCACTTATTTCAGGGAAAAAGTGCAGAAATTTCTCTTATTTTGGGTCAAAAAGGCAGAAATTACTTTTATTTTGGTACAAAATTGCAGAAATTTTCTTTATTTTGGGGCAAAATTGCAGAAATTTCCCTTATTTTGGGGCAAAATTGCAGAAATTTCACTTATTTCAGGGAAAAAGTGCAGAAATTTCTCTTATTTTGGGGCAAAAAGGCAGAAATTTCTTTTATTTTGGTACAAAATTGCAGAAATTTTTTTTATTTTGGGGCAAAAATGAAGAAATTCCCCATATTTTGGGGCAAAAAGGCAGAGATTTGCCTTATTATGAGGTAAAATGCTGAAATTCCCCTTATTTTGGGGCAAAAATACAGAAATTCCCTTTATTTTGTGGCAAAAAGGCAGAAATTTCCCTTATTTTGGGGCAAAATTGCAGAAATTTCACTTATTTCAGGGCAAAATTCAAAAATTCCTTTTATTTTGGGGCAAAAAGACAGAAATTCCGTTCATTTTTAGGTAAAAAGGCAGAAATTTCACTTATTTTGAGGGAAGAAGGCAGAAATTCCTCTTATTTTGGGGCAAAAATGAAGAAAGTTCTCTTTTTTGTGGCAAAAGGTATACATTCCCCTTATTTTCGGGCAAAAAAGCAGAAATTCCCCCTATTTTGGAGCAGAATTGAAGAAAATCCCCTAATTGTGGGGCAAAAAGGCAGAAATTCCCTATATGTTGGGGCAAAAATACAGAAATTCTCCTTATTTTGGGGCAAAACTCAGAAATTCCACTTATTTTGGGGCAAAATTCCAGAAATGTCCCTTATTTTGGGGCAAAATTGCAGAAATTTTACTTATTTTGGGGCACAATTGCAGAAATTTCACTTATTTCAGGTAAAAATGGCAGAAATTTTTCTTATTTTGGGGCAAAAAGGCAGAAATTCCTAATATTTTGTGGCAAAAATGCAGAAATTCCCCTTATTTTGAGGTAAAAAGGCTGAAATTCCCCTTATTTGGGGGCAAAAAGGCAGAAATTTCCCTTATTTTGGGGCAAAATTGCAAACATTTCACTTATTTCAGGGTAATAAGTCAGAAATTTTCCTTATTTTGGGGCAAAAAACACAGAAATTCCCTTTGTTTTGAAAGGAAAATACAGAAATTCCACTTCTTTAGAGGCAAAAAGGCAGAAATTCCCATTATTTTGAAGCAAAAATGAAGAAATTCCCCTAATTGTTGGGCAAAAAGGCAGAAATTCCCTATATGTTGGGGCAAAAAGACAGAAATTCTCCTTATTTTGGGACAAAACTCAGAAATTCCACTTATTTTGGGGCAAAATTGCAGGAATTTACCTTATTTTGAGGCAAAAAGGCAGAAATTCCACTTTATTTCGGACAATAACGCAGAAATTCCCCGTATTTTAAAGCTAAATTTCAGAAATTCCCCTTATATTGGTGCAAAAATGGAGAAATTCCCTTTATTTTTGTGCAATAAGGCAGATTTCCCCGTATTTTGAAGCAAAATTGCACATATTTCCCTAATTTTGAAGGAAAATGCAGAAATTCACATTATTTTGGAACAAAAAGACAGAAATTCTCCTTATTTCAGTGCAAAAAGTCAGAAATTCCCCTTATTATGGGGTAAAATTGCAGAAATTTTCTTTATTTTGGGGCAAAATTGCAGACATTTCTCTTATTTTGGGGCAAAATTGCAGAAATTTCACTTATTTCAGGGAAAAAGTGCAGAAATTTCTCTTATTTTGGGGCAAAAAGGCAGAAATTTCTTTTATTTTGGTACAAAATTGCAGAAATTTTCTTTATTTTGGGGCAAAATTGCAGAAATTTCCCTTATTTTGGGGCAAAATTGCAGAAATTTCACTTATTTCAGGGAAAAAGTGCAGAAATTTCTCTTATTTTGGGGCAAAAAGGCAGAAATTTCTTTTATTTTGGTACAAAATTGCAGAAATTTTTTTTATTTTGGGGCAAAAATGAAGAAATTCCCCATATTTTGGGGCAAAAAGGCAGAGATTTGCCTTATTATGAGGTAAAATGCTGAAATTCCCCTTATTTTGGGGCAAAAATACAGAAATTCCCTTTATTTTGTGGCAAAAAGGCAGAAATTTCCCTTATTTTGGGGCAAAATTGCAGAAATTTCACTTATTTCAGGGCAAAATTCAAAAATTCCTTTTATTTTGGGGCAAAAAGACAGAAATTCCGTTCATTTTTAGGTAAAAAGGCAGAAATTTCACTTATTTTGAGGGAAGAAGGCAGAAATTCCTCTTATTTTGGGGCAAAAATGAAGAAAGTTCTCTTTTTTGTGGCAAAAGGTATATATTCTCCTTATTTTCGGGCAAAAAAGCAGAAATTCCCCCTATTTTGGAGCAGAATTGAAGAAAATCCCCTAATTGTGGGGCAAAAAGGCAGAAATTCCCTATATGTTGGGGCAAAAAGACAGAAATTCTCCTTATTTTGGGGCAAAACTCAGAAATTCCACTTATTTTGGGGCAAAATTCCAGAAATGTCCCTTATTTTGGGGCAAAATTGCAGAAATTTTACTTATTTTGGGGCACAATTGCAGAAATTTCACTTATTTCAGGTAAAAATGGCAGAAATTTTTCTTATTTTGGGGCAAAAAGGCAGAAATTCCTAATATTTTGTGGCAAAAATGCAGAAATTCCCCTTATTTTGAGGTAAAAAGGCTAAAATTCCCCTTATTTGGGGGCAAAAAGGCAGAAATTTCCCTTATTTTGGGGCAAAATTGCAAACATTTCACTTATTTCAGGGTAATAAGTCAAAAATTTTCCTTATTTTGGGGCAAAAAACACAGAAATTCCCTTTGTTTTGAAAGGAAAATACAGAAATTCCACTTCTTTAGAGGCAAAAAGGCAGAAATTCCCCTTATTTTGAAGCAAAAATGAAGAAATTCCCCTAATTGTTGGGCAAAAAGGCAGAAATTCCCTATATGTTGGGGCAAAAAGACAGAAATTCTCCTTATTTTGGGACAAAACTCAGAAATTCCATTTATTTTGGGGCAAAATTGCAGGAATTTACCTTATTTTGAGGCAAAAAGGCAGAAATTCCACTTTATTTCGGACAATAACGCAGAAATTCCCCGTATTTTAAAGCTAAATTTCAGAAATTCCCCTTATATTGGTGCAAAAATGGAGAAATTCCCTTTATTTTTGTGCAATAAGGCAGATTTCCCCGTATTTTGAAGCAAAATTGCACATATTTCCCTAATTTTGAAGGAAAATGCAGAAATTCACATTATTTTGGAACAAAAAGACAGAAATTCTCCTTATTTCAGTGCAAAAAGTCAGAAATTCCCCTTATTATGGGGTAAAATTGCAGAAATTTTCTTTATTTTGGGGCAAAATTGCAGACATTTCTCTTATTTTGGGGCAAAATTGCAGAAATTTCACTTATTTCAGGGAAAAAGTGCAGAAATTTCTCTTATTTTGGGGCAAAAAGGCAGAAATTTCTTTTATTTTGGTACAAAATTGCAGAAATTTTCTTTATTTTGGGGCAAAAATGAAGAAATTCCCCATATTTTGGGGCAAAAAGGCAGAGATTTGCCTTATTATGAGGTAAAATGCTGAAATTCCCCTTATTTTGGGGCAAAAATACAGAAATTCCCTTTATTTTGTGGCAAAAAGGCAGAAATTTCCCTTATTTTGGGGCAAAATTGCAGAAATTTCACTTATTTCAGGGCAAAATTCAAAAATTCCTTTTATTTTGGGGCAAAAAGACAGAAATTCCGTTCATTTTTAGGTAAAAAGGCAGAAATTTCACTTATTTTGAGGGAAGAAGGCAGAAATTCCTCTTATTTTGGGGTAAAAATGAAGAAAGTTCTCTTTTTTGTGGCAAAAGGTATACATTCCCCTTATTTTCGGGCAAAAAAGCAGAAATTCCCCCTATTTTGGAGCAGAATTGAAGAAAATCCCCTAATTGTGGGGCAAAAAGGCAGAAATTCCCTATATGTTGGGGCAAAAAGACAGAAATTCTCCTTATTTTGGGGCAAAACTCAGAAATTCCACTTATTTTGGGGCAAAATTCCAGAAATTTCCCTTATTTTGGGGCAAAATTGCAGAAATTTTACTTATTTTGGGGCACAATTGCAGAAATTTCACTTATTTCAGGTAAAAATGGCAGAAATTTTTCTTATTTTGGGGCAAAAAGGCAGAAATTCCTAATATTTTGTGGCAAAAATGCAGAAATTCCCCTTATTTTGAGGTAAAAAGGCTGAAATTCCCCTTATTTGGGGGCAAAAAGGCAGAAATTTCCCTTATTTTGGGGCAAAATTGCAAACATTTCACTTATTTCAGGGTAATAAGTCAGAAATTTTCCTTATTTTGGGGCAAAAAACACAGAAATTCCCTTTGTTTTGAAAGGAAAATACAGAAATTCCACTTCTTTAGAGGCAAAAAGGCAGAAATTCCCCTTATTTTGAAGCAAAAATGAAGAAATTCCCCTAATTGTTGGGCAAAAAGGCAGAAATTCCCTATATGTTGGGGCAAAAAGACAGAAATTCTCCTTATTTTGGGACAAAACTCAGAAATTCCACTTATTTTGGGGCAAAATTGCAGGAATTTACCTTATTTTGAGGCAAAATTGCAGAAATTTTCCTTATTTGGGGCAAAATTGCAGAAATTTCACTTATTTTCAGGTAAAAAGGCTGAAATATCCTTTATTTTGGGGCAAAAAGGAAGAAATTCCCCTTATTTTGGGGCAAAATTGCAGAAATTTTCCTTATTTTGGGGCAAAAAGGCTGAAATTCTTATTTTGAGGTAAAATGCTGAAATTCCCCATATTTTGGGGCAAAAGGCAAAACTTCTTTTTATTTTGGGGCAAAGAGGCACAAATTTCCCTTATTTTCGGGCAAAATTGCAGAAATTTCATTTATTTCAGGGCAAAAAGTCAGAAATTCCTTTTATTTTGGGGCAAAGAGCAGAAATTTCTTTTATTATGGTACAAAATTGAAGAAATTTATCTTATTTTGAAACAAAAAGGCAGAAAATTCCCCTTATTTTGAGGCAAAAGGCAGAAATTATTCTCAATTTGAGGTAAAATGCAGAAATTCCCTTTATTTTGGGGCTAAAAGGCAGAAATTCCCTGTATTTTGAAGCAAAATTGCAGAAATTCTCATAATTTTCGGGCAAAAAGGCAGAAATTCTCCTTATTATGGGGCAAAAAGACAGAAAATCTCCTTTTTCGGAAGCAAACAGTCAGAAATTCCCCTTATTTTGGAACAAAATTGCAGAAATTTCCTTTACATTGGGGCAAAATTGTAGAAATTTCCCTTATTTTGGGGCAAAATTGCAGAAATTTCACGTATTTCAGGGAAAAAAGGCAGAAATTTTTTTGGGGGGGCAAAAAGGCAGAAATTCCCTTTACTTTGGGGCAAAAAGGCAGAAATTCCCGTTAATTGGGGCAGAAAAGCAGAAATTTTCCTTATTTAAGGGCAATAGGGCAGAAATTCCCCTTATTTTGTGGCAAAAAGTCAGAAATTCCCCTTATTTGAAGGTAAAATGCTGAAATTCCCCTTTTTTCGGCAAAAAGGCAGAAATTCCTATTATTTTGGGGCAAAATTGCAGAAATTTCAATTATTTCTGGGCAAAAAGTCAGATATTTGCCTTATTTTGTGGCAAAAAGCAGAAATTCCCTTAATTTTGGGGCCAAAAACAGAAATTCCCCTTATTTTGGGGTAAAATTGCAGAAATTTCAAATATTTCAGGGCAAAAAGGCAGAAATTCCACTTTATTTCGGACAATAACGCAGAAATTCCCCGTATTTTAAAGCTAAATTTCAGAAATTCCCCTTATATTGGTGCAAAAATGGAGAAATTCCCTTTATTTTTGTGCAATAAGGCAGATTTCCCCGTATTTTGAAGCAAAATTGCACATATTTCCCTAATTTTGAAGGAAAATGCAGAAATTCACATTATTTTGGAACAAAAAGACAGAAATTCTCCTTATTTCAGGGCAAAAAGGCAGAAATTCCCCTTATTTTGGGGTAAAATTGCAGAAATTTTCTTTATTTTGGGGCAAAATTGCAGAAATTTCCCTTTTTTTTGGGGCAAAATTGCAGAAATTTCACTTATTTCAGGGAAAAAGTGCAGAAATTTCTCTTATTTTGAGGCAAAAAGGCAGAAATTTCTTTTATTTTGGTACAAAATTGCAGAAATTTTCTTTATTTTGGGGCAAAAATGAAGAAATTCCCCATATTTTGGGGCAAAAAGGCAGAGATTCGCATTATTATGAGGTAAAATGCTGAAATTCCCCTTATTTTGGGGCAAAAATACAGAAATTCCCTTTATTTTGTGGCAAAAAGGCAGAAATTTCCCTTATTTTGGGGCAAAATTGCAGAAATTTCACTTATTTCAGGGCAAAATTCAAAAATTCCTCTTATTTTTGGGCAAAAAGACAGAAATTCCGTTCATTTTTAGGTAAAAAGGCAGAAATTTCACTTATTTTGAGGGAAGAAGGCAGAAATTCCTCTTATTTTGGGGTAAAAATGAAGAAAGTTCTCTTTTTTGTGGCAAAAGGTATACATTCCCCTTATTTTCGGGCAAAAAAGCAGAAATTCCCCCTATTTTGGAGCAGAATTGAAGAAAATCCCCTAATTGTGGGGCAAAAAGGCAGAAATTCCCTTTATGTTGGGGCAAAAAGACAGAAATTCTCCTTATTTTGGGGCAAAACTCAGAAATTCCACTTATTTTGGGGCAAAATTCCAGAAATTTCCCTTATTTTGGGGCAAAATTGCAGAAATTTTACTTATTTTGGGGCACAATTGCAGAAATTTCACTTATTTCAGGTAAAAATGGCAGAAATTTTTCTTATTTTGGGGCAAAAAGGCAGAAATTCCTAATATTTTGTGGCAAAAATGCAGAAATTCCCCTTATTTTGAGGTAAAAAGGCTGAAATTCCCCTTATTTGGGGGCAAAAAGGCAGAAATTTCCCTTATTTTGGGGCAAAATTGCAAACATTTCACTTATTTCAGGGTAATAAGTCAGAAATTTTCCTTATTTTGGGGCAAAAAACACAGAAATTCCCTTTGTTTTGAAAGGAAAATACAGAAATTCCACTTCTTTAGAGGCAAAAAGGCAGAAATTCCCCTTATTTTGAAGCAAAAATGAAGAAATTCCCCTAATTGTTGGGCAAAAGGCAGAAATTCCCTATATGTTGGGGCAAAAAGACAGAAATTCTCCTTATTTTGGGACAAAACTCAGAAATTCCACTTATTTTGGGGCAAAATTGCAGGAATTTACCTTATTTTGAGGCAAAATTGCAGAAATTTTCCTTATTTGGGGCAAAATTGCAGAAATTTCACTTATTTTCAGGTAAAAAGGCTGAAATATCCTTTATTTTGGGGCAAAAAGGAAGAAATTCCCCTTATTTTGGGGCAAAATTGCAGAAATTTTCCTTATTTTGGGGCAAAAAGGCTGAAATTCTTATTTTGAGGTAAAATGCTGAAATTCCCCATATTTTGGGGCAAAAGGCAAAACTTCTTTTTATTTTGGGGCAAAGAGGCACAAATTTCCCTTATTTTCGGGCAAAATTGCAGAAATTTCATTTATTTCAGGGCAAAAAGTCAGAAATTCCTTTTATTTTGGGGCAAAGAGCAGAAATTTCTTTTATTATGGTACAAAATTGAAGAAATTTATCTTATTTTGAAACAAAAAGGCAGAAAATTCCCCTTATTTTGAGGCAAAAAGGCAGAAATTCCACTTTATTTCGGACAATAACGCAGAAATTCCCCGTATTTTAAAGCTAAATTTCAGAAATTCCCCTTATATTGGTGCAAAAATGGAGAAATTCCCTTTATTTTTGTGCAATAAGGCAGATTTCCCCGTATTTTGAAGCAAAATTGCACATATTTCCCTAATTTTGAAGGAAAATGCAGAAATTCACATTATTTTGGAACAAAAAGACAGAGATTCTCCTTATTTCAGGGCAAAAAGTCAGAAATTCCCCTTATTTTGGGGTAAAATTGCAGAAATTTTCTTTATTTTGGGGCAAAATTGCAGAAATTTCTCTTATTTTGAGGCAAAATTGCAGAAATTTCACTTATTTCAGGGAAAAAGTGGAGAAATTTCTCTTATTTTGGGGCAAAGAGGCAGAAATTTCTTTTATTTTGGTACAAAATTGCAGAAATTTTCATTATTTTGGGGCAAAATTGCAGAAATTTCCCTTATTTTGGGGCAAAATTGCAGAAATTTCACTTATTTCAGGGAAAAAGTGCAGAAATTTCTCTTATTTTGGGGCAAAAAGGCAGAAATTTCTTTTATTTTGGTACAAAATTGCAGAAATTTTCTTTATTTTGGGGCAAAAATGAAGAAATTCCCCATATTTTGGGGCAAAAAGGCAGAGATTTGCCTTATTATGAGGTAAAATGCTGAAATTCCCCTTATTTTGGGGCAAAAATACAGAAATTCCCTTCATTTTGTGGCAAAAAGGCAGAAATTTCCCTTATTTTGGGGCAAAATTGCAGAAATTTCACTTATTTCAGGGCAAAATTCAAAAATTCCTTTTATTTTGGGGCAAAAAGACAGAAATTCCGTTCATTTTTAGGTAAAAAGGCAGAAATTTCACTTATTTTGAGGGAAGAAGGCAGAAATTCCTCTTATTTTGGGGCAAAAATGAATAAATTTCTCTTTTTTGTGGCAAAAGGTATACATTCCCCTTATTTTCGGGCAAAAAAGCAGAAATTCCCCCTATTTTGGAGCAGAATTGAAGAAAATCCCCTAATTGTGGGGCAAAAAGGCAGAAATTCCCTATATGTTGGGGCAAAAAGACAGAAATTCTCCTTATTTTGGGGCAAAACTCAGAAATTCCACTTATTTTGGGGCAAAATTCCAGAAATTTCCCTTATTTTGGGGCAAAATTGCAGAAATTTTACTTATTTTGGGGCACAATTGCAGAAATTTCACTTATTTCAGGTAAAAATGGCAGAAATTTTTCTTATTTTGGGGCAAAAAGGCAGAAATTCCTAATATTTTGTGGCAAAAATGCAGAAATTCCCCTTATTTTGAGGTAAAAAGGCTGAAATTCCCCTTATTTGGGGGCAAAAAGGCAGAAATTTCCCTTATTTTGGGGCAAAATTGCAAACATTTCACTTATTTCAGGGTAATAAGTAAGAAATTTTCCTTATTTTGGGGCAAAATACAGAAATTCCCTTTGTTTTGAAAGGAAAATACAGAAATTTTACTTCTTTAGAGGCAAAAAGGCAGAAATTCCCCTTATTTTGAAGGAAAAATGAAGAAATTCCCCTAATTGTTGGGCAAAAAGGCAGAAATTCCCTATATATTGGGGCAAAAAGACAGAAATTCTCCTTATTTTGGGACAAAACTCAGAAATTCCACTTATTTTGGGGCAAAATTGCAGGAATTTACCTTATTTTGAGGCAAAATTGCAGAAATTTCCCTTATTTGGGGCAAAATTGCAGAAATTTCACTTATTTTCAGGTAAAAAGGCTGAAATATCCTTTATTTTGGGGCAAAAAGGAAGAAATTCCCCTTATTTTGGGGCAAAATTGCAGAAATTTTCCTTATTTTGGGGCAAAAAGGCTGAAATTCCTATTTTGAGGTAAAATGCTGAAATTCCCCATATTTTGGGGCAAAAGGCAAAACTTCTTCTTATTTTGGGGCAAAGAGGCACAAATTTCCCTTATTTTCGGGCAAAATTGCAGAAATTTCATTTATTTCAGGGCAAAAAGTCAGAAATTCCTTTTATTTTGGGGCAAAGAGCAGAAATTTCTTTTATTATGGTACAAAATTGAAGAAATTTATCTTATTTTGAAACAAAAAGGCAGAAAATTCCCCTTATTTTGAGGCAAAAGGCAGAAATTATTCTCAATTTGAGGTAAAATGCAGAAATTCCCTTTATTTTGGGGCTAAAAGGCAGAAATTCCCTGTATTTTGAAGCAAAATTGCAGAAATTCTCTTAATTTTCGGGCAAAAAGGCAGAAATTCTCCTTATTTTGGGGCAAAAAGACAGAAAATCTCCTTTTTCGGGAGCAAACAGTCAGAAATTCCCCTTATTTTGGGGCAAAATTGCAGAAATTTCCTTTACATTGGGGCAAAATTGCAGAAATTTCCCTTATTTTGGGGCAAAATTGCAGAAATTTCAGGTATTTGAGAAAAAAAAGGCAGAAATTTTTTTGGGGGGGCAAAAAGGCAGAAATTTTTTTATTTTGGTACAAAATTGCAGAAATTCCCCATATTTTGGGGCAAAAATCCAGAAATTCCTCTTATTTTGAGGTAATAAGGCTGAAATTCCCCTTATTTTGGGGCAAAAAGGCAGAAATTTCGTTTATATTGGGGAAAAGGCAGAAATTGCACTTATTTTGAGTCAAAAAGGTGGAAAATCCCCTTATTTTGGGGCAAAAATGAAGAAATTTGCTTTTTTATGGCAAAAAGGTATACATTCCCTTTATTTTCGGGCAAAAAGGCAGAAATTCTTTGTATTTTGGAGCAAAATTGCAGAAATTCCCCTAAATTTTGGGCAAAAAGGCAGAAATATTCCTTATTTTGGGGTAAAACTGCAGAAATTTCACTTATTTTGCGGCAAAATGTCAGAAATTCTTCTTATTTTTGGCAAAAATACAGAAAATCCCCTTATTTTAGGGCAAAATTGCAGAAATTTCCCTTATTTGGGGACAAAAACAGAAATTCCCCTTATTTTGGGGCAAAATTGCAGAAATTTCCCTTATTATGGGGAAAAATTGCAGAAATTTCCCTTATTTTAGGGCAAAATTGCAGAAATTTCACTTATTTCAGAGAAAAAAAGCAAAAATTTTTCTTATTTTGGGGCAAAAATGCAGAAATTCCCATTATTTTGGGGCAAAAAGGCAGAAATTCACCTTATTTTTGCGGTAAAATTGCAGAAATTTCACATATTTCAGGGCAAAACGGCAGAAATTCCTTTTATTTTGGGGCAGAAAGGCAGAAATTTCCCTTATTTTGGGATAAAATTGCAGAAATTTCCCTTATTTGGAGGCAAAAAGGCAGAAAATCCACTTAATTTCGAGTAAAAAGGCAGAAATTTCTCGTATTTTGGAGCAAAATTGCAGAAACTCCCCTAATTTTGGGGCTAAAAGGCAGAATTTCCCTTTATTTTGGGGCAAAAATAGAGAAATTCTTTTTATTTTGGGGCAAAAATCAGAAATTTCCTTTATTTTGGGGCAAAATTTTAGAAATTTCTTTTATATTGTTACAGACTTGCAGAAATTTTTCTTATTTTGTGGCAAAAAGGCAGAAATTCCCCATATTTTGGTGCAAAAAGGCTGAAATTCCCCTTATTTTGAGGTAAAATCCTGAAATTCCCCATATTTTGGGGCAAAAAGGCAGAAATTCCCCTCATTTGGGGGCAAAAAGGCACAAATTTCCCTTATTTTCGGGCATAATTGCAGGAATTTCATTTATTTCAGGGCAAAAAGTCAGAAATTCCTTTTATTTTGGGGCAAAAACAGAAATTTCTTTTATTTTGATACAAAATTGTAGAAATTTTCCTTATTTTGGAACAAAAAGGCAAAAATTACCCATATTTTGGGGGAAAAGGCAGAAATTCCCCTTATTTTGAGGTAAAAAGGCTGAAATTCCCGTTATTTTGGGGCAAAAAGGCAGAAATTCCCTTTACTTTGTGGCAAAAAGGCAGAAATTCCCGTTAATTGGGGCAGAAAAGCGAAATTTTCCTTATTTAAGGGCAATAGGGCAGAAATTCCCCTTATTTTGTGGCAAAAAGGCAGAAATTCCCCTTATTTGAAGGTAAAATGCTGAAATTCCTCTTATTTTCGGCAAAAAGGCAGAAATTCCTATTATTTTGGGGCAAAATTGCAGAAATTTTCCTTATTTGAAGGTAAAATGCTGAAATTCCCCTTATTTTCGGCAAAAAGGCAGAAATTCCTATTATTTTGGGGCAAAATTGCAGAAATTTCAATTGTCTGGGCAAAAAGTCAGATATTTGCCTTATTTTGGGGCAAGAAGCAGAATTTCCCTTAATTTTGGGGCCAAAAACAGAAATTCCCCTTATTTTGGGGTAAAATTGCAGAAATTTCAAATATTTCAGGGCAAAAAGGCAGAAATTCCACTTTATTTCGGACAATAACGCAGAAATTCCCCGTATTTTAAAGCTAAATTTCAGAAATTCCCCTTATATTGGTGCAAAAATGGAGAAATTCCCTTTATTTTTGTGCAATAAGGCAGATTTCCCCGTATTTTGAAGCAAAATTGCACATATTTCCCTAATTTTGAAGCAAAATGCAGAAATTCACATTATTTTGGAACAAAAAGACAGAAATTCTCCTTATTTCAGGGCAAAAAGGCAGAAATTCCCCTTATTTTGGGGTAAAATTGCAGAAATTTTCTTTATTTTGGGGCAAAATTGCAGAAATTTCCCTTATTTTGGGGCAAAATTGCAGAAATTTCACTTATTTCAGGGAAAAAGTGCAGAAATTTCTCTTATTTTGGGGCAAAAAGGCAGAAATTTCTTTTATTTTGGTACAAAATTGCAGAAATTTTCTTTATTTTGGGGCAAAAATGAAGAAATTCCCCATATTTTGGGGCAAAAAGGCAGAGATTCGCCTTATTATGAGGTAAAATGCTGAAATTCCCCTTATTTTGGGGCAAAAATACAGAAATTCCCTTTATTTTGTGGCAAAAAGGCAGAAATTTCCCTTATTTTGGGGCAAAATTGCAGAAATTTCACTTATTTCAGGGCAAAATTCAAAAATTCCTTTTATTTTTGGGCAAAAAGACAGAAATTTTGTTTATTTTTGGGTAAAAAGGCAGAAATTTCACTTATTGTGAGGTAAGAAGGCAGAAATTCCTCTTATTTTGGGGCAAAAATGAAGAAATTTCCCTTTTTTTGTGGCAAAAGGTATATATTCTCCTTATTTTCGGGCAAAAAAGCAGAAATATCCCGTTTTTTGGAGCACAATTGCAGAAAATCCCCTAATTGTGGGGCAAAAAGGCAGAAATTCCCTATATGTTGGGGCAAAAAGACAGAAATTCTCCTTATTTTGGGGCAAAACTCAGAAATTCCACTTATTTTGGGGCAAAATTCCAGAAATTTCCCTTATTTTGGGGCAAATTTGAAGAAATTTCACTTATTTTGGGGCAAAATTGCAGAAATTTCACTTATTTCAGATAAAAAAAAGGCAGAAATTTTTCTTATTTTGGGGCAAAAAGGCAGAAATTCCTAATATTTTGTGGAAAAATGCAGAAATTCCCTTCATTTTGAGGTAAAAAGGCTGAAATTCCCCTTATTTTGGGGCAAAATTGCAGAAATTTCACTTATTTCAGGGCAAAATTCAAAAATTCCTTTTATTTTGGGGCTAAAAGTCAGAAATTCCGTTTATTTTTGGGTAAAAAGGCAGAAATTTCACTTATTTTGAGGGAAGAAGGCAGAAATTCCTCTTATTTTGGGGCAAAAATGAAGAAATTTCTTTTTTTGGGGGCAAAAGGTATACATTCCCCTTATTTTCGGGCAAAAAAGCAGAAATTCCCCCTATTTTGGAGCAGAATTGAAGAAAATCCCCTAATTGTGGGGCAAAAAGGCAGAAATTCCCTATATGTTGGGGCAAAAAGACAGAAATTCTCCTTATTTTGGGGCAAAACTCAGAAATTCCACTTATTTTGGGGCAAAATTCCAGAAATTTCCCTTATTTTGGGGCAAAATTGCAGAAATTTTACTTATTTTGGGGCAAAATTGCAGAAATTTCACTTATTTCAGGTAAAAATGGCAGAAATTTTTCTTATTTTGGGGCAAAAAGGCAGAAATTCCTAATATTTTGTGGCAAAAATGCAGAAATTCTCCTTATTTTGAGGTAAAAAGGCTGAAATTCCCCTTATTTGGGGGCAAAAAGGCAGAAATTTCCCTTATTTTGGGGCAAAATTGCAGAAATTTCACTTATTTCAGGGCAAAATTCAAAAATTCCTTTTATTTTTGGGCAAAAAGACAGAAATTTTGTTTATTTTTGGGTAAAAAGGCAGAAATTTCACTTATTGTGAGGTAAGAAGGCAGAAATTCCTCTTATTTTGGGGCAAAAATGAAGAAATTTCCCTTTTTTTGTGGCAAAAGGTATATATTCTCCTTATTTTCGGGCAAAAAAGCAGAAATATCCTGTTTTTTGGAGCACAATTGCAGAAAATCCCCTAATTGTGGGGCAAAAAGGCAGAAATTCCCTATATGTTGGGGCAAAAAGACAGAAATTCTCCTTATTTTGGGGCAAAACTCAGAAATTCCACTTATTTTGGGGCAAAATTCCAGAAATTTCCCTTATTTTGGGGCAAATTTGAAGAAATTTCACTTATTTTGGGGCAAAATTGCAGAAATTTCACTTATTTCAGATTAAAAAAAGGCAGAAATTTTTCTTATTTTGGGGCAAAAAGGCAGAAATTCCTAATATTTTGTGGAAAAATGCAGAAATTCCCTTCATTTTGAGGTAAAAAGGCTGAAATTCCCCTTATTTTGGGGCAAAATTGCAGAAATTTCACTTATTTCAGGGCAAAATTCAAAAATTCCTTTTATTTTGGGGCTAAAAGTCAGAAATTCCGTTTATTTTTGGGTAAAAAGGCAGAAATTTCACTTATTTTGAGGGAAGAACGCAGAAATTCCTCTTATTTTGGGGCAAAAATGAAGAAATTTCTCTTTTTTGGGGCAAAAGGTATACATTCCCCTTATTTTCGGGCAAAAAAGCAGAAATTCCCCCTATTTTGGAGCAGAATTGAAGAAAATCCCCTAATTGTGGGGCAAAAAGGCAAAAATTCCCTATATGTTGGGGCAAAAAGACAGAAATTCTCCTTATTTTGGGGCAAAACTCAGAAATTCCACTTATTTTGGGGCAAAATTCCAGAAATTTCCCTTATTTTGGGGCAAAATTGCAGAAATTTTACTTATTTTGGGGCAAAATTGCAGAAATTTCACTTATTTCAGGTAAAAATGGCAGAAATTTTTCTTATTTTGGGGCAAAAAGGCAGAAATTCCTAATATTTTGTGGCAAAAATGCAGAAATTCCCCTTATTTTGAGGTAAAAAGGCTGAAATTCCCCTTATTTGGGGGCAAAAAGGCAGAAATTTCCCTTATTTTGGGGCAAAATTGCAAACATTTCACTTATTTCAGGCTAATAAGTCAGAAATTTTCCTTATTTTGGGGCAAAAAACACAGAAATTCCCTTTGTTTTGGAAGGAAAATACAGAAATTCCACTTCTTTAGAGGCAAAAAGGCAGAAATTCCCCTTATTGTGAAGCAAAAATGAAGAAATTCCCCTAATTGTTGGGCAAAAAGGCAGAAATTCCCTATATGTTGGGGCAAAAAGACAGAAATTCTCCTTATTTTGGGACAAAACTCAGAAATTCCACTTATTTTGGGGCAAAATTGCAGGAATTTACCTTATTTTGAGGCAAAATTGCAGAAATTTCCCTTATTTGGGGCAAAATTGCAAAAATTTCACTTATTTTCAGGTAAAAAGGCTGAAATATCCTTTATTTTGGGGCAAAAAGGAAGAAATTCCCCTTATTTTGGGGCAAAATTGCAGAAATTTTCCTTATTTTGGGGCAAAAAGGCTGAAATTCTTATTTTGAGGTAAAATGCTGAAATTCCCCATATTTTGGGGCAAAAGGCAAAACTTCTTATTTTGGGGCAAAGAGGCACAAATTTCTCTTATTTTCGGGCAAAATTGCAGAAATTTCATTTATTTCAGGGCAAAAAGTCAGAAATTCCTTTTATTTTGGGGCAAAGAGCAGAAATTTCTTTTATTATGGTACAAAATTGAAGAAATTTATCTTATTTTGAAACAAAAAGGCAGAAAATTCCCCTTATTTTGAGGCAAAAGGCAGAAATTATTCTCAATTTGAGGTAAAATGCAGAAATTCCCTTTATTTTGGGGCTAAAAAACAGAAATTCCCTGTATTTTGAAGCAAAATTGCAGAAATTCTCATAATTTTCGGGCAAAAAGGCAGAAATTCTCCTTATTATGGGGCAAAAAGACAAAAAATCTCCTTTTTCGGGAGCAAACAGTCAGAAATTCCCCTTATTTTGGGGCAAAATTGCAGAAATTTCCTTTACATTGGGGCAAAATTGTAGAAATTTCCCTTATTTTGGGGCAAAATTGCAGAAATTTCACGTATTTCAGGGAAAAAAGGCAGAAATTTTTTTGGGGGGGCAAAAAGGCAGAAATTTTTTTTATTTTGGTACAAAATTGCAGAAATTTTTCTTATTTTGGGGCAAAAAGTCAGAAATTCCCCATATTTTGGGGCAAAAAGGCAGAAATTCCCCTTATTTTGAGGTAAAAAGGCTGAAATTCCCCTTATTTTGGGGCAAAAAGACAGAAATTTCGTTTATTTTGGGGAAAAGGCAGAAATTGCACTTATTTTGAGTCAAAAAGGTGGAAATTCCCCTTATTTTGGGGCAAAAATGAAGAAATTTGCTTTTTTATGGCAAAAAGGTATACATTCCCTTTATTTTCGGGCAAAAAGGCAGAAATTCTTTGTATTTTGGAGCAAAATTGCAGAAATTCTCATAATTTTCGGGCAAAAAGGCAGAAATTCTCCTTATTTTGGGGCAAAAAGGCAGAAAATCTCCTTTTTCGGGAGCAAACAGTCAGAAATTCCCCTTATTTTGGGGCAAAATTGCAGAAATTTCCTTTACATTGGGGCAAAATTGCAGAAATTTCCCTTATTTTGTGGCAAAATTGCAGAAATTTCAGGTATTTGAGAAAAAAAAGGCAGAAATTTTTTTGGGGGGGCAAAAAGGCAGAAATTTTTCTTATTTTGGTACAAAATTGCAGAAATTTTTCTTATTTTGGGGCAAAAAGTCAGAAATTCCCCATATTTTGGGGCAAAAAGGCAGAAATTCCCCTTATTTTGAGGTAATAAGGCTGAAATTCCCCTTATTTTGGGGCAAAAAGGCAGAAATTTCGTTTATTTTGGGGAAAAGGCAGAAATTGCACTTATTTTGAGTCAAAAAGGTGGAAAATCCCCTTATTTTGGGGCAAAAATGAAGAAATTTGCTTTTTTATGGCAAAAAGGTATACATTCCCTTTATTTTCGGGCAAAAAGGAAGAAATTCTTTGTATTTTGGAGCAAAATTGCAGAAATTCCCCTAATTTTTGGGCAAAAAGGCAGAAATTTTCCTTATTTTGGGGTAAAACTGCAGAAATTTCACTTATTTTGCAGCAAAATGTCAGAAATTCCCCTTATTTTTGGCAAAAAATGCAGAAAATCCCCTTATTTTAGGGCAAAAATGCAGAAATTTCCCTTATTTGGGGACAAAAACAGAAATTCCCCTTATTTTGGGGCAAAATTGCAGAAATTTCCCTTATTATGGGGAAAAATTGCAGAAATTTCCCTTATTTTAGGGCAAAATTGCAGAAATTTCACTTATTTCAGAGAAAAAAAGCAAAAATTTTTCTTATTTTGGGGCAAAAAGGCAGAAATTCCCATTATTTTGGGGCAAAAAGGCAGAAATTCACCTTATTTTGGGGTAAAATTGCAGAAATTTTACATATTTCAGGGCAAAACGGCAGAAATTCCCCTTATTTTGGGGCAAAAAGGCAGAAATTTCCCTTATTTTGGGATAAAATTGCAGAAATTTCCCTTATTTGGCGGCAAAAAGGCAGAAAATCCACTTAATTTCGGGTAAAAAGGCAGAAATTTCTCGTATTTTGGAGCAAAATTGCAGAAACTCCCCTAATTTTGGGGCTAAAAGGCAGAATTTCCCTTTATTTTGGGGCAAAAATAGAGAAATTCTTTTTATTTTGGGGCAAAGATCAGAAATTTCCTTTATTTTGGGGCAAAATTTTAGAAATTTCTTTTATATTGTTACAGACTTGCAGAAATTTTTCTTATTTTGTGGCAAAAAGGCAGAAATTCCCCATATTTTGGTGCAAAAAGGCTGAAATTCCCCTTATTTTGAGGTAAAATCCTGAAATTCCCCATATTTTGGGGCAAAAAGGCAGAAATTCCCCTCATTTGGGGGCAAAAAGGCACAAATTTCCCTTATTTTCGGGCATAATTGCAGGAATTTCATTTATTTCAGGGCAAAAAGTCAGAAATTCCTTTTATTTTCAGGCAAAAACAGAAATTTCTTTTATTTTGATACAAAATTGTAGAAATTTTCCTTATTTTGGAACAAAAAGGCAAAAATTACCCATATTTTGGGGAAAAAGGCAGAAATTCCTTTTATTTTGAGGTAAAAAGGCTGAAATTCCCGTTATTTTGGGGCATAAAGGCAGAAATTCCCTTTACTTTCTGGCAAAAGGGCAGAAATTCCCGTTAATTGGGGCAGAAAAGCAGAAATTTTCCTTATTTAAGGGCAATAGGGCAGAAATTCCCCTTATTTTGTGGCAAAAAGGCAGAAATTCCCTTTATTTGAAGGTAAAATGCTGAAATTCCCCTTATTTTCGGCAAAAAGGCAGAAATTCCTATTATTTTGGGGCAAAATTGCAGAAATTTCAATTATTTCTGGGCAAAAAGTCAGATATTTGCCTTATTTTGGGGCAAAAAGCAGAAATTCCCTTAATTTTGGGGCCAAAAACAGAAATTCCCCTTATTTTGGGGTAAAATTGCAGAAATTTCAAATATTTCAGGGCAAAAAGGCAGAAATTCCACTTTATTTCGGACAATAACGCAGAAATTCCCCGTATTTTAAAGCTAAATTTCAGAAATTCCCCTTATATTGGTGCAAAAATGGAGAAATTCCCTTTATTTTTGTGCAATAAGGGAGATTTCCCCGTATTTTGAAGCAAAATTGCACATATTTCCCTAATTTTGAAGGAAAATGCAGAAATTCACATTATTTTGGAACAAAAAGACAGAAATTCTCCTTATTTCTGGGCAAAAAGTCAGAAATTCCCCTTATTTTGGGGTAAAATTGCAGAAATTTTCTTTATTTTGGGGCAAAATTGCAGAAATTTCCCTTATTTTGGGGCAAAATTGCAGAAATTTCACTTATTTCAGGGAAAAAGTGCAGAAATTTCTCTTATTTTGGGGCAAAAAGGCAGAAATTTCTTTTATTTTGGTACAAAATTGCAGAAATTTTCTTTATTTTGGGGCAAAAATGAAGAAATTCCCCATATTTTGGGGCAAAAAGGCAGAGATTCGCCTTATTATGAGGTAAAATGCTGAAATTCCCCTTATTTTGGGGCAAAAATACAGAAATTCCCTTTATTTTGTGGCAAAAAGGCAGAAATTTCCCTTATTTTGGGGCAAAATTGCAGAAATTTCACTTATTTCAGGGCAAAATTCAAAAATTCCTTTTCTTTTTGGGCAAAAAGACAGAAATTTTGTTTATTTTTGGGTAAAAAGGCAGAAATTTCACTTATTGTGAGGTAAGAAGGCAGAAATTGCTCTTATTTTGGGGCAAAAATGAAGAAATTTCCCTTTTTTGTGGCAAAAGGTATATATTCTCCTTATTTTCGGGCAAAAAAGCAGAAATATCCCGTTTTTTTGGAGCACAATTGCAGAAAATCCCCTAATTGTGGGGCAAAAAGGCAGAATTTCCCTATATGTTGGGGCAAAAAGACAGAAATTCTCCTTATTTTGGGGCAAAACTCAGAAATTCCACTTATTTTGGGGCAAAATTCCAGAAATTTCCCTTATTTTGGGGCAAAATTGCAGAAATTTTACTTATTTTGGGGCACAATTGCAGAAATTTCACTTATTTCAGGTAAAAATGGCAGAAATTTTTCTTATTTTGGGGCAAAAAGGCAGAAATTCCTAATATTTTGTGGCAAAAATGCAGAAATTCCCCTTATTTTGAGGTAAAAAGGCTGAAATTCCCCTTATTTGGGGGCAAAAAGGCAGAAATTTCCCTTATTTTGGGGCAAAATTGCAAACATTTCACTTATTTCAGGGTAATAAGTCAGAAATTTTCCTTATTTTGGGGCAAAAAACACAGAAATTCCCTTTGTTTTGAAAGGAAAATACAGAAATTCCACTTCTTTAGAGGCAAAAAGGCAGAAATTCCCCTTATTTTGAAGCAAAAATGAAGAAATTCCCCTAATTGTTGGGCAAAAAGGCAGAAATTCGCTATATGTTGGGGCAAAAAGACAGAAATTCTCCTTATTTTGGGACAAAACTCAGAAATTCCACTTATTTTGGGGCAAAATTGCAGAAATTTCACTTATTTTCAGGTAAAAAGGCTGAAATATCCTTTATTTTGGGGCAAAAAGGAAGAAATTCCCCTTATTTTGGGGCAAAATTGCAGAAATTTTCCTTATTTTGGGGCAAAAAGGCTGAAATTCTTATTTTGAGGTAAAATGCTGAAATTCCCCATATTTTGGGGCAAAAGGCAAAACTTCTTCTTATTTTGGGGCAAAGAGGCACAAATTTCCCTTATTTTCGGGCAAAATTGCAGAAATTTCATTTATTTCAGGGCAAAAAGTCAGAAATTCCTTTTATTTTGGGGCAAAGAGCAGAAATTTCTTTTATTATGGTACAAAATTGAAGAAATTTATCTTATTTTGAAACAAAAAGGCAGAAAATTCCCCTTATTTTGAGGCAAAAGGCAGAAATTATTCTCAATTTGAGGTAAAATGCAGAAATTCCCTTTATTTTGGGGCTAAAAGGCAGAAATTCCCTGTATTTTGAAGCAAAATTGCAGAAATTCTCTTAATTTTCGGGCAAAAAGGCAGAAATTCTCCTTATTTTGGGGCAAAAAGACAGAAAATCTCCTTTTTCGGGAGCAAACAGTCAGAAATTCCCCTTATTTTGGGGCAAAATTGCAGAAATTTCCTTTACATTGGGGCAAAATTGCAGAAATTTCCCTTATTTTGGGGCAAAATTGCAGAAATTTCAGGTATTTGAGAAAAAAAAGGCAGAAATTTTTTTGGGGGGGCAAAAAGGCAGAAATTTTTCTTATTTTGGTACAAAATTGCAGAAATTTTTCTTATTTTGGGGCAAAAAGTCAGAAATTCCCCATATTTTGGGGCAAAAAGGCAGAAATTCCCCTTATTTTGAGGTAATAAGGCTGAAATTCCCCTTATTTTGGGGCAAAAAGGCAGAAATTTCGTTTATTTTGGGGAAAAGGCAGAAATTGCACTTATTTTGAGTCAAAAAAGTGGAAAATCCCCTTATTTTGGGGCAAAAATGAAGAAATTTGCTTTTTTATGGCAAAAAGGTATACATTCCCTTTATTTTCGGGCAAAAAGGAAGAAATTCTTTGTATTTTGGAGCAAAATTGCAGAAATTCCCCTAATTTTGGGGCAAAAAGGCAGAAATTTTCCTTATTTTGGGGTAAAACTGCAGAAATTTCACTTATTTTGCGGCAAAATGTCAGAAATTCCCCTTATTTTTGGCAAAAAATGCAGAAAATCCCCTTATTTTAGGGCAAAAATGCAGAAATTTCCCTTATTTGGGGACAAAAACAGAAATTCCCCTTATTTTGGGGCAAAATTGCAGAAATTTCCCTTATTATGGGGAAAAATTGCAGAAATTTCCCTTATTTTAGGGCAAAATTGCAGAAATTTCACTTATTTCAGAGAAAAAAAAGCAAAAATTTTTCTTATTTTGGGGCAAAAAGGCAGAAATTCCCATTATTTTGGGGCAAAAAGGCAGAAATTCACCTTATTTTGGGGTAAAATTGCAGAAATTTTACATATTTCAGGGCAAAACGGCAGAAATTCCCCTTATTTTGGGGCAAAAAGGCAGAAATTTCCCTTATTTTGGGATAAAATTGCAGAAATTTCCCTTATTTGGGGGCAAAAAGGCAGAAAATCCACTTAATTTCGGGTAAAAAGGCAGAAATTTCTCGTATTTTGGAGCAAAATTGCAGAAACTCCCCTAATTTTGGGGCTAAAAGGCAGAATTTCCCTTTATTTTGGGGCAAAAATAAAGAAATTCTTTTTATTTTGGGGCAAAAATCAGAAATTTCCTTTATTTTGGGGCAAAATTTTAGAAATTTCTTTTATATTGTTACAGACTTGCAGAAATTTTTCTTATTTTGTGGCAAAAAGGCAGAAATTCCCCATATTTTGGTGCAAAAAGGCTGAAATTCCCCTTATTTTGAGGTAAAATCCTGAAATTCCCCATATTTTGGGGCAAAAAGGCAGAAATTCCCCTCATTTGGGGGCAAAAAGGCACAAATTTCCCTTATTTTCGGGCATAATTGCAGGAATTTCATTTATTTCAGGGCAAAAAGTCAGAAATTCCTTTTATTTTCGGGCAAAAACAGAAATTTCTTTTATTTTGATACAAAATTGTAGAAATTTTCCTTATTTTGGAACAAAAAGGCAAAAATTACCCATATTTTGGGGAAAAAGGAAGAAATTCCTTTTATTTTGAGGTAAAAAGGCTGAAATTCCCGTTATTTTGGGGCATAAAGGCAGAAATTCCCTTTACTTTCTGGCAAAAGGGCAGAAATTCCCGTTGATTGGGGCAGAAAAGCAGAAATTTTCCTTATTTAAGGGCAATAGGGCAGAAATTCCCCTTATTTTGTGGCAAAAAGGCAGAAATTCCCCTTATTTGAAGGTAAAATGCTGAAATTCCCCTTATTTTCGGCAAAAAGGCAGAAATTCCTATTATTTTGGGGCAAAATTGCAGAAATTTCAATTATTTCTGGGCAAAAAGTCAGATATTTGCCTTATTTTGGGGCAAAAAGCAGAAATTCTCTTAATTTTGGGGCCAAAAACAGAAATTCCCCTTATTTTGGGGTAAAATTGCAGAAATTTCAAATATTTCAGGGCAAAAAGGCAGAAATTCCACTTTATTTCGGACAATAACGCAGAAATTCCCCGTATTTTAAAGCTAAATTTCAGAAATTCCCCTTATATTGGTGCAAAAATGGAGAAATTCCCTTTATTTTTGTGCAATAAGGCAGATTTCCCCGTATTTTGAAGCAAAATTGCACATATTTCCCTAATTTTGAAGGAAAATGCAGAAATTCACATTATTTTGGAACAAAAAGACAGAAATTCTCCTCATTTCAGGGCAAAAAGTCAGAAATTCCCCTTATTTTGGGGTAAAATTGCAGAAATTTTCTTTATTTTGGGGCAAAATTGCAGAAATTTCCCTTATTTTGGGGCAAAATTGCAGAAATTTCACTTATTTCAGGGAAAAAGTGCAGAAATTTCTCTTATTTTGGGGCAAAAAGGCAGAAATTTCTTTTATTTTGGTACAAAATTGCAGAAATTTTCTTTATTTTGGGGCAAAAATGAAGAAATTCCCCATATTTTGGGGCAAAAAGGCAGAGATTCGCCTTATTATGAGGTAAAATGCTGAAATTCCCCTTATTTTGGGGCAAAAATACAGAAATTCCCTTTATTTTGTGGCAAAAAGGCAGCAATTTCCCTTATTTTGGGGCAAAATTGCAGAAATTTCACTTATTTCAGGGCAAAATTCAAAAATTCCTTTTCTTTTTGGGCAAAAAGACAGAAATTTTGTTTATTTTTGGGTAAAAAGGCAGAAATTTCACTTATTGTGAGGTAAGAAGGCAGAAATTGCTCTTATTTTGGGGCAAAAATGAAGAAATTTCCCTTTTTTGTGGCAAAAGGTATATTTTCTCCTTATTTTCGGGCAAAAAAGCAGAAATATCCCGTTTTTTGGAGCACAATTGCAGAAAATCCCCTAATTGTGGGGCAAAAAGGCAGAATTTCCCTATATGTTGGGGCAAAAAGACAGAAATTCTCCTTATTTTGGGGCAAAACTCAGAAATTCCACTTATTTTGGGGCAAAATTCCAGAAATTTCCCTTATTTTGGGGCAAAATTGCAGAAATTTCACTTATTTTGGGGCAAAATTGCAGAAATTTCACTTATTTCAGATAAAAAAAGGCAGAAATTTTTCTTATTTTGGGGCAAAAAGGCAGAAATTCCTAATATTTTGTGGCAAAAATGCAGAAATTCCCCTTATTTTGAGGTAAAAAGGCTGAAATTCCCCTTATTTTGGGGCAAAAAGGCAGAAATTTCCCTTATTTTGGGGCAAAATTGCAACCATTTAACTTATTTCAGGGTAATAAGTCAGAAATTTTCCTTATTTTGGGGCAAGAAACACAGAAATTCCCTTTGTTTTGGAAGGAAAATACAGAAATTCCACTTCTTTAGAGGCAAAAAGGCAGAAATTCCCCTTATTTTGAAGCAAAAATGAAGAAATTCCCCTAATTGTCGGGCAAAAAGGCAGAAATTCCCTATATGTTGCGGCAAAAAGACAGAAATTCTCCTTATTTTGGGACAAAACTCAGAAATTCCACTTATTTTGGGGCAAAATTGCAGGAATTTACCTTATTTTGAGGCAAAATTGCAGAAATTTCCCTTATTTGGGGCAAAATTGCAGAAATTTCACTTATTTTCAGGTAAAAAGGCTGAAATATCCTTTATTTTGGGGCAAAAAGGAAGAAATTCCCCTTATTTTGGGGCAAAATTGCAGAAATTTTCCTTATTTTGGGGCAAAAAGGCTGAAATTCTTATTTTGAGGTAAAATGCTGAAATTCCCCATATTTTGGGGCAAAAGGCAAAACTTCTTCTTATTTTGGGGCAAAGAGGCACAAATTTCCCTTATTTTCGGGCAAAATTGCAGAAATTTCATTTATTTCAGGGCAAAAAGTCAGAAATTCCTTTTATTTTGGGGCAAAGAGCAGAAATTTCTTTTATTATGGTACAAAATTGAAGAAATTTATCTTATTTTGAAACAAAAAGGCAGAAAATTCCCCTTATTTTGAGGCAAAAGGCAGAAATTATTCTCAATTTGAGGTAAAATGCAGAAATTCCCTTTATTTTGGGGCTAAAAGGCAGAAATTCCCTGCATTTTGAAGCAAAATTGCAGAAATTCTCTTAATTTTCGGGCAAAAAGGCAGAAATTCTCCTTATTTTGGGGCAAAAAGACAGAAAATCTCCTTTTTCGGGAGCAAACAGTCAGAAATTCCCCTTATTTTGGGGCAAAATTGCAGAAATTTCCTTTACATTGGGGCAAAATTGCAGAAATTTCCCTTATTTTGGGGCAAAATTGCAGAAATTTCAGGTATTTGAAAAAAAAAAGGCAGAAATTTTTGTGGGGGGGCAAAAAGGCAGAAATTTTTTTTATTTTGGTACAAAATTGCAGAAATTCTTCTTATTTTGGGGCAAAAAGTCAGAAATTCCCCATATTTTGGGGCAAAAATGCAGAAATTCCCTTTATTTTGAGGTAATAAGGCTGAAATTCCCCTTATTTTGGGGCAAAAATGCAGAAATTTTGTTTATTTTGGGGAAAAGGCAGAAATTGCACTTATTTTGAGTCAAAAAGGTGGAAAATCCCCTTATTTTGGGGCAAAAATGAAGAAATTTGCTTTTTTATGGCAAAAAGGTATACATTCCCTTTATTTTCGGGCAAAAAGGCAGAAATTCTTTGTATTTTGGAGCAAAATTGCAGAAATTCCCCTAATTTTTGGGCAAAAAGGCAGAAATTTTCCTTATTTTGGGGTAAAACTGCAGAAATTTCACTTATTTTGCGGCAAAATGTCAGAAATTCCCCTTATTTTTGGCAAAAAAGGCAGAAAATCCCCTTATTTTAGGGCAAAATTGCAGAAATTTCCCTTATTTGGGGACAAAAAGAGAAATTCCCCTTATTTTGGGGCAAAATTGCAGAAATTTCCCTTATTATGGGGAAAAATTGCAGAAATTTCCCTTATTTTAGGGCAAAATTGCAGAAATTTCACTTATTTCAGAGAAAAAAAGCAAAAATTTTTCTTATTTTGGGGCAAAAAGGCAGAAATTCCCATTATTTTGGGGCAAAAAGGCAGAAATTCACCTTATTTTGGGGTAAAATTGCAGAAATTTTACATATTTCAGGGCAAAACGGCAGAAATTCCCCTTATTTTGGGGCAAAAAGGCAGAAATTTCCCTTATTTTGGGATAAAATTGCAGAAATTTCCCTTATTTGGGGGCAAAAAGGCAGAAAATCCACTTAATTTCGGGTAAAAAGGCAGAAATTTCTCGTATTTTGGAGCAAAATTGCAGAAACTCCCCTAATTTTGGGGCTAAAAGGCAGAATTTCCCTTTATTTTGGGGCAAAAATAGAGAAATTCTTTTTATTTTGGGGCAAAAATCAGAAATTTCCTTTATTTTGGGGCAAAATTTTAGAAATTTCTTTTATATTGTTACAGACTTGCAGAAACTTTTCTTATTTTGTGGCAAAAAGGCAGAAATTCCCCATATTTTGGTGCAAAAAGGCTGAAATTCCCCTTATTTTGAGGTAAAATCCTGAAATTCCCCATATTTTGGGGCAAAAAGGCAGAAATTCCCCTCATTTGGGGGCAAAAAGGCACAAATTTCCCTTATTTTCGGGCATAATTGCAGGAATTTCATTTATTTCAGGGCAAAAAGTCAGAAATTCCTTTTATTTTCAGGCAAAAACAGAAATTTCTTTTATTTTGATACAAAATTGTAGAAATTTTCCTTATTTTGGAACAAAAAGGCAAAAATTACCCATATTTTGGGGAAAAAGGCAGAAATTCCTTTTATTTTGAGGTAAAAAGGCTGAAATTCCCGTTATTTTGGGGCATAAAGGCAGAAATTCCCTTTACTTTCTGGCAAAAGGGCAGAAATTCCCGTTAATTGGGGCAGAAAAGCAGAAATTTTCCTTATTTAAGGGCAATAGGGCAGAAATTCCCCTTATTTTGTGGCAAAAAGGCAGAAATTCCCCTTATTTGAAGGTAAAATGCTGAAATTCCCCTTATTTTCGGCAAAAAGGCAGAAATTCCTATTATTTTGGGGCAAAATTGCAGAAATTTCAATTATTTCTGGGCAAAAAGTCAGATATTTGCCTTATTTTGGGGCAAAAAGCAGAAATTCTCTTAATTTTGGGGCCAAAAACAGAAATTCCCCTTATTTTGGGGTAAAATTGCAGAAATTTCAAATATTTCAGGGCAAAAAGGCAGAAATTCCACTTTATTTCGGACAATAACGCAGAAATTCCCCGTATTTTAAAGCTAAATTTCAGAAATTCCCCTTATATTGGTGCAAAAATGGAGAAATTCCCTTTATTTTTGTGCAATAAGGCAGATTTCCTCGTATTTTGAAGCAAAATTGCACATATTTCCCTAATTTTGAAGGAAAATGCAGAAATTCACATTATTTTGGAACAAAAAGACAGAAATTCTCCTTATTTCAGGGCAAAAAGTCAGAAATTCCCCTTATTTTGGGGTAAAATTGCAGAAATTTTCTTTATTTTGGGGCAAAATTGCAGAAATTTCCCTTATTTTGGGGCAAAATTGCAGAAATTTCACTTATTTCAGGGAAAAAGTGCAGAAATTTCTCTTATTTTGGGGCAAAAAGGCAGAAATTTCTTTTATTTTGGTACAAAATTGCAGAAATTTTCTTTATTTTGGGGCAAAAATGAAGAAATTCCCCATATTTTGGGGCAAAAAGGCAGAGATTCGCCTTATTATGAGGTAAAATGCTGAAATTCCCCTTATTTTGGGGCAAAAATACAGAAATTCCCTTTATTTTGTGGCAAAAAGGCAGCAATTTCCCTTATTTTGGGGCAAAATTGCAGAAATTTCACTTATTTCAGGGCAAAATTCAAAAATTCCTTTTCTTTTTGGGCAAAAAGACAGAAATTTTGTTTATTTTTGGGTAAAAAGGCAGAAATTTCACTTATTGTGAGGTAAGAAGGCAGAAATTGCTCTTATTTTGGGGCAAAAATGAAGAAATTTCCCTTTTTTGTGGCAAAAGGTATATTTTCTCCTTATTTTCGGGCAAAAAAGCAGAAATATCCCGTTTTTTGGAGCACAATTGCAGAAAATCCCCTAATTGTGGGGCAAAAAGGCAGAATTTCCCTATATGTTGGGGCAAAAAGACAGAAATTCTCCTTATTTTGGGGCAAAACTCAGAAATTCCACTTATTTTGGGGCAAAATTCCAGAAATTTCCCTTATTTTGGGGCAAAATTGCAGAAATTTCACTTATTTTGGGGCAAAATTGCAGAAATTTCACTTATTTCAGGTAAAAATGGCAGAAATTTTTCTTATTTTGGGGCAAAAAGGCAGAAATTCCCCTTATTTTGAGGTAAAAAGGCTGAAATTCCCCTTATTTGGGGGCAAAAAGGCAGAAATTTCCCTAATTTTGGGGCAAAAGTGCAAACATTTCACTTATTTCAGGGTAATAAGTCAGAAATTTTCCTTATTTAGGGGCAAAAAAGACAGAAATTCCCTTTGTTTTGGAAGGAAAATACAGAAATTCCACTTCTTTAGAGGCAAAAAGGCAGAAATTCCCCTTATTTTGAAGCAAAAATGAAGAAATTCCCCTAATTGTTGGGCCAAAAGGCAGAAATTCCCTATATGTTGGGGAAAAAAGACAGAAATTCTCCTTATTTTGGGACAAAACTCAGAAATTCCACTTATTTTGGGGCAAAATTGCAGGAATTTACCTTATTTTGAGGCAAAATTGCAGAAATTTCCCTTATTTGGGGCAAAATTGCAGAAATTTCACTTATTTTCAGGTAAAAAGGCTGAAATATCCTTTATTTTGGGGCAAAAAGGAAGAAATTCCCCTTATTTTGGGGCAAAATTGCAGAAATTTTCCTTATTTTGGGGCAAAAAGGCTGAAATTCTTATTTTGAGGTAAAATGCTGAAATTCCCCATATTTTGGGGCAAAAGGCAAAACTTCTTCTTATTTTGGGGCAAAGAGGCACAAATTTCCCTTATTTTCGGGCAAAATTGCAGAAATTTCATTTATTTCAGGGCAAAAAGTCAGAAATTCCTTTTATTTTGGGGCAAAGAGCAGAAATTTCTTTTATTATGGTACAAAATTGAAGAAATTTATCTTATTTTGAAACAAAAAGGCAGAAAATTCCCCTTATTTTGAGGCAAAAGGCAGAAATTATTCTCAATTTGAGGTAAAATGCAGAAATTCCCTTTATTTTGGGGCTAAAAGGCAGAAATTCCCTGCATTTTGAAGCAAAATTGCAGAAATTCTCTTAATTTTCGGGCAAAAAGGCAGAAATTCTCCTTATTTTGGGGCAAAAAGACAGAAAATCTCCTTTTTCGGGAGCAAACAGTCAGAAATTCCCCTTATTTTGGGGCAAAATTGCAGAAATTTCCTTTACATTGGGGCAAAATTGCAGAAATTTCCCTTATTTTGGGGCAAAATTGCAGAAATTTCAGGTATTTGAAAAAAAAAAGGCAGAAATTTTTTGGGGGGGCAAAAAGGCAGAAATTTTTTTATTTTGGTACAAAATTGCAGAAATTTTTCTTATTTTGGGGCAAAAAGTCAGAAATTCCCCATATTTTGGGGCAAAAATGCAGAAATTCCCCTTATTTTGAGGTAATAAGGCTGAAATTCCCCTTATTTTGGGGCAAAAAGGCAGAAATTTCGTTTATTTTGGGGAAAAGGCAGAAATTGCACTTATTTTGAGTCAAAAAGGTGGAAAATCCCCTTATTTTGGGGCAAAAATGAAGAAATTTGCTTTTTTATGGCAAAAAGTTATACATTCCCTTTATTTTCGGGCAAAAAGGCAGAAATTCTTTGTATTTTGGGGCAAAATTGCAGAAATTCCCCTAATTTTTGGGCAAAAAGGCAGAAATTTTCCTTATTTTGGGGTAAAACTGCAGAAATTTCACTTATTTTGCGGCAAAATGTCAGAAATTCCCCTTATTTTTGGCAAAAAATTCAGAAAATCCCCTTATTTTAGGGCAAAATTGCAGAAATTTCCCTTATTTGGGGACAAAAACAGAAATTCCCCTTATTTTGGGGCAAAATTGCAGAAATTTCCCTTATTATGGGGAAAAATTGCATAAATTTCCCTTATTTTAGGGCAAAATTGCAGAAATTTCACTTATTTCAGAGAAAAAAAGCAAAAATTTTTCTTATTTTGGGGCAAAAAGGCAGAAATTCCCATTATTTTGGGGCAAAAAGGCAGAAATTCACCTTATTTTGGGGTAAAATTGCAGAAATTTTACATATTTCAGGGCAAAACGGCAGAAATTCCCCTTATTTTGGGGCAAAAAGGCAGAAATTTCCCTTATTTTGGGATAAAATTGCAGAAATTTCACTTATTTGGGGGCAAAAAGGCAGAAAATCCACTTAATTTCGGGTAAAAAGGCAGAAATTTCTCGTATTTTGGAACAAAATTGCAGAAACTCCCCTAATTTTGGGGCTAAAAGGCAGAATTTCCCTTTATTTTGGGGCAAAAATAGAGAAATTCTTTTTATTTTGGGGCAAAAATCAGAAATTTCCTTTATTTTGGGGCAAAATTTTAGAAATTTCTTTTATATTGTTACAGACTTGCAGAAATTTTTCTTATTTTGTGGCAAAAAGGCAGAAATTCCCCATATTTTGGTGCAAAAAGGCTGAAATTCCCCTTATTTTGAGGTAAAATCCTGAAATTCCCCATATTTTGGGGCAAAAAGGCAGAAATTCCCCTCATTTGGGGGCAAAAAGGCACAAATTTCCCTTATTTTCGGGCATAATTGCAGGAATTTCATTTATTTCAGGGCAAAAAGTCAGAAATTCCTTTTATTTTCGGGCAAAAACAGAAATTTCTTTTATTTTGATACAAAATTGTAGAAATTTTCCTTATTTTGGAACAAAAAGGCAAAAATTACCCATATTTTGGGGAAAAAGGCAGAAATTCCTTTTATTTTGAGGTAAAAAGGCTGAAATTCCCGTTATTTTGGGGCATAAAGGCAGAAATTCCCTTTACTTTCTGGCAAAAGGGCAGAAATTCCCGTTAATTGGGGCAGAAAAGCAGAAATTTTCCTTATTTAAGGGCAATAGGGCAGAAATTCCCCTTATTTTGTGGCAAAAAGGCAGAAATTCCCCTTATTTGAAGGTAAAATGCTGAAATTCCCCTTATTTTCGGCAAAAAGGCAGAAATTCCTATTATTTTGGGGCAAAATTGCAGAAATTTCAATTATTTCTGGGCAAAAAGTCAGATATTTGCCTTATTTTGTGGCAAAAAGCAGAAATTCCCTTAATTTTGGGGCCAAAAACAGAAATTCCCCTTATTTTGGGGTAAAATTGCAGAAATTTCAAATATTTCAGGGCAAAAAGGCAGAAATTCCACTTTATTTCGGACAATACGCAGAAATTCCCCGTATTTTAAAGCTAAATTTCAGAAATTCCCCTTATATTGGTGCAAAAATGGAGAAATTCCCTTTATTTTTGTGCAATAAGGCAGATTTCCTCGTATTTTGAAGCAAAATTGCACATATTTTCCTAATTTTGAAGGAAAATGCAGAAATTCACATTATTTTGGAACAAAAAGACAGAAATTCTCCTTATTTCAGGGCAAAAAGTCAGAAATTCCCCTTATTTTGGGGTAAAATTGCAGAAATTTTCTTTATTTTGGGGCAAAATTGCAGAAATTTCCCTTATTTTGGGGCGAAATTGCAGAAATTTCACTTATTTCAGGAAAAAAGTGCAGAAATTTCTCTTATTTTGGGGCAAAAATGCAGAAATTTCTTTTATTTTGGTACAAAATTGCAGAAATTTTCTTTATTTTGGGGCAAAAATGAAGAAATTCCCCATATTTTGGGGCAAAAAGGCAGAGATTCGCCTTATTATGAGGTAAAATGCTGAAATTCCCCTTATTTTGGGGCAAAAATACAGAAATTCCCTTTATTTTGTGGCAAAAAGGCAGAAATTTCCCTTATTTTGGGGCAAAATTGCAGAAATTTCACTTATTTCAGGGCAAAATTCAAAAATTCCTCTTATTTTTGGGCAAAAAGACAGAAATTTTGTTTATTTTTGGGTAAAAAGGCAGAAATTTCACTTATTGTGAGGTAAGAAGGCAGAAATTCCTCTTATTTTGGGGCAAAAATGAAGAAATTTCCCTTTTTTTGTGGCAAAAGGTATATATTCTCCTTATTTTCGGGCAAAAAAGCAGAAATATCCCGTTTTTTGGAGCACAATTGCAGAAAATCCCCTAACTGTGGGGCAAAACGGCAGAAATTCCCTATATGTTGGGGCAAAAAGACAGAAATTCTCCTTATTTTGGGGCAAAACTCAGAAATTCCACTTATTTTGGGGCAAAATTCCAAAAATTTCCCTTATTTTGGGGCAAAATTGCAGAAATTTCACTTATTTTGGGGCAAAATTGCAGAAATTTCACTTATTTCAGATAAAAAAAAAGGCAGAAATTTTTCTTATTTTGGGGCAAAAAGGCAAAAATTCCTAATATTTTGTGGCAAAAATGCAGAAATTCCCCTTACTTTGAGGTAAAAAGGCTGAAATTCCCCTTATTTTGGGGCAAAAAGGCAGAAATTTCCCTTATTTTGGGGCAAAATTGCAAACATTTAACTTATTTCAGGGTAATAAGTCAGAAATTTTCCTTATTTTGGGGCAAAAAACACAGAAATTCCCTTTGTTTTGGAAGGAAAATACAGAAATTCCACTTCTTTAGAGGCAAAAAGGCAGAAATTCCCCTTATTTTGAAGCAAAAATGAAGAAATTCCCCTAATTGTTGGGCAAAAAGGCAGAAATTCCCTATATGTTGGGGCAAAAAGACAGAAATTCTCCTTATTTTGGGACAAAACTCAGAAATTCCACTTATTTTGGGGCAAAATTGCAGGAATTTATCTTATTTTGAGGCAAAATTGCAGAAATTTCCCTTATTTGGGGCAAAATTGCAGAAATTTCACTTATTTTCAGGTAAAAAGGCTGAAATATCCTTTATTTTGGGGCAAAAAGGAAGAAATTCCACTTATTTTGGGGCAAAATTGCAGAAATTTTCCTTATTTTGGGGCAAAAAGGCTGAAATTCTTATTTTGAGGTAAAATGCTGAAATTCCCCATATTTTGGGGCAAAAGGCAAAACTTCTTCTTATTTTGGGGCAAAGAGGCACAAATTTCCCTTATTTTCGGGCAAAATTGCAGGAATTTCATTTATTTCAGGGCAAAAAGTCAGAAATTCCTTTTATTTTGGGGCAAAAACAGAAATTTCTTTTATTTTGATACAAAATTGTAGAAATTTTCCTTATTTTGGAACAAAAAGGCAAAAATAACCCATATTTTGGGGAAAAAGGAAGAAATTCCTTTTATTTTGAGGTAAAAAGGCTGAAATTCCCGTTATTTTGGGGCATAAAGGCAGAAATTCCCTTTACTTTCTGGCAAAAGGGCAGAAATTCCCGTTGATTGGGGCAGAAAAGCAGAAATTTTCCTTATTTAAGGGCAATAGGGCAGAAATTCCCCTTATTTTGTGGCAAAAAGGCAGAAATTCCCCTTATTTGAAGGTAAAATGCTGAAATTCCCCTTATTTTCGGCAAAAAGGCAGAAATTCCTATTATTTTGGGGCAAAATTGCAGAAATTTCAATTATTTCTGGGCAAAAAGTCAGATATTTGCCTTATTTTGGGGCAAAAAGCAGAAATTCTCTTAATTTTGGGGCCAAAAACAGAAATTCCCCTTATTTTGGGGTAAAATTGCAGAAATTTCAAATATTTCAGGGCAAAAAGGCAGAAATTCCACTTTATTTCGGACAATAACGCAGAAATTCCCCGTATTTTAAAGCTAAATTTCAGAAATTCCCCTTATATTGGTGCAAAAATGGAGAAATTCCCTTTATTTTTGTGCAATAAGGCAGATTTCCCCGTATTTTGAAGCAAAATTGCACATATTTCCCTAATTTTGAAGGAAAATGCAGAAATTCACATTATTTTGGAACAAAAAGACAGAAATTCTCCTCATTTCAGGGCAAAAAGTCAGAAATTCCCCTTATTTTGGGGTAAAATTGCAGAAATTTTCTTTATTTTGGGGCAAAATTGCAGAAATTTCCCTTATTTTGGGGCAAAATTGCAGAAATTTCACTTATTTCAGGGAAAAAGTGCAGAAATTTCTCTTATTTTGGGGCAAAAAGGCAGAAATTTCTTTTATTTTGGTACAAAATTGCAGAAATTTTCTTTATTTTGGGGCAAAAATGAAGAAATTCCCCATATTTTGGGGCAAAAAGGCAGAGATTCGCCTTATTATGAGGTAAAATGCTGAAATTCCCCTTATTTTGGGGCAAAAATACAGAAATTCCCTTTATTTTGTGGCAAAAAGGCAGAAATTTCCCTTATTTTGGGGCAAAATTGCAGAAATTTCACTTATTTCAGGGCAAAATTCAAAAATTCCTTTTCTTTTTGGGCAAAAAGACAGAAATTTTGTTTATTTTTGGGTAAAAAGGCAGAAATTTCACTTATTGTGAGGTAAGAAGGCAGAAATTGCTCTTATTTTGGGGCAAAAATGAAGAAATTTCCCTTTTTTGTGGCAAAAGGTATATTTTCTCCTTATTTTCGGGCAAAAAAGCAGAAATATCCCGTTTTTTGGAGCACAATTGCAGAAAATCCCCTAATTGTGGGGCAAAAAGGCAGAATTTCCCTATATGTTGGGGCAAAAAGACAGAAATTCTCCTTATTTTGGGGCAAAACTCAGAAATTCCACTTATTTTGGGGCAAAATTCCAGAAATTTCCCTTATTTTGGGGCAAAATTGCAGAAATTTCACTTATTTTGGGGCAAAATTGCAGAAATTTCACTTATTTCAGATAAAAAAAGGCAGAAATTTTTCTTATTTTGGGGCAAAAAGGCAGAAATTCCTAATATTTTGTGGCAATAATGCAGAAATTCCCCTTATTTTGAGGTAAAAAGGCTGAAATTCCCCTTATTTTGGGGCAAAAATGCAGAAATTTCCCTTATTTTGGGGCAAAATTGCAACCATTTAACTTATTTCAGGGTAATAAGTCAGAAATTTTCCTTATTTTGGGGCAAGAAACACAGAAATTCCCTTTGTTTTGGAAGGAAAATACAGAAATTCCACTTCTTTAGAGGCAAAAAGGCAGAAATTCCCCTTATTTTGAAGCAAAAATGAAGAAATTCCCCTAATTGTCGGGCAAAAAGGCAGAAATTCCCTATATGTTGCGGCAAAAAGACAGAAATTCTCCTTATTTTGGGACAAAACTCAGAAATTCCACTTATTTTGGGGCAAAATTGCAGGAATTTACCTTATTTTGAGGCAAAATTGCAGAAATTTCCCTTATTTGGGGCAAAATTGCAGAAATTTCACTTATTTTCAGGTAAAAAGGCTGAAATATCCTTTATTTTGGGGCAAAAAAGAAGAAATTCCCCTTATTTTGGGGCAAAATTGCAGAAATTTTCCTTATTTTGGGGCAAAAAGGCTGAAATTCTTATTTTGAGGTAAAATGCTGAAATTCCCCATATTTTGGGGCAAAAGGCAAAACTTCTTCTTATTTTGGGGCAAAGAGGCACAAATTTCCCTTATTTTCGGGCAAAATTGCAGAAATTTCATTTATTTCAGGGCAAAAAGTCAGAAATTCCTTTTATTTTGGGGCAAAGAGCAGAAATTTCTTTTATTATGGTACAAAATTGAAGAAATTTATCTTATTTTGAAACAAAAAGGCAGAAAATTCCCCTTATTTTGAGGCAAAAGGCAGAAATTATTCTCAATTTGAGGTAAAATGCAGAAATTCCCTTTATTTTGGGGCTAAAAGGCAGAAATTCCCTGCATTTTGAAGCAAAATTGCAGAAATTCTCTTAATTTTCGGGCAAAAAGGCAGAAATTCTCCTTATTTTGGGGCAAAAAGACAGAAAATCTCCTTTTTCGGGAGCAAACAGTCAGAAATTCCCCTTATTTTGGGGCAAAATTGCAGAAATTTCCTTTACATTGGGGCAAAATTGCAGAAATTTCCCTTATTTTGGGGCAAAATTGCAGAAATTTCAGGTATTTGAAAAAAAAAAGGCAGAAATTTTTTGGGGGGGCAAAAAGGCAGAAATTTTTTTATTTTGGTACAAAATTGCAGAAATTTTTCTTATTTTGGGGCAAAAAGTCAGAAATTCCCCATATTTTGGGGCAAAAATGCAGAAATTCCCCTTATTTTGAGGTAATAAGGCTGAAATTCCCCTTATTTTGGGGCAAAAAGGCAGAAATTTCGTTTATTTTGGGGAAAAGGCAGAAATTGCACTTATTTTGAGTCAAAAAGGTGGAAAATTTCCTTATTTTGGGGCAAAAATGAAGAAATTTGCTTTTTTATGGCAAAAAGTTATACATTCCCTTTATTTTCGGGCAAAAAGGCAGAAATTCTTTGTATTTTGGGGCAAAATTGCAGAAATTCCCCTAATTTTTGGGCAAAAAGGCAGAAATTTTCCTTATTTTGGGGTAAAACTGCAGAAATTTCACTTATTTTGCGGCAAAATGTCAGAAATTCCCCTTATTTTTGGCAAAAAATTCAGAAAATCCCCTTATTTTAGGGCAAAATTGCAGAAATTTCCCTTATTTGGGGACAAAAACAGAAATTCCCCTTATTTTGGGGCAAAATTGCAGAAATTTCCCTTATTATGGGGAAAAATTGCATAAATTTCCCTTATTTTAGGGCAAAATTGCAGAAATTTCACTTATTTCAGAGAAAAAAAGCAAAAATTTTTCTTATTTTGGGGCAAAAAGGCAGAAATTCCCATTATTTTGGGGCAAAAAGGCAGAAATTCACCTTATTTTGGGGTAAAATTGCAGAAATTTTACATATTTCAGGGCAAAACGGCAGAAATTCCCCTTATTTTGGGGCAAAAAGGCAGAAATTTCCCTTATTTTGGGATAAAATTGCAGAAATTTCACTTATTTGGGGGCAAAAAGGCAGAAAATCCACTTAATTTCGGGTAAAAAGGCAGAAATTTCTCGTATTTTGGAGCAAAATTGCAGAAACTCCCCTAATTTTGGGGCTAAAAGGCAGAATTTCCCTTTATTTTGGGGCAAAAATAGAGAAATTCTTTTTATTTTGGGGCAAAAATCAGAAATTTCCTTTATTTTGGGGCAAAATTTTAGAAATTTCTTTTATATTGTTACAGACTTGCAGAAATTTTTCTTATTTTGTGGCAAAAAGGCAGAAATTCCCCATATTTTGGTGCAAAAAGGCTGAAATTCCCCTTATTTTGAGGTAAAATCCTGAAATTCCCCATATTTTGTGGCAAAAAGGCAGAAATTCCCCTCATTTGGGGGCAAAAAGGCACAAATTTCCCTTATTTTCGGGCATAATTGCAGGAATTTCATTTATTTCAGGGCAAAAAGTCAGAAATTCCTTTTATTTTCGGGCAAAAACAGAAATTTCTTTTATTTTGATACAAAATTGTAGAAATTTTCCTTATTTTGGAACAAAAAGGCAAAAATAACCCATATTTTGGGGAAAAAGGAAGAAATTCCTTTTATTTTGAGGTAAAAAGGCTGAAATTCCCGTTATTTTGGGGCATAAAGGCAGAAATTCCCTTTACTTTCTGGCAAAAGGGCAGAAATTCCCGTTGATTGGGGCAGAAAAGCAGAAATTTTCCTTATTTAAGGGCAATAGGGCAGAAATTCCCCTTATTTTGTGGCAAAAAGGCAGAAATTCCCCTTATTTGAAGGTAAAATGCTGAAATTCCCCTTATTTTCGGCAAAAAGGCAGAAATTCCTATTATTTTGGGGCAAAATTGCAGAAATTTCAATTATTTCTGGGCAAAAAGTCAGATATTTGCCTTATTTTGGGGCAAAAAGCAGAAATTCTCTTAATTTTGGGGCCAAAAACAGAAATTCCCCTTATTTTGGGGTAAAATTGCAGAAATTTCAAATATTTCAGGGCAAAAAGGCAGAAATTCCACTTTATTTCGGACAATAACGCAGAAATTCCCCGTATTTTAAAGCTAAATTTCAGAAATTCCCCTTATATTGGTGCAAAAATGGAGAAATTCCCTTTATTTTTGTGCAATAAGGCAGATTTCCTCGTATTTTGAAGCAAAATTGCACATATTTCCCTAATTTTGAAGGAAAATGCAGAAATTCACATTATTTTGGAACAAAAAGACAGAAATTCTCCTTATTTCAGGGCAAAAAGTCAGAAATTCCCCTTATTTTGGGGTAAAATTGCAGAAATTTTCTTTATTTTGGGGCAAAATTGCAGAAATTTCCCTTATTTTGGGGCAAAATTGCAGAAATTTCACTTATTTCAGGGAAAAAGTGCAGAAATTTCTCTTATTTTGGGGCAAAAAGGCAGAAATTTCTTTTATTTTGGTACAAAATTGCAGAAATTTTCTTTATTTTGGGGCAAAAATGAAGAAATTCCCCATATTTTGGGGCAAAAAGGCAGAGATTCGCCTTATTATGAGGTAAAATGCTGAAATTCCCCTTATTTTGGGGCAAAAATACAGAAATTCCCTTTATTTTGTGGCAAAAAGGCAGAAATTTCCCTTATTTTGGGGCAAAATTGCAGAAATTTCACTTATTTCAGGGCAAAATTCAAAAATTCCTTTTCTTTTTGGGCAAAAAGACAGAAATTTTGTTTATTTTTGGGTAAAAAGGCAGAAATTTCACTTATTGTGAGGTAAGAAGGCAGAAATTGCTCTTATTTTGGGGCAAAAATGAAGAAATTTCCCTTTTTTGTGGCAAAAGGTATATTTTCTCCTTATTTTCGGGCAAAAAAGCAGAAATATCCCGTTTTTTGGAGCACAATTGCAGAAAATCCCCTAATTGTGGGGCAAAAAGGCAGAATTTCCCTATATGTTGGGGCAAAAAGACAGAAATTCTCCTTATTTTGGGGCAAAACTCAGAAATTCCACTTATTTTGGGGAAAATTCTAGAAATTTCCCTTATTTTGGGGCAAAATTGCAGAAATTTCACTTATTTTGGGGCAAAATTGCAGAAATTTCACTTATTTCAGATAAAAAAAAGGCAGAAATTTTTCTTATTTTGGGGCAAAAAGGCAGAAATTCCTAATATTTTGTGGCAATAATGCAGAAATTCTCCTTATTTTGAGGTAAAAAGGCTGAAATTCCCCTTATTTTGGGGCAAAAAGGCAGAAATTTCCCTTATTTTGGGGCAAAATTGCAAACATTTAACTTATTTCAGGGTAATAAGTCAGAAATTTTCCTTATTTTGGGGCAAAAAACACAGAAATTCCCTTTGTTTTGGAAGGAAAATACAGAAATTCCACTTCTTTAGAGGCAAAAAGGCAGAAATTCCCCTTATTTTGAAGCAAAAATGAAGAAATTCCCCTAATTGTTGGGCAAAAAGGCAGAAATTCCCTATATGTTGCGGCAAAAAGACAGAAATTCTCCTTATTTTGGGACAAAACTCAGAAATTCCACTTATTTTGGGGCAAAATTGCAGGAATTTACCTTATTTTGAGGCAAAATTGCAGAAATTTCCCTTATTTGGGGCAAAATTGCAGAAATTTCACTTATTTTCAGGTAAAAAGGCTGAAATATCCTTTATTTTGGGGCAAAAAGGAAGAAATTCCCCTTATTTTGGGGCAAAATTGCAGAAATTTTCCTTATTTTGGGGCAAAAAGGCTGAAATTCTTATTTTGAGGTAAAATGCTGAAATTCCCCATATTTTGGGGCAAAAGGCAAAACTTCTTCTTATTTTGGGGCAAAGAGGCACAAATTTCCCTTATTTTCGGGCAAAATTGCAGAAATTTCATTTATTTCAGGGCAAAAAGTCAGAAATTCCTTTTATTTTGGGGCAAAGAGCAGAAATTTCTTTTATTATGGTACAAAATTGAAGAAATTTATCTTATTTTGAAACAAAAAGGCAGAAAATTCCCCTTATTTTGAGGCAAAAGGCAGAAATTATTCTCAATTTGAGGTAAAATGCAGAAATTCCCTTTATTTTGGGGCTAAAAGGCAGAAATTCCCTGCATTTTGAAGCAAAATTGCAGAAATTCTCTTAATTTTCGGGCAAAAAGGCAGAAATTCTCCTTATTTTGGGGCAAAAAGACAGAAAATCTCCTTTTTCGGGAGCAAACAGTCAGAAATTCCCCTTATTTTGGGGCAAAATTGCAGAAATTTCCTTTACATTGGGGCAAAATTGCAGAAATTTCCCTTATTTTGGGGCAAAATTGCAGAAATTTCAGGTATTTGAAAAAAAAAAGGCAGAAATTTTTTGGGGGGGCAAAAAGGCAGAAATTTTTTTATTTTGGTACAAAATTGCAGAAATTTTTCTTATTTTGGGGCAAAAAGTCAGAAATTCCCCATATTTTGGGGCAAAAATGCAGAAATTCCCCTTATTTTGAGGTAATAAGGCTGAAATTCCCCTTATTTTGGGGCAAAAAGGCAGAAATTTCGTTTATTTTGGGGAAAAGGCAGAAATTGCACTTATTTTGAGTCAAAAAGGTGGAAAATTTCTTTATTTTGGGGCAAAAATGAAGAAATTTGCTTTTTTATGGCAAAAAGTTATACATTCCCTTTATTTTCGGGCAAAAAGGCAGAAATTCTTTGTATTTTGGGGCAAAATTGCAGAAATTCCCCTAATTTTTGGGCAAAAAGGCAGAAATTTTCCTTATTTTGGGGTAAAACTGCAGAAATTTCACTTATTTTGCGGCAAAATGTCAGAAATTCCCCTTATTTTTGGCAAAAAATTCAGAAAATCCCCTTATTTTAGGGCAAAATTGCAGAAATTTCCCTTATTTGGGGACAAAAACAGAAATTCCCCTTATTTTGGGGCAAAATTGCAGAAATTTCCCTTATTATGGGGAAAAATTGCATAAATTTCCCTTATTTTAGGGCAAAATTGCAGAAATTTCACTTATTTCAGAGAAAAAAAGCAAAAATTTTTCTTATTTTGGGGCAAAAAGGCAGAAATTCCCATTATTTTGGGGCAAAAAGGCAGAAATTCACCTTATTTTGGGGTAAAATTGCAGAAATTTTACATATTTCAGGGCAAAACGGCAGAAATTCCCCTTATTTTTGGGCAAAAAGGCAGAAATTTCCCTTATTTTGGGATAAAATTGCAGAAATTTCACTTATTTGGGGGCAAAAAGGCAGAAAATCCACTTAATTTCGGGTAAAAAGGCAGAAATTTCTCGTATTTTGGAGCAAAATTGCAGAAACTCCCCTAATTTTGGGGCTAAAAGGCAGAATTTCCCTTTATTTTGGGGCAAAAATAGAGAAATTCTTTTTATTTTGGGGCAAAAATCAGAAATTTCCTTTATTTTGGGGCAAAATTTTAGAAATTTCTTTTATATTGTTACAGACTTGCAGAAATTTTTCTTATTTTGTGGCAAAAAGGCAGAAATTCCCCATATTTTGGTGCAAAAAGGCTGAAATTCCCCTTATTTTGAGGTAAAATCCTGAAATTCCCCATATTTTGGGGCAAAAAGGCAGAAATTCCCCTCATTTGGGGGCAAAAAGGCACAAATTTCCCTTATTTTCGGGCATAATTGCAGGAATTTCATTTATTTCAGGGCAAAAAGTCAGAAATTCCTTTTATTTTCGGGCAAAAACAGAAATTTCTTTTATTTTGATACAAAATTGTAGAAATTTTCCTTATTTTGGAACAAAAAGGCAAAAATTACCCATATTTTGGGGAAAAAGGCAGAAATTCCTTTTATTTTGAGGTAAAAAGGCTGAAATTCCCGTTATTTTGGGGCATAAAGGCAGAAATTCCCTTTACTTTCTGGCAAAAGGGCAGAAATTCCCGTTAATTGGGGCAGAAAAGCAGAAATTTTCCTTATTTAAGGGCAATAGGGCAGAAATTCCCCTTATTTTGTGGCAAAAAGGCAGAAATTCCCCTTATTTGAAGGTAAAATGCTGAAATTCCCCTTATTTTCGGCAAAAAGGCAGAAATTCCTATTATTTTGGGGCAAAATTGCAGAAATTTCAATTATTTCTGGGCAAAAAGTCAGATATTTGCCTTATTTTGTGGCAAAAAGCAGAAATTCCCTTAATTTTGGGGCCAAAAACAGAAATTCCCCTTATTTTGGGGTAAAATTGCAGAAATTTCAAATATTTCAGGGCAAAAAGGCAGAAATTCCACTTTATTTCGGACAATACGCAGAAATTCCCCGTATTTTAAAGCTAAATTTCAGAAATTCCCCTTATATTGGTGCAAAAATGGAGAAATTCCCTTTATTTTTGTGCAATAAGGCAGATTTCCTCGTATTTTGAAGCAAAATTGCACATATTTCCCTAATTTTGAAGGAAAATGCAGAAATTCACATTATTTTGGAACAAAAAGACAGAAATTCTCCTTATTTCAGGGCAAAAAGTCAGAAATTCCCCTTATTTTGGGGTAAAATTGCAGAAATTTTCTTTATTTTGGGGCAAAATTGCAGAAATTTCCCTTATTTTGGGGCGAAATTGCAGAAATTTCACTTATTTCAGGAAAAAAGTGCAGAAATTTCTCTTATTTTGGGGCAAAAAGGCAGAAATTTCTTTTATTTTGGTACAAAATTGCAGAAATTTTCTTTATTTTGGGGCAAAAATGAAGAAATTCCCCATATTTTGGGGCAAAAAGGCAGAGATTCGCCTTATTATGAGGTAAAATGCTGAAATTCCCCTTATTTTGGGGCAAAAATACAGAAATTCCCTTTATTTTGTGGCAAAAAGGCAGAAATTTCCCTTATTTTGGGGCAAAATTGCAGAAATTTCACTTATTTCAGGGCAAAATTCAAAAATTCCTCTTATTTTTGGGCAAAAAGACAGAAATTTTGTTTATTTTTGGGTAAAAAGGCAGAAATTTCACTTATTGTGAGGTAAGAAGGCAGAAATTCCTCTTATTTTGGGGCAAAAATGAAGAAATTTCCCTTTTTTTGTGGCAAAAGGTATATATTCTCCTTATTTTCGGGCAAAAAAGCAGAAATATCCCGTTTTTTGGAGCACAATTGCAGAAAATCCCCTAACTGTGGGGCAAAACGGCAGAAATTCCCTATATGTTGGGGCAAAAAGACAGAAATTCTCCTTATTTTGGGGCAAAACTCAGAAATTCCACTTATTTTGGGGCAAAATTCCAAAAATTTCCCTTATTTTGGGGCAAAATTGCAGAAATTTCACTTATTTTGGGGCAAAATTGCAGAAATTTCACTTATTTCAGATAAAAAAAAAGGCAGAAATTTTTCTTATTTTGGGGCAAAAAGGCAGAAATTCCTAATATTTTGTGGCAAAAATGCAGAAATTCCCCTTATTTTGAGGTAAAAAGGCTGAAATTCCCCTTATTTTGGGGCAAAAAGGCAGAAATTTCCCTTATTTTGGGGCAAAATTGCAAACATTTAACTTATTTCAGGGTAATAAGTCAGAAATTTTCCTTATTTTGGGGCAAAAAACACAGAAATTCCCTTTGTTTTGGAAGGAAAATACAGAAATTCCACTTCTTTAGAGGCAAAAAGGCAGAAATTCCCCTTATTTTGAAGCAAAAATGAAGAAATTCCCCTAATTGTTGGGCAAAAAGGCAGAAATTCCCTATATGTTGGGGCAAAAAGACAGAAATTCTCCTTATTTTGGGACAAAACTCAGAAATTCCACTTATTTTGGGGCAAAATTGCAGGAATTTATCTTATTTTGAGGCAAAATTGCAGAAATTTCCCTTATTTGGGGCAAAATTGCAGAAATTTCACTTATTTTCAGGTAAAAAGGCTGAAATATCCTTTATTTTGGGGCAAAAAGGAAGAAATTCCACTTATTTTGGGGCAAAATTGCAGAAATTTTCCTTATTTTGGGGCAAAAAGGCTGAAATTCTTATTTTGAGGTAAAATGCTGAAATTCCCCATATTTTGGGGCAAAAGGCAAAACTTCTTCTTATTTTGGGGCAAAGAGGCACAAATTTCCCTTATTTTCGGGCAAAATTGCAGAAATTTCATTTATTTCAGGGCAAAAAGTCAGAAATTCCTTTTATTTTGGGGCAAAGAGCAGAAATTTCTTTTATTATGGTACAAAATTGAAGAAATTTATCTTATTTTGAAACAAAAAGGCAGAAAATTCCCCTTATTTTGAGGCAAAAGGCAGAAATTATTCTCAATTTGAGGTAAAATGCAGAAATTCCCTTTATTTTGGGGCTAAAAGGCAGAAATTCCCTGTATTTTGAAGCAAAATTGCAGAAATTCTCTTAATTTTCGGGCAAAAAGGCAGAAATTCTCCTTATTTTGGGGCAAAAAGACAGAAAATCTCCTTTTTCGGGAGCAAACAGTCAGAAATTCCCCTTATTTTGGGGCAAAATTGCAGAAATTTCCTTTACATTGGGGCAAAATTGCAGAAATTTCCCTTATTTTGGGGCAAAATTGCAGAAATTTCAGGTATTTGAGAAAAAAAAGGCAGAAATTTTTTTGGGGGGGCAAAAAGGCAGAAATTTTTCTTATTTTGGTACAAAATTGCAGAAATTTTTCTTATTTTGGGGCAAAAAGTCAGAAATTCCCCATATTTGGGGGCAAAAAGGCAGAAATTCCCCTTATTTTGAGGTAATAAGGCTGAAATTCCCCTTATTTTGGGGCAAAAAGGCAGAAATTTCGTTTATTTTGGGGAAAAGGCAGAAATTGCACTTATTTTGAGTCAAAAAAGTGGAAAATCCCTATATTTTGGGGCAAAAATGAAGAAATTTGCTTTTTTATGGCAAAAAGGTATACATTCCCTTTATTTTCGGGCAAAAAGGAAGAAATTCTTTGTATTTTGGAGCAAAATTGCAGAAATTCCCCTAATTTTTGGGCAAAAAGGCAGAAATTTTCCTTATTTTGGGGTAAAACTGCAGAAATTTCACTTATTTTGCGGCAAAATGTCAGAAATTCCCCTTATTTTTGGCAAAAAATGCAGAAAATCCCCTTATTTTAGGGCAAAAATGCAGAAATTTCCCTTATTTGGGGACAAAAACAGAAATTCCCCTTATTTTGGGGCAAAATTGCAGAAATTTCCCTTATTATGGGGAAAAATTGCAGAAATTTCCCTTATTTTAGGGCAAAATTGCAGAAATTTCACTTATTTCAGAGAAAAAAAGCAAAAATTTTTCTTATTTTGGGGCAAAAAGGCAGAAATTCCCATTATTTTGGGGCAAAAAGGCAGAAATTCACCTTATTTTGGGGTAAAATTGCAGAAATTTTACATATTTCAGGGCAAAACGGCAGAAATTCCCCTTATTTTGGGGCAAAAAGGCAGAAATTTCCCTTATTTTGGGATAAAATTGCAGAAATTTCCCTTATTTGGGGGCAAAAAGGCAGAAAATCCACTTAATTTCGGGTAAAAAGGCAGAAATTTCTCGTATTTTGGAGCAAAATTGCAGAAACTCCCCTAATTTTGGGGCTAAAAGGCAGAATTTCCCTTTATTTTGGGGCAAAAATAAAGAAATTCTTTTTATTTTGGGGCAAAAATCAGAAATTTCCTTTATTTTGGGGCAAAATTTTAGAAATTTCTTTTATATTGTTACAGACTTGCAGAAATTTTTCTTATTTTGTGGCAAAAAGGCAGAAATTCCCCATATTTTGGTGCAAAAAGGCTGAAATTCCCCTTATTTTGAGGTAAAATCCTGAAATTCCCCATATTTTGGGGCAAAAAGGCAGAAATTCCCCTCATTTGGGGGCAAAAAGGCACAAATTTCCCTTATTTTCGGGCATAATTGCAGGAATTTCATTTATTTCAGGGCAAAAAGTCAGAAATTCCTTTTATTTTGGGGCAAAAACAGAAATTTCTTTTATTTTGATACAAAATTGTAGAAATTTTCCTTATTTTGGAACAAAAAGGCAAAAATAACCCATATTTTGGGGAAAAAGGAAGAAATTCCTTTTATTTTGAGGTAAAAAGGCTGAAATTCCCGTTATTTTGGGGCATAAAGGCAGAAATTCCCTTTACTTTCTGGCAAAAGGGCAGAAATTCCCGTTGATTGGGGCAGAAAAGCAGAAATTTTCCTTATTTAAGGGCAATAGGGCAGAAATTCCCCTTATTTTGTGGCAAAAAGGCAGAAATTCCCCTTATTTGAAGGTAAAATGCTGAAATTCCCCTTATTTTCGGCAAAAAGGCAGAAATTCCTATTATTTTGGGGCAAAATTGCAGAAATTTCAATTATTTCTGGGCAAAAAGTCAGATATTTGCCTTATTTTGGGGCAAAAAGCAGAAATTCTCTTAATTTTGGGGCCAAAAACAGAAATTCCCCTTATTTTGGGGTAAAATTGCAGAAATTTCAAATATTTCAGGGCAAAAAGGCAGAAATTCCACTTTATTTCGGACAATAACGCAGAAATTCCCCGTATTTTAAAGCTAAATTTCAGAAATTCCCCTTATATTGGTGCAAAAATGGAGAAATTCCCTTTATTTTTGTGCAATAAGGCAGATTTCCCCGTATTTTGAAGCAAAATTGCACATATTTCCCTAATTTTGAAGGAAAATGCAGAAATTCACATTATTTTGGAACAAAAAGACAGAAATTCTCCTCATTTCAGGGCAAAAAGTCAGAAATTCCCCTTATTTTGGGGTAAAATTGCAGAAATTTTCTTTATTTTGGGGCAAAATTGCAGAAATTTCCCTTATTTTGGGGCAAAATTGCAGAAATTTCACTTATTTCAGGGAAAAAGTGCAGAAATTTCTCTTATTTTGGGGCAAAAAGGCAGAAATTTCTTTTATTTTGGTACAAAATTGCAGAAATTTTCTTTATTTTGGGGCAAAAATGAAGAAATTCCCCATATTTTGGGGCAAAAAGGCAGAGATTCGCCTTATTATGAGGTAAAATGCTGAAATTCCCCTTATTTTGGGGCAAAAATACAGAAATTCCCTTTATTTTGTGGCAAAAAGGCAGAAATTTCCCTTATTTTGGGGCAAAATTGCAGAAATTTCACTTATTTCAGGGCAAAATTCAAAAATTCCTTTTCTTTTTGGGCAAAAAGACAGAAATTTTGTTTATTTTTGGGTAAAAAGGCAGAAATTTCACTTATTGTGAGGTAAGAAGGCAGAAATTGCTCTTATTTTGGGGCAAAAATGAAGAAATTTCCCTTTTTTGTGGCAAAAGGTATATATTCTCCTTATTTTCGGGCAAAAAAGCAGAAATATCCCGTTTTTTGGAGCACAATTGCAGAAAATCCCCTAATTGTGGGGCAAAAAGGCAGAATTTCCCTATATGTTGGGGCAAAAAGACAGAAATTCTCCTTATTTTGGGGCAAAACTCAGAAATTCCACTTATTTTGGGGCAAAATTCCAGAAATTTCCCTTATTTTGGGGCAAAATTGCAGAAATTTCACTTATTTTGGGGCAAAATTGCAGAAATTTCACTTATTTCAGATAAAAAAAGGCAGAAATTTTTCTTATTTTGGGGCAAAAAGGCAGAAATTCCTAATATTTTGTGGCAATAATGCAGAAATTCCCCTTATTTTGAGGTAAAAAGGCTGAAATTCCCCTTATTTTGGGGCAAAAAGGCAGAAATTTCCCTTATTTTGGGGCAAAATTGCAACCATTTAACTTATTTCAGGGTAATAAGTCAGAAATTTTCCTTATTTTGGGGCAAGAAACACAGAAATTCCCTTTGTTTTGGAAGGAAAATACAGAAATTCCACTTCTTTAGAGGCAAAAAGGCAGAAATTCCCCTTATTTTGAAGCAAAAATGAAGAAATTCCCCTAATTGTTGGGCAAAAAGGCAGAAATTCCCTATATGTTGGGGCAAAAAGACAGAAATTCTCCTTATTTTGGGACAAAACTCAGAAATTCCACTTATTTTGGGGCAAAATTGCAGGAATTTACCTTATTTTGAGGCAAAATTGCAGAAATTTCCCTTATTTGGGGCAAAATTGCAGAAATTTCACTTATTTTCAGGTAAAAAGGCTGAAATATCCTTTATTTTGGGGCAAAAAGGAAGAAATTCCCCTTATTTTGGGGCAAAATTGCAGAAATTTTCCTTATTTTGGGGCAAAAAGGCTGAAATTCTTATTTTGAGGTAAAATGCTGAAATTCCCCATATTTTGGGGCAAAAGGCAAAACTTCTTCTTATTTTGGGGCAAAGAGGCACAAATTTCCCTTATTTTCGGGCAAAATTGCAGAAATTTCATTTATTTCAGGGCAAAAAGTCAGAAATTCCTTTTATTTTGGGGCAAAGAGCAGAAATTTCTTTTATTATGGTACAAAATTGAAGAAATTTATCTTATTTTGAAACAAAAAGGCAGAAAATTCCCCTTATTTTGAGGCAAAAGGCAGAAATTATTCTCAATTTGAGGTAAAATGCAGAAATTCCCTTTATTTTGGGGCTAAAAGGCAGAAATTCCCTGCATTTTGAAGCAAAATTGCAGAAATTCTCTTAATTTTCGGGCAAAAAGGCAGAAATTCTCCTTATTTTGGGGCAAAAAGACAGAAAATCTCCTTTTTCGGGAGCAAACAGTCAGAAATTCCCCTTATTTTGGGGCAAAATTGCAGAAATTTCCTTTACATTGGGGCAAAATTGCAGAAATTTCCCTTATTTTGGGGCAAAATTGCAGAAATTTCAGGTATTTGAAAAAAAAAAGGCAGAAATTTTTTGGGGGGGCAAAAAGGCAGAAATTTTTTTATTTTGGTACAAAATTGCAGAAATTTTTCTTATTTTGGGGCAAAAAGTCAGAAATTCCCCATATTTTGGGGCAAAAATGCAGAAATTCCCCTTATTTTGAGGTAATAAGGCTGAAATTCCCCTTATTTTGGGGCAAAAAGGCAGAAATTTCGTTTATTTTGGGGAAAAGGCAGAAATTGCACTTATTTTGAGTCAAAAAGGTGGAAAATTTCCTTATTTTGGGGCAAAAATGAAGAAATATGCTTTTTTATGGCAAAAAGTTATACATTCCCTTTATTTTCTGGCAAAAAGGCAGAAATTCTTTGTATTTTGGGTCAAAATTGCAGAAATTCCCCTAATTTTTGGGCAAAAAGGCAGAAATTTTCCTTATTTTGGGGTAAAACTGCAGAAATTTCACTTATTTTGCGGCAAAATGTCAGAAATTCCCCTTATTTTTGGCAAAAAATGCAGAAAATCCCCTTATTTTAGGGCAAAATTGCAGAAATTTCCCTTATTTGGGGACAAAAACAGAAATTCCCCTTATTTTGGGGCAAAATTGCAGAAATTTCCCTTATTATGGGGAAAAATTGCAGAAATTTCCCTTATTTTAGGGCAAAATTGCAGAAATTTCACTTATTTCAGAGAAAAAAAGCAAAAATTTTTCTTATTTTGGGGCAAAAAGGCAGAAATTCCCATTATTTTGGGGCAAAAAGGCAGAAATTCACCTTATTTTGGGGTAAAATTGCAGAAATTTTACATATTTCAGGGCAAAACGGCAGAAATTCCCCTTATTTTGGGGCAAAAAGGCAGAAATTTCCCTTATTTTGGGATAAAATTGCAGAAATTTCACTTATTTGGGGGCAAAAAGGCAGAAAATCCACTTAATTTCGGGTAAAAAGGCAGAAATTTCTCGTATTTTGGAGCAAAATTGCAGAAACTCCCCTAATTTTGGGGCTAAAAGGCAGAATTTCCCTTTATTTTGGGGCAAAAATAGAGAAATTCTTTTTATTTTGGGGCAAAAATCAGAAATTTCCTTTATTTTGGGGCAAAATTTTAGAAATTTCTTTTATATTGTTACAGACTTGCAGAAATTTTTCTTATTTTGTGGCAAAAAGGCAGAAATTCCCCATATTTTGGTGCAAAAAGGCTGAAATTCCCCTTATTTTGAGGTAAAATCCTGAAATTCCCCATATTTTGGGGCAAGAAGGCAGAAATTCCCCTCATTTGGGGGCAAAAAGGCACAAATTTCCCTTATTTTCGGGCATAATTGCAGGAATTTCATTTATTTCAGGGCAAAAAGTCAGAAATTCCTTTTATTTTCGGGCAAAAACAGAAATTTCTTTTATTTTGATACAAAATTGTAGAAATTTTCCTTATTTTGGAACAAAAAGGCAAAAATTACCCATATTTTGGGGAAAAAGGCAGAAATTCCTTTTATTTTGAGGTAAAAAGGCTGAAATTCCCGTTATTTTGGGGCATAAAGGCAGAAATTCCCTTTACTTTCTGGCAAAAGGGCAGAAATTCCCGTTAATTGGGGCAGAAAAGCAGAAATTTTCCTTATTTAAGGGCAATAGGGCAGAAATTCCCCTTATTTTGTGGCAAAAAGGCAGAAATTCCCCTTATTTGAAGGTAAAATGCTGAAATTCCCCTTATTTTCGGCAAAAAGGCAGAAATTCCTATTATTTTGGGGCAAAATTGCAGAAATTTCAATTATTTCTGGGCAAAAAGTCAGATATTTGCCTTATTTTGTGGCAAAAAGCAGAAATTCCCTTAATTTTGGGGCCAAAAACAGAAATTCCCCTTATTTTGGGGTAAAATTGCAGAAATTTCAAATATTTCAGGGCAAAAAGGCAGAAATTCCACTTTATTTCGGACAATACGCAGAAATTCCCCGTATTTTAAAGCTAAATTTCAGAAATTCCCCTTATATTGGTGCAAAAATGGAGAAATTCCCTTTATTTTTGTGCAATAAGGCAGATTTCCTCGTATTTTGAAGCAAAATTGCACATATTTCCCTAATTTTGAAGGAAAATGCAGAAATTCACATTATTTTGGAACAAAAAGACAGAAATTCTCCTTATTTCAGGGCAAAAAGTCAGAAATTCCCCTTATTTTGGGGTAAAATTGCAGAAATTTTCTTTATTTTGGGGCAAAATTGCAGAAATTTCCCTTATTTTGGGGCGAAATTGCAGAAATTTCACTTATTTCAGGAAAAAAGTGCAGAAATTTCTCTTATTTTGGGGCAAAAAGGCAGAAATTTCTTTTATTTTGGTACAAAATTGCAGAAATTTTCTTTATTTGGGGGCAAAAATGAAGAAATTCCCCATATTTTGGGGCAAAAAGGCAGAGATTCGCCTTATTATGAGGTAAAATGCTGAAATTCCCCTTATTTTGGGGCAAAAATACAGAAATTCCCTTTATTTTGTGGCAAAAAGGCAGAAATTTCCCTTATTTTGGGGCAAAATTGCAGAAATTTCACTTATTTCAGGGCAAAATTCAAAAATTCCTCTTATTTTTGGGCAAAAAGACAGAAATTTTGTTTATTTTTGGGTAAAAAGGCAGAAATTTCACTTATTGTGAGGTAAGAAGGCAGAAATTGCTCTTATTTTGGGGCAAAAATGAAGAAATTTCCCTTTTTTTGTGGCAAAAGGTATATATTCTCCTTATTTTCGGGCAAAAAAGCAGAAATATCCCGTTTTTTGGAGCACAATTGCAGAAAATCCCCTAACTGTGGGGCAAAACGGCAGAAATTCCCTATATGTTGGGGCAAAAAGACAGAAATTCTCCTTATTTTGGGGCAAAACTCAGAAATTCCACTTATTTTGGGGCAAAATTCCAAAAATTTCCCTTATTTTGGGGCAAAATTGCAGAAATTTCACTTATTTTGGGGCAAAATTGCAGAAATTTCACTTATTTCAGATAAAAAAAAAGGCAGAAATTTTTCTTATTTTGGGGCAAAAAGGCAGAAATTCCTAATATTTTGTGGCAAAAATGCAGAAATTCCCCTTATTTTGAGGTAAAAAGGCTGAAATTCCCCTTATTTTGGGGCAAAAAGGCAGAAATTTCCCTTATTTTGGGGCAAAATTGCAAACATTTAACTTATTTCAGGGTAATAAGTCAGAAATTTTCCTTATTTTGGGGCAAAAAACACAGAAATTCCCTTTGTTTTGGAAGGAAAATACAGAAATTCCACTTCTTTAGAGGCAAAAAGGCAGAAATTCCCCTTATTTTGAAGCAAAAATGAAGAAATTCCCCTAATTGTTGGGCAAAAAGGCAGAAATTCCCTATATGTTGGGGCAAAAAGACAGAAATTCTCCTTATTTTGGGACAAAACTCAGAAATTCCACTTATTTTGGGGCAAAATTGCAGGAATTTACCTTATTTTGAGGCAAAATTGCAGAAATTTCCCTTATTTGGGGCAAAATTGCAGAAATTTCACTTATTTTCAGGTAAAAAGGCTGAAATATCCTTTATTTTGGGGCAAAAAGGAAGAAATTCCCCTTATTTTGGGGCAAAATTGCAGAAATTTTCCTTATTTTGGGGCAAAAAGGCTGAAATTCTTATTTTGAGGTAAAATGCTGAAATTCCCCATATTTTAGGGCAAAAGGCAAAACTTCTTCTTATTTTGGGGCAAAGAGGCACAAATTTCCCTTATTTTTGGGCAAAATTGCAGAAATTTCATTTATTTCAGGGTAAAAAGTCAGAAATTCCTTTTATTTTGGGGCAAAGAGCAGAAATTTCTTTTATTATGGTACAAAATTGAAGAAATTTATCTTATTTTGAAACAAAAAGGCAGAAAATTCCCCTTATTTTGAGGCAAAAGGAAGAAATTATTCTCAATTTGAGGTAAAATGCAGAAATTCCCTTTATTTTGGGGCTAAAAGGCAGAAATTCCTTGTATTTTGAAGCAAAATTGCAGAAATTCTCTTAATTTTTGGGCAAAAAGGCAGAAATTCTCCTTATTTTGGGGCAAAAAGACAGAAAATCTCCTTTTTCGGGAGCAAACAGTCAGAAATTCCCCTTATTTTGGGGCAAAATTGCAGAAATTTCCTTTACATTGGGGCAAAATTGCAGAAATTTCCCTTATTTTGGGGCAAAATTGCAGAAATTTCAGGTATTTGAGAAAAAAAAGGCAGAAATTTTTTTGGGGGGGCAAAAAGGCAGAAATTTTTTTTATTTTGGTACAAAATTGCAGAAATTTTTCTTATTTTGGGGCAAAAAGTCAGAAATTCCCCATATTTTGGGGCAAAAAGGCAGAAATTCCCCTTATTTTGAGGTAATAAGGCTGAAATTCCCCTTATTTTGGGGCAAAAAGGCAGAAATTTCGTTTATTTTGGGGAAAAGTCAGAAATTGCACTTATTTTGAGTCAAAAAGGTGGAAAATCCCCTTATTTTGGGGCAAAAATGAAGAAATTTGCTTTTTTATGGCAAAAAGGTATACATTCCCTTTATTTTCGGGCAAAAAGTAAGAAATTCTTTGTATTTTGGAGCAAAATTGCAGAAATTCCCCTAATTTTTGGGCAAAAAGGCAGAAATTTTCCTTATTTTGGGGTAAAACTGCAGAAATTTCACTTATTTTGCGGCAAAATGTCAGAAATTCCCCTTATTTTTGGCAAAAAATGCAGAAAATCCCCTTATTTTAGGGCAAAAATGCAGAAATTTCCCTTATTTGGGGACAAAAACAGAAATTCCCCTTATTTTGGGGCAAAATTGCAGAAATTTCCCTTATTATGGGGAAAAATTGCAGAAATTTCCCTTATTTTAGGGCAAAATTGCAGAAATTTCATTTATTTCAGAGAAAAAAAGCAAAAATTTTTCTTATTTTGGGGCAAAAAGGCAGAAATTCCCATTATTTTGGGGCAAAAAGGCAGAAATTCACCTTATTTTGGGGTAAAACTGCAGAAATTTTACATATTTCAGGGCAAAACGGCAGAAATTCCCCTTATTTTGGGGCAAAAAGGCAGAAATTTCCCTTATTTTGGGATAAAATTGCAGAAATTTCCCTTATTTGGGGGCAAAAATGCAGAAAATCCACTTAATTTCGTGTAAAAAGGCAGAAATTTCTCGTATTTTGGAGCAAAATTGCAGAAACTCCCCTAATTTTGGGGCTAAAAGGCAGAATTTCCCTTTATTTTGTGGCAAAAATAGAGAAATTCTTTTTATTTTGGGGCAAAAATCAGAAATTTCCTTTATTTTGGGGCAAAATTTTAGAAATTTCTTTTATATTGTTACAGACTTGCAGAAATTTTTCTTATTTTGTGGCAAAAAGGCAGAAATTCCCCATATTTTGGTGCAAAAAGGCTGAAATTCCCCTTATTTTGAGGTAAAATCCTGAAATTCCCCATATTTTGGGGCAAAAAGGCAGAAATTCCCCTCATTTGGGGGCAAAAAGGCACAAATTTCCCTTATTTTCGGGCATAATTGCAGGAATTTCATTTATTTCAGGGCAAAAAGTCAGAAATTCCTTTTATTTTCGGGCAAAAACAGAAATTTCTTTTATTTTGATACAAAATTGTAGAAATTTTCCTTATTTTGGAACAAAAAGGCAAAAATTACCCATATTTTGGGGAAAAAGGCAGAAATTCCCCTTATTTTGAGGTAAAAAGGCTGAAATTCCTGTTATTTTGGGGCAAAAAGGCAGAAATTCCCTTTACTTTGTGGCAAAAAGGCAGAAATTCCCGTTAATTGGGGCAGAAAAGCGAAATTTTCCTTATTTAAGGGCAATAGGGCAGAAATTCCCCTTATTTTGTGGCAAAAAGGCAGAAATTCCCCTTATTTGAAGGTAAAATGCTGAAATTCCCCTTATTTTCGGCAAAAAGGCAGAAATTCCTATTATTTTGGGGCAAAATTGCAGAAATTTCAATTATTTCTGGGCAAAAAGTCAGATATTTGCCTTATTTTGGGGCAAAAAGCAGAAATTTCCTTAATTTTGGGGCCAAAAACAGAAATTCCCCTTATTTTGGGGTAAAATTGCAGAAATTTCAAATATTTCAGGGCAAAAAGGCAGAAATTCCACTTTATTTCGGACAATAACCCAGAAATTGCCCGTATTTTAAAGCTAAATTTCAGAAATTCCCCTTATATTGGTGCAAAAATGGAGAAATTCCCTTTATTTTTGTGCAATAAGGCAGATTTCCCCGTATTTTGAAGCAAAATTGCACATATTTCCCTAATTTTGAAGGAAAATGCAGAAATTCACATTATTTTGGAACAAAAAGACAGAAATTCTCCTTATTTCAGGGCAAAAAGTCAGAAATTCCCCTTATTTTGGGGTAAAATTGCAGAAATTTTCTTTATTTTGGGGCAAAATTGCAGAAATTTCCCTTATTTTGGGGCAAAATTGCAGAAATTTCACTTATTTCAGGGAAAAAGTGCAGAAATTTCTCTTATTTTGGGGCAAAAAGGCAGAAATTTCTTTTATTTTGGTACAAAATTGCAGAAATTTTCTTTATTTTGGGGCAAAAATGAAGAAATTCCCCATATTTTGGGGCAAAAAGGCAGAGATTCGCCTTATTATGAGGTAAAATGCTGAAATTCCCCTTATTTTGGGGCAAAAATACAGAAATTCCCTTTATTTTGTGGCAAAAAGGCAGAAATTTCCCTTATTTTGGGGCAAAATTGCAGAAATTTCACTTATTTCAGGGCAAAATTCAAAAATTCCTTTTCTTTTTGGGCAAAAAGACAGAAATTTTGTTTATTTTTGGGTAAAAAGGCAGAAATTTCACTTATTGTGAGGTAAGAAGGCAGAAATTGCTCTTATTTTGGGGCAAAAATGAAGAAATTTCCCTTTTTTGTGGCAAAAGGTATATATTCTCCTTATTTTCGGGCAAAAAAGCAGAAATATCCCGTTTTTTGGAGCACAATTGCAGAAAATCCCCTAACTGTGGGGCAAAACGGCAGAAATTCCCTATATGTTGGAGCAAAAAGACAGAAATTCTCCTTATTTTGGGGCAAAACTCAGAAATTCCACTTATTTTGGGGCAAAATTCCAAAAATTTCCCTTATTTTGGGGCAAAATTGCAGAAATTTCACTTATTTTGGGGCAAAATTGCAGAAATTTCACTTATTTCAGATAAAAAAAAGGCAGAAATTTTTCTTATTTTGGGGCAAAAAGGCAGAAATTCCTAATATTTTGTGGCAAAAATGCAGAAATTCCCCTTATTTTGAGGTAAAAAGGCTGAAATTCCCCTTATTTTGGGGCAAAAAGGCAGAAATTTCCCTTATTTTGGGGCAAAATTGCAAACATTTAACTTATTTCAGGGTAATAAGTCAGAAATTTTCCTTATTTTGGGGCAAAAAACACAGAAATTCCCTTTGTTTTGGAAGGAAAATACAGAAATTCCACTTCTTTAGAGGCAAAAAGGCAGAAATTCCCCTTATTTTGAAGCAAAAATGAAGAAATTCCCCTAATTGTTGGGCAAAAAGGCAGAAATTCCCTATATGTTGGGGCAAAAAGACAGAAATTCTCCTTATTTTGGGACAAAACTCAGAAATTCCACTTATTTTGGGGCAAAATTGCAGGAATTTACCTTATTTTGAGGCAAAATTGCAGAAATTTCCCTTATTTGGGGCAAAATTGCAGAAATTTCACTTATTTTCAGGTAAAAAGGCTGAAATATCCTTTATTTTGGGGCAAAAAGGAAGAAATTCCCCTTATTTTGGGGCAAAATTGCAGAAATTTTCCTTATTTTGGGGCAAAAAGGCTGAAATTCTTATTTTGAGGTAAAATGCTGAAATTCCCCATATTTTGGGGCAAAAGGCAAAACTTCTTCTTATTTTTGGCAAAGAGGCACAAATTTCCCTTAATTTTGGGCAAAATTGCAGAAATTTCATTTATTTCAGGGCAAAAAGTCAGAAATTCCTTTTATTTTGGGGCAAAGAGCAGAAATTTCTTTTATTATGGTACAAAATTGAAGAAATTTATCTTATTTTGAAACAAAAAGGCAGAAAATTCCCCTTATTTTGAGGCAAAAGGAAGAAATTATTCTCAATTTGAGGTAAAATGCAGAAATTCCCTTTATTTTGGGGCTAAAAGGCAGAAATTCCTTGTATTTTGAAGCAAAATTGCAGAAATTCTCTTAATTTTCGGGCAAAAAGGCAGAAATTCTCCTTATTTTGGGGCAAAAAGACAGAAAATCTCCTTTTTCGGGAGCAAACAGTCAGAAATTCCCCTTATTTTGGGGCAAAATTGCAGAAATTTCCTTTACATTGGGGCAAAATTGCAGAAATTTCCCTTATTTTGGGGCAAAATTGCAGAAATTTCAGGTATTTGAGAAAAAAAAGGCAGAAATTTTTTTGGGGGGGCAAAAAGGCAGAAATTTTTTTTATTTTGGTACAAAATTGCAGAAATTTTTCTTATTTTGGGGCAAAAAGTCAGAAATTCCCCATATTTTGGGGCAAAAAGGCAGAAATTCCCCTTATTTTGAGGTAATAAGGCTGAAATTCCCCTTATTTTGGGGCAAAAAGGCAGAAATTTCGTTTATTTTGGGGAAAAGTCAGAAATTGCACTTATTTTGAGTCAAAAAGGTGGAAAATCCCCTTATTTTGGGGCAAAAATGAAGAAATTTGCTTTTTTATGGCAAAAAGGTATACATTCCCTTTATTTTCGGGCAAAAAGTAAGAAATTCTTTGTATTTTGGAGCAAAATTGCAGAAATTCCCCTAATTTTTGGGCAAAAAGGCAGAAATTTTCCTTATTTTGGGGTAAAACTGCAGAAATTTCACTTATTTTGCGGCAAAATGTCAGAAATTCCCCTTATTTTTGGCAAAAAATGCAGAAAATCCCCTTATTTTAGGGCAAAATTGCAGAAATTTCCCTTATTTGGGGACAAAAACAGAAATTCCCCTTATTTTGGGGCAAAATTGCAGAAATTTCCCTTATTATGGGGAAAAATTGCAGAAATTTCCCTTATTTTAGGGCAAAATTGCAGACATTTCATTTATTTCAGAGAAAAAAAGCAAAAATTTTTCTTATTTTGGGGCAAAAAGGCAGAAATTCCCATTATTTTGGGGCAAAAAGGCAGAAATTCACCTTATTTTGGGGTAAAACTGCAGAAATTTTACATATTTCAGGGCAAAACGGCAGAAATTCCCCTTATTTTGGGGCAAAAAGGCAGAAATTTCCCTTATTTTGGGATAAAATTTCAGAAATTTCCCTTATTTGGGGGCAAAAATGCAGAAAATCCACTTAATTTCGTGTAAAAAGGCAGAAATTTCTCGTATTTTGGAGCAAAATTGCAGAAACTCCCCTAATTTTGGGGCTAAAAGGCAGAATTTCCCTTTATTTTGTGGCAAAAATAGAGAAATTCTTTTTATTTTGGGGCAAAAATCAGAAATTTCCTTTATTTTGGGGCAAAATTTTAGAAATTTCTTTTATATTGTTACAGACTTGCAGAAATTTTTCTTATTTTGTGGCAAAAAGGCAGAAATTCCCCATATTTTCGTGCAAAAAGGCTGAAATTCCCCTTATTTTGAGGTAAAATCCTGAAATTCCCCATATTTTGGGGCAAAAAGGCAGAAATTCCCCTCATTTGGGGGCAAAAAGGCACAAATTTCCCTTATTTTCGGGCATAATTGCAGGAATTTCATTTATTTCAGGGCAAAAAGTCAGAAATTCCTTTTATTTTCGGGCAAAAACAGAAATTTCTTTTATTTTGATACAAAATTGTAGAAATTTTCCTTATTTTGGAACAAAAAGGCAAAAATTACCCATATTTTGGGGAAAAAGGCAGAAATTCCTTTTATTTTGAGGTAAAAAGGCTGAAATTCCCGTTATTTTGGGGCAAAAAGGCAGAAATTCCCTTTACTTTGTGGCAAAAAGGCAGAAATTCCCGTTAATTGGGGCAGAAAAGCAGAAATTTTCCTTATTTAAGGGCAATAGGGCAGAAATTCCCCTTATTTTGTGGCAAAAAGGCAGAAATTCCCCTTATTTGAAGGTAAAATGCTGAAATTCCCCTTATTTTCGGCAAAAAGGCAGAAATTCCTATTATTTTGGGGCAAAATTGCAGAAATTTCAATTATTTCTGGGCAAAAAGTCAGATATTTGCCTTATTTTGGGGCAAAAAGCAGAAATTCCCTTAATTTTGGGGCCAAAAACAGAAATTCCCCTTATTTTGGGGTAAAATTGCAGAAATTTCAAATATTTCAGGGCAAAAAGGCAGAAATTCCACTTTATTTCGGACAATAACCCAGAAATTGCCCGTATTTTAAAGCTAAATTTCAGAAATTCCCCTTATATTGGTGCAAAAATGGAGAAATTCCCTTTATTTTTGTGCAATAAGGCAGATTTCCCCGTATTTTGAAGCAAAATTGCACATATTTCCCTAATTTTGAAGGAAAATGCAGAAATTCACATTATTTTGGAACAAAAAGACAGAAATTCTCCTTATTTCAGGGCAAAAAGTCAGAAATTCCCCTTATTTTGGGGTAAAATTGCAGAAATTTTCTTTATTTTGGGGCAAAATTGCAGAAATTTCCCTTATTTTGGGGCAAAATTGCAGAAATTTCACTTATTTCAGGGAAAAAGTGCAGAAATTTCTCTTATTTTGGGGCAAAAAGGCAGAAATTTCTTTTATTTTGGTACAAAATTGCAGAAATTTTCTTTATTTTGGGGCAAAAATGAAGAAATTCCCCATATTTTGGGGCAAAAAGGCAGAGATTTGCCTTATTATGAGGTAAAATGCTGAAATTCCCCTTATTTTGGGGAAAAATACAGAAATTCCCTTTATTTTGTGGCAAAAAGGCAGAAATTTCCCTTATTTTGGGGCAAAATTGCAGAAATTTCACTTATTTCAGGGCAAAATTCAAAAATTCCTTTTATTTTTGGGCAAAAAGACAGAAATTTTGTTTATTTTTGGGTAAAAAGGCAGAAATTTCACTTATTGTGAGGTAAGAAGGCAGAAATTCCTCTTATTTTGGGGCAAAAATGAAGAAATTTCCCTTTTTTGTGGCAAAAGGTATATATTCTCCTTATTTTCGGGCAAAAAAGCAGAAATATCCCGTTTTTTGGAGCACAATTGCAGAAAATCCCCTAATTGTGGGGCAAAAAGGCAGAAATTCCCTATATGTTGGGGCAAAAAAACAGAAATTCTCCTTATTTTGGGGCAAAACTCAGAAATTCCACTTATTTTGGGGCAAAATACCAGAAATTTCCCTTATTTTGGGGCAAAATTGCAGAAATTTCACTTATTTTGGGGCAAAATTGCAGAAATTTCACTTATTTCAGGGAAAAAGTGCAGAAATTTCTCTTATTTTGGGGCAAAAAGGCAGAAATTTCTTTTATTTTGGTACAAAATTGCAGAAATTTTCTTTATTTTGGGGCAAAAATGAAGAAATTCCCCATATTTTGGGGCAAAAAGGCAGAGATTCGCCTTATTATGAGGTAAAATGCTGAAATTCCCCTTATTTTGGGGCAAAAATACAGAAATTCCCTTTATTTTGTGGCAAAAAGACAGAAATTTCCCTTATTTTGGGGCAAAATTGTAGAAATTTCACTTATTTCTGGGCAAAATTCAAAAATTCCTTTTATTTTTGGGCAAAAAGACAGAAATTTTGTTTATTTTTGGGTAAAAAGGCAGAAATTTCACTTATTGTGAGGTAAGAAGGCAGAAATTCCTCTTATTTTGGGGCAAAAATTAAGAAATTTCTCTTTTTTTGTGGCAAAAGGTATATATTCTCCTTATTTTCGGGCAAAAAAGCAGAAATATCCCGTTTTTTGGAGCACAATTGCAGAAAATCCCCTAATTGTGGGGCAAAAAGGCAGAAATTCCCTATATGTTGGGGCAAAAAGACAGAAATTCTCCTTATTTTGGGGCAAAACTCAGAAATTCCACTTATTTTGGGGCAAAATTCCAGAAATTTCCTTTATTTTGGGGCAAATTTGCAGAAATTTCACTTATTTTGGGGCAAAATTGCAGAAATTTCACTTATTTCAGATAAAAAAAAGGCAGAAATTTTTCTTATTTTGGGGCAAAAAGGCAGAAATTCCTAATATTTTGTGGCAAAAATGCAGAAATTCCCATTATTTTGAGGTAAAAAGGCTGAAATTTCCATTATTTGGGGGCAATAAGGCAGAAATTTCCCTCATTTTGGGGCAAAATTGCAGAAATTTCACTTATTTCAGGGCAAAATTCAAAAATTCCTTTTATTTTGGGGCTAAAAGTCAGAAATTCCGTTTATTTTTGGGTAAAAAGGCAGAAATTTCACTAATTTTGAGGTAAGAAGGCAGAAATTCCTCTTATTTTGGGGCAAAAATGAAGAAATTTCCCTTTTTTGTGGCAAAAGGTATATATTCCCCTTATTTTCGGGCAAAAAAGCAGAAATATCCCGTTTTTTGGAGCACAATTGCAGAAAATCCCCTAATTGTGGGGCAAAAAGGCAGAAATTCCCTATATGTTGGGGCAAAAAGACAGAAATTCTCCTTATTTTGGGGCAAAACTCAGAAATTCCACTTATTTTGGGGCAAAATTCCAGAAATTTCCCTTATTTTGGGGCAAAATTGCAGAAATTTCACTTATTTCAGGGTAATAAGTCAGAAATTTTCCTTATTTTGGGGCAAAAAAGGCAGAAATTCCCTTTGTTTTGGAAGGAAAATACAGAAATTCCACTTCTTTAGAGACAAAAAGGCAGAAATTCCCCTTATTTTGAAGCAAAAATGAAGAAATTCCCCTAATTGTTGGACAAAAAGGCAGAAATTCCCTATATGTTGGGGAAAAAAGACAGAAATTCTCCTTATTTTGGGACAAAACTCAGAAATTCCACTTATTTTGGGGCAAAATTGCAGGAATTTACCTTATTTTGAGGCAAAATTGCAGAAATTTCCCTTATTTGAGGGCAAAATTGCAGAAATTTCACTTATTTTCAGGTAAAAAGGCTGAAATATCCTTTATTTTGGGGCAAAAAGGAAGAAATTCCCCTTATTTTGGGGCAAAATTGCAGAAATTTTCCTTATTTTGGGGCAAAAGGGCTGAAATTCTTATTTTGAGGTAAAATGCTGAAATTCCCCATATTTTGGGGCAAAAGGCAAAACTTCTTCTTATTTTGGGGCAAAGAGGCACAAATTTCCCTTATTTTCGGGCAAAATTCTAGAAATTTCATTTATTTCAGGGCAAAAAGTCAGAAATTCCTTTTATTTTGGGGCAAAGAGCAGAAATTTCTTTTATTATGGTACAAAATTGAAGAAATTTTTCTTATTTTGAAACAAAAAGGCAGAAAATTCCCCTTACTTTGAGGCAAAAAGCAGAAATTATTCTCAATTTGAGGTAAAATGCAGAAATTCCCTTTATTTTGGGGCTAAAAGGCAGAAATTCCCTGTATTTTGAAGCAAAATTGCAGAAATTCTCATAATTTTCGGGCAAAAAGGCAGAAATTCTCCTTATTTTGGGGCAAAAAGACAGAAAATCTCCTTTTTCGGGAGCAAACAGTCAGAAATTCCCATTATTTTGGGGCAAAATTGCAGAAATTTCCCTTATTTTGGGGCAAAATTGCAGAAATTTCACGTATTTCAGTGGAAAAAGGCAGAAATTTTTTTTGGGGGGCAAAAAAGGAGAAATTTTTTTTATTTTGGTACAAAATTGCAGAAATTTTTCTTATTTTGGGGCAAAAAGTCAGAAATTCCCCATATTTTGGGGCAAAAAGGCAGAAATTCCCCTTATTTTGAGGTAATAAGGCTGAAATTCCCCTTATTTTGGGGCAAAAAGACAGAAATTTCGTTTATTTTGGGGAAAAGGCAGAAATTGCACTTATTTTGAGTCAAAAAGGTGGAAAATTCCCTTATTTTGGGGCAAAAATGAAGAAATTTGCTTTTTTATGGCAAAAAAATTTACATTCCCTTTATTTTCGGGCAAAAAGGCAGAAATTCTTTGTATTTTGGAGCAAAATTGCAGAAATTCCCCTAATTTTTGGGCAAAAAGCAGAAATTTTCCTTATTTTGGGGTAAAACTGCAGAAATTTCACTTATTTTGCGGCAAAATGTCAGAAATTCCCCTTATTTTTGGCAAAAAATGCAGAAAATCCCCTTATTTTAGGGCAAAATTGCAGAAATTTCTTTTATTTGGGGGCAAAAACAGAAATTCCCCTTATTTTGGGGCAAAATTGCAGAAATTTCCCTTATTATGGGGAAAAATTGCAGAAATTTCCCTTATTTTAGTGCAAAATTGCAGAAATTTCACTTATTTCAGAGAAAAAAACAAAAATTTTTCTTATTTTGGGGCAAAAAGGCAGAAATTCACCTTATTTTGGGGTAAAATTGCAGAAATTTCACATATTTCAGGGCAAAACGGCAGAAATTCCCCTTATTTTGGGGCAAAAAGGCAGAAATTTCCCTTATTTTGGGATAAAATTGCAGAAATTTCACTTATTGGGGGCAAAAAGGCAGAAAATCCACTTAATTTCGGGTAAAAAGGCAGAAATTTCTCGTATTTTGGAGCAAAATTGCAGAAACTCCCCTAATTTTGGGGCTAAAAGGCAGAATTTCCCTTTATTTTGGGGCAAAAATAGAGAAATTCTTTTTATTTTGGGGCAAAAATCAGAAATTTCCTTTATTTTGGGGCAAAATTTTAGAAATTTCTTTTATATTGTTACAGACTTGCAGAAATTTTTCTTATTTTGTGGCAAAAAGGCAGAAATTCCCCATATTTTGGTGCAAAATGCTGAAATTCCCCTTATTTTGAGGTAAAATCCTGAAATTCCCCATATTTTGGGGCAAAAAGGCAGAAATTCCCCTTATTTTGAGGTAAAAAGGCCAAAATTCCCCTTATTTGGGGGCAAGAAGGCAGAAATTTTTTTATTTTGGTACAAAATTGCAGAAATTTTTCTTATTTTGGGGCAAAAAGTCAGAAATTCCCCATATTTTGGGGCAAAAAGGCAGAAATTCCCCTTATTTTGAGGTAATAAGACTGAAATTCCCCTTATTTTGGGGCAAAAAGGCAGAAATTTCGTTTATTTTGGGGAAAAGGCAGAAATTGCACTTATTTTGAGTCAAAAAGGTGGAAAATTCCCTTATTTTGGGGCAAAAATGAAGAAATTTGCTTTTTTATGGCAAAAAGGTATACATTCCCTTTATTTTCGGGCAAAAAGGCAGAAATTCTTTGTATTTTGGAGCAAAATTGCAGAAATTCCCCTAATTTTTGGGTAAAAAGGCAGAAATTCCCCTTATTTTTGGGGTAAAACTGCAGAAATTTCACTTATTTTGCGGCAAAATGTCAGAAATTCCCCTTATTTTCGGCAAAAAATGCAGAAAATCCCCTTATTTTAGGGCAAAATTGCAGAAATCTCCCTTATTTGGGGGCAAAAACAGAAATTCCCTTTATTTTGGGGCAAAATTGCAGAAATTTCCCTTATTATGGGGAAAAATTGCAGAAATTTCCCTTATTTGGGGGCAAAAAGGCAGAAAATCCACTTAATTTCGGGTAAAAAGGCAGAAATTTCTCGTATTTTGGAGCAAAATTGCAGAAACTCCCCTAATTTTCGGGCAAAAAGGCAGAATTTCCCTTTATTGTGGGGCAAAAATAGAGAAATTCTTTTTATTTTGGGGCAAAAATCAGAAATTTCCCTTATTTTGGGGCAAAATTTTAGAAATTTCTTTTATATTGTTACAGACTTGCAGAAATTTTTCTTATTTTGTGGCAAAAAGGCAGAAATTCCCCATACTTTGGTGCAAAAAGGCTGAAATTCCCCATATTTTGGGGAAAAAAGGCAGAAATTCCTCTCATTTGGGGGCAAAAAGGCACAAATTTCCCTTATTTTTGGGCATAATTGCAGGAATTTCATTTATTTCAGGGCAAAAAGTCAGAAATTCCATTTATTTTGGGGAAAAAAGGCAGAAATTTCTTTTATTTAGATACAAAATTGTAGAAATTTTCCTTATTTTGGAACAAAAAGCAAAAATTACCCATATTTTGGGCAAAAAGGCAGAAATTCCCCTTATTTTGAGGTAAAAAGGCTGAAATTCCTGTAATTTTGGGGAAAAAAAGGCAGAAATTCCCTTTACTTTGTGGCAAAAAGGCAGAAATTCCCGTTAATTGGGGCAGAAAAGCAGAAATTTTCCTTATTTAAAGGCAATAGGGCAGAAATTCCCCATATTTTGTGGCAAAAAGGCAGAAATTCCCCTTATTTGGAGGTAAAATGCTGAATTTCCCCTTATTTTCGGCAAAAAGGCAGAAATTCCTATTATTTTGGGGCAAAATTGCAGAAATTTCAATTATTTCAGGGCAAAAAGTCAGAAATTAGCCTTATTTTGGGGCGAAAAACAGAAATTCCCTAATTTTGGGGCCAAAAACAGAAATTCCCCTTATTTTGGGGTAAAATTGCAGAAATTTCAAATATTTCAGGGCAAAAAGGCAGAAATTCCACTTTATTTCGGACAATAACGCAGAAATTCCCCGTATTTTAAAGCTAAATTTCAGAAATTCCCCTTATATTGGTGCAAAAATGCAGAAATTCCCTCTATTTTTGTGCAATAAGGCAGATTTCCCCGTATTTTGAAGCAAAATTGCACATTATCCCCTAATTTTGAGGGAAAATGCAGAAATTCACATTATTTTGGAAGAAAAAGACAGAAATTCTCCTTATTTCAGGGCAAAAAGTCATAAATTCCCCTTATTTTGGGGCAAAATTGCAGAAATTTCCTTTATTTTGGGGCAAAATTGCAGAAATTTCCCTTATTTTGGGGCAAAATTGCAGAAATTTCACTTATTTCAGGGAAAAAGCACAGAAATTTCTCTTATTTTGGGGAAAAAAGGCAGAAATTTCTTTTATTTTGGTACAAAATTGCAGAAACTTTCTTTATTTTGGGGAAAATGCAGAAATTCCCCATATTTTGGGGCATAAAAGCAGAGATTCCCCTTATTATGAGGTAAAATGCTGAAATTCCCCTTATTTTGAGGCAAAAATACAGAAATTCCCTTTATTTTGTGGCAAAAAGGCAGAAATTTCCCTTATTTTGGGGCAAAATTGCAGAAATTTCACTTATTTCAGGGCAAAATTCAAAAATTCCTTTTATTTTGGGGCAAAAAGACAGAAATTTCGTTTATTTTGGGTAAAAAGGCAGAAATTTCACTTATTTTGAGGTAAGAAGGCAGAAATTCCTCTTATTTTGGGGCAAAAATGAAGAAATTTCTCTTTTTTGTGGCAAAAGGTATACATTTCCCTTATTTTCGGGCAAAAAAGCAGAAATTCCCCCTATTTTGGAGCAGAATTGAAGAAAATCCCCTAATTGTGGGGCAAAAAGGCAGAAATTCCCTATATGTTGGGGCAAAAAGACAGAAATTCTCCTTATTTTGGGGCAAAACTCAGAAATTCCACTTATTTTGGGGCAAAATTCCAGAAATTTCCCTTATTTTGAAGCAAAATTGCAGAAATTTTACTTATTTTGGGGCAAAATTGCAGAAATTTCACTTATTTCAGGTAAAAATGGCAGAAATTTTTCTTATTTTGGGGCAAAAAGGCAGAAATTCCTAATATTTTGTGGCAAAAATGCAGAAATTCTCCTTATTTTGAGGTAAAAAGGCTGAAATTTCCCTTATTTGGGGGCAAAAAGGCAGAAATTTCCCTTATTTTGGGGTAAAATTGCAAACATTTCACTTATTTCAGGGTAATAAGTCAGAAATTTTCCTTATTTTGGGGCAAAAAAGGCAGAAATTCCCTTTGTTTTGGAAGGAAAATACAGAAATTCCACTTTTTTAGAGACAAAAAGGCAGAAATTCCCCTTATTTTGAAGCAAAAATGAAGAAATTCCCCTAATTGTTGGACAAAAAGGCAGAAATTCCCTATATGTTGGGGAAAAAAGACAGAAATTCTCCTTATTTTGGGACAAAACTCAGAAATTCCACTTATTTTGGGGCAAAATTGCAGGAATTTACCTTATTTTGAGGCAAAATTGCAGAAATTTCCCTTATTTGAGGGCAAAATTGCAGAAATTTCACTTATTTTCAGGTAAAAAGGCTGAAATATCCTTTATTTTGGGGCAAAAAGGAAGAAATTCCCCTTATTTTGGGGCAAAATTGCAGAAATTTTCCTTATTTTGGGGCAAAAGGGCTGAAATTCTTATTTTGAGGTAAAATGCTGAAATTCCCCATATTTTGGGGCAAAAGGCAAAACTTCTTCTTATTTTGGGGCAAAGAGGCACAAATTTCCCTTATTTTTGGGAAAAATTGCAGAAATTTCATTTATTTAAGGGCAAAAAGTCAGAAATTCCTTTTATTTTGGGGCAAAGAGCAGAAATTTCTTTTATTATGGTACAAATTGAAGAAATTTTTCTTATTTTGAAACAAAAAGGCAGAAAATTCCCCTTATTTTGAGGCAAAAAGCAGAAATTATTCTCAATTTGAGGTAAAATGCAGAAATTCCCTTTATTTTGGGGCTAAAAGGCAGAAATTCCCTGTATTTTGAAGCAAAATTGCAGAAATTCTCATAATTTTCGGGCAAAAAGGCAGAAATTCTCCTTATTTTGGGGCAAAAAGACAGAAAATCTCCTTTTTCGGGAGCAAAGAGTCAGAAATTCCCATTATTTTGGGGCAAAATTGCAGAAATTTCCCTTATTTTGGGGCAAAATTGCAGAAATTTCACGTATTTCAGGGGAAAAAGGCAGAAATTTTTTTTGGGGGGCAAAAAAAGAGAAATTTTTTTTATTTTGGTACAAAATTGCAGAAATTTTTCTTATTTTGGGGCAAAAAGTCAGAAATTCCCCATATTTTGGGGCAAAAAAGCAGAAATTCCCCTTATTTTGAGGTAATAAGGCTGAAATTCCCCTTATTTTGGGGCAAAAAGACAGAAATTTCGTTTATTTTGGGGAAAAGTCAGAAATTGCACTTATTTTGAGTCAAAAAGGTGGAAAATTCCCTTATTTTGGGGCAAAAATGAAGAAATTTGCTTTTTTATGGCAAAAAGGTATACATTCCCTTTATTTTCGGGCAAAAAGGCAGAAATTCTTTGTATTTTTGAGCAAAATTGCAGAAATTCCCCTAATTTTTGGGCAAAAAGGCAGAAATTTTTTTTATTTTGGGGTAAAACTGCAGAAATTTCACTTATTTTGCGGCAAAATGTCAGAAATTCCCCTTATTTTTGGCAAAAAATGCAGAAAATCCCCTTATTTTAGGGCAAAATTGCAGAAATTTCTTTTATTTGGGGGCAAAAACAGAAATTCCCCTTATTTTGGGGCAAAATTGCAGAAATTTCCCTTATTATGGGGAAAAATTGCAGAAATTTCCCTTATTTTAGGGCAAAATTGCAGAAATTTCACTTATTTCAGAGAAAAAAACAAAAATTTTTCTTATTTTGGGGCAAAAAGGCAGAAATTCCCATTATTTTGGGGCAAAAAGGCAGAAATTCACCTTATTTGGGGGTAAAATTGCAGAAATTTCACATATTTCAGGGCAAAACGGCAGAAATTTCCCTTATTTTGGGGCAAAAAGGCAGAAATTTCCCTTATTTTGGGATAAAATTGCAGAAATTTCCCTTATTTGGGGGCAAAAAGGCAGAAAATCCACTTAATTTCGGGTAAAAGGGCAGAAATTTCTCGTATTTTGGAGCAAAATTGCAGAAACTCCCCTAATTTTGGGGCAAAAAGGCAGAATTTCCCTTTATTTTGGGGCAAAAATAGAGAAATTCTTTTTATTTTGGGGCAAAAATCAGAAATTTCCTTTATTTTGGGGCAAAATTTTAGAAATTTCTTTTATATTGTTACAGACTTGCAGAAATTTTTCTTATTTTGTGGCAAAAAGTCAGAAATTCCCCATATTTTGGTGCAAAATGCTGAAATTCCCCTTATTTTGAGGTAAAATCCTGAAATTCCCCATATTTTGGGGCAAAAAGGCAGAAATTCCTAATATTTTGTGGCAAAAATGCAGAAATTCCCCTTATTTTGAGGTAAAAAGGCCAAAATTCCCCTTATTTGGGGGCAAGAAGGCAGAAATTTTTTTATTTTGGTACAAAATTGCAGAAATTTTTCTTATTTTGGGGCAAAAAGTCAGAAATTCCCCATATTTTGGGGCAAAAAGGCAGAAATTCCTCTTATTTTGAGGTAATAAGGCTGAAATTCCCCTTATTTTGGGGCAAAAAGGCAGAAATTTCGTTTATTTTGGGGAAAAGGCAGAAATTGCACTTATTTTGAGTCAAAAAGGTGGAAAATTCCCTTATTTTGGGGCAAAAATGAAGAAATTTGCTTTTTTATGGCAAAAAGTTATACATTCCCTTTATTTTCGGGCAAAAAGGCAGAAATTCTTTGTATTTTGGAGCAAAATTGCAGAAATTCCCCTAATTTTTGGGTAAAAAGGCAGAAATTCCTATTATTTTGTGGTAAAACTGCAGAAATTTCACTTATTTTGCGGCAAAATGTCAGAAATTCCCCTTATTTTCGGCAAAAAATGCAGAAAATCCCCTTATTTTAGGGCAAAATTGCAGAAATCTCCCTTATTTGGGGGCAAAAATAGAAATTCCCTTTATTTTGGGGCAAAATTGCAGAAATTTCCCTTATTATGGGGAAAAATTGCAGAAATTTCCCTTATTTGGTGGCAAAAAGGCAGAAAATCCACTTAATTTCGGGTAAAAAGGCAGAAATTTCTCGTATTTTGGAGCAAAATTGCAGAAACTCCCCTAATTTTCGGGCAAAAAGGCAGAATTTCCCTTTATTGTGGGGCAAAAATAGAGAAATTCTTTTTATTTTGGGGCAAAAATCAGAAATTTCCCTTATTTTGGGGCAAAATTTTAGAAATTTCTTTTATATTGTTACAGACTTGCAGAAACTTTTCTTATTTTGTGGCAAAAAGGCAGAAATTCCCCATACTTTGGTGCAAAAAGGCTGAAATTCCCCATATTTTGGGGAAAAAAGGCAGAAATTCCTCTCATTTGGGGGCAAAAAGGCACAAATTTCCCTTATTTTCGGGCATAATTGCAGGAATTTCATTTATTTAAGGGCAAAAAGTCAGAAATTCCATTTATTTTGGGGAAAAAAGGCAGAAATTTCTTTTATTTTGATACAAAATTGTAGAAATTTTCCTTATTTTGGAACAAAATGCAAAAATTACCCATATTTTGGGCAAAAAGGCAGAAATTCCCCTTATTTTGAGGTAAAAAGGCTGAAATTCCTGTAATTTTGGGGAAAAAAAGGCATAAATTCCCTTTACTTTGTGGCAAAAAGGCAGAAATTCCCGTTAATTGGGGCAGAAAAGCAGAAATTTTCCTTATTTAAAGGCAATAGGGCAGAAATTCCCCATATTTTGTGGCAAAAAGGCAGAAATTCCCCTTATTTGGAGGTAAAATGCTGAATTTCCCCTTATTTTCGGCAAAAAGGCAGAAATTCCTATTATTTTGGGGCAAAATTGCAGAAATTTCAATTATTTCAGGGCAAAAAGTCAGAAATTAGCCTTATTTTGGGGCGAAAAACAGAAATACCCTAATTTGGGGGCCAAAAACAGAAATTCCCATTATTTTGGGGTAAAAATGCAGAAATTTCAAATATTGCAGGGCAAAAAGGCAGAAATTCCACTTTATTTCGGACAATAACGCAGAAATTCCCCGTATTTTAAAGCTAAATTTCAGAAATTCCCCTTATATTGGTGCAAAAATGCAGAAATTCCCTCTATTTTTGTGCAATAAGGCAGATTTCCCCGTATTTTGAAGCAAAATTGCACATTATCTTCTAATTTTGAGGGAAAATGCAGAAATTCACATTATTTTGGAACAAAAAGACAGAAATTCTCCTTATTTCAGGGCAAAAAGTCATAAATTCCCCTTATTTTGGGGCAAAATTGCAGAAATTTCCTTTATTTTGGGGCAAAATTGCAGAAATTTCCCTTATTTTGGGGCAAAATTGCAGAAATTTCACTTATTTCAGGGAAAAAGCACAGAAATTTCTCTTATTTTGGGGAAAAAAGGCCGAAATTTCTTTTATTTTGGTACAAAATTGCAGAAATTTTCTTTATTTTGGGGAAAATGCAGAAATTCCCCATATTTTGGGGCAAAAAAGCAGAGATTCCCCTTATTATGAGGTAAAATGCTGAAATTCCCCTTATTTTGAGGCAAAAAGACAGAAATTCCCTTTATTTTGTGAAAAAAGGCAGAAATTTCCCTTATTTTGGGGCAAAATTGCAGAAATTTCACTTATTTCAGGGCAAAATTCAAAAATTCCTTTTATTTTGGGGCAAAAAGACAGAAATTCCGTTTATTTTGGGTAAAAAGGCAGAAATTTCACTTATTTTGAGGTAAGAAGGCAGAAATTCCTCTTATTTTGGGGCAAAAATGAAGAAATTTCTCTTTTTTGTGGCAAAAGGTATCCATTCCCTTTATTTTCGGGCAAAAAAGCAGAAATTCCCCCTATTTTGGAGCAGAATTGAAGAAAATCCCCTAATTGTGGGGCAAAAAGGCAGAAATTCCCTATATGTTGGGGCAAAAAGACAGAAATTCTCCTTATTTTGGGGCAAAACTCAGAAATTCCACTTATTTTGAGGCAAAATTCCAGAAATTTCCCTTATTTTGGGGCAAAATTGCAGAAATTTTACTTATTTTGGGGCAAAATTGCAGAAATTTCACTTATTTCAGGTAAAAATGGCAGAAATTTTTCTTATTTTGGGGCAAAAATGCAGAAATTCCTAATATTTTGTGGCAAAAATGCAGAAATTCTCCTTATTTTGAGGTAAAAAGGCTGAAATTTCCCTTATTTGGGGGCAAAAAGGCAGAAATTTCCCTTATTTTGGGGTAAAATTGCAAACATTTCACTTATTTCAGGGTAATAAGTCAGAAATTTTCCTTATTTTGGGGCAAAAAAGACAGAAATTCCCTTTGTTTTGGAAGGAAAATACAGAAATTCTACTTCTTTAGAGACAAAAAGGCAGAAATTCCCCTTATTTTGAAGCAAAAATGAAGAAATTCCCCTAATTGTTGGGCCAAAAGGCAGAAATTCCCTATATGTTGAAGAAAAAAGACAGAAATTCTCCTTATTTTGGGACAAAACTCAGAAATTCCACGTATTTTGGGGCAAAATTTCAGGAATTTACCTTATTTTGAGGCAAAATTGCAGAAATTTCCCTTATTTGAGGGCAAAATTGCAGAAATTTCACTTATTTTCAGGTAAAAAGGCTGAAATATCCTTTATCTTGGGGCAAAAAGGAAGAAATTCCCCTTATTTTGGGGCAAAATTGCAGAAATTTTCCTTATTTTGGGGCAAAAGGGCTGAAATTCTTATTTTGAGGTAAAATGCTGAAATTCCCCATATTTTGGGGCAAAAGGCAAAACTTCTTCTTATTTTGGGGCAAAGAGGCACAAATTTCCTTTATTTTCGGGCAAAATTGCAGAAATTTCATTTATTTCAGGGCAAAAAGTCAAAAATTCCTTTTATTTTGGGGCAAAGAGCAGAAATTTTTTTTATTATGGTACAAAATTGAAGAAATTTTTCTTATTTTGAAACAAAAATGCAGAAAATTCCCCTTATTTTGAGGCAAAAAGCAGAAATTATTCTCAATTTGAGGTAAAATGCAGAAATTCCCTTTATTTTGGGGCTAAAAGGCAGAAATTCCCTGTATTTTGAAGCAAAATTGCAGAAATTCTCATATTTTTCGGGCAAAAAGGCAGAAATTCTCCTTATTTTGGGGCAAAAAGACAGAAAATCTCCTTTTTCGGGAGCAAACAGTCAGAAATTCCCCTTATTTTGGGGCAAAATTGCAGAAATTTCCTTTACATTGGGGCAAAATTGCAGAAATTTCCCTTATTTTGGGGCAAAATTGCAGAAATTTCAGGTATTTGAGAAAAAAAAGGCAGAAATTTTTTTTGGGGGGGCAAAAAGGCAGAAATTTTTTTTATTTTGGGGCAAAAAGTCAGAAATTCCCCATATTTTGGGGCAAAAAGGCAGAAATTCCCTTTATTTTGAGGTAATAAGGCTGAAATTCCCCTTATTTTGGGGCAAAAAGGCAGAAATTTCGTTTATTTTGGGGAAAAGGCAGAAATTGCACTTATTTTGAGTCAAAAAGGTGGAAAATCCCCTTATTTTGGGGCAAAAATGAAGAAATTTGCTTTTTTATGGCATAAAGGTATACATTCCCTTTATTTTCGGGCAAAAAGGCAGAAATTCTTTGTATTTTGGAGCAAAATTGCAGAAATTCCCCTAATTTTTGGGCAAAAAGGCAGAAATTTTCCTTATTTTGGGGTAAAACTGCAGAAATTTCACTTATTTTGCGGCAAAATGTCAGAAATTTCTCTTATTTTTGGCAAAAAATGCAGAAAATCCCCTTATTTTAGGGCAAAATTGCAGAAATTTCCCTTATTTGGGGACAAAAACAGAAATTCCCCTTATTTTGGGGCAAAATTGCAGAAATTTCCCTTATTATGGGGAAAAATTGCAGAAATTTCCCTTATTTTAGGGCAAAATTGCAGAAATTTCACTTATTTCAGAGAAAAAAAGCAAAAATTTTTCTTATTTTGGGGCAAAAATCAGAAATTCCCATTATATTGGGGCAAAAAGGCAGAAATTCACCTTATTTTGGGGTAAAATTGCAGAAATTTCACATATTTCAGGGCAAAACGGCAGAAATTCCCCTTATTTTGGGGCAAAAAGGCAGAAATTTCCCTTATTTTGGGATAAAATTGCAGAAATTTCCCTTATTTGGGGGCAAAAAGGCAGAAAATCCACTTAATTTCAGGTAAAAAGGCAGAAATTTCTCGTATTTTGGAGCAAAATTGCAGAAACTCCCCTAATTTTGGGGCAAAAAGGCAGAATTTCCCTTTATTTTGGGGCAAAAATAGAGAAATTCTTTTTATTTTGGGGCAAAAATCAGAAATTTCCTTTATTTTGGGGCAAAATTTTAGAAATTTCTTTTATATTGTTACAGACTTGCAGAAATTTTTCTTATTTTGTGGCAAAAAGGCAGAAATTCCCCATATTTTGGTGCAAAAACGCTGAAATTCCCCTTATTTTGAGGTAAAATCCTGAAATTCCCCATATTTTGGGGCAAAAAGGCAGAAATTCCCCTCATTTGGGGGCAAAAAGTCCCAAATTTCCCTTATTTTCGGGCATAATTGCAGGAATTTTATTTATTTCAGGGCAAAAAGTCAGAAATTTTTTTTATTTTGGGGCAAAACAGAAATTTCTTTTATTTTGATACAAAATTGTAGAAATTTTCCTTATTTTGGAACAAAAAGGCAAAAATTACCCATATTTTGGGGAAAAAGGCAGAAATTCCTTTTATTTTGAGGTAAAAAGGCTGAAATTCCCGTTATTTTGGGGCATAAAGGCAGAAATTCCCTTTACTTTGTGGCAAAAGAGCAGAAATTCCCGTTAATTGGGGCAGAAAAGCAGAAATTTTCCTTATTTAAGGGCAATAGGGCAGAAATTCCCCTTATTTGAAGGTAAAATGCTGAAATTCCCCTTATTTTCGGCAAAAAGGCAGAAATTCCTATTATTTTGGGGCAAAATTGCAGAAATTTCAATTATTTCTGGGCAAAAAGTCAGATATTTGCCTTATTTTGGGGCAAAAAGCAGAAATTCCCTTAATTTTGGGGCCAAAAACAGAAATTCCCCTTATTTTGGGGTAAAATTGCAGAAATTTCAAATATTTCAGGGCAAAAAGGCAGAAATTCCACTTTATTTCGGACAATAACGCAGAAATTCCCCGTATTTTAAAACTAAATTTCAGAAATCCCCCTTATATTGGTGCAAAAATGGAGAAATTCCCTTTATTTTTGTGCAATAAGGCAGATTTCCCCGTATTTTGAAGCAAAATTGCACATATTTCCCTAATTTTGAAGGAAAATGCAGAAATTCACATTATTTTGGAACAAAAAGACAGAAATTCTCCTTATTTCAGGGCAAAAAGTCAGAAATTCCCCTTCTTTTGGGGTAAAATTGCAGAAATTTTCTTTATTTTGGGGCAAAATTGCAGAAATTTCTCTTATTTTGGGGCAAAAAGGCAGAAATTTCTTTTATTTTGGTACAAAATTGCAGAAATTTTCTTTATTTTGGGGCAAAATTGCAGAAATTTCCCTTATTTTGGGGCAAAATTGCAGAAATTTCACTTATTTCAGGGAAAAAGTGCAGAAATTTCTCTTATTTTGGGGCAAAAAGGCAGAAATTTCTTTTATTTTGGTACAAAATTACAAAAATTTTCTTTATTTTGGGGCAAAAATGAAGAAATTCCCCATATTTTGGGGCAAAAAGGCAGAGATTTGCCTTATTATGAGGTAAAATGCTGAAATTCCCCTTATTTTGGGGCAAAAATACAGAAATTCCCTTTATTTTGTGGCAAAAAGGCAGAAATTTCCCTTATTTTGGGGCAAAATTGCAGAAATTTCACTTATTTCAGGGCAAAATTCAAAAATTCCTTTTATTTTAGGGCAAAAAGACAGAAATTCCATTCATTTTTAGGTTAAAAAGGCAGAAATTTCACTTATTTTGAGGTAAGAAGGCAGAAATTCCTCTTATTTTGGGGCAAAAATGAAGAAATTTCTCTTTTTTGTGGCAAAAGGTATACATTCCCCTTATTTTCGGGCAAAAAAAGCAGAAATTCCCCGTATTTTGGAGCAGAATTGAAGAAAATCCCCTAATTGTGGGGCAAAAAGGCAGAAATTCCCTATATGTTGGGGCAAAACGACAGAAATTCTCCTTATTTTGGGGCAAAACTCAGAAATTCCACTTATTTTGGGGCAAATTTCCAGAAATTTCCCTTATTTTGGGGCAAAATTGCAGAAATTTTACTTATTTTGGGGCAAAATTGCAGAAATTTCACTTATTTCAGGTAAAAATGGCAGAAATTTTTCTTATTTTGGGGCAAAAAGGCAGAAATTCCTAATATTTTGTGGCAAAAATGCAGAAATTCCCCTTATTTTGAGGTAAAAAGGCTGAAATTCCCCTTATTTGGGGGCAAAAAGGCAGAAATTTCCCTAATTTTGGGGCAAAAGTGCAAACATTTCACTTATTTCAGGGTAATAAGTCAGAAATTTTCCTTATTTTGGGGCAAAAAAGACAGAAATTCCCTTTGTTTTGGAAGGAAAATACAGAAATTCCACTTCTTTAGAGACAAAAAGGCAGAAATTCCCCTTATTTTGAAGCAAAAATGAAGAAATTCCCCTAATTGTTGGGCCAAAAGGCAGAAATTCCCTATATGTTGGGGAAAAAAGACAGAAATTCTCCTTATTTTGGGACAAAACTCAGAAATTCCACTTATTTTGGGGCAAAATTGCAGGAATTTACCTTATTTTGAGGCAAAATTGCAGAAATTTCCCTTATTTGAGGGCAAAATTGCAGAAATTTCACTTATTTTCAGGTAAAAAGGCTGAAATATCCTTTATTTTGGGGCAAAAAGGAAGAAATTCCCCTTATTTTGGGGCAAAATTGCAGAAATTTTCCTTATTTTGGGGCAAAAGGGCTGAAATTCTTATTTTGAGGTAAAATGCCGAAATTCCCCATATTTTAGGGCAAAAGGCAAAACTTCTTCTTATTTTGGGGCAAAGAGGCACAAAATTCCCTTATTTTCGGGCAAAATTGCAGAAATTTCATTTATTTCAGGGCAAAAAGTCAGAAATTCCTTTTATTTTGGGGCAAAGAGCAGAAATTTCTTTTATTATGGTACAAAATTGAAGAAATTTTTCTTATTTTAAAACAAAAAGGCAGAAAATTCCCCTTATTTTGAGGCAAAAGGCAGAAATTATTCTCAATTTGAGGTAAAATGCAGAAATTCCCTTTATTTTGGGGCAAAAAGGCAGAAATTCCCCTCATTTGGGGGCAAAAAGGCCCAAATTTCCCTTATTTTCGGGCATAATTGCAGGAATTTCATTTATTTCAGGGCAAAAAGTCAGAAATTCCTTTTATTTTGGGGCAAAAACAGAAATTTCTTTTATTTTGATACAAAATTGTAGAAATTTTCCTTATTTTGGAACAAAAAGGCAAAAATTACCCATATTTTGGGGAAAAAGGCGGAAATTCCCCTTATTTTGAGGTAAAAAGGCTGAAATTCCCGTTATTTTGGGGCAAAAAGGCAGAAATTCCCTTTACTTTGTGGCAAAAAGGCAGAAATTCCCGTTAATTGGAGCAGAAAAGCAGAAATTTTCCTTATTTAAGGGCAATAGGGCAGAAATTCCCCTTATTTTGTGGCAAAAAGGCAGAAATTCCCCTTATTTGAAGGTAAAATGCTGAAATTCCTTTTATTTTCGGCAAAAAGGCAGAAATTCCTATTATTTTGGGGCAAAATTGCAGAAATTTCAATTATTTCTGAGCAAAAAGTCAGATATTTGCCTTATTTTGGGGCAAAAAGCAGAAATTCCCTTAATTTTGGGGCCAAAAACAGAAATTCCCCTTATTTTGGGGTAAAATTGCAGAAATTTCAAATATTTCAGGGCAAAAAGGCAGAAATTCCACTTTATTTCGGACAATAACGCAGAAATTCCCCGTATTTTAAAGCTAAATTTCAGAAATTCCCCTTATATTGGTGCAAAAATGGAGAAATTCCCTTTATTTTTGTTCAATAAGGCAGATTTCCCCGTATTTTGAAGCAAAATTGCACATATTTCCCTAATTTTGAAGGAAAATGCAGAAATTCACATTATTTTGGAACAAAAAGACAGAAATTCTCCTTATTTCAGGGCAAAAAGTCAGAAATTCCCCTTCTTTTGGGGTAAAATTGCAGAAATTTTCTTTATTTTGGGGCAAAATTGCAGAAATTTCTCTTATTTTGGGGCAAAATTGCAGAAATTTCACTTATTTCAGGGAAAAAGTGCCGAAATTTCTCTTATTTTGGGGCAAAAAGGCAGAAATTTCTTTTATTTTGGTACAAAATTGCAGAAATTTTCTTTATTTTGGGGCAAAATTGCAGAAATTTCCCTTATTTTGGGGCAAAATTGCAGAAATTTCACTTATTTCAGGGAAAAAGTGCAGAAATTTCTCTTATTTTGGGGCAAAAAGGCAGAAATTTCTTTTATTTTGGTACAAAATTGCAGAAATTTTCTTTATTTTGGGGCAAAAATGAAGAAATTCCCCATATTTTGGGGCAAAAATGCAGAGATTTGCCTTATTATGAGGTAAAATGCTGAAATTCCCCTTATTTTGGGGCAAAAATACAGAAATTCCCTTTATTTTGTGGCAAAAAGGCAGAAATTTCCCTTATTTTGGGGCAAAATTGCAGAAATTTCACTTATTTCAGGGCAAAATTCAAAAATTACTTTTATTTTGGGGCAAAAAGACAGAAATTTCGTTTATTTTGGGTAAAAAGGCAGAAATTTCACTTATTCTGAGGTAAGAAGGCAGAAATTCCTCTTATTTTGGGGCAAAAATGAAGAAATTTCTCTTTTTTGTGGCAAAAGGTATACATTCCCCTTATTTTCGGGCAAAAAAAGCAGAAATTCCCCGTATTTTGGAGCAGAATTGAAGAAAATCCCCTAATTGTGGGGCAAAAAGGCAGAAATTCCCTATATGTTGGGGCAAAAAGACAGAAATTCTCCTTATTTTGGGGCAAAACTCAGAAATTCCACTTATTTTGGGGCAAAATTCCAGAAATTTCCCTTATTTTGGGGCAAAATTGCAGAAATTTTACTTATTTTGGGGCAAAATTGCAGAAATTTCACTTATTTCAGATAAAATGGCAGAAATTTTTCTTATTTTGGGGCAAAAAGGCAGAAATTCCTTATATTTTGTGGCAAAAATGCAGAAATTCCCCTTATTTTGAGGTAAAAAGGTTGAAATTCCCCTTATTTGGGGGCAAAAAGGCAGAAATTTCCCTAATTTTGGGGCAAAATTGCAAACATTTCACTTATTTCAGGGTAATAAGTCAGAAATTTTCCTTATTTTGGGGCAAAAAAGACAGAAATACCCTTTGTTTTGGAAGGAAAATACAGAAATTCCACATCTTTAGAGACAAAAAGGCAGAAATTCCCCTTATTTTGAAGCAAAAATGAAGAAAATCCCCTAATTGTTGGGCCAAAAGGCAGAAATTCCCTATATGTTGGGGCAAAAAGACAGAAATTCTCCTTATTTTGGGACAAAACTCAGAAATTCCACTTATTTTGGGGCAAAATTGCAGGAATTTACCTTATTTTGAGGCAAAATTGCAGAAATTTCCCTTATTTGGGGCAAAATTGCAGAAATTTCACTTATTTTCAGGTAAAAAGGCTGTAATATCCTTTATTTTGGGGCAAAAAAGAAGAAATTCCCCTTATTTTGGGGCAAAATTGCAGAAATTTTCCTTATTTTGGGGCAAAAGGGCTGAAATTCTTATTTTGAGGTAAAATGCTGAAATTCCCCATATTTTGGGGCAAAAGGCAAAACTTCTTCTTATTTTGGGGCAAAGAGGCACAAATTTCCCTTATTTTCGGGCAAAATTGCAGAAATTTCATTTATTTCAGGGCAAAAAGTCAGAAATTTTTTTTATTTTGGGGCAAAGAGCAGAAATTTCTTTTATTATGGTACAAAATTGAAGAAATTTTTCTTATTTTGAAACAAAAAGGCAGAAAATTCCCCTTATTTTGAGGCAAAAGGCAGAAATTATTCTCAATTTGAGGTAAAATGCAGAAATTCCCTTTATTTTGGGGCTAAAAGGCAGAAATTCCCTGTATTTTGAAGCAAAATTGCAGAAATTCTCATAATTTTCGGACAAAAAGGCAGAAATTCTCCTTATTTTGGGGCAAAAAGACAGAAAATCTCCTTTTTCGGGAGCAAACAGTCAGAAATTCCCCTTATTTTGGGGCAAAATTGCAGAAATTTCCCTTATTTTGGGGCAAAATTGAAGAAATTTCAGTTATTTGAGAAAAAAAGGCAGAAATTTTTTTTGGGGGGGCAAAAAGGCAGAAATTTTTTTTATTTTGGTACAAAATGGCAGAAATTTTTCTTATTTTGGGGCAAAAAGTCAGAAATTCCCCATATTTTGGGGCAAAAAGGCAGAAATTCCCCTTATTTTGAGGTAATAAGGCTGAAATTCCCCTTATTTTGGGGCAAAAAGGCAGAAATTTCGTTTATTTTGGGGAAAAGGCAGAAATTGCACTTATTTTGAGTCAAAAAGGTGGAAAATCCCCTTATTTTGGGGCAAAAATGAAGAAATTTGCTTTTTTATGGCAAAAAGGTATACATTCCCTTTATTTTCGGGCAAAAAGGCAGAAATTCTTTGTATTTTGGAGCAAAATTGCAGAAATTCCCCTAATTTTTGGGCAAAAAGGCAGAAATTTTCCTTATTTTGGGGTAAAACTGCAGAAATTTCACTTATTTTGCGGCAAAATGTCAGAAATTCCCCTTATTTTTGGCAAAAAATGCAGAAAATCCCCTTATTTTAGGGCAAAATTGCAGAAATTTCCCTTATTTGGGGAAAAAAACAGAAATTCCCCTTATTTTGGGGCAAAATTGCAGAAATTTCACTTATTATGGGGAAAAATTGCAGAAATTTCCCTAATTTTAGGGCAAAATTGCATAAATTTCACTTATTTCAGAGAAAAAAAGCAAAAATTTTTCTTATTTTGGGGCAAAAAGGCAGAAATTCCCATTATTTTGGGGCAAAAAGGCAGAAATTCACCTTATTTTGGGGTAAAATTGCAGAAATTTCACATATTTCAGGGCAAAACGGCAGAAATTCCCCTTATTTTGGGGCAAAAAGGCAGAAATTTCCCTTATTTTGGGATAAAATTGCAGAAATTTCCCTTATTTGGAGGCAAAAAGGCAGAAAATCCACTTAATTTCGGGTAAAAAGGCAGAAATTTCTCGTATTTTGGAGCAAAATTGCAGAAACTCCCCTAATTTTGGGGCTAAAAGGCAGAATTTCCCTTTATTTTGGGGCAAAAATAGAGAAATTCTTTTTATTTTGGGGCAAAAATCAGAAATTTCCTTTATTTTGGGGCAAAATTTTAGAAATTTCTTTTATATTGTTACAGACTTGCAGAAATTTTTCTTATTTTGTGGCAAAAAGGCAGAAATTCCCCATATTTTGGTGCAAAAAGGCTGAAATTCCCCTTATTTTGAGGTAAAATCCTGAAATTCCCCATATTTTGGGGCAAAAAGGCAGAAATTCCCCTCATTTGGGGGCAAAAAGGCACAAATTTCCCTTATTTTCGGGCATAATTGCAGGAATTTCATTTATTTCAGGGCAAAAAGTCAGAAATTCCTTTTATTTTGGGGCAAAAACAGAAATTTCTTTTATTTTGATACAAAATTGTAGAAATTTTTCTTATTTTGGAACAAAAAGGCAAAAATTACCCATATTTTGGGGAAAAAGGCAGAAATTCCTTTTATTTTGAGGTAAGAAGGCTGAAATTCCCGTTATTTTGGGGCATAAAGGCAGAAATTCCCTTTACTTTGTGGCAAAAAGGCAGAAATTCCCGTTAATTGGGGCAGAAAAGCAGAAATTTTCCTTATTTAAGGGCAATAGGGCAGAAATTCCCCTTATTTGAAGGTAAAAAAGGCAGAAAATCCCCTTATTTTAGGGCAAAATTGCAGAAATCTCCCTTATTTGGGGGCAAAAACAGAAATTCCCTTTATTTTGGGGCAAAATTGCAGAAATTTCCCTTATTATGGGGAAAAATTGCAGAAATTTCCCTTATTTGGGGGCAAAAAGGAAGAAAATCCACTTAATTTCGGGTAAAAAGGCAGAAATTTCTCGTATTTTGGAGCAAAATTGCAGAAACTCCCCTAATTTTGGGGCAAAAAGGCAGAATTTCCCTTTATTGTGGGGCAAAAATAGAGAAATTCTTTTTATTTTGGTGCAAAAATCAGAAATTTCCCTTATTTTGGCGCAAAATTTTAGAAATTTCTTTTATATTGTTACAGACTTGCAGAAATTTTTCTTATTTTGTGGCAAAAAGGCAGAAATTCCCCATACTTTGGTGCAAAAAGGCTGAAATTCCCCATATTTTGGGGAAAAAAGGCAGAAATTCCTCTCATTTGGGGGCAAAAAGGCACAAATTTCCCTTATTTTCGGGCATAATTGCAGGAATTTCATTTATTTCAGGGCAAAAAGTCAGAAATTCCATTTATTTTGGGGAAAAAAGGCAGAAATTTCTTTTATTTTGATACAAAATTGTAGAAATTTTCCTTATTTTGGAACAAAAAGCAAAAATTACCCATATTTTGGGCAAAAAGGCAGAAATTCCCCTTATTTTGAGGTAAAAAGGCTGAAATTCCTGTAATTTTGGGGAAAAAAAGGCAGAAATTCCCTTTACTTTGTGGCAAAAAGGCAGAAATTCCCGTTAATTGGGGCAGAAAAGCAGAAATTTTCCTTATTTAAAGGCAATAGGGCAGAAATTCCCCATATTTTGTGGCAAAAAGGCAGAAATTCCCCTTATTTGGAGGTAAAATGCTGAATTTCCCCTTATTTTCGGCAAAAAGGCAGAAATTCCTATTATTTTGGGGCAATATTGCAGAAATTTCAATTATTTCAGGGCAAAAAGTCAGAAATTAGCCTTATTTTGGGGCGAAAAACAGAAATTCCCTAATTTTGGGGCCAAAAACAGAAATTCCCCTTATTTTGGGGTAAAATTGCAGAAATTTCAAATATTTCAGGGCAAAAAGGCAGAAATTCCACTTTATTTCGGACAATAACGCAGAAATTCCCCGTATTTTAAAGCTAAATTTCAGAAATTCCCCTTATATTGGTGCAAAAATGAAGAAATTCCCTCTATTTTTGTGCAATAAGGCAGATTTCCCCGTATTTTTAAGCAAAATTGCACATTATCCCGTAATTTTGAGGGAAAATGCAGAAATTCACATTATTTTGGAACAAAAAGACAGAAATTCTCCTTATTTCAGGGCAAAAAGTCATAAATTCCCCTTATTTTGGGGCAAAATTGCAGAAATTTCCTTTATTTTGGGGCAAAATTGCAGAAATTTCCCTTATTTTGGGGCAAAATTGCAGAAATTTCATTTATTTCAGGGAAAAAGCACAGAAATTTCTCTTATTTTGGGGAAAAAAGGCAGAAATTTCTTTTATTTTGGTACAAAATTGCAGAAATTTTCTTTATTTTGGGGAAAATGCAGAAATTCCCCATATTTTGGGGCAAAAAAGCAGAGATTCCCCTTATTATGAGGTAAAATGCTGAAATTCCCCTTATTTTGAGGCAAAAAGACAGAAATTCCCTTTATTTTGTGGCAAAAAGGCAGAAATTTCCCTTATTTTGGGGCAAATTGCAGAAATTTCACTTATTTCAGGGCAAAATTCAAAAATTCCTTTTATTTTGGGGCAAAAAAACAGAAATTCCGTTTATTTTTGGGTAAAAAGGCAGAAATTTCACTTATTTTGAGGTAAGAAGGCAGAAATTCCTCTTATTTTGGGGCAAAAATGAAGAAATTTCTCTTTTTTGTGGCAAAAGGTATACATTCCCCTTATTTTCGGGCAAAAAAGCAGAAATTCCCCCTATTTTGGATCAGAATTGAAGAAAATCCCCTAATTGTGGGGCAAAAAGGCAGAAATTCCCTATATGTTGGGGCAAAAAGACAGAAATTCTCCTTATTTTGGGGCAAAACTCAGAAATTCCACTTATTTTGGGGCAAAATTCCAGAAATTTCCCTTATTTTGAAGCAAAATTGCAGAAATCTTACTTATTTTGGGGCAAAATTGCAGAAATTTCACTTATTTCAGGTAAAAATGGCAGAATTTTTTCTTATTTTGGGGCAAAAAGGCAGAAATTTCTAATATTTTGTGGCAAAAATGCAGAAATTCTCCTTATTTTGAGGTAAAAAGGCTGAAATTCCCCTTATTTGGGGGGAAAAAGGCAGAAATTTCCCTTATTTTGGGGTAAAATTGCAAACATTTCACTTATTTCAGGGTAATAAGTCAGAAATTTTCTTTATTTTGGGGCAAAAAAGACAGAAATTCCCTTTGTTTTGGAAGGAAAATACAGAAATTCCACTTCTTTAGAGGCAAAATGGCAGAAATTCCCCTTATTTTGAAGCAAAAATGAAGAAATTCCCCTAATTGTTGGGCCAAAAGGCCGAAATTCCCTATATGTTGGGGCAAAAAGACAGAAATTCTCCTTATTTTGGGACAAAACTCAGAAATTCCACTTATTTTGGGGCAAAATTGCAGGAATTTACCTTATTTTGAGGCAAAATTGCAGAAATTTCCTTTATTTGGGGCAAAATTGCAGAAATTTCACTTATTTTCAGGTAAAAAGGCTGAAATATCCTTTATTTTGGGGCAAAAAGGAAGAAATTTCCCTTATTTTGGGGCAAACTTGCAGAAATTTTTCTTATTTTGGGGCAAAAGGGCTGAAATTCTTATTTTGAGGTAAAATGCTGAAATTCCCCATATTTTGGGGCAAAAGGCAAAACTTCTTCTTATTTTGGGGCAAAGAGGCACAAATTTCCCTTATTTTCGGGCAAAATTGCAGAAATTTCATTTATTTCAGGGCAAAAAGTCAGAAATTCCTTTTATTTTGGGGCAAAGAGCAGAAATTTCTTTTATTATGGTACAAAATTGAAGAAATTTTTCTTATTTTGAAACAAAAAGGCAGAAAATTCCCCTTATTTTGAGGCAAAAGGCAGAAATTATTCTCAATTTGAGGTAAAATGCAGAAATTCCCTTATTTTTGGGGCTAAAAGGCAGAAATTCCCTGTATTTTGAAGCAAAATTGCAAAAATTCTCATAATTTTCGGGCAAAAAGGCAGAAATTCTCCTTATTTTGGGGCAAAAAGACAGAAAATCTCCTTTTCGGGAGCAAACAGTCAGAAATTCCCCTTATTTTGGGGCAAAATTGCAGAAATTTCCCTTATTTTGGGGCAAAATTGCAGAAATTTCACGTATTTCAGGGAAAAAGGCAGAAATTTTTTTTGGGAAGGCAAAAAGGCAGAAATTTTTTTTATTTTGGTACAAAATGGCAGAAATTTTTCTTATTTTGGGGCAAAAAGTCAGAAATTCCCCATATTTTGGGGCAAAAAGGAAGAAATTCCCCTTATTTTGAGGTAATAAGGCTGAAATTCCCCTTATTTGGGGGCAAAAATGCAGAAATTTTGTTTATTTTGGGGAAAAGTCAGAAATTGCACTTATTTTGAGTCAAAAAGGTGGAAAATCCCCTTATTTTGGGGCAAAAATGAAGAAATTTGCTTTTTTATGGCAAAAAGGTATACATTCCCTTTATTTTCGGGCAAAAAGGCAGAAATTCTTTGTATTTTGGAGCAAAATTTCAGAAATTCCCCTAATTTTTGGGCAAAAAGGCAGAAATTTTTTTTTATTTTGGGGTAAAACTGCAGAAATTTCACTTATTTTGCGGCAAAATGTCAGAAATTCCCCTTATTTTTGGCAAAAAAGGCAGAAAATCCCCTTATTTTAGGGCAAAATTGCAGAAATTTCCCTTATTTGGGGGCAAAAACAGAAATTCCCCTTATTTTGGGGCAAAATTGCAGAAATTTCCCTTATTATGGGGAAAAATTGCAGAAATTTCCCTTATTTTAGGGCAAAATTGCAGAAATTTCACTTATTTCAGAGAAAAAAAGCAAAAATTTTTCTTATTTTGGGGCAAAAAGGCAGAAATTCCCATTATTTTGGGGCAAAAAGGCAGAAATTCACCTTATTTTGGGGTAAAATTGCAGAAATTTTACATATTTCAGGGCAAAACGGCAGAAATTCCCCTTATTTTGAGGTAAAAAGTCTGAAATTCCCCTTATTTTGGAATAAAATTGCAGAAATTTCCCTTATTTGGGGGCAAAAAGGCAGAAAATCCACTTAATTTCGGGTAAAAAGGCAGAAATTTCTCGTATTTTGGAGCCAAATTGCAGAAACTCCCCTAATTTTGGGGCAAAAAGGCAGAATTTCCCTTTATTTTGGGGCAAAAATAGAGAAATTCTTTTTATTTTGGGGCAAAAATCAGAAATTTCCTTTATTTTGGGGCAAAATTTTAGAAATTTCTTTTATATTGTTACAGACTTGAGAAATTTTTCTTATTTTGTGGCAAAAAGGCAGAAATTCCCCATATTTTGGTGCAAAAAGGCTGAAATTCCCCTTATTTTGAGGTAAAATCCTGAAATTCCCCATATTTTGGGGCAAAAAGGCAGAAATTCCTTATATTTTGTGGCAAAAATGCAGAAATTCCCCTTATTTTGAGGTAAAAAGGCTGAAATTCCCCTTATTTGGGGGGCAAAAAGGCAGAAATTTTTTTTATTTTGGTACAAAATTGCAGAAATTTTTCTTATTTTGGGGCAAAAAGTCAGAAATTCCCAATATTTTGGGGCAAAAAGGCAGAAATTCCCCTTATTTTGAGGTAAAAAGTCTGAAATTCCCCTTATTTTGGGGCAAAAAGACAGAAATTTCGTTTATTTTGGGGAAAAGGCAGAAATTGCACTTATTTTGAGTCAAAAAGGTGGAAAATCCCCTTATTTTGGGGCAAAAATGAAGAAATTTGCTTTTTTATGGCAAAAAGGTATACATTCCCTTTATTTTCGGGCAAAAAGGCAGAAATTACCCGTATTTTAGAGCAAAATTGCAGAAATTCCCATAATTTTTGGGTAAAAAGGCAGAAATTCCCCTTATTTTGGGGTAAAACTGCAGAAATTACACTTATTTTGTGGCAAAATGTCAGAAATTCCTCTTATTTTCGGCAAAAAAGGCAGAAAATCCCCTTATTTTAGGGCAAAATTGCAGAAATCTCCCTTATTTCGGGGCAAAAACAGAAATTCCCTTTATTTTGGGGCAAAATTGCAGAAATTTCCCTTATTATGGGGAAAAATTGCAGAAATTTCCCTTATTTTAGGGCAAAATTGCAGAAATTTCACTTATTTCAGAGAAAAAAAGCAAAAAATTTTCTTATTTTGGGGCAAAAAGGCAGAAATTCCCCTTATTTTGAGGTAATAAGGCTGAAATTCCCCTTATTTGGGGGCAAAAATACAGAAATTTTGTTTATTTTGGGGAAAAGGCAGAAATTGCACTTATTTTGAGTCAAAAAGGTGGAAAATTCTTTTAGTTTGGGGCAAAAATGAAGAAATTTGCTTTTTTATGGCAAAAAGGTATACATTCCCTTTATTTTCGGGCAAAAAGGCAGAAATTCTTTGTATTTTGGAGCAAAATTGCAGAAATTCCCCTAATTTTTGGGCAAAAAGGCAGAAATTTTCCTTATTTTGGGGTAAAACTGCAGAAATTTCACTTATTTTGCGGCAAAATGTCAGAAATTCCCCTTATTTTTGGCAAAAAAGGCAGAAAATCCCCTTATTTTAGGGCAAAATTGCAGAAATTTCCCTTATTTGGGGGCAAAAACAGAAATTCCCCTTATTTTGGGGCAAAATTGCAGAAATTTCCCTTATTATGGGGAAAAATTGCAGAAATTTCCCTTATTTTAGGGCAAAATTGCAGAAATTTCACTTATTTCAGAGAAAAAAAGCAAAAATTTTTCTTATTTTGGGGCAAAAAGGCAGAAATTCCCATTATTTTGGGGCAAAAAGGCAGAAATTCACCTTATTTTGGGGTAAAATTGCAGAAATTTTACATATTTCAGGGCAAAACGGCAGAAATTCCCCTTATTTTGAGGCAAAAAGGCAGAAATTTCCCTTATTTTGGGATAAAATTGCAGAAATTTCCCATATTTGGGGGCAAAAAGGCAGAAAATCCACTTAATTTCGGGTAAAAAGGCAGAAATTTCTCGTATTTTGGAGCAAAATTGCAGAAACTCCCCTAATTTTGGGGCAAAAAGGCAGAATTTCCCTTTATTTTGGGGCAAAAATAGAGAAATTCTTTTTATTTTGGGGCAAAAATCAGAAATTTCCTTTATTTTGGGGCAAAATTTTAGAAATTTCTTTTATATTGTTACAGACTTGCAGAAATTTTCTTATTTTGTGGCAAAAAGGCAGAAATTCCCCATATTTTGGTGCAAAAAGGCTAAAATTCCCCTTATTTTGAGGTAAAATCCTGAAATTCCCCATATTTTAGGGCAAAAAGGCAGAAATTCCTAATATTTTGTGGCAAAAATGCAGAAATTCCCCTTATTTTGAGGTAAAAAGGCTGAAATTCCCCTTATTTGGGGGCAAAAAGGCAGAAATTTTTTTTATTTTGGTAAAAATTGCAGAAATTTTTCTTATTTTGGGGCAAAAAGTCAGAAATTCCCAATATTTTGGGGCAAAAAGGCAGAAATTCCCCTTATTTTGAGGTAAAAATGCAGAAATTCCCCTTATTTTGGGGGCAAAAAGACAGAAATTTCGTTTATTTTATGGAAAAGGCAGAAATTGCACTTATTTTGAGTCAAAAAGGTGGAAAATCCCCTTATTTTGGGGCAAAAATGAAGAAATTTGTTTTTTTAAAGCAAAAAGGTATACATTCCCTTTACTTTCGGGCAAAAAGGCAGAAATTACCCGTATTTTGGAGCAAAATGGCAGAAATTCCCCTAATTTTTGGGTAAAAAGGCAGAAATTCCCCTTATTTTGGGGTAAAACTGCAGAAATTACACTTATTTTGCGGCAAAATGTCAGAAATTCCCCTTATTTTTGGCAAAAAAGGTAGAAAATCCCCTTATTTTAGGGCAAAATTGCAGAAATCTCCCTTATTTAAGGGCAAAAACAGAAATTCCCTTTATTTTGGGGCAAAATTGCAGAAATTTCCCTTATTATGGGGAAAAATTGCAGAAATTCCCCTTATTTTAGGGCAAAATTGCAGAAATTTCACTTATTTCAGAGAAAAAAAGCAAAAAATTTTCTTATTTTGGGGCAAAAAGGCAGAAATTTTCATTATTTTGGGGCAAAAAGGCAGAAATTCACCTTATTTTGGGGTAAAATTGCAGAAATTTCACATATTTCAGGGCAAAACGGCAGAAATTCCCCTTATTTTAGGGCAAAATGCAGAAATTCCCCTTATTTTGGGATAAAATTGCAGAAATTTCCTTTATTTTGGGGCAAAAAGGCAGAAAATCCACTTCATTTCGGGTAAAAAGGCAGAAATTTCTCGTATTTTGGAGCAAAATTGCAGAAACTACCCTAATTTTGGGGCAAAAAGGCAGAATTTCCCTTTATTGTGAAGCAAAAATAGAGAAATTCTTTTTATTTTGGGGCAAAAATCAGAAATTTCCCTTATTTTGGGGCAAAATTTTAGAAATTTCTTTTATATTGTTACAGACTTGCAGAAATTTTTCTTATTTTGTGGCAAAAAGGCAAAAATTCCCCATACTTTGGTGCAAAAAGTCTGAAATTCCCCATATTTTGGGGAAAAAAGGCAGAAATTCCTCTCATTTGGAGGCAAAAAGGCACAAATTTCCCTTATTTTCGGGCATAATTGCAGGAATTTCATTTATTTCAGGGCAAAAAGTCAGAAATTCCATTTATTTTGGGGCAAAAAGGCAGAAATTTATTTTATTTTGATACAAAATTGTAAAAATTTTCTTTATTTTGGAACAAAAAACAAAAATTACCCATATTTTGGGGAAAAAGGCAAAAATTCCCCTCTTTTTGAGGTAAAAAGGCTGAAATTCCCCTTATTTGGGGGTAAAAAGGCAGAAATTCCCCTAATTGTGGGGCAAAAAGGCAGAAATTCCCTATATGTTAGGGAAAAGACAGAAATTCTCTTTATTTTGGGGCAAAACTCAGAAATTCCACTTATTTTGGGGCAAAATTCCAGAAATTTCCTTTATTTTGGGGCAAAATTGCAGAAATTTTACTTATTTTGGGGCAAAATTGCAGAAATTTCACTTATTTCAGGTAAAAATGGCAGAAATTGTTCTTATTTTGGGGCAAAAATGCAGAAATTCCTAATATTTTGTGGCAAAAATGCAGAAATTCCCCTTATTTTGAGGTAAAAAGGCTGAAATTCCCCTTATTTGGGGGCAAAAAGGCAGAAATTTCCCTAATTTTGGGGCAAAAGTGCAAACATGTCACTTATTTCAGGGTAATAAGTCAGAAATTTTCCTTATTTTGGGGCAAAAAAGACAGAAATTCCCTTTGTTTTGGAAGGAAAATACAGAAATTCCACTTCTTTAGAGACAAAAAGGCAGAAATTCCCCTTATTTTGAAGCAAAAATGAAGAAATTCCCCTAAATATTTGGCCAAAAGGCAGAAATTCCCTATATGTTGGGGAAAAAAGACAGAAATTCTCCTTATTTTGGGACAAAACTCAGAAATTCCACTTATTTTGGGGCAAAATTGCAGGAATTTACCTTATTTTGAGGCAAAATTGCAGAAATTTCCCTTATTTCGGGCAAAATTGCAGAAATTTCACTTATTTTCAGATAAAAAGGATGAAATATCCTTTATTTTGGGGCAAAAAAGAAGAAATTCCCCTTATTTTGGGGCAAAATTGCAGAAATTTTCCTTATTTTGGGGCAAAAGGGCTGAAATTCTTATTTTGAGGTAAAATGCTGAAATTCCCCATATTTTGGGGCAAAAGGCAAAACTTCTTCTTATTTTGGGGCAAAGAGGCACAAATTTCCCTTATTTTCGGGCAAAATTGCAGAAATTTCATTTATTTCAGGGCAAAAAGTCAGAAATTTTTTTTATTTTGGGGCAAAGAGCAGAAATTTCTTTTATTATGGTACAAAATTGAAGAAATTTTTCTTATTTTGAAACAAAAATGCAGAAAATTCCCCTTATTTTGAGGCAAAAGGCAGAAATTATTCTCAATTTGAGGTAAAATGCAGAAATTCCCTTTATTTTGGGGCTAAAAGGCAGAAATTCCCTGTATTTTGAAGCAAAATTGCAGAAATTCTCATAATTTTCGGGCAAAAAGGCAGAAATTCTCCTTATTTTGGGGCAAAAAGACAGAAAATCTCCTTTTTCGGGAGCAAACAGTTAGAAATTTCCCTTATTTTGGGGCAAAATTGCAAAAATTTCCTTTACATTGGGGCAAAATTGCAGAAATTTCCCTTATTTTGGGGCAAAATTGCAGAAATTTCACGTTTATCAGGGAAAAAAGGCAGAAATTTTTTTTTGGGGGGGGGGGGAAAGGCAGAAATTTTTTTTATTTTGGTACAAAATTGCAGAAATTTTTCTTATTTTGGGGCAAAAAGTCAGAAATTCCCCATATTTTGGGGCAAAACGGCAGAAATTCCCCTTATTTTGAGGTAATAAGGCTGAAATTCCCCTTATTTTGGGGCAAAAAGACAGAAATTTCGTTTATATTGGGGAAAAGGCAGAAATTGCACTTATTTTGAGTCAAAAAGGTGGAAAATCTTCTTATTTTGGGGCAAAAATGAAGAAATTTGCTTTTTTATGGCAAAAAGGTAAACATTCCCTTAATTTTCGGGCAAAAATGCAGAAATCCTTTGTATTTTGGAGCAAAATTGCAGAAATTCCCCTTATTTGGGGGCAAAAACAGAAATTCCCCTTATTTTGGAGCAAAATTGCAGAAATTTCCCTTATTATGGGGAAAAATTGCAGAAATTTCCCTTATTTTAGGGCAAAATTGCAGAAATTTCACTTATTTCAGAGAAAAAAACAAAAATTTTTCTTATTTTGGGGCAAAAAGGCAGAAATTCCCATTATTTTGGGGCAAAAAGGCAGAAATTCACCTTATTTTGGGGTAAAATTGCAGAAATTTCACATATTTCAAGGCAAAACGGCAGAAATTCCCCTTATTTTGGGGCAAAAAGGCAGAAATTTCCCTTATTTTGGGATAAAATTGCAGAAATTTCCCTTATTTGGGGGCAAAAAGGCAGAAAATCCACTTAATTTCGGGTAAAAAGGCAGAAATTTCTCGTATTTTTGAGCAAAATTGCAGAAATTCCCCTAATTTTGGGGCAAAAAGGCAGAATTTCCCTTTATTTTGGGGCAAAAATAGAGAAATTCTTTTTATTTTGGGGCAAAAATCAGAAATTTCCTTTATTTTGGGGCAAAATTTTAGAAATTTCTTTTATATTGTTACAGACTTGCAGAAAATTTTCTTATTTTGTGGCAAAAAGGCAGAAATTCCCCATATTTTGGTGCAAAAAGGCTGAAATTCCCCTTATTTTGAGGTAAAATCCTGAAATTCCCCATATTTTGGGGCAAAAAGGCAGAAATTCCCCTCATTTGGGGGCAAAAAGGCCCAAATTTCCCTTATTTTCGGGCATAATTGCAGGAATTTCATTTATTTCAGGGCAAAAAGTCAGAAATTCCTTTTATTTTCGGGCAAAAACAGAAATTTCTTTTATTTTGATACAAAATTGTAGAAATTTTCCTTATTTTGGAACAAAAAGGCAAAAATTACCCATATTTTGGGGAAAAAGGCAGAAATTCCCCTTATTTTGAGGTAAAAAGGCTGAAATTCCCGTTATTTTGGGGCAAAAAGGCAGAAATTCCCTTTACTTTGTGGCAAAAAGGCAGAAATTCCCCTTAATTGGGGCAGAAAAGCAGAAATTTTCCTTATTTAAGGGCAATAGGGCAGAAATTCCCCTTATTTTGTGGCAAAAAGGCAGAAATTCCCCTTATTTGAAGGTAAAATGCTGAAATTCCCCTTATTTTCGGCAAAAAGGCAGAAATTCCTATTATTTTGGGGCAAAATTGCAGAAATTTCAAATATTTCAGGGCAAAAAGGCAGATATTTGCCTTCTTTTGGGGCAAAAAGCAGAAATTCCCTTAATTTTGGGGCCAAAAACAGAAATTCCCCTTATTTTGGGGTAAAATTGCAGAAATTTCAAATATTTCAGGGCAAAAAGGCAGAAATTCCACTTTATTTCAAACAATAACGCAGAAATTCCCTGTATTTTAAAGCTAAATTTCAGAAATTCCCCTTATATTGGTGCAAAAATGGAGAAATTCCATTTATTTTTGTGCAATAAGGCAGATTTCCCCGTATTTTGAAGCAAAATTGCACATATTTCCCTAATTTTGAAGGAAAATGCAGAAATTCACATTATTTTGGAACAAAAAGACAGAAATTCTCCTTATTTCAGGGCAAAAAGTCAGAAATTCCCCTTATTTTGGGGTAAAATTGCAGAAATTTTCTTTATTTTGAGGCAAAACTGCAGAAATTTCTCTTATTTTGGGGCAAAATTGCAGAAATTTCACTTATTTCAGGGAAAAAGTGCAGAAATTTCTCTTATTTTGGGGCAAAAAGGCAGAAATTTCTTTTATTTTGGTACAAAATTGCAGAAATTTTCTTTATTTTGGGGCAAAATTGCAGAAATTTCCCTTATTTTGGGGCAAAATTGCAGAAATTTCACTTATTTCAGGGAAAAAGTGCAGAAATTTCTCTTATTTTGGGGCAAAAAGGCAGAAATTTCTTTTATTTTGGTACAAAATAGCAGAAATTTTCTTTATTTTGGGGCAAAAATGAAGAAATTCCCCATATTTTGGGGCAAAAAGGCAGAGATTTGCCTTATTATGAGGTAAAATGCTGAAATTCCCTTTATTTTGTGGCAAAAAGGCAGAAATTTATCTTATTTTGGGGCAAAATTGCAGAAATTTCACTTATTTCAGGGCAAAATTCAAAAATTCCTTTTATTTTGGGGCAAAAAGACAGAAATTCCGTTCATTTTTAGGTAAAAAGGCAGAAATTTCACTTATTTTGAGGGAAGAAGGCAGAAATTAATCTTATTTTGGGGCAAAAATGAAGAAATTTCTCTTTTTTGTGGCAAAAGGTATACATTCCCCTTATTTTCGGGCAAAAAAAGCAGAAATTCCCCGTATTTTGGAGCAGAATTGAAGAAAATCCCCTAATTGTGGGGCAAAAAGGCAGAAATTCCCTATATGTTGGGGCAAAAAGACAGAAATTCTCCTTATTTTGGGGCAAAACTCAGAAATTCCACTTATTTTGGGGCAAAATTCCAGAAATTTCCCTTATTTTGGGGCAAAATTGCAGAAATTTTACTTATTTTGGGGCAAAATTGCAGAAATTTCACTTATTTCAGGTAAAAATGGCAGAAATTTTTCTTATTTTGGGGCAAAAAGGCAGAAATTCCTAATATTTTGTGGCAAAAATGCAGAAATTCCCCTTATTTTGAGGTAAAAAGGCTGAAATTCCCCTTATTTGGGGGCAAAAAGGCAGAAATTTCCCTAATTTTGGGGCAAAAGTGCAAACATTTCACTTATTTCAGGGTAATAAGTCAGAAATTTTCCTTATTTTGGGGCAAAAAAGACAGAAATTCCCTTTGTTTTGGAAGGAAAATACAGAAATTCCACTTCTTTAGAGACAAAAAGGCAGAAATTCCCCTTATTTTGAAGCAAAAATGAAGAAATTCCCCTAATTGTTGGGCCAAAAGGCAGAAATTCCCTATATGTTGGGGAAAAAAGACAGAAATTCTCCTTATTTTGGGACAAAACTCAGAAATTTTACTTATTTTGGGGCAAAATTGCAGGAATTTACCTTATTTTGAGGCAAAATTGCAGAAATTTCCCTTATTTGGGGCAAAATTGCAGAAATTTCACTTATTTTCAGGTAAAAAGGCTGAAATATCCTTTATTTTGGGGCAAAAAAGAAGAAATTCCCCTTATTTTGGGGCAAAATTGCAAAAATTTTCCTTATTTTGGGGCAAAAGGGCTGAAATTCTTATTTTGAGGTAAAATGCTGAAATTCCCCATATTTTGGGGCAAAAGGCAAAACTTCTTCTTATTTTGGGGCAAAAAGGCACAAATTTCCCTTATTTTCGGGCAAAATTGCAGAAATTTCATTTATTTCAGGGCAAAAAGTCAGAAATTCCTTTTATTTTGGGGCAAAGAGCAGAAATTTCTTTTATTATGGTACAAAATTGAAGAAATTTATCTTATTTTGAAACAAAAAGGCAGAAAATTCCCCTTATTTTGAGGCAAAAGGCAGAAATTATTCTCAATTTGAGGTAATAAGGCTGAAATTCCCCTTATTTTGGGGCAAAAAGGCAGAAATTTCGTTTATTTTGGGGAAAAGGCAGAAATTGCACTTATTTTGAGTCAAAAAGGTGGAAAATCCCCTTATTTTGGGGCAAAAATGAAGAAATTTACTTTTTTATGGCAAAAAGGTATACATTCCCTTTATTTTCGGGCAAAAAGGCAGAAATTCTTTGTATTTTGGAGCAAAATTGCAGAAATTCCCCTAATTTTTGGGCAAAAAGCAGAAATTTTCCTTATTTTGGGGTAAAACTGCAGAAATTTCACTTATTTTGCGGCAAAATGTCAGAAATTCCCCTTATTTTTGGCAAAAAATGCAGAAAATCCCCTTATTTTAGGGCAAAATTGCAGAAATTTCCCTTATTTGGGGACAAAAACAGAAATTCCCCTTATTTTGGGGCAAAATTGCAGAAATTTCCCTTATTATGGGGAAAAATTGCAGAAATTTCCCTTATTTTAGGGCAAAATTGCAGAAATTTCACTTATTTCAGAGAAAAAAAGCAAAAATTTTTCTTATTTTGGGGCAAAAAGGCAGAAATTCCCATTATTTTGGGGCAAAAAGGCAGAAATTCACCTTATTTTGGGGTAAAATTGCAGAAATTTCACATATTTCAGGGCAAAACGGCAGAAATTCCCCTTATTTTGGGGCAAAAAGGCAGAAATGTCCCTTATTTTGGGATAAAATTGCAGAAATTTCCCTTATTTGGAGGCAAAAAGGCAGAAAATCCACTTAATTTCGGGTAAAAAGGCAGAAATTTCTCGTATTTTGGAGCAAAATTGCAGAAACTCCCCTACTTTTGGGGCTAAAAGGCAGAATTTCCCTTTATTTTGGGGCAAAAATAGAGAAATTCTTTTTATTTTGGGGCAAAAATCAGAAATTTCCTTTATTTTGGGGCAAAATTTTAGAAATTTCTTTTATATTGTTACAGACTTGCAGAAATTTTTCTTATTTTGTGGCAAAAAGGCAGAAATTCCCCATATTTTGGTGCAAAAAGGCTGAAATTCCCCTTATTTTGAGGTAAAATCCTGAAATTCCCCATATTTTCGGGCAAAAAGGCAGAAATTCCCCTCATTTGGGGGCAAAAAGGCACAAATTTCCCTTATTTTCGGGCATAATTGCAGGAATTTCATTTATTTCAGGGCAAAAAGTCAGAAATTCCTTTTATTTTCGGGGAAAAACAGAAATTTCTTTTATTTTGATACAAAATTGTAGAAATTTTCCTTATTTTGGAACAAAAAGGCAAAAATTACCCATATTTTGGGGAAAAAGGCAGAAATTCCCCTTATTTTGAGGTAAAAAGGCTGAAATTCCCGTTATTTTGGGGCAAAAAGGCAGAAATTCCCTTTACTTTGTGGCAAAAAGGCAGAAATTCCCGTTAATTGGGGCAGAAAAGCGAAATTTTCCTTATTTAAGGGCAATAGGGCAGAAATTCCCCTTATTTTGTGGCAAAAAGGCAGAAATTTCCCTTATTTGAAGGTAAAATGCTGAAATTCCCCTTATTTTCGGCAAAAAGGCAGAAATTCCTATTATTTTGGGGCAAAATTGCAGAAATTTCAATTATTTCTGGGCAAAAAGTCAGATATTTGCCTTATTTTGGGGCAAAAAGCAGAAATTCCCTTAATTTTGGGGCCAAAAACAGAAATTCCCCTTATTTTGGGGTAAAATTGCAGAAATTTCCCTTATTTTAGGGCAAAATTGCAGAAATTTCACTTATTTCAGAGAAAAAAACAAAAATTTTTCTTATTTTGGGGCAAAAAGGCAGAAATTCCCATTATTTTGGGGCAAAAAGGCAGAAATTCACCTTATTTTGGGGTAAAATTGCAGAAATTTCACATATTTCAAGGCAAAACGGCAGAAATTCCCCTTATTTTGGGGCAAAAAGGCAGAAATTTCCCTTATTTTGGGATAAAATTGCAGAAATTTCCCTTATTTGGGGGCAAAAAGGCAGAAAATCCACTTAATTTCGGGTAAAAAGGCAGAAATTTCTCGTATTTTTGAGCAAAATTGCAGAAATTCCCCTAATTTTGGGGCAAAAAGGCAGAATTTCCCTTTATTTTGGGGCAAAAATAGAGAAATTCTTTTTATTTTGGGGCAAAAATCAGAAATTTCCTTTATTTTGGGGCAAAATTTTAGAAATTTCTTTTATATTGTTACAGACTTGCAGAAATTTTTCTTATTTTGTGGCAAAAAGGCAGAAATTCCCCATATTTTGGTGCAAAAAGGCTGAAATTCCCCTTATTTTGAGGTAAAATCCTGAAATTCCCCATATTTTGGGGCAAAAAGGCAGAAATTCCCCTCATTTGGGGGCAAAAAGGCCCAAATTTCCCTTATTTTCGGGCATAATTGCAGGAATTTCATTTATTTCAGGGCAAAAAGTCAGAAATTCCTTTTATTTTCGGGCAAAAACAGAAATTTCTTTTATTTTGATACAAAATTGTAGAAATTTTCCTTATTTTGGAACAAAAAGGCAAAAATTACCCATATTTTGGGGAAAAAGGCAGAAATTCCCCTTATTTTGAGGTAAAAAGGCTGAAATTCCCGTTATTTTGGGGCAAAAAGGCAGAAATTCCCTTTACTTTGTGGCAAAAAGGCAGAAATTCCCCTTAATTGGGGCAGAAAAGCAGAAATTTTCCTTATTTAAGGGCAATAGGGCAGAAATTCCCCTTATTTTGTGGCAAAAAGGCAGAAATTCCCCTTATTTGAAGGTAAAATGCTGAAATTCCCCTTATTTTCGGCAAAAAGGCAGAAATTCCTATTATTTTGGGGCAAAATTGCAGAAATTTCAAATATTTCAGGGCAAAAAGGCAGATATTTGCCTTATTTTGGGGCAAAAAGCAGAAATTCCCTTAATTTTGGGGCCAAAAACAGAAATTCCCCTTATTTTGGGGTAAAATTGCAGAAATTTCAAATATTTCAGGGCAAAAAGGCAGAAATTCCACTTTATTTCAAACAATAACGCAGAAATTCCCTGTATTTTAAAGCTAAATTTCAGAAATTCCCCTTATATTGGTGCAAAAATGGAGAAATTCCATTTATTTTTGTGCAATAAGGCAGATTTCCCCGTATTTTGAAGCAAAATTGCACATATTTCCCTAATTTTGAAGGAAAATGCAGAAATTCACATTATTTTGGAACAAAAAGACAGAAATTCTCCTTATTTCAGGGCAAAAAGTCAGAAATTCCCCTTATTTTGGGGTAAAATTGCAGAAATTTTCTTTATTTTGAGGCAAAACTGCAGAAATTTCTCTTATTTTGGGGCAAAATTGCAGAAATTTCACTTATTTCAGGGAAAAAGTGCAGAAATTTCTCTTATTTTGGGGCAAAAAGGCAGAAATTTCTTTTATTTTGGTACAAAATTGCAGAAATTTTCTTTACTTTGGGGCAAAATTGCAGAAATTTCCCTTATTTTGGGGCAAAATTGCAGAAATTTCACTTATTTCAGGGAAAAAGTGCAGAAATTTCTCTTATTTTGGGGCAAAAAGGCAGAAATTTCTTTTATTTTGGTACAAAATAGCAGAAATTTTCTTTATTTTGGGGCAAAAATGAAGAAATTCCCCATATTTTGGGGCAAAAAGGCAGAGATTTGCCTTATTATGAGGTAAAATGCTGAAATTCCCTTTATTTTGTGGCAAAAAGGCAGAAATTTATCTTATTTTGGGGCAAAATTGCAGAAATTTCACTTATTTCAGGGCAAAATTCAAAAATTCCTTTTATTTTGGGGCAAAAAGACAGAAATTCCGTTCATTTTTAGGTAAAAAGGCAGAAATTTCACTTATTTTGAGGTAAGAAGGCAGAAATTCCTCTTATTTTGGGGCAAAAATGAAGAAATTTCTCTTTTTTGTGGCAAAAGGTATACATTCCCCTTATTTTCGGGCAAAAAAAGCAGAAATTCCCCGTATTTTGGAGCAGAATTGAAGAAAATCCCCTAATTGTGGGGCAAAAAGGCAGAAATTCCCTATATGTTGGGGCAAAAAGACAGAAATTCTCCTTATTTTGGGGCAAAACTCAGAAATTCCACTTATTTTGGGGCAAAATTCCAGAAATTTCCCTTATTTTGGGGCAAAATTGCAGAAATTTTACTTATTTTGGGGCAAAATTGCAGAAATTTCACTTATTTCAGGTAAAAATGGCAGAAATTTTTCTTATTTTGGGGCAAAAAGGCAGAAATTCCTAATATTTTGTGGCAAAAATGCAGAAATTCCCCTTATTTTGAGGTAAAAAGGCTGAAATTCCCCTTATTTGGGGGCAAAAAGGCAGAAATTTCCCTAATTTTGGGGCAAAAGTGCAAACATTTCACTTATTTCAGGGTAATAAGTCAGAAATTTTCCTTATTTTGGGGCAAAAAAGACAGAAATTCCCTTTGTTTTGGAAGGAAAATACAGAAATTCCACTTCTTTAGAGACAAAAAGGCAGAAATTCCCCTTATTTTGAAGCAAAATTGAAGAAATTCCCCTAATTGTTGGGCCAAAAGGCAGAAATTCCCTATATGTTGGGGAAAAAAGACAGAAATTCTCCTTATTTTGGGACAAAACTCAGAAATTTTACTTATTTTGGGGCAAAATTGCAGGAATTTACCTTATTTTGAGGCAAAATTGCAGAAATTTCCCTTATTTGGGGCAAAATTGCAGAAATTTCACTTATTTTCAGGTAAAAAGGCTGAAATATCCTTTATTTTGGGGCAAAAAAGAAGAAATTCCCCTTATTTTGGGGCAAAATTGCAAAAATTTTCCTTATTTTGGGGCAAAAGGGCTGAAATTCTTATTTTGAGGTAAAATGCTGAAATTCCCCATATTTTGGGGCAAAAGGCAAAACTTCTTCTTATTTTGGGGCAAAAAGGCACAAATTTCCCTTATTTTCGGGCAAAATTGCAGAAATTTCATTTATTTCAGGGCAAAAAGTCAGAAATTCCTTTTATTTTGGGGCAAAGAGCAGAAATTTCTTTTATTATGGTACAAAATTGAAGAAATTTATCTTATTTTGAAACAAAAAGGCAGAAAATTCCCCTTATTTTGAGGCAAAAGGCAGAAATTATTCTCAATTTGAGGTAATAAGGCTGAAATTCCCCTTATTTTGGGGCAAAAAGGCAGAAATTTCGTTTATTTTGGGGAAAAGGCAGAAATTGCACTTATTTTGAGTCAAAAAGGTGGAAAATCCCCTTATTTTGGGGCAAAAATGAAGAAATTTACTTTTTTATGGCAAAAAGGTATACATTCCCTTTATTTTCGGGCAAAAAGGCAGAAATTCTTTGTATTTTGGAGCAAAATTGCAGAAATTCCCCTAATTTTTGGGCAAAAAGCAGAAATTTTCCTTATTTTGGGGTAAAACTGCAGAAATTTCACTTATTTTGCGGCAAAATGTCAGAAATTCCCCTTATTTTTGGCAAAAAATGCAGAAAATCCCCTTATTTTAGGGCAAAATTGCAGAAATTTCCCTTATTTGGGGACAAAAACAGAAATTCCCCTTATTTTGGGGCAAAATTGCAGAAATTTCCCTTATTATGGGGAAAAATTGCAGAAATTTCCCTTATTTTAGGGCAAAATTGCAGAAATTTCACTTATTTCAGAGAAAAAAAGCAAAAATTTTTCTTATTTTGGGGCAAAAAGGCAGAAATTCCCATTATTTTGGGGCAAAAAGGCAGAAATTCACCTTATTTTGGGGTAAAATTGCAGAAATTTCACATATTTCAGGGCAAAACGGCAGAAATTCCCCTTATTTTGGGGCAAAAAGGCAGAAATTTCCCTTATTTTGGGATAAAATTGCAGAAATTTCCCTTATTTGGAGGCAAAAAGGCAGAAAATCCACTTAATTTCGGGTAAAAAGGCAGAAATTTCTCGTATTTTGGAGCAAAATTGCAGAAACTCCCCTACTTTTGGGGCTAAAAGGCAGAATTTCCCTTTATTTTGGGGCAAAAATAGAGAAATTCTTTTTATTTTGGGGCAAAAATCAGAAATTTCCTTTATTTTGGGGCAAAATTTTAGAAATTTCTTTTATATTGTTACAGACTTGCAGAAATTTTTCTTATTTTGTGGCAAAAAGGCAGAAATTCCCCATATTTTGGTGCAAAAAGGCTGAAATTCCCCTTATTTTGAGGTAAAATCCTGAAATTCCCCATATTTTCGGGCAAAAAGGCAGAAATTCCCCTCATTTGGGGGCAAAAAGGCACAAATTTCCCTTATTTTCGGGCATAATTGCAGGAATTTCATTTATTTCAGGGCAAAAAGTCAGAAATTCCTTTTATTTTCGGGCAAAAACAGAAATTTCTTTTATTTTGATACAAAATTGTAGAAATGTTCCTTATTTTGGAACAAAAAGGCAAAAATTACCCATATTTTGGGGAAAAAGGCAGAAATTCCCCTTATTTTGAGGTAAAAAGGCTGAAATTCCCGTTATTTTGGGGCAAAAAGGCAGAAATTCCCTTTACTTTGTGGCAAAAAGGCAGAAATTCCCGTTAATTGGGGCAGAAAAGCGAAATTTTCCTTATTTAAGGGCAATAGGGCAGAAATTCCCCTTATTTTGTGGCAAAAAGGCAGAAATTTCCCTTATTTGAAGGTAAAATGCTGAAATTCCCCTTATTTTCGGCAAAAAGGCAGAAATTCCTATTATTTTGGGGCAAAATTGCAGAAATTTCAATTATTTCTGGGCAAAAAGTCAGATATTTGCCTTATTTTGGGGCCAAAAGCAGAAATTCCCTTAATTTTGGGGCCAAAAACAGAAATTCCCCTTATTTTGGGGTAAAATTGCAGAAATTTCAAATATTTCAGGGCAAAAAGGCAGAAATTCCACTTTATTTCGGACAATAACGCAGAAATTCCCCATATTTTAAAGCTAAATTTCAGAAATTCCCCTTATATTGGTGCAAAAATGGAGAAATTCCCTTTATTTTTGTGCAATAAGGCAGATTTCCCCGTATTTTGAAGCAAAATTGCACATATTTCCCTAATTTTGAAGGAAAATGCAGAAATTCACATTATTTTGGAACAAAAAGACAGAAATTCTCCTTATTTCAGGGCAAAAAGTCAGAAATTCCCCTTATTTTGGGGTAAAATTGCAGAAATTTTCTTTATTTTGGGGCAAAATTGCAGAAATTTCCCTTATTTTGGGGCAAAATTGCAGAAATTTCACTTATTTCAGGGAAAAAGTGCAGAAATTTCTCTTATTTTGGGGCAAAAAGGCAGAAATTTCTTTTATTTTGGTACAAAATTGCAGAAATTTTCTTTATTTTGGGGCAAAAATGAAGAAATTCCCCATATTTTGGGGCAAAAAGGCAGAGATTCGCCTTATTATGAGGTAAAATTCTGAAATTCCCCTTATTTTGGGGCAAAAATACAGAAATTCCCTTTATTTTGTGGCAAAAAGGCAGAAATTTCCCTTATTTTGGGGCAAAATTGCAGAAATTTCACTTATTTCAGGGCAAAATTCAAAAATTCCTCTTATTTTTGGGCAAAAAGACAGAAATTTTGTTTATTTTTGGGTAAAAAGGCAGAAATTTCACTTATTGTGAGGTAAGAAGGCAGTAATTCCTCTTATTTTGGGGCAAAAATGAAGAAATTTCTCTTTTTTGTGGCAAAAGGTATATATTCTCCTTATTTTCGGGCAAAAAAGCAGAAATATCCCGTTTTTTAGAGCACAATTGCAGAAAATCCCCTAATTGTGGGGCAAAAAGGCAGAAATTCCCTATATGTTGGGGCAAAAAGAAAGAAATTCTCCTTATTTTGGGGCAAAACTCAGAAATTCCACTTATTTTGAAGCAAAATTCCAGAAATTTCCCTTATTTTGGGGCAAAATTGCAGAAATTTCACTTATTTTGGGGCAAAATTGCAGAAATTTCACTTATTTCAGATAAAAAAAAAGGCAGAAATTTTTCTTATATTGGGGCAAAAAGGCAAAAATTCCTAATATTTTGTGGCAAAAATGCAGAAATTCCCCTTATTTTGAGGTAAAAAGGCTGAAATTCCCCTTATTTGGGGGCAAAAAGGCAGAAATTTCCCTTATTTTGGGGCAAAATTGCAGAAATTTCACTTATTTCAGGGCAAAATTCAAAAATTCCTTTTATTTTGGGGCTAAAAGTCAGAAATTCCGTTTATTTTTGGGTAAAAAGGCAGAAATTTCACTTATTTTGAGGTAAGAAGCCAGAAATTGCTCTTATTTTGGGGCAAAAATGAAGAAATTTCCCTTTTTTGTGGCAAAAGGTATATATTCCCCTTATTTTCGGGCAAAAAAGCATAAATATCCCGTTTTTTGGAGCGCAATTGCAGAAAATCCCCTAATTGTGGGGCAAAAAGGCAGAAATTCTCTATATGTTGGGGCAAAAAGACAGAAATTCTCCTTATTTTGGGGCAAAACTCAGAAATTCCACTTATTTTGGGGCAAAATTCCAGAAATTTCCCTTATTTTGGGGCAAAATTGCAGAAATTTTACTTATTTTGGTGCAAAATTGCAGAAATTTCACTTATTTCAGGTAAAAATGGCAGAAATTTTTTTATTTTGGGGCAAAAAGGCAGAAATTCCTAATATTTTGTGGCAAAAATGCAGAAATTCCCCTTATTTTGAGGTAAAAAGGCTGAAATTCCCCTTATTTGGGGGCAAAAAGGCAGAAATTTCCCTTTTTTGGGGGCAAAATTGCAAACATTTCACTTATTTCAGGGTAATAAGTCAGAAATTTTCCTTATTTTGGGGCAAAAAACACAGAAATTCCCTTTGTTTTGGAAGGAAAATACAGAAATTCCACTTCTTTAGAGGCAAAAAGGCAGAAATTCCCCTTATTTTGAAGCAAAAATGAAGAAATTCCCCTAATTGTTGGGCAAAAAGGCAGAAATTCCCTATATGTTGGGGCAAAAAGACAGAAATTCTCCTTATTTTGGGACAAAACTCAGAAATTCCACTTATTTTGGGGCAAAATTGCAGGAATTTACCTTATTTTGAGGCAAAATTGCAGAAATTTCCCTTATTTGGCGCAAAATTGCAGAAATTTCACTTATTTTCAGGTAAAAAGGCTGAAATATCCTTTATTTTGGCGCAAAAAAGAAGAAATTCCCCTTATTTTGGGGCAAAATTGCAGAAATTTTCCTTATTTTGGGGCAAAAAGGCTGAAATTCTTATTTTGAGGTAAAATGCTGAAATTCCCCATATTTTGGGGCAAAAGGCAAAACTTCTTTTTATTTTGGGGCAAAGAGGCACAAATTTCCCTTATTTTCGGGCAAAATTGCAGAAATTTCATTTATTTCAGGGCAAAAAGTCAGAAATTCCTTTTATTTTGGGGCAAAGAGCAGAAATTTCTTTTATTATGGTACAAAATTGAAGAAATTTTTCTTATTTTGAAACAAAAAGGCAGAAAATTCCCCTTATTTTGAGGCAAAAGGCAGAAATTATTCTCAATTTGAGGTAAAATGCAGAAATTCCCTTTATTTTGGGGCTAAAAAACAGAAATTCCCTGTATTTTGAAGCAAAATTGCAGAAATTCTCATAATTTTTGGGCAAAAAGGCAGAAATTCTCCTTATTATGGGGCAAAAAGACAGAAAATCTCCTTTTTCAGGAGCAAACAGTCAGAAATTCCCCTTATTTTGGGGCAAAATTGCAGAAATTTCCTTTACATTGGGGCAAAATTGTAGAAATTTCCCTTATTTTGGGGCAAAATTGCAGAAATTTCACGTATTTCAGGGAAAAAAGGCAGAAATTTTTTTGGGGGGGCAAAAAGGCAGAAATATTTTTATTTTGGTACAAAATTGCAGAAATTTTTCTTATTTTGGGGCAAAAAGTCAGAAATTCCCCATATTTTGGGGCAAAAAGGCAGAAATTCCCCTTATTTTGAGGTAAAAAGGCTGAAATTCCCCTTATTTTGGGGCAAAAAGACAGAAATTTCGTTTATTTTGGGGAAAAGGCAGAAATTGCACTTATTTTGAGTCAAAAAGGTGGAAATTCCTCTTATTTTGGGGCAAAAATGAAGAAATTTGCTTTTTTATGGCAAAAAGGTATACATTCCCTTTATTTTCGGGCAAAAAGGCAGAAATTCTCCTTATTTTGGGGCAAAAAGACAGAAAATCTCCTTTTTCGGGAGCAAACAGTCAGAAATTCCCCTTATTTTGGGGCAAAATTGCAGAAATTTCCTTTACATTGGGGCAAAATTGCAGAAATTTCCCTTATTTGGGGGCAAAATTGCAGAAATTTCAGGTATTTGAAAAAAAAAAGGCAGAAATTTTTTTGGGGGGGCAAAAAGGCAGAAATTTTTTTTATTTTGGTACAAAATTGCAGAAATTTTTCTTATTTTGGGACAAAAAGTCAGTAATTCCCCATATTTTGGGGCAAAATGGCAGAAATTCCCCTTATTTTGAGGTAATAAGGCTGAAATTCCCCTTATTTTGGGGCAAAAAGGCAGAAATTTCGTTTATTTTGGGGAAAAGGCAGAAATTGCACTTATTTTGAGTCAAAAAGGTGGAAAATCTCCTTATTTGGGGGCAAAAATGAAGAAATTTGCTTTTTTATGGCAAAAAGGTATACATTCCCTTTATTTTCGGGCAAAAAGGCAGAAATTCTTTGTATTTTGGAGCAAAATTGCAGAAATTCCCCTAATTTTTGGGCAAAAAGGCAGAAATTTTCCTTATTTTGGGGTAAAACTGCAGAAATTTCACTTATTTTGCGGCAAAATGTCAGAAATTCCCCTTATTTTTGGCAAAAAATGCAGAAAATCCCCTTATTTTAGGGCAAAATTGCAGAAATTTCCCTTATTTGGGGACAAAAACAGAAATTCCCCTTATTTTGGGGCAAAATTGCAGAAATTTCCCTTATTATGGGGAAAAATTGCAGAAATTTCCCTTATTTTAGGGCAAAATTGCAGAAATTTCACTTATTTCAGAGAAAAAAAGCAAAAATTTTTCTTATTTTGGGGCAAAAAGGCAGAAATTCCCATTATTTTGGGGCAAAAAGGCAGAAATTCACCTTATTTTGGGGTAAAATTGCAGAAATTTCACATATTTCAGGGCAAAACGGCAGAAATTCCCCTTATTTGGGGCAAAAAGGCAGAAATTTCCCTTATTTTGGGATAAAATTGCAGAAATTTCCCTTATTTGGAGGCAAAAAGGCAAAAAATCCACTTAATTTCGGGTAAAAAGGCAGAAATTTCTCGTATTTTGGAGCAAAATTGCAGAAACTCCCCTACTTTTGGGGCTAAAAGGCAGAATTTCCCTTTATTTTGGGGCAAAAATAGAGAAATTCTTTTTATTTTGGGGCAAAAATCAGAAATTTCCTTTATTTTGGGGCAAAATTTTAGAAATTTCTTTTATATTGTTACAGACTTGCAGAAATTTTTCTTATTTTGTGGCAAAAAGGCAGAAATTCCCCATACTTTGGTGCAAAAAGGCTGAAATTCCCCTTATTTTGAGGTAAAATCCTGAAATTCCCCATATTTTCGGGCAAAAAGGCAGAAATTCCCCTCATTTGGGGGCAAAAAGGCACAAATTTCCCTTATTTTCGGGCATAATTGCAGGAATTTCATTTATTTCAGGGCAAAAAGTCAGAAATTCCTTTTATTTTCGGGCAAAAACAGAAATTTCTTTTATTTTGATACAAAATTGTAGAAATTTTCCTTATTTTGGAACAAAAAGGCAAAAATTACCCATATTTTGGGGAAAAAGGCAGAAATTCCCCTTATTTTGAGGTAAAAAGGCTGAAATTCCCGTTATTTTGGGGCAAAAAGGCAGAAATTCCCTTTACTTTGTGGCAAAAAGGCAGAAATTCCCGTTAATTGGGGCAGAAAAGCGAAATTTTCCTTATTTAAGGGCAATAGGGCAGAAATTCCCCTTATTTTGTGGCAAAAAGGCAGAAATTCCCCTTATTTGAAGGTAAAATGCTGAAATTCCCCTTATTTTCGGCAAAAAGGCAGAAATTCCTATTATTTTGGGGCAAAATTGCAGAAATTTCAATTATTTCTGAGCAAAAAGTCAGATATTTGCCTTATTTTGGGGCAAAAAGCAGAAATTCCCTTAATTTTGGGGCCAAAAACAGAAATTCCCCTTATTTTGGGGTAAAATTGCAGAAATTTCAAATATTTCAGGGCAAAAAGGCAGAAATTCCACTTTATTTCGGACAATAACGCAGAAATTCCCCATATTTTAAAGCTAAATTTCAGAAATTCCCCTTATATTGGTGCAAAAATGGAGAAATTCCCTTTATTTTTGTGCAATAAGGCAGATTTCCCCGTATTTTGAAGCAAAATTGCACATATTTCCCTAATTTTGAAGGAAAATGCAAGAATTCACATTATTTTGGAACAAAAAGACAGAAATTCTCCTTATTTCAGGGCAAAAAGTCAGAAATTCCCCTTATTTTGGGGTAAAATTGCAGAAATTTTCTTTATTTTGGGGCAAAATTGCAGAAATTTCCCTTATTTTGGGGCAAAATTGCAGAAATTTCACTTATTTCAGGGAAAAAGTGCAGAAATTTCTCTTATTTTGGGGCAAAAAGGCAGAAATTTCTTTTATTTTGGTACAAAATTGCAGAAATTTTCTTTATTTTGGGGCAAAAATGAAGAAATTCCCCATATTTTGGGGGAAAAAGGCAGAGATTCGCCTTATTACGAGGTAAAATGCTGAAATTCCCCTTATTTTGGGGCAAAAATACAGAAATTCCCTTTATTTTGTGGCAAAAAGGCAGAAATTTCCCTTATTTTGGGGCAAAATTGCAGAAATTTCACTTATTTCAGGGCAAAATTCAAAAATTCCTCTTATTTTTGGGCAAAAAGACAGAAATTTTGTTTATTTTTGGGTAAAAAGGCAGAAATTTCACTTATTGTGAGGTAAGAAGGCAGAAATTCCTCTTATTTTGGGGCAAAAATGAAGAAATTTTCTTTTTTTGTGGCAAAAGGTATATATTCTATTTATTTTCGGGCAAAAAAGCAGAAATATCCCGTTTTTTGGAGCACAATTGCAGAAAATCCCCTAATTGTGGGGCAAAAAGGCAGAAATTCCCTATATGTTGGGGCAAAAAGACAGAAATTCTCCTTATTTTGGGGCAAAACTCAGAAATTCCACTTATTTTGAAGCAAAATTCCAGAAATTTCCCTTATTTTGGGGCAAAATTGCAGAAATTTCACTTATTTTGGGGCAAAATTGCAGAAATTTCACTTATTTCAGATAAAAAAAAGGCAGAAATTTTTCTTATTTTGGGGCAAAAAGGCAAAAATTCCTAATATTTTGTGGCAAAAATGCAGAAATTCCCCTTATTTTGAGGTAAAAAGGCTGAAATTCCCCTTATTTTGGGGCAAAAAGGCAGAAATTTCCCTTATTTTGGGGCAAAATTGCAGAAATTTCACTTATTTCAGGGCAAAATTCAAAAATTCCTTTTATTTTGGGGCTAAAAGTCAGAAATTCCGTTTATTTTTGGGTAAAAAGGCAGAAATTTCACTTATTTTGAGGTAAGAAGGCAGAAATTCCTCTTATTTTGGGGCAAAAATGAAGAAATTTCCCTTTTTTGTGGCAAAAGGTATATATTCCCCTTATTTTCGGGCAAAAAAGCAGAAATATCCCGTTTTTTGGAGCACAATTGCAGAAAATCTCCTAATTGTGGGGCAAAAAGGCAGAAATTCCCTATATGTTGGGGCAAAAAGACAGAAATTCTCCTTATTTTGGGGCAAAACTCAGAAATTCCACTTATTTTGGGGCAAAATTCCAGAAATTTCCCTTATTTTGGGGCAAAATTGCAGAAATTTTACTTATTTTGGGGCAAAATTGCAGAAATTTCACTTATTTCACGTAAAAATGGCAGAAATTTTTCTTATTTTGGGGCAAAAAGGCAGAAATTCCTAATATTTTGTGGCAAAAATGCAGAAATTCCCCTTATTTTGAGGTAAAAAGGCTGAAATTCCCCTTATTTGGGGGCAAAAAGGCAGAAATTTCCCTTTTTTGGGGGCAAAATTGCAAACATTTCACTTATTTCAGGGTAATAAGTCAGAAATTTTCCTTATTTTGGGGCAAAAAACACAGAAATTCCCTTTGTTTTGGAGGGAAAATAAAGAAATTCCACTTCTTTAGAGGCAAAAAGGCAGAAATTCCCCTTATTTTGAAGCAAAAATGAAGAAATTCCCCTAATTGTTGGGCAAAAAGGCAGAAATTCCCTATATGTTGGGGCAAAAAGACAGAAATTCTCCTTATTTTGGGACAAAACTCAGAAATTCCACTTATTTTGGGGCAAAATTGCAGGAATTTACCTTATTTTGAGGCAAAATTGCAGAAATTTCCCTTATTTGGCGCAAAATTGCAGAAATTTCACTTATTTTCAGGTAAAAAGGCTGAAATATCCTTTATTTTGGCGCAAAAAAGAAGAAATTCCCCTTATTTTGGGGCAAAATTGCAGAAATTTTCCTTATTTTGGGGCAAAAAGGCTGAAATTCTTATTTTGAGGTAAAATGCTGAAATTCCCCATATTTTGGGGCAAAAGGCAAAACTTCTTTTTATTTTGGGGCAAAGAGGCACAAATTTCCCTTATTTTCGGGAAAAATTGCAGAAATTTCATTTATTTCAGGGCAAAAAGTCAGAAATTCCTTTTATTTTGGGGCAAAGAGCAGAAATTTCTTTTATTATGGTACAAAATTGAAGAAATTTTTCTTATTTTGAAACAAAAAGGCAGAAAATTCCCCTTATTTTGAGGCAAAAGGCAGAAATTATTCTCAATTTGAGGTAAAATGCAGAAATTCCCTTTATTTTGGGGCTAAAAAACAGAAATTCCCTGTATTTTGAAGCAAAATTGCAGAAATTCTCATAATTTTTGGGCAAAAAGGCAGAAATTCTCCTTATTATGGGGCAAAAAGAGAGAAAATCTCCTTTTTCGGGAGCAAACAGTCAGAAATTCCCCTTATTTTGGGGCAAAATTGCAGAAATTTCCTTTACATTGGGGCAAAATTGTAGAAATTTCCCTTATTTTGGGGCAAAATTGCAGAAATTTCACGTATTTCAGGGAAAAAAGGCAGAAATTTTTTTGGGGGGGCAAAAAGGCAGAAATGTTTTTATTTTGGTACAAAATTGCAGAAATTTTTCTTATTTTGGGGCAAAAAGTCAGAAATTCCCCATATTTTGGGGCAAAAAGGCAGAAATTCCCCTTATTTTGAGGTAAAAAGGCTGAAATTCCCCTTATTTTGGGGCAAAAAGACAGAAATTTCGTTTATTTTGGGGAAAAGGCAGAAATTGCACTTATTTTGAGTCAAAAAGGTGGAAATTCCTCTTATTTTGGGGCAAAAATGAAGAAATTTGCTTTTTTATGGCAAAAAGGTATACATTCCCTTTATTTTCGGGCAAAAAGGCAGAAATTCTTTGTATTTTGGAGCAAAATTGCAGAAATTCTCATAATTTTCGGGCAAAAAGGCAGAAATTCTTTGTATTTTGGAGCAAAATTGCAGAAATTCTCATAATTTTCGGGCAAAAAGGCAGAAATTCTCCTTATTTTGGGGCAAAAAGACAGAAAATCTCCTTTTTCGGGAGCAAACAGTCAGAAATTCCCCTTATTTTGGGGCAAAATTGCAGAAATTTCCTTATAATTGGGGCAAAATTGCAGAAATTTCCCTTATTTGGGGGCAAAATTGCAGAAATTTCAGGTATTTGAAAAAAAAAGGCAGAAATTTTTTTGAGGGGTGCAAAAAGGCAGAAATTTTTTTTATTTTGGTACAAAATTGCAGAAATTTTTCTTATTTTGGGGCAAAAAGTCAGAAATTCCCCATATTTTGGGGCAAAAAGGCAGAAATTCCCCTTATTTTGAGGTAATAAGGCTGAAATTCCCCTTATTTGGGGGCAAAAAGGCAGAAATTTCGTTTATTTTGGGGAAAAGGCAGAAATTGCACTTATTTTGAGTCAAAAAGGTGGAAAATCTTTTTATTTGGGGGCAAAAATGAAGAAATTTGCTTTTTTATGGCAAAAAGGTATACATTCCCTTTATTTTTGGGCAAAAAGGCAGAAATTCTTTGTATTTTGGAGCAAAATTGCAGAAATTCCCCTAATTTTTGGGCAAAAAGGCAGAAATTTTCCTTATTTTGGGGTAAAACTGCAGAAATTTCACTTATTTTGCGGCAAAATGTCAGAAATTCCCCTTATTTTTGGCAAAAAATGCAGAAAATCCCCTTATTTTAGGGCAAAATTGCAGAAATTTCCCTTATTTGGGGACAAAAACAGAAATTCCCCTTATTTTGGGGCAAAATTGCAGAAATTTCCCTTATTATGGGGAAAAATTGCAGAAATTTCCCTTATTTTAGGGCAAAATTGCAGAAATTTCACTTATTTCAGAGAAAAAAAGCAAAAATTTTTCTTATTTTGGGGCAAAAAGGCAGAAATTCCCATTATTTTGGGGCAAAAAGGCAGAAATTCACCTTATTTTGGGGTAAAATTGCAGAAATTTCACATATTTCAGGGCAAAACGGTAGAAATTCCCCTTATTTTGGGGCAAAAAGGCAGAAATTTCCCTTATTTTGGGATAAAATTGCAGAAATTTCCCTTATTTGGGGGCAAAAAGGCAGAAAATCCACTTAATTTCGGGTAAAAAGGCAGAAATTTCTCGTATTTTGGAGCAAAATTGCAGAAACTCCCCTAATTTTGGGGCTAAAAGGCAGAATTTCCCTTTATTTTGGGGCAAAAATAGAGAAATTCTTTTTATTTTGGGGCAAAAATCAGAAATTTCCTTTATTTTGGGGCAAAATTTCAGAAATTTCTTTTATATTGTTACAGACTTGCAGAAATTTTTCTTATTTTGTGGCAAAAAGGCAGAAATTCCCCATATTTTGGTGCAAAAAGGCTGAAATTCCCCTTATTTTGAGGTAAAATCCTGAAATTCCCCATATTTTCGGGCAAAAAGGCAGAAATTCCCCTCATTTGGGGGCAAAAAGGCACAAATTTCCCTTATTTTTGGGCATAATTGCAGGAATTTCATTTATTTCAGGGCAAAAAGTCAGAAATTCCTTTTATTTTCGGGGAAAAACAGAAATTTCTTTTATTTTGATACAAAATTGTAGAAATTTTCCTTATTTTGGAACAAAAAGGCAAAAATTACCCATATTTTGGGGAAAAAGGCAGAAATTCCCCTTATTTTGAGGTAAAAAGGCTGAAATTCCCGTTATTTTGGGGCAAAAAGGCAGAAATTCCCTTTACTTTGTGGCAAAAAGGCAGAAATTCCCGTTAATTGGGGCAGAAAAGCGAAATTTTCCTTATTTAAGGGCAATAGGGCAGAAATTCCCCTTATTTTGTGGCAAAAAGGCAGAAATTTCCCTTATTTGAAGGTAAAATGCTGAAATTCCCCTTATTTTCGGCAAAAAGGCAGAAATTCCTATTATTTTGGGGCAAAATTGCAGAAATTTCAATTATTTCTGGGCAAAAAGTCAGATATTTGCCTTATTTTGGGGCAAAAAGCAGAAATTCCCTTAATTTTGGGGCCAAAAACAGAAATTCCCCTTATTTTGGGGTAAAATTGCAGAAATTTCCCTTATTTTAGGGCAAAATTGCAGAAATTTCACTTATTTCAGAGAAAAAAACAAAAATTTTTCTTATTTTGGGGCAAAAAGGCAGAAATTCCCATTATTTTGGGGCAAAAAAGCAGAAATTCACCTTATTTTGGGGTAAAATTGCAGAAATTTCACATATTTCAAGGCAAAACGGCAGAAATTCCCCTTATTTTGGGGCAAAAAGGCAGAAATTTCCCTTATTTTGGGATAAAATTGCAGAAATTTCCCTTATTTGGGGGCAAAAAGGCAGAAAATCCACTTAATTTCGGGTAAAAAGGCAGAAATTTCTCGTATTTTGGAGCAAAATTGCAGAAACTCCCCTAATTTTGGGGCAAAAAGGCAGAATTTCCCTTTATTTTGGGGCAAAAATAGAGAAATTCTTTTTATTTTGGGGCAAAAATCAGAAATTTCCTTTATTTTGGGGCAAAATTTTAGAAATTTCTTTTATATTGTTACAGACTTGCAGAAATTTTTCTTATTTTGTGGCAAAAAGGCAGAAATTCCCCATATTTTGGTGCAAAAAGGCTGAAATTCCCCTTATTTTGAGGTAAAATCCTGAAATTCCCCATATTTTGGGGCAAAAAGGCAGAAATTCCCCTCATTTGGGGGCAAAAAGGCCCAAATTTCCCTTATTTTCGGGCATAATTGCAGGAATTTCATTTATTTCAGGGCAAAAAGTCAGAAATTCCTTTTATTTTCGGGCAAAAACAGAAATTTCTTTTATTTTGATACAAAATTGTAGAAATTTTCCTTATTTTGAAACAAAAAGGCAAAAATTACCCATATTTTGGGGAAAAAGGCAGAAATTCCCCTTATTTTGAGGTAAAAAGGCTGAAATTCCCGTTATTTTGGGGCAAAAAGGCAGAAATTCCCTTTACTTTGTGGCAAAAAGGCAGAAATTCCCCTTAATTGGGGCAGAAAAGCAGAAATTTTCCTTATTTAAGGGCAATAGGGCAGAAATTCCCCTTATTTTGTGGCAAAAAGGCAGAAATTCCCCTTATTTGAAGGTAAAATGCTGAAATTCCCCTTATTTTCGGCAAAAAGGCAGAAATTCCTATTATTTTGGGGCAAAATTGCAGAAATTTCAAATATTTCAGGGCAAAAAGGCAGATATTTGCCTTATTTTGGGGCAAAAAGCAGAAATTCCCTTAATTTTGGGGCCAAAAACAGAAATTCCCCTTATTTTGGGGTAAAATTGCAGAAATTTCAAATATTTCAGGGCAAAAAGGCAGAAATTCCACTTTATTTCAAACAATAACGCAGAAATTCCCTGTATTTTAAAGCTAAATTTCAGAAATTCCCCTTATATTGGTGCAAAAATGGAGAAATTCCATTTATTTTTGTGCAATAAGGCAGATTTCCCCGTATTTTGAAGCAAAATTGCACATATTTCCCTAATTTTGAAGGAAAATGCAGAAATTCACATTATTTTGGAACAAAAAGACAGAAATTCTCCTTATTTCAGGGCAGAAAGTCAGAAATTCCCCTTATTTTGGGGTAAAATTGCAGAAATTTTCTTTATTTTGAGGCAAAACTGCAGAAATTTCTCTTATTTTGGGGCAAAATTGCAGAAATTTCACTTATTTCAGGGAAAAAGTGCAGAAATTTCTCTTATTTTGGGGCAAAAAGGCAGAAATTTCTTTTATTTTGGTACAAAATTGCAGAAATTTTCTTTATTTTGGGGCAAAATTGCAGAAATTTCCCTTATTTTGGGGCAAAATTGCAGAAATTTCACTTATTTCAGGGAAAAAGTGCAGAAATTTCTCTTATTTTGGGGCAAAAAGGCAGAAATTTCTTTTATTTTGGTACAAAATAGCAGAAATTTTCTTTATTTTGGGGCAAAAATGAAGAAATTCCCCATATTTTGGGGCAAAAAGGCAGAGATTTGCCTTATTATGAGGTAAAATGCTGAAATTCCCTTTATTTTGTGGCAAAAAGGCAGAAATTTATCTTATTTTGGGGCAAAATTGCAGAAATTTCACTTATTTCAGGGCAAAATTCAAAAATTCCTTTTATTTTGGGGCAAAAAGACAGAAATTCCGTTCATTTTTAGGTAAAAAGGCAGAAATTTCACTTATTTTGAGGGAAGAAGGCAGAAATTCCTCTTATTTTGGGGCAAAAATGAAGAAATTTCTCTTTTTTGTGGCAAAAGGTATACATTCCCCTTATTTTCGGGCAAAAAAAGCAGAAATTCCCCGTATTTTGGAGCAGAATTGAAGAAAATCCCCTAATTGTGGGGCAAAAAGGCAGAAATTCCCTATATGTTGGGGCAAAAAGACAGAAATTCTCCTTATTTTGGGGCAAAACTCAGAAATTCCACTTATTTTGGGGCAAAATTCCAGAAATTTCCCTTATTTTGGGGCAAAATTGCAGAAATTTTACTTATTTTGGGGCAAAATTGCAGAAATTTCACTTATTTCAGGTAAAAATGGCAGAAATTTTTCTTATTTTGGGGCAAAAAGGCAGAAATTCCTAATATTTTGTGGCAAAAATGCAGAAATTCCCCTTATTTTGAGGTAAAAAGGCTGAAATTCCCCTTATTTGGGGGCAAAAAGGCAGAAATTTCCCTAATTTTGGGGCAAAAGTGCAAACATTTCACTTATTTCAGGGTAATAAGTCAGAAATTTTCCTTATTTTGGGGCAAAAAAGACAGAAATTCCCTTTGTTTTGGAAGGAAAATACAGAAATTCCACTTCTTTAGAGACAAAAAGGCAGAAATTCCCCTTATTTTGAAGCAAAATTGAAGAAATTCCCCTAATTGTTGGGCCAAAAGGCAGAAATTCCCTATATGTTGGGGAAAAAAGACAGAAATTCTCCTTATTTTGGGACAAAACTCAGAAATTTTACTTATTTTGGGGCAAAATTGCAGGAATTTACCTTATTTTGAGGCAAAATTGCAGAAATTTCCCTTATTTGGGGCAAAATTGCAGAAATTTCACTTATTTTCAGGTAAAAAGGCTGAAATATCCTTTATTTTGGGGCAAAAAAGAAGAAATTCCCCTTATTTTGGGGCAAAATTGCAAAAATTTTCCTTATTTTGGGGCAAAAGGGCTGAAATTCTTATTTTGAGGTAAAATGCTGAAATTCCCCATATTTTGGGGCAAAAGGCAAAACTTCTTCTTATTTTGGGGCAAAAAGGCACAAATTTCCCTTATTTTCGGGCAAAATTGCAGAAATTTCATTTATTTCAGGGCAAAAAGTCAGAAATTCCTTTTATTTTGGGGCAAAGAGCAGAAATTTCTTTTATTATGGTACAAAATTGAAGAAATTTATCTTATTTTGAAACAAAAAGGCAGAAAATTCCCCTTATTTTGAGGCAAAAGGCAGAAATTATTCTCAATTTGAGGTAATAAGGCTGAAATTCCCCTTATTTTGGGGCAAAAAGGCAGAAATTTCGTTTATTTTGGGGAAAAGGCAGAAATTGCACTTATTTTGAGTCAAAAAGGTGGAAAATCCCCTTATTTTGGGGCAAAAATGAAGAAATTTACTTTTTTATGGCAAAAAGGTATACATTCCCTTTATTTTCGGGCAAAAAGGCAGAAATTCTTTGTATTTTGGAGCAAAATTGCAGAAATTCCCCTAATTTTTGGGCAAAAAGCAGAAATTTTCCTTATTTTGGGGTAAAACTGCAGAAATTTCACTTATTTTGCGGCAAAATGTCAGAAATTCCCCTTATTTTTGGCAAAAAATGCAGAAAATCCCCTTATTTTAGGGCAAAATTGCAGAAATTTCCCTTATTTGGGGACAAAAACAGAAATTCCCCTTATTTTGGGGCAAAATTGCAGAAATTTCCCTTATTATGGGGAAAAATTGCAGAAATTTCCCTTATTTTAGGGCAAAATTGCAGAAATTTCACTTATTTCAGAGAAAAAAAGCAAAAATTTTTCTTATTTTGGGGCAAAAAGGCAGAAATTCCCATTATTTTGGGGCAAAAAGGCAGAAATTCACCTTATTTTGGGGTAAAATTGCAGAAATTTCACATATTTCAGGGCAAAACGGCAGAAATTCCCCTTATTTTGGGGCAAAAAGGCAGAAATTTCCCTTATTTTGGGATAAAATTGCAGAAATTTCCCTTATTTGGAGGCAAAAAGGCAGAAAATCCACTTAATTTCGGGTAAAAAGGCAGAAATTTCTCGTATTTTGGAGCAAAATTGCAGAAACTCCCCTACTTTTGGGGCTAAAAGGCAGAATTTCCCTTTATTTTGGGGCAAAAATAGAGAAATTCTTTTTATTTTGGGGCAAAAATCAGAAATTTCCTTTATTTTGGGGCAAAATTTTAGAAATTTCTTTTATATTGTTACAGACTTGCAGAAATTTTTCTTATTTTGTGGCAAAAAGGCAGAAATTCCCCATATTTTGGTGCAAAAAGGCTGAAATTCCCCTTATTTTGAGGTAAAATCCTGAAATTCCCCATATTTTCGGGCAAAAAGGCAGAAATTCCCCTCATTTGGGGGCAAAAAGGCACAAATTTCCCTTATTTTCGGGCATAATTGCAGGAATTTCATTTATTTCAGGGCAAAAAGTCAGAAATTCCTTTTATTTTCGGGGAAAAACAGAAATTTCTTTTATTTTGATACAAAATTGTAGAAATTTTCCTTATTTTGGAACAAAAAGGCAAAAATTACCCATATTTTGGGGAAAAAGGCAGAAATTCCCCTTATTTTGAGGTAAAAAGGCTGAAATTCCCGTTATTTTGGGGCAAAAAGGCAGAAATTCCCTTTACTTTGTGGCAAAAAGGCAGAAATTCCCGTTAATTGGGGCAGAAAAGCGAAATTTTCCTTATTTAAGGGCAATAGGGCAGAAATTCCCCTTATTTTGTGGCAAAAAGGCAGAAATTTCCCTTATTTGAAGGTAAAATGCTGAAATTCCCCTTATTTTCGGCAAAAAGGCAGAAATTCCTATTATTTTGGGGCAAAATTGCAGAAATTTCAATTATTTCTGGGCAAAAAGTCAGATATTTGCCTTATTTTGGGGCAAAAAGCAGAAATTCCCTTAATTTTGGGGCCAAAAACAGAAATTCCCCTTATTTTGGGGTAAAATTGCAGAAATTTCCCTTATTTTAGGGCAAAATTGCAGAAATTTCACTTATTTCAGAGAAAAAAACAAAAATTTTTCTTATTTTGGGGCAAAAAGGCAGAAATTCCCATTATTTTGGGGCAAAAAGGCAGAAATTCACCTTATTTTGGGGTAAAATTGCAGAAATTTCACATATTTCAAGGCAAAACGGCAGAAATTCCCCTTATTTTGGGGCAAAAAGGCAGAAATTTCCCTTATTTTGGGATAAAATTGCAGAAATTTCCCTTATTTGGGGGCAAAAAGGCAGAAAATCCACTTAATTTCGGGTAAAAAGGCAGAAATTTCTCGTATTTTTGAGCAAAATTGCAGAAATTCCCCTAATTTTGGGGCAAAAAGGCAGAATTTCCCTTTATTTTGGGGCAAAAATAGAGAAATTCTTTTTATTTTGGGGCAAAAATCAGAAATTTCCTTTATTTTGGGGCAAAATTTTAGAAATTTCTTTTATATTGTTACAGACTTGCAGAAATTTTTCTTATTTTGTGGCAAAAAGGCAGAAATTCCCCATATTTTGGTGCAAAAAGGCTGAAATTCCCCTTATTTTGAGGTAAAATCCTGAAATTCCCCATATTTTGGGGCAAAAAGGCAGAAATTCCCCTCATTTGGGGGCAAAAAGGCCCAAATTTCCCTTATTTTCGGGCATAATTGCAGGAATTTCATTTATTTCAGGGCAAAAAGTCAGAAATTCCTTTTATTTTCGGGCAAAAACAGAAATTTCTTTTATTTTGATACAAAATTGTAGAAATTTTCCTTATTTTGGAACAAAAAGGCAAAAATTACCCATATTTTGGGGAAAAAGGCAGAAATTCCCCTTATTTTGAGGTAAAAAGGCTGAAATTCCCGTTATTTTGGGGCAAAAAGGCAGAAATTCCCTTTACTTTGTGGCAAAAAGGCAGAAATTCCCCTTAATTGGGGCAGAAAAGCAGAAATTTTCCTTATTTAAGGGCAATAGGGCAGAAATTCCCCTTATTTTGTGGCAAAAAGGCAGAAATTCCCCTTATTTGAAGGTAAAATGCTGAAATTCCCCTTATTTTCGGCAAAAAGGCAGAAATTCCTATTATTTTGGGGCAAAATTGCAGAAATTTAAAATATTTCAGGGCAAAAAGGCAGATATTTGCCTTATTTTGGGGCAAAAAGCAGAAATTCCCTTAATTTTGGGGCCAAAAACAGAAATTCCCCTTATTTTGGGGTAAAATTGCAGAAATTTCAAATATTTCAGGGCAAAAAGGCAGAAATTCCACTTTATTTCAAACAATAACGCAGAAATTCCCTGTATTTTAAAGCTAAATTTCAGAAATTCCCCTTATATTGGTGCAAAAATGGAGAAATTCCCTTTATTTTTGTGCAATAAGGCAGATTTCCCCGTATTTTGAAGCAAAATTGCACATATTTCCCTAATTTTGAAGGAAAATGCAGAAATTCACATTATTTTGGAACAAAAAGACAGAAATTCTCCTTATTTCAGGGCAAAAAGTCAGAAATTCCCCTTATTTTGGGGTAAAATTGCAGAAATTTTCTTTATTTTGAGGCAAAACTGCAGAAATTTCTCTTATTTTGGGGCAAAATTGCAGAAATTTCACTTATTTCAGGGAAAAAGTGCAGAAATTTCTCTTATTTTGGGGCAAAAAGGCAGAAATTTCTTTTATTTTGGTACAAAATTGCAGAAATTTTCTTTACTTTGGGGCAAAATTGCAGAAATTTCCCTTATTTTGGGGCAAAATTGCAGAAATTTCACTTATTTCAGGGAAAAAGTGCAGAAATTTCTCTTATTTTGGGGCAAAAAGGCAGAAATTTCTTTTATTTTGGTACAAAATAGCAGAAATTTTCTTTATTTTGGGGCAAAAATGAAGAAATTCCCCATATTTTGGGGCAAAAAGGCAGAGATTTGCCTTATTATGAGGTAAAATGCTGAAATTCCCTTTATTTTGTGGCAAAAAGGCAGAAATTTATCTTATTTTGGGGCAAAATTGCAGAAATTTCACTTATTTCAGGGCAAAATTCAAAAATTCCTTTTATTTTGGGGCAAAAAGACAGAAATTCCGTTCATTTTTAGGTAAAAAGGCAGAAATTTCACTTATTTTGAGGGAAGAAGGCAGAAATTCCTCTTATTTTGGGGCAAAAATGAAGAAATTTCTCTTTTTTGTGGCAAAAGGTATACATTCCCCTTATTTTCGGGCAAAAAAAGCAGAAATTCCCCGTATTTTGGAGCAGAATTGAAGAAAATCCCCTAATTGTGGGGCAAAAAGGCAGAAATTCCCTATATGTTGGGGCAAAAAGACAGAAATTCTCCTTATTTTGGGGCAAAACTCAGAAATTCCACTTATTTTGGGGCAAAATTCCAGAAATTTCCCTTATTTTGGGGCAAAATTGCAGAAATTTTACTTATTTTGGGGCAAAATTGCAGAAATTTCACTTATTTCAGGTAAAAATGGCAGAAATTTTTCTTATTTTGGGGCAAAAAGGCAGAAATTCCTAATATTTTGTGGCAAAAATGCAGAAATTCCCCTTATTTTGAGGTAAAAAGGCTGAAATTCCCCTTATTTGGGGGCAAAAAGGCAGAAATTTCCCTAATTTTGGGGCAAAAGTGCAAACATTTCACTTATTTCAGGGTAATAAGTCAGAAATTTTCCTTATTTTGGGGCAAAAAAGACAGAAATTCCCTTTGTTTTGGAAGGAAAATACAGAAATTCCACTTCTTTAGAGACAAAAAGGCAGAAATTCCCCTTATTTTGAAGCAAAATTGAAGAAATTCCCCTAATTGTTGGGCCAAAAGGCAGAAATTCCCTATATGTTGGGGAAAAAAGACAGAAATTCTCCTTATTTTGGGACAAAACTCAGAAATTTTACTTATTTTGGGGCAAAATTGCAGGAATTTACCTTATTTTGAGGCAAAATTGCAGAAATTTCCCTTATTTGGGGCAAAATTGCAGAAATTTCACTTATTTTCAGGTAAAAAGGCTGAAATATCCTTTATTTTGGGGCAAAAAAGAAGAAATTCCCCTTATTTTGGGGCAAAATTGCAAAAATTTTCCTTATTTTGGGGCAAAAGGGCTGAAATTCTTATTTTGAGGTAAAATACTGAAATTCCCCATATTTTGGGGCAAAAGGCAAAACTTCTTCTTATTTTGGGGCAAAAAGGCACAAATTTCCCTTATTTTCGGGCAAAATTGCAGAAATTTCATTTATTTCAGGGCAAAAAGTCAGAAATTCCTTTTATTTTGGGGCAAAGAGCAGAAATTTCTTTTATTATGGTACAAAATTGAAGAAATTTATCTTATTTTGAAACAAAAAGGCAGAAAATTCCCCTTATTTTGAGGCAAAAGGCAGAAATTATTCTCAATTTGAGGTAATAAGGCTGAAATTCCCCTTATTTTGGGGCAAAAAGGCAGAAATTTCGTTTATTTTGGGGAAAAGGCAGAAATTGCACTTATTTTGAGTCAAAAAGGTGGAAAATCCCCTTATTTTGGGGCAAAAATGAAGAAATTTACTTTTTTATGGCAAAAAGGTATACATTCCCTTTATTTTCGGGCAAAAAGGCAGAAATTCTTTGTATTTTGGAGCAAAATTGCAGAAATTCCCCTAATTTTTGGGCAAAAAGCAGAAATTTTCCTTATTTTGGGGTAAAACTGCAGAAATTTCACTTATTTTGCGGCAAAATGTCAGAAATTCCCCTTATTTTTGGCAAAAAATGCAGAAAATCCCCTTATTTTAGGGCAAAATTGCAGAAATTTCCCTTATTTGGGGACAAAAACAGAAATTCCCCTTATTTTGGGGCAAAATTGCAGAAATTTCCCTTATTATGGGGAAAAATTGCAGAAATTTCCCTTATTTTAGGGCAAAATTGCAGAAATTTCACTTATTTCAGAGAAAAAAAGCAAAAATTTTTCTTATTTTGGGGCAAAAAGGCAGAAATTCCCATTATTTTGGGGCAAAAAGGCAGAAATTCACCTTATTTTGGGGTAAAATTGCAGAAATTTCACATATTTCAGGGCAAAACGGCAGAAATTCCCCTTATTTTGGGGCAAAAAGGCAGAAATTTCCCTTATTTTGGGATAAAATTGCAGAAATTTCCCTTATTTGGAGGCAAAAAGGCAGAAAATCCACTTAATTTCGGGTAAAAAGGCAGAAATTTCTCGTATTTTGGAGCAAAATTGCAGAAACTCCCCTACTTTTGGGGCTAAAAGGCAGAATTTCCCTTTATTTTGGGGCAAAAATAGAGAAATTCTTTTTATTTTGGGGCAAAAATCAGAAATTTCCTTTATTTTGGGGCAAAATTTTAGAAATTTCTTTTATATTGTTACAGACTTGCAGAAATTTTTCTTATTTTGTGGCAAAAAGGCAGAAATTCCCCATATTTTGGTGCAAAAAGGCTGAAATTCCCCTTATTTTGAGGTAAAATCCTGAAATTCCCCATATTTTCGGGCAAAAAGGCAGAAATTCCCCTCATTTGGGGGCAAAAAGGCACAAATTTCCCTTATTTTCGGGCATAATTGCAGGAATTTCATTTATTTCAGGGCAAAAAGTCAGAAATTCCTTTTATTTTCGGGGAAAAACAGAAATTTCTTTTATTTTGATACAAAATTGTAGAAATGTTCCTTATTTTGGAACAAAAAGGCAAAAATTACCCATATTTTGGGGAAAAAGGCAGAAATTCCCCTTATTTTGAGGTAAAAAGGCTGAAATTCCCGTTATTTTGGGGCAAAAAGGCAGAAATTCCCTTTACTTTGTGGCAAAAAGGCAGAAATTCCCGTTAATTGGGGCAGAAAAGCGAAATTTTCCTTATTTAAGGGCAATAGGGCAGAAATTCCCCTTATTTTGTGGCAAAAAGGCAGAAATTTCCCTTATTTGAAGGTAAAATGCTGAAATTCCCCTTATTTTCGGCAAAAAGGCAGAAATTCCTATTATTTTGGGGCAAAATTGCAGAAATTTCAATTATTTCTGGGCAAAAAGTCAGATATTTGCCTTATTTTGGGGCCAAAAGCAGAAATTCCCTTAATTTTGGGGCCAAAAACAGAAATTCCCCTTATTTTGGGGTAAAATTGCAGAAATTTCAAATATTTCAGGGCAAAAAGGCAGAAATTCCACTTTATTTCGGACAATAACGCAGAAATTCCCCATATTTTAAAGCTAAATTTCAGAAATTCCCCTTATATTGGTGCAAAAATGGAGAAATTCCCTTTATTTTTGTGCAATAAGGCAGATTTCCCCGTATTTTGAAGCAAAATTGCACATATTTCCCTAATTTTGAAGGAAAATGCAGAAATTCACATTATTTTGGAACAAAAAGACAGAAATTCTCCTTATTTCAGGGCAAAAAGTCAGAAATTCCCCTTATTTTGGGGTAAAATTGCAGAAATTTTCTTTATTTTGGGGCAAAATTGCAGAAATTTCCCTTATTTTGGGGCAAAATTGCAGAAATTTCACTTATTTCAGGGAAAAAGTGCAGAAATTTCTCTTATTTTGGGGCAAAAAGGCAGAAATTTCTTTTATTTTGGTACAAAATTGCAGAAATTTTCTTTATTTTGGGGCAAAAATGAAGAAATTCCCCATATTTTGGGGCAAAAAGGCAGAGATTCGCCTTATTATGAGGTAAAATGCTGAAATTCCCCTTATTTTGGGGCAAAAATACAGAAATTCCCTTTATTTTGTGGCAAAAAGGCAGAAATTTCCCTTATTTTGGGGCAAAATTGCAGAAATTTCACTTATTTCAGGGCAAAATTCAAAAATTCCTCTTATTTTTGGGCAAAAAGACAGAAATTTTGTTTATTTTTGGGTAAAAAGGCAGAAATTTCACTTATTGTGAGGTAAGAAGGCAGTAATTCCTCTTATTTTGGGGCAAAAATGAAGAAATTTCTCTTTTTTGTGGCAAAAGGTATATATTCTCCTTATTTTCGGGCAAAAAAGCAGAAATATCCCGTTTTTTAGAGCACAATTGCAGAAAATCCCCTAATTGTGGGGCAAAAAGGCAGAAATTCCCTATATGTTGGGGCAAAAAGAAAGAAATTCTCCTTATTTTGGGGCAAAACTCAGAAATTCCACTTATTTTGAAGCAAAATTCCAGAAATTTCCCTTATTTTGGGGCAAAATTGCAGAAATTTCACTTATTTTGGGGCAAAATTGCAGAAATTTCACTTATTTCAGATAAAAAAAAGGCAGAAATTTTTCTTATATTGGGGCAAAAAGGCAAAAATTCCTAATATTTTGTGGCAAAAATGCAGAAATTCCCCTTATTTTGAGGTAAAAAGGCTGAAATTCCCCTTATTTGGGGGCAAAAAGGCAGAAATTTCCCTTATTTTGGGGCAAAATTGCAGAAATTTCACTTATTTCAGGGCAAAATTCAAAAATTCCTTTTATTTTGGGGCTAAAAGTCAGAAATTCCGTTTATTTTTGGGTAAAAAGGCAGAAATTTCACTTATTTTGAGGTAAGAAGCCAGAAATTGCTCTTATTTTGGGGCAAAAATGAAGAAATTTCCCTTTTTTGTGGCAAAAGGTATATATTCCCCTTATTTTCGGGCAAAAAAGCATAAATATCCCGTTTTTTGGAGCGCAATTGCAGAAAATCCCCTAATTGTGGGGCAAAAAGGCAGAAATTCTCTATATGTTGGGGCAAAAAGACAGAAATTCTCCTTATTTTGGGGCAAAACTCAGAAATTCCACTTATTTTGGGGCAAAATTCCAGAAATTTCCCTTATTTTGGGGCAAAATTGCAGAAATTTTACTTATTTTGGGGCAAAATTGCAGAAATTTCACTTATTTCAGGTAAAAATGGCAGAAATTTTTTTATTTTGGGGCAAAAAGGCAGAAATTCCTAATATTTTGTGGCAAAAATGCAGAAATTCCCCTTATTTTGAGGTAAAAAGGCTGAAATTCCCCTTATTTGGGGGCAAAAAGGCAGAAATTTCCCTTTTTTGGGGGCAAAATTGCAAACATTTCACTTATTTCAGGGTAATAAGTCAGAAATTTTCCTTATTTTGGGGCAAAAAACACAGAAATTCCCTTTGTTTTGGAAGGAAAATACAGAAATTCCACTTCTTTAGAGGCAAAAAGGCAGAAATTCCCCTTATTTTGAAGCAAAAATGAAGAAATTCCCCTAATTGTTGGGCAAAAAGGCAGAAATTCCCTATATGTTGGGGCAAAAAGACAGAAATTCTCCTTATTTTGGGACAAAACTCAGAAATTCCACTTATTTTGGGGCAAAATTGCAGGAATTTACCTTATTTTGAGGCAAAATTGCAGAAATTTCCCTTATTTGGCGCAAAATTGCAGAAATTTCACTTATTTTCAGGTAAAAAGGCTGAAATATCCTTTATTTTGGCGCAAAAAAGAAGAAATTCCCCTTATTTTGGGGCAAAATTGCAGAAATTTTCCTTATTTTGGGGCAAAAAGGCTGAAATTCTTATTTTGAGGTAAAATGCTGAAATTCCCCATATTTTGGGGCAAAAGGCAAAACTTCTTTTTATTTTGGGGCAAAGAGGCACAAATTTCCCTTATTTTCGGGCAAAATTGCAGAAATTTCATTTATTTCAGGGCAAAAAGTCAGAAATTCCTTTTATTTTGGGGCAAAGAGCAGAAATTTCTTTTATTATGGTACAAAATTGAAGAAATTTTTCTTATTTTGAAACAAAAAGGCAGAAAATTCCCCTTATTTTGAGGCAAAAGGCAGAAATTATTCTCAATTTGAGGTAAAATGCAGAAATTCCCTTTATTTTGGGGCTAAAAAACAGAAATTCCCTGTATTTTGAAGCAAAATTGCAGAAATTCTCATAATTTTTGGGCAAAAAGGCAGAAATTCTCCTTATTATGGGGCAAAAAGACAGAAAATCTCCTTTTTCAGGAGCAAACAGTCAGAAATTCCCCTTATTTTGGGGCAAAATTGCAGAAATTTCCTTTACATTGGGGCAAAATTGTAGAAATTTCCCTTATTTTGGGGCAAAATTGCAGAAATTTCACGTATTTCAGGGAAAAAAGGCAGAAATTTTTTTGGGGGGGCAAAAAGGCAGAAATATTTTTATTTTGGTACAAAATTGCAGAAATTTTTCTTATTTTGGGGCAAAAAGTCAGAAATTCCCCATATTTTGGGGCAAAAAGGCAGAAATTCCCCTTATTTTGAGGTAAAAAGGCTGAAATTCCCCTTATTTTGGGGCAAAAAGACAGAAATTTCGTTTATTTTGGGGAAAAGGCAGAAATTGCACTTATTTTGAGTCAAAAAGGTGGAAATTCCTCTTATTTTGGGGCAAAAATGAAGAAATTTGCTTTTTTATGGCAAAAAGGTATACATTCCCTTTATTTTCGGGCAAAAAGGCAGAAATTCTCCTTATTTTGGGGCAAAAAGACAGAAAATCTCCTTTTTCGGGAGCAAACAGTCAGAAATTCCCCTTATTTTGGGGCAAAATTGCAGAAATTTCCTTTACATTGGGGCAAAATTGCAGAAATTTCCCTTATTTGGGGGCAAAATTGCAGAAATTTCAGGTATTTGAAAAAAAAAAGGCAGAAATTTTTTTGGGGGGGCAAAAAGGCAGAAATTTTTTTTATTTTGGTACAAAATTGCAGAAATTTTTCTTATTTTGGGACAAAAAGTCAGTAATTTCCCATATTTTGGGGCAAAATGCCAGAAATTCCCCTTATTTTGAGGTAATAAGGCTGAAATTCCCCTTATTTTGGGGCAAAAAGGCAGAAATTTCTTTTATTTTGGGGAAAAGGCAGAAATTGCACTTATTTTGAGTCAAAAAGGTGGAAAATCTCCTTATTTGGGGGCAAAAATGAAGAAATTTGCTTTTTTATGGCAAAAAGGTATACATTCCCTTTATTTTCGGGCAAAAAGGCAGAAATTCTTTGTATTTTGGAGCAAAATTGCAGAAATTCCCCTAATTTTTGGGCAAAAAGGCAGAAATTTTCCTTATTTTGGGGTAAAACTGCAGAAATTTCACTTATTTTGCGGCAAAATGTCAGAAATTCCCCTTATTTTTGGCAAAAAATGCAGAAAATCCCCTTATTTTAGGGCAAAATTGCAGAAATTTCCCTTATTTGGGGACAAAAACAGAAATTCCCCTTATTTTGGGGCAAAATTGCAGAAATTTCCCTTATTATGGGGAAAAATTGCAGAAATTTCCCTTATTTTAGGGCAAAATTGCAGAAATTTCACTTATTTCAGAGAAAAAAAGCAAAAATTTTTCTTATTTTGGGGCAAAAAGGCAGAAATTCCCATTATTTTGGGGCAAAAAGGCAGAAATTCACCTTATTTTGGGGTAAAATTGCAGAAATTTCACATATTTCAGGGCAAAACGGCAGAAATTCCCCTTATTTGGGGCAAAAAGGCAGAAATTTCCCTTATTTTGGGATAAAATTGCAGAAATTTCCCTTATTTGGAGGCAAAAAGGCAAAAAATCCACTTAATTTCGGGTAAAAAGGCAGAAATTTCTCGTATTTTGGAGCAAAATTGCAGAAACTCCCCTACTTTTGGGGCTAAAAGGCAGAATTTCCCTTTATTTTGGGGCAAAAATAGAGAAATTCTTTTTATTTTGGGGCAAAAATCAGAAATTTCCTTTATTTTGGGGCAAAATTTTAGAAATTTCTTTTATATTGTTACAGACTTGCAGAAATTTTTCTTATTTTGTGGCAAAAAGGCAGAAATTCCCCATACTTTGGTGCAAAAAGGCTGAAATTCCCCTTATTTTGAGGTAAAATCCTGAAATTCCCCATATTTTCGGGCAAAAAGGCAGAAATTCCCCTCATTTGGGGGCAAAAAGGCACAAATTTCCCTTATTTTCGGGCATAATTGCAGGAATTTCATTTATTTCAGGGCAAAAAGTCAGAAATTCCTTTTATTTTCGGGCAAAAACAGAAATTTCTTTTATTTTGATACAAAATTGTAGAAATTTTCCTTATTTTGGAACAAAAAGGCAAAAATTACCCATATTTTGGGGAAAAAGGCAGAAATTCCCCTTATTTTGAGGTAAAAAGGCTGAAATTCCCGTTATTTTGGGGCAAAAAGGCAGAAATTCCCTTTACTTTGTGGCAAAAAGGCAGAAATTCCCGTTAATTGGGGCAGAAAAGCGAAATTTTCCTTATTTAAGGGCAATAGGGCAGAAATTCCCCTTATTTTGTGGCAAAAAGGCAGAAATTCCCCTTATTTGAAGGTAAAATGCTGAAATTCCCCTTATTTTCGGCAAAAAGGCAGAAATTCCTATTATTTTGGGGCAAAATTGCAGAAATTTCAATTATTTCTGAGCAAAAAGTCAGATATTTGCCTTATTTTGGGGCAAAAAGCAGAAATTCCCTTAATTTTGGGGCCAAAAACAGAAATTCCCCTTATTTTGGGGTAAAATTGCAGAAATTTCAAATATTTCAGGGCAAAAAGGCAGAAATTCCACTTTATTTCGGACAATAACGCAGAAATTCCCCATATTTTAAAGCTAAATTTCAGAAATTCCCCTTATATTGGTGCAAAAATGGAGAAATTCCCTTTATTTTTGTGCAATAAGGCAGATTTCCCCGTATTTTGAAGCAAAATTGCACATATTTCCCTAATTTTGAAGGAAAATGCAAGAATTCACATTATTTTGGAACAAAAAGACAGAAATTCTCCTTATTTCAGGGCAAAAAGTCAGAAATTCCCCTTATTTTGGGGTAAAATTGCAGAAATTTTCTTTATTTTGGGGCAAAATTGCAGAAATTTCCCTTATTTTGGGGCAAAATTGCAGAAATTTCACTTATTTCAGGGAAAAAGTGCAGAAATTTCTCTTATTTTGGGGCAAAAAGGCAGAAATTTCTTTTATTTTGGTACAAAATTGCAGAAATTTTCTTTATTTTGGGGCAAAAATGAAGAAATTCCCCATATTTTGGGGCAAAAAGGCAGAGATTCGCCTTATTACGAGGTAAAATGCTGAAATTCCCCTTATTTTGGGGCAAAAATACAGAAATTCCCTTTATTTTGTGGCAAAAAGGCAGAAATTTCCCTTATTTTGGGGCAAAATTGCAGAAATTTCACTTATTTCAGGGCAAAATTCAAAAATTCCTCTTATTTTTGGGCAAAAAGACAGAAATTTTGTTTATTTTTGGGTAAAAAGGCAGAAATTTCACTTATTGTGAGGTAAGAAGGCAGAAATTCCTCTTATTTTGGGGCAAAAATGAAGAAATTTTCTTTTTTTGTGGCAAAAGGTATATATTCTATTTATTTTCGGGCAAAAAAGCAGAAATATCCCGTTTTTTGGAGCACAATTGCAGAAAATCCCCTAATTGTGGGGCAAAAAGGCAGAAATTCCCTATATGTTGGGGCAAAAAGACAGAAATTCTCCTTATTTTGGGGCAAAACTCAGAAATTCCACTTATTTTGAAGCAAAATTCCAGAAATTTCCCTTATTTTGGGGCAAAATTGCAGAAATTTCACTTATTTTGGGGCAAAATTGCAGAAATTTCACTTATTTCAGATAAAAAAAAGGCAGAAATTTTTCTTATTTTGGGGCAAAAAGGCAAAAATTCCTAATATTTTGTGGCAAAAATGCAGAAATTCCCCTTATTTTGAGGTAAAAAGGCTGAAATTCCCCTTATTTTGGGGCAAAAAGGCAGAAATTTCCCTTATTTTGGGGCAAAATTGCAGAAATTTCACTTATTTCAGGGCAAAATTCAAAAATTCCTTTTATTTTGGGGCTAAAAGTCAGAAATTCCGTTTATTTTTGGGTAAAAAGGCAGAAATTTCACTTATTTTGAGGTAAGAAGGCAGAAATTCCTCTTATTTTGGGGCAAAAATGAAGAAATTTCCCTTTTTTGTGGCAAAAGGTATATATTCCCCTTATTTTCGGGCAAAAAAGCAGAAATATCCCGTTTTTTGGAGCACAATTGCAGAAAATCCCCTAATTGTGGGGCAAAAAGGCAGAAATTCCCTATATGTTGGGGCAAAAAGACAGAAATTCTCCTTATTTTGGGGCAAAACTCAGAAATTCCACTTATTTTGGGGCAAAATTCCAGAAATTTCCCTTATTTTGGGGCAAAATTGCAGAAATTTTACTTATTTTGGGGCAAAATTGCAGAAATTTCACTTATTTCACGTAAAAATGGCAGAAATTTTTCTTATTTTGGGGCAAAAAGGCAGAAATTCCTAATATTTTGTGGCAAAAATGCAGAAATTCCCCTTATTTTGAGGTAAAAAGGCTGAAATTCCCCTTATTTGGGGGCAAAAAGGCAGAAATTTCCCTTTTTGGGGGGCAAAATTGCAAACATTTCACTTATTTCAGGGTAATAAGTCAGAAATTTTCCTTATTTTGGGGCAAAAAACACAGAAATTCCCTTTGTTTTGGAGGGAAAATAAAGAAATTCCACTTCTTTAGAGGCAAAAAGGCAGAAATTCCCCTTATTTTGAAGCAAAAATGAAGAAATTCCCCTAATTGTTGGGCAAAAAGGCAGAAATTCCCTATATGTTGGGGCAAAAAGACAGAAATTCTCCTTATTTTGGGACAAAACTCAGAAATTCCACTTATTTTGGGGCAAAATTGCAGGAATTTACCTTATTTTGAGGCAAAATTGCAGAAATTTCCCTTATTTGGCGCAAAATTGCAGAAATTTCACTTATTTTCAGGTAAAAAGGCTGAAATATCCTTTATTTTGGCGCAAAAAAGAAGAAATTCCCCTTATTTTGGGGCAAAATTGCAGAAATTTTCCTTATTTTGGGGCAAAAAGGCTGAAATTCTTATTTTGAGGTAAAATGCTGAAATTCCCCATATTTTGGGGCAAAAGGCAAAACTTCTTTTTATTTTGGGGCAAAGAGGCACAAATTTCCCTTATTTTCGGGCAAAATTGCAGAAATTTCATTTATTTCAGGGCAAAAAGTCAGAAATTCCTTTTATTTTGGGGCAAAGAGCAGAAATTTCTTTTATTATGGTACAAAATTGAAGAAATTTTTCTTATTTTGAAACAAAAAGGCAGAAAATTCCCCTTATTTTGAGGCAAAAGGCAGAAATTATTCTCAATTTGAGGTAAAATGCAGAAATTCCCTATATTTTGGGGCTAAAAAACAGAAATTCCCTGTATTTTGAAGCAAAATTGCAGAAATTCTCATAATTTTTGGGCAAAAAGGCAGAAATTCTCCTTATTATGGGGCAAAAAGACAGAAAATCTCCTTTTTCGGGAGCAAACAGTCAGAAATTCCCCTTATTTTGGGGCAAAATTGCAGAAATTTCCTTTACATTGGGGCAAAATTGTAGAAATTTCCCTTATTTTGGGGCAAAATTGCAGAAATTTCACGTATTTCAGGGAAAAAAGGCAGAAATTTTTTTGGGGGGGCAAAAAGGCAGAAATGTTTTTATTTTGGTACAAAATTGCAGAAATTTTTCTTATTTTGGGGCAAAAAGTCAGAAATTCCCCATATTTTGGGGCAAAAAGGCAGAAATTCCCCTTATTTTGAGGTAAAAAGGCTGAAATTCCCCTTATTTTGGGGCAAAAAGACAGAAATTTCGTTTATTTTGGGGAAAAGGCAGAAATTGCACTTATTTTGAGTCAAAAAGGTGGAAATTCCTCTTATTTTGGGGCAAAAATGAAGAAATTTGCTTTTTTATGGCAAAAAGGTATACATTCCCTTTATTTTCGGGCAAAAAGGCAGAAATTCTTTGTATTTTGGAGCAAAATTGCAGAAATTCTCATAATTTTCGGGCAAAAAGGCAGAAATTCTCCTTATTTTGGGGCAAAAAGACAGAAAATCTCCTTTTTCGGGAGCAAACAGTCAGAAATTCCCCTTATTTTGGGGCAAAATTGCAGAAATTTCCTTATAATTGGGGCAAAATTGCAGAAATTTCCCTTATTTGGGGGCAAAATTGCAGAAATTTCAGGTATTTGAAAAAAAAAGGCAGAAATTTTTTTGGGGGGTGCAAAAAGGCAGAAATTTTTTTTATTTTGGTACAAAATTGCAGAAATTTTTCTTATTTTGGGGCAAAAAGTCAGAAATTCCCCATATTTTGGGGCAAAAAGGCAGAAATTCCCCTTATTTTGAGGTAATAAGGCTGAAATTCCCCTTATTTGGGGGCAAAAAGGCAGAAATTTCGTTTATTTTGGGGAAAAGGCAGAAATTGCACTTATTTTGAGTCAAAAAGGTGGAAAATCTTTTTATTTGGGGGCAAAAATGAAGAAATTTGCTTTTTTATGGCAAAAAGGTATACATTCCCTTTATTTTTGGGCAAAAAGGCAGAAATTCTTTGTATTTTGGAGCAAAATTGCAGAAATTCCCCTAATTTTTGGGCAAAAAGGCAGAAATTTTCCTTATTTTGGGGTAAAACTGCAGAAATTTCACTTATTTTGCGGCAAAATGTCAGAAATTCCCCTTATTTTTGGCAAAAAATGCAGAAAATCCCCTTATTTTAGGGCAAAATTGCAGAAATTTCCCTTATTTGGGGACAAAAACAGAAATTCCCCTTATTTTGGGGCAAAATTGCAGAAATTTCCCTTATTATGGGGAAAAATTGCAGAAATTTCCCTTATTTTAGGGCAAAATTGCAGAAATTTCACTTATTTCAGAGAAAAAAAGCAAAAATTTTTCTTATTTTGGGGCAAAAAGGCAGAAATTCCCATTATTTTGGGGCAAAAAGGCAGAAATTCACCTTATTTTGGGGTAAAATTGCAGAAATTTCACATATTTCAGGGCAAAACGGTAGAAATTCCCCTTATTTTGGGGCAAAAAGGCAGAAATTTCCCTTATTTTGGGATAAAATTGCAGAAATTTCCCTTATTTGTGGGCAAAAAGGCAGAAAATCCACTTAATTTCGGGTAAAAAGGCAGAAATTTCTCGTATTTTGGAGCAAAATTGCAGAAACTCCCCTAATTTTGGGGCTAAAAGGCAGAATTTCCCTTTATTTTGGGGCAAAAATAGAGAAATTCTTTTTATTTTGGGGCAAAAATCAGAAATTTCCTTTATTTTGGGGCAAAATTTTAGAAATTTCTTTTATATTGTTACAGACTTGCAGAAATTTTTCTTATTTTGTGGCAAAAAGGCAGAAATTCCCCATATTTTGGTGCAAAAAGGCTGAAATTCCCCTTATTTTGAGGTAAAATCCTGAAATTCCCCATATTTTGGGGCAAAAAGGCAGAAATTCCCCTCATTTGGGGGCAAAAAGGCACAAATTTCCCTTATTTTCGGGCATAATTGCAGGAATTTCATTTATTTCAGGGCAAAAAGTCAGAAATTTTTTTTTATTTTCGGGCAAAAACAGAAATTTCTTTTATTTTGATACAAAATTGTAGAAATGTTCCTTATTTTGGAACAAAAAGGCAAAAATTACCCATATTTTGGGGAAAAAGGCAGAAATTCCCCTTATTTTGAGGTAAAAAGGCTGAAATTCCCGTTATTTTGGGGCAAAAAGGCAGAAATTCCCTTTACTTTGTGGCAAAAAGGCAGAAATTCCCGTTAATTGGGGCAGAAAAGCAGAAATTTTCCTTATTTAAGGGCAATAGGGCAGAAATTCCCCTTATTTTGTGGCAAAAAGGCAGAAATTCCCCTTATTTGAAGGTAAAATGCTGAAATTCCCCTTATTTTCGGCAAAAAGGCAGAAATTCCTATTATTTTGGGGCAAAATTGCAGAAATTTCAATTATTTCTGGGCAAAAAGTCAGATATTTGCCTTATTTTGGGGCAAAAAGCAGAAATTCCCTTAATTTTGGGGCCAAAAACAGAAATTCCCCTTATTTTGGGGTAAAATTGCAGAAATTTCAAATATTTCAGGGCAAAAAGGCAGAAATTCCACTTTATTTCGGACAATAACGCAGAAATTCCCCGTATTTTAAAGCTAAATTTCAGAAATTCCCCTTATATTGGTGCAAAAATGGAGAAATTCCCTTTATTTTTGTGCAATAAGGCAGATTTCCCCGTATTTTGAAGCAAAATTGCACATATTTCCCTAATTTTGAAGGAAAATGCAGAAATTCACATTATTTTGGAACAAAAAGACAGAAATTCTCCTTATTTCAGGGCAAAAAGTCAGAAATTCCCCTTATTTTGGGGTAAAATTGCAGAAATTTTCTTTATTTTGGGGCAAAATTGCAGAAATTTCTCTTATTTTGGGGCAAAATTGCAGAAATTTCACTTATTTCAGGGAAAAAGTGCAGAAATTTCTCTTATTTTGGGGCAAAAAGGCAGAAATTTCTTTTATTTTGGTACAAAATTGCAGAAATTTTCTTTATTTTGGGGCAAAATTGCAGAAATTTCCCTTATTTTGGGGCAAAATTGCAGAAATTTCACTTATTTCAGGGAAAAAGTGCAGAAATTTCTCTTATTTTGGGGCAAAAAGGCAGAAATTTCTTTTATTTTGGTACAAAATTGCAAAACTTTTCTTTATTTTGGGGCAAAATTGCAGAAATTTCCCTTATTTTGGGGCAAAATTGCAGAAATTTCACTTATTTCACGGAAAAAGTGCAGAAATTTCTCTTATTTTGGGGCAAAAAGGCAGAAATTTCTTTTATTTTGGTACAAAATTGCAGAAATTTTCTTTATTTTGGGGCAAAAATGAAGAAATTCCCCATATTTTGGGGCAAAAAGGCAGAGATTTGCCTTATTATGAGGTAAAATGCTGAAATTCCCCTTATTTTGGGGCAAAAATACAGAAATTCCCTTCATTTTGTGGCCAAAAGGCAGAAATTTCCCTTATTTTGGGGCAAAATTGCAGAAATTTCACTTATTTCAGGGCAAAATTCAAAAATTCTTTTTATTTTGGGGCAAAAAGACAGAAATTCCGTTCATTTTTAGGTAAAAAGGCAGAAATTTCACTTATTTTGAGGTAAGAAGGCAGAAATTCCTCTTATTTTGGGGCAAAAATGACGAAATTTCTCTTTTTTGAGGCAACAGGTATACATTCCCCTTATTTTCGGGCAAAAAAGCAGAAATTCCCCCTATTTTGGAGCAGAATTGAAGAAAATCCCCTAATTGTGGGGCAAAAAGGCAGAAATTCCCTATATGTTGGGGCAAAAAGACAGAAATTCTCCTTATTTTGGGGCAAAACTCAGAAATTCCACTTATTTTGGGGCAAAATTCCAGAAATTTCCCTTATTTTGGGGCAAAATTGCAGAAATTTTACTTATTTTGGGGCACAATTGCAGAAATTTCACTTATTTCAGGTAAAAATGGCAGAAATTTTTCTTATTTTGGGGCAAAAAGGCAGAAATTCCTAATATTTTGTGGCAAAAATGCAGAAATTCCCCTTATTTTGAGGTAAAAAGGCTGAAATTTTCCTTATTTTGGGGCAAAAAGGCAGAAATTTCCCTTATTTTGGGGCAAAATTGCAAACATTTAACTTATTTCAGGGTAATAAGTCAGAAATTTTCCTTATTTTGGGGAAAAAACACAGAAATTCCCTTTGTTTTGGAAGGAAAATACAGAAATTCCACTTCTTTAGAGGCAAAAAGGCAGAAATTCCCCTTATTTTGAAGCAAAAATGAAGAAATTCCCCTAATTGTTGGGCAAAAAGGCAGAAATTCCCTATATGTTGGGGCAAAAAGACAGAAATTATCCTTATTTTGGGACAAAACTCAGAAATTCCACTTATTTTGGGGCAAAATTGCAGGAATTTACCTTATTTTGAGGCAAAATTGCAGAAATTTCCTTTATTTGGGGCAAAATTGCAGAAATTTCACTTATTTTCAGGTAAAAAGGCTGAAATATCCTTTATTTTGGGGCAAAAAGGAAGAAATTCCCCTTATTTTGGGGCAAAATTGCAGAAATTTTCCTTATTTTGGGGCAAAAAGGCTGAAATTCTTATTTTGAGGTAAAATGCTGAAATTCCCCATATTTTGGGGCAAAAGGCAAAACTTCTTTTTATTTTGGGGCAAAGAGGCACAAATTTCCCTTATTTTCGGGCAAAATTGCAGAAATTTCATTTATTTCAGGGCAAAAAGTCAGAAATTCCTTTTATTTTGGGGCAAAGAGCAGAAATTTCTTTTATTATGGTACAAAATTGAAGAAATTTTTCTTATTTTGAAACAAAAAGGCAGAAAATTCCCCTTATTTTGAGGCAAAAGGCAGAAATTATTCTCAATTTGAGGTAAAATGCAGAAATTCCCTTTATTTTGGGGCTAAAAAACAGAAATTCCCTGTATTTTGAAGCAAAATTGCAGAAATTCTCATAATTTTTGGGCAAAAAGGCAGAAATTCTCCTTATTATGGGGCAAAAAGACAGAAAATCTCCTTTTTCGGGAGAAAACAGTCAGAAATTCCCCTTATTTTGGGGCAAAATTGCAGAAATTTCCTTTACATTGGGGCAAAATTGTAGAAATTTCCCTTATTTTTGGGCAAAATTTGAGATATGTCACGTATTTCAGGGAAAAAAGGCAGAAATTTTTTTGGGGGGGCAAAAAGGCAGAAATTTTTTTTCTTTTGGTACAAAATTGCAAAAATTTTTCTTATTTTGGGGCAAAAAGTCAGAAATTCCCCATATTTTGAGGTAAAAAGGCTGAAATTCCCCTTATTTTGGGGCAAAATTGCAGAAATTTTCCTTATTTTGGGGCAAAAAGGCTGAAATTCTTATTTTGAGGTAAAATGCTGAAATTCCCCATATTTTGGGGCAAAAGGCAAAACTTCTTCTTATTTTGGGGCAAAGAGGCACAAATTTCCCTTATTTTCGGGCAAAATTGCAGAAATTTCATTTATTTCAGGGCAAAAAGTCAGAAATTCCTTTTATTTTGGGGCAAAGAGCAGAAATTTCTTTTATTATGGTACAAAATTGAAGAAATTTATCTTATTTTGAAACAAAAAGGCAGAAAATTCCCCTTATTTTGAGGCAAAAGGCAGAAATTATTCTCAATTTGAGGTAAAATGCAGAAATTCCCTTTATTTGGGGGCTAAAAGGCAGAAATTCCCTGTATTTTGAAGCAAAATTGCAGAAATTCTCTTAATTTTCGGGCAAAAAGGCAGAAATTCTCCTTATTTTGGGGCAAAAAGACAGAAAATCTCCTTTTTCGGGAGCAAACAGTCAGAAATTCCCCTTATTTTGGGGCAAAATTGCAGAAATTTCCTTTACATTGGGGCAAAATTGCAGAAATTTCCCTTATTTTGGGGCAAAATTGCAGAAATTTCAGGTATTTGAGAAAAAAAGGCAGAAATTTTTTTGGGGGGGGCAAAAAGGCAGAAATTTTTTTTATTTTGGTACAAATTTGCAGAAATTTTTCTTATTTTGGGGCAAAAAGTCAGAAATTCCCCATATTTTGGGGCAAAAATGCAGAAATTCCCCTTATTTTGAGGTAATAAGGCTGAAATTCCCCTTATTTTGGGGCAAAAAGGCAGAAATTTCGTTTATTTTGGGGAAAAGGCAGAAATTGCACTTATTTTGAGTCAAAAAGGTGGAAAATCCCCTTATTTTGGGGCAAAAATGAAGAAATTTGCTTTTTTATGGCAAAAAGTTATACATTCCCTTTATTTTCGGGCAAAAAGGCAGAAATTCTTTGTATTTTGGAGCAAAATTGCAGAAATTCCCCTAATTTTTGGGCAAAAAGGCAGAAATTTTCCTTATTTTGGGGTAAAACTGCAGAAATTTCACTTATTTTGCGGCAAAATGTCAGAAATTCCCCTTATTTTTGGCAAAAAATGCAGAAAATCCCCTTATTTTAGGGCAAAATTGCAGAAATTTCCCTTATTTGGGGACAAAAACAGAAATTCCCCTTATTTTGGGGCAAAATTGCAGAAATTTCTCTAATTTTAGGGCAAAATTGCAGAAATTTCACTTATTTCAGAGAAAAAAAGCAAAATTTTTTCTTATTTTGGGGCAAAAAGGCAGAAATTCCCATTATTTTGGGGCAATAAGGCAGAAATTCACCTTATTTTGGGGTAAAATTGCAGAAATTTCACATATTTCAGGGCAAAACGGCAGAAATTCCCCTTATTTTGGGGCAAAAAGGCAGAAATTTCCCTTATTTTGGGATAAAGTTGCAGAAATTTCCCTTATTTGGAGGCAAAAAGGCAGAAAATCCACTTAATTTCGGGTAAAAAGGCAGAAATTTCTCGTATTTTGGAGCAAAATTGCAGAAACTCCCCTAATTTTGGGGCTAAAAGGCAGAATTTCCCTTTATTTTGGGGCAAAAATAGAGAAATTCTTTTTATTTTGGGGCAAAAATCAGAAATTTCCTTTATTTTGGGGCAAAATTTTAGAAATTTCTTTTATATTGTTACAGACTTGCAGAAATTTTTCTTATTTTGTGGCAAAAAGGCAGAAATTCCCCATATTTTGGTGCAAAAAGGCTGAAATTCCCCTTATTTTGAGGTAAAATCCTGAAATTCCCCATATTTTGGGGCAAAAAGGCAGAAATTCCCCTCATTTGGGGGCAAAAAGGCACAAATTTCCCTTATTTTCGGGCATAATTGCAGGAATTTCATTTATTTCAGGGCAAAAAGTCAGAAATTCCTTTTATTTTGGGGCAAAAACAGAAATTTCTTTTATTTTGATACAAAATTGTAGAAATTTTCCTTATTTTGGAACAAAAAGGCAAAAATTACCCATATTTTGGGGAAAAAGGCAGAAATTCCCCTTATTTTGAGGTAAAAAGGCTGAAATTCCCGTTATTTTGGGGCAAAAAGGCAGAAATTCCCTTTACTTTGTGGCAAAAAGGCAGAAATTCCCGTTAATTGGGGCAGAAAAGCGAAATTTTCCTTATTTAAGGGCAATAGGGCAGAAATTCCCCTTATTTTGTGGCAAAAAGGCAGAAATTCCCCTTATTTGAAGGTAAAATGCTGAAATTCCCCTTATTTTCGGCAAAAAGGCAGAAATTCCTATTATTTTGGGGCAAAATTGCAGAAATTTCAATTATTTCTGGGCAAAAAGTCAGATATTTGCCTTATTTTGGGGCAAAAAGCAGAAATTCCCTTAATTTTGGGGCCAAAAACAGAAATTCCCCTTATTTTGGGGTAAAATTGCAGAAATTTCAAATATTTCAGGGCAAAAAGGCAGAAATTCCACTTTATTTCGGACAATAACGCAGAAATTCCCCGTATTTTAAAGCTAAATTTCAGAAATTCCCCTTATATTGGTGCAAAAATGGAGAAAATCCCTTTATTTTTGTGCAATAAGGCAGATTTCCCCGTATTTTGAAGCAAAATTGCACATATTTCCCTAATTTTGAAGGAAAATGCAGAAATTCACATTATTTTGGAACAAAAAGACAGAAATTATCCTTATTTCAGGGCAAAAAGTCAGAAATTCCCCTTCTTTTGGGGTAAAATTGCAGAAATTTTCTTTATTTTGGGGCAAAATTGCAGAAATTTCTCTTATTTTGGGGCAAAATTGCAGAAATTTCACTTATTTTAGGGGAAAAGTGCAGAAATTTCTCTTATTTTGGGGCAAAAAGGCAGAAATTTCTTTTATTTTGGTACAAAATTGCAGAAATTTTCTTTATTTTGGGGCAAAATTGCAGAAATTTCCCTTATTTTGGGGCAAAATTGCAGAAATTTCACTTATTTCAGGGAAAAAGTGCAGAAATTTCTCTTATTTTGGGGCAAAAAGGCAGAAATTTCTTTTATTTTGGTACAAAATTGCAGAAATTTTCTTTATTTTGGGGCAAAAATGAAGAAATTCCCCATATTTTGGGGCAAAAAGGCAGAGATTTGCCTTATTATGAGGTAAAATGCTGAAATTCCCCTTATTTTGGGGCAAAAATACAGAAATTCCCTTTATTTTGTGGCAAAAAAGGCAGAAATTTCCCTTATTTTGGGACAAAATTGCAGAAATTTCACTTATTTTAGGGCAAAATTCAAAAATTCCTTTTATTTTGGGGCAAAAAGACAGAAATTCCGTTCATTTTTAGGTAAAAAGGCAGAAATTTCACTTATTTTGAGGTAAGAAGGCAGAAATTCCTCTTATTTTGCGGCAAAAATGAAGAAATTTCTCTTTTTTGTTGCAAAAGGTATACATTCCCCTTATTTTCGGGCAAAAAAGCAGAAATTCCCCGTATTTTGGAGCAGAATTTAAGAAGATCCCCTAATTGTGGGGCAAAAAGGCAGAAATTCCCTATATGTTGGGGCAAAAAGACAGAAATTCTCCTTATTTTGGGGCAAAACTCAGAAATTCCACTTATTTTGGGGCAAAATTCCAGAAATTTCCCTTATTTTGGGGCAAAATTGCAGAAATTTTACTTATTTTGGGGCACAATTGGAGAAATTTCACTTATTTCAGGTAAAAATGGCAGAAATTTTTCTTATTTTGGAGCAAAAAGGCAGAAATTCCTAATATTTTGTGGCAAAAATGCAGAAATTTCCCTTATTTTGAGGTAAAAAGGCTGAAATTCCCCTTATTTTAGGGCAAAAAGGCAGAAATTTTCCTTATTTTGGGGCAAAATTGCAAACATTTAACTTATTTCAGGGTAATAAGTCAGAAATTTTCCTTATTTTGGGGCAAAAAACACAGAAATTTCCTTTGTTTTGGAAGGAAAATACAGAAATTCCACTTCTTTAGAGGCAAAAAGGCAAAAATTCCCCTTATTTTGAAGCAAAAATGAAGAAATTCCCCTAATTGTTGGGCAAAAAGGCAGAAATTCCCTATATGTTGGGGCAAAAAGACAGAAATTCTCCTTATTTTGGGACAAAACTCAGAAATTCCACTTATTTTGTGGCAAAATTGCAGGAATTTACCTTATTTTGAGGCAAAATTGCAGAAATTTCCCTTATTTGGGGCAAAATTGCAGAAATTTCACTTATTTTCAGGTAAAAAGGCTGAAATATCCTTTATTTTGGGGCAAAAAGGAAGAAATTCCCCTTATTTTGGGGCAAAATTGCAGAAATTTTCTTTATTTTGGGGCAAAAGGGCTGAAATTCTTATTTTGAGGTAAAATGCTGAAATTCCCCATATTTTGGGGCAAAAGGCAAAACTTCTTTTTATTTTGGGGCAAAGAGGCACAAATTTCCCTTATTTTCGGGCAAAATTGCAGAAATTTCATTTATTTCAGGGCAAAAAGTCAGAAATTCCTTTTATTTTGGGGCAAAGAGCAGAAATTTCTTTTATTATGGTACAAAATTGAAGAAATTTTTCTTATTTTGAAACAAAAAGGCAGAAAATTCCCCTTATTTTGAGGCAAAAGGCAGAAATTATTCTCAATTTGAGGTAAAATGCAGAAATTCCCTTTATTTTGGGGCTAAAAACAGAAATTCCCTGTATTTTGAAGCAAAATTGCAGAAATTCTCATAATTTAGGGGCAAAAAGGCAGAAATTCTCCTTATTATGGGGCAAAAAGACAGAAAATCTCCTTTTTCGGGAGCAAACATTCAGAAATTCCTTTTATTTTGGGGCAAAATTGCAGAAATTTCCTTTACATTGGGGCAAAATTGTAGAAATTTCCCTTATTTTGGGGCAAAATTGCAGAAATTTCACGTATTTCAGGGAAAATAGGCAGAAATTTTTTTTGGGGTCAAAAAGGCAGAAATTTTTTTTAATTTGGTACAAAATTGCAGAAATTTTTCTTATTTTGGGGCAAAAAGTCAGAAATTCCCCATATTTTGGGGCAAAAAGGCAGAAATTCCCCTTTTTTTGAGGTAAAAAGGCTGAAATTCCCCTTATTTTGGGGCAAAAAGACAGAAATTTCGTTTATTTTGGGGAAAAGGCAGAAATTGCACTTATTTTGAGTCAAAAAGGTGGAAATTCCCCTTATTTTGGGGCAAAAATGAAGAAATTTGCTTTTTTATGGCAAAAAGGTATACATTCCCTTTATTTTCGGGCAAAAAGGCAGAAATTCTTTGTATTTTAAAGCAAAATTGCAGAAATTCCCCTAATTTTTGGGCAAAAAGGCAGAAATTTTTCTTATTTTGGGGTAAAACTGCAGAAATTTCACTTATTTTGCGGCAAAATGTCAGAAATTCCTTTTATTATTGGCAAAAAATGCAGAAAATCCCCTTATTTTAGGGCAAAATTGCAGAAATTTCCCTTATTTGGGGGCAAAAACAGAAATTCCCCTTATTTTGGGGCAAAATTGCAGAAATTTCCCTTATTATGGGAAAAAATTGCAGAAATTTCCTTTATTTTAGGGCAAAATTGCAGAAATTTCACTTATTTCAGAGAAAAAAAAGCAAAAATTTTTCTTATATTGGGGCAAAAAGGCAGAAATTCCCATTATTTTGGGGCAAAAAGGCAGAAATTCACCTTATTTTGGGGTAAAATTGCAGAAATTTCACATATTTCGGGGCAAAACGGCAGAAATTCCCCTTATTTTGGGGCAAAAAGGCAGAAATTTCCCTTATTTTGGGATAAAATTGCAGAAATTTTTTCTTATTTGGGGGCAAAAAGGCAGAAAATCCACTTAATTTCGGGTAAAAAGGCAGAAATTTCTCGTATTTTGGAGCAAAATTGCAGAAACTCCCCTAATTTTGGGGCAAAAAGGCAGAAATTCCCTTTATTTTGGGGCAAAAATAGAGAAATTCTTTTTATTTTGGGGCAAAAATCAGAAATTTCCTTTATTTTGGGGCAAAATTTTAGGAATTTCTTTTATATTGTTACAGACTTGCAGAAATTTTTCTTATTTTGTGGCAAAATGGCAGAAATTCCCCATATTTTGGTGCAAAAAGGCTGAAATTCCCCTTATTTTGAGGTAAAATCCTGAAATTAACCATATTTTGGGGCAAAAAGGCAGAAATTCCCCTCATTTGGGGGCAAAAAGGCACAAATTTCCCTTATTTTCGGGCATAATTGCAGGAATTTCATTTATTTCAGGGCAAAATTCAGAAATTCCTTTTATTTTGGGGCAAAAACAGAAATTTCTTTTATTTTGATACAAAATTGTAGAAATTTTCCTTATTTTGGAACAAAAAGGCAAAAATTACCCATATTTTTGGGAAAAAGGCAGAAATTCCCCTTATTTTGAGGTAAAAAGGCTGAAATTCCTGTTATTTTGGGGCAAAAAGGCATAAATTCCCTTTACTTTGTGGCAAAAAGGCAGAAATTCCCGTTAATTGGGGCAGAAAAGCAGAAATTTTCCTTATTTAAGGGCAATAGGGCAGAAATTCCCCTTATTTTGTGGCAAAAAGGCAGAAATTCCCCTTATTTGAAGGTAAAATGCTGAAATTCCCCTTATTTTCGGCAAAAAGGCAGAAATTCCTATTATTTTGGGGCAAAATTGCAGAAATTTCAATTATTTCTGGGCAAAAAGTCAGATATTTGCCTTATTTTGGGGCAAAAAGCAGAAATTCCCTTAATTTTGGGGCCAAAAACAGAAATTCCCCTTATTTTGGGGTAAAATTGCAGAAATTTCAAATATTTCAGGGCAAAAAGGCAGAAATTCCACTTTATTTCGGACAATAACGCAGAAATTCCCCGTATTTTAAAGCTAAATTTCAGAAATTCCCCTTATATTGGTGCAAAAATGGAGAAATTCCCTTTATTTTTGTGCAATAAGGCAGATTTCCCCGTATTTTGAAGCAAAATTGCACATATTTCCCTAATTTTGAAGGAAAATGCAGAAATTCACATTATTTTGGAACAAAAAGACAGAAATTCTCCTTATTTCAGGGCAAAAAGTCAGAAATTCCCCTTATTTTGGGGTAAAATTGCAGAAATTTTCTTTATTTTGGGGCAAAATTGCAGAAATTTCTCTTATTTTGGGGCAAAATTGCAGAAATTTCACTTATTTCAGGGAAAAAGTGCAGAAATTTCTCTTATTTTGGGGCAAAAAGGCAGAAATTTCTTTTATTTTGGTACAAAATTGCAAAACTTTTCTTTATTTTGGGGCAAAATTGCAGAAATTTCCCTTATTTTGGGGCAAAATTGCAGAAATTTCACTTATTTCACGGAAAAAGTGCAGAAATTTCTCTTATTTTGGGGCAAAAAGGCAGAAATTTCTTTTATTTTGGTACAAAATTGCAGAAATTTTCTTTATTTTGGGGCAAAAATGAAGAAATTCCCCATATTTTGGGGCAAAAAGGAAGAGATTTGCCTTATTATGAGGTAAAATGCTGAAATTCCCCTTATTTTGGGGCAAAAATACAGAAATTCCCTTCATTTTGTGGCAAAAAGGCAGAAATTTCCCTTATTTTGGGGCAAAATTGCAGAAATTTCACGTATTTCAGGGAAAATAGGCAGAAATTTTTTTGGGGGTCAAAAAGGCAGAAATTTTTTTTATTTTGGTACAAAATTGCAGAAATTTTTCTTATTTTGGGGCAAAAAGTCAGAAATTCCCCATATTTTGGGGCAAAAAGGCAGAAATTTCTTTTATTATGGTACAAAATTGAAGAAATTTTTCTTATTTTGAAACAAAAAGGCAGAAAATTCCCAGTATTTTGAGGCAAAAGGCAGAAATTATTCTCAATTTGAGGTAAAATTCAGAAATTCCCTTTATTTTGGGGCTAGAAAGCAGAAATTCCCCGTATTTTGAAGCAAAATTGCAGAAATTCTCATAATTTTCGGGCAAAAGGCAAAAAATTCTCCTTATTTTGGGGCAAAAAGACAGAAAATCTCCTTTTTTGGGAGCAAACAGTCAGAAATTTTCCTTATTTTGGGGCAAAATTGCAGAAATTTCCTTTACATTGGAGCAAAATTGCAGAAATTTCCATATTTTGGGGCAAAATTGCAGAAATTTCACTTATTTCAGGGAAAAAAGGCGAAAATTTTTTTTGGGGGGCAAAAAGGCAGAAATTTTTTTTATTTTGGTACAAAATTGCAGAAATTTTTCTTATTTTGGGGCAAAAAGTCAGAAATTCCTCATATTTTGGGGCAAAAAGGCAGAAATTCCCCTTATTTTGAGGTAAAAAGGCTGAAATTCCCCTTATTTTGGGGCAAAAAGACAGAAATTTCGTTTATTTTAGTGAAAAGGCAGAAATTGCACTTATTTTGAGTCAAAAAGGTGGAAAATCCCCTTATTTTGGGGCAAAAATGAAGAAATTTGCTTTTTTTATGGCAAAAAGGTATACATTCCCTTTCTTTTTGGGCAAAATGGCACAAATTCCCCGTATTTTGGAGCCACATTGCAGAAATTCCCCTAATTTTTGGGCAAAAAGGCAGAAATTCCCCTTATTTTGGGGTAAAACTGCAGAAATTTCACTTATTTTGCGGCAAAATGTCAGAAATACCTTTTATTTTTGGCAAAAAATGCAGAAAATCCCCTTATTTTAGGGCAAAATTGCAGAAATTTCCCTTATTTGGGGGCAAAAACAGAAATTACCCCTTATTTTGGGGCAAAATTGCAGAAATTTCCCTTATTATGGGAAAAAATTGCAGAAATTTCCTTTATTTTAGGGCAAAATTGCAGAAATTTCACTTATTTCAGAGAAAAAAAAGCAAAAATTTTTCTTATTTCGGGGCAAAACGGCAGAAATTCCCCTTATTTTGGGGTAAAAAGGCAGAAATTTCCCTTATTTTGGGGTAAAATTGAAGAAATTTTTTCTTATTTGAAGGCAAAAAGGCAGATAATCCACTTAATTTCGGGTATAAAGGCAGAAATTTCTCGTATTTTGGAGCTAAATTGCAGAAACTCCCCTAATTTGGGGCAAAAAGGCAGAAATTCCCTTTATTTTGGGGCAAGAATAGAGAAATTCTTTTTATTTTGGGGCAAAAATCAGAAATTTCCTTTATTTTGGGGCAAAATTTTAGAAATTTCTTTTATATTGTTACAGACTTGCAGAAATTTTTCTTATTTTGTGGCAAAATGGCAGAAATTCCCCATATTTTGGTGCAAAAAGGCTGAAATTCCCCTTATTTTGAGGTAAAATCCTGAAATTCCCCATATTTTGGGGCAAAAAGGCAGAAATTCCCCTCATTTGGGGGCAAAAAGGCACAAATTTCCCTTATTTTTGGGCATAATTGCAGGAATTTCATTTATTTCAGGGCAAAAAGTCAGAAATTCCTTTTATTTTGGGGCAAAAACAGAAATTTCTTTTATTTTGATACAAAATTGTAGAAATTTTCCTTATTTTGGAACAAAAAGGCAAAAATTACCCATATTTTGGGGAAAAAGGCAGAAATTCCCCTTATTTTGAGGTAAAAAGGCTGAAATTCCCGTTATTTTGGGGCAAAAAGGCAGAAATTCCCTTTACTTTGTGGCAAAAAGGCAGAAATTCCCGTTAATTGGGGCAGAAAAGCAGAAATTTTCCTTATTTAAGGGCAATAGGGCAGAAATTCCCCTTATTTTGTGGCAAAAAGGCAGAAATTCCCCTTATTTGAAGGTAAAATGCTGAAATTCCCCTTATTTTCGGCAAAAAGGCAGAAATTCCTATTATTTTGGGGCAAAATTGCAGAAATTTCAATTATTTCTGGGCAAAAAGTCAGATATTTGCCTTATTTTGGGGCAAAAAGCAGAAATTCCCTTAATTTTGGGGCCAAAAACAGAAATTCCCCTTATTTTGGGGTAAAATTGCAGAAATTTCAAATATTTCAGGGCAAAAAGGCAGAAATTCCACTTTATTTCGGACAATAACGCAGAAATTCCCCGTATTTTAAAGCTAAATTTCAGAAATTCCCCTTATATTGGTGCAAAAATGGAGAAATTCCCTTTATTTTTGTGCAATAAGGCAGATTTCCCCGTATTTTGAAGCAAAATTGCACATATTTCCCTAATTTTGAAGGAAAATGCAGAAATTCACATTATTTTGGAACAAAAAGACAGAAATTCTCCTTATTTCAGGGCAAAAAGTCAGAAATTCCCCTTCTTTTGGGGTAAAATTGCAGAAATTTTCTTTATTTTGGGGCAAAATTGCAGAAATTTCTCTTATTTTGGGGCAAAATTGCAGAAATTTCACTTATTTCAGGGAAAAAGTGCAGAAATTTCTCTTATTTTGGGGCAAAAAGGCAGAAATTTCTTTTATTTTGGTACAAAATTGCAGAAATTTTCTTTATTTTGGGGCAAAATTGCAGAAATTTCCCTTATTTTGGGGCAAAATTGCAGAAATTTCACTTATTTCAGGGAAAAAGTGCAGAAATTTCTCTTATTTTGGGGCAAAAAGGCAGAAATTTCTTTTATTTTGGTACAAAATTGCAGAAATTTTCTTTATTTTGGGGCAAAAATGAAGAAATTCCCCATATTTTGGGGCAAAAAGGCAGAGATTTGCCTTATTATGAGGTAAAATGCTGAAATTCGCCTTATTTTGGGGCAAAAATACAGAAATTCCCTTCATTTTGTGGCAAAAAGGCAGAAATTTCCCTTATTTTGGGGCAAAATTGCAGAAATTTCACTTATTTCAGGGCAAAATTCAAAAATTCCTTTTATTTTGGGGCAAAAAGACAGAAATTCCGTTCATTTTTAGGTAAAAAGGCAGAAATTTCACTTATTTTGAGGGAAGAAGGCAGAAATTCCTCTTATTTTGGGGCAAAAATGACGAAATTTCACTTTTTTGTGGCAAAAGGTATACATTCCCCTTATTTTCGGGCAAAAAAGCAGAAATTCCCCCTATTTTGGAGCAGAATTGAAGAAAATCCCCTAATTGTGGGGCAAAAAGGCAGAAATTCCCTATATGTTGGGGCAAAAAGACAGAAATTCTCCTTGTTTTGGGGCAAAACTCAGAAATTCCACTTATTTTGGGGCAAAATTCCAGAAATTTCCCTTATTTTGGGGCAAAATTGCAGAAATTTCACTTATTTCAGGTAAAAATGGCAGAAATTTTTCTTATTTTGGGGCAAAAAGGCAGAAATTCCTAATATTTTGTGGCAAAAATGCAGAAATTCCCCTTATTTTGAGGTAAAAAGGCTGAAATTCCCCTTATTTTGGGGCAAAAAGGCAGAAATTTCCCTTATTTTGGGGCAAAATTGCAAACATTTAACTTATTTCAGGGTAATAAGTCAGAAATTTTCCTTATTTTGGAGCAAAAAACACAGAAATTCCCTTTGTTTTGGAAGGAAAATACAGAAATTCCACTTCTTTAGAGGCAAAAGGGCAGAAATTCCCCTTATTTTGAAGCAAAAATGAAGAAATTCCCCTAATTGTTGGGCAAAAAGGCAGAAATTCCCTATATGTTGGGGCAAAAAGACAGAAATTCTCCTTATTTTGGGACAAAACTCAGAAATTCCACTTATTTTGGGGCAAAATTGCAGGAATTTACCTTATTTTGAGGCAAAATTGCAGAAATTTCCCTTATTTGGGGCAAAAAATCAGAAATTTCACTTATTTTCAGGTAAAAAGGCTGAAATATTTTTTATTTTGGGGCAAAAAGGAATTCCCCTTATTTTGGGGCAAAATTGCAGAAATTTTCCTTATTTTGGGGCAAAAAGGCTGAAATTCTTATTTTGAGGTAAAATGCTGAAATTCCCCATATTTTGGGGCAAAAGGCAAAACTTCTTCTTATTTTGGGGCAAAGAGGCACAAATTTCCCTTATTTTCGGGCAAAATTGCAGAAATTTCATTTATTTCAGGGCAAAAAGTCAGAAATTCCTTTTATTTTGGGGCAAAGAGCAGAAATTTATTTTGGTACAAAATTGAAGAAATTTATCTTATTTTGAAACAAAAAGGCAGAAAATTCCCCTTATTTTGAGGCAAAAGGCAGAAATTATTCTCAATTTGAGGTAAAATGCAGAAATTCCCTTTATTTTGGGGCTAAAAGGCAGAAATTCCCTGTATTTTGAAGCAAAATTGCAGAAATTCTCTTAATTTTCAGGCAAAAAGGCAGAAATTCTCCTTATTTTGGGGCAAAAAGACAGAAAATCTTTTTTTTCGGGAGCAAACAGTCAGAAATTCCCCTTATTTTGGGGCAAAATTGCAGAAATTTCCTTTACATTGGGGCAAAATTGCAGAAATTTCCCTTATTTTGGGGCAAAATTGCAGAAATTTCAGGTATTTGAGAAAAAAAAGGCAGAAATTTTTTTGGGGGGGCAAAAAGGCAGAAATTTTTTTTATTTTGGTACAAAATTGCAGAAATTTTTCTTATTTTGGGGCAAAAAGTCAGAAATTCCCCATATTTTGGGGCAAAAATGCAGAAATTCCCCTTATTTTGAGGTAATAAGGCTGAAATTCCCCTTATTTTGGGGCAAAAAGACAGAAATTTCGTTTATTTTGGGGAAAAGGCAGAAATTGCACTTATTTTGAGTCAAAAAGGTGGAAAATCCCCTTATTTTGGGGCAAAAATGAAGAAATTTGCTTTTTTATGGCAAAAAGGTATACATTCCCTTTATTTTCTGGCAAAAAGGCAGAAATTTTTTGTATTTTGGAGCAAAATTGCAGAAATTCCCCTAATTTTTGGGCAAAAAGGCAGAAATTTTCCTTATTTTGGGGTAAAACTGCAGAAATTTCACTTATTTTGCGGCAAAATGTCAGAAATTCTCCTTATTTTTGGCAAAAAATGCAGAAAATCCCCTTATTTTAGGGCAAAATTGCAGAAATTTCCCTTATTTGGGGACAAAAACAGAAATTCCCCTTATTTTGGGGCAAAATTGCAGAAATTTCCCTTATTATGGGGAAAAATTGCAGAAATTTCCCTTATTTTAGGGCAAAATTGCAGAAATTTTACTTATTTCAGAGAAAAAAAGCAAAAATTTTTCTTATTTTTGGGCAAAAAGGCAGAAATTCCCATTATTTTGGGGCAAAAAGGCAGAAATTCACCTAATTTTGGGGTAAAATTGCAGAAAATTCACATATTTCAGGGCAAAACGGCAGAAATTCCCCTTATTTTGGGGCAAAAAGGCAGAAATTTCCCTTATTTTGGGATAAAATTGCAGAAATTTCCCTTATTTGGAGGCAAAAAGGCAGAAAATCCACTTAATTTCGGGTAAAAAGGCAGAAATTTCTCGTATTTTGGAGCAAAATTGCAGAAACTCCCCTAATTTTGGGGCTAAAAGGCAGAATTTCCCTTTATTTTGGGGCAAAAATAGAGAAATTCTTTTTATTTTGGGGCAAAAATCAGAAATTTCCTTTATTTTGGGGCAAAATTTTAGAAATTTCTTTTATATTGTTACAGACTTGCAGAAATTTTTCTTATTTTGTGGCAAAATGGCAGAAATTCCCCATATTTTGGTGCAAAAAGGCTGAAATTCCCCTTATTTTGAGGTAAAATCCTGAAATTCCCCATATTTTGGGGCAAAAAGGCAGAAATTCCCCTCATTTGGGGGCAAAAAGGCACAAATTTCCCTTATTTTCGGGCATAATTGCAGGAATTTCATTTATTTCAGGGCAAAAAGTCAGAAATTCCTTTTATTTTCGAGCAAAAACAGAAATTTCTTTTATTTTGATACAAAATTGTAGAAATTTTCCTTATTTTGGAACAAAAAGGCAAAAATTACCCATATTTTGGGGAAAAAGGCAGAAATTCCCCTTATTTTGAGGTTAAAAGGCTGAAATTCCCGTTATTTTGGGGCAAAAAGGCAGAAATTCCCTTTACTTTGTGGCAAAAAGGCAGAAATTCCCGTTAATTGGGGCAGAAAAGCGAAATTTTCCTTATTTAAGGGCAATAGGGCAGAAATTCCCCTTATTTTGTGGCAAAAAGGCAGAAATTCCCCTTATTTGAAGGTAAAATGCTGAAATTCCCCTTATTTTCGGCAAAAAGGCAGAAATTCCTATTATTTTGGGGCAAAATTGCAGAAATTTCAATTATTTCTGGGCAAAAAGTCAGATATTTGCCTTATTTTGGGGCAAAAAGCAGAAATTCCCTTAATTTTGGGGCCAAAAACAGAAATTCCCCTTATTTTGGGGTAAAATTGCAGAAATTTCAAATATTTCAGGGCAAAAAGGCAGAAATTCCACTTTATTTCGGACAATAACGCAGAAATTCCCCGTATTTTAAAGCTAAATTTCAGAAATTTTCCTTATATTGGTGCAAAAATGGAGAAATTCCCTTTATTTTTGTGCAATAAGGCAGATTTCCCCGTATTTTGAAGCAAAATTGCACATATTTCCCTAATTTTGAAGGAAAATGCAAGAATTCACATTATTTTGGAACAAAAAGACAGAAATTCTCCTTATTTCAGGGCAAAAAGTCAGAAATTCCCCTTATTTTGGGGTAAAATTGCAGAAATTTTCTTTATTTTGTGGCAAAAATACAGAAATTCCCTTTATTTTGTGGCAAAAAGGCAGAAATTTCCCTTATTTTGGGGCAAAATTGCAGAAATTTCACTTATTTCAGGGAAAAAGTGCAGAAATTTCTCTTATTTTGGGGCAAAAAGGCAGAAATTTCTTTTATTTTGGTACAAAATTGCAGAAATTTTCTTTATTTTGGGGCAAAAATGAAGAAATTCCCCATATTTTGGGGCAAAAAGGCAGAGATTCGCCTTATTATGAGGTAAAATGCTGAAATTCGCCTTATTTTGGGGCAAAAATACAGAAATTCCCTTTATTTTGTGGCAAAAAGGCAGAAATTTCCCTTATTTTGGGGCAAAATTGCAGAAATTTCACTTATTTCAGGGCAAAATTCAAAAATTCCTTTTATTTTTGGGCAAAAAGACAGAAATTTTGTTTATTTTTGGGTAAAAAGGCAGAAATTTCACTTATTGTGAGGTAAGAAGGCAGAAATTCCTCTTATTTTGGGGCAAAAATGAAGAAATTTCCCTTTTTTGTGGCAAAAGGTATATATTCTCCTTATTTTCGGGCAAAAAAGCAGAAATATCCCGTTTTTTGGAGCACAATTGCAGAAAATCCCCTAATTGTGGGGCAAAAAGGCAGAAATTCCCTATATGTTAGAGCAAAAAGACAGAAATTCTCCTTATTTTGGGGAAAAACTCAGAAATTCCACTTATTTTGGGGCAAATTCCAGAAATTTCCCTTATTTTGGGGCAAATTTGCAGAAATTTCACTTATTATGGGGCAAAATTGCAGAAATTTCACTTATTTCAGATAAAAAAAAAGGCAGAAATTTTTCTTATTTTGGGGCAAAAAGGCAGAAATTCCTAATATTTTGTGGCAAAAATGCAGAAATTCCCCTTATTTTGAGGTAAAAATGCTGAAATTCCCCTTATTTGGGGGCAAAAAGGCAGAAATTTCCCTTATTTTGGGGCAAAATTGCAGAAATTTCACTTATTTCAGGGCAAAATTCAAAAATTCCTTTTATTTTGGGGCTAAAAGTCAGAAATTCCGTTTATTTTTGGGTAAAAAGGCAGAAATTTCACTTATTTTGAGGTAAGAAGGCAGAAATTCCTCTTATTTTGGGGCAAAAATGAAGAAATTTCCCTTTTATGTGGCAAAAGGTATATATTCCCCTTATTTTCGGGCAAAAAAGCAGAAATTCCCCCTATTTTGGAGCAGAATTGCAGAAAATCCCCTAATTGTGGGGCAAAAAGGCAGAAATTCCCTATATGTTGGGGCAAAAAGACAGAAATTCTCCTTATTTTGGGGCAAAACTCAGATATTCCACTTATTTTGGGGCAAAATTGCAGAAATTTCCCTTATTTTGGGGCAAAATTGCAGAAATTTTACTTATTTTGGGGCAAAATTGCAGAAATTTCACTTATTTCAGGTAAAAATGGCAGAAATTTTTCTTATTTTGGGGCAAAAAGGCAGAAATTCCTAATATTTTGTGGCAAAAATGCAGAAATTCCACTTATTTTGAGGTAAAAAGGCTGAAATTCCCCTTATTTGGGGGCAAAAAGGCAGAAATTTCCCTTATTTTGGGGCAAAATTGCAAACATTTCACTAATTTCAGGGTAATAAGTCAGAAATTTTCCTTATTTTGGGGCAAAAAACACAGAAATTCCCTTTGTTTTGGAAGGAAAATACAGAAATTCCACTTCTTTAGAGGCAAAAAGGCAGAAATTCCCCTTATTTTGAAGCAAAAATGAAGAAATTCCCCTAATTGTTGGGCAAAAAGGCAGAAATTCCCTATATGTTGGGGCAAAAAGACAGAAATTCTCCTTATTTTGGGACAAAACTCAGAAATTCCACTTATTTTGGGGCAAAATTGCAGGAATTTACCTTATTTTGAGGCAAAATTGCAGAAATTTCCCTTATTTGGGGCAAAATTGCAGAAATTTCACTTATTTTCAGGTAAAAAGGCTGAAATATCCTTTATTTTGGGGCAAAAAGGAAGAAATTCCCCTTATTTTGGGGCAAAATTGCAGAAATTTTCCTTATTTTGGGGCAAAAAGGCTGAAATTCTTATTTTGAGGTAAAATGCTGAAATTCCCCATATTTTGGGGCAAAAGGCAAAACTTCTTTTTATTTTGGGGCAAAGAGGCACAAATTTCCCTTATTTTCGGGCAAAATTGCAGAAATTTCATTTATTTCAGGGCAAAAAGTCAGAAATTCCTTTTATTTTGGGGCAAAGAGCAGAAATTTCTTTTATTATGGTACAAAATTGAAGAAATTTATCTTATTTTGAAACAAAAAGGCAGAAAATTCCCCTTATTTTGAGGCAAAAGGCAGAAATTATTCTCAATTTGAGGTAAAATGCAGAAATTCCCTTTATTTTGGGGCTAAAAAACAGAAATTCCCTGTATTTTGAAGCAAAATTGCAGAAATTCTCATAATTTTTGGGCAAAAAGGCAGAAATTCTCCTTATTATGGGGCAAAAAGACAGAAAATCTCCTTTTTCGGGAGCAAACAGTCACAAATTCCCCTAATTTTGGGGCAAAATTGCTGAAATTTCCTTTACATTGGGGCAAAATTGTAGAAATTTCCCTTATTTTGGGGCAAAATTGCAGAAATTTCACGTATTTCAGGGAAAATAGGCAGAAATTTTTTGGGGGGGCAAAAAGGCAGAAATTTTTTTTATTTTGGTACAAAATTGCAGAAATTTTTCTTATTTTGGGGCAAAAAGTCAGAAATTCCCTATATTTTGGGGCAAAAAGGCAGAAATTCCCCTTATTTTGAGGTAAAAAGGCTGAAATTCCCCTTATTTTGGGTAAAAAGACAGAAATTTCGTTTATTTTGGGGAAAAGGCAGAAATTGCACTTATTTTGAGTCAAAAAGGTGGAAATTCCCCTTATTTTGGGGCAAAAATGAAGAAATTTGCTTTTTTATGGCAAAAAGGTATACATTCCCTTTATTTTCGGGCAAAAAGGCAGAAATTCTTTGTATTTTGGAGCAAAATTGCAGAAATTCCCCTAATTTTTGTGCAAAAAGGCAGAAATTTTCCTTATTTTGGGGTAAAACTGCAGAAATTTCACTTATTTTGCGGCAAAATGTCAGAAATTCCTTTTATTTTTGGCAAAAAATGCAGAAAATCCCCTTATTTTAGGGCAAAATTGCAGAAATTTCCCTTATTTGGGGGCAAAAACAGAAATTCCCCTTATTTTGGGGCAAAATTGCAGAAATTTCCCTTATTATGGGAAAAAATTGCAGAAATTTCCGTTATTTTAGGGCAAAATTGCAGAAATTTCACTTATTTCAGAGAAAAAAAAGCAAAAATTTTTCTTATATTGGGGCAAAAAGGCAGAAATTCCCATTATTTTGGGGCAAAAAGGCAGAAATTCACCTTATTTTGGGGTAAAATTGCAGAAATTTCACATATTTCGGGGCAAAATGGCAGAAATTCCCCTTATTTTGGGGCAAAAAGGCAGAAATTTCCCTTATTTTGGGATAAAATTGCAGAAATTTTTTCTTATTTCGGGGCAAAAAGGCAGAAAATCCACTTAATTTCGGGTAAAAAGGCAGAAATTTCTCGTATTTTGGAGCAAAATTGCAGAAACTCCCCTAATTTTGGGGCTAAAAGGCAGAATTTCCCTTTATTTTGGGGCAAAAATAGAGAAATTCTTTTTATTTTGGGGCAAAAATCAGAAATTTCCTTTATTTTGGGGCAAAATTTTAGAAATTTCTTTTATATTGTTACAGACTTGCAGAAATTTTTCTTATTTTGTGGCAAAAAGGCAGAAATTCCCCATATTTTGGTGCAAAAAGGCTGAAATTCCCCTTATTTTGAGGTAAAATCCTGAAATTCCCCATATTTTGGGGCAAAAAGGCAGAAATTCCCCTCATTTGGGGGCAAAAAGGCACAAATTTCCCTTATTTTCGGGCATAATTGCAGGAATTTCATTTATTTCAGGGCAAAAAGTCAGAAATTCCTTTTATTTTGGGGCAAAAACAGAAATTTCTTTTATTTTGATACAAAATTGTAGAAATTTTCCTTATTTTGGAACAAAAAGGCAAAAATTACCCATATTTTGGGGAAAAAGGCAGAAATTCCCCTTATTTTGAGGTAAAAAGGCTGAAATTCCCGTTATTTTGGGGCAAAAAGGCAGAAATTCCCTTTACTTTGTGGCAAAAAGGCAGAAATTCCCGTTAATTGGGGCAGAAAAGCAGAAATTTTCCTTATTTAAGGGCAATAGGGCAGAAATTCCCCTTATTTTGTGGCAAAAAGGCAGAAATTCCCCTTATTTGAAGGTAAAATGCTGAAATTCCCCTTATTTTCGGCAAAAAGGCAGAAATTCCTATTATTTTGGGGCAAAATTGCAGAAATTTCAATTATTTCTGGGCAAAAAGTCAGATATTTGCCTTATTTTGGGGCAAAAAGCAGAAATTCCCTTAATTTTGGGGCCAAAAACAGAAATTCCCCTTATTTTGGGGTAAAATTGCAGTAATTTCAAATATTTCAGGGCAAAAAGGCAGAAATTCAACTTTATTTCGGACAATAACGCAGAAATTCCCCATATTTTAAAGCTAAATTTCAGAAATTCCCCTTATATTGGTGCAAAAATGGAGAAATTCCCTTTATTTTTGTGCAATAAGGCAGATTTCCCCGTATTTTGAAGCAAAATTGCACATATTTCCCTAATTTTGAAGGAAAATGCAGAAATTCACATTATTTTGGAACAAAAAGACAGAAATTCTCCTTATTTCAGGGCAAAAAGTCAGAAATTCCCCTTCTTTTGGGGTAAAATTGCAGAAATTTTCTTTATTTTGGGGCAAAATTGCAGAAATTTCTCTTATTTTGGGGCAAAATTGCAGAAATTTCACTTATTTCAGGGAAAAAGTGCAGAAATTTCTCTTATTTTGGGGCAAAAATGCAGAAATTTCTTTTATTTTGGTACAAAATTGCAGAAATTTTCTTTATTTTGGGGCAAAATTGCAGAAATTTCCCTTATTTTGGGGCAAAATTGCAGAAATTTCACTTATTTCAGGGAAAAAGTGCAGAAATTTCTCTTATTTTGGGGCAAAAATGCAGAAATTTCTTTTATTTTGGTACAAAATTGCAGAAATTTTCTTTATTTTGGGGCAAAAATGAAGAAATTCCCCATATTTTGGGGCAAAAAGGCAGAGATTTGCCTTATTATGAGGTAAAATGCTGAAATTCCCCTTATTTTGGGGCAAAAATACAGAAATTCCCTTCATTTTGTGGCAAAAAGGCAGAAATTTCCCTTATTTTGGGGCAAAATTGCAGAAATTTCCCTTATTTTGGGGCAAAATTGCAGAAATTTTACATATTTTGGGGCAAAATTGCAGAAATTTTACTTATTTTGGGGCACAATTGCAGAAATTTCACTTATTTCAGGTAAAAATGGCAAAAATTTTTCTTATTTTGGGGCAAAAAGCAGAAATTCCTAATATTTTGTGGCAAAAATGCAGAAATTTCCCTTATTTTGAGGTAAAAAAGCTGAAATTTTCCTTATTTTGGGGCAAAAAGGCAGAAATTTCCCTTATTTTGGGGCAAAATTGCAAACATTTAACTTATTTCAGGGTAATAAGTCAGAAATTTTCCTTATTTTGGGGCAAAAAACACAGAAATTCCCTTTGTTTTGGAAGGAAAATACAGAAATTCCACTTCTTTAGAGGCAAAAAGGCAGAAATTCCCCTTATTTTGAAGCAAAAATGAAGAAATTCCCCTAATTGTTGGGCAAAAAGGCCGAAATTCCCTATATGTTGGGGCAAAAAGACAGAAATTCTCCTTATTTTGGGACAAAACTCAGAAATTCCACTTATTTTGGGGCAAAATTGCAGGAATTTACCTTATTTTGAGGCAAAATTGCAGAAATTTCCCTTATTTGGGGCAAAATTGCAGAAATTTCACTTATTTTCAGGTAAAAAGGCTGAAATATCCTTTATTTTGGGGCAAAAAGGAAGAAATTCCCCTTATTTTGGGGCAAAATTGCAGAAATTTTCCTTATTTTGGGGTAAAAAGGCTGAAATTCTTATTTTGAGGTAAAATGCTGAAATTCCCCATATTTTGGGGCAAAAGGCAAAACTTCTTCTTATTTTGGGGCAAAGAGGCACAAATTTCCCTTATTTTCGGGCAAAATTGCAGAAATTTCATTTATTTCAGGGCAAAAAGTCAGAAATTCCTTTTATTTTGGGGCAAAGAGCAGAAATTTCTTTTATTATGGTACAAAATTGAAGAAATTTTTATTTTGAAACAAAAAGGCAGAAAATTCCCCTTATTTTGAGGCAAAAGGCAGAAATTATTCTCAATTTGAGGTAAAATGCAGAAATTCCCTTTATTTTGGGGCTAAAAGGCAGAAATTCCCTGTATTTTGAAGCAAAATTGCAAAAATTCTCTTAATTTTCGGGCAAAAAGGCAGAAATTCTCCTTATTTTGGAGCAAAAAGACAGAAAATCTCCTTTTTTGGGAGCAAACAGTCAGAAATTCCCCTTATTTTGGGGCAAAATTGCAGAAATTTCCTTTACATTGGGGCAAAATTGCAGAAATTTCCCTTATTTTGGGGCAAAATTGCAGAAATTTCAGGTATTTGAGAAAAAAAGGCAGAAATTTTTTGGGGGGGCAAAAAGGCAGAAATTTTTTTTATTTTGGTACAAAATTGCAGAAATTTTTTTTATTTTGGGGCAAAAAGTCAGAAATTCCCCATATTTTGGGGCAAAAATGCAGAAATTCCCCTTATTTTGAGGTAATAAGGCTGAAATTCCCCTTATTTTGGGGCAAAAAGGCAGAAATTTCGTTTATTTTGGGGAAAAGGCAGAAATTGCACTTATTTTGAGTCAAAAAGGTGGAAAATCCCCTTATTTTGGGGCAAAAATGAAGAAATTTGCTTTTTTATGGCAAAAAGGTATACATTCCCTTTATTTTCGGGCAAAAAGGCAGAAATTCTTTGTATTTTGGAGCAAAATTGCAGAAATTCCCCTAATTTTTGGGCAAAAAGGCAGAAATTTTCCTTATTTTGGGGTAAAACTGCAGAAATTTCACTTATTTTGCGGCAAAATGTCAGAAATTCCCCTTATTTTTGGCAAAAAATGCAGAAAATCCCCTTATTTTAGGGCAAAATTGCAGAAATTTCCTTTATTTGGGGACAAAAACAGAAATTCCCCTTATTTTGGGGCAAAATTGCAGAAATTTCCCTTATTATGGGGAAAAATTGCAGAAATTTCCCTTATTTTAGGGCAAAATTGCAGAAATTTCACTTATTTCAGAGAAAAATAGTAAAAATTTTTCTTATTTTGGGGCAAAAAGGCAGAAATTCCCATTATTTTGGGGCAAAAAGGCAGAAATTCACCTTATTTTGGGGTAAAATTGCAGAAATTTCACATATTTCAGGGCAAAACGGCAGAAATTCCCCTTATTTTGGGGCAAAAAGGCAGAAATATCCCTTATTTTGGGATAAAATTGCAGAAATTTCCCTTATTTGGAGGCAAAAAGGCAGAAAATCCACTTAATTTCGGGTAAAAAGACAGAAATTTCTCGTATTTTGGAGCAAAATTGCAGAAACTCCTTTAATTTTGGGGCTAAAAGGCAGAATTTCCCTTTATTTTGTGGCAAAAATAGAGAAATTCTTTTTATTTTGGGGCAAAAATCAGAAATTTCCTTTATTTTGGGGCAAAATTTTAGAAATTTCTTTTATATTGTTACAGACTTGCAGAAATTTTTCTTATTTTGTGGCAAAAAGGCAGAAATTCCCCATATTTTGGTGCAAAAAGGCTGAAATTCCCCTTATTTTGAGGTAAAATCCTGAAATTCCCCATATTTTGGGGCAAAAAGGCAGAAATTCCCCTCATTTGGGGGCAAAAAGGCACAAATTTCCCTTATTTTCGGGCATAATTGCAGGAATTTCATTTATTTCAGGGCAAAAAGTCAGAAATTCCTTTTATTTTGGGGCAAAAACAGAAATTTCTTTTATTTTGATACAAAATTGTAGAAATTTTCCTTATTTTGGAACAAAAAGGCAAAAATTACCCATATTTTGGGGAAAAAGGCAGAAATTCCCCTTATTTTGAGGTAAAAAGGCTGAAATTCCCGTTATTTTGGGGCAAAAAGGCAGAAATTCCCTTTACTTTGTGGCAAAAAGGCAGAAATTCCCGTTAATTGGGGCAGAAAAGCAGAAATTTTCCTTATTTAAGGGCAATAGGGCAGAAATTCCCCTTATTTTGTGGCAAAAAGGCAGAAATTCCCCTTATTTGAAGGTAAAATGCTGAAATTCCCCTTATTTTCGGCAAAAAGGCAGAAATTCCTATTATTTTGGGGCAAAATTGCAGAAATTTCAATTATTTCTGGGCAAAAAGTCAGATATTTGCCTTATTTTGGGGCAAAAAGCAGAAATTCCCTTAATTTTGGGGCCAAAAACAGAAATTCCCCTTATTTTGGGGTAAAATTGCAGTAATTTCAAATATTTCAGGGCAAAAAGGCAGAAATTCAACTTTATTTCGGACAATAACGCAGAAATTCCCCATATTTTAAAGCTAAATTTCAGAAATTCCCCTTATATTGGTGCAAAAATGGAGAAATTCCCTTTATTTTTGTGCAATAAGGCAGATTTCCCCGTATTTTGAAGCAAAATTGCACATATTTCCCTAATTTTGAAGGAAAATGCAGAAATTCACATTATTTTGGAACAAAAAGACAGAAATTCTCCTTATTTCAGGGCAAAAAGTCAGAAATTCCCCTTCTTTTGGGGTAAAATTGCAGAAATTTTCTTTATTTTGGGGCAAAATTGCAGAAATTTCTCTTATTTTGGGGCAAAATTGCAGAAATTTCACTTATTTCAGGGAAAAAGTGCAGAAATTTCTCTTATTTTGGGGCAAAAATGCAGAAATTTCTTTTATTTTGGTACAAAATTGCAGAAATTTTCTTTATTTTGGGGCAAAATTGCAGAAATTTCCCTTATTTTGGGGCAAAATTGCAGAAATTTCACTTATTTCAGGGAAAAAGTGCAGAAATTTCTCTTATTTTGGGGCAAAAATGCAGAAATTTCTTTTATTTTGGTACAAAATTGCAGAAATTTTCTTTATTTTGGGGCAAAAATGAAGAAATTCCCCATATTTTGGGGCAAAAAGGCAGAGATTTGCCTTATTATGAGGTAAAATGCTGAAATTCCCCTTATTTTGGGGCAAAAATACAGAAATTCCCTTCATTTTGTGGCAAAAAGGCAGAAATTTCCCTTATTTTGGGGCAAAATTGCAGAAATTTCCCTTATTTTGGGGCAAAATTGCAGAAATTTTACATATTTTGGGGCAAAATTGCAGAAATTTTACTTATTTTGGGGCACAATTGCAGAAATTTCACTTATTTCAGGTAAAAATGGCAAAAATTTTTCTTATTTTGGGGCAAAAAGGCAGAAATTCCTAATATTTTGTGGCAAAAATGCAGAAATTTCCCTTATTTTGAGGTAAAAAAGCTGAAATTTTCCTTATTTTGGGGCAAAAAGGCAGAAATTTCCCTTATTTTGGGGCAAAATTGCAAACATTTAACTTATTTCAGGGTAATAAGTCAGAAATTTTCCTTATTTTGGGGCAAAAAACACAGAAATTCCCTTTGTTTTGGAAGGAAAATACAGAAATTCCACTTCTTTAGAGGCAAAAAGGCAGAAATTCCCCTTATTTTGAAGCAAAAATGAAGAAATTCCCCTAATTGTTGGGCAAAAAGGCCGAAATTCCCTATATGTTGGGGCAAAAAGACAGAAATTCTCCTTATTTTGGGACAAAACTCAGAAATTCCACTTATTTTGGGGCAAAATTGCAGGAATTTACCTTATTTTGAGGCAAAATTGCAGAAATTTCCCTTATTTGGGGCAAAATTGCAGAAATTTCACTTATTTTCAGGTAAAAAGGCTGAAATATCCTTTATTTTGGGGCAAAAAGGAAGAAATTCCCCTTATTTTGGGGCAAAATTGCAGAAATTTTCCTTATTTTGGGGTAAAAAGGCTGAAATTCTTATTTTGAGGTAAAATGCTGAAATTCCCCATATTTTGGGGCAAAAGGCAAAACTTCTTTTTATTTTGGGGCAAAGAGGCACAAATTTCCCTTATTTTCGGGCAAAATTGCAGAAATTTCATTTATTTCAGGGCAAAAAGTCAGAAATTCCTTTTATTTTGGGGCAAAGAGCAGAAATTTCTTTTATTATGGTACAAAATTGAAGAAATTTTTATTTTGAAACAAAAAGGCAGAAAATTCCCCTTATTTTGAGGCAAAAGGCAGAAATTATTCTCAATTTGAGGTAAAATGCAGAAATTCCCTTTATTTTGGGGCTAAAAGGCAGAAATTCCCTGTATTTTGAAGCAAAATTGCAAAAATTCTCTTAATTTTCGGGCAAAAAGGCAGAAATTCTCCTTATTTTGGAGCAAAAAGACAGAAAATCTCCTTTTTCGGGAGCAAACAGTCAGAAATTCCCCTTATTTTGGGGCAAAATTGCAGAAATTTCCTTTACATTGGGGCAAAATTGCAGAAATTTCCCTTATTTTGGGGCAAAATTGCAGAAATTTCAGGTATTTGAGAAAAAAAGGCAGAAATTTTTTGGGGGGGCAAAAAGGCAGAAATTTTTTTTATTTTGGTACAAAATTGCAGAAATTTTTTTTATTTTGGGGCAAAAAGTCAGAAATTCCCCATATTTTGGGGCAAAAATGCAGAAATTCCCCTTATTTTGAGGTAATAAGGCTGAAATTCCCCTTATTTTGGGGCAAAAAGGCAGAAATTTCGTTTATTTTGGGGAAAAGGCAGAAATTGCACTTATTTTGAGTCAAAAAGGTGGAAAATCCCCTTATTTTGGGGCAAAAATGAAGAAATTTGCTTTTTTATGGCAAAAAGGTATACATTCCCTTTATTTTCGGGCAAAAAGGCAGAAATTCTTTGTATTTTGGAGCAAAATTGCAGAAATTCCCCTAATTTTTGGGCAAAAAGGCAGAAATTTTCCTTATTTTGGGGTAAAACTGCAGAAATTTCACTTATTTTGCGGCAAAATGTCAGAAATTCCCCTTATTTTTGGCAAAAAATGCAGAAAATCCCCTTATTTTAGGGCAAAATTGCAGAAATTTCCTTTATTTGGGGACAAAAACAGAAATTCCCCTTATTTTGGGGCAAAATTGCAGAAATTTCCCTTATTATGGGGAAAAATTGCAGAAATTTCCCTTATTTTAGGGCAAAATTGCAGAAATTTCACTTATTTCAGAGAAAAATAGTAAAAATTTTTCTTATTTTGGGGCAAAAAGGCAGAAATTCCCATTATTTTGGGGCAAAAAGGCAGAAATTCACCTTATTTTGGGGTAAAATTGCAGAAATTTCACATATTTCAGGGCAAAACGGCAGAAATTCCCCTTATTTTGGGGCAAAAAGGCAGAAATATCCCTTATTTTGGGATAAAATTGCAGAAATTTCCCTTATTTGGAGGCAAAAAGGCAGAAAATCCACTTAATTTCGGGTAAAAAGACAGAAATTTCTCGTATTTTGGAGCAAAATTGCAGAAACTCCTTTAATTTTGGGGCTAAAAGGCAGAATTTCCCTTTATTTTGGGGCAAAAATAGAGAAATTCTTTTTATTTTGGGGCAAAAATCAGAAATTTCCTTTATTTGGGGGCAAAATTTTAGAAATTTCTTTTATATTGTTACAGACTTGCAGAAATTTTTCTTATTTTGTGGCAAAAAGGCAGAAATTCCCCATATTTTGGTGCAAAAAGGCTGAAATTCCCCTTATTTTGAGGTAAAATCCTGAAATTCCCCATATTTTGGGGCAAAAAGGCAGAAATTCCCCTCATTTGGGGGCAAAAAGGCACAAATTTCCCTTATTTTCGGGCATAATTGCAGGAATTTCATTTATTTCAGGGCAAAAAGTCAGAAATTCCTTTTATTTTCGGGCAAAAACAGAAATTTCTTTTATTTTGATACAAAATTGTAGAAATTTTCCTTATTTTGGAACAAAAAGGCAAAAATTACACATATTTTGGGGAAAAAGGCAGAAATTCCCCTTATTTTGAGGTAAAAAGGCTGAAATTCCCGTTATTTTGGGGCAAAAAGGCAGAAATTCCCTTTACTTTGTGGCAAAAAGGCAGAAATTCCCGTTAATTGGGGCAGAAAAGCGAAATTTTCCTTATTTAAGGGCAATAGGGCAGAAATTCCCCTTATTTTGTGGCAAAAAGGCAGAAATTCCCCTTATTTGAAAGTAAAATGCTGAAATTCCCCTTATTTTCGGCAAAAAGGCAGAAATTCCTATTATTTTGGGGCAAAATTGCAGAAATTTCAATTATTTCTGGGCAAAAAGTCAGATATTTGCCTTATTTTGGGGCAAAAAGCAGAAATTCCCTTAATTTTGGGGCCAAAAACAGAAATTCCCCTTATTTTGGGGTAAAATTGCAGAAATTTCAAATATTTCAGGGCAAAAAGGCAGAAATTCCACTTTATTTCGGACAATAACGCAGAAATTCCCCGTATTTTAAAGCTAAATTTCAGAAATTCCCCTTATATTGGTGCAAAAATGGAGAAATTCCCTTTATTTTTGTGCAATAAGGCAGATTTCCCCGTATTTTGAAGCAAAATTGCACATATTTCCCTAATTTTGAAGGAAAATGCAGAAATTCACATTATTTTGGAACAAAAAGACAGAAATTCTCCTTATTTCAGGGCAAAAAGTCAGAAATTCCTTTTATTTTGGGGTAAAATTGCAGAAATTTTCTTTATTTTGGGGCAAAATTGCAGAAATTTCCCTTATTTTGGGGCAAAATTGCAGAAATTTCACTTATTTCAGGGAAAAAGTGCAGAAATTTCTCTTATTTTGGGGCAAAAAGGCAGAAATTTCTTTTATTTTGGTACAAAATTGCAGAAATTTTCTTTATTTTGGGGCAAAAATGAAGAAATTCCCCATATTTTGGGGCAAAAAGGCAGAGATTCGCCTTATTATGAGGTAAAATGCTGAAATTCCCCTTATTTTGGGGCAAAAATACAGAAATTCCCTTTATTTTGTGGCAAAAAGGCAGAAATTTCCCTTATTTTGGGGCAAAATTGCAGAAATTTCACTTATTTCAGGGCAAAATTCAAAAATTCCTTTTATTTTTGGGCAAAAAGACAGAAATTTTGTTTATTTTTGGGTAAAAAGACAGAAATTTCACTTATTGTGAGGTAAGAAGGCAGAAATTCCTCTTATTTAGGGGCAAAAATGAAGAAATTTCCCTTTTTTTGTGGCAAAAGGTATATATTCTCCTTATTTTCGGGCAAAAAAGCAGAAATATCCCGTTTTTTGGAGCACAATTGCAGAAAATCCCCTAATTGTGGGGCAAAAAGGCAGAAATTCCCTATATGTTGGAGCAAAAAGACAGAAATTCTCCTTATTTTGGGGCAAAACTCAGAAATTCCACTTATTTTGGGGCAAATTCCAGAAATTTCCCTTATTTTGGGGCAAATTTGCAGAAATTTCACTTATTTTGGGGCAAAATTGCAGAAATTTCACTTATTTCAGATAAAAAAAAGGCAGAAATTTTTCTTATTTTGGGGCAAAAAGGCAGAAATTCCTAATATTTTGTGGCAAAAATGCAGAAATTCCCCTTATTTTGAGGTAAAGATGCTGAAATGCCCTTATTTGGGGGCAAAAAGGCAGAAATTTCCCTTATTTTGGGGCAAAATTGCAGAAATTTCACTTATTTCAGGGCAAAATTCAAAAATTCCTTTTATTTTGGGGCTAAAAGTCAGAAATTCCGTTTATTTTTGGGTAAAAAGGCAGAAATTTCACTTATTTTGAGGTAAGAAGGCAGAAATTCCTCTTATTTTGGGGCAAAAATGAAGAAATTTCCCTTTTATGTGGCAAAAGGTATATATTCCCCTTATTTTCGGGCAAAAAAGCAGAAATTCCCCCTATTTTGGAGCAGAATTGCAGAAAATCCCCTAATTGTGGGGCAAAAAGGCAGAAATTCCCTATATGTTGGGGCAAAAAGACAGAAATTCTCCTTATTTTGGGGCAAAACTCAGATATTCCACTTATTTTGGGGCAAAATTGCAGAAATTTCTCTTATTTTGGGGCAAAATTGCAGAAATTTTACTTATTTTGGGGCAAAATTGCAGAAATTTCACTTATTTCAGGTAAAAATGGCAGAAATTTTTCTTATTTTGGGGCAAAAAGGCAGAAATTCCTAATATTTTGTGGCAAAAATGCAGAAATTCCACTTATTTTGAGGTAAAAAGGCTGAAATTCCCCTTATTTGGGGGCAAAAAGGCAGAAATTTCCCTTATTTTGGGGCAAAATTGCAAACATTTCACTAATTTCAGGGTAATAAGTCAGAAATTTTCCTTATTTTGGGGCAAAAAACACAGAAATTCCCTTTGTTTTGGAAGGAAAATACAGAAATTCCACTTCTTTAGAGGCAAAAAGGCAGAAATTCCCCTTATTTTGAAGCAAAAATGAAGAAATTCCCCTAATTGTTGGGCAAAAAGGCAGAAATTCCCTATATGTTGGGGCAAAAAGACAGAAATTCTCCTTATTTTGGGACAAAACTCAGAAATTCCACTTATTTTGGGGCAAAATTGCAGGAATTTACCTTATTTTGAGGCAAAATTGCAGAAATTTCCCTTATTTGGGGCAAAATTGCAGAAATTTCACTTATTTTCAGGTAAAAAGGCTGAAATATCCTTTATTTTGGGGCAAAAAGGAAGAAATTCCCCTTATTTTGGGGCAAAATTGCAGAAATTTTCCTTATTTTGGGGCAAAAAGGCTGAAATTCTTATTTTGAGGTAAAATGCTGAAATTCCCCATATTTTGGGGCAAAAGGCAAAACTTCTTTTTATTTTGGGGCAAAGAGGCACAAATTTCCCTTATTTTCGGGCAAAATTGCAGAAATTTCATTTATTTCAGGGCAAAAAGTCAGAAATTCCTTTTATTTTGGGGCAAAGAGCAGAAATTTCTTTTATTATGGTACAAAATTGAAGAAATTTTTCTTATTTTGAAACAAAAAGGCAGAAAATTCCCCTTATTTTGAGGCAAAAGGCAGAAATTATTCTCAATTTGAGGTAAAATGCAGAAATTCCCTTTATTTTGGGGCTAAAAAACAGAAATTCCCTGTATTTTGAAGCAAAATTGCAGAAATTCTCATAATTTTTGGGCAAAAAGGCAGAAATTCTCCTTATTATGGGGCAAAAAGACAGAAAATCTCCTTTTTCGGGAGCAAACAGTCAGAAATTCCCCTTATTTTGGGTCAAAATTGCAGAAATTTCCTTTACATTGGGGCAAAATTGTAGAAATTTCCCTTATTTTGGGGCAAAATTGGAGATATGTCACGTATTTCAGGGAAAAAAGGCAGAAATTTTTTTGGGGGGGCAAAAAGGCAGAAATTTTTTTTATTTTGGTACAAAATTGCAGAAATTTTTTTTATTTTGGGGCAAAAAGTCAGAAATTCCCCATATTTTGGGGCAAAAATGCAGAAATTCCCCTTATTTTGAGGTAATAAGGCTGAAATTCCCCTTATTTTGGGGCAAAAAGGCAGAAATTTCGTTTATTTTGGGGAAAAGGCAGAAATTGCACTTATTTTGAGTCAAAAAGGTGGAAAATCCCCTTATTTTGGGGCAAAAATGAAGAAATTTGCTTTTTTATGGCAAAAAGGTATACATTCCCTTTATTTTCGGGCAAAAAGGCAGAAATTCTTTGTATTTTGGAGCAAAATTGCAGAAATTCCCCTAATTTTTGGGCAAAAAGGCAGAAATTTTCCTTATTTTGGGGTAAAACTGCAGAAATTTCACTTATTTTGCGGCAAAATGTCAGAAATTCCCCTTATTTTTGGCAAAAAATGCAGAAAATCCCCTTATTTTAGGGCAAAATTGCAGAAATTTCCTTTATTTGGGGACAAAAACAGAAATTCCCCTTATTTTGGGGCAAAATTGCAGAAATTTCCCTTATTATGGGGAAAAATTGCAGAAATTTCCCTTATTTTAGGGCAAAATTGCAGAAATTTCACTTATTTCAGAGAAAAATAGTAAAAATTTTTCTTATTTTGGGGCAAAAAGGCAGAAATTCCCATTATTTTGGGGCAAAAAGGCAGAAATTCACCTTATTTTGGGGTAAAATTGCAGAAATTTCACATATTTCAGGGCAAAACGGCAGAAATTCCCCTTATTTTGGGGCAAAAAGGCAGAAATATCCCTTATTTTGGAATAAAATTGCAGAAATTTCCCTTATTTGGAGGCAAAAAGGCAGAAAATCCACTTAATTTCGGGTAAAAAGACAGAAATTTCTCGTATTTTGGAGCAAAATTGCAGAAACTCCTTTAATTTTGGGGCTAAAAGGCAGAATTTCCCTTTATTTTGGGGCAAAAATAGAGAAATTCTTTTTATTTTGGGGCAAAAATCAGAAATTTCCTTTATTTGGGGGCAAAATTTTAGAAATTTCTTTTATATTGTTACAGACTTGCAGAAATTTTTCTTATTTTGTGGCAAAAAGGCAGAAATTCCCCATATTTTGGTGCAAAAAGGCTGAAATTCCCCTTATTTTGAGGTAAAATCCTGAAATTCCCCATATTTTGGGGCAAAAAGGCAGAAATTCCCCTCATTTGGGGGCAAAAAGGCACAAATTTCCCTTATTTTCGGGCATAATTGCAGGAATTTCATTTATTTCAGGGCAAAAAGTCAGAAATTCCTTTTATTTTGGGGCAAAAACAGAAATTTCTTTTATTTTGATACAAAATTGTAGAAATTTTCCTTATTTTGGAACAAAAAGGCAAAAATTACCCATATTTTGGGGAAAAAGGCAGAAATTCCTTTTATTTTGAGGTAAAAAGGCTGAAATTCCCGTTATTTTGGGGCAAAAAGGCAGAAATTCCCTTTACTTTGTGGCAAAAAGGCAGAAATTCCCGTTAATTGGGGCAGAAAAGCGAAATTTTCCTTATTTAAGGGCAATAGGGCAGAAATTCCCCTTATTTTGTGGCAAAAAGGCAGAAATTCCCCTTATTTGAAGGTAAAATGCTGAAATTCCCCTTATTTTCGGCAAAAAGGCAGAAATTCCTATTATTTTGAGGCAAAATTGCAGAAATTTCAATTATTTCTGGGCCAAAAGTCAGATATTTGCCTTATTTTGGGGCAAAAAGCAGAAATTCCCTTAATTTTGGGGCCAAAAACAGAAATTCCCCTTATTTTGGGGTAAAATTGCAGAAATTTCAAATATTTCAGGGCAAAAAGGCAGAAATTCCACTTTATTTCGGACAATAACGCAGAAATTCCCCGTATTTTAAAGCTAAATTTCAGAAATTCCCCTTATATTGGTGCAAAAATGGAGAAATTCCCTTTATTTTTGTGCAATAAGGCAGATTTCCCCGTATTTTGAAGCAAAATTGCACATATTTCCCTAATTTTGAAGGAAAATGCAGAAATTCACATTATTTTGGAACAAAAAGACAGAAATTCTCCTTATTTCAGGGCAAAAAGTCAGAAATTCCCCTTATTTTGGGGTAAAATTGCAGAAATTTTCTTTATTTTGGGGCAAAATTGCAGAAATTTCCCTTATTTTGGGGCAAAATTGCAGAAATTTCACTTATTTCAGGGAAAAAGTGCAGAAATTTCTCTTATTTTGGGGCAAAAAGGCAGAAATTTCTTTTATTTTGGTACAAAATTGCAGAAATTTTCTTTATTTTGGGGCAAAAATGAAGAAATTCCCCATATTTTGGGGCAAAAAGGCAGAGATTCGCCTTATTATGAGGTAAAATGCTGAAATTCCCCTTATTTTGGGGCAAAAATACAGAAATTCCCTTTATTTTGTGGCAAAAAGGCAGAAATTTCCCTTATTTTGGGGCAAAATTGCAGAAATTTCACTTATTTCAGGGCAAAATTCAAAAATTCCTTTTATTTTTGGGCAAAAAGACAGAAATTTTGTTTATTTTTGGGTAAAAAGGCAGAAATTTCACTTATTGTGAGGTAAGAAGGCAGAAATTCCTCTTATTTAGGGGCAAAAATGAAGAAATTTCCCTTTTTTTTTGTGGCAAAAGGTATATATTCTCCTTATTTTCGGGCAAAAAAGCAGAAATATCCCGTTTTTTGGAGCACAATTGCAGAAAATCCCCTAATTGTGGGGCAAAAAGGCAGAAATTCCCTATATGTTGGAGCAAAAAGACAGAAATTCTCCTTATTTTGGGGCAAAACTCAGAAATTCCACTTATTTTGGGGCAAATTCCAGAAATTTCCCTTATTTTGGGGCAAATTTGCAGAAATTTCACTTATTTTGGGGCAAAATTGCAGAAATTTCACTTATTTCAGATAAAAAAAAGGCAGAAATTTTTCTTATTTTGGGGCAAAAAGGCAGAAATTCCTAATATTTTGTGGCAAAAATGCAGAAATTCCCCTTATTTTGAGGTAAAGATGCTGAAATGCCCTTATTTGGGGGCAAAAAGGCAGAAATTTCCCTTATTTTGGGGCAAAATTGCAGAAATTTCACTTATTTCAGGGCAAAATTCAAAAATTCCTTTTATTTTTGGGCAAAAAGACAGAAATTTTGTTTATTTTTGGGTAAAAAGGCAGAAATTTCACTTATTGTGAGGTAAGAAGGCAGAAATTCCTCTTATTTAGGGGCAAAAATGAAGAAATTTCCCTTTTTTTTTGTGGCAAAAGGTATATATTCTCCTTATTTTCGGGCAAAAAAGCAGAAATATCCCGTTTTTTGGAGCACAATTGCAGAAAATCCCCTAATTGTGGGGCAAAAAGGCAGAAATTCCCTATATGTTGGAGCAAAAAGACAGAAATTCTCCTTATTTTGGGGCAAAACTCAGAAATTCCACTTATTTTGGGGCAAATTCCAGAAATTTCCCTTATTTTGGGGCAAATTTGCAGAAATTTCACTTATTTTGGGGCAAAATTGCAGAAATTTCACTTATTTCAGATAAAAAAAAGGCAGAAATTTTTCTTATTTTGGGGCAAAAAGGCAGAAATTCCTAATATTTTGTGGCAAAAATGCAGAAATTCCCCTTATTTTGAGGTAAAGATGCTGAAATGCCCTTATTTGGGGGCAAAAAGGCAGAAATTTCCCTTATTTTGGGGCAAAATTGCAGAAATTTCACTTATTTCAGGGCAAAATTCAAAAATTCCTTTTATTTTGGGGCTAAAAGTCAGAAATTCCGTTTATTTTTGGGTAAAAAGGCAGAAATTTCACTTATTTTGAGGTAAGAAGGCAGAAATTCCTCTTATTTTGGGGCAAAAATGAAGAAATTTCCCTTTTTTGTGGCAAAAGGTATATATTCCCCTTATTTTCGGGCAAAAAAGCAGAAATATCCCGTTTTTTGGAGCACAATTGCAGAAAATCCCCTTATTGTGGGGCAAAAAGGCAGAAATTCCCTATATGTTTTCGGCAAAAAGACAGAAATTCTCCTTATTTTGGGGCAAAACTCAGAAATTCCACTTATTTTGGGGCAAAATTCCAGAAATTTCCCTTATTTTGGGGCAAAATTGCAGAAATTTTACTTATTTTGGGGCAAAATTGCAGAAATTTCACTTATTTCACGTAAAAATGGCAGAAATTTTTCTTATTTTGGGGTAAAAAGGCAGAAATTCCTAATATTTTGTGGCAAAAATGCAGAAATTCCACTTATTTTGAGGTAAAAAGGCTGAAATTCCCCTTATTTGGGGGCAAAAAGGCAGAAATTTCCCTTATTTTGGGGCAAAATTGCAAACATTTCACTAATTTCAGGGTAATAAGTCAGAAATTTTCCTTATTTTGGGGCAAAAAACACAGAAATTCCCTTTGTTTTGGAAGGAAAATACAGAAATTCCACTTCTTTAGAGGCAAAAATGCAGAAATTCCCCTTATTTTGAAGCAAAAATGAAGAAATTCCCCTAATTGTTGGGCAAAAAGGCAGAAATTCCCTATATGTTGGGGCAAAAAGACAGAAATTCTCCTTATTTTGGGACAAAACTCAGAAATTCCACTTATTTTGGGGCAAAATTGCAGGAATTTACCTTATTTTGAGGCAAAATTGCAGAAATTTCCCTTATTTGGGGCAAAATTGCAGAAATTTCACTTATTTTCAGGTAAAAAGGCTGAAATATCCTTTATTTTGGGGCAAAAAGGAAGAAATTCCCCTTATTTTGGGGCAAAATTGCAGAAATTTTCCTTATTTTGGGGCAAAAAGGCTGAAATTCTTATTTTGAGGTAAAATGCTGAAATTCCCCATATTTTGGGGCAAAAGGCAAAACTTCTTTTTATTTTGGGGCAAAGAGGCACAAATTTCCCTTATTTTCGGGCAAAATTGCAGAAATTTCATTTATTTCAGGGCAAAAAGTCAGAAATTCCTTTTATTTTGGGGCAAAGAGCAGAAATTTCTTTTATTATGGTACAAAATTGAAGAAATTTTTCTTATTTTGAAACAAAAAGGCAGAAAATTCCCCTTATTTTGAGGCAAAAGGCAGAAATTATTCTCAATTTGTGGTAAAATGCAGAAATTCCCTTTATTTTGGGGCTAAAAAACAGAAATTCCCTGTATTTTGAAGCAAAATTGCAGAAATTCTCATAATTTTTGGGCAAAAAGGCAGAAATTCTCCTTATTATGGGGCAAAAAGACAGAAAATCTCCTTTTTCGGGAGCAAACAGTCAGAAATTCCCCTTATTTTGGGTCAAAATTGCAGAAATTTCCTTTACATTGGGGCAAATTGTAGAAATTTCCCTTATTTTGGGGCAAAATTGGAGATATGTCACGTATTTCAGGGAAAAAAGGCAGAAATTTTTTTGGGGGGGCAAAAAGGCAGAAATTTTTTTTCTTTTGGTACAAAATTGCAGAAATTTTTCTTATTTTGGGGCAAAAAGTCAGAAATTCCCCATATTTTGAGGTAAAAAGGCTGAAATTCCCCTTATTTTGGGGCAAAAAGACAGAAATTTCGTTTATTTTGGGGAAAAGGCAGAAATTGCACTTATTTTGAGTCAAAAAGGTGGAAATTCCCCTTATTTTGGGGCAAAAATGAAGAAATTTGCTTTCTTATGGCAAAAAGGTATACATTCCCTTTATTTTCGGGCAAAAAGGCAGAAATTCTTTGTATTTTGGAGCAAAATTGCAGAAATTCTCATAATTTTCGGGCAAAAAGGCAGAAATTCTCCTTATTTTGGGGCAAAAAGACAGAAAATCTCCTTTTTCGGGAGCAAACAGTCAGAAATTCCCCTTATTTTGGGGCAAAATTGCAGAAATTTCTTTTACATTGGGGCAAAATTGCAGAAATTTCCCTTATTTTGGGGCAAAATTGCAGAAATTTCAGGTATTTGAGAAAAAAAAGGCAGAAATTTTTTTGGGGGGGCAAAAAGGCAGAAATATTTTTTATTTTGGTACAAAATTGCAGAAATTTTTCTTATTTTGGGGCAAAAAGTCAGAAATTCCCCATATTTTGGGGCAAAAAGGCAGAAATTCCCCTTATTTTGAGGTAATCAGGCTGAAATTCCCCTTATTTTGGGGCAAAAAGGCAGAAATTTCGTTTATTTTGGGGAAAAGGCAGAAATTGCACTTATTTTGAGTCAAAAAGGTGGAAAATCCCCTTATTTTGGGGCAAAAATGAAGAAATTTGCTTTTTTATGGCAAAAAGGTATACATTCCCTTTATTTTCGGGCAAAAAGGCAGAAATTCTTTGTATTTTGGAGCAAAATTGCAGAAATTCCCCTAATTTTTGGGCAAAAAGGCAGAAATTTTCCTTATTTTGGGGTAAAACTGCAGAAATTTCACTTATTTTGCGGCAAAATGTCAGAAATTCCCCTTATTTTTGGCAAAAAATGCAGAAAATCCCCTTATTTTAGGGCAAAATTGCAGAAATTTCCTTTATTTGGGGACAAAAACAGAAATTCCCCTTATTTTGGGGCAAAATTGCAGAAATTTCCCTTATTATGGGGAAAAATTGCAGAAATTTCCCTTATTTTAGGGCAAAATTGCAGAAATTTCACTTATTTCAGAGAAAAAAAGCAAAAATTTTTCTTATTTTGGGGCAAAAAGGCAGAAATTCCCATTATTTTGGGGCAAAAAGGCAGAAATTCACCTTATTTTGGGGTAAAATTGCAGAAATTTCACATATTTCAGGGCAAAACGGCAGAAATTCCCCTTATTTTGGGGCAAAAAGGCAGAAATTTCCCTTATTTTGGGATAAAATTGCAGAAATTTCCCTTATTTGGGGGCAAAAAGGCAGAAAATCCACTTAATTTCGGGTAAAAAGGCAGAAATTTCTTGTATTTTGGAGCAAAATTGCAGAAACTCCCCTAATTTTGGGGCTAAAAGGCAGAATTTCCCTTTATTTTGGGGCAAAAATAGAGAAATTCTTTTTATTTTGGGGCAAAAATCAGAAATTTCCTTTATTTTGGGGCAAAATTTTAGAAATTTCTTTTATATTGTTACAGACTTGCAGAAATTTTTCTTATTTTGTGGCAAAAAGGCAGAAATTCCCCATATTTTGGTGCAAAAAGGCTGAAATTCCCCTTATTTTGAGGTAAAATCCTGAAATTCCCCATATTTTGGGGCAAAAAGGCAGAAATTCCCCTCATTTGGGGGCAAAAAGGCACAAATTTCCCTTATTTTCGGGCATAATTGCAGGAATTTCATTTATTTCAGGGCAAAAAGTCAGAAATTCCTTTTATTTTCGGGCAAAAACAGAAATTTCTTTTATTTTGATACAAAATTGTAGAAATTTTCCTTATTTTGGAACAAAAAGGCAAAAATTACCCATATTTTGGGGAAAAAGGCAGAAATTCCCCTTATTTTGAGGTAAAAAGGCTGAAATTCCCGTTATTTTGGGGCAAAAAGGCAGAAATTCCCTTTACTTTGTGGCAAAAAGGCAGAAATTCCCGTTAATTGGGGCAGAAAAGCGAAATTTTCCTTATTTAAGGGCAATAGGGCAGAAATTCCCCTTATTTTGTGGCAAAAAGGCAGAAATTCCCCTTATTTGAAGGTAAAATGCTGAAATTCCCCTTATTTTCGGCAAAAAGGCAGAAATTCCTATTATTTTGAGGCAAAATTGCAGAAATTTCAATTATTTCTGGGCAAAAAGTCAGATATTTGCCTTATTTTGGGGCAAAAAGCAGAAATTCCCTTAATTTTGGGGCCAAAAACAGAAATTCCCCTTATTTTGGGGTAAAATTGCAGAAATTTCAAATATTTCAGGGCAAAAAGGCAGAAATTCCACTTTATTTCGGACAATAACGCAGAAATTCCCCGTATTTTAAAGCTAAATTTCAGAAATTCCCCTTATATTGGTGCAAAAATGGAGAAATTCCCTTTATTTTTGTGCAATAAGGCAGATTTCCCCGTATTTTGAAGCAAAATTGCACATATTTCCCTAATTTTGAAGGAAAATGCAGAAATTCACATTATTTTGGAACAAAAGGACAGAAATTCTCCTTATTTCAGGGCAAAAAGTCAGAAATTCCCCTTATTTTGGGGTAAAATTGCAGAAATTTTCTTTATTTTGGGGCAAAATTGCAGAAATTTCCCTTATTTTGGGGCAAAATTGCAGAAATTTCACTTATTTCAGGGAAAAAGTGCAGAAAGTTCTCTTATTTTGGGGCAAAAAGGCAGAAATTTCTTTTATTTTGGTACAAAATTGCAGAAATTTTCTTTATTTTGGGGCAAAATTGCAGAAATTTCCCTTATTTTGGGGCAAAATTGCAGAAATTTCACTTATTTCAGGGAAAAAGTGCAGAAATTTCTCTTATTTTGGGGCAAAAAGGCAGAAATTTCTTTTATTTTGGTACAAAATTGCAGAAATTTTCTTTATTTTGGGGCAAAAATGAAGAAATTCCCCATATTTTGGGGCAAAAAGGCAGAGATTTGCCTTATTATGAGGTAAAATGCTGAAATTCCCCTTATTTTGGGGCAAAAATACAGAAATTCCCTTCATTTTGTGGCAAAAAGGCAGAAATTTCCCTTATTTTGGGGCAAAATTGCAGAAATTTCACTTATTTCAGGGCAAAATTCAAAAATTCCTTTTATTTTGGGGCAAAAAGACAGAAATTCCGTTCATTTTTAGGTAAAAAGGCAGAAATTTCACTTATTTTGAGGGAAGAAGGCAGAAATTCCTCTTTTTTGGGGCAAAAATGACGAAATTTCTCTTTTTTGTGGCAAAAGGTATACATTCCCCTTATTTTCGGGCAAAAAAGCAGAAATTCCCCCTATTTTGGAGCAGAATTGAAGAAAATCCCCTAATTGTGGGGCAAAAAGGCAGAAATTCCCTATATGTTGGGGCAAAAAGACAGAAATTCTCCTTATTTTGGGGCAAAACTCAGAAATTCCACTTATTTTGGAGCAAAATTCCAGAAATTTCCCTTATTTTGGGGCAAAATTGCAGAAATTTTACTTATTTTGGGGCAAAATTGCAGAAATTTCACTTATTTCAGGTAAAAATGGCAGAAATTTTTCTTATTTTGGGGCAAAAAGGCAGAAATTCCTAATATTTTGTGGCAAAAATGCAGAAATTCCCCTTATTTTGAGGTAAAAAGGCTGAAATTCCCCTTATTTTGGGGCAAAAAGACAGAAATTTTGTTTATTTTTGGGTAAAAAGGCAGAAATTTCACTTATTTCAGGGTAATAAGTCAGAAATTTTCCTTATTTTGGGGCAAAAAACACAGAAATTCCCTTTGTTTTGGAAGGAAAATACAGAAATTCCACTTCTTTAGAGGCAAAAAGGCAGAAATTCCCCTTATTTTGAAGCAAAAATGAAGAAATTCCCCTAATTGTTGGGCAAAAAGGCAGAAATTCCCTATATGTTGGGGCAAAAAGACAGAAATTCTCCTTATTTTGGGACAAAACTCAGAAATTCCACTTATTTTGGGGCAAAATTGCAGGAATTTACCTTATTTTGAGGCAAAATTGCAGAAATTTCCCTTATTTGGGGCAAAATTGCAGAAATTTCACTTATTTTCAGGTAAAAAGGCTGAAATATCCTTTATTTTGGGGCAAAAAGGAAGAAATTCCCCTTATTTTGGGGCAAAATTGCAGAAATTTTCCTTATTTTGGGGCAAAAAGGCTGAAATTCTTATTTTGAGGTAAAATGCTGAAATTCCCCATATTCTGGGGCAAAAGGCAAAACTTCTTCTTATTTTGGGGCAAAGAGGCACAAATTTCCCTTATTTTCGGGCAAAATTGCAGAAATTTCATTTATTTCAGGGCAAAAAGTCAGAAATTCCTTTTATTTTGGGGCAAAGAGCAGAAATTTCTTTTATTATGGTACAAAATTGAAGAAATTTATCTTATTTTGAAACAAAAAGGCAGAAAATTCCCCTTATTTTGAGGCAAAAGGCAGAAATTATTCTCAATTTGAGGTAAAATGCAGAAATTCCCTTTATTTTGGGGCTAAAAGGCAGAAATTCCCTGTATTTTGAAGCAAAATTGCAGAAATTCTCTTAATTTTCGGGCAAAAAGGCAGAAATTCTCCTTATTTTGGGGCAAAAAGACAGAAAATCTCCTTTTTCGGGAGCAAACAGTCAGAAATTCCCCTTATTTTGGGGCAAAATTGCAGAAATTTCCTTTACATTGGGGCAAAATTGCAGAAATTTCCCTTATTTTGGGGCAAAATTGCAGAAATTTCAGGTATTTGATAAAAAAAAGGCAGAAATTTTTTTGGGGGGGCAAAAAGGCAGAAATTTTTTTTATTTTGGTACAAAATTGCAGAAATTTTTTTTATTTTGGGACAAAAAGTCAGAAATTCCCCATATTTTGGGGCAAAAATGCAGAAATTCTCCTTATTTTGAGGTAATAAGGCTGAAATTCCCCTTATTTTGGGGCAAAAAGGCAGAAATTTCGTTTATTTTGGGGAAAAGGCAGAAATTGCACTTATTTTGAGTCAAAAAGGTGGAAAATCCCCTTATTTTGGGGCAAAAATAAAGAAATTTGCTTTTTTATGGCAAAAAGGTATACATTCCCTTTATTTTCGGGCAAAAAGGCAGAAATTCTTTGTATTTTGGAGCAAAATTGCAGAAATTCCCCTAATTTTTGGGCAAAAAGGCAGAAATTTTCCTTATTTTGGGGTAAAACTGCAGAAATTTCACTTATTTTGCGGCAAAATGTCAGAAATTCCCCTTATTTTTGGCAAAAAATGCAGAAAATCCCCTTATTTTAGGGCAAAATTGCAGAAATTTCCCTTATTTGGGGACAAAAACAGAAATTCCCCTTATTTTGGGGCAAAATTGCAGAAATTTCCCTTATTATGGGGAAAAATTGCAGAAATTTCCCTTATTTTAGGGCAAAATTGCAGAAATTTCACTTATTTCAGAGAAAAAAAGCAAAAATTTTTCTTATTTTGGGGCAAAAAGGCAGAAATTCCCATTATTTTGGGGCAAAAAGGCAGAAATTCACCTTATTTTGGGGTAAAATTGCAGAAATTTCACTTATTTCAGGGCAAAACGGCAGAAATTCCCCTTATTTTGGGGCAAAAAGGCAGAAATTTCCCTTATTTTGGGATAAAATTGCAGAAATTTCACTTATTTGGGGGCAAAAAGGCAGAAAATCCACTTAATTTCGGGTAAAAAGGCAGAAATTTCTCGTATTTTGGAGCAAAATTGCAGAAACTCCCCTAATTTTGGGGCTAAAAGGCAGAATTTCCCTTTATTTTGGGGCAAAAATAGAGAAATTCTTTTTATTTTGGGGCAAAAATCAGAAATTTCCTTTATTTTGGGGCAAAATTTTAGAAATTTCTTTTATATTGTTACAGACTTGCAGAAATTTTTCTTATTTTGTGGCAAAAAGGCAGAAATTCCCCATATTTTGGTGCAAAAAGGCTGAAATTCCCCTTATTTTGAGGTAAAATCCTGAAATTCCCCATATTTTGGGGCAAAAAGGCAGAAATTCCCCTCATTTGGGGGCAAAAAGGCACAAATTTCCCTTATTTTCGGGCATAATTGCAGGAATTTCATTTATTTCAGGGCAAAAAGTCAGAAATTCCTTTTATTTTCGGGCAAAAACAGAAATTTCTTTTATTTTGATACAAAATTGTAGAAATTTTCCTTATTTTGGAACAAAAAGGCAAAAATTACCCATATTTTGGGGAAAAAGGCAGAAATTCCCCTTATTTTGAGGTAAAAAGGCTGAAATTCCCGTTATTTTGGGGCAAAAAGGCAGAAATTCCCTTTACTTTGTGGCAAAAAGGCAGAAATTCCCGTTAATTGGGGCAGAAAAGCGAAATTTTCCTTATTTAAGGGCAATAGGGCAGAAATTCCCCTTATTTTGTGGCAAAAAGGCAGAAATTCCCCTTATTTGAAGGTAAAATGCTGAAATTCCCCTTATTTTCGGCAAAAAGGCAGAAATTCCTATTATTTTGAGGCAAAATTGCAGAAATTTCAATTATTTCTGGGCAAAAAGTCAGATATTTGCCTTATTTTGGGGCAAAAAGCAGAAATTCCCTTAATTTTGGGGCCAAAAACAGAAATTCCCCTTATTTTGGGGTAAAATTGCAGAAATTTCAAATATTTCAGGGCAAAAAGGCAGAAATTCCACTTTATTTCGGACAATAACGCAGAAATTCCCCGTATTTTAAAGCTAAATTTCAGAAATTCCCCTTATATTGGTGCAAAAATGGAGAAATTCCCTTTATTTTTGTGCAATAAGGCAGATTTCCCCGTATTTTGAAGCAAAATTGCACATATTTCCCTAATTTTGAAGGAAAATGCAGAAATTCACATTATTTTGGAACAAAAAGACAGAAATTCTCCTTATTTCAGGGCAAAAAGTCAGAAATTCCTTTTATTTTGGGGTAAAATTGCAGAAATTTTCTTTATTTTGGGGCAAAATTGCAGAAATTTCCCTTATTTTGGGGCAAAATTGCAGAAATTTCACTTATTTCAGGGAAAAAGTGCAGAAATTTCTCTTATTTTGGGGCAAAAAGGCAGAAATTTCTTTTATTTTGGTACAAAATTGCAGAAATTTTCTTTATTTTGGGGCAAAAATGAAGAAATTCCCCATATTTTGGGGCAAAAAGGCAGAGATTCGCCTTATTATGAGGTAAAATGCTGAAATTCCCCTTATTTTGGGGCAAAAATACAGAAATTCCCTTTATTTTGTGGCAAAAAGGCAGAAATTTCCCTTATTTTGGGGCAAAATTGCAGAAATTTCACTTATTTCAGGGCAAAATTCAAAAATTCCTTTTATTTTTGGGCAAAAAGACAGAAATTTTGTTTATTTTTGGGTAAAAAGGCAGAAATTTCACTTATTGTGAGGTAAGAAGGCAGAAATTCCTCTTATTTTAGGGCAAAAATGAAGAAATTTCCCTTTTTTTGTGGCAAAAGGTATATATTCTCCTTATTTTCGGGCAAAAAAGCAGAAATATCCCGTTTTTTGAAGCACAATTGCAGAAAATCCCCTAATTGTGGGGCAAAAAGGCAGAAATTCCCTATATGTTGGAGCAAAAAGACAGAAATTCTCCTTATTTTGGGGCAAAACTCAGAAATTCCACTTATTTTGGGGCAAATTCCAGAAATTTCCCTTATTTTGGGGCAAATTTGCAGAAATTTCACTTATTTTGGGGCAAAATTGCAGAAATTTCACTTATTTCAGATAAAAAAAAACGCAGAAATTTTTCTTATTTTGGGGCAAAAAGGCAGAAATTCCTAATATTTTGTGGCAAAAATGCAGAAATTCCCCTTATTTTGAGGTAAAAATGCTGAAATTCCCCTTATTTGGGGCAAAAAGGCAGAAATTTCCCTTATTTTGGGGCAAAATTGCAAACATTTCACTAATTTCAGGGTAATAAGTCAGAAATTTTCCTTATTTTGGGGCAAAAAACACAGAAATTCCCTTTGTTTTGGAAGGAAAATACAGAAATTCCACTTCTTTAGAGGCAAAAAGGCAGAAATTCCCCTTATTTTGAAGCAAAAATGAAGAAATTCCCCTAATTGTTGGGCAAAAAGGCAGAAATTCCCTATATGTTGGGGCAAAAAGACAGAAATTCTCCTTATTTTGGGACAAAACTCAGAAATTCCACTTATTTTGGGGCAAAATTCCAGGAATTTACCTTATTTTGAGGCAAAATTGCAGAAATTTCCCTTATTTGGGGCAAAATTGCAGAAATTTCACTTATTTTCAGGTAAAAAGGCTGAAATATCCTTTATTTTGGGGCAAAAAGGAAGAAATTCCCCTTATTTTGGGGCAAAATTGCAGAAATTTTCCTTATTTTGGGGCAAAAAGGCTGAAATTCTTATTTTGAGGTAAAATGCTGAAATTCCCCATATTTTGGGGCAAAAGGCAAAACTTCTTTTTATTTTGGGGCAAAAAGGCACAAATTTCCCTTATTTTCGGGCAAAATTGCAGAAATTTCATTTATTTCAGGGCAAAAAGTCAGAAATTCCTTTTATTTTGGGGCAAAGAGCAGAAATTTCTTTTATTATGGTACAAAATTGAAGAAATTTTTCTTATTTTGAAACAAAAAGGCAGAAAATTTCCCTTATTTTGAGGCAAAAGGCAGAAATTATTCTCAATTTGAAGTAAAATGCAGAAATTCCCTTTATTTTGGGGCTAAAAAACAGAAATTCCCTGTATTTTGAAGCAAAATTGCAGAAATTCTCATAATTTTTGGGCAAAAAGGCAGAAATTCTCCTTATTATGGGGCAAAAAGACAGAAAATCTCCTTTTTCGGGAGCAAACAGTCAGAAATTCCCCTTATTTTGGGGCAAAATTGCAGAAATTTCCTTTACATTGGGGCAAAATTGTAGAAATTTCCCTTATTTTGGGGCAAAATTGCAGAAATTTCACGTATTTCAGGGAAAAAAGGCAGAAATTTTTTGGGGGGGCAAAAAGGCAGAAATTTTTTTTATTTTGGTACAAAATTGCAGAAATTTTTCTTATTTTGGGGCAAAAAGTCAGAAATTCCCCATATTTTGGGGCAAAAAGGCAGAAATTCCCCTTATTTTGAGGTAATCAGGCTGAAATTCCCCTTATTTTGGGGCAAAAAGGCAGAAATTTCGTTTATTTTGGGGAAAAGGCAGAAATTGCACTTATTTTGAGTCAAAAAGGTGGAAATTCCCCTTATTTTGGGGCAAAAATGAAGAAATTTGCTGTTTTATGGCAAAAAGGTATACATTCCCTTTATTTTCGGGCAAAAAGGCAGAAATTCTTTGTATTTTGGAGCAAAATTGCAGAAATTCGCATAATTTTCGGGCAAAAAGGCAGAAATTCTCCTTATTTTGGGGCAAAAAGACAGAAAATCTCCTTTTCGGGAGCAAACAGTCAGAAATTCCCCTTATTTTGGGGCAAAATTGCAGAAATTTCCTTTACATTGGGGCAAAATTGCAGAAATTTCCCTTATTTTGGGGCAAAATTGCAGAAATTTCAGGTATTTGAGAAAAAAAAGGCAGAAATTTCATTTATTTTGGGGAAAAGGCAGAAATTGCACTTATTTTGAGTCAAAAAGGTGGAAAATCCCCTTATTTTGGGGCAAAAATAAAGAAATTTGCTTTTTTATGGCAAAAAGGTATACATTCCCTTTATTTTCGGGCAAAAAGGCAGAAATTCTTTGTATTTTGGAGCAAAATTGCAGAAATTCCCCTAATTTTTGGGCAAAAAGGCAGAAATTTTCCTTATTTTGGGGTAAAACTGCAGAAATTTCACTTATTTTGCGGCAAAATGTCAGAAATTCCCCTTATTTTTGGCAAAAAATGCAGAAAATCCCCTTATTTTAGGGCAAAATTGCAGAAATTTCCCTTATTTGGGGACAAAAACAGAAATTCCCCTTATTTTGGGGCAAAATTGCAGAAATTTCCCTTATTATGGGGAAAAATTGCAGAAATTTCCCTTATTTTAGGGCAAAATTGCAGAAATTTCACTTATTTCAGAGAAAAAAAGCAAAAATTTTTCTTATTTTGGGGCAAAAAGGCAGAAATTCCCATTATTTTGGGGCAAAAAGGCAGAAATTCACCTTATTTTGGGGTAAAATTGCAGAAATTTCACATATTTCAGGGCAAAACGGCAGAAATTCCCCTTATTTTGGGGCAAAAAGGCAGAAATTTCCCTTATTTTGGGATAAAATTGCAGAAATTTCCCTTATTTGGGGGCAAAAAGGCAGAAAATCCACTTAATTTCGGGTAAAAAGGCAGAAATTTCTCGTATTTTGGAGCAAAATTGCAGAAACTCCCCTAATTTTGGGGCTAAAAGGCAGAATTTCCCTTTATTTTGGGGCAAAAATAGAGAAATTCTTTTTATTTTGGGGCAAAAATCAGAAATTTCCTTTATTTTGGGGCAAAATTTTAGAAATTTCTTTTATATTGTTACAGACTTGCAGAAATTTTTCTTATTTTGTGGCAAAAAGGCAGAAATTCCCCATATTTTGGTGCAAAAAGGCTGAAATTCCCCTTATTTTGAGGTAAAATCCTGAAATTCCCCATATTTTGGGGCAAAAAGGCAGAAATTCCCCTCATTTGGGGGCAAAAAGGCACAAATTTCCCTTATTTTCGGGCATAATTGCAGGAATTTCATTTATTTCAGGGCAAAAAGTCAGAAATTCCTTTTATTTTCGAGCAAAAACAGAAATTTCTTTTATTTTGATACAAAATTGTAGAAATTTTCCTTATTTTGGAACAAAAAGGCAAAAATTACCCATATTTTGGGGAAAAAGGCAGAAATTCCCCTTATTTTGAGGTAAAAAGGCTGAAATTCCCGTTATTTTGGGGCAAAAAGGCAGAAATTCCCTTTACTTTGTGGCAAAAAGGCAGAAATTCCCGTTAATTGGGGCAGAAAAGCGAAATTTTCCTTATTTAAGGGCAATAGGGCAGAAATTCCCCTTATTTTGTGGCAAAAAGGCAGAAATTCCCCTTATTTGAAGGTAAAATGCTGAAATTCCCCTTATTTTCGGCAAAAAGGCAGAAATTCCTATTATTTTGAGGCAAAATTGCAGAAATTTCAATTATTTCTGGGCAAAAAGTCAGATATTTGCCTTATTTTGGGGCAAAAAGCAGAAATTCCCTTAATTTTGGGGCCAAAAACAGAAATTCCCCTTATTTTGGGGTAAAATTGCAGAAATTTCAAATATTTCAGGGCAAAAAGGCAGAAATTCCACTTTATTTCGGACAATAACGCAGAAATTCCCCGTATTTTAAAGCTAAATTTCAGAAATTCCCCTTATATTGGTGCAAAAATGGAGAAATTCCCTTTATTTTTGTGCAATAAGGCAGATTTCCCCGTATTTTGAAGCAAAATTGCACATATTTCCCTAATTTTGAAGGAAAATGCAGAAATTCACATTATTTTGGAACAAAAAGGCAGAAATTCTCCTTATTTCAGGGCAAAAAGTCAGAAATTCCCCTTATTTTGGGGTAAAATTGCAGAAATTTTCTTTATTTTGGGGCAAAATTGCAGAAATTTCCCTTATTTTGGGGCAAAATTGCAGAAATTTCACTTATTTCAGGGAAAAAGTGCAGAAATTTCTCTTATTTTGGGGCAAAAAGGCAGAAATTTCTTTTATTTTGGTACAAAATTGCAGAAATTTTCTTTATTTTGGGGCAAAATTGCAGAAATTTCCCTTATTTTGGGGCAAAATTGCAGAAATTTAACTTATTTCACGGAAAAAGTGCAGAAATTTCTCTTATTTTGGGGCAAAAAGGCAGAAATTTCTTTTATTTTGGTACAAAATTGCAGAAATTTTCTTTATTTTGGGGCAAAAATGAAGAAATTCCCCATATTTTGGGGCAAAAAGGCAGAGATTTGCCTTATTATGAGGTAAAATGCTGAAATTCCCCTTATTTTGGGGCAAAAATACAGAAATTCCCTTCATTTTGTGGCAAAAAGGCAGAAATTTCCCTTATTTTGGGGCAAAATTGCAGAAATTTCACTTATTTCAGGGCAAAATTCAAAAATTCCTTTTATTTTGGGGCAAAAAGACAGAAATTCCGTTCATTTTTAGGTAAAAAGGCAGAAATTTCACTTATTTTGAGGGAAGAAGGCAGAAATTCCTCTTATTTTGGGGCAAAAATGACAAAATTTCTCTTTTTTGTGGCAAAAGGTATACATTCCCCTTATTTTCGGGCAAAAAAGCAGAAATTCCCCCTATTTTGGAGCAGAATTGAAGAAAATCCCCTAATTGTGGGGCAAAAAGGCAGAAATTCCCTATATGTTGGGGCAAAAAGACAGAAATTCTCCTTATTTTGGGGCAAAACTCAGAAATTCCACTTATTTTGGGGCAAAATTCCAGAAATTTCCCTTATTTTGGGGCAAAATTGCAGAAATTTTACTTATTTTGGGGCAAAATTGCAGAAATTTCACTTATTTCAGGTAAAAATGGCAGAAATTTTTCTTATTTTGGGGCAAAAAGGCAGAAATTCCTAATATTTTGTGGCAAAAATGCAGAAATTCCCCTTATTTTGAGGTAAAAAGGCTGAAATTCCCCTTATTTGGGGGCAAAAAGACAGAAATTTTGTTTATTTTTGGGTTAAAAGGCAGAAATTTCACTTATTTCAGGGTAATAAGTCAGAAATTTTCCTTATTTTGGGGCAAAAACACAGAAATTCCCTTTGTTTTGGAAGGAAAATACAGAAATTCCACTTCTTTAGAGGCAAAAAGGCAGAAATTCCCCTTATTTTGAAGCAAAAATGAAGAAATTCCCCTTATTTTGAAGCAAAAATGAAGAAATTCCCCTAATTGTTGGGCAAAAAGGCCGAAATTCCCTATATGTTGGGGCAAAAAGACAGAAATTCTCCTTATTTTGGGACAAAACTCAGAAATTCCACTTATTTTGGGGCAAAATTGCAGGAATTTACCTTATTTTGAGGCAAAATTGCAGAAATTTCCCTTATTTGGGGCAAAATTGCAGAAATTTCACTTATTTTCAGGTAAAAAGGCTGAAATATCCTTTATTTTGGGGCAAAAAAGAAGAAATTCCCCTTATTTTGGGGCAAAATTGCAGAAATTTTCCTTATTTTGGGGCAAAAAGGCTGAAATTCTTATTTTGAGGTAAAATGCTGAAATTCCCCATATTCTGGGGCAAAAGGCAAAACTTCTTCTTATTTTGGGGCAAAGAGGCACAAATTTCCCTTATTTTCGGGCAAAATTGCAGAAATTTCATTTATTTCAGGGCAAAAAGTCAGAAATTCCTTTTATTTTGGGGCAAAGAGCAGAAATTTCTTTTATTTTGGTACAAAATTGAAGAAATTTATCTTATTTTGAAACAAAAAGGCAGAAAATTCCCCTTATTTTGAGGCAAAAGGCAGAAATTATTCTCAATTTGAGGTAAAATGCAGAAATTCCCTTTATTTTGGGGCTAAAAGGCAGAAATTCCCTGTATTTTGAAGCAAAATTGCAGAAATTCTCTTAATTTTCGGGCAAAAAGGCAGAAATTCTCCTTATTTTGGGGCAAAAAGACAGAAAATCTCCTTTTTCGGGAGCAAACAGTCAGAAATTCCCCTTATTTTGGGGCAAAATTGCAGAAATTTCCTTTACATTGGGGCAAAATTGCAGAAATTTCCCTTATTTTGGGGCAAAATTGCAGAAATTTCAGGTATTTGAGAAAAAAAAGGCAGAAATTTTTTTGGGGGGGCAAAAAGGCAGAAATTTTTTTTATTTTGGTACAAAATTGCAGAAATTTTTTTTATTTTGGGGCAAAAAGTCAGAAATTCCCCATATTTTGGGGCAAAAATGCAGAAAGTCTCCTTATTTTGAGGTAATAAGGCTGAAATTCCCCTTATTTTGGGGCAAAAAGGCAGAAATTTCGTTTATTTTAAGGAAAAGGCAGAAATTGCACTTATTTTGAGTCAAAAAGGTGGAAAATCCCCTTATTTTGGGGCAAAAATAAAGAAATTTGCTTTTTTATGGCAAAAAGGTATACATTCCCTTTATTTTCGGGCAAAAAGGCAGAAATTCTTTGTATTTTGGAGCAAAATTGCAGAAATTCCCCTAATTTTTGGGCAAAAAGGCAGAAATTTTCCTTATTTTGGGGTAAAACTGCAGAAATTTCACTTATTTTGCGGCAAAATGTCAGAAATTCCCCTTATTTTTGGCAAAAAATGCAGAAAATCCCCTTATTTTAGGGCAAAATTGCAGAAATTTCCCTTATTTGGGGACAAAAACAGAAATTCCCCTTATTTTGGGGCAAAATTGCAGAAATTACCCTTATTATGGGGAAAAATTGCAGAAATTTCCCTTATTTTAGGGCAAAATTGCAGAAATTTCACTTATTTCAGAGAAAAAAAGCAAAAATTTTTCGTATTTTGGGGCAAAAAGGCAGAAATTCCCATTATTTTGGGACAAAAAGGCAGAAATTCACCTTATTTTCGGGTAAAATTGCAGAAATTTCACATATTTCAGGGCAAAACGGCAGAAATTCCCCTTATTTTGGGGCAAAAAGGCAGAAATTTCCCTTATTTTGGGATAAAATTGCAGAAATTTCCCTTATTTGGGGGCAAAAAGGCAGAAAATCCACTTAATTTCGGGTAAAAAGGCAGAAATTTCTCGTATTTTGGAGCAAAATTGCAGAAACTCCCCTAATTTTGGGGCTAAAAGGCAGAATTTCCCTTTATTTTGGGGCAAAAATAGAGAAATTCTTTTTATTTTGGGGCAAAAATCAGAAATTTCCTTTATTTTGGGGCAAAATTTTAGAAATTTCTTTTATATTGTTACAGACTTGCAGAAATTTTTCTTATTTTGTGGCAAAAAGGCAGAAATTCCCCATATTTTGGTGCAAAAAGGCTGAAATTCCCCTTATTTTGAGGTAAAATCCTGAAATTCCCCATATTTTGGGGCAAAAAGGCAGAAATTCCCCTCATTTGGGGGCAAAAAGGCACAAATTTCCCTTATTTTCGGGCATAATTGCAGGAATTTCATTTATTTCAGGGCAAAAAGTCAGAAATTCCTTTTATTTTGGGGCAAAAACAGAAATTTCTTTTATTTTGATACAAAATTGTAGAAATTTTCCTTATTTTGGAACAAAAAGGCAAAAATTACACATATTTTGGGGAAAAAGGCAGAAATTCCCCTTATTTTGAGGTAATAAGGCTGAAATTCCCCTTATTTTGGGGCAAAAAGGCAGAAATTTCGTTTATTTTAAGGAAAAGGCAGAAATTGCACTTATTTTGAGTCAAAAAGGTGGAAAATCCCCTTATTTTGGGGCAAAAATAAAGAAATTTGCTTTTTTATGGCAAAAAGGTATACATTCCCTTTATTTTCGGGCAAAAAGGCAGAAATTCTTTGTATTTTGGAGCAAAATTGCAGAAATTCCCCTAATTTTTGGGCAAAAAGGCAGAAATTTTCCTTATTTTGGGTAAAACTCCAGAAATTTCACTTATTTTGCGGCAAAATGTCAGAAATTCCCCTTATTTTTGGCAAAAAATGCAGAAAATCCCCTTATTTTAGGGCAAAATTGCAGAAATTTCCCTTATTTGGGGACAAAAACAGAAATTCCCCTTATTTTGGGGCAAAATTGCAGAAATTTCCCTTATTATGGGGAAAAATTGCAGAAATTTCCCTTATTTTAGGGCAAAATTGCAGAAATTTCACTTATTTCAGAGAAAAAAAGCAAAAATTTTTCTTATTTTGGGGCAAAAAGGCAGAAATTCCCATTATTTTGGGGCAAAAAGGCAGAAATTCACCTTATTTTGGGGTAAAATTGCAGAAATTTCACATATTTCAGGGCAAAACGGCAGAAATTCCCCTTATTTTGGGGCAAAAAGGCAGAAATTTCCCTTATTTTGGGATAAAATTGCAGAAATTTCCCTTATTTGGGGGCAAAAAGGCAGAAAATCCACTTAATTTCGGGTAAAAAGGCAGAAATTTCTCGTATTTTGGAGCAAAATTGCAGAAACTCCCCTAATTTTGGGGCTAAAAGGCAGAATTTCCCTTTATTTTGGGGCAAAAATAGAGAAATTCTTTTTATTTTGGGGCAAAAATCAGAAATTTCCTTTATTTTGGGGCAAAATTTTAGAAATTTCTTTTATATTGTTACAGACTTGCAGAAATTTTTCTTATTTTGTGGCAAAAAGGCAGAAATTCCCCATATTTTGGTGCAAAAAGGCTGAAATTCCCCTTATTTTGAGGTAAAATCCTGAAATTCCCCATATTTTGGGGCAAAAAGGCAGAAATTCCCCTCATTTGGGGGCAAAAAGGCACAAATTTCCCTTATTTTCGGGCATAATTGCAGGAATTTCATTTATTTCAGGGCAAAAAGTCAGAAATTCCTTTTATTTTGGGGCAAAAACAGAAATTTCTTTTATTTTGATACAAAATTGTAGAAATTTTCCTTATTTTGGAACAAAAAGGCAAAAATTACCCATATTTTGGGGAAAAAGGCAGAAATTCCTTTTATTTTGAGGTAAAAAGGCTGAAATTCCCGTTATTTTGGGGCAAAAAGGCAGAAATTCCCTTTACTTTGTGGCAAAAAGGCAGAAATTCCCGTTAATTGGGGCAGAAAAGCGAAATTTTCCTTATTTAAGGGCAATAGGGCAGAAATTCCCCTTATTTTGTGGCAAAAAGGCAGAAATTCCCCTTATTTGAAGGTAAAATGCTGAAATTCCCCTTATTTTCGGCAAAAAGGCAGAAATTCCTATTATTTTGAGGCAAAATTGCAGAAATTTCAATTATTTCTGGGCAAAAAGTCAGATATTTGCCTTATTTTGGGGCAAAAAGCAGAAATTCCCTTAATTTTGGGGCCAAAAACAGAAATTCCCCTTATTTTGGGGTAAAATTGCAGAAATTTCAAATATTTCAGGGCAAAAAGGCAGAAATTCCACTTTATTTCGGACAATAACGCAGAAATTCCCCGTATTTTAAAGCTAAATTTCAGAAATTCCCCTTATATTGGTGCAAAAATGGAGAAATTCCCTTTATTTTTGTGCAATAAGGCAGATTTCCCCGTATTTTGAAGCAAAATTGCACATATTTCCCTAATTTTGAAGGAAAATGCAGAAATTCACATTATTTTGGAACAAAAAGACAGAAATTCTCCTTATTTCAGGGCAAAAAGTCAGAAATTCCCCTTATTTTGGGGTAAAATTGCAGAAATTTTCTTTATTTTGGGGCAAAATTGCAGAAATTTCCCTTATTTTGGGGCAAAATTGCAGAAATTTCACTTATTTCAGGGAAAAAGTGCAGAAATTTCTCTTATTTTGGGGCAAAAAGGCAGAAATTTCTTTTATTTTGGTACAAAATTGCAGAAATTTTCTTTATTTTGGGGCAAAAATGAAGAAATTCCCCATATTTTGGGGCAAAAAGGCAGAGATTCGCCTTATTATGAGGTAAAATGCTGAAATTCCCCTTATTTTGGGGCAAAAATACAGAAATTCCCTTCATTTTGTGGCAAAAAGGCAGAAATTTCCCTTATTTTGGGGCAAAATTGCAGAAATTTCACTTATTTCAGGGCAAAATTCAAAAATTCCTTTTATTTTTGGGCAAAAAGACAGAAATTTTGTTTATTTTTGGGTAAAAAGGCAGAAATTTCACTTATTGTGAGGTAAGAAGGCAGAAATTCCTCTTATTTTAGGGCAAAAATGAAGAAATTTCCCTTTTTTTGTGGCAAAAGGTATATATTCTCCTTATTTTCGGGCAAAAAAGCAGAAATATCCCGTTTTTTGAAGCACAATTGCAGAAAATCCCCTAATTGTGGGGCAAAAAGGCAGAAATTCCCTATATGTTGGAGCAAAAAGACAGAAATTCTCCTTATTTTGGGGCAAAACTCAGAAATTCCACTTATTTTGGGGCAAATTCCAGAAATTTCCCTTATTTTGGGGCAAATTTGCAGAAATTTCACTTATTTTGGGGCAAAATTGCAGAAATTTCACTTATTTCAGATAAAAAAAACGCAGAAATTTTTCTTATTTTGGGGCAAAAAGGCAGAAATTCCTAATATTTTGTGGCAAAAATGCAGAAATTCCCCTTATTTTGAGGTAAAAATGCTGAAATTCCCCTTATTTGGGGGCAAAAAGGCAGAAATTTCCCTTATTTTGGGGCAAAATTGCAAACATTTCACTAATTTCAGGGTAATAAGTCAGAAATTTTCCTTATTTTGGGGCAAAAAACACAGAAATTCCCTTTGTTTTGGAAGGAAAATACAGAAATTCCACTTCTTTAGAGGCAAAAAGGCAGAAATTCCCCTTATTTTGAAGCAAAAATGAAGAAATTCCCCTAATTGTTGGGCAAAAAGGCAGAAATTCCCTATATGTTGGGGCAAAAAGACAGAAATTCTCCTTATTTTGGGACAAAACTCAGAAATTCCACTTATTTTGGGGCAAAATTGCAGGAATTTACCTTATTTTGAGGCAAAATTGCAGAAATTTCCCTTATTTGGGGCAAAATTGCAGAAATTTCACTTATTTTCAGGTAAAAAGGCTGAAATATCCTTTATTTTGGGGCAAAAAGGAAGAAATTCCCCTTATTTTGGGGCAAAATTGCAGAAATTTTCCTTATTTTGGGGCAAAAAGGCTGAAATTCTTATTTTGAGGTAAAATGCTGAAATTCCCCATATTTTGGGGCAAAAGGCAAAACTTCTTTTTATTTTGGGGCAAAGAGGCACAAATTTCCCTTATTTTCGGGCAAAATTGCAGAAATTTCATTTATTTCAGGGCAAAAAGTCAGAAATTCCTTTTATTTTGGGGCAAAGAGCAGAAATTTCTTTTATTATGGTACAAAATTGAAGAAATTTTTCTTATTTTGAAACAAAAAGGCAGAAAATTCCCCTTATTTTGAGGCAAAAGGCAGAAATTATTCTCAATTTGAAGTAAAATGCAGAAATTCCCTTTATTTTGGGGCTAAAAAACAGAAATTCCCTGTATTTTGAAGCAAAATTGCAGAAATTCTCATAATTTTTGGGCAAAAAGGCAGAAATTCTCCTTATTATGGGGCAAAAAGACAGAAAATCTCCTTTTTCGGGAGCAAACAGTCAGAAATTCCCCTTATTTTGGGGCAAAATTGCAGAAATTTCCTTTACATTGGGGCAAAATTGTAGAAATTTCCCTTATTTTGGGGCAAAATTGCAGAAATTTCACGTATTTCAGGGAAAAAAGGCAGAAATTTTTTTGGGGGGGCAAAAAGGCAGAAATTTTTTTTATTTTGGTACAAAATTGCAGAAATTTTTCTTATTTTGGGGCAAAAAGTCAGAAATTCCCCATATTTTGGGGCAAAAAGGCAGAAATTCCCCTTATTTTGAGGTAATCAGGCTGAAATTCCCCTTATTTTGGGGCAAAAAGGCAGAAATTTCGTTTATTTTGGGGAAAAGGCAGAAATTGCACTTATTTTGAGTCAAAAAGGTGGAAATTCCCCTTATTTTGGGGCAAAAATGAAGAAATTTGCTTTTTTATGGCAAAAAGGTATACATTCCCTTTATTTTCGGGCAAAAAGGCAGAAATTCTTTGTATTTTAGAGCAAAATTGCAGAAATTCGCATAATTTTCGGGCAAAAAGGCAGAAATTCTCCTTATTTTGGGGCAAAAAGACAGAAAATCTCCTTTTCGGGAGCAAACAGTCAGAAATTCCCCTTATTTTGGGGCAAAATTGCAGAAATTTCCCTTATTTTGGGGCAAAATTGCAGAAATTTCAGGTATTTGAGAAAAAAAAGGCAGAAATTTTTTTGGGGGGGCAAAAAGGCAGAAATTTTTTTTATTTTGGTACAAAATTGCAGAAATTTTTCTTATTTTGGGGCAAAAAGTCAGAAATTCCCCATATTTTGGGGCAAAAAGGCAGAAATTCCCCTTATTTTCAGGTAATCAGGCTGAAATTCCCCTTATTTTGGGGCAAAAAGGCAGAAATTTCGTTTATTTTGGGGAAAAGGCAGAAATTGCACTTATTTTGAGTCAAAAAGGTGGAAAATCCCCTTATTTTGGGGCAAAAATGAAGAAATTTGCTTTTTTATGGCAAAAAGGTATACATTCCTTTTATTTTCGGGCAAAAAGGCAGAAATTCTTTGTATTTTGGAGCAAAATTGCAGAAATTCCCCTAATTTTTGGGCAAAAAGGCAGAAATTTTCCTTATTTTGGGGTAAAACTGCAGAAATTTCACTTATTTTGCGGCAAAATGTCAGAAATTCCCCTTATTTTTGGCAAAAAATGCAGAAAATCCCCTTATTTTAGGGCAAAATTGCAGAAATTTCCCTTATTTGGGGACAAAAACAGAAATTCCCCTTATTTTGGGGCAAAATTGCAGAAATTTCCCTTATTATGGGGAAAATTGCAGAAATTTCCCTTATTTTAGGGCAAAATTGCAGAAATTTCACTTATTTCAGAGAAAAAAAGCAAAAATTTTTCTTATTTTGGGGCAAAAAGGCAGAAATTCCCATTATTTTGGGGCAAAAAGGCAGAAATTCACCTTATTTTGGGGTAAAATTGCAGAAATTTCACATATTTCAGGGCAAAACGGCAGAAATTCCCCTTATTTTGGGGCAAAAAGGCAGAAATTTCCCTTATTTTGGGATAAAATTGCAGAAATTTCCCTTATTTGGGGGCAAAAAGGCAGAAAATCCACTTAATTTCGGGTAAAAAGGCAGAAATTTCTCGTATTTTGGAGCAAAATTGCAGAAACTCCCCTAATTTTGGGGCTAAAAGGCAGAATTTCCCTTTATTTTGGGGCAAAAATAGAGAAATTCTTTTTATTTTGGGGCAAAAATCAGAAATTTCCTTTATTTTGGGGCAAAATTTTAGAAATTTCTTTTATATTGTTACAGACTTGCAGAAATTTTTCTTATTTTGTGGCAAAAAGGCAGAAATTCCCCATATTTTGGTGCAAAAAGGCTGAAATTCCCCTTATTTTGAGGTAAAATCCTGAAATTCCCCATATTTTGGGGCAAAAAGGCAGAAATTCCCCTCATTTGGGGGCAAAAAGGCACAAATTTCCCTTATTTTCGGGCATAATTGCAGGAATTTCATTTATTTCAGGGCAAAAAGTCAGAAATTCCTTTTATTTTGGGGCAAAAACAGAAATTTCTTTTATTTTGATACAAAATTGTAGAAATTTTCCTTATTTTGGAACAAAAAGGCAAAAATTACCCATATTTTGGGGAAAAAGGCAGAAATTCCTTTTATTTTGAGGTAAAAAGGCTGAAATTCCCGTTATTTTGGGGCATAAAGGCAGAAATTCCCTTTACTTTGTGGCAAAAGGGCAGAAATTCCCGTTAATTGGGGCAGAAAAGCAGAAATTTTCCTTATTTAAGGGCAATAGGGCAGAAATTCCCCTTATTTTGTGGCAAAAAGGCAGAAATTCCCCTTATTTGAAGGTAAAATGCTGAAATTCCCCTTATTTTCGGCAAAAAGGAAAAAATTCCTATTATTTTGGGGCAAAAGTGCAGAAATTTCTCTTATTTTGGGGCAAAAAGGCAGAAATTTCTTTTATTTTGGTACAAAATTGCAGAAATTTTCTTTATTTTGGGGCAAAATTGCAGAAATTTCCCTTATTTGGGGCAAAATTGCAGAAATTTCACTTATTTCAGGGAAAAAGTGCAGAAATTTCTCTTATTTTGGGGCAAAAAGGCAGAAATTTCTTTTATTTTGGTACAAAATTGCAGAAATTTTTTTTATTTTGGGGCAAAAATGAAGAAATTCCCCATATTTTGGGGCAAAAAGGCAGAGATTTGCCTTATTATGAGGTAAAATGCTGAAATTCCCCTTATTTGGGGGCAAAAATACAGAAATTCCCTTCATTTTGTGGCAAAAAGGCAGAAATTTCCCTTATTTTGGGGCAAAATTGCAGAAATTTCACTTATTTCAGGGCAAAATTCAAAAATTCCTTTTATTTTGGGGCAAAAAGACAGAAATTCCGTTCATTTTTAGGTAAAAAGGCAGAAATTTCACTTATTTTGAGGGAAGAAGGCAGAAATTCCTCTTATTTTGGGGCAAAAATGAAGAAATTTCTCTTTTTTGTGGCAAAAGGTATACATTCCCCTTATTTTCGGGCAAAAAAGCAGAAATTCCCCCTATTTTGGAGCAGAATTGAAGAAAATCCCCTAATTGTGGGGCAAAAAGGCAAAAATTCCCTATATGTTGGGGCAAAAAGACAGAAATTCTCCTTATTTTGGGGCAAAACTCAGAAATTCCACTTATTTTGGGGCAAAATTCCAGAAATTTCCCTTATTTTGGGCAAAATTGCAGAAATTTTACTTATTTTGGGGCACAATTGCAGAAATTTCACTTATTTCAGGTAAAAATGGCAGAAATTTTTCTTATTTTGGGGCAAAAAGGCAGAAATTCCTAATATTTTGTGGCAAAAATGCAGAAATTCCCCTTATTTTGAGGTAAAAAGGCTGAAATTCCCCTTATTTGGGGGCAAAAAGGCAGAAATTTCCCTTATTTTGGGGCAAAAAACACAGAAATTCCCTTTGTTTTGAAAGGAAAATACAGAAATTCCACTTCTTTAGAGGCAAAAAGGCAGAAATTCCCCTTATTTTGAAGCAAAAATGAAGAAATTTCCCTAATTGTTGGGCAAAAAGGCAGAAATTCCCTATATGTTGGGGCAAAAAGACAGAAATTCTCCTTATTTTGGGACAAAACTCAGAAATTCCACTTATTTTGGGGCAAAATTGCAGGAATTTACCTTATTTTGAGGCAAAATTGCAGAAATTTCCCTTATTTGTAGCAAAATTGCAGAAATTTAACTTATTTTCAGGTAAAAAGGCTGAAATATCCTTTATTTTGGGGCAAAAAGGAAGAAATTCCCCTTATTTTGGGGCAAAATTGCAGAAATTTTCCTTATTTTGGGGCAAAAAGGCTGAAATTCTTATTTTGAGGTAAAATGCTGAAATTCCCCATATTTTGGGGCAAAAGGCAAAACTTCTTATTTTGGGGCAAAGAGGCACAAATTTCCCTTATTTTCGGGCAAAATTGCAGAAATTTCATTTATTTCAGGGCAAAAAGTCAGAAATTCCTTTTATTTTGGGGCAAAGAGCAGAAATTTCTTTTATTATGGTACAAAATTGAAGAAATTTATCTTATTTTGAAACAAAAAGGCAGAAAATTCCCCTTATTTTGAGGCAAAAGGCAGAAATTATTCTCAATTTGAGGTAAAATGCAGAAATTCCCTTTGTTTTGGGGCTAAAAGGCAGAAATTCCCTGTATTTTGAAGCAAAATTGCAGAAATTCTCTTAATTTTCGGGCAAAAAGGCAGAAATTCTCCTTATTTTGGGGCAAAAAGACAGAAAATCTCCTTTTTCGGGAGCAAACAGTCAGAAATTCCCCTTATTTTGGGGCAAAATTGCAGAAATTTCCTTTACATTGGGGCAAAATTGCAGAAATTTCCCTTATTTTGGGGCAAAATTGCAGAAATTTCAGGTATTTGAGAAAAAAAAGGCAGAAATTTTTTTGGGGGGGGTCAAAAAGGCAGAAATTTTTTTTATTTTGGTACAAAATTGCAGAAATTTTTTTTATTTTGGGGCAAAAAGTCAGAAATTCCCCATATTTTGGGGCAAAAATGCAGAAATTCCCCTTATTTTGAGGTAATAAGGCTGAAATTCCCCTTATTTTGGGGCAAAAAGACAGAAATTTCGTTTATTTTGGGGAAAAGGCAGAAATTGCACTTATTTTGAGTCAAAAAGGTGGAAAATCCCCTTATTTTGGGGCAAAAATGAAGAAATTTGCTTTTTTATGGCAAAAAGGTATACATTCCTTTTATTTTCGGGCAAAAAGGCAGAAATTCTTTGTATTTTGGAGCAAAATTGCAGAAATTCCCCTAATTTTTGGGCAAAAAGGCAGAAATTTTCCTTATTTTGCGGTAAAACTGCAGAAATTTCACTTATTTTGCGGCAAAATGTCAGAAATTCCCCTTATTTTTTGCAAAAAATGCAGAAAATCCCCTTATTTTAGGGCAAAATTGCAGAAATTTCCCTTATTTGGGGACAAAAACAGAAATTCCCCTTATTTTGGGGCAAAATTGCAGAAATTTCCCTTATTATGGGGAAAAATTGCAGAAATTTCCCTTATTTTAGGGCAAAATTGCAGAAATTTCTCTTATTTCAGAGAAAAAAAGCAAAAATTTTTCTTATTTTGGGGCAAAAAGGCAGAAATTCCCATTATTTTGGGGCAAAAAGGCAGAAATTCACCTTATTTTGGGGTAAAATTGCAGAAATTTCACATATTTCAGGGCAAAACGGCAGAAATTCCCCTTATTTTTGGGCAAAAAGGCAGAAATTTCCCTTATTTTGGGATAAAATTGCAGAAATTTCCCTTATTTGGGGGCAAAAAGGCAGAAAATCCACTTAATTTCGAGTAAAAAGGCAGAAATTTCTCGTATTTTGGAGCAAAATTGCAGAAACTCCCCTAATTTTGGGGCTAAAAGGCAGAATTTCCCTTTATTTTGGGGCAAAAATAGAGAAATTCTTTTTATTTTGGGGCAAAAATCAGAAATTTCCTTTATTTTGGGGCAAAATTTTAGAAATTTCTTTTATATTGTTACAGACTTGCAGAAATTTTTCTTATTTTGTGGCAAAAAGGCAGAAATTCCCCATATTTTGGTGCAAAAAGGCTGAAATTCCCCTTATTTTGAGGTAAAATCCTGAAATTCCCCATATTTTGGGGCAAAAAGGCAGAAATTCCCCTCATTTGGGGGCAAAAAGGCACAAATTTCCCTTATTTTCGGGCATAATTGCAGGAATTTCATTTATTTCAGGGCAAAAAGTCAGAAATTCCTTTTATTTTCGGGCAAAAACAGAAATTTCTTTTATTTTGATACAAAATTGTAGAAATTTTCCTTATTTTGGAACAAAAAAGCAAAAATTACCCATATTTTGGGGAAAAAGGCAGAAATTCCTTATATTTTGAGGTAAAAAGGCTGAAATTCCCGTTATTTTGGGGCATAAAGGCAGAAATTCCCTTTACTTTCTGGCAAAAGGGCAGAAATTCCCGTTAATTGGGGCAGAAAAGCAGAAATTTTCCTTATTTAAGGGCAATAGGGCAGAAATTCCCCTTATTTTGTGGCAAAAAAGCAGAAATTCCCCTTATTTGAAGGTAAAATGCTGAAATTCCCCTTATTTTCGGCAAAAAGGCAGAAATTCCTATTATTTTGGGGCAAAAGTGCAGAAATTTCTCTTATTTTGGGGCAAAATTGCAGAAATTTTCTTTATTTTGGGGCAAAATTGCAGAAATTTCCCTTATTTGGGGCAAAATTGCAGAAATTTCACTTATTTCAGGGAAAAAGTGCAGAAATTTCTCTTATTTTGGGGCAAAAAGGCAGAAATTTCTTTTATTTTGGTACAAAATTGCAGAAATTTTTTTTATTTTGGGGCAAAAATGAAGAAATTCCCCATATTTTGGGGCAAAAAGGCAGAGATTTGCCTTATTATGAGGTAAAATGCTGAAATTCCCCTTATTTTGGGGCAAAAATACAGAAATTCCTTTCATTTTGTGGCATAAAGGCAGAAATTTCCCTTATTTTGGGGCAAAATTGTAGAAATTTCAGTTATTTCAGGGCAAAATTCAAAAATTCCTTTTATTTTGGGGAAAAAAGACAGAAATTCCGTTCATTTTTAGGTAAAAAGGCAGAAATTTCACTTATTTTGAGGGAAGAAGGCAGAAATTCCTCTTATTTTGGGGCAAAAATGAAGAAATTTCTCTTTTTTGTGGCAAAAGGTATACATTCCCCTTATTTTCGGGCAAAAAAGCAGAAATTCCCCCTATTTTGGAGCAGAATTGAAGAAAATCCCCTAATTGTGGGGCAAAAAGGCAGAAATTCCCTATATGTTGGGGCAAAAAGACAGAAATTCTCCTTATTTTGGGGCAAAACTCAGAAATTCCACTTATTTTGGGAAAAAATTCCAGAAATTTCCCTTATTTTGGGGCAAAATTGCAGAAATTTCACTTATTTCAGGGAAAAAGTGCAGAAATTTCTCTTATTTTGGGGCAAAAAGGCAGAAATTTCTTTTATTTTGGTACAAAATTGCAGAAATTTTCTTTATTTTGGGGCAAAATTGCAGAAATTTCCCTTATTTGGGGCAAAATTGCAGAAATTTCACTTATTTCAGGGAAAAAGTGCAGAAATTTCTCTTATTTTGGGGCAAAAAGGCAGAAATTTCTTTTATTTTGGTACAAAATTGCAGAAATTTTTTTTATTTTGGGGCAAAAATGAAGAAATTCCCCATATTTTGGGGCAAAAAGGCAGAGATTTGCCTTATTATGAGGTAAAATGCTGAAATTCCCCTTATTTGGGGGCAAAAATACAGAAATTCCCTTCATTTTGTGGCAAAAAGGCAGAAATTTCCCTTATTTTGGGGCAAAATTGCAGAAATTTCACTTATTTCAGGGCAAAATTCAAAAATTCCTTTTATTTTGGGGCAAAAAGACAGAAATTCCGTTCATTTTTAGGTAAAAAGGCAGAAATTTCACTTATTTTGAGGGAAGAAGGCAGAAATTCCTCTTATTTTGCGGCAAAAATGAAGAAATTTCTCTTTTTTGTGGCAAAAGGTATACATTCCCCTTATTTTCGGGCAAAAAAGCAGAAATTCCCCCTATTTTGGAGCAGAATTGAAGAAAATCCCCTAATTGTGGGGCAAAAAGGCAAAAATTCCCTATATGTTGGGGCAAAAAGACAGAAATTCTCCTTATTTTGGGGCAAAACTCAGAAATTCCACTTATTTTGGGGCAAAATTCCAGAAATTTCCCTTATTTTGGGCAAAATTGCAGAAATTTTACTTATTTTGGGGCACAATTGCAGAAATTTCACTTATTTCAGGTAAAAATGGCAGAAATTTTTCTTATTTTGGGGCAAAAAGGCAGAAATTCCTAATATTTTGTGGCAAAAATGCAGAAATTCCCCTTATTTTGAGGTAAAAAGGCTGAAATTCCCCTTATTTGGGGGCAAAAAGGCAGAAATTTCCCTTATTTTGGGGCAAAAAACACAGAAATTCCCTTTGTTTTGAAAGGAAAATACAGAAATTCCACTTCTTTAGAGGCAAAAAGGCAGAAATTCCCCTTATTTTGAAGCAAAAATGAAGAAATTTCCCTAATTGTTGGGCAAAAAGGCAGAAATTCCCTATATGTTGGGGCAAAAAGACAGAAATTCTCCTTATTTTGGGACAAAACTCAGAAATTCCACTTATTTTGGGGCAAAATTGCAGGAATTTACCTTATTTTGAGGCAAAATTGCAGAAATTTCCCTTATTTGTAGCAAAATTGCAGAAATTTAACTTATTTTCAGGTAAAAAGGCTGAAATATCCTTTATTTTGGGGCAAAAAGGAAGAAATTCCCCTTATTTTGGGGCAAAATTGCAGAAATTTTCCTTATTTTGGGGCAAAAAGGCTGAAATTCTTATTTTGAGGTAAAATGCTGAAATTCCCCATATTTTGGGGCAAAAGGCAAAACTTCTTATTTTGGGGCAAAGAGGCACAAATTTCCCTTATTTTCGGGCAAAATTGCAGAAATTTCATTTATTTCAGGGCAAAAAGTCAGAAATTCCTTTTATTTTGGGGCAAAGAGCAGAAATTTCTTTTATTATGGTACAAAATTGAAGAAATTTATCTTATTTTGAAACAAAAAGGCAGAAAATTCCCCTTATTTTGAGGCAAAAGGCAGAAATTATTCTCAATTTGAGGTAAAATGCAGAAATTCCCTTTGTTTTGGGGCTAAAAGGCAGAAATTCCCTGTATTTTGAAGCAAAATTGCAGAAATTCTCTTAATTTTCGGGCAAAAAGGCAGAAATTCTCCTTATTTTGGGGCAAAAAGACAGAAAATCTCCTTTTTCGGGAGCAAACAGTCAGAAATTCCCCTTATTTTGGGGCAAAATTGCAGAAATTTCCTTTACATTGGGGCAAAATTGCAGAAATTTCCCTTATTTTGGGGCAAAATTGCAGAAATTTCAGGTATTTGAGAAAAAAAAGGCAGAAATTTTTTTGGGGGGGGTCAAAAAGGCAGAAATTTTTTTTATTTTGGTACAAAATTGCAGAAATTTTTTTTATTTTGGGGCAAAAAGTCAGAAATTCCCCATATTTTGGGGCAAAAATGCAGAAATTCCCCTTATTTTGAGGTAATAAGGCTGAAATTCCCCTTATTTTGGGGCAAAAAGACAGAAATTTCGTTTATTTTGGGGAAAAGGCAGAAATTGCACTTATTTTGAGTCAAAAAGGTGGAAAATCCCCTTATTTTGGGGCAAAAATGAAGAAATTTGCTTTTTTATGGCAAAAAGGTATACATTCCTTTTATTTTCGGGCAAAAAGGCAGAAATTCTTTGTATTTTGGAGCAAAATTGCAGAAATTCCCCTAATTTTTGGGCAAAAAGGCAGAAATTTTCCTTATTTTGCGGTAAAACTGCAGAAATTTCACTTATTTTGCGGCAAAATGTCAGAAATTCCCCTTATTTTTTGCAAAAAATGCAGAAAATCCCCTTATTTTAGGGCAAAATTGCAGAAATTTCCCTTATTTGGGGACAAAAACAGAAATTCCCCTTATTTTGGGGCAAAATTGCAGAAATTTCCCTTATTATGGGGAAAAATTGCAGAAATTTCCCTTATTTTAGGGCAAAATTGCAGAAATTTCACTTATTTCAGAGAAAAAAAGCAAAAATTTTTCTTATTTTGGGGCAAAAAGGCAGAAATTCCCATTATTTTGGGGCAAAAAGGCAGAAATTCACCTTATTTTGGGGTAAAATTGCAGAAATTTCACATATTTCAGGGCAAAACGGCAGAAATTCCCCTTATTTTTGGGCAAAAAGGCAGAAATTTCCCTTATTTTGGGATAAAATTGCAGAAATTTCCCTTATTTGGGGGCAAAAAGGCAGAAAATCCACTTAATTTCGAGTAAAAAGGCAGAAATTTCTCGTATTTTGGAGCAAAATTGCAGAAACTCCCCTAATTTTGGGGCTAAAAGGCAGAATTTCCCTTTATTTTGGGGCAAAAATAGAGAAATTCTTTTTATTTTGGGGCAAAAATCAGAAATTTCCTTTATTTTGGGGCAAAATTTTAGAAATTTCTTTTATATTGTTACAGACTTGCAGAAATTTTTCTTATTTTGTGGCAAAAAGGCAGAAATTCCCCATATTTTGGTGCAAAAAGGCTGAAATTCCCCTTATTTTGAGGTAAAATCCTGAAATTCCCCATATTTTGGGGCAAAAAGGCAGAAATTCCCCTCATTTGGGGGCAAAAAGGCACAAATTTCCCTTATTTTCGGGCATAATTGCAGGAATTTCATTTATTTCAGGGCAAAAAGTCAGAAATTCCTTTTATTTTCGGGCAAAAACAGAAATTTCTTTTATTTTGATACAAAATTGTAGAAATTTTCCTTATTTTGGAACAAAAAAGCAAAAATTACCCATATTTTGGGGAAAAAGGCAGAAATTCCTTATATTTTGAGGTAAAAAGGCTGAAATTCCCGTTATTTTGGGGCATAAAGGCAGAAATTCCCTTTACTTTCTGGCAAAAGGGCAGAAATTCCCGTTAATTGGGGCAGAAAAGCAGAAATTTTCCTTATTTAAGGGCAATAGGGCAGAAATTCCCCTTATTTTGTGGCAAAAAAGCAGAAATTCCCCTTATTTGAAGGTAAAATGCTGAAATTCCCCTTATTTTCGGCAAAAAGGCAGAAATTCCTATTATTTTGGGGCAAAAGTGCAGAAATTTCTCTTATTTTGGGGCAAAAAGGCAGAAATTTCGTTTATTTTGGTACAAAATTGCAGAAATTTTCTTTATTTTGGGGCAAAATTGCAGAAATTTCCCTTATTTGGGGCAAAATTGCAGAAATTTCACTTATTTCAGGGAAAAAGTGCAGAAATTTCTCTTATTTTGGGGCAAAAAGGCAGAAATTTCTTTTATTTTGGTACAAAATTGCAGAAATTTTTTTTATTTTGGGGCAAAAATGAAGAAATTCCCCATATTTTGGGGCAAAAAGGCAGAGATTTGCCTTATTATGAGGTAAAATGCTGAAATTCCCCTTATTTTGGGGCAAAAATACAGAAATTCCTTTCATTTTGTGGCATAAAGGCAGAAATTTCCCTTATTTTGGGGCAAAATTGTAGAAATTTCAGTTATTTCAGGGCAAAATTCAAAAATTCCTTTTATTTTGGGGAAAAAAGACAGAAATTCCGTTCATTTTTAGGTAAAAAGGCAGAAATTTCACTTATTTTGAGGGAAGAAGGCAGAAATTCCTCTTATTTTGGGGCAAAAATGAAGAAATTTCTCTTTTTTGTGGCAAAAGGTATACATTCCCCTTATTTTCGGGCAAAAAAGCAGAAATTCCCCCTATTTTGGAGCAGAATTGAAGAAAATCCCCTAATTGTGGGGCAAAAAGGCAGAAATTCCCTATATGTTGGGGCAAAAAGACAGAAATTCTCCTTATTTTGGGGCAAAACTCAGAAATTCCACTTATTTTGGGAAAAAATTCCAGAAATTTCCCTTATTTTGGGGCAAAATTGCAGAAATTTTACTTATTTTGGGGCACAATTGCAGAAATTTCACTTATTTCAGGTAAAAATGGCAGAAATTTTTCTTATTTTGGGGCAAAAAGGCAGAAATTCCTAATATTTTGTGGCAAAAATGCAGAAATTCCCCTTATTTTGAGGTAAAAAGGCTGAAATTCCCCTTATTTGGGGGCAAAAAGGCAGAAATTTCCCTTATTTTGGGGCAAAATTGCAAACATTTCACTAATTTCAGGGTAATAAGTCAGAAATTTTCCTTATTTTGGGGCAAAAAACACAGAAGATCCCTTTGTTTTGGAAGGAAAATACAGAAATTCCACTTCTTTAGAGGCAAAAAGGCAGAAATTCCCCTTATTTTGAAGCAAAAATGAAGAAATTCCCCTAATTGTTGGGCAAAAATGCAGAAATTCCCTATATGTTGGGGCAAAAAGACAGAAATTCTCCTTATTTTGGGACAAAACTCAGAAATTCCACTTATTTTGGGGCAAAATTGCAGGAATTTACCTTATTTTGAGGCAAAATTGCAGAAATTTCCCTTATTTGGGGCAAAATTGCAGAAATTTCACTTATTTTCAGGTAAAAAGGCTGAAATATCCTTTATTTTGGGGCAAAAAGGAAGAAATTCCCCTTATTTTGGGGCAAAATTGCAGAAATTTTCCTTATTTTGGGGCAAAAAGGCTGAAATTCTTATTTTGAGGTAAAATGCTGAAATTCCCCATATTTGGGGCAAAAGGCAAAACTTCTTCTTATTTTGGGGCAAAGAGGCACAAATTTCTCTTATTTTCGGGCAAAATTGCAGAAATTTCATTTATTTCAGGGCAAAAAGTCAGAAATTCCTTTTATTTTGGGGCAAAGAGCAGAAATTTCTTTTATTATGGTACAAAATTGAAGAAATTTATCTTATTTTGAAACAAAAAGGCAGAAAATTCCCCTTATTTTGAGGCAAAAGGCAGAAATTATTCTCAATTTGAGGTAAAATGCAGAAATTCCCTTTATTTTGGGGCTAAAAGGCAGAAATTCCCTGTATTTTGAAGCAAAATTGCAGAAATTCTCTTAATTTTCGGGCAAAAAGGCAGAAATTCTCCTTATTTTGGGGCAAAAAGACAGAAAATCTCCTTTTTCGGGAGCAAACAGTCAGAAATTCCCCTTATTTTGGGGCAAAATTGCAGAAATTTCCTTTACGTTGGGGCAAAATTGCAGAAATTTCCCTTATTTTGGGGCAAAATTGCAGAAATTTCAGGTATTTGAGAAAAAAAAGGTAGAAATTTTTTTGGGGGGGCTAAAAGGCAGAAATTTTTTTTATTTTGGTACAAAATTGCAGAAATTTTTCTTATTTTGGGGCAAAAAGTCAGAAATTCCCCATATTTTGGGGCAAAAAGGCAGAAATTCCCCTTATTTTGAGGTAATAAGGCTGAAATTCCCCTTATTTTGGGGCAAAAAGGCAGAAATTTCGTTTATTTTGGGGAAAAGGCAGAAATTGCACTTATTTTGAGTCAAAAAGGTGGAAAATCCCCTTATTTTGGGGCAAAAATGAAGAAATTTGCTTTTTTATGGCAAAAAGGTATACATTCCCTTTATTTTCGGGCAAAAAGGCAGAAATTCTTTGTATTTTGGAGCAAAATTGCAGAAATTCCCCTAATTTTTGGGCAAAAAGGCAGAAATTTTCCTTATTTTGAGGTAAAACTGCAGAAATTTCACTTATTTTGCAGCAAAATGTCAGAAATTCCCCTTATTTTTGGTAAAAATTGCAGAAAATCCCCTTATTTTAGGGCAAAATTGCAGAAATTTCCCTTATTTGGGGACAAAAACAGAAATTCCCCTTATTTTGGGGCAAAATTGCAGAAATTTCCCTTATTATGGGGAAAAATTGCAGAAATTTCCCTTATTTTAGGGCAAAATTGCAGAAATTTCACTTATTTCAGAGAAAAAAAGAAAAATTTTTCTTATTTTGGGGCAAAAAGGCAGAAATTCCCATTATTTTGTGGCAAAAAGGCAGAAATTCCCCTTATTTGAAGGTAAAATGCTGAAATTCCCCTTATTTTCCGCAAAAAGGCAGAAATTCCTATTATTTTGAGGCAAAATTGCAGAAATTTCAATTATTTCTGGGCAAAAAGTCAGATATTTGCCTTATTTTGGGGCAAAAATCAGAAATTCCCTTAATTTTGGGGCCAAAAACAGAAATTCCCCTTATTTTGGGGTAAAATTGCAGAAATTTCAAATATTTCAGGGCAAAAAGGCAGAAATTCCACTTTATTTCGGACAATAACGCAGAAATTCCCCGTATTTTAAAGCTAAATTTCAGAAATTCCCCTTATATTGGTGCAAAAATGGAGAAATTCCCTTTATTTTTGTGCAATAAGGCAGATTTCCCCGTATTTTGAAGCAAAATTGCACATATTTCCCTAATTTTGAAGGAAAATGCAGAAATTCACATTATTTTGGAACAAAAAGACAGAAATTCTCCTTATTTCAGGGCAAAAAGTCAGAAATTCCCCTTATTTTGGGGTAAAATTGCAGAAATTTTCTTTATTTTGGGGCAAAATTGCAGAAATTTCCCTTATTTTGGGGCAAAATTGCAGAAATTTCACTTATTTCAGGGAAAAAGTGCAGAAATTTCTCTTATTTTGGGGCAAAAAGGCAGAAATTTCTTTTATTTTGGTACAAAATTGCAGAAATTTTCTTTATTTTGGGGCAAAAATGAAGAAATTCCCCATATTTTGGGGCAAAAAGGCAGAGATTCGCCTTATTATGAGGTAAAATGCTGAAATTCCCCTTATTTTGGGGCAAAAATACAGAAATTCCCTTTATTTTGTGGCAAAAAGGCAGAAATTTCCCTTATTTTGGGGCAAAATTGCAGAAATTTCACTTATTTCAGGGCAAAATTCAAAAATTCCTTTTATTTTTGGGCAAAAAGACAGAAATTTTGTTTATTTTTGGGTAAAAAGGCAGAAATTTCACTTATTGTGAGGTAAGAAGGCAGAAATTCCTCTTATTTTGGGGCAAAAATGAAGAAATTTCCCTTTTTTTTGTGGCAAAAGGTATATATTCTCCTTATTTTCGGGCAAAAAAGCAGAAATATCCCGTTTTTTGGAGCACAATTGCAGAAAATCCCCTAATTGTGGGGCAAAAAGGCAGAAATTCCCGATATGTTGGGGCAAAAAGACAGAAATTCTCCTTATTTTGGGGCAAAACTCAGAAATTCCACTTATTTTGGGGCAAAATTCCAGAAATTTCCCTTATTTTGGGGCAAATTTGCAGAAATTTCACTTATTTTGGGGCAAAATTGCAGAAATTTCACTTATTTCAGATAAAAAAAAGGCAGAAATTTTTCTTATTTTGTGGCAAAAATGCAGAAATTCCCCTTATTTTGAGGTAAAAAGGCTGAAATTCCCCTTATTTGGGGGCAAAAAGGCAGAAATTTCCCTTATTTTGGGGCAAAATTGCAGAAATTTCACTTATTTCAGGGCAAAATTCAAAAATTCCTTTTATTTTGGGGCTAAAAGACAGAAATTCCGTTTATTTTTGGGTAAAAAGGCAGAAATTTCACTTATTTTGAGGTAAGAAGGCAGAAATTCCTCTTATTTTGGGGCAAAAATGAAGAAATTTCTCTTTTTGTGGCAAAAGGTATATATTCCCCTTATTTTCGGGCAAAAAAGCAGAAATATCCCATTTTTTGGAGCACAATTGCAGAAAATCCCCTAATTGTGGGGCAAAAAGGCAGAAATTCCCTATATGTTGGGGCAAAAAGACAGAAATTCTCCTTATTTTGGGGCAAAACTCAGAAATTCCACTTATTTTGGGGCAAAATACTAGAAATTTCCCTTATTTTGGGGCAAAATTGCAGAAATTTTACTTATTTTGGGGCACAATTGCAGAAATTTCACTTATTTCAGGTAAAAATGGCAGAAATTTTTCTTATTTTGGGGCAAAAAGGCAGAAATTCCTAATATTTTGTGGCAAAAATGCAGAAATTCCCCTTATTTTGAGGTAAAAAAGCTGAAATTCTCCTTATTTGGGGGCAAAAAGGCAGAAATTTCCCTTATTTTGGGGCAAAATTGCAAACATTTCACTTATTTCAGGGTAATAAGTCAGAAATTTTCCTTATTTTGGGGCAAAAAACACAGAAATTCCCTTTGTTTTGAAAGGCAAATACAGAAATTCCACTTCTTTAGAGGCAAAAAGGCAGAAATTCCCCTTATTTTGAAGCAAAAATGAAGAAATTCCCCTAATTGTTGGGCAAAAAGGCAGAAATTCCCTATATGTTGGGGCAAAAAGACAGAAATTCTCCTTATTTTGGGACAAAACTCAGATATTCCACTTATTTTGGGGCAAAATTGCAGGAATTTACCTTATTTTGAGGCAAAATTGCAGAAATTTCCCTTATTTGGGGCAAAATTGCAGAAATTTCACTTATTTTCAGGTAAAAAGGCTGAAATATCCTTTATTTTGGGGCAAAAAGGAAGAAATTCCCCTTATTTTGGGGCAAAATTGCAGAAATTTTCCTTATTTTGGGGCAAAAAGGCTGAAATTCTTATTTTGAGGTAAAATGCTGAAATTCCCCATATTTTGGGGCAAAAGGCAAAACTTCTTCTTATTTTGGGGCAAAGAGGCACAAATTTCTCTTATTTTCAGGCAAAATTGCAGAAATTTCATTTATTTCAGGGCAAAAAGTCAGAAATTCCTTTTATTTTGGGGCAAAGAGCAGAAATTTCTTTTATTATGGTACAAAATTGAAGAAATTTATCTTATTTTGAAACAAAAAGGCAGAAAATTCCCCTTATTTTGAGGCAAAAGGCAGAAATTATTCTCAATTTGAGGTAAAATGCAGAAATTTCCTTTATTTTGGGGCTAAAAGGCAGAAATTCCCTGTATTTTGAAGCAAAATTGCAGAAATTCTCTTAATTTTCGGGCAAAAAGGCAGAAATTCTCCTTATTTTGGGGCAAAAAGACAGAAAATCTCCTTTTTCGGGAGCAAACAGTCAGAAATTCCCCTTATTTTGGGGCAAAATTGCAGAAATTTCCTTTACATTGGGGCAAAATTGCAGAAATTTCCCTTATTTTGGGGCAAAATTGCAGAAATTTCAGGTATTTGAGAAAAAAAAGGCAGAAATTTTTTTGGGGGGGCAAAAAGGCAGAAACTTTTTTTATTTTGGTATAAAATTGCAGAAATTTTTCTTATTTTGGGGCAAAAAGTCAGAAATTCCCCATATTTTGGGGCAAAAATGCAGAAATTCTCCTTATTTTGAGGTAATAAGGCTGAAATTCCCCTTATTTTGGGGCAAAAAGGCAGAAATTTCGTTTATTTTGGGGAAAAGGCAGAAATTGCACTTATTTTGAGTCAAAAAGGTGGAAAATCCCCTTATTTTGGGGCAAAAATAAAGAAATTTGCTTTTTAATGGCAAAAAGGTATACATTCCCTTTATTTTCGGGCAAAAAGGCAGAAATTCTTTGTATTTTGGAGCAAAATTGCAGAAATTCCCCTAATTTTTTGGCAAAAAGGCAGAAATTTTCCTTATTTTGGGGTAAAACTGCAGAAATTTCACTTATTTTGCGGCAAAATGTCAGAAATTCCCCTTATTTTTGGCAAAAAATGCAGAAAATCCCCTTATTTTAGGGCAAAATTGCAGAAATTTCCCTTATTTGGGGACAAAAACAGAAATTCCCCTTATTTTGGGGCAAAATTGCAGAAATTTCCCTTATTATGGGGAAAAATTGCAGAAATTTCCCTTATTTTAGGGCAAAATTGCAGAAATTTCACTTATTTCAGAGAAAAAAAGCAAAAATTTTTCTTATTTTGGGGCAAAAAGGCAGAAATTCCCATTATTTTGGGGCAAAAAGGCAGAAATTCACCTTATTTTGGGGTAAAATTGCAGAAATTTCACATATTTCAGGGCAAAACGGCAGAAATTCCCCTTATTTTGGGGCAAAAAGGCAGAAATTTCCCTTATTTTGGGATAAAATTGCAGAAATTTCCCTTATTTGGGGGCAAAAAGGCAGAAAATCCACTTAATTTCGGGTAAAAAGGCAGAAATTTCTCGTATTTTGGAGCAAAATTGCAGAAACTCCCCTAATTTTGGGGCTAAAAGGCAGAATTTCCCTTTATTTTGGGGCAAAAATAGAGAAATTCTTTTTATTTTGGGGCAAAAATCAGAAATTTCCTTTATTTTGGGGCAAAATTTTAGAAATTTCTTTTATATTGTTACAGACTTGCAGAAATTTTTCTTATTTTGTGGCAAAAAGGCAGAAATTCCCCATATTTTGGTGCAAAAAGGCTGAAATTCCCCTTATTTTGAGGTAAAATCCTGAAATTCCCCATATTTTGGGGCAAAAAGGCAGAAATTCCCCTCATTTGGGGGCAAAAAGGCACAAATTTCCCTTATTTTCGGGCATAATTGCAGGAATTTCATTTATTTCAGGGCAAAAAGTCAGAAATTCCTTTTATTTTCGGGCAAAAACAGAAATTTCTTTTATTTTGATACAAAATTGTAGAACTTTTCCTTATTTTGGAACAAAAAGGCAAAAATTACCCATATTTTGGGGAAAAAGGCAGAAATTCCTTTTATTTTGAGGTAAAAAGGCTGAAATTCCCGTTATTTTGGGGCATAAAGGCAGAAATTCCCTTTACTTTCTGGCAAAAGGGCAGAAATTCCCGTTAATTGGGGCAGAAAAGCAGAAATTTTCCTTATTTAAGGGCAATAGGGCAGAAATTCCCCTTATTTTGTGGCAAAAAGGCAGAAATTCCCCTTATTTGAAGGTAAAATGCTGAAATTCCCCTTATTTTCGGCAAAAAGGCAGAAATTCCTATTATTTTGAGGCAAAAGTGCAGAAATTTCTCTTATTTTGGGGCAAAAAGGCAGAAATTTCTTTTATTTTGGTACAAAATTGCAGAAATTTTCTTTATTTTGGGGCAAAATTGCAGAAATTTCCCTTATTTTGGGGCAAAATTGCAGAAATTTCACTTATTTCAGGGAAAAAGTGCAGAAATTTCTCTTATTTTGGGGCAAAAAGGCAGAAATTTCTTTTATTTTGGTACAAAATTGCAGAAATTTTTTTTATTTTGGGGCAAAAATGAAGAAATTCCCCATATTTTGGGGCAAAAAGGCAGAGATTTGCCTTATTATGAGGTAAAATGCTGAAATTCCCCTTATTTTGGGGCAAAAATACAGAAATTCCCTTCATTTTGTGGCAAAAAGGCAGAAATTTCCCTTATTTTGGGGCAAAATTGCAGAAATTTCACTTATTTCAGGGCAAAATTCAAAAATGCCTTTTATTTTGGGGCAAAAAGACAGAAATTCCGTTCATTTTTAGGTAGAAAGGCAGAAATTTCACTTATTTTGAGGGAAGAAGGCAGAAATTCCTCTTATTTTGGGGCAAAAATGAAGAAATTTCTTTTTTGTGGCAAAAGGTATACATTCTCCTTATTTTCAGGCAAAAAAGCAGAAATTCCCCCTATTTTGGAGCAGAATTGAAGAAAATACCCTAATTGTGGGGCAAAAAGGCAGAAATTCCCTATATGTTGGGGCAAAAAGACAGAAATTCTCCTTACTTTGGGGCAAAACTCAGAAATTCCACTTATTTTGGGGCAAAATTCCAGAAATTTCCTTTATTTTGGGGTAAAATTGCAGAAATTTTACTTATTTTGGGGCACAATTGCAGAAATTTCACTTATTTCAGGTAAAAATGGCAGAAATTTTTCTTATTTTGGGGCAAAAAGGCAGAAATTCCCCTCATTTGGGGGCAAAAAGGCACAAATTTCCCTTATTTTCGGGCATAATTGCAGGAATTTCATTTATTTCAGGGCAAAAAGTCAGAAATTCCTTTTATTTTCGGGCAAAAACAGAAATTTCTTTTATTTTGATACAAAATTGTAGAACTTTTCCTTATTTTGGAACAAAAAGGCAAAAATTACCCATATTTTGGGGAAAAGGCAGAAATTCCTTTTATTTTGAGGTAAAAAGGCTGAAATTCCCGTTATTTTGGGGCATAAAGGCAGAAATTCCCTTTACTTTCTGGGAAAAGGGCAGAAATTCCCGTTAATTGGGGCAGAAAAGCAGAAATTTTCCTTATTTAAGGGCAATAGGGCAGAAATTCCCCTTATTTTGTGGCAAAAAGGCAGAAATTCCCCTTATTTGAAGGTAAAATGCTGAAATTCCCCTTATTTTCGGCAAAAAGGCAGAAATTCCTATTATTTTGGGGCAAAAGTGCAGAAATTTCTCTTATTTTGGGGCAAAAAGGCAGAAATTTCTTTTATTTTGGTACAAAATTGCAGAAATTTTCTTTATTTTGGGGCAAAATTGCAGAAATTTCCCTTATTTTGGGGCAAAATTGCAGAAATTTCACTTATTTCAGGGAAAAAGTGCAGAAATTTCTCTTATTTTGGGAAAAAGGCAGAAATTTCTTTTATTTTGGTACAAAATTGCAGAAACTTTTTTTATTTTGGGGCAAAAATGAAGAAATTCCCCATATTTTGGGGCAAAAAGGCAGAGATTTGCCTTATTATGAGGTAAAATGCTGAAATTCCCCTTATTTTGGGGCAAAAATACAGAAATTCCCTTCATTTTGTGGCAAAAAGGCAGAAATTTCCCTTATTTTGGGGCAAAATTGCAGAAATTTCACTTATTTCAGGGCAAAATTCAAAAATTCCTTTTATTTTGGGGCAAAAAGACAGAAATTCCGTTCATTTTTAGGTAAAAAGGCAGAAATTTCACTTATTTTGAGGGAAGAAGGCAGAAATTCCTCTTATTTTGGGGCAAAAATGAAGAAATTTCTCTTTTTTGTGGCAAAAGGTATACATTCTCCTTATTTTCAGGCAAAAAAGCAGAAATTCCCCCTATTTTGGAGCAGAATTGAAGAAAATCCCCTAATTGTGGGGCAAAAAGCAGAAATTCCCTATATGTTGGGGCAAAAAGACAGAAATTCTCCTTATTTTGGGGCAAACCTCAGAAATTCCACTTATTTTGGGGCAAAATTCCAGAAATTTCCTTTATTTTGGGGTAAAATTGCAGAAATTTTACTTATTTTGGGGAACAATTGCAGAAATTTCACTTATTTCAGGTAAAAATGGCAGAAATTTTTCTTATTTTGGGGCAAAAAGGCAGAAATTCCTAATATTTTGTGGCAAAATGCAGAAATTCCCCTTATTTTGAGGTAAAAAGGCTGAAATTCCCCTTATTTGGGGGCAAAAAGCCAGAAATTTCCCTTATTTTGGGGCAAAATTGCAAACATTTCACTTATTTCAGGGTAATAAGTCAGAAATTTTCCTTATTTTGGGGCAAAAAACACAGAAATTCCCTTTGTTTTGAAAGGAAAATACAGAAATTCCACTTCTTTAGAGGCAAAAAGGCAGAAATTCCCCTTATTTTGAAGCAAAAATGAAGAAATTCCCCTAATTGTTGGGCAAAAAGGCAGAAATTCCCTATATGTTGGGGCAAAAAGACAGAAATTCTCCTTATTTTGGGACAAAACTCAGAAATTCCACTTATTTTGGGGCAAAATTGCAGGAATTTACCTTATTTTGAGGCAAAATTGCAGAAATTTCCCTTATTTGGGGCAAAATTGCAGAAATTTCACTTATTTTCAGGTAAAAAGGCTGAAATATCCTTTATTTTGGGGCAAAAAGGAAGAAATTCCCCTTATTTTGGGGCAAAATTGCAGAAATTTTCCTTATTTTGGGGCAAAAAGGCTGAAATTCTTATTTTGAGGTAAAATGCTGAAATTCCCCATATTTTGGGGCAAAAGGCAAAACTTCTTCTTATTTTGGGGCAAAGAGGCACAAATTTCTCTTATTTTCGGGCAAAATTGCAGAAATTTCATTTATTTCAGGGCAAAAAGTCAGAAATTCCTTTTATTTTGGGGCAAAGAGCAGAAATTTCTTTTATTATGGTACAAAATTGAAGAAATTTATCTTATTTTGAAACAAAAAGGCAGAAAATTCCCCTTATTTTGAGGCAAAAGGCAGAAATTATTCTCAATTTGAGGTAAAATGCAGAAATTCCCTTTGTTTTTGGGCTAAAAGGCAGAAATTCCCTGTATTTTGAAGCAAAATTGCAGAAATTCTCTTAATTTTCGGGCAAAAAGGCAGAAATTCTCCTTATTTTGGGGCAAAAAGACAGAAAATCTCCTTTTTCGGGAGCAAACAGTCAGAAATTCCCCTTATTTTGGGGCCTAATTGCAGAAATTTCCTTTACATTGGGGCAAAATTGCAGAAATTTCCCTTATTTTGGGGCAAAATTGCAGAAATTTCAGGTATTTGAGAAAAAAAAGGCAGAAATTTTTTTGGGGAGGCAAAAAGGCAGAAATTTTTTTTATTTTGGTACAAAATTGCAGAAATTTTTTTTATTTTGTGGCAAAAAGTCAGAAATTCCCCATATTTTGGGGCAAAAATGCAGAAATTCCCCTTATTTTAAGGTAATAAGGCTTAAATTCCCCTTATTTTGGGGCAAAAAGGCAGAAATTTCGTTTATTTTGGGGAAAAGGCAGAAATTGCTCTTATTTTGAGTCAAAAAGGTGGAAAATCCCCTTATTTTGGGGCAAAAATGAAGAAATTTGCTTTTTTATGGCAAAAAGGTATACATTCCCTTTATTTTCGGGCAAAAAGGCAGAAATTCTTTGTATTTTGGAGCAAAATTGCAGAAATTCCCCTAATTTTTGGGCAAAAAGGCAGAAATTTTCCTTATTTTGGGTAAAACTCCAGAAATTTCACTTATTTTGCGGCAAAATGTCAGAAATTCCCCTTATTTTTGGCAAAAAATGCAGAAAATCCCCTTATTTTAGGGCAAAATTGCAGAAATTTCCCTTATTTGGGGACAAAAACAGAAATTCCCCTTATTTTGGGGCAAAATTGCAGAAATTTCCCTTATTATGGGGAAAAATTGCAGAAATTTCCCTTATTTTAGGGCAAAATTGCAGAAATTTCACTTATTTCAGAGAAAAAAAGCAAAAATTTTTCTTATTTTGGGGCAAAAAGGCAGAAATTCCCATTATTTTGGGGCAAAAAGGCAGAAATTCACCTTATTTTGGGGTAAAATTGCAGAAATTTCACATATTTCAGGGCAAAACGGCAGAAATTCCCCTTGTTTTGGGGCAAAAAGGCAGAAATTTCCCTTATTTTGGGATAAAATTGCAGAAATTTCCCTTATTTGGGGGCAAAAAGGCAGAAAATCCACTTAATTTCGGGTAAAAAGGCAGAAATTTCTCGTATTTTGGAGCAAAATTGCAGAAACTCCCCTAATTTTGGGGCTAAAAGGCAGAATTTCCCTTTATTTTGGGGCAAAAATAGAGAAATTCTTTTTATTTTGGGGCAAAAATCAGAAATTTCCTTTATTTTGGGGCAAAATTTTAGAAATTTCTTTTATATTGTTACAGACTTGCAGAAATTTTTCTTATTTTGTGGCAAAAAGGCAGAAATTCCCCATATTTTGGTGCAAAAAGGCTGAAATTCCCCTTATTTTGAGGTAAAATCCTGAAATTCCCCATATTTTGGGGCAAAAAGGCAGAAATTCCCCTCATTTGGGGGCAAAAAGGCACAAATTTCCCTTATTTTCGGGCATAATTGCAGGAATTTCATTTATTTCAGGGCAAAAAGTCAGAAATTCCTTTTATTTTCGGGCAAAAACAGAAATTTCTTTTATTTTGATACAAAATTGTAGAAATTTTCCTTATTTTGGAACAAAAAGGCAAAAATTACCCATATTTTGGGGAAAAAGGCAGAAATTCCTTTTATTTTGAGGTAAAAAGGCTGAAATTCCCGTTATTTTGGGGCATAAAGGCAGAAATTCCCTTTACTTTCTGGCAAAAGGGCAGAAATTCCCGTTAATTGGGGCAGAAAAGCAGAAATTTTCCTTATTTAAGGGCAATAGGGCAGAAATTCCCCTTATTTGAAGGTAAAATGCTGAAATTCCCCTTATTTTCGGCAAAAAGGCAGAAATTCCTATTATTTTGGGGCAAAAGTGCAGAAATTTCTCTTATTTTGGGGCAAAAAGGCAGAAATTTCTTTTATTTTGGTACAAAATTGCAGAAATTTTCTTTATTTTGGGGCAAAATTGCAGAAATTTCCCTTATTTTGGGGCAAAATTGCAGAAATTTCACTTATTTCAGGGAAAAAGTGCAGAAATTTCTCTTATTTTGGGGCAAAAAGGCAGAAATTTCTTTTATTTTGGTACAAAATTGCAGAAAATTTTTTTAATTTGGGGCAAAAATGAAGAAATTCCCCATATTTTGGGGCAAAAAGGCAGAGATTTGCCTTATTATGAGGTAAAATGCTGAAATTCCCCTTATTTTGGGGCAAAAATACAGAAATTCCCTTCATTTTGTGGCAAAAAGGCAGAAATTTCCCTTATTTTGGGGCAAAATTGCAGAAATTTCACTTATTTCAGGGCAAAATTCAAAAATTCCTTTTATTTTGGGGCAAAAAGAAAGAAATTCCGTTCATTTTTAGGTAAAAAGGCAGAAATTTCACTTATTTTGAGGGAAGAAGGCAGAAATTCCTCTTATTTTGGGGCAAAAATGAAGAAATTTCTCTTTTTTGTGGCAAAAGGTATACATTCCCCTGATTTTCGGGCAAAAAAGCAGAAATTCCCCCTATTTTGGAGCAGAATTAAAGAAAATCCCCTAATTGTGGGGCAAAAAGGCAGAAATTCCCTATATGTTGGGGCAAAAAACAGAAATTCTCCTTATTTTGGGGCAAAACTCAGAAATTCCACTTATTTTGGGGCAAACTTCCAGAAATTTCCCTTATTTTGGGGCAAAATTGCAGATATTTTACTTATTTTGGGGCACAATTGCAGAAATTTCACTTATTTCAGGTAAAAATGGCAGAAATTTTTCTTATTTTGGGGCAAAAAGGCAGAAATTCCTAATATTTTGTGGCAAAAATGCAGAAATTCCCCTTATTTTGAGGTAAAAAGGCTGAAATTCCCCTAATTTGGGGGCAAAAAGGCAGAAATTTCCCTTATTTTGGGGCAAAATTGCAAACATTTCACTTATTTCAGGGTAATAAGTCAGAAATTTTCCTTACTTTGGGGCAAAAAACACAGAAATTCCCTTTGTTTTGGAAGGAAAATACAGAAATTCCACTTCTTTAGAGGCAAAAAGGCAGAAATTCCCCTTATTTTGAAGCAAAAATGAAGAAATTCCCCTAATTGTTGGGCAAAAAGGCAGAAATTCCCTATATGTTGGGGCAAAAAGACAGAAATTCTCCTTATTTTGGGACAAAACTCAGAAATTCCACTTATTTTGGGGCAAAATTGCAGGAATTTACCTTATTTTGAGGCAAAATTGCAGAAATTTCCCTTATTTGGGGCAAAATTGCAGAAATTTCACTTATTTTCAGGTAAAAAGGCTGAAATATCCTTTATTTTGGGGCAAAAAGGAAGAAATTCCCCCTTATTTTGGGGCAAAATTGCAGAAATTTTCCTTATTTTGGGGCAAAAAGGCTGAAATTCTTATTTTGAGGTAAAATGCTGAAATTCCCCATATTTTGGGGCAAAAGGCAAAACTTCTTCTTATTTTGGGGCAAAGAGGCACAAATTTCTCTTATTTTCGGGCAAAATTGCAGAAATTTCATTTATTTCAGGACAAAAAGTCAGAAATTCCTTTTATTTTGGGGCAAAGAGCAGAAATTTCTTTTATTATGGTACAAAATTGAAGAAATTTTTCTTATTTTGAAACAAAAAGGCAGAAAATTCCCCTTATTTTGAGGCAAAAGGCAGAAATCATTCTCAATTTGAGGTAAAATGCAGAAATTCCCTTTATTTTGGGGCTAAAAGGCAGAAATTCCCTGTATTTTGAAGCAAAATTGCAGAAATTCTCTTAATTTTCGGGCAAAAAGGCAGAAATTCTCCTTATTTTGGGGCAAAAAGACAGAAAATCTCCTTTTTCGGGAGCAAACAGTCAGAAATTCCCCTTATTTTGGGGCAAAATTGCAGAAATTTCCTTTACATTGGGGCAAAATTGCAGAAATTTCCCTTATTCTGGGGCAAAATTGCAGAAATTTCAGGTATTTGAGAAAAAAAAGGCAGAAATTTTTTTGGGGGGGCAAAAAGGCAGAAATTTTTTTTATTTTGGTACAAAATTGCAGAAATTTTTCTTATTTTGGGGCAAAAAGTCAAAAATTCCCCATATTTTGGGGCAAAAATGCAGAAATTCTCCTTATTTTGAGGTAATAAGGCTGAAATTCCCCTTATTTTGGGGCAAAAAGGCAGAAATTTCGTTTATTTTGGGGAAAAGGCCGAAATTGCACTTATTTTGAGTCAAAAAAGTGGAAAATCCCCTTATTTGGGGGCAAAAATAAAGAAATTTGCTTTTTTATGGCAAAAAGGTATACATTCCCTTTATTTTCGGGCAAAAAGGAAGAAATTCTTTGTATTTTGGAGCAAAATTGCAGAAATTCCCCTAATTTTTGGGCAAAAAGGCAGAAATTTTCCTTATTTTGGGGTAAAATTGCAGAAATTTCCCTTATTTGGGGACAAAAACAGAAATTCCCCTTATTTTGGGGCAAAATTGCAGAAATTTCCCTTATTATGGGGAAAAATTGCAGAAATTTCCCTTATTTTAGGGCAAAATTGCAGAAATTTCACTTATTTCAGAGAAAAAAAGCAAAAATTTTTCTTATTTTGGGGCAAAAAGGCAGAAATTCCCATTATTTTGGGGCAAAAAGGCAGAAATTCACCTTATTTTGGGGTAAAATTGCAGAAATTTCACATATTTCAGGGCAAAACGGCAGAAATTCCCCTTATTTTGGGGCAAAAAGGCAGAAATTTCCCTTATTTTGGGATAAAATTGCAGAAATTTCCCTTATTTGGGGGCAAAAAGGCAGAAAATCCACTTAATTTCGGGTAAAAAGGCAGAAATTTCTCGTATTTTGGAGCAAAATTGCAGAAACTCCCCTAATTTTGGGGCTAAAAGGCAGAATTTCCCTTTATTTTGGGGCAAAAATAGAGAAATTCTTTTTATTTTGGGGCAAAAATCAGAAATTTCCTTTATTTTGGGGCAAAATTTTAGAAATTTCTTTTATATTGTTACAGACTTGCAGAAATTTTTCTTATTTTGTGGCAAAAAGGCAGAAATTCCCCATATTTTGGTGCAAAAAGGCTGAAATTCCCCTTATTTTGAGGTAAAATCCTGAAATTCCCCATATTTTGGGGCAAAAAGGCAGAAATTCCCCTCATTTGGGGGCAAAAAGGCACAAATTTCCCTTATTTTCGGGCATAATTGCAGGAATTTCATTTATTTCAGGGCAAAAAGTCAGAAATTCCTTTTATTTTGGGGCAAAAACAGAAATTTCTTTTATTTTGATACAAAATTGTAGAAATTTTCCTTATTTTGGAACAAAAAGGCAAAAATTACCCATATTTTGGGGAAAAAGGCAGAAATTCCTTTTATTTTGAGGTAAAAAGGCTGAAATTCCAGTTATTTTGGGGCCTAAAGGCAGAAATTCCCTTTACTTTCTGGCAAAAGGGCAGAAATTCCCGTTAATTGGGGCAGAAAAGCAGAAATTTTCCTTATTTAAGGGCAATAGGGCAGAAATTCCCCTTATTTTGTGGCAAAAAGGCAGAAATTCCCCTTATTTGAAGGTAAAAAGCTGAAATTCCCCTTATTTTCGGCAAAAAGGAAGAAATTCCTATTATTTTGAGGCAAAAGTGCAGAAATTTCTCTTATTTTGGGGCAAAAAGGCAGAAATTTCTTTTATTTTGGTACAAAATTGCAGAAATTTTCTTTATTTTGGGGCAAAATTGCAGAAATTTCCCTTATTTTGGGGCAAAATTGCAGAAATTTCACTTATTTCAGGGAAAAAGTGCAGAAATTTCTCTTATTTTGGGGCAAAAAGGCAGAAATTTCTTTTATTTTGGTACAAAATTGCAGAAATTTTATTTATTTTGGGGCAAAAATGAAGAAATTCCCCATATTTTGGGGCAAAAAGGCAGAGATTTGCCTTATTATGAGGTAAAATGCTGAAATTCCCCTTATTTTGGGGCAAAAATACAGAAATTTCCTTCATTTTGTGGCAAAAAGGCAGAAATTTCCCTTATTTTGGGGCAAAATTGCAGAAATTTCACTTATTTCAGGGCAAAATTCAAAAATTCCTTTTATTTTGGGGCAAAAAGACAGAAATTCCGTTCATTTTTAGGTAAAAAGGCAGAAATTTCACTTATTTTGAGGGAAGAAGGCAGAAATTCCTCTTATTTTGGGGCAAAAATGAAGAAATTTCTCTTTTTTATGGCAAAAGGTATACATTCTCCTTATTTTCAGGCAAAAAAGCAGAAATTCCCCCTATTTTGGAGCAGAATTGAAGAAAATCCCCTAATTGTGGGGCAAAAAGGCAGAAATTCCCTATATGTTGGGGCAAAAAGACAGAAATTCTCCTTATTTTGGGGCAAAACTCAGAAATTCCACTTATTTTGGGGCAAACTTCCAGAAATTTCCCTTATTTTGGGGCAAAATTGCAGAAATTTTACTTATTTTGGGGCACAATTGCAGAAATTTCACTTATTTCAGGTAAATATGGCAGAAATTTTTCTTATTTCGGGGAATAAGGCAGAAATTCCTAATCTTTTGTGGCAAAAATGCAGAAATTCCCCTTATTTTGAGGTAAAAAGGCTGAAATTCCCCTTATTTGGGGGCAAAAAGGCAGAAATTTCCCTTATTTTGGGGCAAAATTGCAAACATTTCACTTATTTCAGGGTAATAAGTCAGAAATTTTCCTTATTTTGGGGCAAAAAACACAGAAATTCCCTTTGTTTTGGAAGGAAAATACAGAAATTCCACTCTTTAGAGGCAAAAAGGCAGAAATTCCCCTTATTTTGAAGCAAAAATGAAGAAATTCCCCTAATTGTTGGGCAAAAAGGCAGAAGTTCCCTATATGTTGGGGCAAAAAGACAGAAATTCTCCTTATTTTGGGACAAAACTCAGAAATTCCACTTATTTTGGGGCAAAATTGCAGGAATTTACCTTATTTTGAGGCAAAATTGCAGAAATTTCCCTTATTTGGGGCAAAATTGCAGAAATTTCACTTATTTTCAGGTAAAAAGGCTGAAATATCCTTTATTTTGGGGCAAAAAGGAAGAAATTCCCCCTTATTTTGGGGCAACATTGCAGAAATTTTCCTTATTTTGGGGCAAAAAGGCTGAAATTCTTATTTTGAGGTAAAATGCTGAAATTCCCCATATTTTGGGGCAAAAGGCAAAACTTCTTCTTATTTTGGGGCAAAGAGGCACAAATTTCTCTTATTTTCGGGCAAAATTGCAGAAATTTCATTAATTTCAGGGCAAAAAGTCAGAAATTCCTTTTATTTTGGGGCAAAGAGCAGAAATTTCTTTTATTATGGTACAAAATTGAAGAAATTTATCTTATTTTGAAACAAAAAGGCAGAAAATTCCCCTTATTTTGAGGCAAAAGGCAGAAATTATTCTCAATTTGAGGTAAAATGCAGAAATTCCCTTTATTTTGGGGCTAAAAGGCAGAAATTCCCTGTATTTTGGAGCAAAATTGCAGAAATTCTCTTAATTTTCGGGCAAAAAGGCAGAAAGTCTCCTTATTTTGGGGCAAAAAGACAGAAAATCTCCTTTTTCGGGAGCAAACAGTCAGAAATTCCCCTTATTTTGGGGCAAAATTGCAGAAATTTCCTTTACATTGGGGCAAAATTGCAGAAATTTCCCTTATTTTGGGGCAAAATTGCAGAAATTTCAGGTATTTGAGAAAAAAAGGCAGAATTTTTTTTGGGGGGGCAAAAAGGCAGAAATTTTTTTTATTTTGGTACAAAATTGCAGAAATTTTTTTTATTTTGGGGCAAAAAGTCAGAAATTCCCCATATTTTGGGGCAAAAATGCAGAAATTCCCCTTATTTTGAGGTAATAAGGCTGAAATTCCCCTTATTTTGGGGCAAAAAGGCAGAAATTTCGTTTATTTTGGGGGAAAGGCAGAAATTGCACTTATTTTGAGTCAAAAAGGTGGAAAATCCCCTTATTTTGGGTCAAAAATGAAGAAATTTGCTTTTTTATGGCAAAAAGGTATACATTCCCTTTATTTTCGGGCAAAAAGGCAGAAATTCTTTGTATTTTGGAGCAAAATTGCAGAAATTCCCCTAATTTTTGGGCAAAAAGGCAGAAATTTTCCTTATTTTGGGGTAAAACTGCAGAAATTTCACTTATTTTGCGGCAAAATGTCAGAAATTCCCCTTATTTTTGGCAAAAAATGCAGAAAATCCCCTTATTTTAGGGCAAAAATGCAGAAATTTCCCTTATTTGGGGACAAAAACAGAAATTCCCCTTATTTTGGGGCAAAATTGCAGAAATTTCCCTTATTATGGGGAAAAATTGCAGAAATTTCCCTTATTTTAGGGCAAAATTGCAGAAATTTCACTTATTTCAGAGAAAAAAAGCAAAAATTTTTCTTATTTTGGGGCAAAAAGGCAGAAATTCCCATTATTTTGGGGCAAAAGGCAGAAATTCACCTTATTTTGGGGTAAAATTGCAGAAATTTTACATATTTCAGGGCAAAACGGCAGAAATTCCCCTTATTTTGGGGCAAAAAGGCAGAAATTTCCCTTATTTTGGGATAAAATTGCAGAAATTTCCCTTATTTGGGGGCAAAAAGGCAGAAAATCCACTTAATTTCGGGTAAAAAGGCAGAAATTTCTCGTATTTTGGAGCAAAATTGCAGAAACTCTTCTAATTTTGGGGCTAAAAGGCAGAATTTCCCTTTATTTTGGGGCAAAAATAGAGAAATTCTTTTTATTTTGGGGCAAAAATCAGAAATTTCCTTTATTTTGGGGCAAAATTTTAGAAATTTCTTTTATATTGTTACAGACTTGCAGAAATTTTTCTTATTTTGTGGCAAAAAGGCAGAAATTCCCCATATTTTGGTGCAAAAAGGCTGAAATTCCCCTTATTTTGAGGTAAAATCCTGAAATTCCCCATATTTTGGGGCAAAAAGGCAGAAATTCCCCTCATTTGGGGGCAAAAAGGCACAAATTTCCCTTATTTTCGGGCATAATTGCAGGAATTTCATTTATTTCAGGGCAAAAAGTCAGAAATTCCTTTTATTTTCGGGCAAAAACAGAAATTTCTTTTATTTTGATACAAAATTGTAGAAATTTTCCTTATTTTGGAACAAAAAGGCAAAAATTACCCATATTTTGGGGAAAAAGGCAGAAATTCCTTTTATTTTGAGGTAAAAAGGCTGAAATTCCCGTTATTTTGGGGCATAAAGGCAGAAATTCCCTTTACTTTCTGGCAAAAGGGCAGAAATTCCCGTTAATTGGGGCAGAAAAGCAGAAATTTTCCTTATTTAAGGGCAATAGGGCAGAAATTCCTTTTATTTGAAGGTAAAATGCTGAAATTCCCCTTATTTTCGGCAAAACGGCAGAAATTCCTATTATTTTGGGGCAAAAGTGCAGAAATTTCTCTTATTTTGGGGCAAAAAGGCAGAAATTTCTTTTATTTTGGTACAAAATTGCAGAAATTTTCTTTATTTTGGGGCAAAATTGCAGAAATTTCCCTTATTTTGGGGCAAAATTGCAGAAATTTCACTTATTTCAGGGAAAAAGTGCAGAAATTTCTCTTATTTTGGGGCAAAAAGGCAGAGATTTGCCTTATTATGAGGTAAAATGCTGAAATTCCCCTTATTTTGGGGCAAAAATACAGAAATTCCCTTCATTTTGTGGCAAAAAGGCAGAAATTTCCCTTATTTTGGGGAAAAATTGCAGAAATTTCACTTATTTCAGGGCAAAATTCAAAAATTCCTTTTATTTTGGGGCAAAAAGAAAGAAATTCCGTTCATTTTTAGGTAAAAAGGCAGAAATTTCACTTATTTTGAGGGAAGAAGGCAGAAATTCCACTTATTTTGGGGCAAAAATGAAGAAATTTCTCTTTTTTGTGGCAAAAGGTATACATTCCCCTGATTTTCGGGCAAAAAAGCAGAAATTCCCCCTATTTTGGAGCAGAATTGAAGAAAATCCCCTAATTGTGGGGCAAAAAGGCAGAAATTCCCTATATGTTGGGGCAAAAAGACAGAAATTCTCCTTATTTTGGGGCAAAACTCAGAAATTCCACTTATTTTGGGGCAAACTTCCAGAAATTTCCCTTATTTTGGGGCAAAATTGCAGAAATTTTACTTATTTTGGGGCACAATTGCAGAAATTTCACTTATTTCAGGTAAAAATGGCAGAAATTTTTCTTATTTTGGGGCAAAAAGGCAGAAATTCCTAATATTTTGTGGCAAAAATGCAGAAATTCCCCTTATTTTGAGGTAAAAAGGCTGAAATTCCCCTTATTTGGGGGCAAAAAGGCAGAAATTTCCCTTATTTTGGGGCAAAATTGCAAACATTTCACTAATTTCAGGGTAATAAGTCAGAAATTTTCCTTATTTTGGGGCAAAAAACACAGAAATTCCCTTTGTTTTGGAAGGAAAATACAGAAATTCCACTTCTTTAGAGGCAAAAAGGCAGAAATTCCCCTTATTTTGAAGCAAAAATGAAGAAATTCCCCTAATTGTTGGGCAAAAAGGCAGAAATTCCCTATATTTTGGGCAAAAAGACAGAAATTCTCCTTATTTTGGGACAAAACTCAGAAATTCCACTTATTTTGGGGCAAAATTGCAGGAATTTACCTTATTTTGAGGCAAAATTGCAGAAATTTCCCTTATTTGGGGCAAAATTGCAGAAATTTCACTTATTTTTAGGTAAAAAGGCTGAAATATCCTTTATTTTGGGGCAAAAAGGAAGAAATTCCCCTTATTTTGGGGCAAAATTGCAGAAATTTTCCTTATTTTGGGGCAAAAAGGCTGAAATTCTTATTTTGAGGTAAAATGCTGAAATTCCCCATATTTTGGGACAAAAGGCAAAACTTCTTTTTATTTTGGGGCAAAGAGGCACAAATTTCCCTTATTTTTGGGCAAAATTGCAGAAATTTCATTTATTTCAGGGCAAAAAGTCAGAAATTCCTTTTATTTTGGGGCAAAGAGCAGAAATTTCTTTTATTATGGTACAAAATTGAAGAAATTTTTCTTATTTTGAAACAAAAAGGCAGAAAATTCCCCTTATTTTGAGGCAAAAGGCAGAAATTATTCTCAATTTGAGGTAAAATGCAGAAATTCCCTTTATTTTGGGGCTAAAAAAAAGAAATTCCCTGTATTTTGAAGCAAAATTGCAGAAATTCTCATAATTTTCGGGCAAAAAGGCAGAAATTCTCCTTATTATGGGGCAAAAAGACAGAAAATCTCCTTTTTCGGGAGCAAACAGTCAGAAATTCCCCTTATTTTGGGGCAAAATTGCAGAAATTTCCTTTACATTGGGGCAAAATTGTAGAAATTTCCCTTATTTTGGGGCAAAATTGCAGAAATTTTACGTATTTCAGGGAAAAAAGGCAGAAATTTTTTTGGGGGGGCAAAAAGGCAGAAATTTTTTTTATTTTGGTACAAAATTGCAGAAATTTTTCTTATTTTGGGGCAAAAAGTCAGAAATTCCCCATATTTTGGGGCAAAAAGGCAGAAATTCCCCTTATTTTGAGGTAAAAAGGCTGAAATTCCCCTTATTTTGGGGCAAAAAGACAGAAATTTCGTTTATTTTGGGGAAAAGGCAGAAATTGCACTTATTTTGAGTCAAAAAGGTGGAAATTCCCCTTATTTTGGGGCAAAAATGAAGAAATTTGCTTTTTTATGGCAAAAAGGTATACATTCCCTTTATTTTCGGGCAAAATGGCAGAAATTCTTTGTATTTTGGAGCAAAATTGCAGAAATTCCCCTAATTTTTGGGCAAAAAGGCAGAAATTTTCTTTATTTTGGGGTAAAACTGCAGAAATTTCACTTATTTTGCGGCAAAATGTCAGAAATTCCCCTTATTTTTGGCAAAAAATGCAGAAAATCCCCTTATTTTAGGGCAAAATTGCAGAAATTTCCCTTATTTGGGGACAAAAACAGAAATTCCCCTTATTTTGGGGCAAAATTGCAGAAATTTCCCTTATTATGGGGAAAAATTGCAGAAATTTCCCTTATTTTAGGGCAAAATTGCAGAAATTTCACTTATTTCAGAGAAAAAAAGCAAAAATTTTTCTTATTTTGGGGCAAAAAGGCAGAAATTCCCATTATTTTGGGGCAAAAAGGCAGAAATTCACCTTATTTTGGGGTAAAATTGCAGAAATTTCACATATTTCAGGGCAAAACGGCAGAAATTCCCCTTATTTTGGGGCAAAAAGGCAGAAATTTCCCTTATTTTGGGATAAAATTGCAGAAATTTCCCTTATTTGGGGGCAAAAAGGAAGAAAATCTACTTAATTTCGGGTAAAAAGGCAGAAATTTCTCGTATTTTGGAGCAAAATTGCAGAAACTCCCCTAATTTTGGGGCTAAAAGGCAGAATTTCCCTTTATTTTGGGGCAAAAATAGAGAAATTCTTTTTATTTTGGGGCAAAAATCAGAAATTTCCTTTATTTTGGGGCAAAATTTTAGAAATTTCTTTTATATTGTTACAGACTTGCAGAAATTTTTCTTATTTTGTGGCAAAAAGGCAGAAATTCCCCATATTTTGGTGCAAAAAGGCTGAAATTCCCCTTATTTTGAGGTAAAATCCTGAAATTCCCCATATTTTGGGGCAAAAAGGCAGAAATTCCCCTCATTTGGGGGCAAAAAGGCACAAATTTCCCTTATTTTCGGGCATAATTGCAGGAATTTCATTTATTTCAGGGCAAAAAGTCAGAAATTCCTTTTATTTTCGGGCAAAAACAGAAATTTCTTTTATTTTGATACAAAATTGTAGAAATTTTCCTTATTTTGGAACAAAAAGGCAAAAATTACCCATATTTTGGGGAAAAAGGCAGAAATTCCTTTTATTTTGAGGTAAAAAGGCTGAAATTCCCGTTATTTTGGGGCATAAAGGCAGAAATTCCCTTTACTTTCTGGCAAAAGGGCAGAAATTCCCGTTAATTGGGGCAGAAAAGCAGAAATTTTCCTTATTTAAGGGCAATAGGGCAGAAATTCCCCTTATTTGAAGGTAAAATGCTGAAATTCCCCTTATTTTCGGCAAAACGGCAGAAATTCCTATTATTTTGGGGCAAAAGTGCAGAAATTTCTCTTATTTTGGGGCAAAAAGGCAGAAATTTCTTTTATCTTGGTACAAAATTGCAGAAATTTTCTTTATTTTGGGGCAAAATTGCAGAAATTTCCCTTATTTTGGGGCAAAATTGCAGAAATTTCACTTATTTCAGGGAAAAAGTGCAGAAATTTCTCTTATTTTGGGGCAAAAAGGCAGAGATTTGCCTTATTATGAGGTAAAATGCTGAAATTTCCCTTATTTTGGGGCAAAAATACAGAAATTCCCTTCATTTTGTGGCAAAAAGGCAGAAATTTCCCTTATTTTGGGGAAAAATTGCAGAAATTTCACTTATTTCAGGGCAAAATTCAAAAATTCCTTTTATTTTGGGGCAAAAAGAAAGAAATTCCGTTCATTTTTAGGTAAAAAGGCAGAAATTTCACTTATTTTGAGGGAAGAAGGCAGAAATTCCACTTATTTTGGGGCAAAAATGAAGAAATTTCTCTTTTTTGTGGCAAAAGGTATACATTCCCCTGATTTTCGGGCAAAAAAGCAGAAATTCCCCCTATTTTAAAGCAGAATTGAAGAAAATCCCCTAATTGTGGGGCAAAAAGGCAGAAATTCCCTATATGTTGGGGCAAAAAGACAGAAATTCTCCTTATTTTGGGGCAAAACTCAGAAATTCCACTTATTTTGGGGCAAACTTCCAGAAATTTCCCTTATTTTGGGGCAAAATTGCAGAAATTTTACTTATTTTGGGGCACAATTGCAGAAATTTCACTTATTTCAGGTAAAAATGGCAGAAATTTTTCTTATTTTGGGGCAAAAAGGCAGAAATTCCTAATATTTTGTGGCAAAAATGCAGAAATTCCCCTTATTTTGAGGTAAAAAGGCTGAAATTCTCCTTATTTGGGGGCAAAAAGGCAGAAATTTCCCTTATTTTGGGGCAAAATTGCAAACATTTCACTAATTTCAGGGTAATAAGTCAGAAATTTTCCTTATTTTGGGGCAAAAAACACAGAAATTCCCTTTGTTTTGGAAGGAAAATACAGAAATTCCACTTCTTTAGAGGCAAAAAGGCAGAAATTCCCCTTATTTTGAAGCAAAAATGAAGAAATTCCCCTAATTGTTGGGGAAAAGGCAGAAATTCCCTATATTTTGGGCAAAAAGACAGAAATTCTCCTTATTTTGGGACAAAACTCAGAAATTCCACTTATTTTGGGGCAAAATTGCAGGAATTTACCTTATTTTGAGGCAAAATTGCAGAAATTTCCCTTATTTGGGGCAAAATTGCAGAAATTTCACTTATTTTTAGGTAAAAAGGCTGAAATATCCTTTATTTTGGGGCAAAAAGGAAGAAATTCCCCTTATTTTGGGGCAAAATTGCAGAAATTTTCCTTATTTTGGGGCAAAAAGGCTGAAATTCTTATTTTGAGGTAAAATGCTGAAATTCCCCATATTTTGGGGCAAAAGGCAAAACTTCTTTTTATTTTGGGGCAAAGAGGCACAAATTTCCCTTATTTTCGGGCAAAATTGCAGAAATTTCATTTATTTCAGGGCAAAAAGTCAGAAATTCCTTTTATTTTGGGGCAAAGAGCAGAAATTTCTTTTATTATGGTACAAAATTGAAGAAATTTTTCTTATTTTGAAACAAAAAGGCAGAAAATTCCCCTTATTTTGAGGCAAAAGGCAGAAATTATTCTCAATTTGAGGTAAAATGCAGAAATTCCCTTTATTTTGGGGCTAAAAAAAAGAAATTCCCTGTATTTTGAAGCAAAATTGCAGAAATTCTCATAATTTTCGGGCAAAAAGGCAGAAATTCTCCTTATTATGGGGCAAAAAGACAGAAAATCTCCTTTTTCGGGAGCAAACAGTCAGAAATTCCCCTTATTTTGGGGCAAAATTGCAGAAATTTCCTTTACATTGGGGCAAAATTGTAGAAATTTCCCTTATTTTGGGGCAAAATTGCAGAAATTTCACGTATTTCAGGGAAAAAAGGCAGAAATTTTTTTGGGGGGGCAAAAAGGCAGAAATTTTTTTTATTTTGGTAAAAAATTGCAGAAATTTTTCTTATTTTGGGGCAAAAAGTCAGAAATTCCCCATATTTTGGGGCAAAAAGGCAGAAATTCCCCTTATTTTGAGGTAAAAAGGCTGAAATTCCCCTTATTTTGGGGCAAAAAGACAGAAATTTCGTTTATTTTGGGGAAAAGGCAGAAATTGCACTTATTTTGAGTCAAAAAGGTGGAAATTCCCCTTATTTTGGGGCAAAAATGAAGAAATTTGCTTTTTTATGGCAAAAAGGTATACATTCCCTTTATTTTCGGGCAAAAAGGCAGAAATTCTTTGTATTTTGGAGCAAAATTGAAGAAATTCTCATAATTTTCGGGCAAAAAGGCAGAAATTCTCCTTATTTTGGGGCAAAAAGACAGAAAATCTCCTTTTTCGGGAGCAAACAGTCAGAAATTCCCCTTATTTTGGGGCAAAATTGCAGAAATTTTTTTTACATTGGGGCAAAATTGCAGAACTTTCCCTTATTTTGGGGCAAAATTGCAGAAATTTCAGGTATTTGAGAAAAAAAAGGCAGAAATTTTTTTGGGGGGGCAAAAAGGCAGAAATTTTTTTATTTTGGTACAAAATTGCAGAAATTTTTCTTATTTTGGGGCAAAAAGTCAGAAATTCCCCATATTTTGGGGCAAAAAGGCAGAAATTCCCCTTATTTTGAGGTAATAAGGCTGAAATTCCCCTTACTTTGGGGCAAAAAGGCAGAAATTTCGTTTATTTTGGGGAAAAGGCAGAAATTGCACTTATTTTGAGTCAAAAAGGTGGAAAATCCCCTTATTTTGGGGCAAAAATGAAGAAATTTGCTTTTTTATGGCAAAAAGGTATACATTCCCTTTATTTTCGGGCAAAAAGGCAGAAATTCTTTGTATTTTGGAGCAAAATTGCAGAAATTCCCCTAATTTTTGGGCAAAAAGGCAGAAATTTTCCTTATTTTGGGGTAAAACTGCAGAAATTTCACTTATTTTGCGGCAAAATGTCAGAAATTCCCCTTATTTTTGGCAAAAAATGCAGAAAATCCCCTTATTTTAGAGCAAAATTGCAGAAATTTCCCTTATTTGGGGACAAAAACAGAAATTCCCCTTATTTTGGGGCAAAATTGCAGAAATTTCCCTTATTATGGGGAAAAATTGCAGAAATTTCCCTTATTTTAGGACAAAATTGCAGAAATTTCACTTATTTCAGAGAAAAAAAGCAAAAATTTTTCTTATTTTGGGGCAAAAAGGCAGAAATTCCCATTATTTTGGGGCAAAAAGGCAGAAATTCACCTTATTTTGGGGTAAAATTGCAGAAATTTCACATATTTCAGGGCAAAACGGCAGAAATTCCCCTTATTTTGGGGCAAAAAGGCAGAAATTTCCCTTATTTTGGGATAAAATTTCAGAAATTTCCCTTATTTGGGGGCAAAAAGGCAGAAAATCCACTTAATTTCGGGTAAAAAGGCAGATATTTCTCGTATTTTGGAGCAAAATTGCAGAAACTCCCCTAATTTTGGGGCTAAAAGGCAGAATTTCCCTTTATTTTGGGGCAAAAATAGAGAAATTCTTTTTATTTTGGGGCAAAAATCAGAAATTTCCTTTATTTTGGGGCAAAATTTTAGAAATTTCTTTTATATTGTTACAGACTTGCAGAAATTTTTCTTATTTTGTGGCAAAAAGGCAGAAATTCCCCATATTTTGGTGCAAAAAGGCTGAAATTCCCCTTATTTTGAGGTAAAATCCTGAAATTCCCCATATTTTGGGGCAAAAAGGCAGAAATTCCCCTCATTTGGGGGCAAAAAGGCACAAATTTCCCTTATTTTCGGGCATAATTGCAGGAATTTCATTTATTTCAGGGCAAAAAGTCAGAAATTCCTTTTATTTTCGGGCAAAAACAGAAATTTCTTTTATTTTGATACAAAATTGTAGAAATTTTCCTTATTTTGGAACAAAAAGGCAAAAATTACCCATATTTTGGGGGAAAAGGCAGAAATTCCTTTTATTTTGAGGTAAAAAGGCTGAAATTCCCGTTATTTTGGGGCATAAAGGAAGAAATTCCCTTTACTTTGGGGCAAAAAGGCAGAAATTCCCGTTAATTGGGGCAGAAAAGCAGAAATTTTCCTTATTTAAGGGCAATAGGGCAGAAATTCCCCTTATTTTGTGGCAAAAAGTCAGAAATTCCCCTTATTTGAAGGTAAAATGCTGAAATTCCCCTTATTTTCGGCAAAAAGGCAGAAATTCCTATTATTTTGGGGCAAAATTCCAGAAATTTCAATTATTTCTGGGCAAAAAGTCAGATATTTGCCTTATTTTGGGGCAAAAAGCAGAAATTCCCTTAATTTTGGGGCCAAAAACAGAAATTCCCTTTATTTTGGGGTAAAATTGCAGAAATTTCAAATATTTCAGGGCAAAAAGGCAGATATTTGCCTTATTTTGGGGAAAAAAGCAGAAATTCCCTTAATTTTGGGGCCAAAAACAGAAATTCCCCTTATTTTGGGGTAAAATTGCAGAAATTTCAAATATTTCAGGGCAAAAAGGCAGAAATTCCACTTTATTTTGGACAATAACGCAGAAATTCCCCATATTTTAAAGCTAAATTTCAGAAATTCCCCTTATATTGGTGCAAAAATGGAGAAATTCCCTTTATTTTTGTGCAATAAGGCAGATTTCCCCGTATTTTGAAGCAAAATTGCACATATTTCCCTAATTTTGAAGGAAAATGCAGAAATTCACATTATTTTGGAACAAAAAGACAGAAATTCTCCTTATTTCAGGGCAAAAAGTCAGAAATTCCCCTTATTTTGGGGTAAAATTGCAGAAATTTTCTTTATTTTGGGGCAAAATTGCAGAAATTTCCCTTATTTTGGGGCAAAATTGCAGAAATTTCACTTATTTCAGGGAAAAAGTGCAGAAATTTCTCTTATTTTGGGGCAAAAAGGCAGAAATTTCTTTTATTTTGGTACAAAATTGCAGAAATTTTCTTTATTTTGGGGCAAAAATGAAGAAATTCCCCATATTTTGGGGCAAAAAGGCAGAGATTCGCCTTATTATGAGGTAAAATGCTGAAATTCCCCTTATTTTGGGGCAAAAATACAGAAATTCCCTTTATTTTGTGGCAAAAAGGCAGAAATTTCCCTTATTTTGGGGCAAAATTGCAGAAATTTCACTTATTTCAGGGCAAAATTCAAAAATTCCTTTTATTTTTGGGCAAAAAGACAGAAATTTTGTTTATTTTTGGGTAAAAAGGCAGAAATTTCACTTATTGTGAGGTAAGAAGGCAGAAATTCCTCTTATTTCGGGGCAAAAATGAAGAAATTTCCCTTTTTTGTGGCAAAAGGTATATATTCTCCTTATTTTCGGGCAAAAAAGCAGAAATATCCCGTTTTTTGGAGCACAATTGCAGAAAATCCCCTAATTGTGGGGCAAAAAGGCAGAAATTCCCTATATGTTGGGGCAAAAAGACAGAAATTCTCCTTATTTTGGGGCAAGACTCAGAAATTCCACTTATTTTGGGGCAAAATTCCAGAAATTCCCCTTATTTTGAGGTAAAAAGGCTGAAATTCCCCTTATTTGGTGGCAAAAATGCAGAAATGTCCCTAATTTTGGAGCAAAATTGCAGAAATTCCATTTCTTTTGGTGCAAAATTCCCAAAATTTCCCTTATTTTGGGGCAAAATTGCAGAAATTTTACTTATTTAGGGGCAAAATTGCAGAAATTTCACTTTTTTCAGGGAAAAAAGGCCGAAATTTTCCATTTTTGGGAGCAAAAAGGCAGAAATTCCTAATATTTTGTGGCAAAAATGCAGAAATTTCCCTTATTTTGAGGTAAAAAGGCTGAAATTCCCCTTATTTGGGGGCAAAAATGCAGAAATTTCTCTTATACTGGGGCAAAATTGCAGAAATTTCACTTATTTCAGGGTAATAAATCAGAAATTTTCCTTATTTTGGGGCAAAAAATACAGAAATTCCATTTGTATGGGGGGGAGAAGACAGAAATCCATTTATTTAGAGGCAAAAAAGCAGAAATTCCCCTTATTTTGGAGCAAAATTGCAGAAATTTCCCTTTTTATAGCAAAAAGGTATGCATTCTTCTTATTTTCAGGCAAAAAGGCAGAAATTTCCCGTATTTTGGAGTAAAATTGCAAACATTTCACTTATTTCAGGGTAATGTCAGAAATTTTCCTTATTTTGGGACAAAAAGGACAGAAATTCCCTTTGTTTTGGAAGGAAAATACAGAAATTCCACTTCTTTTGAGACAAAAAGGCAGAAATTCCCCTTATTTTGAAGCAAAAATGAAGAAATTCCCCTAATTGTTGGGCAAAAAGACAGAAATTCTCCTTATTTTGGGGCAAAACTCAGAAATTCCACATATTTTGGGACAAAATTGCAGGAATTTACCTTATTTTGAGGCAAAATTGCAGAAATTTCCCTTATTTGGGGCAAAATTGCAGAAATTTCATTTATTTCAGGGCAAAAAGTCAGAAATTCCTTTTATTTTGGGGCAAAGAGCAGAAATTTCTTTTATTATGGTACAAAATTGAAGAAATTTTTCTTATTTTGAAACAAAAAGGCAGAAAATTCCCCTTATTTTGAGGCAAAAGGCAGAAATTATTCTCAATTTGAGGTAAAATGCAGAAATTCCCTTTATTTTGGGGCTAAAAGGCAGAAATTCCCCGTATTTAGAAGCAAAATTGCAGAAATTCTCATAATTATCGGGCAAAAAGGCAGAAATTCTCCTTATTTTGGGGCAAAAAGACAGAAAATCTCCTTTTTCGGGAGCAAACAGTCAGAAATTCCCCTTATTTTGGGGCAAAATTGCAGAAATTTCCTTTGCATTGGGGCAAAATTGTAGAAATTTCCCTTATTTTGGGGCAAAATTGCAGAAATTTCACGTATTTCAGGGAAAAAAGGCAGAAATTTTTTTTGGGGGGGCAAAATGGCAGAAATTTTTTTATTTTGGTACAAAATTGCAGAAATTTTTCTTATTTTGGTGCAAAAATTCAGAAATTCCCCATATTTTGGGGCAAAAAGGCAGAAATTTTGTTTATTTTGGGGAAAAGGCAGAAATTGCACTTATTTTGAGTCAAAAAGGTGGAAAATCCCCTTATTTTGGGGCAAAAATGAAGAAATTTGCTTTTTTATGGCAAAAAGGTATACATTCCCTTTATTTTCGGGCAAAAAGGCAGAAATTCTTTGTATTTTGGAGCAAAATTGCAGAAATTTTTCTAATTTTTGGGCAAAAAGGCAGAAATTTTCCTTATTTTGGGGTAAAACTGCAGAAATTTCACTTATTTTGCGGCAAAATGTCAGAAACTCCCCTTATTTTTGGCAAAAAATGCAGAAAATCCCCTATTTTTTAGGGCAAAATTGCAGAAATCTCCCTTATTTAGGGGCAAAAACAGAAATTCCCTTTATTTTGGGGCAAAATTGCAGAAATTTCCCTTATTATGGGGGAAAATTGCAGAAATTTCCCTTATTTTAGGGCAAAATTGCAGAAATTTCCCTTATTTTGGGGCAAAATTGCAGAAATTTCACTTATTTCAGGAAAAAAAGGCAGAAATTTTCCTTTTTTGGGGGCAAAATTGCAGAAATTTCAAATATTTCAGGGCAAAAAGGCAGAAATTCCACTTTATTTCGGACAATAACGCAGAAATTCCCCGTATTTTAAAGCTAAATTTCAGAAATTCCCCTTATATTGGTGCAAAAATGGAGAAATTCCCTTTATTTTTGTGCAATAAGGCAGATTTCCCCGTATTTTGAAGCAAAATTGCACATATTTCCCTAATTTTGAAGGAAAATGCAGAAATTCACATTATTTTGGAACAAAAAGACAGAAATTCTCCTTATTTCAGGGCAAAAAGTCAGAAATTCCCCTTATTTTGGGGTAAAATTGCAGAAATTTTCTTTATTTTGGGGCAAAATTGCAGAAATTTCCCTTATTTTGGGGCAAAATTGCAGAAATTTCACTTATTTCAGGGAAAAAGTGCAGAAATTTCTCTTATTTTGGGGCAAAAAGGCAGAAATTTCTTTTATTTTGGTACAAAATTGCAGAAATTTTCTTTATTTTGGGGCAAAAATGAAGAAATTCCCCATATTTTGGGGCAAAAAGGCAGAGATTCGCCTTATTATGAGGTAAAATGCTGAAATTCCCCTTATTTTGGGGCAAAAACACAGAAATTCCCTTCATTTTGTGGCAAAAAGGCAGAAATTTCCCTTATTTTGGGGCAAAATTGCAGAAATTTCACTTATTTCAGGGCAAAATTCAAAAATTCCTTTTATTTTTGGGCAAAAAGACAGAAATTTTGTTTATTTTTGGGTAAAAAGGCAGAAATTTCACTTATTGTGAGGTAAGAAGGCAGAAATTCCTCTTATTTTGTGGCAAAAATGAAGAAATTTCCCTTTTTTTGTGGCAAAAGGTATATATTCTCCTTATTTTCAGGCAAAAAAGCAGAAATATCCCGTTTTTTGGAGCACAATTGCAGAAAATCCCCTAATTGTGGGGCAAAAAGGCAGAAATTCCCTATATGTTGGGGCAAAAAGACAGAAATTCTCCTTATTTTGGGGCAAGACTCAGAAATTCCACTTATTTTGGGGCAAAATTCCAGAAATTCCCCTTATTTTGAGGTAAAAAGGCTGAAATTCCCCTTATTTGGTGGCAAAAATGCAGAAATGTCCCTAATTTTGGAGCAAAATTGCAGAAATTCCATTTCTTTTGGTGCAAAATTCCCAAAATTTCCCTTATTTTGGGGCAAAATTGCAGAAATTTTACTTATTTAGGGGCAAAATTGCAGAAATTTCACTTTTTTCAGGGAAAAAAGGCCGAAATTTTCCATTTTTGGGAGCAAAAAGGCAGAAATTCCTAATATTTTGTGGCAAAAATGCAGAAATTTCCCTTATTTTGAGGTAAAAAGGCTGAAATTCCCCTTATTTGGGGGCAAAAATGCAGAAATTTCTCTTATACTGGGGCAAAATTGCAGAAATTTCACTTATTTCAGGGTAATAAATCAGAAATTTTCCTTATTTTGGGGCAAAAAATACAGAAATTCCATTTGTATGGGGGGAAAAAGACAGAAATCCATTTATTTAGAGGCAAAAAAGCAGAAATTCCCCTTATTTTGGAGCAAAATTGCAGAAATTTCCCTTTTTATAGCAAAAAGGTATGCATTCTTCTTATTTTCAGGCAAAAAGGCAGAAATTTCCCGTATTTTGGAGTAAAATTGCAAACATTTCACTTATTTCAGGGTAATAAGTCAGAAATTTTCCTTATTTTGGGACAAAAAGGACAGAAATTCCCTTTGTTTTGGAAGGAAAATACAGAAATTCCACTTCTTTTGAGGCAAAAAGGCAGAAATTCCCCTTATTTTGAAGCAAAAATGAAGAAATTCTTCTAATTGTTGGGCAAAAAGGCAGAAATTCCCTATATGTTGGGCAAAAAGACAGAAATTCTCCTTATTTTGGGGCAAAACTCAGAAATTCCACATATTTTGGGACAAAATTGCAGGAATTTACCTTATTTTGAGGCAAAATTGCAGAAATTTCCCTTATTTGGGGCAAAATTGCAGAAATTTCATTTATTTCAGGGCAAAAAGTCAGAAATTCCTTTTATTTTGGGGCAAAGAGCAGAAATTTCTTTTATTATGGTACAAAATTGAAGAAATTTTTCTTATTTTGAAACAAAAAGGCAGAAAATTCCCCTTATTTTGAGGCAAAAGGCAGAAATTATTCTCAATTTGAGGTAAAATGCAGAAATTCCCTTTATTTTGGGGCTAAAAGGCAGAAGAAATTCTTCGTATTTTGAAGCAAAATTGCAGAAATTCTTATAATTTTCGGGCAAAAAGGCAGAAATTCTCCTTATTTTGGGGCAAAAAGACAGAAAATCTCCTTTTTCGGGAGCAAACAGTCAGAAATTCCCCTTATTTTGGGGCAAAATTGCAGAAATTTCCTTTGCATTGGGGCAAAATTGTAGAAATTTCCCTTATTTTGGGGCAAAATTGCAGAAATTTCACGTATTTCAGGGAAAAAAGGCAGAAATTTTTTTGGGGGGGGCAAAAAGGCAGAAATTTTTTTTATTTTGGTACAAAATTGCAGAAATTTTTCTTATTTTGGGGCAAAAATTCAGAAATTCCCCATATTTTGGGGCAAAAAGGCAGAAATTTTGTTTATTTTGGGGAAAAGGCAGAAATTGCACTTATTTTGAGTCAAAAAGGTGGAAAATCCCCTTATTTTGGGGCAAAAATGAAGAAATTTGCTTTTTTATGGCAAAAAGGTATACATTCCCTTTATTTTCGGGCAAAAAGGCAGAAATTCTTTGTATTTTGGAGCAAAATTGCAGAAATTTTTCTAATTTTTGGGCAAAAAGGCAGAAATTTTCCTTATTTTGGGGTAAAACTGCAGAAATTTCACTTATTTTGCGGCAAAATGTCAGAAATTCCCCTTATTTTCGGCAAAAAATGCAGAAAATCCCCTATATTTTAGGGCAAAATTGCAGAAATCTCCCTTATTTGGGGGCAAAAACAGAAATTCCCTTTATTTTGGGGCAAAATTGCAGAAATTTCCCTTATTATGGGGAAAAATTGCAAAAATTTCCCTTATTTTAGGGCAAAATTGCAGAAATTTCCCTTATTTTGGGGCAAAATTGCAGAAATTTCACTTATTTCAGGAAAAAAAGGCAGAAATTTTCCTTTTTTGGGGGCAAAATTGCAGAAATTTCACTTATTTCAGGAAAAAAAGGCAGAAATTTTCCTTTTTTGGGGGCAAAATTGCAGAAATTTCAAATATTTCAGGGCAAAAAGGCAGAAATTCCACTTTATTTCGGACAATAACGCAGAAATTCCCCGTATTTTAAAGCTAAATTTCAGAAATTCCCCTTATATTGGTGCAAAAATGGAGAAATTCCCTTTATTTTTGTGCAATAAGGCAGATTTCCCCGTATTTTGAAGCAAAATTGCACATATTTCCCTAATTTTGAAGGAAAATGCAGAAATTCACATTATTTTGGAACAAAAAGACAGAAATTCTCCTTATTTCAGGGCAAAAAGTCAGAAATTCCCCTTATTTTGGGGTAAAATTGCAGAAATTTTCTTTATTTTGGGGCAAAATTGCAGAAATTTCCCTTATTTTGGGGCAAAATTGCAGAAATTTCACTTATTTCAGGGAAAAAGTGCAGAAATTTCTCTTATTTTGGGGCAAAAAGGCAGAAATTTCTTTTATTTTGGTACAAAATTGCAGAAATTTTCTTTATTTTGGGGCAAAAATGAAGAAATTCCCCATATTTTGGGGCAAAAAGGCAGAGATTCGCCTTATTATGAGGTAAAATGCTGAAATTCCCCTTATTTTGGGGCAAAAACACAGAAATTCCCTTCATTTTGTGGCAAAAAGGCAGAAATTTCCCTTATTTTGGGGCAAAATTGCAGAAATTTCACTTATTTCAGGGCAAAATTCAAAAATTCCTTTTATTTTTGGGCAAAAAGACAGAAATTTTGTTTATTTTTGGGTAAAAAGGCAGAAATTTCACTTATTGTGAGGTAAGAAGGCAGAAATTCCTCTTATTTTGTGGCAAAAATGAAGAAATTTCCCTTTTTTTGTGGCAAAAGGTATATATTCTCCTTATTTTCAGGCAAAAAAGCAGAAATATCCCGTTTTTTGGAGCACAATTGCAGAAAATCCCCTAATTGTGGGGCAAAAAGGCAGAAATTCCCTATATGTTGGGGCAAAAAGACAGAAATTCTCCTTATTTTGGGGCAAGACTCAGAAATTCCACTTATTTTGGGGCAAAATTCCAGAAATTCCCCTTATTTTGAGGTAAAAAGGCTGAAATTCCCCTTATTTGGTGGCAAAAATGCAGAAATGTCCCTAATTTTGGAGCAAAATTGCAGAAATTCCATTTCTTTTGGTGCAAAATTCCCAAAATTTCCCTTATTTTGGGGCAAAATTGCAGAAATTTTACTTATTTAGGGGCAAAATTGCAGAAATTTCACTTTTTTCAGGGAAAAAAGGCCGAAATTTTCCATTTTTGGGAGCAAAAAGGCAGAAATTCCTAATATTTTGTGGCAAAAATGCAGAAATTTCCCTTATTTTGAGGTAAAAAGGCTGAAATTCCCCTTATTTGGGGGCAAAAATGCAGAAATTTCTCTTATACTGGGGCAAAATTGCAGAAATTTCACTTATTTCAGGGTAATAAATCAGAAATTTTCCTTATTTTGGGGCAAAAAATACAGAAATTCCATTTGTATGGGGGGAAAAAGACAGAAATCCATTTATTTAGAGGCAAAAAAGCAGAAATTCCCCTTATTTTGGAGCAAAATTGCAGAAATTTCCCTTTTTATAGCAAAAAGGTATGCATTCTTCTTATTTTCAGGCAAAAAGGCAGAAATTTCCCGTATTTTGGAGTAAAATTGCAAACATTTCACTTATTTCAGGGTAATAAGTCAGAAATTTTCCTTATTTTGGGACAAAAAGGACAGAAATTCCCTTTGTTTTGGAAGGAAAATACAGAAATTCCACTTCTTTTGAGGCAAAAAGGCAGAAATTCCCCTTATTTTGAAGCAAAAATGAAGAAATTCTTCTAATTGTTGGGCAAAAAGGCAGAAATTCCCTATATGTTGGGCAAAAAGACAGAAATTCTCCTTATTTTGGGGCAAAACTCAGAAATTCCACATATTTTGGGACAAAATTGCAGGAATTTACCTTATTTTGAGGCAAAATTGCAGAAATTTCCCTTATTTGGGGCAAAATTGCAGAAATTTCATTTATTTCAGGGCAAAAAGTCAGAAATTCCTTTTATTTTGGGGCAAAGAGCAGAAATTTCTTTTATTATGGTACAAAATTGAAGAAATTTTTCTTATTTTGAAACAAAAAGGCAGAAAATTCCCCTTATTTTGAGGCAAAAGGCAGAAATTATTCTCAATTTGAGGTAAAATGCAGAAATTCCCTTTATTTTGGGGCTAAAAGGCAGAAGAAATTCTTCGTATTTTGAAGCAAAATTGCAGAAATTCTTATAATTTTCGGGCAAAAAGGCAGAAATTCTCCTTATTTTGGGGCAAAAAGACAGAAAATCTCCTTTTTCGGGAGCAAACAGTCAGAAATTCCCCTTATTTTGGGGCAAAATTGCAGAAATTTCCTTTGCATTGGGGCAAAATTGTAGAAATTTCCCTTATTTTGGGGCAAAATTGCAGAAATTTCACGTATTTCAGGGAAAAAAGGCAGAAATTTTTTTGGGGGGGGCAAAAAGGCAGAAATTTTTTTTATTTTGGTACAAAATTGCAGAAATTTTTCTTATTTTGGGGCAAAAATTCAGAAATTCCCCATATTTTGGGGCAAAAAGGCAGAAATTTTGTTTATTTTGGGGAAAAGGCAGAAATTGCACTTATTTTGAGTCAAAAAGGTGGAAAATCCCCTTATTTTGGGGCAAAAATGAAGAAATTTGCTTTTTTATGGCAAAAAGGTATACATTCCCTTTATTTTCGGGCAAAAAGGCAGAAATTCTTTGTATTTTGGAGCAAAATTGCAGAAATTTTTCTAATTTTTGGGCAAAAAGGCAGAAATTTTCCTTATTTTGGGGTAAAACTGCAGAAATTTCACTTATTTTGCGGCAAAATGTCAGAAATTCCCCTTATTTTCGGCAAAAAATGCAGAAAATCCCCTATATTTTAGGGCAAAATTGCAGAAATCTCCCTTATTTGGGGGCAAAAACAGAAATTCCCTTTATTTTGGGGCAAAATTGCAGAAATTTCCCTTATTATGGGGAAAAATTGCAGAAATTTCACTTATTTCAGGAAAAAAAGGCAGAAATTTTCCTTTTTTGGGGGCAAAATTGCAGAAATTTCCCTTATTTTGGGGCAAAATTGCAGAAATTTCACTTATTTCAGGAAAAAAAGGCAGAAATTTTCCTTTTTTGGGGGCAAAATTGCAGAAATTTCACTTATTTCAGGAAAAAAAGGCAGAAATTTTCCTTTTTTGGGGGCAAAATTGCAGAAATTTCACTTATTTCAGGGAAAAAAGGCAGAAATTTCTCTTATTTTGGGGCAAAAAGGCGGAAATTTCTTTTATTTGGTACAAAATTGCAAAAATTTTTCCTTATTTCGGGGCAAAAAGGCAGATATTCCTGAAATTTTGGTGCAAAAAGCAGAAATTCTATTTATTTTGAGGTAATAAGGCTGAAATTCCCCATATTTTGTGGCAAAAAGGTAGAATATCCCCTTATTTTGGGGTAAAATTGCAGAAATTTCAATTATTTCAGGGCAAAATTTAGAAATTCCTTTTATTTTTGGGCAAAAAGACAGAAATTCCCTCTATTTTGGGGAAAAAGGCAGAAATTCCACATATATTGATGTAAAACGGCAGAAATTCAACTTATTTTGAGGAAAAAAGGAAGAAATTTCCCTTTTTTTATAGCAAAATGGCAAAAATTCCCTTTATTTTTTTTTCCAAAAAGGCAGAAAATCCTTATATTTTGGAGCAAAATTGCAGAAATTCACCTAATTTAGGGCAAAATTGCTGAAATTTCGCTTATTTGGGGCAGAATTGTAGAAATTTAACTTATTTCAGGGAAAAATCTCAGAAATTCCACTTATTTTGGGGCAAAAATCAGAAATTCTTTTTGTTTTGGGGCAAAAAGGCAAAAATTCTTCTAATTTTGGCGCAAAAATGCAAAAATTACTTTTATTTTGGGGCAAAAATGAAGAAATTTCCCTTATTTAATGGCAAAAAGGCAGAAAATTCTTTTATTTTGTGGCAAAATTGTAGACATTTATTTTGGGGCAGAGAGGCAGAAATTCCTTTTATTTTTGGGCAAAATTCCAGAAATTCCCCTCATTTTGGGGCAAAATTGCAGAAATTTCCCTTATTTTGGGCCAGAAAGGCAGAGATTCCCCCAGTTTTGGGTCGAAAAGGCAGAAATGCCCCGTTTTTTGGACAAAATTCCAGAAATTGCCCTTATTTTCGTGCAAAATTGCAGCAATTTTTCTTATTTTGGAGCAAAAAGCCAGAAATTCTTATTTTGGGGCAAAATTGCACATTAATGATTTTGGTGACAATTATTTTGGGTATATAAATTATTCTGACATTGATTATTTTGGTAACGTTAATTCTTTAGTAAACATTAATTATTTCATTTAGATGACATCAAAAATTTTGGTGACATTAATACTTTTGGTGACAGCGAGAGAGAGCAGAGAAAGAGAGGAGTGTAAGAGTGTGTCAAGATTCAAAAAGGAGAGGAGAGAGAGTAGAAAGAGGGTAGAGTGACAAAGAGAGCAAGATGAGAGATAGGAGAGATAGGAGAGGAGAGACATGATAAACAGAGACAGAGAAGAGAGAAAGAGACATTGAAAGCAAGAGAGAGAAGAGAGAGGAGAGAGATTGAAGCAAGAGAGAGGAGAGAGCAAAGAGAAGAGAGAGGAGAGAATAGAAAGATGGAAAGACAGAATAGAAAGAGTTTAGAGAGAAAGAAAGAGAGAGATGAGAAACAAAGAGACAGAGAAGAGATAGAGGAAAGAGATTAGAGTGAGAAGAGTGTAAGAGACAGAGAGGAGAAAGAGGAGAAAGAGAAGTGTAAGAGAGAGAAAATAGAGAGGAGAGAGTAGAAAGAGGAGAGATAGAGAGAAAAAGGGAAGGAAGAGAAAGACAGATGAGAAAGAGTGAGACAGAGAAGAGAGAGTGAAGAGAGAGGAGAGGAGAGAGATATTAAAGTGAGAGAAGCGTAAGAGACAAGAGAGAAGCGAGAGAGAGGAGAGAGAAAGGGAGATAGAGGAGAGAGAGAGAATAAAGAGGAGATAGAAAAAAGAGAGAGGAGTGAAAGTTAAAGAGAGAGAGGAGAAAGACACAACAAAGAGACAGAGAGGAGCGAGGAAAGATAGAAATAGGAGAAAGGTGAGAAAGAGAAAAAGAAAGAGGACAGAGAGGAGGGAGAGAATAATAGATAATGGAGAGAAAAAGAAGAGAGAGGAGAGAGAAAGAAAAAAATGAGAGAAAGAGGAGAGAGAGGAGAGAGGAGAGAGAGGAACGAATAAGAGAGAGAGTAGAAAGAGAGAGTCGAGAGAGAGAGGGGAGAGACAAAAAGATAGAGGGGAAGGAGAGAGTGGAGAGAGATAAAGGAGATAGAGAGATAGAGAGGAGAGAGAGAAAGAGAAAATCATAGAGAAAGAGAGGATAAAGAGAAGAAAGAGGAGAGTGAAAAATTGAGAGATGACAGAGAGGAAAAAGAGGCGAGAGCGGCAACAGATGGAGAGAGGAGAGAAAGGAGATAAAGGTAAAGGGAAAGAACGGAGAGATGAAGAGAAAAAGAGAGAAGAGGTAGGAGAGAGAAAGAGAGACAGAGAAGGGAGAGTAGTAGTTTCAACTTTTTAGTTACTGGGGTAGTGTCTTCAGTCAATAACGAAGTACAGCAGGTTTCGGGTACTTCCCAGTTGTTTTGGGTGATTCGCGTGTAGTTTCAACTTTTCAGTCACCGGTTCAGCATTTTTAGTCACGACGTGCAGCATGTGTCGGGGACTTTCCACTCGTTATGTGTGGTTCGCGAGACGTATCAACTTTTCAGTCACCGGGACAGCGTTTTCTATCACAAAGGACATGCAGCCTATTCCAGGGCATACCCAGTCGTTTTTGGTGGATTGCGGGTTGTTTCACCTTTTCAGTCTCTGAAACAGTTTTTTCAACCACTTTCTATGAGCAGCCCATTTCGAGAACTTCCCAGTCGTTTTGGGTGGTTGGCGGGTCGCTTCAACTTTTTAGTCACCAGTACAGCATTTTCTGTCAACTCCGACGTGCAGCCCGTTCAAAAGACTTACCAGTCGTTTTGGGAGCTTCACGGGTCGTTTGACCTTTTGAGTCACCGGGATATGTTTTCAGTCAATTCCGACGTACAGTTCTTTCTCAGGACTTCCCAGTCGTTTTCCATGATTTGCGGGTCATTTCAACTTTTCAATCACCGAAGAAAAGTTTTCAGTCAATTCCAACGTGCAACCTGTTCCGTGGTCTTCCCACTCGTTGTGTGGGAAGTCGTGTGCGGGTCGTTTCAACTTTTCTGCCAAAGGGGCAGCGATTCAGTCACTTCAGACATGCAACCCGTTCCGTAGTCTTCCAACTCGTTTTGAGCTGTGTGCGGGTCTTTTCAACTTTTCTGTCAAATGAGCAACGTTTCAGTCATGTCAGACATGCAGCCCATCCGGTGACTTCCCATTCGTTTTGGGTGGTTCTCGAAACGTTTAAACTTTACAGTCACCGGGTAGAATTTTCAGTCATTTCCGACGTGCATCCCATTCCGCATACTTCCCAGTCGTTTTGGTGAGTCACATGTCGTTTCAACCTCTTAGTCACCGGGGAAACTTTCTCAGTACCTTCCGACGTTCATCCCATACCGGTGACTTCCCAGTCAAGATGGGCGATTGGCGTTTCATTACAAATTTTCAGTCATTGGGGCACTATTCTCAGTCAATTCCTATGAGCAGCCCGTTTCGATGACTTCTGAGTATTTTTTGCGTGGTTCGCTCGAAATTGGAATTTTTCATTCACCTGGACAGCGTTTTCAGTCAATTTCAACGTGCAGCTCGTTCCAGGAACTTCCCAGTTGTTTTGGGTAATTCTCGGTTCGTTTCAACTCTTCAGTCACCGCAAAATCATTTTCAGTTAATTCGGACGTGCAACCCATTCTGACGACTTCCCAGTCTATTTGTGAATTTTGTGGGTCGTTTGAACTTTTCAGTCACCCGGTAAGCGTTTTAGTCACTTTCAATGTGAAGCACATTCCGGAGACTTCACAGTCGTTTTCAGAGGTTCGCGAGTGTTTTCTATTTTCATTCACTTGGGGCAACATTTTCCGTAACTTCCTACGTGCAGCCCATTCGGTGACCTTCCCAGTCGTTTTTGGTGGTTTGTGAGTTGTTTCAACTTTACAGTAAGTGGGACTGCTTTTTCAGTCACTTCCAACCTGCGGCACATTCCGGGTCTTCCAGTCGTTTAAGGAGGATCACGGTTCAAGTTTCCTGTCATCAGAGCAGCGTTCTCAATTAATTCCAAAGTGCAGTTTAATCTCGGGACTTCCTAGTCGTTTTGGGTGATTCGCGGGTCATTTCAACTTTAAGTCAATGGGCAGTGTCTTCTGTCAATTTCTAAGTGCATCCCGTTCTGATGACCTCTCAATCATTTTGTGAGGTTCGCGTGTCGTTTCAATATTCAGTTACCGATGCAGCGTTGTCAGTCATGTCCGACGTGCAGACCGTTTCATGGACTTACCATTTGTTTTGTGTGGTTCTCAGTTTCATTCAACTTTTCAGTAACCAGACACGCATTTTCAGTCACGTTAAGCAGCACATTTCTGGGACTTCCCAGTCATTTCGGGTGGTTCACATATCGTTTCACCTTTAAAGTTTCTGGGGCAGCGTTTTCAGTATAGTCTGCCAATTCTGGGGACTTTCCAGACATTTAGGATAGTTCTTAGGTCGTGTCAACTTTTCAATCACAGGTCAGCGTTTTCTATCACTTCCTATGTGCAGCCAATTCCGTGAATTTCCTAGTCGTTTTGCGTGGTTCGCCCTTCCTTTCAATTTTTCAGTCACCAGGGCAACGTTTGGGCAACTTTTTCAGTAACTACTAACATGCATTCATTCTGGAGACTTCCCAGTCGTTTTGGTGGTTCTCCTGTGTTTTCAAATTTTCAGTCACACGGGCAGCGTTTTCAGTCACTTCCGACGTACAACTCGTTTCATGGACTTCCCAATCGTTTCAAAAGTTTCGCATGTCATTTCAACTTATCAGTAACCGGGCAGCGTTTTCAGTCACTTCCGACGTACAGCCCATGGTGGGGACTTTCCAGTCTTTATTGTTGTTTCGCTTGTCGTTTCGACTTTTCAGTCACTGAAGCAGAGATTTGCGTCACTTCCTATTTGCAAGCTCTTTACGGAAATTTCCCAGTCATTTCTGGTCGTTTCAACCTTTCAGCCCCCGGGTCAGCGTTTTCAGTCACGTCCGACGTGCTGACCATTCCGTGTACTTCCTAGTTGTTTTGGGTGGTTCGCGTTTCAACTTTTTATTCACCTGGGCAGCGTTTTCAGTCAAATTTGACATGTAGCCCATTCAGGAGAATCTCCAGTTGTACTTAGTAGTTTTTGGGTCGTTTCAAGTTTACAGTCAACGGGTAGACTTTTCAATCACTTCGGACGTGCAGCCAATTCTGGGGAATTCAAAGTCGTTTTGGGTTGATCGCAGTTCATTTCAACTTTTCAGTCATGGAAGTAGCGTTTTGTGTCAATTCCTATGTGCAGCCCATTTCAGCGTTTTCCCAGTCGTTTTGGGTGGTTCGATGGACGTTTCTACGTATCTAGCGTGTTCAGTCACTATGGACATGCAGCCAGTAATGGGGACTTCCAAATTGTTTTTTTGGTTCGGAGGTCGTTTCAACCAGTCACCGGGTAGAGTTTTTAGTCGGTTCCGATGTGTAGCATGTTCTGCGGACTTCATTGTCGTTTTCGGTGGTTCGCGAGTTGTTTTAAATTGTTGAACACCAGGGCAGCGTTTTCAGTCATATCCGACGTGCAGCTTATTCTGGGGACTTCCCAGTCGTTTTGGGAGGTTTGCTGGTCGTTTTAAAGTTACAGTCAAAGTTTAGACTTTTGAGTCACTTCTGACGTGTAGTCAGTTCCAGGGACTCCCTATTTGTTTCGTGTAAATCGCAGTTCGTTTCTACATTTCACTGTTTAGGGGTAGCGTTTTTTAGTCACTTTTAAATAGCCGCTGTGCCGGGGTTCACCAGTCGCTTTTGGTGGATCACAGTTAGTTTCAACTTTTTAAGTCTCTGAGGCAGTGTTTTTCGTCACAACCGACATGAAATACGTTGCAGAGACAGTCGTTTTGTGTGGTTGGCGGGTCGAATAATTTTGTAAGTCACCAGCACACCGATTTTAGCCACTTTCTACGGGCAACCCTTCCGGTGACTTCTAAGATGTTTCGGGTGGTTCCCGGTTCGTTTCAACTTTTCAGTCAACAGTGCAGCGTTTTCAGTCACTTCTGACATGCCACCCATTCCTGTGACTACCCAGTCATTTAGGATTGTGCACGGGTCGTTTCAACTTTTCAGTCACCCGCCTAGCGTTTTCAATCACTTCCGACGTGCAACCCACTCCGTGGACTTCCCAGTTGCTTTGACTGGTTCGCTGATCGTTTCAAATTTACAGTCACCTGTGTAGCATATTTCACTTATTTCCGATGTGCAGCTCATTTCGAAAAATTACCAGTAGTTTCGTGTGGTTTCCAGGTCGTTTCAACTCTTCAGTCACTCGGGCATTGTTTTCAGTCACTCCCAAAGTGCAACTGATTCCTTGGTCTTCCCAGAGACATTGACAGGTTCGCGGGTCTATTTAAATTTACCGGTGAAGTTTGCAGTCACTTCCGACGTGCAGTCCATTCTGGGTACTTCCAAGTCTTTTTTTGTAAATCACATATTCTTTCAACTCTTCAGTCAGCGGGACAGCGTTTTCAGTCATAACCGATGTTCATCTTATTCCGGGTACTTCCTAGTCGTTTTTGCTGTTTCGCCTGTCGTTTCTACTTTCAGTCACCGGGGCAGCGTTTTCAGGAACTACCAACGTGCAGCTAATCCAAGGTCTTCCCAGTCGTTTTGTGTTATTCACAGATCGTTTCTACCGAGGCAGCGTTTTCAAACACTCCCTACGTGCAGTCTACTCTGTGGACTTCCCAGTCACTTAGGGTGGGACTCAGTTCTTTTCAACTTTTCGGTCAGTCGGGCAGTGTTTTCAGTCACTTCTTATGTGCAGCCTATTCCAAAAACTTCCTGGTCGTTTTGGGTCATTTCCGGGTCGTTTTACCCTTTCAGTATCCGGGGCAACGTTTTCTATTATAACCCACGCGCCGTATGTTTCTGGTACTTTATAGTCGTTTAGTGAGGTTTGCGAAGCGTGTAACCTTTTCAGTCACCAAGGAAGCGTTTTCAGTCATTTACGACATGCAACCTATTACTGAGATTTCACAGTCGTTTCGTGTGGTTCGTGTGTCGTTTAAACTTCTTAGTCACCCGGGCAGCGTTTTTAATGACTTGTGACGGGCAACCCGTTTCGTGAACTTCACTGTCGTTTCAGGTGATTTCGAGTTGTTTCAACAGTTCAATCACCGGGTAGACTTTTCATTTACCTCCGACGTGCAGCCCATTCCGTGGACTTACCCGTCCTGTGGAGTGGTTCGCAGGTCATTTCATCTTTTCAGTCACCGGGGCACGTTTTCATTCATATCGGACGTGCAGTTTATTCCGAGGACTTCCCAGTCGTTTTGGCTGGTTAGACTGTCCTTTCAACTTTTCATTCACCAAGGCTGGGTATTCAGTAAATATTGACATGCAACCCATTCCGGGGACTTCTTAGTCGTTTTGGGTGTTTCGTGGGTCTTTTCAACTTTTCAGTTACAGTGGCAGCGTTTTCAGATACTTCCGATGTGCAGCTCATATTGGAGAGTCCCAGTCTTTTCGGTTTGTACCCGGGTTAGGGTTAGTGTTACGGTTAGGGTTAGGGTTCGGGTTCGGGTTCAAGTTAAAGTTAGGGTTAGGGCTAGAGTTAGAGTGGTGCGCATGTGCAGTGGTTAGAATTAGGGTTAGGGCTAGGGTTAAGGTTAGGGTTATGGTTATTGTTAGGTTTAGGGTTTAGGGTTTAGGGTTGTTTAGGGTTTAGGGTTTAGTGTTTAGGGTTTAAGGTTTAGGGTTTAGGATTGTTTAAGATTTAGGGTGGTTTAGGTTTAGGGTTTAGGGTTTAGAGTTTAGGATTGTTTAAGGTTTAGGGTTGTTTAGGGTTTAGGGTTTAAAGTTTTTGAGGGTTGTTTAGGGTATAGTGTTTAGGGTTAAGGGTTTAGGGTTGTTTAGTGTTTAGTGTTTAGAGTTTAGGGTTGTTTAGGGTTTAGTGTTTAAGGTTTAGGGTTTAGGGTTGTTTGGTGTTTAGTGTTTAGTGTTGTTTAGGGTATAGTGTTAATGGTTTAGGGTTTAGGGTTGTTTAGGGTTTAGTGTTTAAGGTTTAGGGTATAGGGTTGTTTAGGGTTTAGTGTTTAGGGTTGTTTATGGTTTAGTGATTAGGGTTGTTCAGGGTTGTTTAGAGTTTAGTGTTTAGGGTTATTCAGGGTTTAGGATTTAGGGTTGTTCAGGGTTTAGGATTTATGGTCGTTCAGGGTTTAGTATTTAGGGTTTAAGGTTAAGGGGTTAGGGTTAGGGTTAGAGTTAGGGTTAGCATTAGGGTTAGAGTTAGGGTTATGGGGTTATGTTAGGCTTAAAGTTAGGGTTAGGGCTAGGGGGTTAAGGTTAGGGTTAGGGTTAGGGTTAGGTTTAGGTTTAGGGTTAGGGTTATGGTTTTTGTTAGATTTATGGTTTAGGATTTAGGGTTTAGGGTTTAAGGTTTAGGGTTTAGGATTAAGTTTTAGGGTGGTTTAGGTTTAGGTTATAGCGTTTAAGATTGTTTAATGTTTAGGGTTGTTTAGGGTTTAGCGTTTAGAGTTGTTTAGAGTTGTTTAGGGTTGTTTAGGATTTAGTGTATAGGGTTGTTAAGGGTTTATGATATAGGATTTTTTAAGGTTTATGGTGTAGGGTTGTATAGTGTTTTAGGGTTTAGAGTTATGGTTGTTTAGGGTTTAGGATTGTTTAGGGTATAATGTTTAGGGTTAAGGGTTTAGGGTTGTTTAGGGTATAGTGTTAATGGTTTAGGGGTTTTTAGCGTTTAGTGTTTAGGGTGCTTTTTGATTAGTGTTTAGGGTTTTTCAGGGTTTAGGGTTTAGGGTTGTTCAGGGTTTAGAATTTAAGGTGTTAGGGATAGTGTTAGGGTTAGGTTTATGGTGAGGGTTAGGGTTAGGGTTAGGGTTAGGTTTAGGGTTAGGGTTAGGGTTACACTTAGGAGGTTAGGTTTATTGTTAGGATTAGGGTTAGGGTTAAAGTTAGGGTTAGGTTTAGTGTTAAGGTTATGTTTACAATTAGGTTTCAGTTTAGAATTAAGGTTAAAGGTAGGGTAAGGGTTAGGGTTAGGATTACGATTAGAGGGTTAGGTTTATGGTTAGGATTAGGGTTATGGTTAGGGTTAGGCTTAGGGTTAGTGTTAGGATTAGTGTTAGTGTTTGGGTTAGGGTTAGGGTTAGGGTTAGGGTTAGGGTTAGGGTTACGGTTAGGGTTAGGTTTAGGGTTATGGTTATTGTTAGGTTTATGGTTCAGGGTTAAAAGTTTAGGGTTTAGGATTGTTTAAGTTTTAGTGTGGATTAGGTTTAGGGTTTAAAGTTTAGTGTTAGTGTTAGGGTTAGGGTTAGGTTTAGGGTTTAGGATTTAGTGTTAGGATTAGGATTAGGGTTAGGATTAGGGTTAGGGTTATGGTTAGGGTTAGGGTTAGGCTTAGGGTTAGAAATAAGGTTAGGGTTAGGGTTAGGGTTAGGTTTAGTGTTAGTGTTAGCTTTAGAAATATGGTCAGGATTAGGGCTAGGGTTAAGGTTATGTTTATTGTAAGGTTTAGGGTTAGGTTTAGATTTAAGGTTATAGTTAGGGTTAGGGTTAGTGTTACGATTACGGGCTTAGGTTTATGGTTAGTATATTAGGGTTAGGGTTTAGTGTTAGGATTAGTGTTAGTGTGAGGGTTTGGGTTATTTTTAGGGTTATGATTAGGGTTAGGTTTAAAGTTATGGTTATTTTTAGGTTTAGGGTTTAGAATTTAAGGTTTAGGGTTTAGGAATGTTTAAGGTTTAGGGTGGATTAGGATTATGGTTTAGAGTTTAGTGTTAGGTTTAGGGTTAGAGTTAGGTTTAGGGTTTAGGGTTTAGTGTTAGGTTAAGGCTTAGGGTTAAGTTTAGGTTTAGGGTTAGGGTTAGTGTTACATTTAGGGTTAGGGTTAGAGATAGGGTTAGGGTTAGGGTTAGGTTTAGGGTTAATGTTATTGTTAGGTTTAGGATTTAGGGTTTAATGTTTAGGGTTTAGAATTGTTTGAGGTTTAGGGTGGATTAGGTATAGGGTTTACAGTTTAGTGTTGGGGTTAGTAATAGGGTTAGTTTTAAGGTTTAGGGTTTAATGTTAGGGTTAGGGTTAGGGTTATGGTTAGGTTAAGGGTTATGGTTATTGTTAGGTTTAGAATTTAGTGTTTAGGGTTTAAGGTTTAGGATTTAGGGTTTAGGGTTGTTTAAGGTTTAAGGTGGATTAGGTTTATGGTTTATAGTTTAGTATCAGGTTTAGGGTTAGGTTTAGGATTAGAGTTATGGTTAGGGTTAAGGTTAGGGTTAGGGTTAGGGTTAGGGTTAGTGTTATGGATAGGGTTAGGTTTATGTTTAGGGTTTAGGGTTCAGTGTTAGGATTAGGGTTAGGGTTAGGGTTACGGTTAGGGTTAGGGTTAGGTTTAGGATTAAGGTTAGGGTTAGGGTTAGGGATAAGCTTAGTGTTAGGGTTAGTTTTAGGGTTATGGTTATTGTTAGGTTTAGGGTTAAGGTTTAGCGTTTAAGGTTAGGTTTTGGGATTCTTTAATGTTTAGGATCGATTATGTCTAGGGTTTAGAGTTTAGTGTTAGGAATAGCGTTAGGGTTAGGTTTAGGGTTTAGGGTTTAGTGTTAGGGTTAGGGTTAGGGTTAGGGTTAGGGTTAGGGTTAGGGTTAGGGTTGGGGTTATGTTTAGGGTTAGGGTTTTGGTTATGGTTAGGGTTAAATTTATGGTTAGGATTAGGGTTAGGGTTAGGGTTAGGGTTAAGTTTAGGGTTTAGGCTATAGTGTTAGGATTAGGGTTAGGGTTAGGGTTAGGGTTAGGGTTAGGGTTAGGGTTAGGGTTAGGGTTAGGGTTATGGTTAGTGTTATGGTTATTGTTAAGTTTAAAATTTAGGGTTTAGGGTTTAGGGTTTAAGGTTTTGGGTTTAGGATTGTTTAAATTTTAGCGTGGTTTAGGTTTATGGTTTAGTGTTTAGGGTTTTGAAGTGAGAGAAGCCTAAGAGACAGGGGAGAAGCAAGAGAGAAGAGAGAGAAAAAGAGATAGAGGAGAGAGAGTATAAAGAAGAGACAGAAAAAAGAGAGATGAGTGAAAGTTAAAGAGAGAGAGGAGAAAGAGAAGAGAGAAGACAGAGGAGAGAGAAGAGAGAAGAGAGACAGAAAGAGTGAGAGGAGAGGAGAAAGACACAACAAAGAGACAGAGAGGAGTGAGGAAAGTGAGAGATAGGAGAAAGGCGAGAAAGAGAAAGAGAAAGAGGACAGATCGGAGGGAGAGAATAATAGATAATGGAGAGAAAGAGAAGAGAGAGGAAAGAGAAAGAGAAAAAAATGAGAGAAAAAGGAGAGAGAGGAGAGAGGAGAGAGAGGAACGAATAAGAGAGAGAGTAGAGAGAGTCGAGAGAGAGAGGGGAGAGAAAGAAAGAAGGGAAGGAGAGAGTGGAGAAAGATAAAGGAAATAGAGAGATAGGAAAAAGAGAGAGAAAGAGAAAAACAGAGAAAGAGAGGATAAAGAGAAGAAAGAGGAGAGTGAAAAATTGAGAGATGACAAAAAGGAAAGAGTCGAGAGCGACAACAGATGGAGAGAAAGAGGAGAGAAAGGAGATAAAGGTAAACAGAAAGAACGGAGAGATGAAGAGAAAAAGAGAGAAGAGGTAGGAGAGAGAAAGAGACAGAAAAAGGGGAGAGTAGTAGTTTCAACTTTTCAGTCACTGGGGTAGTGTCTTCAGTCAATAACGAAGTACAGCAGGTTTTGGGTACTTCCCATTTGTTTTGGGTGATTCGCGTGTAGTTTCAATTTTCAGTCACCGGTTCAGCATTTTTAGTCACGACGTGCAGCATGTGTCGGGGACTTTCCACTCGTTATGTGTGGTTCGCGAGACGTATCAACTCTTTAGTCACCGGGACAGCGTTTTCTATCACAAAGGACATGAAGCCGATTCCAGGGCGTACCCAGTCGTTTTTGGTGGATTGCGGGTTGTTTCACCTTTTCAATCTCCGAAACAGTTTTTTCAATCACTTTCTATAAGCAGCCCATTTCGAGAACTTCCCAGTCGTTTTGGGTGTTTGGCGGGTCGCTTCAACTTTTTAGTCACCAGTACAGCATTTTCTGTCAACTCCGACGTGCAGCCCGTTCAGAAGACTTACCAGTCGTTTTGGGAGCTTCACGGGTCGTTTGACCTTTTGAGTCACCGAGATATGTTTTCAGTCACTTTCGACTTACAGTTCTTTCTCAGGACTTCCCAGTCGTTTTCCATGATTTGCGGGTCATTTCAACTTTTCAATCACCGAAGAAAAGTTTTCAGTCAATTCCAACGTGCAACCCGTTCCGTGGTCTTCCCACTCGTTTTGAGTTGTGTGCGGGTCGTTTCAACTTTTCTGCCAAAGGGGCAGCGATTCAGTCACTTCAGACATGCAACTCGTTCCCTAGTCTTCCAACTCGTTTTGAGCTGTGTGCGGGTCTTTTTAACTTTTCTGTCAAATGAGCAACGTTTCAGTCATGTCAGACATGCAGCCCATCCGGTGACTTCCCATTCGTTTTGGGTGGTTCTAGAAACGTTTAAACTTTACAGTCACCAGGTAGAATTTTCAGTCATTTCGGACGTTCATCCCATTCCGGATACTTCCCAGTCGTTTTGGTGGGTCACATGTCGTTTCAACTTCTTAGTCACCGGGGAAACTTTCTCTGTACCTTCCAACGTTCATCCCATACCGGTGACTTCCCAGTCAAGATGGGCGATTGGCGTTTCATTACAAGTTTTCAGTCATTGGGGCACTATTCTCAGTCAATTCCTATGAGCAGCCCGTTTCGATGACTTCTGAGCTCTTTTTTGCGTGGTTCGCTCGAAATTGGAATATTTCATTCACCTGGACAGCGTTTTCATTCAATTCCGACGTGCAGCTCGTTCCAGGAACTTCCCAGTTGTTTTGGGTAATTCTCAGGTCGTTTCAACTCTTCAGTCACCGCAAAAACATTTTCAGTTAATTCGGACGTGCAACCCATTCTGAGGACTTCCCAGTCTTTTTGTGAATTTTGTGGGTCGTTTGAACTTTTCAGTCACCCGGTAAGCGTTTTAGTCACTTCCAATGTGAAGCACATTCCGGAGACTTCCCAGTCGTTTTCAGAGGTTCGCGAGTGTTTTCTATTTTCATTCACTTGGGGCAACATTTTCCGTAACTTCCTACGTGCAGCCCATTCGGTGACCTTCCCAGTCGTTTTTGGTGGTTTGTGAGTTGTTTCAACTTTACAGTAAGCGGGACTGCTTTTTCAGTCACTTCCGACCTGAGGCACATTCCGGGTCTTCCAGTCGTTTAAGGAGGATCACGGTTCAAGTTTTCTGTCATCAGAGCAGCATTCTCAATTAATTCCAACGTGCAGTTTAATATCGGGACTTCCTAGTCGTTTTGGGTGATTCGCGGGTCATTTCAACTTTAAGTCAATGGGCAGTGTCTTCTGTCAATTTCTAAGTGCATCCCGTTCTGATGACCTCTCAATCCTTTTGTGTGGTTTGCGTGTCGTTTCAATATTCAGTTACCGATGCAGCGTTGTCAGTCATGTCCGACGTGCAGACCCTTTCATGGACTTAACATTTGTTTTGTGTGGTTCTCGGTTTCATTCAACTTTTCAGTAACCAGACACGCATTTTCAGTCACGTTATGCAGCACATTTCTGGGACTTCCCAGTCATTTCGGGTGGTTCACATACCGTTTGAACCTTTAAAGTTTTTGGGGCAGCGTTTTCAGTATAGTCTGCCCATTTTGGGGACTTTCCAGACATTTAGGATAGTTCTTAGGTCGTTTCAACTTTTCAATCACCGGTCAGCGTTTTCTATCACTTCCTGTGTGCAGCCGATTCCGTGAATTTCCCAGTCGATTTGCGTGGTTCGCCCTTCGTTTCAATTTTTCAGTCACCAGGGCAACGTTTGGGCAACTTTTTCAGTAACTTCTGACATGCACCCATTCTGGAGACTTCCCAGTCGTTTTCGGTGGTTCTCTTGTGTTTTCAAATTTTCAGTCACACGGGCAGCGTTTTTAGTCACTTCCGACGTACTCGTTTCATGGACTTCCCAGTCGTTTCAAAAGTCTCGCATGTCATTTCAACTTATCAGTAACCGGGCAGCATTTTCAGTCACTTCCGACGTCCAGCCCATGGCGGGGACTTCCCAGTCTTTATTGTTTCGCTGATCGTTTCGACTTTTCAGTCACTGAAACAGAGATTTGCGTAACTTCCTATTTGCAAGGTCTTTACGGAAATTTCTCAGTCATTTCTGGTCGTTTCAACCTTTCAGCCCCCGGGTCAGCGTTTTCAGTCACGTCCGACGTGCTGACCATTCCGTGTACTTCCTAGTTGTTTTGGGTTGTTCGCGTTTCAACTTTTTATTCACCTGGGCAGCGTTTTCAGTCAAATTTGACATGCAGCCCATTCACCAGAATCTCCAGTTGTACTTGGTAGTTCTTGGGTCGTTTCTACAGGCAACGGGTAGACTTTTCAATCACTACCGACGTGCAGCCAATTCCGGGGAATTCCAAGTCGTTTTGGGTTGATCGCAGTTCATTTCAACTTTTCAGTCATGGAAGTTGCGTTTTGTGTCAATTCCTATGTGCAGCCCATTTCAGCGTTTTCCCAGTCGTTTTGCGTGGTTCGATGGACGTTTCTACGTATCAGTCACCAGGGTAGCGTGTTCAGTCACTATGGACATGTAGCCCATAATGGGGACTTCCGAATTGTTTTTTTGGTTCGGAGGTCGTTTCAACCATTCAGTCACCGGGTAGAGTTTTTAGTCGGTTCCGATGAGGAGCATGTTCTGCGGACTTCATTGTCGTTTTCGGTGGTTCGCGAGTTGTTTTAAATTGTTGAACACCAGGGCAGCGTTTTCAGTCATATCCGACGTGCAGCTTATTCTGGGGACTTCCCAGTCGTTTTGGGAGGTTTGCTGGTTGTTTTAAAGTTACAGTCAAAGTTTAGACTTTTGAGTCACTTCCGACGTGTAGTCAGTTCCGGGGACTCCCTATTTGTTTCGTGTGGATCGCAGTTCGTTTCTACATTTCACTGTTTAGGGGTAGCGTTTTCAGTCACTTTTAAATAGCTGCTGTGCCGGGGGTTCACCAGTCGCTTTTGGTGGATTGCAGTTAGTTTCAACTTTTTAAGTCTCTGAGGCAGTGTTTTTCGTCACAACCGACATGAAATACGTTTCAGAGACAGTCGTTTTGTGTGGTTGGCGGGTCGAATAATTTTGTAAGTCACCAGCGCACCGATTTTAGTCACTTTCTACGGGCAACCCTTCCGGTGACTTAAGATGTTTAGGGTGGTTCCCGGTTCGTTTCAACTTTTCAGTCAACAGTGCAGCGTTTTCAGTCACTTCTGACATGTCACCCATTCCTGTGACTACCCAGTCGTTTCGGATTGTGCACGGGTCATTTCAACTTTTCAGTCACCCGCGTAGCGTTTTCCATCACTTCCGACGTGCAACCCACTCCGTGGACTTCCCAGTTGCTTTGACTGGTTCGCTGATCATTTCAAATTTACAGTCACCTGTGTAGCATTTTCACTTATTTCCGATGTGCAGCTCATTTCGAAAAATTACCAGTAGTTTCGTGTGGTTTCCAGGTTGTTTCAACTCTTCAGTCACTCGGGCATTGTTTTCAGTCACTCCCAAAGTGCAACTGATTCCTTGGTCTTCCCAGAGACATTGACAGGTTCGCGGGTCTATTTAAATTTACCGGTGAAGTTTGCAGTCACTTCCGACGTGCAGTCCATTCTGGGTACTTCCAAGTCTTTTTTTGTAAATCATATTCTTTCAACTCTTCAGTCAGCGGGACAGCGTTTTCAGTCATAACCGATGTTCATCTTATTCCAGGTACTTCCTAGTCGTTTTTGCTGTTTCGCCTATCGTTTCTAGTTTCAGTCACCGGGGCAGCGTTTTCAGGAACTACCAACGTGCAGCTAATCCAAGGTCTTCACAGTCGTTTTGGGTTATTCGCAGATCGTTTCTAACGAGGCAGCGTTTTCAAACACTCCCTACGTGCAGTCTACACTGTGGACTTCCCAGTCACTTAGGGTGGGACTCAGTTCATTTCAACTTTTCATTCACCAGGAAAGCGTTTTCAGGTACTTCCAATGTGCAGCCTATTCTGGGAACATGCCTGTCGCTTTTGATGGATCCCAGTTCTTTTCAACTTTTCTGTCAGTCGGGCAGTGTTTTCAGTCACTTCTTATGTGCAGCCTATTCCAAAAACTTCCTGGTCGTTTTGGGTCATTTCCGGGTCGTTTTACCCTTTCAGTATCCGGGGCAACGTTTTCTATTATAACCCACGCGCCGTATGTTTCTGGTACTTTATAGTCGTTTAGTGAGGTTTGCGAAGCGTGTAACCTTTTCAGTCACCAAGGAAGCGTTTTCAGTCATTTACGACATGCAACCTATTACTGAGATTTCACAGTCGTTTCGTGTGGTTCGCGTGTCGTTAAAACTTCTTAGTCACCTGGGCAGCGTTTTTAATGACTTGTGACGTGCAACCCGTTTCGTGAACTTCACTGTCGTTTCAGGTGATTTCGAGTCGTTTCAACATTTCAATCACCGGGTAGACTTTTCATTTACCTCCGACGTGCAGCTCATTCCGTGGACTTACCTGTCCTGTGGCGTGGTTCGCAGGTCATTTCATCTTTTCAGTCACCAGGGCACGTTTTCATTCATATCGGACGTGCAGTTTATTCCGAGGACTTCCCAGTCGTTTTGGCTGGTTAGACTGTCCTTTCAACTTTTCATTCACCAAGGCTGGGTATTCAGTAAATATTGGCATGCAACCCATTCCGGGGACTTCTTAGTCGTTTTGGGTGTTTCGTGGGTCTTTTCAACTTTTCAGATACAGGGGCAGCGTTTTCAGATACTTCCGATGTGCAGCTCATATCGGAGAGTCCCAGTCTTTTCGGTTTGTACCCGGGTTAGGGTTAGTGTTAGGGTTAGGGTTAGGGTTCGGGTTCGGGTTCAGTTTAAAGTTAGGGTTAGGGCTAGAGTTAGAGTGGTGCGCATGTGCAGTGTGTTGCGCATGCACCGAGTGTTGCGCATGCGCAGAGTTGTTAGGATTAGGGTTAGGGTTAGGGCTATGGTTATTGTTAGGTTTAGGGTTTAGGGTTTAGTGTTTAGGGTTTAAAGTTTAGGGTTTAGGATTGTTTAAGATTTAGGGTGGTTTAGGTTTAGTGTTTAGGGTTTAGAGTTTAGGATTGTTTAAGGTTTACGGTTGTTTAGGGTATAGTGTTTAGAGTTAAAAGTTTAGGGTTGTTTAGTGTTTAGTGTTTAGGGTTTAGGGTTTTTTAAGGTTTAGTGTTTAAGGTTTAGGGTTTAGGGTTGTTTTGGGTTTAGTGTTTAGTGTTGTTTAGGGTATAGGGTTGTTTAGGGTTTAGTGTTTAGGGT